>NC_077241.1:30608995-32082745 GCF_947179165.1 Solanum dulcamara | reverse complement strand
TTGGTTGTTGATATTGTGGCCGAGTTGTAATCTCGGGGTTGTCATATATATAGGGGAGATGCTGCCGAAATTTTTGTAGACAAGTATTGGAAAAATTGAATTCTTAAAGTCTTATGAATAGCAATTGGTAAATGTGACCAATTGTAGATTTTGGAGGAAACGGGAATTGATTTTGGACAACCGTAAAACGTCAAAAAGGTATGTAAAGCTTTACCTTTTCTTCACTTGGCATGTCCTAGATGTAATAGGAGTGAATACGAACCTCGGGGATCACTCTACTCTTTGAAATCGACGCTCGAAAATTTCCCTTTTCTATTCAATAGAATTGAATTAGGTAATTATGAATAGTTTTGGAAAAATTGTCTAAACTTCTAGATTTTGCACAAATGAATTCCGAATACCTTGAAACTCTTCTAAATAATGTTATGAAGTCTAACGCACGTGATTTGTATACGCCACCTCATTTGACCGAGGTGGGCCCCACTATTCTGAATTTTTCTTCGTTATTCCGTTTGAATTACGGTAGGTAGCATTTGAAAGAAACTCTTTGCTATGCTTCCTAATATTATATGAATAATTATTCCGTTAATTTCCATAATATATTTAGAAGTATAGAGATGATTCGGAAGTACTATTTTTACATAGACTATTGTGATATTAGAAGTACTTGTACTACTATTATTATTCAAGTTTCCTTTTATGATTTGTTATCGAAATTATGCCATCGAGTCTGTATTAATATTTTGTAATTTAAATTGCATTTAATTTCTCACTACTCCACTCGTGGATGCCTCAATACTTCTTTCACTGAGCCTGGGCCAGGATATGTTTTCGTGCGTATTTCTCTGCATTATTCGCCGTGTCCCGACGTGAGGGGGAAGGTATGACATGTACCATGGGGTGGTAAATATTATGCCACGGAGTTATGCTGTGCCATGTACATATATGTTTGTGATATGATATGATATGATATGATTTGATATGGCCATCTGATATGATATGATTTGTTACGGAGATATTCCCTACTCTGGTGTTATGCTGTGCCGTGGTGCCGATGATGGGAGGACAACCACACTTTGTTCACCGAGTCCCTAATGGGGCCGGATATGGCATATGTCTGTGCATATATGGTTTGAGATTTTGATAAGCATTTTGAAATTCTAAACATTGATTTCATGTTTTGCATATACTATTCAGATTATGATTTTATATAGTACAGTGCATGCTTCACATATTCAGTACATTTTCCGTACTGACCCCCTTTCTTCGGGGGCTGCGTTACATGCCCGCAGGTACCGAAGTTTGACTTGCTGATCCGCCGGTTTAGGACATCTGCTGTGTTATTGACTGTGCTCCTTTGTTCGGAGCTTGTATTTTGGTACTGACTCTATCTCTGTATATTTGGATATGTTGGTCAGGGGTACGACGGGGCCCTGTCCCGTCTTATGACTATGCTATCATCTGTAGAGGTCTGTAGACAGAGTTATGTTGTGGGTTTTGTATATATGGTTTGGATTTTTGTGTGTTTTGTGACAACCTTTCAACTCTCATGCGTATATCTATTTTTATGATATATTTAGCAATTTCTACTAATCACTACATTTGTTTATTCGAAAAAAAATAAATAGACTAATTTGGGATAAGGGTACGTTTGGGTGCCCAACTCGGGCACCAGTCGCGGCCTACGGGGTTGGGTCGTGACAAAAGTGGTATTAGAGCGGTTGGGTCCTCGGAATGTCTACAGACCGTGTCTAGTAGAGTCTTGTTTATCGGTGTGTTGTGCACCACATCTATAAGCAGGAGGCTACAGGACATTTAGGATATTACTTTTTCTTCTTGTCTTAGATTTTGCGATAGAGCTATATTATTAGGATGATTCTTTCCTAACGAAACGATTGTCATTATTTTCAGTAATGCCTCCGAGGAAAATGACGGCTACCCAAAAGGGAAAATCAGTAGCACCCAGTGAGATTGGTCAGGCGTACAGAGTTACCAGGGCCCAATCGATTCCTGAGAGAGAGACTGTGCCCCCGACAGCCAGCTCTGCTACACCGCCAGAAATTATGGCGGCCCCAGGTGAAGATCAGAGGGCGGATTCACCTGTTTTTGGAGCCCCAACACCCGAGCCTCTAGCTCCATAGTCAGGAGCGGAAGACAGGGCTATGCAGGATGCTGTGCAACTGTTGACCAGGTTGGTGGCCGGACAGGAACACAGACGTGGTTTAAGCGGAGATCCGGTACACAGGTCTGATAGTTCGAGGGCTCGTGAGTTTCTGACTTGTAACCCTCCAGAGTTCTTTGGGACAAAGCCCGAAGAGGACCCCCAGGAGTTTGTTAGAGAGATGCAGCGCACTTTACGTCTGATTAAAGCTTCGGCAACCGAGTCGGTTGAGTTGGCTTCATATAGATTGCACGAGGTAGCTGCTAACTGGTTTGAGTCCTGGGAGTTGTCCAGGGGGAGACTAGCTTCTCCAGCGGTATGGGACGAGTTTACAGAGGCATTTATCAATCATTTCTTGCCTCCTGAGATGCGTAGAGCCAGAGCGGACAGATTTTTACAGTTAAGACATCGAGGCCGCAGTGTTCGCGAGTATAGTTTGGAGTTCGACTCATTGGCTCGACATGCACCTGCTCTGGTAGCTGACATGACAGACAGAATGCACAGATATGTGATGGGCCTAGATCGTTACCTGGTGGATAGTTGTTTGGTGATGGCTGCTCAGCCAGGGATGGACATCGCTCGTATTCAGGAATATGCTCAGGTCATGGAGGACAGACATAGAGGACGCCAATCCGACCGAGATTTTGGCAGAAGTCAGCCCAAGAGGGCCAGGTCAGCTGGATATTTTGGAGAGTTCTGAAGCAGGCCATTCCAGCAGCAAGGTAGCAGACAGCCCACCTAGCCAGCACAGAGTATGCCTTTACTATCTTCAGGCCGGAGATCAGGTGGTATAGGATATTCGGGAGCTGGTTTGAGCTCTAGGGCTTCCGGTTCGCAGTTAGACAGAGGTTCTGGTCAGATGCGGCCACCCAGGCCCCCGTGTTCTTATTGTGGTAGGTACCATCCGGGAGAGTGTTATCGTGCTACAGTAGCTTGTTTTGTTTGTGGTCGTCAAGGCCATACGATGAAGGATTGCCCGAATAAGGGTAATTCAGGTGGAGCAGCTCGGACTACAGGATCATTTGCTGGGTCATCATCTTCTTCGGTAGCTATGCGCCCTATGGGGCAGGGTGTGTCTACACCAGTAGGCCGTGGTAGAGGCCGGGGTGGAATTTCTGGTTTTAGCGGCCCTTCGGACCGCACTTATGCCTTGGCCACCCGACAGGATCAAGAGGCGTCTCCAGATATGATCACAGGTACATTATTGATCTTTTCCCAGATTGTATATGCATTAATAGATCCAGGCTCCACATTATCATATATTTCCCCGATGATTGCTGATAAGATTAGTGTAAATCCCGGACCGATAGAACCGTTTGAGGTAGCTACTCTTGTAGGAGATTCTATTATAGCAAGGAGAGTATATAAAAGTTGCTCAGTAATTATATGTGATCGTTGTACTAAAGCAGACCTAATAGAATTGGAGATGACTGAATTTGATGTGATTATGGGAATGGATTGGCTATCTTCCTGTTATGCTAATGTTGACTGTCAACGGAAGGTAGTTTATCTTCAATTTCCAGGAGAACCAGTGATAGAATGGGCAGGTAATACAACATCTCCGAGAGGGAAGTTTATTTCCTACCTTAAGGCGAGGAAGATGATTAGAAAAGGTTGTATTTATCACCTGGTTCGCGTACAAAATTTGCAGGCTGAAACGCCAACTATTCAGTCAGTTCCAGTTGTTAATGAATTTGTAGATGTATTCCCAAATGATCTTTCAGGCCTTCCTCCTGAACGAGAGATAGACTTTACCATAGATGTATTGCCAGATACTCACCCAATATCTATTCCCCCATATAGAATAGCACCTGCAGAATTAAAAGAACTGAAGGAGCAATTGAAAGACTTGCTAGAAAAAGGCTTCATCAGACCCAGTACATCACCTTGGGGAGCCCCAGTATTATTTGTAAAGAAGAAAGATGGGTCGCTGCGGATGTGTATTGATTACAGGCAGCTGAATAAGGTAACTATAAAGAATAAATACCCCCTCCCCAGGATTGATGATTTGTTTGATCAGTTGCAGGGTGCCAAGTGGTTTTCAAAAATAGACTTGCGATCGGGTTATCATTAGGTACGGGTAAGAGAAGTTGATATTCCAAAGACAGCATTCCGAACTTGATATGGCCATTATGAGTTCAGAGTGATGTCTTTTGGGTTGACAAATGCTCCAGCGGTATTTATGGACCTTATGAATCGGGTATTCAGATCATTCCTGGATATGTTCGTGATTGTGTTTATTGATGATATTTTAATTTATTCCCGATCAAAAGAGGAGTATGCAGATCATCTGATAGCAGTACTTACAGTACTCCGACACCAGAAATTGTATGCTAAATTTTCTAAATGTGAATTTTGGTTGACTTCTATAGCATTTTTGGGACATATTATCGGCGCTGAAGGTATTTGGGTAGATACACAGAAGATCGAGGCTGTAAAGAACTGGCCTAGGCCGACGACACCTACTGAGGTACGTAGTTTCCTGGGATTAGCAGGTTATTACAGGAGATTTGTAGAGAAATTTGCTTCTATGTCAGCACCACTGACAAGATTAACTCAGAAGGGAGCCAAGTTCCAGTGGACTGAGGCCTGTGAACGAAGCTTTTAGTTATTGAAAGAGAAGTTGACTACAACTCCTATTCTAACTCTTCCCGAAGGACCGGATGGGTATGTTATTTATTGTGATGCTTTAGGTGTGGGAATAGGTTGTGTATTGATGCAGCACGGGAAAGTTACAGCTTACGCTTCCCGACAGCTTAATAAGCATGAAAGAAATTATCCTACTCATGATCTGGAACTGGCAGCAGTGATTCATGCTTTGAAGATATGGAGGCACTATTTATATGGTGTTCATGTTGATATATATACAGATCACAAGAGTCTCCAGTATATTTTTAAACAGAAAAACTTGAATTTGCGGCAGAGGAGATGGCTGGAGTTCTTAAAAGACTATGATGTTGATATTTTATATCATCCAGGAAAGGCCAACGTCATAGCAGATGCACTCAGCCGTAAGTCCTTGGGTAGCTTGATAGATGTTCCAGCAGAAAAGAAGGAAATAGTTCGTGAAATTGGTCAATTGGCCAGTCTTGGAGTTTGTTTTGCTGAATCGGGAGATAATAGGATTTCAGTTTGAGATGTTGCTGAATCTTCCATTATAGAAGAAATAAAGCGACGTCAATATGAAGACCCTATTTTGGCACAGTATCGAGATACAGGTATGGACAAAGAGAAGACCCTTTTTGGTATTACATCTGATGGAGTATTATTATATAGGGACAGGTTGTGTGTACCTGATGTTGCTGGGCTACGGCAACAGGTTATGGGTGAGGCACATCATGCCTGATATTCTATTCATCCGGGTACAACAAAAATGTACCATGACCTTAGATGTTTATTCTGGTGGGATGGTATGAAAAGAGATGTTGCTGAGTTCGTGGCCCAATGTCCAAACTGTCAGCAGGTCAAAATTGAACACCAGAAACCAGGTCGTTTATTACAGGAGATGGAAATTCCAACGTGGAAGTGGGAGATGATTAATATGGATTTTATTACAGGTTTACCTCGCACTCCACGGAAGTACAATTTGATATGGGTTGTTGTTGATAGGTTGACTAAGTCAGCCCATTTCCTTCCGGTTCGGATCACATATTCAACCGAGGATTATGCCAGGTTATATATTAAGGAGATAGTAAAACTCCACGGAGTTCCTATGTCTATTATCACTGATAGAGGTGCCCAGTTTACAGCAAATTTCTGGAGATCTTTTCAGGCGGGATTAGGGACCCAGGTGAGCCTTAGTACAGTGTTCCATCCTCAGTCTGACGGTCAAGCCGAGCGCATTATTCAGACGCTGGAAGATATATTGCGGGCCTGTGTTATTGATTTCAGGGGTAGCTGGGATAACCATCTACCACTTGTTGAATTTGCTTATAATAATAGTTATCACTCTAGTATTCAGATGGCTCCGTATGAGGCACTGTATGGCAGAAAATGCAGGTCACCTATAGGCTGGTTCGATGTGGGTGAAACTAAGTTAATTGGCCCAGATCTGATTCAGCAGGCAGTTGAGAAGGTAAAGCTTATTCAGGAATGATTATTGGCAGCTCAAAGTCGACAGAAAGCATATGCTGACAACCGGCGTCGACCTTTAGAGTTCCAAGTGGATGACTGGGTATTCTTGAAGGTGTCACCTATGAAGGGCGTCATGAGATTCGGCAGAAAAGGGAAACTTAGTCCAAGATACATCGGGCCTTATCAGATTGTCCGTAAAGTAGGCAAGGTTGCCTATGAATTAGATCTACCAGTTGATTTAGACGCAGTACATCCGGTATTCCACGTGTCTATGCTTCGTAAATTCGTTGGCGATCCTTCCAGAGTATTTCCTGTACAGGACATTCAGGTGACCGAGGAGCTATCCTATGAGGAACAGCCGGTGGCTATTTTAGATCGTCAAGTAAGGAGGTTACGCACCAAAGATGTGGCATCTGTCAAAGTATTGTGGCGCAACAACAACCGAGAAGAAATGACTTGGGAGGCGGAGGAAGAAATGAAAGAAAAGTATCCTCAGTTGTTTTCTGCACCCACAGGTAACTTAAATTCCTTATTACCTATATTGGAAATAATAAATTATGTGAAACAACTGTATTTATAAACCTATAAGATCAATTTAACATTCGAGGACGAATGTTCAAAAAGGGGGGAAGAATGTTATAACCCGTACTTTGCACCTAAGGACATGTTGGGAATACTTGTAACAAGTCAAGGGTAAGACTATGCTTGGTCTTGTTATATACAAATTTTTATTGATTAAGTTGGGAGGTGGAATTATTGGAAAAGTTAAAGGGCAAAATTAGAATTTCACATGTGGAAATACCATAAAAAGTTAGGGGTAAAATTGAAATTTCACATGTGGAAATACCATAAAAGGTTAGGGGTATACTTGGAATTTTACATATGGAAATACTATAAAAGGTTAAGGGCAAAGGTGGAATTTCAACTTGAAAATATTAGGAAAGGTGAGGGGCAAAATGGTAATTTCACATGGGAGCCTTAGTCATAAAATTCTAGAGATTTCTAGACCATTTGAGAGAGTTAGAAGTGAGAAGAACTTGAGGAAAAATGGAAGAGAAAAATCGGCCAAGGAGGGAGTAAATCAACCCTCCAAATTTCATCCCCAAAAATTATAATTTTCTAGTATTCCTACTAAGTCAAGGGTGCTCTACAACATGGTGTAGTTGTTTTGGAAGTTTGGAGACTTGTTTCATTGATTTGGAAGTGAAGAAGCTAGAAGAAAAAGGTAAGAATTGATTCATTTTATTATGTTATGAAGGTTTGTATATGTTGTAGTATGTGGAGGTGTATGGAATTTATGAAAATACGGAAGTTTTCATGGTAATATGGTGCCATGTATACATGTTCTTATATGAGTAAGAATTATTCAATTTTTGTGTAATATTTTTGTGTAGTATTTTTGTGTAGTATTTGTATAGTAGTTATGATAGTTATTTGATGTTGAAAATGGAAGTTGGATGAAATTTATTGAAGTTGGAAATATGGGTTAGGTGATGTAATTGGAAAAAAAAATAAGTTTGTATAATTTGTTAGTTGTGGTTATGATTTTGGGGATATAAATGAAGTTTAAATGGTGTAAGTTGGTATTAAACTAGTTTGTAGGAATTATGTAATTTGAGTATGATATTATAAGAATATGGAGGTAAATTATTAAAAGTATGGAGTGTTGTTGTTAGTTGTGAAGTTGAAGAAAGAAAATGAATTTTTAATATTTTTGTGGTATTTATGGAATTTTTGAGTGAAGTATGGAGTTGAAAAAAATTTGGATAGCTTACTTGGAATATTTTTCACTTATGTTGGAATGAGTTGAAACTAATTATGGATATGAGATATTCATATTTATTTGGAAATGCAAAGTTTGGTTGGAAGTTGTTGCACTAATTGGAAAATTACACCAATTTATGTTATGGTGTGTTTAAGTTGATTATTGATGGAATTGGTGTTGTTGTTGGCTTGGTTGTTGATATTGTGGCCGAGTTGTAATCTCGGGGTTGTCATATATATAGGGGAGATGCTGCCGAAATTTTTGTAGACAAGTATTGGAAAAATTGAATTCTTAAAGTCTTATGAATAGCAATTGGTAAATGTGACCAATTGTAGATTTTGGAGGAAACGGGAATTGATTTTGGACAACCGTAAAACGTCAAAAAGGTATGTAAAGCTTTACCTTTTCTTCACTTGGCATGTCCTAGATGTAATAGGAGTGAATACGAACCTCGGGGATCACTCTACTCTTTGAAATCGACGCTCGAAAATTTCCCTTTTCTATTCAATAGAATTGAATTAGGTAATTATGAATAGTTTTGGAAAAATTGTCTAAACTTCTAGATTTTGCACAAATGAATTCCGAATACCTTGAAACTCTTCTAAATAATGTTATGAAGTCTAACGCACGTGATTTATATACGCCACCTCATTTGACCTAGGTGGGCCCCACTATTCTGAATTTTTCTTCGTTATTCCGTTTGAATTACGGTAGGTAGCATTTGAAAGAAACTCTTTGCTATGCTTCCTAATATTATATGAATAATTATTCCATTAATTTCCATAATATATTTAGAAGTACAGAGATGATTCGGAAGTACTATTTTTACATAGACTATTGTGATATTGGAAGTACTTGTACTACTATTATTATTCAAGTTTCCTTTTATGATTTGTTATCGAAATTATGCCATCGAGTCTGTATAAATATTTTGTAATTTAAATTACATTTAGTTTCTCACTACTCCACTCGTGGATGCCTCAATGCTTCTTTCACTGAGCCTGGGCCAGGATATGTTTTCGTGCGTATTTCTCTGCATTATTCGCCGTGTCCCGACGTGAGGGGGAAGGTATGACATGTACCATGGGGTGGTAAATATTATGCCACGGAGTTATGCTGTGCCATGTACATATATGTTTGTGATATGATATGATATGATATGATTTGATATGGCCATCTGATATGATATGATTTGTTACGGAGATATTCCCTACTCTGGTGTTATGCTGTGCCGTGGTGCCGATGATGGGAGGGCAACCACACTTTGTTCACCGAGTCCCTAATGGGGCCGGATATGGCATATGTCTGTGCATATATGGTTTGAGATTTTGATAAGCATTTTGAAATTCTAAACATTGATTTCATGTTTTGCATATACTATTCAGATTATGATTTTATATAGTACAGTGCATGCTTCACATAATCAGTACATTTTCCGTACTGACCCCCTTTCTTCGGGGGCTGCGTTATATACCTGCAGGTACCGAAGATTGACTTGCTGATCCGCCGGTTTAGGACATCTGCTGTGTTATTGACGGTGCTCCTTTGTTCGGAGCTTGTATTTTGGTACTGACTCTATCTCTGTATATTTGGATATGTTGGTCAGGGGTACGACGGGGCCCTGTCCCGTCTTATGACTATGCTATCATCTGTAGAGGTCTGTAGACAGAGGTATGTTGTGGGTTTTGTATATATGGTTTGGATTTTTGTGTGTTTTGTGACAACCTTTCAACTCTCGTGCGTATATCTATTTTTATGATATATTTAGCAATTTCTACTAATCACTACATTTGTTTATTCGAAAAAAAAAATAGACTAATTTGGGATAAGGGTACGTTTGGGTGCCCAACTCGGGCACCAGTCGCGGCCTACGGGGTTGGGTCGTGACAGTACGAAATACCTTCCTTAATCTTAGTGCTATATAATGGAACAATGGAGCTAGGATCACCAACAAACTTCCTCAATAATGACATATGAAACACCGAATGCACCGATGCTAAATATGAAGGTAATTCCAATTCATAAGACACTTTCCCAATTTGCCTCAAAATATTATATGGGATAACATAGCGGGGAATTAGCATCCCCTTTTTACCAAAATGCATCCCACCCTTCATGAGTGAAATTTTCAAGTAAACCCAATCATTAACTTCAAATTTAAGTTTCTCCTCACGTCTGAATAGGATTTTTGTCAGCTTTGGGCCTTTTCAAGCTTTCTCTAATGAGTATAACTTTTTCCAGAGCCAACTCAGGTCCTATTTATGCAAATTCTCCCACCTTAAAACTTCCTATAGGGGATCGACACCTTCTATCGTACAAAGCCTCAAATAGAGCCATCTTAATACTAGAGTGAATACTATTATTATACACAAACTCTATTAGCGGCAAATGGTTATCTTAATTTCCTTTAAAATCTATCACGCATGTCTTAAAATATCCTCTAATGTCTGAATGGTGCGTTCGGCCTAACTATCCATCTATGGATGAAAGGTTGTGCTAAGCTTTATTTGGGTACCTGGAACCTTTTGGAAAGATCTCCAAAACTTAGATGTGAACTAAGTACCTCGATCAAAAATGATAGACAGTAGGACACCATGGAGCTTTACTAATTCATTAATATATAATCTAACATAGTCTCGGCTGAGATGAAGTCTTAATAGGAAGAAAATGAGTCGACTTAGTCATTCAGTCAACAATTACCTAAATAGAATCCTGTTGCCTATGAGTATGAGAAAAAGCAGTAATGAATTCCATATTCAAGGCTTACTACTTCCAAGTAGGAATCTCAATTTCTTGAGCCAAATCTCTTGATTTTTGATGCTCAACTTTGACTTTTTGTCAATTAGGCTACTTAGCCACAAATTCTATAATATCCCTTTTCATGCTATTCCACCAATATACTTCTCTCAAATCTTGATACATCTTCATAGAACTATGATGAATAGAATACCGTGAACTATGGGCTTCGAACAATATCATATCTTTCAAGCCCTTTACATTCGCCACACATAATCGGCCTTGATATCTCAAAACATCATCTCCCCCTTGGAAAAAAGCTTTAATGGCTTTTTTTTCACCATTTTCTTCAATTCAACCAAAGTGGGATCATCATCGTGTTTTGATTTTACATTAACCATGAGATACTACTCAAAACTATTTTGCACAATAATACCAGTTTCCGAATCAACCAATTGTACACCCAAATGGGCTAACCTATGCACATCCCAAACTAACTCTTTCTTCTCATCATCAACATAGGAAATACTTTTCATAATCAATCTACTGAGAGAATAAGCGACCACATTCTTCTTGCCAGGATGGTATAGAACACTCATGTCATAATCCTTCAATAGTTCAAGCTATCTTCTTTGTCTAAGGTTTAAGTCCTTTTGAATGAATACATATTGGAAACTCTTATGATCGGTGAAACCATTTACATGAACACCATAGAGATAGTGTTTCCATAATTTCAAAGTGAATACCACCGCAGCCAATTCCAAATCATGAGTTGGATAATTTGTCTCATATATCTTGAGTTGCCTTGAAGCATAAGCTATTACTTTGCTATTTTTCTTTAGGAAACAACCAAGAACGACTTGTAAAGCATCACAATATACAATAAAACTATCAAAACCTTCTAGCAAAGTCAACACCGAAGCAGAGATAAGTCTATCATTCAACTCTCGAAAGTTATTCTCATATACCTCAGACTATTGGAATTTTACCTTCTTTTTAGTCAAAGCTATCAAATGCAATGCAATGGAAGAGAAACCTTCAATAAACCATCTATAATAACTAGTTAAGCGTATACAACTCTGAATATCAGAAGAAATCAATGGTCTAGGCCAATTCTTGATAGCTTCTATCTTCTTCGAATCAACCATAATTCTTTCACCGGAAATAATATGACCAAGGAAAGCAACTGACCTTATCAAAAAATTACATTTTCTAAACTTTGCATACAACATTCGCCCTTTGAGAATTTGTAACACAATCTTTAAATTATTGGCATGCACTTTCTCACTCCACGAGTATATCAGAATATCATCAATAAATACAATCACAAACATATTGAAATATTGCCTAAATACCCTCTTCATCAAATCCATAAAAGCTGTAGGGGCATTCATTAGTCCTAAAGACATAACCAAAAATTCAAAATGACTATATCGAGTTCTAAAGGTGTTTTTTGAAATATCACACTCCCTCACTCGGAGTTGATGATAACCTGATCGGAGGTCAATATTTGTAAAGTAACTAGCTCCTTGAAGCTGATCGAACAAGTCATCAGTCCTTAGGATGGGATACTTACTCTTGATTATGACCTTGTTCAGTTGGCGATATGTTGTACACATTCGGTGTGACCCATCTTTTTTCTTCACAAATAACATGAAAGCACCACATGGTGAAATGCTCAGCCTATAAAACCCTTATTCAACAAATCCTTCAGTTGTTTCTTCAACTCCTTAAATTCTGGTGAAGCCATACGGTAAGGAGGAATAGAGATAGGCTGTATATCGGGTAGAAGATCAATATCGAAGTATATTTCCATTTTGGGAGAAATGCCTAGGAGATCTTCGGGAAAATCTTCTGGAAATTCGTTAACTACTGTAACTAACTCAAGAGTAGGAATTTTAGAATTAACATCCCTAACCCTCAGTAAGTGATAGATGCACCCTTTGGAAATAATTTTTCGGGCCTTAAGAAATGAAATGAATTGACCCTTAACCATTGAATCGTGACCCTTCAATTCAAAGATAGGCTCACTATGAAATTACAATTTGACCACTCAGGTTCTACAACATATGGACGCATAGGAGGCATGTAACCAATACATACCAAGAATAATGTTAAAATCGGTCAAGTTAAGTTCAACAAGATCACAAAGGATAAGTTTATGCAGAACTGACACGAGACACTTCCTATAGACTCTTTCAGCCATAACTGACTCACTTACGAGAGTATAAATGGAAAAGGCTACATCAATATTTCAAGGCTAACATTAAACCTCATAGCCATATAAGGAGTAACAAAGGAAAAATTCGTACCCAAATAAAGCAAGGCATACACATTAAAGTTAAAGACCCATAATATACCACTAGCAACATCAGGAGTCTCTTCCACCTCCTGTGTACCATCGAGAGCATAAAACTATTTGTTGCTTTGTCTTCTCCTAGGTTGAGCTTGGACACCTTGTATAGCTTGGACACCTTGAGCAACTTGGCCTTGAGGACGAACTTCTCTACCCTTGTTGGTAGCATGAGGGCACTTGGATTGCCTATATCCCATTTTTCCACATCAAAAGCAAGCATCCATTCCCATAAAACATCACCCTCCATGATTCATTCCACACCTTACTCATTTGGAAAATGAAGGGATAGTAGCATTTGCACTTCCTCTCTGAACCTTAGGGTATGACACCGTATCATTCACAAACTTTTTCCCCAAACATTGGCCTTATTGAGAATGGACACTACCACCACTGAACTTATCATATGAGAACCCACCTTCATATCAGGCCCTCTTAGACTCTCATTCTTATCTCCTTTAGTTTATCTCCCTCAATTTGTTTGGCAAAAGTCATTAGCCAAGATATATCCATATCCTTAATAAGCATGGCGGTAAGACACTCCTTGTCAACCAAATCATATACCCCTAATTTGAATTGACTTATTCGGGGATATGGGTCGGCAACTAATGAAGGAGCATATTTGGAGATCTTGATGAACTTGAGGGCATATTCTCTTATTCCCATGTTGCCTTTTCGAAGATTTATGAACTCCAATACCTTAGCTTCCCTTAGTTCAAGAAGGAAAAAGCGATCAAGGAAATCAAGTTTGAAGATTTCCCATTCAATTGGTCCTTCATCCATTCTCTCCATTCTCCATTGAGTATACCATACTTGAGATACACTTTTGAGTTCGTAAGCTGCCAACTCCATCTTCTCCTCCGATGACACTCCCATTATGCTCACTCTTTTGTAGACCTCATCAATAAATTCTTGAGGATCCTCATTGACCTTTGAGCCATGAAACTTTGTATGGTTAATTCTTGCAAAGTCTCTTACCCTCTAAGCTAGAGTGGGAACATAGAGAGGAGCCACAACCCCTTAATTTTCCATAACTTGGGCTAGCATAGTAGTAGCGGTCGAGAATCCGCATTGGTCACTTGGTCCGATAGGGGACCATTGTGTTGAGGTACCGGGGGAGCTTGGTTGTCATTAAAATTATTCCTTCTTAGGAATGGTGGTTTTCTTAGAGGCATATTTCTGAAAATTGCAAAGGAACATCATTACAGAAAGGAAGTCTTATGGTAAACTCTATAGCACAACATAGATTATGAAAGAAGTGAGAATTTCCTAAAATGCCTTATAGCCTCCTATTCATAGATGTGGCATGCTTCACAATCATGAATAAGACTCTACTTGACGCGGCATATTGGACACCCTAGGACATCTTAAACCTTGTGCTCTGATATAGAGTTTGTCACGACCCGACCTTGGGCCTAGTCGTAACATGAAGATCAAAACCCCAAAGGGTTCCAACCAAGCCTCTTGACATATCATAAAGCATACATAAGGTAAAATAAGTATGGAAAATAATATAAGAAGGAGTCTAAATCATGAATCATAAAGAGTATGAGAATTTGATATCATAGACACTAAATATATGTCCAACAAATGCCTCTACTACATGAAAATAGAGGGGACTAAGACATGTTCCTAGCTCAACCTCAAAATAGAAAAAATAAATATCTTTGAAAGAAGAAATAAGCAACTCATAACTATTCCTTGGTAGATAGGGGCTCACCAATACTTTGTCGATAAGGGACTCTAATAGCCACGTGTGATTGGAGCATGATCCTCAACCCCTACATTATAAGACAATGTAAGCAATAATATGCGTTAGTACATTTGAATGTACTAAGTATGAGGGCATGACATGCAATGTAAATAATGGGATTCACTGATCGAGTAAGGTACATGCTAAGATAAGATAAATAAAGACATGAGCGAATTATAATGATCAAAGCATAATTGAGATCATAAAAATACATAAGAGATCATACATATGTGGGATATGAACTATAACCGACATTAAGATTATACGAGCTATAATATAGAATCTTGATGTTATCCCTACATGAAAAAAAGGAAATCTACTAGCCAAGGTGGACTCTAGCCCCCTTGATGGGTTATAACGTACGCTATATGTAGATCCACTACCTAAGCTATGAATTCAACCTATGGTAGCACATAGTTTATGGGATAATGGGATATTTCTATGGGTATTTTGCCTCAACTACGAGAGAGAGTGCCTATCCCAAGGTCCACTCGGTGCTAAGTCAAATCCCATAGAATACATAACTTAGTAACATACTTAGTATATACCATAACCTATTCATACACTTCATATTTAATTGAATAGCTCATTTCATAACGTACTTGTAATGTGATAATTGTCCTTTTATCATTACAGTCTTATTTGGAAAATTCATATAGTTAGGTCCTAACTTACCACATACGACCCTAAGTTACCTTACTTCATAACTTGCATGTAATTCATACTTTGAACGTACATGTGATTCATGAACACAATTCATACTTGAATTTTGAATAAAACTCATAGACATAGTAAACTTGAATGAAAATCATGATAATACCTGATTCCATTAAATTCATAATCATACTTCATAATGTTATCATAGAAAATAGGCTTCATGCATGGGCAATAATAATTAAACTTAAAATCATGTAATTCATGTAGAAACATACTTATAATGATCAAATATAATGATTAAAAATATAATTCAAATAGTCCAATGCAATTCACAAGACTAGGATTACAAAACCAATTGAAATTCATAAACTATTGAGTAGAAACCTTGGGACTCCATGGGTGAAAGGGATCCATGGATCAATCCCTATATACCTTGATTGAATTTGACCTTTGAATTGAAAAAGGAGACTTGTTATTGAAGAAACCTTATCCAAAAGATTGATGAAGAAGATGAACTTTGGATGAGCTTTGAGAGAGAAGTCTTTTAGTTGATTGGGAGTTAATGATGAAAAATAATAGATAAAAGAGTATTTAGGATATTTTTGTACTAAATATAGTCCCAAAATTATCCACATATGTTAATAAAAGAATAGAGATTGAACAAAATACCCCTTATTTAACTGAAGCTAGGACTCACCACGGAGGACCCATCAAGGCCGGTGATGCTCATCACGGTCCGTGGTGGTGTCCATGATGTTTGAATTGATATAGAATTTTTGAGAGTTATAGGGAAAGTTTCAGAACATTCTTCATGGGACCCTTCACGGTTAGTGAAGTGTACCACAGGATGTGAAGAGTGGGCGTAGTGCAAGCCCTGTAGGGTGACCTGCATGAGTGACCATCATAGAAAACACCACGGTTTGTGGTGTCCAATTGTGATCCTTGCCTTGGGTTCATGTTTGGAGGCTTTAGGGGAGAGGTCACATGGAAGGCTTCATGGCTCGTAGTGCCTACTACGGCCCGTGATGCCCTCCGTGGTCATCATCTGGTGCCAAAATTATAGATTTAAAGATTTTTGTGTTTTGATCCTTATTTTTTGACTTTCTAAAATCTACAGTCTTATAAATATCTCATAAATTGACCCATCTAGCCTCACTTGTAGCAATCATTAGTTCCATCATGACACTCTCCCAAATGTAGTCTACTACACCTACCATAAAGTGGTTTGCATGAAGAGCCTTCAGCTACACTACCTTAAGATTTAGACCCTTGAGCTATGAAGTTCTGGTTCCTCTAAGATCTCTAGTTATTCCGCTTGTTCACTGCAGGTGCACTCGTTGATGAGGGTGAATAGAAAGAAGACCTTATCTAGAAGAAAGGACGACTGTCTTTACTATTCTTCTAGTGGTTAACCTCATTACTTTAAGATTTGGATTTCTTATGCTGGTGCTCCTCCCTATCTTTCTTCTTATTCTACTCACCTGCTGAGCATACATCATAAGTTTGGAGGTGTCCATATCTGAAATCAATAATGCAACCTGACATTTCTTCACATGCCTGCCCAGGATAGGGACAAACTTTCTCAGTTTTGTTCTTATATCTAGAACTATCTATGGAGCATACCTTGATAGCTGGAATGAACTTAAGGCGACACTCTTTTATAGTAAACCCCTCTTTCTTTAGGTTTATGAACTCCTCAACTATTTCTTCCCTCAACTCCTATGGAAAGAAGTGGTCTAGGAATGCATTATCAAACTCATCCTAGACTGCAGGCTCAACATTCTCACGACAACTCTACTCCAACTGATTATACTATACATTTACAACATCCATCAGCTGATAGGAAAGAAACTCAATTACCTCAATCTTTATCGCATGCATGGATTTGAGAATCTTCCACATTTCATATATAAATTTCTTAGGATCCTTCTCTACTCTGGATCTAGTGAAGACTAGTGGGTTCATCTTCGGAAAGTCTCTAATTCTAGTAGCAACAGATGACTCTTGATAACTAGAGCTAGGGATTGAAGTACTTTGATGACCAGACTGAGGAGTCATCAACTAGGTGTGAATGAAAATTTTTCCTCTAAAATTTTCCTCAGAAGTCATGGTGGGTTGAGAAATTGGTGGAACCTTTTGAGTTCAATTCTCATTCTTAGGCAAAGATGCTCAGACTTAGTTTTAGGTCTACATTCCAAATATTGGTGGAATCTCGTTGTCAGTGATACTCCTCTGATTGAGAGAGCATTTTGAAGGCATGATCTAAAAATGTCAAACGCATAAATTATAAGGAGATTTTATAGAGTTAAAATCTATTGCACAAATAAGAGTATGAAAGAAGTTAGACAATTTCCTAGGGTCCTTTAGCCTCCTCATTATAGATGTGGCGCGCTTCACACTAACAATGAGGACTTTACTAGACTAGGCTTCATAAATATCCTAGGACTTTTGAACTCTGTGCTCTGATACCAAATTTGTGACACCCTGAGTCTACCCTCTAGGTGTGGCTATGACCTAGAAACCATTTTTGGTTCCCAAGCAAACCATTTGCTTGGCTCAATCACTAAGTAGAAAACTTAACTTATAGAAAATACAACTTAGATGTGCATAAACAAGAACATAATTTTAACCTCCCAATATAAGTCTCAATAGTAAAATATATAAATAAAAGTTATTTAAAAACATGCACTCTGAAATCTAAAATAAACTCCAAACTTTGTCTATGTCTATTCCATGAAGTATAATGACTCGGAATAGGAAACGATATAGGACCGTGACTACCTGAAATACTAATAATAAATGACTAAAATAATTACTCAATAGATCCTCCAAATGCAAAGAGGTTTCACCAAAAGTTGAAAAAATATGATCTTCAACGATGCACCCGTTGAGGATCTCTATCACCTGTATGTACATCATAAATGATGTAGCACTGAATGGTGTCAATATATGGCATGCATGGTATGTAAAATTGTTGAAAAGAAACTTACTCAAAGATACTCAACTCAATAGAATGAATAATCAATAACTCTATAAAGCATGTAATATATGAAGTCAATAGTGATTTGGAAAATTTAGACAATGAAAAATAACTTAGTATAAAAATAGTATTTTACTCTTTGGAGAGTTTGTCTAACGACAACCAACGCTATGAGAATCATGATGATAAAATAAATTAATGTCATTTCCACAACCATCTAATACCTTGTCAGTGTAAGGAACACAACTCATCTCATAGATCCAATAAAAGTGTGTATCAAGGACTGAAGTGAGGAGCTACCTGAACTAACTTTATGATTCTCTCCTACGATGGCTACGTAATTTATGGGGTTCGACCTGTTCTATACTATTACTCAAATTGGTTCTTAATACAACTCTCAAAAATATATTTATTATGCTCATATTATCAAGTGAGTGTAAGTACTCAAAGCATGCTAATTTAGTCTCATTGGATTTTTCTTAATTGGCTGAACTCTTCTCAACTGAACTCTTCTATTTAAAAATGTTATACTTTTTCAATCTCATTTAAATGCATAAAATATAGCTTTAACAATATCAATCACTTTCAAGATAAGTATTTAAATTCATAGTTACTCAAACTCATTTAGACTCAATAGTGATCATGCTCCAAAAATTTGTGAATGAAAGACTTCTCAAACACATATTCTTACTCAACTCTTTCTCAATGAAAAGATAAAATATATCCTTCTTTAAACTCAAAATGATGCATAGAATTTAACAATGTAAATTACTCAACTATGGTTCATGTGAATGTAGACATGAATGATAATTCAAGAGCTCAAATCATGAAAATGATCACAATTTACTTATAAATGCAACAAACTAAATAAGAAATTACATAGATAATTCAAGAACTCAATTTCATGGGATTGAAACTCAAACTTGATTGAGCGAAGATGAAGGAAGTGAGGAAAAACTCATTCCAACGTTATAATTATCCTTATATATTTGGAATATCAATGATCTAATTGAAACTCAAAGAAATTGGTTGAAACACATGAACCCTAGCTTTTCTCCTTCTCACCAATCCTTTCTCTCAAAATATTCTAAGTGTTAATGAGAGAAAATGAACATTGGGTACTGATAAGGGATATATTTTAGTCCTAAAATATCAGGGTTTTTCTTGGTTGATGGTGGGAAAAGAAAAAACAAACCCTCATTAAAATTTACACTTTCTGCCCATGAGTCCTTCTACAGATCATATAAGACCAATCATAGAAGCTTGTGCATAAAATGGGAGCTCACTGGTTAGGGTTTTGTTAGATCTATGAGCCTTCTTTATAAGTCATAAATTCTTCAAGAGCTCTTAGGGATTGCTTATAGGATCTCCTTGAATGATTGGGGTTTGGGACTACAGACCGTCCTACAATCTGTAAGAATTGTTATGGGTTGTAGGATCCAGTCGTGGAACTTAGTGCATATTCTAGTAGAATTGTATTGTGACATAATATTTATGAAGAGACTCTACGGGTCATACAACATTATCTGAGTCTTAGAGTTAGCTCCTGGAAGTGCTTAAAACTTGAGTGTTAGGGGACCTACGAGTCATCCCTATGAGTCGTAGAAAGTTCTACGGGTCATAGGTGACCCTCGTAGTCCATTGAACAACTACACTACACTAACTTTCTCAATGCTCTTTGGGTTCAATCTTAGTTAGAATAGTGTGGGATGTTACAAGGCCAAGGGTTCACTAAGGAACCAACAATGATTTTTGAGTGTTGGCCACACTTAGGGCATGAAAAGATTGGTGTTAGAGCACATAGTTCAAGAATCCTAAGATCTCTATGAAGACATGTCTAGTAGAGTCCTCCTTATCAGTGTGAAATATGCCAATCTAAAATGGGGAGGGTATAGGACTATTGGACTTGTCTAACTTTTTTCATACTCCTGTTCATGCAATAGAGTTTAACTCTATAAAATCTCCTTCAAATACGTGTGTTTCACATCTTCAAATCATGCATTCAAAATGCACTCTCAGTCAGAGGAACGTTGCTGACAATGAGATTCAACCAACTTCTATGCCTCTACCATCTGGAATGAAGACAAGGAACAGAGCCCATATGATTGAAGAGGAGAATGAGAATGGAACTTAGGAGATTCCACAGACTACTTAGCCTACCGCGACTTTTGAGGCTGAGTTTAGAGGAGCGATTTTCATGCTCACCCAATGTGTGGATACTCAGTCAAGTCATTGAAGTACTCTGGTCCTTAGCTCTATTTGTCAAATGCCATCTGATGTAACCAGAATTAGAGATTTTCATAGGATGGACCCACTAGTATTACCGGATCTAGAGTTGAGGAGGATCCTTAGAACTTCATCGATGAGATATGGAAAATCCTCAAAGATATGCATGCGACTGAGAATGATGGAGTTGAGATTATTTATTATTAGCTTAAGGATGTTTCAAATGTCTGGTACAATCAGTGGGAGAAGAGTTGTGGTGAGGAAGCTGAGCCTGCTATTTGGGATGAGCTCGAGAGAATATTCCTAGATCACTACTTTTCTTGAGATCCGAGGGAATAAAGGGTTGAGGAGTTTTTTAATCTAAAGAAAAAGGGGTTGACTTTGAAAAAGTACAACCTCAAGTTCATCTAGCTATCGAGGTATGCTACGAAGATGATCCCTAAAGCTAGAAAAAAAATGATGATGTTTGTCTCTAGCATGGGCAAACATATAAAGAAGTGTCAACCTGTATTGTTTATTTCAGACCTGGATACCTCAATACTTATGCTGCATTATCAACAGTTTGAGGAAAAAAGGAAGAAATATAGGGAGGACTCCAGCATAAAAAGCTGAGGTCGACATGTAATGGGGTAAACCACTATAATAGTGATAACAAAAGTTGGTCCTTCATTCAGAAGATGTCTTCTAGTTATGAACCAGCATCAACCAGTACACTTGCAATGAACAATAAGAATGGAAAGAGATCTTAGAGTACTAAAAACTTTAGAGCTCAAGGCTTTCAATCTCAAGATAGTGTGGCCTAAGGTTTTTTACATAAGCCGCCTTATGATAAGTGTGGTAGACTGTATTTGGAGAGTGTCATGATGGTACTAGTGGCTACTAACAGTGTTGTTAGATGGGTTATTTCCTTAGAGACATCTTGTCAGATAGATGGGGTAATAGGGACAACATGGCCTAATCTTCTTAAGCAACACCACCAGGTATAGGTAACCAGACATGTACTAATTTTGGAGCAGGCAGAGGTTCAAACTCTCTGTATGCTATGGCTAGTTGCCAAGTCTAGGAAAACTCGACAAATGTTGTCACTAGTATGCTTCAAGTCCAATCTTTGTGATATTTATGCTTTAGTAATTCCGGGTGAAACTTTTTCCTTTGTGACTCCTTATGTGGCTATTAAGTTTGGGATCCATCTGGAATGACTCTTAGAGACTTTTAGTTTTTCTACTCCTGTTGGTGTGTCTATTCTAGCAAAGAGAGTCTATAGAGATTATATAGTTTCTATCTATGATAAAGATACTTTAGCAGACGTACTTGAGTTAGGCATTATAGAATTTGATGTCATTCTAGGCATGAATTGGCTTTATGATTGTTATGCTCCAGTCGATTTTAGGACTTGAATTGTCAAATTTTAGTTTTTAGATGAGCAAGTTATTGAGTGGAAGGGTTGCCTAGCAGTGTCAAAGGGTCGATTCATTTCATACCTATCACGACCCGACCTAGGTCCTAGTCATAACACGAGGATTAAAATCCCAAAGGACTCCAACAAAGCCTCTTGTACATATCATAAGCATATATAAGGTAAAGCAAAAATGTGAATATCATAAGAGAGTCTAAACCATGAATAGAAATTTAAGAATATCACATGACAACATAAACTTGAAATATTTGTCCAACTAGATGCCTCTACTCATGAATATGGGCGGGGGCTAAGACATGTCCCTATATCACCCTTAATATGAAACATAACAAAATTCTTTATAACAATAACCAACTCAATGAGTATTCCCCGATAAACGATGACTCACCACAAACACCACCGGATAGGAAAGCTTAACTAGCCACGTAGATGAGTATGACCTTCAATCTAAACCCCTACGTTATGAGACAATATAGGAAAAAAGTATGAATTAGTACGTTGGAATGTACTAAGTATGAGGGAGTGACATGCAACATAAATCATGGAATGCAATGGTCAGGTAAATCACATGATAAGATGAGGTAAATAAAGACATAAAAAAATCATATTGACCAAAGAATTTAAAAAGAATACGTTAAAATCATAGCATACATAATAGATCATACATATGTGGGATAGGAACTATAACAAAAAATAAGACCATGCGATCTATAATATGGAATCCTGTTGTCTCCCCATACAATGAAGAAAAAGGGGAATCTACTTGCCAAGGTAGACTCTACCCCGCTAGGCGGTCATACATACGCTATATGTGGATCCAATAGCTAGGACATGAACGCAACGTACGGTGGTACATAGTTTATGGAACATGAGGTTTTTATACTAGGGCTTTTGGTACGACCCCCACCTCAAGTCCACTCGGTGCTAAGTCAAAATCTCACGGAATACATACATGGCATAGAAATTATAATTTCATATAGCATAGTCATGATCATAGGTTTGAAATCATAGAGTAGCTCATTTTCATAACATGCTTGTACTGTGAGAATTGTCCTTTCATCATTACAAATCATACATACATAGTTCATATCATTAGGATTTAAGGCACCATGTTGGGCCCTAAGTCCCCATTTCCATAATTTGCATAAAAATCATCATTTGAAACATACTTATAGTCCATGATCATAATTGAAATACATAATCATAATTTATATTTGGAAATTCATGATCATAGCTTATACTTGAAATTAAGGTATGACATAAATGCATGATCAATTGATTTAAAAATCATGAAATTGATTTGAAAACAAGCATGATCATAAACTTTCTTTCAGCCTATACATAATTCATTTAGTTGATATCATTAAGAAGTATAATTCAAAATACTCATAATTTACATCATGAACCCTAGAGATTAAAATAGTAGAATTAATGGGAAAACTCTTCAATTTAATGCAATAACAATCAATTTATATCAAAATAGACTCATGATCAGACTTTAAATCATAATTCATGCAATAGGAATAGAGATCATAAAATGCATAAAATACCATATTTTAATTTGATAGAAAACTTGAGAAATTGATTGGGCTTCATGGATGAAAAAATTGATGAATCAATACCCACATACCTTAAATGAGAACACCAAATAATTTGCAAGAACTTGAGAGTTTTGATGGAGAGCTTGAGTGAATTTACTTGAACTCTTCAATGGAGTCCTTGAGAGTCTTTTGTAAAGAGAGAAATATTTGAGTAGGTGAATTGTAGAAGACTGAATATAATTAGAGGATTAGGTTAATTTATAAAGTTGAATTAGGTCCTAAAAATGTCTAGGTTCATTAGCTAACAATTTAGGGAAAAGTCTAAAATGCCCTTACTAAAAACTAAATTCGGCCAAAAACACATTGCCAGGTCCGCGATGTGGAGGCAAGAAAGTACGCAATGTGGACTTGCCGCACACCTTACTATTTTGCACTTTTTATTTGAAAATATATCTTTCGATATACAGGTCCTAAAAATCTATCGAAACTATTTTTCGCAGGTTTTGACCCCCTGATTGATATTCCGAATTTGAATTTTCCAAAAATATTAAGGATAATGAATTACATAAGTGGCCTATTTCCAAGGAATTTTTAAGGAACTTCTGAGTATTTTGAGGGATTTTAAAATACCTCCTCCTTGGGAACATCCGTCCTCAAATAATATCCAACTATTATAGGAAGGACATGAAAAAAAGGACTTAAAAACCCACATGGACATGAGGACACTTTAAAAGATACATAGAACATATGGACTTCATACTTAACATAAGACATAGTCCTTGAGAAAAAAAATCATTTTTCATAAATCATGTATGCATATGATTGACATATGAAACTGAAACTTAGGAGTTTAATCAATTGGATCATGGATAACTTAGTACCTTTAGGTTCGAGTGCAAGGAAAGAGATACGGATAATGCTTTATCATGTCTGATTCTGCTTTCCACGTAGCACTCTCTACTTGTTGATTCCTCCAAAACACTTTGATAGATGCAACGTCTTTATTTCTTAACCTCTTCACTTGCTAGTCTAAAATCTCAATCAAGACATCCTCATAAGTCAAATTCTCTTCAATATTTATTTTCTCCATTGGAATAATAGACTTTGGATCACCCACAAACTTCCTCAACATTTACACATGAAATACTAGATGAACCAAAGACAACTCATATGGCAAGTCTAACTCATATGCTACTTTGCCAATGCGCTTCAATATCCTATATAATCCAATATATCTAGGGCCCAATTCCCTTTTTTACCAAACCACATTACTCTTTTTATAGGTGAAATCTTCAAATACACCATATCATCCACATCAAATTCAATCTCTCTCCTCCTAGTGTCCGAATATGACTTTTAACGACTTTGACCCATTTTAAATCTTTCTCTTATGAGCCTTACTTTCTCTATTGCATCAACTACCAAATCTAGACCAATCAATGCCATCTCACCTATTTAAAACCACCCTACTGGAGACTACATCTTCTCCCATACAAGGCTTCAAAAGGAGCCATTTGGATGCTAGAGTGATAAATATTATTGTAGGAGAATTCAATCAATGGCAAATGCTCATCCCAAATTTCTCTAAGTTCAATCACACATGCCCTTAATATGTCCTCCGAGGTTTGAATTATTTTTTTGGCTTGTCCATCGGTTTTAGGATGGAAAGTGGTACTTAGCTTGACTTTAGAACCAAGACCTTTCTGAAATGACTTCCAAAAATGTGAACTAAATTGAGTACCTCTATCCAATATAATCGATAAAGTAACACCATGAAGTTTCACAAGTTCATGAATGTACAACTTAGCATAGTCTTCGGCACCATAAAAAGCCTTGACCAGTAGAAAATGTGCTGATTTGGTCATTCGGTCCACAATGGCCCAAATAGAGTCATGTTGTCTTCTAGTATGAGGCAAACTCGTGACAAAGTCCATATTTACATCTTCCCACTTTCATGTAGGAATTTTGATTTCTTGAGCTAGACCTCCCAACCTTTGATGCTCAACTTTCACTTGTTGACAATTAGGACACTTAGCCACAAACTTTGCTATGTACTTCTTTATGCCATTCCACCAATACACTTCCCTTAAGTCTCAATACATCTTGGTGGATCCCAGGTGAATTGAATATCGAGAATTATGGGCCTCATTCAATATCAACTCTCTTAATCCATCAACATATGGAACAAACAAATGACCTTGGTAACGTAGTACCCCATCTTCTCCTAGGGAGAAAGCCTCAATGGATTTTTCAACAACCAACTTCTTTAATTCAACTAAAATTGAATCATTGTCTTGTTTGGCCTTAACGTCTGCCGTAAGATATAATTACGAACTATTATGTATAAAAACGCCTACATTATTGGAATCAACCAAACACACACCTAAACATGCCAATCTATGGACCTCTTTAACTAATTCCCTTCTACCTTTCTCAACTTGTGCAACACTACCCATAGACAACCGACTAAGGGCATTAACTACAAAATTTGCCTTACCCAGATGATATAATACGCTCATATCAGTCTTTTAGGAGTTCAAGCTACCTCATTTGCCAAAGGTTCAAGTCCCTTTAACTAAGCACATATTTCAAGCTTTTATGGTCGGTAAATATATCAACATGAACCCTATAAAGATAATGGTGCCAAATTTTCAACGTAAATACAACCGCCACAAGTTAAAAATCATGGGTTGGATAGTTTCTTTCATGAACCTTAAGTTGTCTAGAGGCGTAGGCTATAGCCTTACCATGTTGCATCAAGAAACAACTCAAACCAACACGCGAAGCATCATAATAAACAACAAACCCAACCGAACCTTTGAATAACGTCAAAATAGGAGCAGACGTAAGACGATCCTTCAATATTTGAAAACTTTTCTCACATTCTTATGACCATTGGAATTTTTCCTTCTTTTGTGCAACTTAGTTAAAGGCGAACCAATAGATGAGAATCCTTCAATAAACCTTCTATAGTATCCAGCTAAGTCCAAAAAGCTTCTAATGTATGAAGGAGATAATGGTCTAGGCCAATTCTTAACCTTCTTGCCGCGCACCTTACTGTTTTGCACAATTTCTTTGAAAATCTATATTTTGATATACGGGTCCTAAAAATCCACTAAAACTATTTTCTGCAGGTTTTGACCCCTTGATCGATATTCTAAACTCGGATTTTCGAAAAAGATTAAGAATAATACATTACATGAGCGGCCTATTCCTAAGGCATTCTTAAGGCACTTATGAGCATTTTGAGGGATATTGCATTACCATAAGGCCAAAAAGTTTCTATTTGGTATATCTACCACGTTGTTTGAGTTAGAGGTGATATTGTGGAGACACCATCCCTTTAGTTAGTTTCAGTCGTAAATGAGTTTCATATAGTCTTTCTTGAGGATTTACCTTGAGTTCTTCTTGATAGGGAGATAGATTTCAGAATAGATATTCTTGCCGATACTTAGCCTATTTCTATTCTACCATATAAAATAGCTCCAACTGAGTTAAAAGAATTAAAAGAGAACTTGAGAGATCTTCTAGATAAGGGATTCATTAGAGTGAGTGTCTCATCTTGGGGCGCTCCTGTCCTATTTGTGCAAAAGAAAGATGGTTCCCTTAGAATGTCTATTGATTACAGTTAGTTGCACAATATTACCATAAATAATAAGTATACTCTTCCCAGAATTAATGACCTGTTAGATCAACTTCAGGGTTCTACTTGTTTTTCTAAGATAGACCTTGATCAGGTTATCATTAGTTGAAAGTGAGAGAAAGTGATATTCTGAAGACAACCTTTCCAACTCATTATAGTCATTATGAGTTTCTTGTCATGTCCTTTGGTTTGACTAACACTCCTACAACATTTGTGGACCTCATGAACAGAGTATTTAAGAAGTACCTAAACATGTTTTTTATAGTATTTATCGATGACATCCGGATCTATTCTAGAAATGAGGAAGAGCACGCCTATCATCTCAGAATTGTTCTCCAAACTCTTAAGGACCAAGAGTTGTATGCTAAAGTTTCTAAGTGTGACTTTTTTCTTTCATCTGTGACATTCCTAGGCCAATGATTCTCTAGTGATGGTATTCAAGTGAATTCATAGAAAATAGAGCCAATAAAGAATTGTCCTAGACCCACATCCCCTACAGACACAAGGAGTTTCTTGGGTTTGACTTGTTATTGTAGAAGACTTATAGAGGTCTTTTACATTGATTAAGTTGAATTAGAAGTAGACTAAGTTCCAATGGTCAGATACTTGTGAGAAACATTTTCAAGAGTTAAAAACTAGATTGACTACTGCTCCAGTATTGTCCCTTCCCGAGGGAACAAATGGGTTTGTGATTTATTGTGATACATCCTAAGTATGATTGGTTATGTTTATATAAAGAGTAAATTCATAGCTTATGCTTCCAGACAACTTAAGATTCATAAGAGGAATGATTCGACTCATGATCTAGAATTAGGAACCGTAGTATTTGCTTTTAAGATATGGTGTCACTATGTCTATGACATACATATGTTCACTTATCTCAAAATCCTAAAATATGTTTCTAGCTAGAAAGAGTTGAACCTTAGGCAAAGGTAATGGCTTGAAATGCTTAAGGACTATGACATGAGTATTCTTTACCATCCAAGTAAAGCTAATATTGTTGATGATGCTCTTAGTAGGTTATCCATGAGAAATACTACTCATGTTGAGGAATAAAAGAAGGATTTGGCTAAGAAGGTGCATTGAATTTCTCAGTTCATCTTGTAGACTCAAATGAAGAAGGTATCATTCTTCAGAATAGGGAAGAGTCTTCACTAATTATAGAAGTAAAGGAAAAGAAAGACCAAGAACCGATTCTACTTCAGTTGAAGGAGGATATTTACAAGCAAAAAGTTCATCTTTTCCCAAAGGGGGAGATAGTGTATTGAGATGTCAAGGTAGGTTGTATGTTCTGAGAGTCAATGGTCTTCAAGATAGAATAATGGTAGAGGCCCATGGCTTCAGATATTCAACCCATCTAGGTTCTAGAAAAAATGTACCATCACTTGAGAGAAGTCTATTGGTGGAATGATATGAAAAAAGATATTACAAACTTTGTTTCCAAGTTTTGTTAATTTTCAATAAGTCAAGGTTGAGCATCAATAGCCTTGTGGTATAGTTTAGGGTATAGAGTTTCTAGAATTGAAATAAGAGATGATCAATATGGATATTTTTACAAGTTTACCGTGGTCTCACAGACAACATTACTCAGTTTGGGTGGTTGTGGATGGGATGGACAAATCAACCCACTTCTTACACATTAAGACTACAGATGCAGTAGAAGATTATGCTAGATTGTATATTCGAGAGATATTCTGAATTCATAGAGTTCCCTTGTATATCATCTTATACATAGTTGTTTGATTCACTACTCAGTTTTTGAAGCTGTTTCAAAGATGTTTTAGTTCTAATATAAATCTTAGTTTCTCTTTCCATCCTCAGATAGATGGTCAAGCTGGGCGTACGATTCAAAATATTGAGGATAAGGTAAGATCATGTGTCATTGACTTCAAAGAAAATTAGGATGACCACTTGCCTCTTATGGAGTTTGCTTATAATAACATATTTCATTCATGTATTCAGATGACTCCTTGTGAAGCTCTTAATAGTGGGAGATGTAGATCGCTAATTGGTTGGTTCAAAGTTGGTGAAGCTGAGTTGATAGGGGTATAATTGGTTCATCAAGCTGTGGAGAAGGTGAAGATAATTCAAGAGAGGTTGAAAATTATGCAAAGTCATCAAAAGTCCTACACAGATATTAGGAGAAAAGACATAGAGTTAGAGGTGAATGATTGGGTTTATTTGAAATTTTCACCAATGAAGGGTGATATAAGATTTAGGAAGAAATGGAAGCTATCCCCGATATATTGGTCCTTATCAAATTATAAAAAGAGTTGGTAATGTGTCTTATTATATAGAGCTACCATCACAATTAGTAGCCATTCATCCAGTATTTCATATTTCCATTCTTAAGAAGTGCTTGTGAGATCCTTAACTCATTGTTCCTATAAAAAACATTGGTGTAAAATATAGATTGTCCTTTGAGGATATTCTTTTCCAAATTCATGATCTCCAAGTTTGCAATTTGAGGACCAAAGAGGTCACTTCAGTCAAAGTCTTATAGAGAAATTAGTTTGTTGAAGAGGTTACATGAGAAGTCGAGGAGGAGATGAAAGCCAAATATCCTCATTTATTCATTCCTCCTAGTGTTGATATTGAATGTTCTTTTCCTTTTTCTTATCTCAAATTTAGTGTCTTCTTGAGTATTTAAATAGTTACTCATGAGTTTGAGTATTTGAGTTCTTGCATTGCATTCTTTCCTTGAGTAAAGTCTTAGCTTGGTCATTATTCGAGAATGAATAATCCCTAGGGGGAGATATTGTAATACCCTGTACTATTCTAACTTAGAACAATTCGAGAAATCCTGAGAAATAAGGTTAGAGCACTATCCAGTGGCTACGAGTGGGGACCTATAACCCATACAAGGTTCAACGAATTGTAGGTAGTACTTATAGGTCCCCAGAGACTTAAGTAAATTTTTGGTTGTGAGGACTCCCTCCATGAATTGCTTCTACGGCTCATAGGAATTCCTATAGGCCATAGAAGATGTCTGTAGAAAGAGTCTAAAAAAGTCTGAAGACCCCTTTACAGTAGACCTTGTACGATCATCAAAATTTCTACTACCCTTAGGGATAAATTATAGAGCCTAGTGTCACATTCCAGTAGCTACTGAAATGTTCACCAAAGTTCCATGACCAGACCTACGATCTATCTGAGGGTCTATGACCCGTAGGAGGGTTCATAGACCCAATGCCTAAGAAGCCTCTAAGCACTTCCATGAGCACCTTCTATAGATCATCGAAGTTCCCATGTTCCATAGAAGGCTATTCGTAGACCCTTAAGACCAAATTCAGTAGTTCCTATTTTTGGACCCCAGACTCTACAATCGGTCTTCTATGGTCTGTTGCGCGACCTGCATCGGCCCAGGTTAGTTTTTATGTAGTTTTATCCTTTCCCACCTTTATCAAACCAAAAACCTTATGTTTTGGGACTAAAATAAGCCCCTTATTAGTACCCAACATGCCTTTTCTCTTATTAACACTTACAATATTTTTGTGAGCAAGGATTGGATAGGAGAAAATGCTAGGGTTCAAGTGTTCTTACCAAGTTCTTTGAGTTTTGCTTAGATAATCATTATTTCAGGTATGTAAGTCTAATCAAAATGTTGTGCAGTGTTTGTTCTCATGCCCTACATCTTTATTCAGCCAATATGAATTTGAGTTTCAATCCCATGAAATTGAGTTTCTAAGTTAATTATATAATCTTTCATTGAGTTCCTTGTATATTTATTGATATTGAGATTATCCCTATGAGTTCAAGTTCTTGAATTTATCATTCATGGTAGCATTCACATGAAGTCTATTTGATTATCTGGATTGCTTACTTTTATGCACTATTTGGAGAATTAAAGAATGACATATTTCTGTCGTAAATTGCAAAAGAGTTTGAGCATGAGTTTGAGTTTTAAGAAGTCTTTCAGTCACAAATTTTGAGCATGATCATTATCGAGTCTAAATGAGTTTGAGTAATAATGTATTTAAATATTTCTTTTGAGTTGAGTCGAGAAATTAGAGATATGTTTTGTGCATTCACTGAGTCAAAGAGTAAAACTATTTCAAAAGAAGTTATGAGTTGAGTTAAATTGAGTAATGTCAATGAGACTAATGAGATAATATTTTAATTACTTATACTCACTTGAGTTCATGAGCATAATTATATATTTTGGGAATAGTATTTAGCACCGATGTGGGTAAGAGTCTAAATAACTCAAACCTCATAAATTATTAGCTAGCATAGAAGAGGATCATACAGTTGGTTCGGACGACTCTTCACTTTAGTTCTTGATACAGACTTTTATTGGATCAATAAGATGTGTTACTTTCCTTACCTTGACATGGTATTGGACAACTATGATAACAAAAACAACTTGTTGTATCATCACAATGGTCATAGTGATGGTTGTAGGTTAGAGAAACTGCCCAAAGAGTAAAATACTATTTTTATACTAAGTTGTATTCATTATTTATGTTTTTTGAAGAATTGTCTATTCTTATAAATACATAATTTATTGAGTTGAGTTCTTTTAGTATTCATTCCTTTGAGTTATTAAAGTAATCTTGAGTATATTTCTTTCATCCATTTTACATACTGTATATTCCATGTACTGACGCCATTTAGCACTACATTATTTTATGATGCAGATTTAGATGTTAGAGATCTTCAACAGGCATATCATTGAAGACCACTTTACATCTAGCTTTTGGTGAGACCTCAATGCAATATAATGAGCTCTTAGTTATTTCATTTAATATTTCTTTATTAGTGTTTTGAGGTAGTCGTGGGCCAGTCCTTGTACCTATCCATAGTCAGTTAGAGGTTTCATAGAATAGACATAGATAGAGTTGGAGTTATTTTCAATTAAGAGATCATGTTTTAATCTATTTATTTATTCATATACTTTATTATTTGATACTAATATTTGAGAAGAATTACTTATATTCTTTATACATGTCCATCTAAGTTAGTATTTTTATGAGTTGAGTCTTACACTGAGTAATTAGCTAGACCGACAGTTTGCTTAAAAATCAGTAATGGTTTCTCAGTGTCGGCTATATGTAGGGTGTAGAATCATGGCATGACAGATTATGTGACTCAAATATTGATGATCGCCGAGTTAGAATCTTGGCAAAGGCCCATAGCTTTAGATATTCAATTCATCCGGGTTCTACCAAGATGTGTCACAACTTGTGGGAAGCCTACTTGTTCAATGGTATAAATAGAGATATTGTGGACTTTATTTCTAATTGTCCGATATGTCAATGAGTCAAGATTGAACACCAAGGCCTTGTGGAGTGGAATAGAATATAGAGCATCTTGAGTGGAAATGAGGGAAGATCAATATGGACTTTATTACATTCATACCACGATCTTGTAGACAACATGACTTGATTTGGGTGATTGTAGATTGGATGACTAAATCAATTCACTTCTTACAAGTCAAAATTACAGATTCAACAAAGGATTATGCCAGATTATACACTCGTGAGATAGTATGACTTCATGGAATTACCTTGTCTATCATATCTAACAAAGGTACTAAATTAACTACTCAATTTTGGAAGTTGTTCAAAAAGAGATTAGGCTCGAAGCTAAATCTTATAATGCTTTCTATCCTCCAATAATGGTCTGGTAGAGCATATGATTCAGACTCTTGAGAATAGGTTGAGAGCTTGCGTCATTGACTTCAAAGGTAGTTGGGAGGATCAGTTGTCTCTAATAGAGTGTGCGTACAATAAGAGTTATCTTTCGTTTATCCAAATTGCTCCTTATGAGGCTCTTTATAGGAGATGTAGATCACCAACTGGTTAGTTCAAAGTTGGTAAAACTGAGTTGATAGGGCGAGATGGTTTGCCAAGCCATGGAAAAGGTGAAGATTATCCAAGAAAGGTTAAAAACAATGCAAAGTCATCAAAAGTCCTACATAGATGATAGAAGAAATGATTTAGAGTTTGAGGTGAATGATTAGGTATATTTGAAGTTTCGCACATGAAGGATGTTATGAGATTTGAAATGAAAGAGAAGCTTAGTCCCCATTACATTTGTCCTTACCAAATTATTTAGAGAATTGGTAATGTAGCTTATGAGCTAGAGCTACCATCATAGTAGCAAATGTTATCAAGTGTTTCATATTTCCATGCTTAAGAAATGTTTAGGAGATCATTCGCTCATCGTTCCAACATAAAACATTAGTGTGAAGGATAACTTGTCTTATAAGGAGATTCTTGTTGAAATTCATGATTGTCAAATTCAAAAATTGAGTATAAAAGAGGTCACTTCAATCAATGGTTGGTGGAGAAATCAATTTGTAGAAGAGTCTACATGGGATGCCACAGAAAATATGGAACCCAAGTACCCTTATCTATTTGTTCCTCCTAGTGTTGAAGATGAAAGTAATATTTTTTCCCTATCTCAGACTTAGTTCCTTTTTGAGTATTTGAGTATTTAATTTTTCCATTACATTCGTACTTTGAGTAAATTCTTAGCTTGGTCATCATTCAAGGAAGAAAAATCCCAAGGGAGAGATATTGTAATACTCTGAACTATTATAACTTAGAACAATCCCAAAGAGAATTTAGGAGAGTGCACTATCTAGTGGGCCACAAGTGGTACCTACGGACCATAGATCCTTCAAATGCTTAGTAAAATTTTCAATTGTTGAGACCCTCCCTACAGATGCATTTTACGGTTTGTAGAAGTTCCTATGGACCATGTGAGATATCCGTAGAAGAGGTTTCTAAGCTCAGTTTAAAGACCCATTCCAACGAGCTCTTTCAAAAATTGTCAAAGAGTCTATACCTGTAGGGATAGCTCAAAGACCCAATGACACAATCCCAATAGCTACTTGAATGTGCACCAAGTTCCATAATAGGGTTCTACGACTTGTATGATAGTCTATGACCTATAGGACGGTCTGCAGATCCAAAACCCAAGCATCCTCAGAAAGATTCCATGAGTGGATGGTACGACTCGTAGGGTGGTCTATGACCTGTAGAAATGCTTTGTAGACTCAACCTCTATGATTCTAGTGAGCTTTGATTTTGGCACCTAATTTCTATGAGGGTTTTTCTACAGCTTGTAGAACAACCTATACATGGCCCTAAGTCAGTTTTAATAAGGGGTAAAATAATCTTTTCCCACATTTTCCAAACCAAAACCATAATATTTTTGGACTAATTTAGGTCCCTTATTAGTACCCTATGATACATTTCTCTCATTAACACTTAGATTATTCAAATCAAGGTTTGGCAAGGAGAAGAAACTAGGGTTTGAGTTTGTTAAGATAGTCGTTTGATTTTTTCCAAAAACACCATTCTTCCAGGTATGTAACATTAATCATAACATTGGACTATGTTCGTCATTGTGCCCTACATCTCAATTTCATTGATAAAGAGTCCAAGTTCGAGTATAATCCTATATTATATAGGTTTTTCATGAGTTATGATTCCTTTGGTGAGTTCTCTATACATTTATTGATATTGAAATTATACCGATGAATTAGAACGACCCATAGATGCCCCTAAGTCAGTTTTAATAAGGGGTAAAATTGTCTATTCCCACCTTTCACAAACAAAAACTATAATGTTTTCAGACTGATTTAGGTCCCTTCTTAGTACCCTACGATGCATTTCTCTCATTAACACTTAGAGTATTCAAAGCAAGGTTTGGCAAGGAGAAAAACTAGGGTTTTAGTGTGTTAAGAAAGTCCTTTGATTTTTGCCAAAAATACCATTCTTCCGGGTATGTAAGGTTAATCATAACATTGGAATGTGTTTGTCCTTTTGCCCTACATCTTAATTTCATTAATAAAGATTCCAAGTTCGAGTATAATCCTATTTTATTAAGCTTTCTAATGAGTTATGACTATTTTGGCGAGTTGTCTATACATTAATTGATATTGAGATTATACCGATGAATTCAAACTCTTGAATTTGTGTTCATGTTTACATTCACATGAAACCTAGTTAAGTATCTTCATTTCTTATTTCTATGCATTTGTTTTGTGTTATAGAATAATATATTTTCTATCTTAATTGAGAAAGGAGTTTGAGCATATACTTGAGTTTGAGAAATCTTTCATTCATAGATTTGAGCACGATATTTATCGAGTTCAAATGAGTTGAGTAATTATGCATGTATTCATTTATTTTGAGATTTACTTGAGAAACCAAAGTTGTATTTTTAACACATTCATTGACCTTGAGAAATATAACTTACAAAAGAACATAATGAGTTTAAGAAGAGTTGAGTTAAACTTAGTAAAGTCCAATGAGACTAAATGCTACATTATTTGAGTATTTTACTAACTTAAGTATCTGAACATTAATGCATATTATTTCATGAGTGGTATTGAGTACCAACTTGGTAAGAGTTTAGATAACTCAAACTCCATAAACTACGCAGCCTGTGTAAGATAGGATTGTGTCGTTGGTATGGGACATTCCTCACTTTAGTATCTCAAAAGGACTTCTATTAGATCCATGAGATGAGTTTGCGTCCCTAAACCTTGAAAGGTATTGGACGGCTCTAGCAATGAGAGTAGTTGGTTGTATTATCATGAGTCTCATAGTGATGGTTGTCGATTAGAGAAACTCTCTAAAGAGTTAATATTATTTTTACATTTATTTGCAGTGCATTGACTTATTTTATAATTGTATGCTTTATTGAGTTGAATTTCTTCAGTATTCATTGAAGTATTATGTTGAGTGAGTATGCTTCTTTTCAACTATTTGTATACCGTATATTTAATGTACTGACGTCGTTCAATGCTTCAACCTTTTATGATGCGGATACATGTATTAGAGATCCTCAACATGCACATCTTGAAGATCACTTTCCATCCGTCTTTTGGTGATACCTCCTTGTATTCAGAGGAATTCTTTAAATGTATTCAGTCTTTTTAAAACAATATTTCATTATATATTGAGAGACTTACTTTCGAGATGAATGAGTTTATTTTAGTGTACTTTTAAATGCTCAACCTTATGATTATATTCCTATTTAGTGTTATAAGTGCCATCAAGACCTAGTGTGTAGACTCGGGGCATGATACAAGGGTACCAACTCCCATCAACGAACATCATAAGAAAACTCATATGCCAAAATTGAACATCACATCCTAAATAAATACCAAATCAATGATTCCACTAATTACTTTGACACCATCATATAGATGAACCTTCTAAGAAAATTTTCATCCTCTAGCCAATGCAAACATCTGAAGCTACCAATGAACATGACCACTTCCACTCCAAATCACAAACCTCCATCTCGAGAGCTATCAACACAACTGTAGAGAAACAACAACAGTAACAAGGCACAACAAGATATCACAACTCTAACACGATTAGCCATAACCAAGCACAAAGAACAACATAAAGAGACAAATCCAAAAAGACCAAATGAGCGAATATAATCTTTGTAGTCGAGAAAAAGACTAAGGAAAAGGATGGAAATAGCTAACTATGACTACCATATTGCCATAGAAGGCCATCCTATCTCTTACATTACTCCGACAATAAGAACTCTCCCAACTACTACTCTAAAAGGAGACACGCAAATAAGGAAACCTCCTAAGCAAACTAGGTCTAACATTATAACAAATTCCCAAATCGGGTAAAGATGGTCTAGCTACCTATGTAAGAAGTATTAGCCTCATAACAAAATATACAACAAGGGTGGAAAAAAGGGAAACCAACAATCCTGACACCAATATCACAATAAAGCCACCAACGCAAAGGCAAGAGTACTCAACCCCTACTCTCAATAAGAGAAACACAACCTAATAGACTGACTACTAAAAAAAATAGACTACATGAGATAATATGTGCATATATAATCCCAAAAAAGTTTATCACAACAATCAAGCAATGGATAACAAGTAAAATAGGCACGAATAAGTAAGAAAACCCCAAAACCAAAAAGAAGAAGAAATAATGGGATACAATAATGGAATCACATCGAAAGGTGGAATACTAGGAGCCTCATCCTCCGATTGACCTATAGAAACTTAGAATGAATTATTCTCGACCTCATCTTGAGCACTTAGAGTACTACCATCTACACTCAGGGTACGACCTCTGATCCAATGTTCCATCACCCTGCTAGACTGACCCATTTGAACATATGCCACCATGGTCCTATGCTAGGGTCAAGCTCTAAACCCAAACTCTACACATATATGATAAGGTCTTACCATCCTAGCCTAGGGAGTAACAAATGTCAAAAATGTCAAGATAATCAACTCTCGCCTAAGGAAATCCTTGACTAGTGGCAGACATCTCCACAATCACAGCAACCCTTGTAGTCTGAAGCCCGATGTAAAAAATGTGATGAGCTACCCTAGTTACCTCTACCAAAATCAATACCACCCCTAGTGATTGCACATAAAACCTAAGACAATGTTAAATAAAGTGACCTACCTCACCATACCCATAGTAACCATAACCAAAAAAACCTACTAAAAAGACCTAGATGGATTAAAATGAGCCCCAATAGCTGAAGGCCTGAAATGATCACTGTAAGAAGTCTCACATGAGCCTTGTCTTCCATAAGCACCATGACCTACCTCATAACCTCCTAGAACCCGAGGTGCTACCTTAATAGGCCTAGTAGGTCGATATACCCACCTAAAAGTGAAATGTTGTCACAACTATACTGACAGCGAGGACTTTTTCCACTATCTTTATAAGTCTCAAGACATGCCTATGAAATGTCCCACACATAACTAAAAACCTAGGAAAGGTAGACCCAACATTTATCAAGTGCTCTGATGCCAATAAGAGTGGTAAAGATAAACCCTGATGAAATCTAGACTCAACTTCTAATATGTAAGTAATAATGTTGGGGTAATCCTGATCCACTCAATATATCACGAAATATGCTCAAATAAAGACGAAGAACCCTACTTGGTCCCAATCAACCCAAATTTTTCTTAAGAAGCACCCGCTGTACCAAGAACCATACCCGCCTGTGTTGTTTCCTTAAATAGACTCAAGCATCATCACCAAACCTCAAGGATCCAAGGTAGTCAATTGTTTTGTATGAGCCTGGGCTGCCCTCAAACTCTTTGTCTATTGAAGAGCATCTTCAGTCGAAAGGCATGTTGTCACAACCCAACCCCATAGGCCATGACTAGGGTCCGATCTGAACCCCTCTCATATACATAACTATCTGATATAATAACTATACACCAGAACCCTAGCGGTTGATAATATTTTGACATATATGTAGCCTTTTTCATTTGTATCTTATCATGAAAGGGCGTGCAAGCTGACAAGGATGCCATAGCATATTAACAAATATAACACGCTGTATAGGCATAGATGAAACAAACTTGTAAACAACCCACATACATATGTCTAGAGACCTCTAAGAATATCAATGGTAACATATGGCGGGACAGGGCCCCCTCCGTACCCATGAATAAACAAACATATACATCAAGGGTCATTACTAAAATCTAGGCTCCGCCCTAATGAAGCGCTTCTGAATCGCTGAGTGGAAACCCTAAGCTGGCAGATCTCCAAAGTAACTACCTGTACGTACGGGCATGAAATGCATCCCCCCAAAGAAAGGGGGATCAGTACGATATATGTACTTATTATGTAAAGCATAACACATCATAACTGAGACCATAGCTAAACCAGGGATGCAGGGGATAAGTATAACAATTAACAAATTACTGTACCTGTACCTTAGGACACGTAATCATATACATCGTCATACACTGCGCCTGGCCTGCTAAGGAACTCAGTGTCATAATTATTTCATCATAATATCATATCATCATGTCATCATCTCTTTCCATTATGTATATTATTTCATCATGTCATGGTATACGACATCATATTATCGTATACGATATAATCTTATCGTAAATTTCATCATATTATATCCAGTCTACTATAGGGCTCGAGGTCACAAATGTATCCCTATATTTTTATATGCATGCATACGTAAAGTATCCGTCCCTTTAGTGAGAGACTCGGTGAAGGGAGTAGTGTACATCTATAGCGTACCATCATCATATATATACATACCGTACCCGACCCTCTAGGAAGAGACTCGATGCCATTATTATATGGTAAAATATACCGAGGAAGGTTCGGCCCGATCCATAATTTAAAATAATGCCATGGAACGTACTGCTCAATCCATATTTTCATCATATCATCGTATATATATATATTAATCTTGGGACTTAGTGAATAACATCATCACATATGGCATCATCGTATGTTTTAACTTTATTATATATGGCATTTCATCATCGTATACTTTATACATATATATATATATATATATAGCTGGCTCGGGACTCAGTGAAGGAGTAGTAAAGCTGTGCCCGATATAGTTTCTGGCCCATTGTGGGTCACGGAGAAAGAAGGGTTATAGCATGTATGAGTAGAGTAGTGAGAAACTATATGCAACTAAGTCATCATCTGATACTTGATAAAAGAGTCAAGTGAACCGTCATCTGAAGACCCGGGGAGTAATTATCCAAGGTACCCCTTTAGATGTCATTAGGCTCACATCAGCTGGGGGCCCTAGAGATCACAGACACGCATCAAGATAATGCCACACAATTTATGCAATCAGAAGCATAATTTATGCAATCATAAACACAACTTATGTAGTCAGAGACTTAACTTATGCAATCAGAGGCACAATTTATGTAATTGGAGACATTGATTATTTCAGAGCCTTTAGGAAGAGGAGCTTGTATCTCCCCTTATTATTCAACAAAATGTGGCTCAGGAGTAGTGGTCGAACCATTTTAAGACTCTTAATATTTAAAAGTGCCTACAAGTCACGAGTGATACCTAGAGTCTATAAGGGAGTTACCTTCAAATCCATATCGTATATTACATACAGTCAAGACTTTCCACAAGTAAGAAGAGACAGGCTTTACATGTACTGCTTTTCATTTCCTAGAAGACTTGGAAGGTAGTGACTCAACTATTACCGGAGTTCTAACATCAAGAAGTGAATAGGAGTATGGACACATACTCAGAGCTTTAGGAATGGAATAACTCTCAAATTTCACATACATAACACTTACATCTAAGACATGCCAAAAGAGAAGAAAGGATTGGGTTTAATACCTATAGTAGCTCGATTATAGTCCAACTTGTTTTGTTTCTCCTTCAACCTATTTAACATGAAAGTAATACCAAGATTACTAAATTTCAACTTTCCATCTTCCCAATCTGTACTCAAGTATCTATAGGAACCATTTCCATACTTGCCTTCCTCGACTAGTCTGTTGGCTAGTTCCGAAATTAACGGAAATCGGGTAGCATCTCCCCTATAATTTGCCCTATCCGAACTTCCAATTTTAAAATCTAACCTTAGCATACATATAAAAAAAAACAATATAAATACATACACCATCAAATCACTAACATATCACGCAATACAAGTTCCACACAACTCACCCCAAAACTATGACGCCAAAGTAGGGTTTTAGCTCTTTATTTTGAAAAATCTTAACCATAAAAAATGGAGTATTATGAGGATGAAACAAGAGGCCTATATATTCATATTTAACCATGTTGCAGTCCTACAACATAGATAAACCACCTCCAATCACAACACCATGCTAACGACAACACTAGCCAAACTTTAACTTGCTAGAATAACACCAAAACAGTCCCTACATGAAATGCAACATCCTTCAACCATAACGTGCATATTTTCATGTTTCCAACTCATATTTATACACCCAAAAAAATTTTAAACTCTTGACCAAATGTGGGAGAAGGAAATCAAGCCATACCTTAGAAAGCGAGCTACCGAAACTTGCCAAAAGTTGTAGGTTTACATCGAACCTCCTTGCCACTCCAACTATGAAACTTTACGTTAATAAGCACCTTCATTTAGTCGAAGAATACCTTATATAAGTAATTAACAGAGTGAAATTGAAGGGCTCACCTTGCTGCCATGGCCGTTTGTCTCTTGTTCTTGTTCTCTTCAAGTTGCTCTCAATAGTTCTAAGTAACAAGCTGAAAATATGTCTAAGTACAAAGTAGAAAATAAGAACCCTTAGTCATGACTTAGGGTTTTATACCATTCCTTTAAGAGTGACATGTGACATCCCCTAGGGTGACACATGTTCATCCCCTAGGGCACCACCTCACCCCATGTACCTAATCATTAGCTGCCACGTGGCAGCTTGGGGTCCACCCCAAGTAGGTGCATCACCTACTTGTCACCTACTTGTTTCTTTTTGTAAATTTGGAACCTAGTTTTTTCTCTTTTTATAGGTTCGTAGTCTCGTCTCACTTTATGAATCTATATAACCTTTGCTACCTAAGCTCGATGTATAATCAAGTAGCTTAATTTTGTAAAATATCTAAGTTGGTAATTTACGCGCGTAATTCGGGTTGCATGACTTTTTACTTAGACTCCAACTCCTTCCACATCCTTCCAAATCTATTTCCAATCATTTGGGACGGCCTCATCTTCCCTTCCTTAGGATTGTTTAGTCACATTATAGTCAGGTGGTGTCACATGAAAATTTTCAAGAGGCTTAAGAACACGTCCCAAGGTACAAAAGTATGAGGTATAACATCTTTCCCCCTTTAGAACATTCGTCCTCGAATGTCAACTAATCTTATAGGATTTTATGAAGATTTTAGGAGTCCTCTACAATAGTTGCTATCCGCTCTATTTAGGAGTTAAGATTACCCTTGGATATAGGGAACAAGTACGAATATCTTTTCTCTATCTCCTTTTTGACTTCCCAAGTCATCCCCTCTCTGGTCTTTGTCTTGCCACAATACCTTGATGGAATTCACGTCCTTAGTCCTCAACCTTTAAATTTGCCGATCCAAGATGGTGATAGGCTATTCCTCATAGGATAACTCTTACATTTTGTGGACATCATTTAGGGGACATACTCTGGGTGGATCAGCAGTATATTTTTGAAGCATCAGTATCTGATGGACTTGGCATACAATTTGTCAATCAGGTGGTAAGTCCAACTTACGGTTAACTTTTTCCATCTTAGGAGCAACTTGATAAGGTCTAATGTATTTTGACCTAAGTTTCCTTTTCTTGCCGAATCTTACAACTCCCTTCTTGGGTGACCCCTTTAAGAACACCCAATCATCAATTTGAACTCTGAATGTTGACGTCGATTATTAGCATATCTATTTTGCCGGCTCTGGGCTGCTAGTTAATAGCTTACTTAGTCATATCTGGGTCTACTAGCTTAGTCTTTCTAACATCAACCCAGCCAATAGGGGACTTATATGTCCTATCCTACAAGTCTTGTACGGGGCCATTTGGATACTGGAGTGGTAGCTATTATTGTAGGCAACTTGATAAGTTGTAGATAATCATCCCAACTACCTTCAAATTCAATAACACCAGCTCACAACATATCTTCTAGCATTTAAGTAGTACTTTTAGCCTATTCATCAGCTTTGAGGGTGAAAGGCGGTACTAAGACCTACCTGTGTTCCTGATCTCTTCTTAGGATGATATCCAAATGATAGCTGTAAATTAAGCCCCTTTACTTGAGACAGTAGCTGTGGAGACCTCATGTATTACTCTTTAACTTCCTTAGAAGACTTTAACTGGTACTCTACCTTTTGGCTTTCTCTTCTTCTTTATTTTTTCCAGAACTTAGGGTTGGCTACTGAGTAGCGCTGAAGTTCATTCATATATTGACTTTCATAACCACTTTGAGCTCTGTATATCATTAGCTGGCATAATTCATAAGGAATTTGGCGTATAAGTTCGCCATCCTTTAGTAACCAGCTAGTTCTATTCCTCTTAGTTAAATTATTTTGCAATTTTCTTATCACAGCTTGTCCCAGCTTGTAACACTCTAGATATGTTATCTAGTGTCATCCTTTACCTTTATGAGAATATGAGAAGGTTCTCAACTTAACCTAAAAAATATCTTAGCATTGTCTCTTTAGGTCTCATGTGTTACCTTGACTTTTCCTGCCTTATCCTACAATCGATGTCGGGGTAGATCTTTGGTCCAACCGTGGCCATGTCTTACTTTTCTCTTAACATGAATTCCATTTTAGTAGTTTGTCTTAACCCATCTTTGCATCTCTCATCTCCTATCATAGGGGGTTTTCTATTCCTTTGCCTTAGTTATTTACCTATCGCAACATCATTTGCGACCAACTGTATAGCCAATATCTTGGCTTTTGCTCTAGCACAGTATCATTATCCTTCCTACTATCTATTAAGTTATTAGATACCATTCTCTTATCATTATAGGCTTCTACAAAAGGGCACTACCTCTAATACTATTCTGACTTCTTGTCCAATCATTGCTGGCTTTCATATCTTGTTAACTAGTTTTGGCCAAGAATCTTACTGAAGTTTAAGCATCCATCTCAAATATGTTGCCATATTAATTGCCTCCATCTTACCCTTGCAGTTGTCTCACTTGCTTCCCCCCTTTAGAGGGTACTTATACCTTTATCCTCTTATACCTTGCTCTATGTCTCTATGTCTAGTCTCAAATTCATCCAATCTCTTTCCCCAACCTACTTGGTACTATATCATGTCCCTGTCTCTTTGTATATTTTATAACCTGATTATCCATGTACGGAACCTTGGCTAAATCATGAACTATCGAGAACCTTTCTGTACATAATGTGATATCTCATCTACCACTCTGCACTTGAATAATGTGACCCATGAAACAACTCATCCAAGGCCACATTCTACTTATCTTTATCAAAGGTTAATTCACACTTGTAGTCATTCTAATTTTAATTAGGCAACACTTGTATTCCGACGATGATTATTCAAGGTTCTCTTGGAGTAGTAGCTTTACCCCAACCTATATCCTTTGTTCCATGGGGTGAATATAGGTTGCACCATTTATTCCTTAAGTTGGCTGTCTTTGTCTTTTAAGGGTTCCACTATTTTTGGGGCAACATTGTGTGCACACATCATTCCTTTATACCTTATGCCCCTTGCCCTTACTGCATAGCCAACAAAGGATTTTAACTTAGTCAACACATCCCAAGTGCGCCTTACTAGAAGTCTTACCTTATCCCCGTATTGTTGTACCACACTTTTAAACTCATACTTACATATTCCCTTTTTAGTTCATACTCATATTCAATTCATGACATCTATCTGAGGTGCTTCTATTAGAATTTCCTTTCATAAATTCCACCTTCAATTAGTTGGTGAAGGGCTAATAAAATGTTATCCTAAAGCATATTCCATTCACCACCAAAAGGGAACTAGAATCTAATGAGCATCACAGTGCTCCTTAGTGCTTAACTCACATGGTCTCCCTCCAGTCTTATTCTTGAGTTGTGAACAACTTATCTAGTCCTCCAATAATAGTTGAGGGTTCTGTACTTACCAAAAAGAATGAAACTCTATCATCGGGTATCTTGCCCCTCAATATGAGCTTTTCCTAAGGCAAAGTATGGTTGGAGATACCATAGTCTGAACTTTACTGCTTAGATAAGCTTTTTCTACGATAAATTTCCCCCCAAATAAAAAAGGGTTCTTTTTATGGCGACATGGAGAGTACCTCATACAACTTTAGTTTAACATAATTGGGGTACTTGACATCAACTTCCCAGACACGTTAAGAATCTATGTTTCATTCCTTTTTTTTTTGTTCTGGGAAAATTTCGGTAGAGTTTCCTCTATACTCCTTACTATCCCAAAATCTGCACACAGAAAATACCAACAATGCCTCACAGAGCCAATATATATATATATTTATATCATGTTACAGCCACACAGGGCTTTCAATATCATCTCATATCGCAACCACACAGGGCTTACCTTGTGTGTCTAACTCAACCTGCATCTGTTATACTTTTCGGTCTACTTTCCTTTCAGATTTCCACTTAACATTTCAATCGTATGTCCATCGTATGTCAATACCTTACCCAATAGATATCTTTTATGCCTTTTCTTACTTGCGTGCTTTGTAACTTCCAATGTCGTCAATTACTTCCTCTTGTTGATGTCGTCCTTCTTCTAAAGTCCAAGGTTAGTACAAAGAGTTCTCCAATGACTCAGATCTATAGCACGATCTTAGATATGAAAGAAAGATAACATCCTAAATGTCTTGTAGCCTCTTATTTATACATATGGTGCACAACATATCGATAAACAAGACTCTACTAGACACGGTCTATAGACATTCCAAGGATACACTACTCTGATACAACTTCTGTCACAACACAACCCCATAGGCCGTAATTGGGGTCCGATCTGGACCCCCATATACATAACTATCCGATATAAGAACTATACACCAGAACCCTAGTGGTTGATAATATTTTGACATACATGAAGCCTCTTTCATTTGTATCTTACCATGAAAACGCGTGCAAGCCGACAAGGCTGCCATAGCATAGTAACAAATATAACACGCCGTATAGGCACAGATGAAACAAAGTTGTAAACAACGCACATACATATGTTTAGAGACCTCTAAGAATATCAATGGTAATATATGGTGGGACAGGGCCCTCGCCGTACCCATGAATAAAAAAACATATACATCAAGGGTCAGTACCAAAATCTGGGCTTCGGCACAATGGAGTGCTTCCAAATCGCTGCGTGGAAACCCTAAGCTGGCGGATCTCCAAAGTAACTACCTGTACCTGCGGGCATAAAATGCATTCCCCCAAAGAAAGAGGGGTCAGTATGATATATGTACTGAGTATGTAAAGTATAACACATCATAACTGAGACCATAGCTAAACCAGGGATGCAGGGTACAAGTATAACAATTAACAAATTACTGTACCAGCACCTTAGGACATGTAATCATATACATCATCATATACTGTGCCCGGCCTACTAAGGAACTCAGTGTCATAATTATTTCATCATAATACCATATCATCATATCATCATGTCATCATCTCTTTCCATTATGTATATTATTTCATCATGTCATTGTATACTACATCATATCATTGTATACGATATAATATTATCGTATATGTCATTATATTATATCCGGTCTACTATGGGACTCGGGGTCACAAATGTATCCCTATATTTTCATATGCATGCCTACGTAAAGTATCCGACTCTTTAGTGAGGGACTCGGTGAAGGGAGTAGTGTACGTTTATAACGTACCATCATTGTATATATATATACCATACCCAACCCTCTAGGGAGGGACTCGGTGCCATTATCACATGGTAAAATATACCAACGAACATTCAGCCCGATCCATAATTTAAAATAATATCATGGAACGTACGACTCAATCCATATTTTCATCATATTATTATATATATATATCCAGCTTGGGACTCAATGAATAACATCATAACATACGGCTTCATCGTATGCTTTAACTTCATCATATATGGTATTTCATCATTGTATACTTCAGACATATATATATAGCTGGCCCGAGACTTGGTGAAGGAGTAGTAAAGTTGTGCCCGATATAATTTTTGGCCCATCGTGGGTCGCGGAGAAAGAACGGTTACAGCATGCATGAGTGGAGTAGTGAGATACCATATGCAACTAAGTCATCATCTGAGACTCGATAAAATAGTCAAGTGAACCATAATCTGAAGACCCAGGGAGTAATTATCTGAGGTACCCCTTTAGATATCATTAGGTTCACATCAGCTGGGGCCTCAGAGATCACAAACATGCATCAAGATAATGCCACACAATTTATGCATTCAGAAGCATAGTTTATGCAATCATAAACACTACTTACGCGGTCAGAGACTCAACTTATGCAATCAGAGGCACAGTTTATGCAATTGGAGACATTGATCATTTCAGAGCCTTTAGGAAGAGGAGCTTGTATCTCCCTTTACTATTCAACATAAGGTGGCTCAGGAGTAGTGGTCGAACCATTTTAAGACTCTTAATATTCAAAAGTGCCAACAAGTCACGAGTGATACCTAGAGTCTATAAGGGAGTTACCTTCAAATCCCTATCCTACATTACATACAGTCAAGTCTTTCCACAAGTAAGAAGAGACAGGCTTTCATGTGCTGCTTTTCATTTCCTAGAATAGCGCCAAAACAGTCTCTACATGACCTGCAACATCCTTCAGGCATAACGTGCATATTTTCACATTTCCAACTTATATTTATACACCCACAACATGTTTGTACACTTGACCAAATGTGGGAGAAGGGAATCAAGCCATACCTTAGCAAGCGAGCTTCCGAAACTTGCCAAAAGTTGTAGGTTTACATCAAAACTCTTTGCCGCTCAAACTATCAAACTTTACATTGCTAAGCACCTTCATTTATATGAAGAATACCTTATATAAGTAATTGATGGAGTGAAATTGAAGGCCTCACCTTGCTGCCATGGTCGTTTCTCTCTTGTTCTTATTCTCTTCAAGTTGCTCTCAATAGTTCTAAGTAACAAGCTAAAAATATGTCTAAGTACAAAGCTGAAAATTAGAACACTTAGTCATGACTTAGGGTTTTATACCCTTCCTTTAAGAGTGACATATGGCAGACCCTAGGGTGATATGTGTCCCTTCCTTAGCTGCTATGTGGTAGCTTGGGGCCCACCCCAGGTAGGTGGGTCACCTACTTACCCCAAGTAGGTGAGTCACCTACTTGTTGTCATGACCCAACTCCGTAGGCCGTCACTGGTGTCTGATTAGGGCACCCATACGTACCCTTAGCCCCACTGAGTATGTTAGCCGAATAAACATATAAGGAAATAAAAAAAAATCACTAGAGAGCGCACGAAAATATATGTAGCATATGAAGGCCGTTAAGGTCATCACAAAATATAAAGCCTAAAACATATATACAGAACCCACATCACAAGTCTACAGACCTCTACAGAATGCTAGCCTAGTCATCTGACGGAACAGGGCCCCGTCGTACCCCTTAATAAACAAACATTTATATCAAATAACTAGTATCAAAAGTTAGGCTCCAGAACAGTGGAGCACTTCCAACATTGCTGAGTGGAAACCCTAGGATGGCAGATCTCCAAAGTTAACATCTGTACCTGCGGGCATGAAATGCATCCCCTCGAAGAAAAGGGGGTCAGTACGACATATGTAATGAGTATGTAAAGCATGGACTGTAACAAGTAAAGCCATTACCAGAACAGAAGGTGCAAAAGTGAGCTAAATACCCAGAACATCAAAATGTTTTTCATAACCACAAATAATGTATACGGATAAACATATGCCATATCCGGCCCCATTATGGGACGTGATGAACAAAATATGGTCGCCACCCCATCATTGGCGCTATAGCACAACATACATCAAGAGTAGGGAATATCTCCGTAATAGATCATATCAGATCATATCATATCATATGTGTACATGGCACATCATAACTCCACTAATCCCATGTACAGGTCGTACCTGCCCCCTCACGTCGGGGTATGATGAATAATGTAGAGAAGTATGCACAATAACAAAACCTGGCCCAGGTTCGGTGAAGGAAACATTGAGGTATCCACTAGTGGAGTAGTGAGAAACAATATGCAATTTAAATCATATTTGAGACTCGACGGAATAATCAAAATGATCTTTCATTCAAAATTGAGACAAAAGTCATATCAGGTACCTTTTGAAAGTCACTATGGACTATATCAAAATAAAACTTCTGGGAATCATATATATGTATCAAGGCATAACAAAATATCTTTTGGAAGTCGAGAAATTGGCCATCCTAATGGCTTTAAGAATAGGAACTTCTTTAGAATCATATGAAAGTCATATACTTGCTTCAGAAAAACCATGCCAAAAAGGGAGATTAGCTTTGTATACTTATGTCTTATCATGCTAAGAGAAGCAATAATATTTACATACTTATGCCAAATACATGCTAAAAGAAAGTTTAAGCCTTACATACGTATGCCAAAACATGCCAAAAGAAGAAAATGTTAGCTTTACATACCTTTTACGGGTTACTTTTTATCCCATTCATCTCATCGTCCTTTAAATCTAAGTAACATAAAAGCAATACGAGTATTAACAACCCTTGTCTTTCTATCACCTTATGCTACACAGGAGTATTTGTAGAACTCATCTCCTCGCTCGCCTTGTCGACTAGTTCTCTAACTAGTTAAAGAGTTAACAAAAATCGGGCAGCAATTGCTAAAGCCAACCAACAAAAATAACCTTCAGCATATATACATACAATTCACTTCAATCTTATACCACATAAACTCCAAATGACTCGCTCGAAACCATGATACAAAAATAAAGTTTCTAGTTTCCGTTTTGCAAAACCTTTAACCGTATGAAGCGGTAGTGTCGTGTGGCTACAACCAGAATCTCCCCAACCTCTTTTAGGATACATTTAGGCCCTGCAACACACACCACACACCTTCCGCCACACACCACAAGCACAACACCTTGCTTCGACTACAATTTAACTATAGTGACTCCAATTTGGTTTGTTTCGAACGTCGAGCATATTTATAGAATTTTCATATTTCCAGCAACTTACACAATGTGTAATACACTTCATAAAACACCATAAATTCCGAATTGAAAGAAAAACCCTTACCTTAACCTAAACTCATCAAACTCGGCAAAACTATCAAAACGTGAATTCCGGATAGCCTACTGTCTTGTATTGTCACTTAGTTTCGATTGGGTAATTTTAGGAAAACAAGATTTGTGGCCTCAATTAAAGTTATATACATGTGTTTTATGGTCGCATACAATTTTGAATCAAACCTACAACAATTCTATACAAAATGATATGCCAAAAATACCAACAGTAGCCCGTGTAGGATTTCCAAAATAAAATCTGGGCAGCACCTCACCAATACTTTATCATGCTTTTTAGAGAAGATAAAAGAAAAACTGGGTTTTATAGTATAAATAAAAGTTATATACCTATGAAATATCTTTTCAAAACATCTTGAATCACTTGAAACGAAACTTTACACAAGGAGTTATACTATTATTTCTAATAACAATCTCATTCCAAAAACGAGTTTGTTGACAAGAACGAGAACCTCCTCGAAACCACAACTATAAATTTTATGTTCTTAAACACCATTGCTTAACTGAAGAATACCTTAAATAATTAATTCACGGAATGAAATCAGAGGGCTTACCTTGCTTAATCAAATCCGTAGCTCTCTCTCAATGTTCTCCAAGTTTTTCTCCAATTGTTTTTAAGTGTAAAGATGCTGAAAAGTGAGTTGATCCAGCAATACACATGTATATATATGTGTCCTTAAGTGGGGACACTGGCAGCCCCTAGGGCGCCACCTCAATCATGTATCCAATCCAATGCCGCCACATGGCAGCATGAGTTCCACCCAAGCTGCTGCATCACCTACTTGAATCCAAGTAGGTGCATCACCTGCTTGTCCAAGTAGGTGCATCACCTACTTGCTTCGAGTAGGTGCGCTGTTTTTTTATTTCTCTTTCGTGAGCTCGTAATCTCATCTTACTTCAAGAGCCTATGTATTCCTTGCTACTTAAGCTCGACGTATACTCAAGTAGCTTAGTATGTAAAATGTCCCAAGTAATAGCTTTCACAAGTAAGTCAAGTCCTACGACTCACTACTTGACCTCCAACTTCTTCCGATTTCTTATGACCCTATTTCCAATCTTCTCTATTGTGGAGTATCTCCTTCTCCTTTCCATAGGATTATTTGATAGCGTTATAGATTATCCGACTCACATAACGACTTCTACGAAATTTAAGAGCCTTCCCAGAAACTTAAGAAGCTTAAGAAGCATTCCAAGGTACCAAAGTATGGGGTGTAACATCCTTCCCCCCTTTAGAACATTCATCCTTGAATTTGAACCAAATCCTTCCTCCGGATCTTATACCGACTATATGGAGAGTTCCTCTATCCCGTTGCCATAACATATACTTTCATCAAGCAATCAATATCAGAGTTCTAAAGGTTAGGATTACTTGTAGATGTAGGGAATAGGTACGAGTACTTGTGTTTCATTTCCTTATTCGCTTCCCAGGGAGTCACCCATCGTAGTACTACTCTCACCCAAGTATGCTTAACTTCAGAGTTCTGATGGGATCCGGTGCGTTAGTGCTAGTATGATTGCATCCATCCCTTATGGGATCTCGTTTGAAGTTTAAGCGTTCCCATTTACATATGATAGCGTTAGTTGATTTTCTCATACGCTTGTACTTCTCTTGTCTACTTCCCCCCTTTAGGGTGTATATATGTCATTGTCTGTTTGTGTTATACCTTATGCCCTTATTTCTAATTTTCAAATGCGTAAGATTCCTTTCCAATACCTTTGGTATACCGCACCCTATCTATGCATTTCTTTATACCACCCATACCTTTAGTTGCCCATGTACGACATATTAGCATACTCGTGAGGTGCTAATCCAATCTAATTGTTGGTACTCGAGTCACGTATATATAATACATCTTTATGCTTCATGAGCTTTCATGTTTGTCGGGCACCCGATGCTCACTTTCTCAACAGCATATCGAGCTTACCTTAATACTAGGTTTACCTTGACACCATATTGTTGTACTACCCCTGTAAATCTATGACTATACATTCTCCTTTCGCTCCATCCTCGTATTCAGTTACTTATGTCTTTCTTGGGTGCCTCTGTTAAAACTTTCTTATTATTTTTTACTTATTCTCATAATGACCTTTGTTATATTCACATGGTATCATGTTCGCATTTAGTCCCATAGTATAACACTGCTTGACCTTCTTCACGATTCTTACTATAGGTTACTTACCCTTCTTAGTTAGTCTTATCCTTAATATCTCACAAGCTGTCTTATTAACACTTCACTTCCGTCACAATTCTTTTTCCCTTTTACTCTTGTCTTAATCATACTGTTACTTCTTTCAACTATAACTCGTCATCGTTTAACCCTGTGTATTAATTTAGGCGATGCCTTAATATATCGTTTTATCCCAATCCATCAATCTTCTCTAAATCATCTTCTTTGGCTTATAAGTCTTTTCCAATTTCGTTCTACTATACCAGTATCGACCATCTAGTTTTTATTGCCATTACTTTAGCAATTAACTCATTTCTCGAGGTCAGCCATACTCGTTTAGTCAAACCTCATCATTGTTGTGAGCACAACCTTTCAAGACATACTACAACCCTGCATCTCATTCTTTTTTTTTTATTTCTAGAAAAATTTAGGCAGAGTTTCCTTTGTATTTCTCCGTGTCTCAACCCCTGCATGCAGGAAATGCCAACAGTGCCTTATAGGGCATGCATCATATCATACCGCAGCCACGAAGGGCAAATATATATATCATATTATCCCATATCGTAGCCACACAGGGCACCCAATATCAACAGTATGAAAATGGACTTACCTCATCTGTCCGACTCAAACTGCACTTGTTACCCTGCCCTGTCTACTTTTCCTTTCCATTTTTAACTTTACATGTCAATCATACTTCAATACCTCACCTGACATATATCTTCCGTGCGTTTACTTACATGCATACCTTATAACTTCCAATATCGTCGGTCACCTTCTTCTATCAATATTGTCCCTCTGCTAAAACCATATGTTAGTATGAGGAATTTCATTCGCACGATCTTAGCTAAGAAACAAAGGTAACATCCTAAATGTCCTGTAGCCTCCTGTTTATAGATGTGGTGCACAACATACCGATAAACAAGACTCTACTAGACATGGTCTGTAGACACTCCAAGGACGAACTGCTCTGATACCACTTTTGTCACGACCCAACTCCGTAGGCCGTGACTGATGTCCGATTAGGGAACCTATATGTACCCTTAGCCCCACTGAGTATGTTAGCCAAATAAACATATAAGAAAATCAACAAAAAATTGCTAGAGAGCGTACAAAAATAGATGTAGCATACGAAGGCCGTTAAGGCCATCACGGAACATAAAGATGAAAACATATATACAGAACCCATATCACAAGTTTACAGACCTCTACAGAATGCTAGCCTAGTCATCTAACGGGATAGGGCCCCGTCGTACCCCTGAATAAACAAATAATTATATCAAATGACTAGTATCAAAAGTTAGGCTCCGGAATAGTGGAGCACTTCCAACATTGTTGAGTGGAAACCCTAGGTTGGAAGATCTCCAAAGTTAACATCTGTACCTGCGGGCATGAAATGCAGCCCCTTGAAGAAAAGGGGGTCAGTATGACATATGTACTGAGTATGTAAAGCATGGACTGTAATAACTAAAGCCATTACCAGAACAAAAGGTGCAAAAGTGAGCTAAATACCCAGAACATCAAAATGTTTTTCATAACCACAAATAATGTATGCAGATAAACATATTCCATATCCGGCCCTATTATAGGATGTGGTGAACAAAATATGGTCGCCACCCCATCACTGGCGCCACATCATAGCATATATCAAGAGTAGGGAATATCTCCATAACATATCATATCATATCAGATAATATCATATCATATGTGTAAATAGCATATAATAACTCCACAAATCCCATGGACAGGTCGTACCTGCCCCCTTATGTCAGGGCACGACGAACAATGTAGAGAAGTACGCACGATATCAAAACCTAGCCCGGGCTTGGTGAAGGAAATATTGAGGCATCCACGAGTGGAGTAGTGAGAAACTATATGCAATTTAAATCATATTTGAGACTCGACGGAATAATCAAAATGAGCTTTCATTCAAAATCGAGACAAAAGTCATATTAAGTACCTTTTGAAAGACACTATGGACTATATCAAAATAGAACTTCTGGGAATCATATATATGCATCAAGGCATAAAAAAATATCTTTTGGAAGTCGAGAAATTGGTCATCATAGTGGCTTTAAGAATAGGAACTTCTTTGGAATCATATGAAACTCATATACTTGCTTCGTAAAAACCATGCCAAAAAGGGAGATTAGATTTGTATACTTATGTCAAATCATGCTAAGAGAATGAATAAGATTTACATACATATGCCAAAGACATGCTAAAAGAAAGTATAAGCCTTACATACGTATGCCAAAATATGCCGAAAGAAGAAAATGTTAGCTTTACATACCTGTTACGGGTTACCTTTTATCCTGTTCGTCTCATCGTCCTTTAAACCTAAGTAACATAAAAGCAATATGAGTATTAACAACTCTTGTCTTTCCATCACCTTAGGCTACACAGGAGTATTTGTATAACTAATCCCCTCGCTCGCCTTGTCGACTAGTTCCCTAACTAGTTAAAGAGTTAACAAAAATCGGGCAGCATTTCCCCTATAATGTGCCCTATCCGAAATTCCAATTATACTCCTAATAGCTACAGCCAACCAACAACAATAACCTGCAGCATATATATATACAATTCACATCAATCTTATACCACATAAACTCTAAATGACTCGCTCGAAACCACGATACCAAAATAAGGTTTCTAGTTTCCGTTTTGCAATACCTTTAACCGTACGAAGTGGGGGTGTCGTGTGGCTACAACCAGAATATCCCCCACCTCTTTTAGGACACATTTATGCCCTGCAACACACACCACACACCTGCCTCCACACACCACAAGCACAACACCTTGCTTCGACTACAATTTAACTATAGCGACTCCAATTTGGTTTGTTTCGAACGTCGAGCATATTTATGGAATTTTGATATTTCCAGCCACTTACACAACGTGTAATACACTTCATAAAACACCATAAATTCCGAATTGAAAGAAAAACCCTTACCTTAACCTAAACTTGTCAAACTCGGCAAAACTATCAAAACGTAAATTCTGGAGAGCCTACTATCTTGTATTGTCGCTTAGTTTCGATGGGGTAATTTTAGGGAAAGAAGATTTGTGGCCTCAATTAAAGTTATATACATGTGTCTTATGGTCGCATACAATTTTGAATCAACCCTACAGCAATTCTATGCCAAAAGATATGCCTAAAATACCAACAGGAGACTATGTAGGATTTTCGAAACGAAATCTGGGCAGCACCTCACCTATACTTCATCATCCTTTTTCGAGAAGATAAAAGCAAAACTGGATTTTATAGTATAAATAAAAGTTATATCCCTATGAAATATATTTCCAAAACATCTTGAATCACTTGAAACAAAGCTTTACACAAGGAGTTATACTATTATTACTAATAATGGTCTTATTCCAAAAACTGATTGCTTAACCCCAACTATAAGAATGAGAACCTCCTCGAAACCCCAACGATAAATTTTATGTTGTTAAACACCTTTGCTTAACCGAAGAATACCTTAAATAATTAATTTATAGAATGAAATCAGAGGTCTTAACTTGCTTAATCAAATCCGTAGCTCTCTCTCCATGTTCTCCAAGTTTTTCTCCAATTATTTTTAAGTGTAAAGATGCTGAAAAGTGAGTTGATCCAGCAATACACATGTATATATATGTGTCCTTAAGTGGGGACACGTGGTAGCCCCTAGGGCGCCACCTCAATCATGCATCTAATCCAAAGCCACCATGTGGCAGCGTGGGGTCCACCCAAGCTGCTGCATTACCTACTTGACTCTAAGTAGGTTCATCACCTGCTTGTCCAAGTAGGTGCATCACCTACTTGCTTTAAGTAGGTGCGTTGTTTCCTTATTTCTCTTTCGTGAGCTCGTAATCTCGTCTTACTTCAAGATACTATGTATTCCTTGCTACTTAAGCTCGGCGTATACTCAAGTAGCTTAGTATGTAAAATGTCCCAAGTAATAGCTTTCACAAGTAAGTCAAGTCCTATGACTCACTACTTGACCTCCAACTTCTTCTAGTTTCTTATGACCCTATTTCCAATCTTCTCTATTATGGAGTATCTCCTTCTCCTTTCCTTAGGATTATTTGATGGCGTTATAGATTATCCGACTCATATAAACTTAAGAAGCTTAAGAAGCATTCCAAGGTACCAAAGTATGGGGTGTAACACCTGTCACCTACTTGCTTCTTTTCGTAGGTTCAGAACCTAGTTTTTACTCCTTTTCATAGGTTCGTAGTCTCTTGTCACTTTATGAATCTATATAACCTTTGCTACCTAATCTCGACGTACAATCAAGTAGCTTAGTTTTGTAAAATGTCTAAGTTGGTAGCTTACTCGAGTAAGTCGGGTTGCACGAATTTTTACTTAGCCTCCACCTCCTTTCACATCCTTCCAAATCTATTTCCAATCATCTTGGATGGCCTCATCCTCCCTTCCTTAGGATTTTTTAGTCACATTATAGCTAGTAGGGGTCATATGACAATTTTCAAGAAGCTTAAGAACACAAGCCAAGGTACAAAAGTATGGGGTATAACACGTGTGCCTTTCTATGGCCCTCTAGCCCGACCAAGTGTTGAAACTCTTATAGAATGAGTTGATGTTCTGTCCACATCCATTGAATACCTCGTGCTATCCATGTAACATAGAGTGAATACCAAAGAATTAGATTTATAGGTTAATCAAAGCAAAATAAATGATAAGGGGTCAAAAAAATAAATTCTTATAGATGCCCTTTTGCCTCTCAAAGACAGGACACAGATGTCTTTGTACCAATTCGGATTACTCTACTAGACATTTTGTCTCATACCAAATATGGTCAATCTGTCTCGGTACCAACTTGTCATGACCCAATTTATGAGGTCATGATACCACCTACTACTCTCTGACAATAGGTAAACCAAACCCAAAGCCTAAAACCATACACAACGGTCAATAATGTAGAAGATTACAATAAGAGGCATGAAGCTAGCAATAATGAGAAGAAGGAGATATCAATAGACTTCTTTATTGGTGAATTTTGGAGAAATTATTGCATATATTCGATTTTACCTTGCCAAACACTAAAATGTCCCATTTTGGGCACAATATCGATGAGTTAAATTTGGAACTTTTGACGGATTCCATTTCAAAATTCTTGTCATGGACCCACCATCTCACATAAGATCCAATTTTGGCCCAATTTCAAATTATTGCAATTTTGATGTCAAAACATCCATATTGACATCGTGATCAATATTTTGATAGTGTGGTAATGATCGAAGTTTATTTAAATAGGAAAAAGATTCTGTTTAGTAGATTCAAAGCATGTGTATTTGTATTCGAGGTTGTAAGACCCCAAAATTTGGGAAGATAGAATGAAGGAGAAATTTTAAGAAAAGTAACAAATATCAAGTCTATGAGCCATTCTACAATATGTAGGCTTTCCTATGACTTATAGGAATGAGTGGTAGAGGTAGTCCTAGATAAGTCTCTAAAGGAGTTCCTACGACTAAACATGATGACTCGTTGTCCTGTTAACGAGTTGTAAGGATGACCTATTTCAAAACTTCAGAGAATTACAAACTTGCAGGTTTTTTTGCCTAAAAAATGAGTTTAGATGAAGAATTGTAGGCATAAAGATGGTTCTTAATGATGACTCATAGATGCACTTCAGAAGATCCCAAAATCTAAGAAATAAGGGCCTACATGACATATCTAACTATGACCCGTAGACGTGATTAGAAGTCATAAAGATGACTCATATAAAAATTTTAGAGACTAAATTTTTAGGCCTTCTCAGAGACGTGTGCTACGACTCAAGTCTACGAATCATAGGCTGGAGGACGAGTCGTAGAAGTTGATTCATAGGTCCAAATGTCCAGTTTTAATAAAGGGTAGTTATGTTATTTCTCAAGTTTTGTTCAATAAACCTAGAAACTGTTTTGGCTAAGTTCAAGCTTATATCTACCCAATCCTTTGAAATTTACCTTAGTCTAAATCATTCTTCTAAATTATCCTAAAGAAAGAATTAAAATTCCTTCAAGGCTCTTCTCCAAATTTTAAGCTAGGGTTTCAGGTTTTCTTTAAGGTTTCATCTCAATCTGAAGTGATTTCAATCAAGGTATGTGGGGATTGTTCTAGGGGTTCCTTTCACCCATGGAAACATAAAGTTTTCTCAGTGTATCCTTCAATTTTCAATGGTTTATGAACCCTAATTTTGATGAATTCTATTAGGCTATTTCAATTTCATTTTGAATTGTTATTAATGATTATTCTACGTATGTTTCCACATGAATTGTATGATTTTAAGTTGAATTGTGAATGCCAATGCAGAAAGCTATTTTCAAGTTATGATTATGAAAGGTATCGATGATTTTTATGAGTTGATTATTAGTTTAATGATTTTCAAGTAAAGTTCTATGATTTAAAGTTGAGATTATGATTTTAATGATGAAGTTATGATGATGATCAAGCTATGAATAAAGATAGTTATTATGGTGTGATAAGTAAAATTTTCACACAATCATGTTTAAGATGGTGATAAGGAAAAGTCTCACAAAAGTTATGGATTCCTATGAATCGCTAAAACTAATAAGCTATTCCTAATATGGTTTTGTAAATATTGGTTGATAGGTAGTTACTATCTTTCCTTATAATTTATGTGATCATGATTTAATGAATTCAGTTGGGATATTGACTAAGCACTGAGAAGACTTCTAGGTGGGGTTTTGTATGGTAACATAGTTAGTTATCCAAGAGAATCGTACTAGCAACCTAAAGTCCCAAACTACATTGCTCGTGTAGGATTGCCTTTATGACCTTGCAGTGGATCCACATATAGCACAGTTCAGTTGAGTTGAGTTGAGTACCATGACCGAGTATACCTTGGCAAGGTAGACTCCCCCTTCTCGAGGAGGGTTACATCGGATTCCATGTTATAGCTTGTATGGTCTTAATATGTTTATTGAAGGTTTTATCCCACAAAAGATGTATGTTAAGCTATGATATTTTACTTTGAAATTTTATGATGCATTGACCATAAGTTTTCATATGTTTTAAATGATATTAAAGCCTTATTCATGTTCATCATGGTGGTCATTCATCTTATGTCATATTTCTCACGTCCCTTTTCTTGTTCATGCATATCTCACATAATTAGTACTTTTTATGTTCTAACGCATATTTTGCCTACATTATCTCATACTGTAGGGGGGACGTCGATCATCCCATTATTAGCTAGAGCAATTAGTTTCTCCAAGAAGTTGGTGAGTCTTCATATCATTGAAGACATGACTTCCTTTACATATTGTTTCATTGACTTTATTATTATGTTTTGAGTAATCTAGGAGCTTGTCCAACGCCCCCGCCAAAGACTAGACCAGAGGCATGTTTAGATATTATTGTGATGTAGTCTAGTTGGACATTGATTGAGAAATTATATCCTTAGACTCATTCCCTTGAATTGTTACTTCGGTTTATTTACTATGTTTCTATACCTTATATATGCGATGTATGCTAAGATGTCTTGGTTGGGATATCTCAAAATCTCGATTGCCTAGTCACGATTTTGCCCTATTTTGGGTCATGAAAAAGTTTGTATCAGAGAACAAGGTTTAGGAATGCCCTAGGGAGTCTATCATACCGTGTTAAGTAGAGTCTTATTCATTTGTATAAAGTATGCCATATCCATGAATAGGAGGCTACAAAACATCTTAGGAAAATCTCATTTCATTTATAATCTATGTCATGCAGTAGAGTAGTCTCTAAGTCTTTCCCTCTAATGCTTGTTCTTTACAGTTTTTAGAAAATACCTCCACGAAGATACCCCACTACAAGGAACATGGTTGAAGAAGAGAAATAAGATCCGAATGATCCCTTGAATGACCAAGTCTCCAATGCCAATTTTTGAGTGGACTTTCAAGTACTTACTCAAGCCATTATGACTCAAGCCAATCGTGAAGTGGTTACTCCCGTGAACCTAAATATGTGTACGATGGTGCAAGAGTTCATGATTTCATGAGGATGAATCCTCCAGAGTTTTGGGGTTCTAAGGTGAAAGAGGATCCATAAGAGTTTATTAATAACATTCACAAGATAGTGGATATTATGGGGGTTAGCCTGGTTGAGAGAGCGGAGTTGGATACTTACAAATTGAAGAGTGTTACTTAAATTTGATTTGATCAATAAAAAAGTGAGAGGCCTGTAGAGGCGGATCTCGTGACTTGGGAGGAGTTCAAAGAGAGTTTCTTGATCACTTTTTCCCATTGGAGTTAAGGGAGGCCAAGATAAAATAATTTATCAACCTTAAGCAAGGTGGTATGAGTGTGAGAGAGTATGCTCTCAAGTTTACCCAGTTGTTGAAATATGCTCTACTCATGATTGCTGAATCAAAAGTTTGTACGAGCAAATTCGTGTTGGGTGTGTTGGATGTGGTTTATTTGGAGTGTAATATGGACATGTTGATTCGAGAAATGGACATCTCTAACCTTATGACCTATACAGAGAAAATAGAGAGCGAAAAGCTATCACGACCCGACCAAGGGCCTAGTCATCAAAAGCGATCGAAACCCTAAAGCGATCTAACCAATCATCTTGTACATATCATAAGCATACATAAGGTAAAGTAAAAATGGAAACATCATACGAGAGTCTAAACCGTGAATAGTAAATGAAGAAAAGTCACATGACAACATAGACTTGAAATATTTGTCCAACTAAATGCCCCTACACATGAGTATGGGCGGGGGTTAAGATATGTTACTATATCACCCTCGATATGAAATATAACAAAAGTACTTGAAGAAATAACCAACTCGATGACTACTCTCCGATAAACGATGACTCACCATAATACCTCTAGATAGAAAGCCTCCTAGCCACATAAATGAGTATGATCTTCAACCTCAACTCCTACATTATGAGATAATGTAAGCAAAAGGTATGCATTAATATGTTGGAATGTACTAAGTATGAGGGCGTGACATGCAACGTAAATCATGGAATGCAATGGTCAAGTAAATCATATGGTAAGATGAGATAATTAAAGTCATCTAGAAAATCATATGGACCAAAGAATTTAAAAAGTATAATTTAAAATCATAGCATACATAAGAGATCATACATATATAGGATAGGGATCATAACCGACCATAAGACCATGTGAGTTATAACATGAAATTCCGTTGTCTCCCTATACAATGAAGAAAAAGGGGAATCTACTTACCAAGGTAGACTCTACCCTGCTAGGCGGGTCATATATACGCTATATGTGGATCCAATAGCTAGGCCATGAAGGTAACCTATGGTGGCACGTAGTTTATGGGACATGAAGCTTCTACTAAGTCTTTTGGTAGGGCTCCCACCTCAAGTCCACTCGGTGCTAAGTCAAATCCTACGGAATATAAGCACAGTATTGAAATCATAATTTCATATATCATAGTCATTATCATAGGTTTGAAATCATAGAGTACCTCATTTTCATAACATACTTGTAATGAGAGAATTATCCTTTCATCATTATAATCATATTTGGATATTCATATCGTTAGTCCTTAGGTGACCACATAGGGCCCTAAGTCACCTTACTTCATAACTTGCATGAAAATCATCCTTCGAAACATACTTTTAGTCCATGATCATAATTGAAATATATAATCATAATTTATGCTTGGAAATTCATGATCATAGCTTATACTTGAAATTTAGGTAAGGCATGAATGCATGATCAATTGATTTGAAAATCATGTACTTGACTTGAAAACATGCATGATCATAAACTTTATATCATCCATACATAATTTATATAGATAATATCATTAGGAAGTACAATTGAAAATACTCATAATTTTCATCATGAAATATAGATATCAAAATAGGAGTATTGATGAAAAAACTCTTCAATTTAATGCAATATCAATCAATTTATATCAAAATAGACTCATGATCATAATTTGAATCAAAGTTCATGCAATAGGAGTAGAGATCATAAAACCCTTAAAATACCATACTTTAATTTGATAAAAAAACTTGAGAAATTGATTGAGCTTCATGGATGAAAGGATCAATGAATCAATACCCATATACCTTAAGTGAGAACACCAATTAATTTGGAAGAACTTGCGAGTTTTGATGGAGAGCTTGAGTTTATTTTCTTGAATTCTTCCATTGAGTCCTTGAGAATCTTTTGTAGAGAGAGAAATATTTCAGTAGGTGAATTGTAGAAGAATGAATAGAATTAGAGGTTTAGGTTAATTTATAGAGTTGAATTATGTCATAAAAATATCTAAGTTCATTAGCTAATAATTTAGAAAAAGTCTAAAACACCCTTACTAAAAACTAATTTCGGCCATGAAAAATCATCACCAGGTCTGCGACGCGGAGGCGAGCAAGTTTGTGACGGGAGTTGTCGTGCACCTTACTATTTTGCGTAATTCCTTCTAAAATCTATCTTTCTGTATACGGTTCCTAAAAATCCATCAAAACTATTTTACTGTAGTTTTGATCCCAGATCAATATTCCAAACTTGGATTTTTCAAAAAGATTAAGGATGATGCATTACTTTAGCGGCCTATTCCAAAGGCATTCTTAAGGCACTTATGATCATTTTGAGGGATGTTACAATATCTCCCCCTTGGGAACATTCTTCCTCAAATGAGATTCAACTAATATGGGAAAAACATAGAAAAAGAACTAACAACACAACATGAACATGAGGACTCTTCGAAAAAATGCATAGAACATGTAAACTTCATACTTAACATAAAATATAGTCTTTGAGAAAATCATTTCCACTTATCATGCTAGCATATGAATGACATAAGGAACTGAAACGTAGGAGTTTAATCGATTTGATCATGAGCAACTTAGTACCTTTAGGATTGAGTGGAGGAAAGAGATACGGATAATGCTTCATCATGTCACTCTTCTTGTTGATTCCACCATAACCCTTTGACGGATGCAACATCTGTATTTCTTAATCTCCTCACTTGCTGGTCTAAAATCTCAATCGGGACCTCCTCATAGGTCAAATTCTCTTTAATACTTACATTCTCCATTGGCACAATAGAGTTTGGATCACTTACAAACTTCCTTAACATTGACACATGAAATACTGGATGAACCAAATCCAACTCAAGTGGAAAGTTTAACTCATATGTTACTTTTCCAATGTGCTATAATATCCTATAGGGTCCTATATATCTAGGGCTCAACTTTCCTTTCTTACCAAGCCGCATTACCCCTTTCATTGGTGAAATCTTCAAATACACCATATCATCTACATCAAATTGAAGCTCTCTGTTCCTAGTGTCCGAATAGGACTTTTGATGACGCTGAGCCATTTTCAATCTTTCTCTTATAAGCCTTACTTTCTCTATTCCATCCACTACTAAATATGGAACAATCAATTCCATATCACCTACTTCAAACCACCCCATCGGAGACCTACATCTTCTCCTGTACAAGGCTTCAAAATGAACCATCTGGATGCTAGAGTGATTACTATTATTGTAGGCGAACTCAATCAATGGAAAATGGTCATCCCAACTTTATCTAAGATCAATAATACATGCCCTTAACATAGATTCCAAGGTTTGAATTGTTCTTTTGGCTTGTCCATCGGTTTGATGATGGAAAGCGGTACTTAGCTTGACTTTAGTACCAAGACCTTTCTGAAATGACTTCTAAAAATGTGAACTAAATTGAGTACCTCTATCCGATATAATCGACAAAGGAACACCATGAAGTTTCACAAGTTTACGAATATACAACTTAGCATAGTTTTCAACACCATAAGAAGTCTTGACCAATAGAAAATATTTCAATGTTGTCATTCGGTCCATAATGACCCAAATAGAATCATGTAGTCTTCTAGTACAAGGTAAACCTATGACAAAGTCCATATTCACATATTCCCACTTCCGTGTAGGAAGTTTGATTTCTTGAGATAGAACTCCCAACCTTCGATGCTCAACTTTCACTTGTTGACAATTAGGACACTTATCCATGAACTCTGCTATGTCCTTTCTTATGCCATTCCACTAATACACTTCCCTCAAGTCATGATACATCTTGGTGGATCCCGGATGAATTGAATATCGAGAATTATGAACGTTATTCAATATCAACTCTCTTAATCCATTAACATTTGGAACACACAAACGACCTTGATAATGCAGTACCCCATCTTCTCCTAGAGAGAAAGCCTCAATGGATTTTTTGGCAACTAACTTCTTCAATTCGACCAAAATTGAATCATCATCTTGTTTGGCCTTAATGGCTGCCACAAAAGATGATTCCAAACCATTATGTATAAAAACCCCTACACCATTATAATCAACCAAATGCACGCCTAAACGTGCCAATCTATGGACCTCTATTACCAATTCCCTTTTACCTTACTCAACATCTGCAACACTACCCATAGACAACTGACTAAGAGCATCGGCTACAACATTTGCCTTACCTGGATGGTACAATATGCTCATGTCATAGTCTTTTAGGAGTTCAAGCCACCTCCTTTCCCTAAGGTTCAAGTCTCTTTGACTAAACACATATTGCAAGATTTTATGGTCAGTAAACACATCAGCATGCACCCTATAAAGATAATGGCACCAAATTTTCAATGCAAACACGTCCATTGCAAGTTCAAGATCATGGGTTGGAGAGTTCCTTTCATGCACCTTAAGTTATCTAGAGGCATAGACAATGAACTTACCGTGTTGCATCAAGACACAACCCAAGACAACACGCAAAGCATCACAATAGAAAACAAACCCAGCCGAACCTTCGACCAATGTCAAAATAGGAGCCGACGTAAGATGATCCTTAAGTATTTAGAAACTTTTCTCACATTCTTTCGACCATTGGAATTTTGTATTCTTTTGTGTCAACTTAGTTAAAGGCGAAGCAATAGATGAGAACCCATCAACAAACCTACTGTAGTATCCGGCTAAGCCCAAACAGCTTCTAATGTTCAAAGGAGATTATGGTCTAGGCCAATTCTTAACCGCCTCCGTCTTCTTTGGATCTATTTTAATCCCATCACCGGACACCATATGAACAAGAAATGCAACCTCTCTTAGAAAAAAATGGCACTTAATAAATTTAGCAAATAATTGCTTTTCTCTCAATATTTGCAAACAATCCTCAAGTGACCCATATGATCTTCCTTATTTCGTGAATAAATAAAGATATCATCAATGAACACCACTATAAATATTTCCAAATATGGCTTGAAACTACGATTCATCAAATTTATGAATATAGCAGGAGCATTTGTCAAACCAAATGACATTACTACAAATTCAAAATGACCATACCTTATCCAGAAAGCCATTTTGGGAATATCACAATCCCTTACCCTTAATTGATGATAACCGGAAAGGAGGTCAATCTTAGAGAAGTAGCCTTCTCCTTGTAATTGATCAAACAAGTCATCTATCCTTGAATTTGGATATTTGTTCTTTATGGTAACCTTATTCAATTACCGGTAGTCTATACATATTTGGAGTGACCCATCCTTCGTCCTAACAAATAACACGGGCGTACCCCATGTGAAATACTCGATCTTATAACACCCTTGTCCAATAAATCCTTCAATTGTTCCTTCAACTCCTTAAGTTCTGTCGAAGCCATACGGTAAAGAGGAATAGAAATAGGTTGGGAATTGGGAAGGAGGTCTACGCCAGAGTCAATTTCCCTTTCGCGAGGAATCCCAAGCAAATCATCAGGAAACACTTCAAAGAACTCATTAACTATATGTACCGACTCAAGAATAGGAGTTTTGGAATCGATGTCCCTAAATTGCACAATATGATAAATGCACCCTTTTGAAATCATTTTTTGGGCCTTAATACATGAGATGAATCGACACTTAACAACTGAATCATTATCCTTCCATTCAAGAATAGGCTCATTAGGAAAGTCAAACTTAACCACATGATTCCTACAACATGTAGATGCATAAGTGGCATGTAACCAATCCATAACAAGAATGGTGTCAAAATTAGTCATATCAAGTTCCACAATGTCACACGGGATAACTCTGTGATAGACCCATACAGGATAATTTCTATAAGCTCTCTTGGCTAATACTGAATCACCAACGAGAGTATAAACCGAAAAGGGTTCTATTAAAACCTCAAGGCACACATCAAATCTCATAGAAATATAAGGAGTAACAAAAGACAAGTTGGCACCCAGATCAAGAAATGCATAAGCGTTAAAGTTAAAGAATCGTAACATACCCGTGACCACATCGGGAGCCTCATCAACTTCTTTCCAAGAATGAAGAGCAAAGAATTGGTTGTTGTATTGGCCATCCTTAGGTTGAGCTTGGGCACCTTGTTGCACTAGGCCTCCTAGAGGAAGTCCTTCTCTACCCTTGTTGGTAATAAGAGGGCACTCGTATCACTTATGACCTATCTTTCAACATCCATAGCAAGCACCCATTCCCATCAAGCACTTTTCTCCATGATTCCTTCCACACCTTGCACACTTTAGAAAAGAAGGGTGAATAACATTTACACCTCTTTCTTCTTGAGCTTTAGGGTGTGGCACCCTATCCTTAGAAAAATTCTTCCTTGAGCTTTGTCCTTGATGAGAGCATCCGCTGCTACCAACGATCTTAGCGTTGGAGAACCCATCTTCATATCGAGCCATCTTAGAATTCCTCATCCTTATTTTCTTGAGCTTTTCTCCTTCAATTTATTCGGAAAAAGTCATAAGCCGAGATATGTCCATCTTATTAACAAGAATAGTGGTACGACATTCCGTAGCAATCAAGTTGGATAACCCTAATATGAATTTACTCATTTGGGTACGTGGATCGGCAACCATTGAAGGAGCATACTTTGATAGCTTAGTAAACTTGAGGGAATACTCCCTCATTCCCAAATTTCCTTGTCAAAGATTTATGAACTCCAACACTTTAGCCTTTCTTAACTCAAGAGGGAAAAAGTAATCAAGGAAAGCAAGTTTGAATACTTCCCATTCAATAGGATATTCATCCACCCTCTCCAACTTCTGTTGAGTGTACCATATTTGAGAAACACCCTTAAGTTTATAAGCTTCCAACTCTGTTTTTTCTTCTGATGTCATCCCCATAATACTCATATCTTGTAAACCTCATCAATGAACTCTTAAGGATCCTCATTGACTTTTGAGACATGAAAATCTGGAGGATTTATTCATGCAAAGTACCTTGCTCTTGAGGCCTGAGTAGGAACATTAGAAGGAGTCATAATACCTTGGTTGGTCACCACTCGAGCTAGCATAGTAATAGCAGTTCGGAACTCCACATTAGTCAGTTGGTCTGGTAGAGGACCATTGTCGTCAGGAGCCGGGGTAGCTTGGGATTCATTACCATTATCTCCATTGGGAAATAATGGTCTTCTTAGAGCCATCTTTCTGAAAATTGAAAAGAAAGATCATTAGGGAAAAAAGTCTTACTTCTATAGCATGACATGGATCATGAAAGAAGTGAGAATTTCTAAAACGCCTCATAGCCTCCTACTCATAAGTGTGGTGCACTTCACACCCATGAATAAGACTCTAATTGATGTGGCATGTTGGACACCCTAGGACACTTGAAAAACCTTGTGCTTTGATACCAAGTTTATTGTAACCCAACCTAGAACCTAGTCGTAATACGGCGATTGAAACCCCGAAGGGATACAACCAAGTTTGTACATATCATAACCAAATATAAGGTAAAGTAAAAGCAAAAACATCATAAGAGAGTCTGAATCATGAATAGTAAATAAAGAAATGTCACATGATAACATAGACTTAAAATATTTGTCCAACTGAATGACTCTACACTTGAGTATAGGCGGGGGATAAGACATGTCCCTAGCTCACCCTCATTATGTAACATAACAAAAGTCCTTGAAACAATAACCACTCGATGAATAGTCCCTGATAAATGAGGACTCACCACAATACCTCTGGATAGAAAGCCTACTAGCCACGTATATGAGTATGATCTTCAACCTCAACACCTATATTATGAGACAATGTAGACAAAAAGTATGCATTAGTACATTGGAATGTACTAACTATGAGGGCGTGACATGCAGTGTAAATAATGGAATGCAATGGTCAAGTAAATCACATGGTAAGATGAGATAATTAAAGTAATGAGGAAAATCATATTGACTAAAGCATTTAAAAAGTATAATTTAAAATCATAGCATACAGAAGAGATCATACATATGTAGGATAGGGATGATAATCGACTATAAGATAATGCGAACTATAATATAAAATCCCATTGTCTCCCTATACAATGAAGAAAAAGGAGAATCTACTTGCCAAGGTAGACTCTGCCCCGCTAGGTGGGTCATAAATACGCTATATGTAGATCCAATAGCAAGGCTATGAAGGCAACCTATGGTGGCACGTAGTTTATGGGACATGAGGCTTCTACTAAGGTTTTTGGTTGGGCCCCCACCTCAAGTCCACTCGGTGCTAAGTCAAATCCTACGGAATACATGCATAGCATATAAATTATAATTTCATAAATCATAGTCATTATCATATGTTTAAAATTATAGAGTAGCTCATTTTCATAACATATTTGTAATGTGAGAATTGTCCTTTCATCAGTACAATCCTATTTGCATAACTCATATCGTTACGCTTTAGGTGACCACATAGGTTCTTAAGTCACCTTACTTCATAACTTGCATGAAAATCATCCTTCGAAACATACTTATAGTTAATGATCATAATTGAAATACATAATCATAATTCATGCTTGAAAATTCATGATCATAGTTTATACTTGAAATTTAGGTAAAGCATGAATACATGATCAATTGATTTGAAAATCATGTACTTGACTTGAAAACATGCATGATCATAAAATTTATATCAACACATACAAAATTTATATAGATAATATCATTAAGAAGTATAATTGAAAATACTAATAATCTTCATCATGAACTATAAAAATCAAAATAGGAGTATTCACAGAAAAACTCTTCAATTTAATGCAATAACAATCAATTTATATCAAAATAGAATTATGATCATAATTTGAATCAAACTTCATGCAATAAGAGTAAAGATTATAAAACCCCATAAAATACCATACTTTAATTTGATAAAAAACTTAACAAATTGATTGGGCTTCAAGGGTGAAAGGATCCATGAATCAATACCCACATACCTTAAGTGAGAACACCAATTAATTTGGAAGAACTTGAGAGTTTTGATGGAGAGCTTGAATGAATTTACTTGAAGTCTTCAATGGAGTCCTTGATAGTCTTTTGTAGAGAGAAAAATATTTGAGTAGATGAATTGTAGAAGAATGAATATAATTAGAGGTTTAGGTTAATTTATAGAGTTGAATTAAGTCATAAAACCTTTTAGGTTTATTAGCTAACAATTTGGGAAAAGTCTAAAATGCCGTTACTAAAAACTAATTTCAGCGATGAAAAATCATTGCCAGGGCCGCAACATGGAGGTGAGCAAGTCCATGATGCGGACTTGTCACGCACCTTAAGTTTTTATGCAATTTCTTCAAAAATCTATCTTTCGATATACGGGTCCTAAAATTCTACCGAATCTATTTTCCTGCAGTTTTGACCCCTGATCGACATTCCCAACTCGGATTTTCCATAAACATTAAGGATGATGCATTACTTTACAGACCTATTCCTAAGGCATTCCTAAGGCACTTATGAGGGTTTTGAGGGATGTTACTGAAGCTAAAGGAGAAAACTATTGAGTCCAACAGAGCAAGGATTGATGGTGGTGATTCCTCTCATGCTAATTCTGGAAGTGGTGGACGTCCTCATGTTCTCCAAAGGTACTCTAACGATGGATATTCAAATGCCACTACTCCAAGGTTTGACAAAGATAGGGTGACCAACCCTAAGTCCTATTTGTCAAGTTACCCCCACATGCAAGAAGTGTGGTAATAACCACAATGGTGAGTGTTCAGTGGGTTTGAATATGTACTACTGATATGGTAAGCCAGGTCATCATGCTAAAGAGTGTAAGGTAAAGGATGGTAGTCCTCAAGCGCAAGTTTCTCATGGTGATCTAGTGTAACCCAAAGATGGTCAAAGCAATAATCAGTTTTATGCTCTCCATGGTAGGCACGAGGTGGAGGAGACTCTTGATGTTGTACTGGTATGTTATGGGTCTTTTACTATAATGTTTATGCCTTACTTGATCCAGGTAATTTTTTTTCTTTTGTTACTCCTTATGTGGCCATGAGATTTGATGTTAGCCCTAAAATATTACTAAATCCCTTTTCCATTTATACTCTCGTAGGTGAGTTGGTTGTGGGTAAAAGAGTCCATAGAAGTTGTTCGGTTTCAATTTTCCATAAAGTTACTCTATGTGATTTAGTTGAGCTTGAGATAACCAATTTTGATTTTATCCTTGGTATGAATTATCTAGACCTATGCTATACTTTTATATATTGTAGGACCCGAATGGTCAAGTTTTAATTTCATAATGAGCCGGTCCAAGAATGGAAGGGTATTAATTCAGTGTTCAAAGGTCAATTGATCTTTTGCCTTTAAGCTCGAAAAATGATTTCCATGGGTTATATCTACCATCTTGTGAGGGAGTAGGGATACTAATTTTGAATCACTTACTCTAGAATCAGTCCCCATTGTTAATGCGTTTCCGGATATGTTTCTCGATGATCTACTTGGTGTTCCTCCCAAAAGGGAAATTGACTTTGGCATAGACCTTCTTCGCAATACTCAACCCATTTATATTCCTCCATACAAAAAATGGCTCCGGCAGAACTAAAGTAGTTAAAGGATCAATTGAAAGACTTGTTAGATAAATGGTTTATTCCACTAAATATATCCCCATGGGGTGCTCCCGTTTGGTTTATTTGTAAGAAAGATGGTTCGCTACATATGTATATTGACTACTGGCAATTGATAAAAGTAACATTCAAGAATAAATTCCCAATTTCGAGGTAAATAATTTGTTTGACTAATTTCAAGAGGCAAGTTATTTCTCTAAGATTGATCACTGTTTCAGTTATCACTAAATAAGGGTGAGGGAGTGTGATTTCCCAATACAATATTTTGAATAAGGTATGGTCACTATGAGTTCTTAGTTATATCATTTGGTTTAACCAATTCCCTGTGGCATTCATGGACTGATGAATAGGGTGTTCAAATAATATTTGGACATGTTTGTGATTGTGTTCATTGAAGATATTTTTGTCTACTCTCAGAATGAAAATGAGCATGCTAATCACTTAAAGATTTTGTTCCAAACTCTGAGAGATAAGCAGTTATTTACCAAGTTCAATAAATGTGAGTTTTGGTTAAGGGGGGTGGCTTTTGTTGGTCACATTGTGTCTAGTAAAGGGATCATGGTTAATCCTAAGAAAACCGAGGCAGGTAAGAATTGGCCTAGACCGTTGTCCCCTTCGGATGTTATAAGTTTCTTGGGTCTAGCCAGATATTATAGGATATTTATGGAAGGTTTTTCATCAATCTCGTCATCTTTCACTAAGTTGACTTAAAATAAGGTGAAGTTTCAATGGTCGGAAGCTTGTGAGAACAGTTTCCAAGAGTTGAAAGAATGTCTTACTACCACTCCTATTTTGACCTTGCCGAAAGGGTCCGATGATTTTATTGTATATTGTGATACTTCTAGAGTTGGTCTTGGTTATGTTTTGATACAACATTATAAGTTAATAACTTATGCTTCTAGGCAACTTAAGGTGCATGAAAGAAACTATCTAATTCATGATTTGGAGCTAGTGGTGGTTAAGTTTTCTTTGAAGATTTGGAGACACTATATTTATGGTTTCCATATGTATGTGTTCACCAACCATAATAGTTAACAATACGTGTTTAAGAAAAAATACTTGAACCTTTGGCAAAGCAGATGTCTTGCATTATTGAAGGACTATGATATGAGTTTGTTTTATCATCCGGGAAAAGCTAATATGGTTGCCAATGCACTAAGTCGATTATCCATGAGTAGTGTTGCACATGTTGAAGAAGGTAAGAAAAAATTAGTTAAGGATGATCATAGGTTGGCACGTTTAGGTGTGCGTTTGATTGAATCCAATGATGGAGGTGTTCTTGTGCATAATAGTTCAAAATCGTCTCTTGTGGCGAATGTTAAGGCCAAACAAGACCATGATATTTTATTAGTTGAACTAAAAAAATCTGTTGATCAAAACTCTATTGAGGCTTTCTCCCAAGGCGGAGATGGTGTATTTCGTTATCAAGGTCGGTTGTGTTTGCCCAATGTTGATGGGTTAAGAGAGTTGATATTGAAAGAGGCCCATAGCTCTCGGTAGTCGATTACTTATTTATACTTTGAAATTGGTCCATCTTTGATTTAAGTGACTTTAGTGTCTAAACAATTGTATTAAAATTGTTATTCTATTTTTGATAGCATGGTAGCGCTTTGAGACCATATAGAAGAGAAAAGCTCCGGAGACTTTACTTTGAAGCATTTGTGATCATCCTAAAGTTAGGTTGCAACTTACATCTCCTTAGATTTAGCTTGATTATGTGAAATCATGTGTATTAGTTAGAATTTGGGTGGGTTAGACTCTTGGTTATGCTTAATTGTGTAGAAATCATGGTTTAGGCTTATTACAAGTAATTCGTAAGGTGTGCGTATGTTGTACTTTTTTAGAAATCATCCATACCTTGTGTTCTAGTTTTTTCTTACTTTCTAATAATTTTGAGATCATGTTTGGCCTTAGCATTGTCACGACCCGATTTCTCAAGTCATGATGACACCTACTATAACCCTCTAGTAGATAATCCAACCCGTAATCCGAAATGGGATGTAACATGTTTGAGGGTAGAAACTAATCATGCACGGGAAATTCTAATCATAAAAAATATAAATGAGAGGAAACAAAACCAAAATCTGTTATATACAAATAAGGATCCCTCCCAGAACCTAGAGGTCACAAGTACAGAGCTACAATAAAATAAAATGAGAGTACAAATCTCAAAAGTGGACCCAAAATATAAACATCAACTGGCTAGGCTCAGAAATACAAAATATGGGCCATCAAAGCTGAAGGAGACATAAATGATCTCAAAACGGCAAGTGCTCACCCTGGTCTCCGGAGCTGACTATGATAGGCTCGATCTATCCACGATGGTCGCTCGTGGTCGATCCTGTATCATGAAAGTAGATGCAGAATATTGTATAAATACCAAGACAATAGGTACCCTGTAGGTATCATAGGCCGACTAAGCAGAAAAGGTAAGAACAATATGAAGTAGAGGAATAAGCCTCTACAGGACTCATAATAAGAATCTAAGGTGGAAAAAGTACTAGGTAAAGAACTACAGCTAACTACAGCCAACTAGGCTCCTATAAGCCAGCTGGAAAACTCGTGCGCATATTAAAATCAAAACCTAGAAGAACCCCATAAGCCCATCGAGTACATAGAACAGCGATAACTACCAAGGTTAGGAACTAAGAATCTATTATGCCAAGAATCGAAGAACCATTTCATTTCCGAACCAAGAATCGATGAACTAGAAATGATTTAGGGGTTGAGACCGGCATTGAGACCGAGATGTTCGCTCGATTATTCAAGGTAGTCGAGTCCTGGAATGGATATCTAGATGATTGCAATAATGCATCAGTCCGGTCAAGGTCGGGGCTGATATCCAGATGCTTGCCATAACACATCGGTATGGTCAAGACTGGGGCTGGGTACCCGGATGCTTTCCATACTAGTAAGTCTGCAGAGGCTGTGGATGGGTACCTAGATTCTCCCAGGGAATTATCCTAAGGTGCCAATTTTGTTTTCCAACTAGACGATAATAGTTCCGAAAATCTCTCTCCCAATGCGTCAACTGGTATGCCGCCAAAGCTTGAACCAAAACCCAAACCGAACACTCACAAAGTCTAGTGTCTCTAACGCATCTTGAAAGTCATAGTAATGCCGAGGAATGTATAAGGTTATTGATATAAGCAAGGTTACCTCATAACTAAGACCAAACTCCAAGCACTAGCCCATTATGCCATTCTAAAAGGATATGCCCGCCATAGTGACGCCGGGGAAACTAGGGAAATTGTACAACCTATATGAAGGCCTACATGCTCCATAATATCAACGTAAGCATTCAACTCTTATTAAAATACCAACAAATAATGGAACGGAACTCATGCTTCCAATTACCCAAAAAACTCGATAAAAGCCCAAAACATGATTTCTAACACCTAATATGAAAAAACAAGCTACCCAACCCAAATTCCAATTATTTCAACATGATTTCACACATTCCATCTCAATCTAAAAAAAGAAAAGTCATAGCCTACGTGTAGGAAAAACCCACATGCTCCAAATCACTATGTAAGAGATTTTCCCTTTCAAACCGTCTCAAAATGCTGCCACGCTATCAAAAATAGAATTACAACGTCATGACGGTCTTTTAGACATAAATTTTAAGAATTTTGAAGACGAACTAATTTTTGGGTCTAAAATTGGAAATGTGGAACCTGCATCTAGAATTCTAGAATTGACCCCATAAATAGGTTAAAAACAGCACTCCAAGCTCGAGGATCAAATTACAACACAATTTGCGGTGGATAAACAATGCAAGATGATTATGTAATAAATTTTCAAATTCAAAGCTAAAGAGAAGAACATGGAAGAACTTTTACGTAGTTATTTCTCACAAACGATACCCCCACATACCAAACCAAACATACTATGATGTTACCTGCAAAACCCCCACAATCTAGCTTCAAAAATTACTAAACATGGAGCTAAATTGGCCAAGATAGAATATTCCAAAATTCAACAAAAAATCATTTCGAAACTGACTAAAATAGTGGCTAATTTCATAAATTTACCTCACACGAAGCCTCCCCACAAGATTCTGAGCTTACTAGCAATTCCCCACAAAATTCTCTTGAATTTAAACACTTAAATTATCACATTTGGTCTTATATTAAAGGATAAATCGAGGTTTGAAGTTATGAGCTATGGATGCAATTCGTTCTTGGTTATTTATTAAAAGACCACGAATTGGTCTTCCCGAAAGTGACCTAAATGGACCGTGAACACGGAAGTCAGCAAGCTTGGCCTTTGCGAACGTAGTCAGAGACCCGCAAACACAGAGGCAAAAGACTTACACCTCCACGAATACGAACAATGCCCTACGAACGCGGAGGCTCAAGAGGCATACCTTCGCGAACGTGACCATGGCCCTGCGAATGGGACAACAATTTACTGGACCACCACAAATGCGGCCAAGGGACAGCGATTATGGAGAACAAATTCTCCTACACCAGATATCAACTAAAACACTAAATTTTCTCAGGTTTAAGAATTCTGATGGGGTGCTCAAAATTTGTTTTGAATCTCGTACATTCAAACGAGATATGCTACCCTACTAAATTTGAAATTCTGGACTTAATAGAATAACCGAAATTTCCATATGAGGTAGTTACGACTGACCTCGAGATTATATTAAAGCCTCAGGAAGCGAACAAATGGTCATTCTAGACTAAACTCAACATTTCAAAGTGAACCGCACTGTCAAAATTTTCATCTGAGTGAGTTTTCTAAGAATATTGACCAAAGTCAACTATGGGCAAAATTTCAAATGAAAAATCACCAAATGGCCTCAAACTCGTACCGTTTGCCTCAATACTTGTGCCGACCATGCTTCTAGACTAATTTAGCCATTCCAGAGTTGATGGAATTGTCAAATTTCCGCTTTGAGGTCATTTTCCTTAAGTTATGATCGAAGTCAACTTTTTAAGTTATAAAAGCTCCAAAATAGGGAAATAGATCTAAAACCCAATTGAATGATCAGGCGACCGCGCTATCAGTGCCAGAAGGTCATAAATGACTTGGGATCACTATAAGAATGCTTTTAACGATAAAATAGATAAAGTATTAGGAAAATGACTTAGAGGGTCATTACAAGTATTGACTAGACTTGTGATATTTGGAACCTTTTGGCCTTGTTCCTACTGCGATGTTGCATTGGACAACTTAGCTCCCTATAAATTAGTATAATAGACTTGGATATAGTTGTTTTGACCTTAGAATAGGCATTCCTCAGCTTTGATGACCTTCTAGACCTTCTCCCTCATTTTATGGCTCACACATTGATGATTTGAGAATCTTGGCTTTGCTTGTTGACGTGGGACTAGGTATGGTTTGAGCTTTGAGTACTTGAATGATTATCAAAAATTAGACGTCCCTCCTAGGTGGTTCTATGTTGAAGATACGACATGATATCTTTTGACAACCATTATCATCGCAAATACAAGTTCTCTCCATACTGCTCTTTTTCCTTTACAATATAATTTGGCTATGGTCTATTACCCATTGACATTTATCCATGGTTTGAGGTTAGGAATCTTGACTTCTTAGTTGGGCTGATACTATTAGTTACTTAAAGGTTGTTATTGACTACTTTGAGATTCATTTAGTTTTCGAGGTCTGAGCTCTGTTCTCCATTGCTAGTAGGAATTCATTGGTTACTTGAAGGCTATCCACGGTTTGAGGTTAGGGATAAGCTTTTCTTGATCTAGACTGACTATTACATATCCCTAGTAGTTTTAGCTATTATTTGTAACCATCGGGTTTATAGGGGTTCGCTCATGTTTTTACTTAAACTTGTGCATTAGTATTCCTTCTTCGATTATGGGGTCCAGTTATGTGTAATTTCCTTGTAGTTACTTTAATTTGGTTTTTTCTTACACTTGTATGCTTTCCTACTTAGAATTCCACTCTTTGACTTCTTATTTATGTTATTCCTAATTTTTATATTGCTCTTACTTTTCAATCTAAGTCATCCTATGATGCCCACTGAGTACTTATTGTTTTGGTACTCACACTACACCCTGCATCTGTTTTTGTGATGTAGGTCTGAGAACCAACAACCAAACATGATTCGAGCCTGTGGCGATCTGATAATTGAGATGAAGGTGAGCACATGTCATCCTAGATTTACCCGTCTCCTTCTATATGTATTTTGAGTAGTGTTTTAGGGTTTGAGATAGTCAAATTTTAGAATTTGTACTCGTTTTTAGACAACTCTGTATATGTGAACTTCCAGGTTCTGAAAGGGACACATACCTGCACATTGCCCAAAATTTATTATGTTAAATTATGTGCCACGATAAAAAATAGAGCCATGATGGCGCCTACCCTAAACCTCCAGTAGACAAGCCAAAACCTAAAATATTAAAGATAAGTTAAATAACATAAAGAAAGGCTACATGGAAACAAAATAGACAAGGAGTTGGGTCGTAGTAGATATAAACGTAATGGCCAAAATATACAGTAGTGACCCAAAAGTAACCGAGAAAGATAAAACTATACATGAGGATCAAACCCCGGACATAGTGTCACAAGGAAAAGAGCATCCAAGAACAAAAAGAATAATACACAATAGTTCTATCTAATTAAAATAAAAAATACATAGACAATACAATAGAAGGAAAACAGTATATCTCCAGAATCCAAACGCTCACCATGATCTGACTATGATGGACTCAGAAGATCTGAAATCAATTAGGGTGGCTCGTACTTGGAGTTGCATCAAAAAAAGATGCAGAAATATAGTATAATTTAGAGCATGTTTGGATTGATTTATACTCAGTATAATGCAAAAATACTCAGTAGGCATCATAGGCCGATGGAGTTTCGATAGAAACTATACAAATAAAATAGTCATGATAATGCTAGCACTATAATTTAGAGCCCGTTTGGATTGATTTATAAGTTGCTTATAAGTTGTTTTCAATTTTTTTGAGTGTATGGATGGTCAACTTAAAGTCAATTTGTAAAATAAGCCCAAAATAATAATTGGGTCGGTTTGGCTAGGTTTATCTAAAGCAGCTTATTAGCTTAAAACAACTTATAAGCCAAAAAAAATTAGTTTGGCTACCCCAACTTATATTTTTAGCTAATAATCTGCTTAAAATAAGTTAAGTCATACATGCACTTAGCATCTAACTTAGGAACATACATACCACTACTAACAGTGAAGATAATAATATTAATGAGAATATGACCAAAGGTACAAGAAATTCACAACTAGATAGATAATGCAAGATTATGAAATGCATGTGAGGCCACTATATAAAAGGAGAAGCTCGGCGAAATTCCTTGAGCCACCTTAAATGATTCCTCGGAATTGAAAACTTGTAAACTATATTAAATTCAATACCTGACAAATTGTAATACCCCATTCTATTTTACCATAGATAAAATCTGAGAAACCAAAACAACATAAGGAAGTGACCTAGAACTAAGAATTATGATCCACTCTATGGCCCGTAGAGTTTTCAATGAGATGTAGAAAGGGCTCATGGGACCCCTCCATACTTAGTCTAATTATTGAGTAAATATTAGTTCATACGAATGGGTGTTACGACCCATCAAATATCTTATAACCAGTAGAAGTCCCTCACATGTCCAACAGCATAATTCCAGTAGCTATTGAAATTGTCACCAAGACCCTATGATCAGGGTCTATGACTCATCTAGGGTTCTATGACCTATAGAAAGGGATTCATAAATCCAATCCCAAACCCTAATTAAGTTTATGACTGGTCCTTAAGACCCATTCAAGGTTGTATGACCCATAAAGGAGCACTCGGAGACCCCTCAAGTGGAATTCCAAAATATCTCATTTTTGGAGCATGGATTCTATGATTGACCGACCTTCTACGGTCTGTACAAGGGTCCGTAGGCAACCAGGACCCAATTTTAGTGATGGTTAGTTGTTCTTTTTACACCATTACTAAACATAACCCATCCCATTTCGGGACTAAAATTAGCCCCTTATAAGTACTCAGTGGGGTGTTCTCTCATTAACACCTAGAATCTTTTGAGAGTAAGAATTGGAGTGAAGGATAAGATCTAGGGTTCAAGGGTTTCTAGCTAAGTCTTTTAATTTTCGCATAGATAATATTCATTCTACGTATGTAAGGCTATTACAATGTTGAACTAAGTTTTTTCTACAAGTTCATAAATTCAAATTGAGTTTTGAGTTCGAGTTTCCAATTCCAATAAAGTAAATTTTTGAGTTATCTATATAAATTCTATTGAGTTATTGTATATATTTAACTATATGTTGATGATTTTAATGAGTTGAGTTTTTGAGATGTTTGTTCATGTTATCTTTCACATGAACCCTAGTTTAGTTTTGTATTAATTATTTTATTTATTATTTTGAGTTTCAATAATTATTTATTTCATCTTTTAAAAGAGAAAGAGTTTGAGCATGAGTTAAGTTAAGAATGAGAAGTCTCTTAATTTTATTTTGAACATGAGTATCTTGAGTATAAATTAGTTCATTATTATTACACTTAAACTTCTATTTTGAGATTGAGTCGAGAAGTTAAAATATGATTTTAAATGCATCATTAAGCTGGGATTTTATATATCTTAAAGAGAAGAGATGAGTTGAGAAAAGTTAAGTTTTTATGTAAAGTTCAATAAGACTAGATGAGATGTACTTTGAGTATTTTACTCACTTGATGTATATGAGCATTATATTGCATATATTTTTGGAGTAGTATCGAGCATCAATTTTGGTAATAGTTCAGACAATTCAAACCTTATAGACTACGCAACTAGAATATGATAGGATTGTGCCGGTTGTTCGGGCTACTCCTCACTTCATCCCCAAAGACGACTTTTTATGTGGATCTATTGATGTAACATCCTTATTTTGTAAAGAAATTAGATGGTAGTGGCAATGACAGTACTTTGTTGTATCATCACTTGCTCATAAGTGATGGTTGTTAGTTAGAAAAACTCCCCAAGAGAAAAGTATTATATTGTCATAGAAAGAGTTGCGTTTATTTATTCATATCTTGTAAATCATTGTTTTATCATATTGCATGCCTTATTAAGTTGAGCTATTTTTAAAGTTGAGTTCTTTGTGTTGAGTTGAGTTGAGTATCTTTGAGTAAGTTTTTTTTCAACCAATTTCCATACCGTACATTTGATATATTGACGTCATTCGACACTGCATATTTTAACAATGTAGATTCAGGTTCTCATGATCACAGATGCTTCAATAATACTTTTATCCATCAGTAGTTGGTAAGACTGGTAATGCTCAAACAATACTTCTTATGATTCAGAGTGTAGGCGGTAGTAATATAAATCCAATGTCTGAGGTTGGGGTCAAATCCCACAAGGAACGCTTAGGAATAGACTTCAATAATGAAGTAAGAACATGTTCTAGACATTTGTAGCATAAAACAAGTGAATTGTATCATGAATTAAATCTATAAATTTCAATATCAAAATTTGGAGAGTTAACTAGATTCAAGATCAACACAAGCAACTGCTAATGTGGTTGTAACAAGGTAGAAAGGACTTCTAAGGTAGGTGCGTAGTTAATTAGATTATTCGGGTAAGGGTAATTGCATAACTCAATTTCATTAATTGTCAATGGATAGGAAAATATCAATCAATTGTATGAAAAACATCTCTTTATCGCTAGTTATCTATCCATGCTAGCTCTCTCGAGCCTAGATAGGGGTACCTACACAACTAATCCGATACTTAGAAAAACCTTCTCTCTTGAGTAAAATTACACTTGATACGTTCAAATAAACAACCAACCACTATTTCCTAATTTAACCACTTCATATCACCCTCTCGGGCTGACATGAAGATCTAACATAGATATATGTTTGCAACCATAAATCATAAATGAAACATGTCAAATTAACAAAACCAATATCGAATTAATGATTCTTGAGATGAATACAAAAAGCTAGCTCCTAAAACAAAAAATTAGCTACATAGGCACCCCCATGAAGTATGGAGTTTAGCTACACATTGAGAAATTAATGAGAATTTTACCAAAATAATTGTTCTCAATTCAATTCAGAAAGTTAACAACTTCAAATCGCAAAGCCTAAAGACAAAATCGCAAAAAACAAAATCAAAACCCCAAGATAGCATCAAGGTTCTTGTCTCTAAATCTTGGAAGTAAACAACATGCCTCATTTGCCTTTGAAAACTCTATTTATACAAATGCAAAACGTTAGGCAAAATTTTTATTTGGAACCACTTCGGCAACGTTAGTCATGCCCACCGAAGTTGTTGGCGAATAGTTGTTAAGTTCTTTTTCTCACCTTTTGGAACTTTTCTCCTTCAGTTCATGATCACCAATAAGGAGAGCTCGATCTCTCTTGCCGACAAATTTGGCGAGTCACCCTTTTTGACTCTTGCATAGTTCTTTAGTCACTTTGTTTCCCTAAGGCTCTAATTATTTGGGCGAGCTCAGACAATCTCGCCTTTCCTATCTGCGAGTCGCCGAGTGCCTCACCCACTCACCTTTTTGGACGTTCCTTTAATGTTTTTGTTCCAATTGCTTTTAGGCAATCGCGATGCAAATATCCCATATCAACTCGGTGGATCACCAAATTCCATTTTTCTTGCTAAAATGCTAAATTTGTTATCCTTAAGTTCTGAATCTATTGGTAAGCTGTTGATGCATTCGGCGACTTGTAAATAGCTCTTTCAAACCTTCAACTTCCATTTTGTTCAATCTTGTCCTTCTTTTGTTGTTTTCTTCAATGTTTAGCTCATGACTGATCCTCAATCCTTGCATCTGCAAATGATCAATTTAGAGTCAGTTTTAGACATAACAAAAGCAAAGAGGACACTGATGTCTTGCATTTTGAGCTATAAATAAGTCAAAATTCCTGACTCATCAACACCCCAACTTAAACTTTTGCTTGTCCTTAAATAAATCAAGAAGCCAATTAGCTCAAAACCAATGACTACAAATAGTGCTCATTGAGACTCAACAAAATAAGTGTAAATGAGGTTCATGTTCTCATGAAATTCCAATCATGCACTCAAGGCTTCAAATGATGACTAATCAATTCCCAATACGAGTTCATATTTTCAAATGTTCACTCCAAAATGCAAATTTATGCCCAATGCTCATAGTAGAATTCCCTCACATCAAAGAAATGATTGCATTCCACACTCTCAATATGTCAATCACATGTTATAGAATTGGAATCACACATTACTCTCGCTCGGAAAATGACAAAAGCATGAATAATTACACCCATAGGTTTTTCCTTATTTTCCAATAAATCAATTAATCAGAGCATGTAAGATCAAAAAGAACTTTTAAGTCTTGTAATGGGGATGAGTGCAAGGTATGATCATTTTGGTTTAGTGACTTAGCTTTCTAGGAGCATGGATCAATTTTAAAATTCTCCCTTCTTCCTCTTTTTTCGTCTTTTGAGATCACGGATCACCTTTTTATTCATGTTACTCTCGTATTTTTGCCTTATTCATTTGGACTTCTGCTTTTGTAAAAACACTTTTCCTCATCTATTTCTCTCTCTCTCTCTCTCTTATATATGGAGGGGTATATATAGGTGTTCTATTTCCTTCTATTGATCATCCAAGGTTATCTTTCACAAACTACTTTACCATCTTCCTTGTCAATCTTACCACCCCCCAACATATGCCTTTGGCCTAAGTTGTCTATTCAATATGTCAAATGCTCTAAGGAGTGTATAGGTAGGTAGAATAAAGGGATTTCGAAGGTTGACTTAGCAGTCGAGGTATGAGTTTTATCCAAGGAACAAGTTAGGCTCAAATGGTGCCAAGTTAGGTTCACATGCTCACAAAACAATCACAAGAGGTTAAGGCTATTTTGGGCTCACTCATCAAAATTATGCCTAAGATCATTTCTCTCAATTACCAATCACAATGAACTAGACAAACGGGGAAATTTCTAGTATCCTCATGAATGTGTTTCAAGTAGATCTCACCACACATGTCATTCCATTTGTGAACATTGGACATAACTTTACAATATTATCTCATATGCACCGATCATTATAAGACTCATACTTGAAATCCTATCAATCACAATGAGATGCCAAGAGTTCACCAAGACTTATACATTCTCTCTTTGGCCTCATTGGAATTACAAAAAATATGTCATTCATTAAGAACACTATTCAAGTCATTGATTTGATCAAAACCAATTCTAAAATATGCAAATGAACACTAGATACAACCATAGCAATTTAAGTAGAGGTGTATCCCACAATATTCCAACCAATCTTTCAAAATCAAATATATACAAATGATCAAATTAATAAAACATTATTTACAAACCAAATTGAAAAATCTACTGGTTTAGGTACCTAAGGTACCCTCACCCTACCAAAAAAATAAGTAGTGTCCTCAATGCAAAAAGTAAAACAAGAAGTAAATAAGTGTGAGATAAGTGTACCCCTATCAGGCTAAGATTGAGGAGATCTCTGGACCACAGCAGCGTCCTCAATTGAGGCATCAGTGCCCGGTGACTAACCCATAGTAGCAGGAGGTAGTGGTGGCACACTAGAAAGTATCAGGGATGGTGCCACAAGAGAAGGATCAGCAAGAGACTGCTCCATAGATGCTTGCAGCTGCACACCCTTAAAATAAGCGAAGCCCTCATAAGTGTCCTTGACCCGTAACTCAGTCGACCCAAGTCCTCCTAATCTATCTCAGAAGGATCCTCCTCATCAACACCAATTAGAGAATCATCTCAGTCGTAGTAGTGAGAGGAATAACATTACCAACAACAGGAACATATCCGACGAAGGGAACTTAAGGATCAATAGAACTAACGATACATTATCAAGGAGGGAGCTCAAAGCATGGCCATTTAGGGGAATCAACACTGACCTATATCATCGAAATATCCTTAGACTTAACTTCATCGACATCCTTTCTTAACCCAACAATATCTGTCCGAATGGACTCTAAGTCAGCAGAATGGCCCTCAACTTTTATATGCTCCTCAACTCGAGCGGTAAGAGTGGCTAGATTTTTAGCTCTCTTTCAATGTGGCTTGTTGTACCACTACTTAAGATCATAACGGTACAAGAATCACCTTAATAGCAGTCGATATTATAGATGGAACAATAATCTCTAATATCGAGGCTCTTACATCAGTTGAATTGGCTAGGTTACCCATTTTACATATCATGGTTTATGTCAAAGAGGCTGATGTATAGAACTAACTAGAGGATCTATGAAAGCAGATGATTGGTGTAGTGTCACTAGTGGAGGACTCCTCCTAGCCTCAACATCACGTATGTAATCTACCTCAATCCGGCTAATGTCACTAAATGATTCAAGTGCCACCCTCACATCGGTCAACTCAATAAATAGTACCCCTTCATACTCAACAAGTCAGTATTTAGGACGGGAATGGAAGCAAGGTCTTCTATTGTTGAACCCTCAAGAAGATCTCTAGAACAATGATTGAACCTAAATTTACGCCCTCCCTAGCAATGAAACTTCCCAACTACATAACTTTGGGATGTTGCAAGATAGACTCATTCTGACTAGGCATTAATATACTAATGATGAAGCCAAACCAATACCTAGCAGCCTCATTCGTGTCTTTTTTCTCGATCATAGCTCCTTTCTCAATCCACGGAGGAGTTATACCTGAAATAAATGGGGCCAACAACCCTTTTAAATCATCTAAAGTGCAGGTTTTGAGTTTATTCTCTAAGGAATGATGATATTGGTAAGTACACCCTAAAGTATCATTGATATCCATTTGACTGCATTTCACCTCTTTTCCACAAACAGTCACAACTTTAAGCGGGCCTACTGCAATCACCTTTTTCTTACCCTTTCTTTCATACTTTCATGAGAAAGCAAGCTATCAACCTTATCTCCAGAAGGGAATTCACATAGGCTTCATTAAACTCACGAACCCATGAAGGAAAATATGGAGTTCAAACTCTAATAAACCACTCGAATTGGTGGAGCTGAATTGTTCGCCAAATATCTGGGTACTTGTCGACTACCCCATCAATAGAGAGTCTTTTCTAAGATTATACGAAGACCAGCTGCCTTTACCCTATTTATTTAGCGAGGCACAACCACAGGAACTACCCTATTAGCTATTGGGTCATGAACTGCTTTGGAGTGCATTTCAATACGTGCACGCTCATGGCCCTGTTTTGTAGCTAAGGCAGGTGGCTGAGATTTTATGATAGGAGCATGCACTTAGGTTATGGACTCATTATCTTGATATTGTGGTAATTCATCATCAGATAAAGAGACATGAGAACTAGAGTCATCCAATACTTGATGTTTTTCTTTTCCTTTTTCCTTCGTACTCATACCCTGAGCTGGATGTTGAGCAAATCAACGAGGCTTGGATAGTTAACTTATAGTGATACCTCGGGCATTCTTTCTAGTGGAGGCACCAACTTAATCTATAAGATAGTGTATAGAGTGCTTGTCCCTGTCCATACCTGTATACTAGACATGTACCAGCAAAGAATATTGGGTGATAGGTTAGTGCAAACTCAAGTAAAAATGCAATTGGGTAAAATAGAGGAACCAAAAAGGCTGATGATCGCCAAATGACACGGCGAGTCGCCTAGTAAATAAAGGAGGGATCGGTTGAGCTCGCCAACATTGAAGGCCAAAAGGGGAACACTATTGTCACGACCCAACCCCGTAAGATGCGACTGAGGTCCGATCTAGACCCCCGTATATATATCTATCAGCTGTGGTCACATTGTACTGTAAATAAACAGTATCATGTAACAAAGCCCCATTGGGCGATAACATTTTCATAAACCTGTAGCCCTTTTCACTTGTACCACAACACGATAGGGCACGCAAGCCGACAAGGCTGCTATAACATAATAACATATATCATATATCATGTAGACCCAGCTGACTCAAACTGACACACACAACCCACATATACATGTCTGCAGACCTCTAAACATATAAATGACAACATATGGTGGGACAGGGCCCCCACCGTACCCCTGAATGGACGAAATAATTTTTATACATCTGTGGAAAGTACCAAAAACTAGGCCCTGATACAATGGAGCCTCTTCCAACTGAGCTGCATAGAATCCTAAGCTGACGGACTCCCAAAATATGTATATGTACCTGTGGGCATGAACACAGCCCCCCGAGAAAGGGGGTCAGTACGATATATGTACTGAGTATGTAAAACATAATATAATACAACTGGAAGCATATCTGAGATACAAAAATAGGGGATAAGATATCAATTCAGAAACCTGTACCTGTACTTTGTGAATTATAAAAACATGCATGTTCGAGTCATATCATATAGCCGGCCCTTTCGGGGGTCCAGTGAATCATCTCTGTAAAACAATCATGGCCTCAGTGCCATCACCACCTTATTACAATACATCATCATATATCTATACACGTATCCTGGCCCTCTATTGAGGGAGTCATGGAATAATGCAGTGAACTGTGCACGAGAACATATCCAGGCCCGGGACTCAAGGAAAGAAGTGTTATGATATACACGAGTAGAGTAGTGAGTAACTATATGCAATTTAAATCATTATTAGAGACTTGACCGTATAAGAAGATTAAAATTTTGTCGGAGGACTCGAGTAGTAGTGCAGTCATCTCGAGTGGCTTCTAAATGCCATTATGGGCAATATCAATTATAATCTCGGGGCTCCTACAAATGTACTAAAGTAAAGCCAAATCGCTCATGGAACCAGAAACATTTGTTAACAAATAGTCTGTAAGACTTGGAGCCTGTACATTTGTTACCTTTTTAACATATAAAAGTTTCCAGGGAAATAGTTCGATTATTATAAAAGTTCGATATTCAGACGTAAATAGGAGATGCGAAGAATAGATTTACCCTGGAACTCATATCATGTTTAATCTACAACTAAGACATGCCAGAAGAAGAAAGAGGATAAACTATATATAGTTTGTACTTTCCTTTATGGGATCTGCATACACATATTTCATACCCGGCCCATCATGGGGCTCGGTGAATCATTATGGCATCATAATCTCACTCTCGTACCAAATACATATCAAGGGAAATGAGAGATAGCTTTCCACACACTACTGTTTAACACGTAGAAGCCTTACTAGGCAACACCCAATCCTTGCAGAAATTCCAATACTAAGCAGTGGATAGGGGTTATGAGGCATACTTGGAGTTTTGGGAATGGAATTATCCCCACATTCCACACATTATTCACTTAAGGCTAAAGCCAAAAGGAAAGAAACATAGCTGTACGAGCCTATACCAAAACATGCCAAGAGAAAGCTTTACATACCTCTTGGGAGTTACCCTTTATCCTGCTCGCCTCGTCGTCTTCTGAACCTATTCAATATAAAGTAATACGAATATCAACTACTCTTAACTTTTCAGTATCTGAGGTTATGCCTTAATGTTAATGGAATCTATTCCCTTAGTCGTTTCCTCGACTAGTTCTTTAGTTTGTTAAGGCGTTAACGAAAATTGGGCAGCACCTCCCCTATAATGTGCCCTATCCAAATTTCCAATTAGGTCCCTAAGACCTACAGCCAACCAACAACAACAACCTGCAGCAATTCATACCAACAATATACAACATAAACTCCAAATGACTTATTCAAAAAGATGATATCAAATAGGGTGTTTAGTCTTTATTTTACAACGCCTTTAATTATACGCAATGGGGGTTCATGTGGACTCAACCAGAAGCACCCTAACCCACATTAGAACATATTTAGGCCCTTCAACAAGACACCACACACCTGTAGCAGCAACTCACAAGAACAACGCCTTACCTTGACGACAATTCGACTATAACGACTACACTTTAGTTTATTCCGAACGCCAAGTATTCTAATGATATTTACACACTTCCATCCACCTATAGGGCGTGTAACATGCTCCATCAGAACACATAAAGCTCAAATTTAAAGAAGAAACCTTACCTTACGTTAAACTTGTCAAACTCGCCAAAACTATCCAAAATGTAAAATCTAGACAGCTTACTGTTTTACCTTGTCGCTTCGTTTCGAAGGGGTAATCGAGGGAGACAGGATTTACGTCCTTCATGAAAGTTATAGACATCTGTCTTAGGGTCAAAAACAATTTCGAATCATCCCTACATCAATTTTGTACAAAATGATATGACCAAAATACTTACAGCTGTCCGTGTAGAATTTCCAAAACCAAATCCGAGCAGTAACTCCTCTACACTTCATCACCGTTTTTCGAGCTGATATAGGTAAAACTGGATTTTGGAGTCTGAATGAAATTTATATAACCATGAAATACCTTTCCAAAACATATTAAATCACTCGAAACGAAATGTACACAAGAATTTATACCAATATTACTAATCACTGTCCCTTCCAAAAACGGGTTTTTTAACTAGCGTTTTCTTTTATTTTCTCTTCCAAATTCCAATTGCAAAGCTGGAGTTTTACTTCCATGAAGGACTTAAAATACATATATACGTATCCACGTAATTAAGGTACACCGTATATAATTAATTCACGGAAGAAAATTGGAAAACTAACCTTTAAACTTCAAGAACCATGGCTGCTTCTCTATTTCTCTCCCTCACGTTTGTTTTCTCTATGTTGGCTGATGTTTTGATGGATAACTGAAGTATATGATATATAACAACATATATATGTGGTTTTAGGGTGTGACATGTGTCAACCCCAAGACGTGACACGTGTCCAGCCCCTATTGGGCCACCGTATCATGCTGCCAACTATGGGCTGCCACATGGCAGTGGGGTCCACCCCCCCTAAGCAGGTGGGTCACCTACTTGCTTGAGGTGCTGCCACGTGTTGCTTCTTCATTGACTACCACGTGTCATCTTTTTCCCCTTCCTCGTGGGCTCGTAATCTCGTCTTATTTTATGTACCTATGTAATCCGTGCTACGTAAGTTTGATATATGCTTAAGTAGCTCAAGTGCATATGACTTTTAACTTAGTAGCTTACATAGGTAAATCGAGTCCTACGACTCATTACTTAGCCTCCAATTCTTTCCGGACTCTTATGATTTCATCTCCAACCTTCTCTAGTATGGGGTATCACATTCTCTCTTCCTTAGAGCCATTTGATAGTGTCGTAACTTAAGTGGCTCACATGCTAGCTTCTAAGTAACTTAAGGGACATTCCGAGTTCAAAGATGTGGGGTGTAACATCCTTCCTCCCTTTAGAACATTCGTCCCCGAATGTTAAATACAACCTTCTGTAAGACTTTATATAAATTATAGAGGGGTTCCTTTCCTTTATGCTATCACATGCATTCCCATCTATATTATTAACATACGAGTTCTCAAGAGTTGGAGTTACCTATAGACATCGGTTACAGGTGCAAATACTTATATTCTATATTCTCTTTAGTTCCCCAATCATCCTCTTTCTGGTTTTGGTTTTTCCACCATAACTTGACGGAAGATACGTCTTTAGTCTACAATCTTCTAGTTTGCCGATCCAGGATGGTGGTAGGATTTTCCTCATAGGATTCCATCTACTGGACCTCATTTATGGAATATACCCTGGGTGACTCGTCAGTATCTAATAGACTGGGAATATAGTTTCCAACTGAGGTGGTAAGCTTAACGTACCAGCCACGTTGCTCACCTTATGAGTAACTTGATACCGTCTAATATATTCTGGGTCAAGTTCCTTTTCTAGGTGACTCTATGATGAACATCCAATCATCAACTTGAACTCTGTATGTCGACGTCGATTATCTGTATGTCATTCCTGCCGACTCTGGGCTTTTAGTCAGTAGCTTGCTTAATCATGTCGAGGCCATTGTAATACTAGAGTAGTAATTATTATTGTAGGCAACTTGATAAGTGATGGATAATCATTCCGTCTACCTTCGAAATTAATCTCCCGGCTTATAACATATCTTCTAGCGTCTAATAGTGCGCTTAGTCAGTTTAGTAGCTCGAGGGAGAAATGCGGTATAAGACCTGTCTGTGCTCCTGACCTTTTCTTGGACTGATCTCAAGGCGTTAATTATAATTGAAGTCCCTTTACCTGGATATTAGAGGAGGAAACCTCACGGAACCTTACCATTCTCCATGTTCTATAACTCCCTCTAATTTCAGCAGCATAGGTGCTCTTGATTGGAAGCAAATGGGCTGATTCCTTAGCCTAATCACAACAACTCATATAGCACCCTACTCTTACCAAGTATAAAATGGGTGCGTAATGACGTGGATAATTTGGGAACCGTTAGCCTCGTATAGTCTTTCTCGACTCTTTTCAGAACTTTAATTGGCCTATATTGTTATTCTGTGGTTTTCCACTCGTTAACTGGTTCTATGTTGAAGAACTGTGGCATTCAAGTGTGTTGTCAGTTAGCAATTAGCTAATCCTTCTTGTGTTTCTTAAGTTCTTGTTAGAATTGCCTTAACGTATCTTATAATACTCTGGGTACATCATCTCATATCATTTCTCCATTGCTAGTTCAGATTCTTCCATCTCGCGTGATCACACCAGCATTAACGCATTAAGTTCCATCAGAATATTGAAGTTAAGCGTGCTGGGGCGAGAGTAATATCGGGATGGGTGACCTCCATGGGAAGTCTTTGTGTCGCGTTTCATTGTAACCTTTTCCACGAGGTGCGGGCACTCAACTAGCTCCAGATTTACCTCAGCATTGTCTCGCGAGTCTTTATGTTTTGCCCTATCCTTTCGTCTGTTATCTTGCATCTAGTATCGGCGTAGATCTTTAGCTCCACGATCCTTTATTCACTTTGTGTTCTCCTTATTTTCTACCACAGGAGGCTTTTTATTCCTTTTTCTTTGGTTATTTATCTATCGCAACATCATTTGCGACTAACTCTATAGCCAATATTTTGGCTTTTTGGTCTAGCATGTTGTCATTATCCTTCGTAGTGTCTCTTGAATTATTTGATATCCTTTCATGGTTACACTATTTTGTTTTTATACGTAGCCGCCTTCTAGGGTTATGTTGTTCAGGGTCTCATCATAACTTCTTATCGCTGCCTTATGTAGCATTCTGGATTCTATCCAACTATTGGTAGCCTCTGAACCTTCTTAACTTGGTTCGGCAAGATACCTTATTGAAGTTAAGACGTTCGTCTCAGATATATTCCCATATCGATTGCCTTCACCTTACTTTTGCCATTTTCTCATTAACTTCCCCCCTTTAGAGGGTACTCGCACTTTCATTTGTTTGTACTTGTAGTCGTTCAATTTCAATTAGGCAGTACTAGTATTCCAACGATAACTATTCCAAGTTTTCTTGAAGCAGTGGCTTTATACCAACCCATATCCTTTGTTTCTTGGGACGAATAGACGTTGCATCATTTGTTCCTTAAGTTTTCCATCCTCGTCCCTTAAGGGTTCCACTATTTTTGGGGCGACATTGTGTACACGCGTCATTTTTTGTATCGTAAGCCCCATGCTCTTACTGCGTTCTCAACGTAGGCCTTTAACTTAGTCAACGCCTACTATGTGCGTCTAACTAGTGGTTCCACTTTGTCCCTGCATACTCATATGACACTGTTCAATTCATACTTACATATCCCCTTTTTAATTTGTATTCGTATTTAGTTCCTGACATCTCTCTAAGGTGCTTCTATTCGAAGCTCTTTCCCCAATTAGTCGGTGGAAAACTATGAACTGTTATCGTAAACCCTTTTCCAATCATTGTTGGAAGAGACTCGAATCCCTTAATCATCATAGTATTTCCATTTTTATACTCGACCTACCTGGTTTCCTTTTGAGTTTATCTCGAGTTAGGAACAACTTATCTAATTTACAATTAGAAGTTGAGGGCTTGGTACTTCCAAAATGAGTGAAGCTCAATTATTGGGCATCTTACCTTTCCACCGGATCTCCTTTTTTTTTATACAACATAATTACTGTTGGAGATACTACGGTCTGAACTGTACTGCTTAGATAGCCTTTTATTTCTTCAAAATGATTTCCTCGAATAAGAAGAGTATCCCTTATTGAAGACATGAAGAGTACCTCTTATAACTTTAACTGAATATAATAGGGGTACTTAATATCAATCTCCAGGACATCTTAAAAATCTACGTTTCATTCCCTGTTCTTGTCCTAGGAAAATTTTGACAGAGTTTCCTCTATATTTCTTACTTATCCCAAACCTGCACGCAGAAAATACCAACAATGCCTTACAAGGCCAACACATATATATATTCATGTCACAGCCGCACAGGGCTTTCAACGTCAACAATAATATAAAAATACCGGACTTACCTCATATGTCCAACTTCAAACTGCATCTATTGCACTTCCTGACTGCATTCCCTTCAGGTTTCAGCTTTACATTTCAAATAATACTTCACTACCTTACCAAACGGATATCTTCTGTGCCTTCACTTTACTTACCTGCGTGCTTCGTGATGTCCCATGTCGTCAATTACCTCCTTTGTTGGTGTCCTCCCTCTATTAAGATCCAAGGTTAGTATAAGGAATTTTCCTATGACTCGGATCTATAGCACGATCTCAGATATAGAAGAAAAATAACATCCTAAATATCCTATAGCTTCCTATTTATAGATGTGGCGCGCAACACATCGATAACCAAGACTCTATTAGACACGGTCTGCAGACAATCCGAGGATGAACTGCTCTGATACCACTTCTATCATGACCCAACCCCGTAAGCCGCGACTGGGGTCCGATCTGGACCCCCCGTATACATATCTATCAGCTGTGGTCACATTGTACTGTAAATAAATAGTATCATGTAATAAAGCCCCATTGGGCGATAACATTTTCATAAACCTGTAGCCCTTTTCATTTGTACCACAACACCATAGGGCACGTAAGCCGACAAGGCTGCCATAACATAATAACATATATCATATATCATGTAGACCCATTGATGGAAACTCACATACCTTGGGGACTAAAAAATCCCTATGAAAACTTGAGGAGGAAGGGAGACTTGAAATGCCTTGAATAGAAACCCTAGCTTTGCCTTGGAATCCTTGGGAGATTTTGAGAAGAGGGGATTTAGGTGTATTGTGTCTAAGTATGGAGAATGACGGTTTTAGATGTTTTAGGTTCTTTAGATAGAAGGATTCAGCCTTGCAAATGGTACCATTTAGAATTAAAATATAGGAAAAGACTAAAATGCCCCTCTTTAAAATCTGGTCGAAATGAGTTTCATGGGGACATTTCATGGTCTGTGGTTCTCCCCACGGTCCATGGTGGCGTCCTACAGTAAGCGACTTTGAAATGTCTTTGAAAAGGACTTGCAGGGTAGTCTCTGAAGTTTCACCACAGAACCTCTTCACGGTCCGTGAAAGGCATTACAAGTCGTGAAAAGTGGCCGTGGTGCAGGTCCTGCATGTGGACTTTCAAGGTGTCCACCACGAGGACAAACCATAGTAGAGTGTTCCATGATCCATGGTGGACGTTTGTGGACCCTTTCTTAGAAAGATACCTAAGGGTCTTGGGGAGGGCACACCATGGAGGGCTTCAAGACTCGTGGTTCTCACTACAGTCTGTGGTCCTCCTTCACGGTTCCTTCCCTACAAGCATTGAGTCTCTTAATCTCTACCATGGTTTCTCACCACCATCTGTGATGGCTTCTGTGGTCATCTCCTGGTGCCATATTCTGGAACTTTTGAAGAATACATCCTTGGTTCCTGGATTTAGGACCTTTCATATTTCTAGGGTCTTACAGTATCAGTCTTCAAAAGAGAAGAAAGGAATAAAGGAAAAGATGAAGACTATGAGTCTAGTCTACGACTCGTTCACAAGTCTAAGAGCCATTGTTTATAGTTGAAAAAATGATAATGAAGAATTGATGCAGATTTGAACATACGAGTCAAGTACATGACTTATTCATATTCCTATAAATTAAAAATGACACTCGTAGATGAGACTGAGGAGATGAAACTAGGACCTGATCTATGATACATATTTACGAGTTATGCTGGGACTTACATTTCGTAGATGGATTTTTTAAAGAGGAAGAGTTACTTAGTGAAAAGTGTTGGATTACGAGTTCGGCCTACAACTCGTCAACATAATGACTATTCATAGAAATGAGTCGTAGAACCCAATCGACTTAACGTTTCTTGATTTTTTGAAATTCATATTTACTAAGGGTTAGTTGTCTATGAATACAATCTTTAGGTTTATTTTTACATTATGCACGCTTTTATCGATTTGAGAATATAGCTTCAACTACTTTTTAACTTTTATTCTTGAATTTTGTGTTTTGTTATCAACGATTACATTCTGAATTTAATTGAAGATTTTGAATTTTCAAATTTGGTATTATTAATTGTTATCACGTAGTTATAAATAGCTAATTTCCCAACTAGGGTTTTTGGAACCATGAATTATTAACGACGTTGAATTTATAAAAAGTAAATCTTGAATAGTGCGCTTGAATATATTATTTTTTCTTTTATTTTGATTGATTTTTAGCGGTGGCCAATGGTAGAACTCGCCTTATCCCTACTTTCTGGATCAAGTAGGTAATAGATGGGGAAAGGGATTAAACAACGAGATTTGATGCTAATTATTCTCGTCTAATCAGCTTGAATTGATCAAGGAATAGCTAAATCAGGGATCATTGATAAGGGTTAGTAAATCACACACTTGTAGACGGATCAAGTTGCATTGTGAAATTCACTTATTTGTCGGATCAACGACTTAGGTAAAATTAACTTAGCGATTCCAGATGTGACACACTAGAAAAAGATTATTATTAAAAAAGGTCTACATAATTAAGGTTTCCTGGGGAAAACGTAAACCCTAGTTTCACTTCATATTGATATAAAACCGCATTAAACTATTGCTATGTTACTTGATGCTTGCTATTTGATTTGTTAATTATTTTTTATTAAAAAAAATACTTTCTTTACAGAAATAATTTGATTACTAAAATAAATAATAAATGATTAACCTAAGTCGAAACCATATTCCTAGTGGAATTGACCCAAACCTCTCTTAGGTTGTATATTTGATGAACAACTACTTTATACTTATTTAAGGTGGTGTAATTTGAGCATATTAAATTTTGGAGCCGTTGCCAAAGAATAAGGCTTTTAGATTAGATTAATTTTTAGTATTCGATTAGTAGTCATTATTTTCTTATTTTACTTTCTTTTCTTTTTTTATTTGTGCTGAACCAAGTTTTGATTCCTAATACATGCCAAATACGAGAAGTGAAGACATTCCCTTGAATTCCTTTAATACCAAAATCAAAGGAGCACTACGCAGGATGGAGAACAACAATAACAAAAATAATGGACAAGACATTGGTGATGATGTAGAAATTCTTAGAGGGAAACAAGAGAATCTACCACAATATCCTCCCCAACACCAACCACAAAATGTTCTCAACAATTAACCAGTCGGGAGAAAACGTCCTCCACCCAGACAGTCACCTGAATTCGGCATACGGAATAACTATGGGGTCATCTATGATGCCATCAGAACTACTGGTGCTATTATGTTACCTCCATTGCCGCATGGAAAGAAGTTTAGGATTACAAGCGGACTGATTCAAATGCTTCATAGTAGAGGACTGGTTTCTAGCTTGGCATCTGAGCACCGTCACACCCATCTCAATAATGTTGTACATTTGCAAGAGCAATGTTGGTAACCCAGAGCTAACCATGGATGCCATCGAACTGCATGTTTTCCTATATCACTTACTAGCAAGGTTACAACTTGGTTGACTGAGTTTCCATATAACTCAATCATAACTTGAGATGAATTACACGATGCATTTCATCAAAAAGTATTTACCATTATCAAAGAAGTTTAAGCTAAGGGACCGAATCAATAGCTTCCAACAGATGCCCGAAGAGTCAATTGTAGATCTTGGGAAATATTTGTAAAGTCTCTATGAAGTTTACTAAATCATAGAATAGCCAACGAATTACTTCTTGACCTATTATATGGTACACTTGATGACAATGGAAAAGTTGTTGTAGACACCATTACTGGAGGAGCATTCTTGGATAACACTTCTCAAGAGACTATAGAGAAACTAGATTCTATTTCAAAGACTAACCGAGCTTGGAGAACTAGGGAGACTGAAACTTCAACAAGTTCTTTTGGTTTTGGTACAAATCATGGTTCCTAGATACCAAAGGAAGAGGTATTGCAAGAGACCGCTCAATTAATCGCTGAATTCAAACTAACATTCAAGAAGTTTGGACTAGAGAAGATCGATGCAATTGACTATTAAGGTAGGGCACCAAGTCATAATGATTATGGATATGACAAAGAGGCATACTATGTAACTGATCAAGTGGGGGGTTTCCGAACTAACTCCCAAGCATCAAATCAGGATTGTTTGAGACAAGATCAAGGAAATCCAGGACAACACTATAATAACTTCAATTGAGAGGGTTATTTTAGCTGCGACAAATATTACAATCATGAGAAAACTACAACCAAAATGGGTACAATGTTCATAACTGTGGGTAAGAGAGAGAAGGCGATTGGGGAAGGAGAGATAACAACTAGCGTGGTGCATACATCCCACCCAAAAATTGAGATAAGGGATCTGAATTTACAAAAATCGAAGACATGATGAAAAAGTATGAGACAAAAGAGCATAATCTTAAGGAGATACATAATAATTGGGGCAGATTTCGTAGTCTTTGAATCCACGCCAGAAAAGAACTCTCCCAAGTAATACAATTCAATTTCCAAATAATGACATACAATGCACAGTTGTAACCATGCAAAGTGGCATTCAAATGGTGGATCCTCCAATGCCAGAACTTGAGGATGAAACACACAACTCTGATATTACTAAGGATGAAATAAAAAGAAAAAATAAGGAAAAACTAGTTGGTGAAAATCTAAGCACCAAACAGCTCGAGAAAGAAGATACTAAGCATGATCAGACAGCTAGCAAAGAGAAAGAAACTACGCCAACTATAATTCTAATACCAAGATCTCCTTTGCCTTTTCTACAGAGATTGAAAAAAAACTGAATATGGGAAATTTTATAAGCTTATCTCCATGTTGAAGCAAATTTCTGTGAATGTCCCTTTTACAGAGGCATTAGAACAAAATGCATACATATGTAAAGTTTATGAAGGATCTTTTCACAAATAAAAGAACAGTGAGTTTTGAGCGACCAATAACCTGCATCATTATAGTGCAATAGTTACTCGCTCACTTGCGCAGAAGAAAGAGGACCCCGGAGAATTCACCATATTGTGTACCATAGGGGCATTCAACTTTACAAAAGCATTGTGCGACTTAATTGCAAGCACTAATTTGATGTTGCTAGTAATATTTCAACAACTGGGCTTAGGAGCCCCTAAATCAATATCAATGCACTATTAATGGCATATTGTACTATGAAGAAGCTCGTGGGCATTATTTATGATGTTCTAGTAAAGGTTGAATCATTCATATTCCCTGCTTACTTCATCATTCTTGACTGTGAGGTATATTTTAATATTCCTGTCATTCTGGGTAGACTATTCATTGCAACTTGATGTGCTTTGGTGGATATGGAAATTGGTTAACAAAAATTTCAATTAACTAATGAAGAAGTGGTTTTTGATGTATGCCGAGCAATGAAGTATCAAAAAGAGCTACGAGTAGTCTCCATGATTGATGTTGTTGACGATACATAATCAAAAATACCTATTGAAAAGAAATTGGGTATTGAATCTCTAGCTGCTATTATCATGAACATCGATGGAGATCATATTGTGGAGTATGATGAGATTTTTTGTGCACTCAATGTCCTTGGGGAATTCAATCACTTACCAAACAGAGTTGACTTAGACTTGAATAATACAACAACCTTACTTTCAAAATGATCCATCAACGAACCTCCGACTTTGGAACTCAAAGCACTAGCATCCAACTTGCAATATACATTTTTGGGGCCCAACAACACGTTGTTGGTCATAATAGCTACCAATCTTCACCATACGCTAGAGGAAGCCTTAAATCTGTCTTGTGGCATTTCAAACGAGCAATAGGATAATCCATAGCTGACATCATAGGCATCCCACTAGGCGTATATACTCAAAAAATCCAACTCATGTCTGACTTCAAACCAAGTATTGAGCACCAAAGGAGACTCAACCCACCTATTCAAGAATTAGTTAAAAAGGAGATTATTAAGTGGTTAGTTACTAGAGTTTTTTTACCCAATCACTAATAGTAATCGGGTAAGACCTGTCCAATGTGTGCCTAAAAAGGGTAGTATTACTATGGTGCCAAACATAAAGAATGAGCTCATTCCAATGAGGCTTGTCACTGGTTGGAGGGTGTGTATGTACTATCGCAAGCTAAACTAATGGAAAGAAAAAACACTTTCCAATGCCTTTCATGGATCTAATGCTAGACCATCTCTCTATCAAAGGATCGTACTATTTTCTAGATAGTCATTTGAGTTATAATAAGATTTCAATAGCACCCCAAGACTAATAAAAAACCACGTTCATATGTCCATATGGGACATTCTCTTTCAAAAGGATACCATTCAGATTATGTAATGCACTGATGACCTTTCTACATTGTTTGATATCTATCTTTTGAGACATGGTGAAGGATAGAATTGAAGGTTTTATGGATGATTTTTTCGTGGTTGGCGACTTATTAAATAATTGATTATATCATCTCCATGATGTACTCCAAAGGTGTGAAGAGTGCAACCTTGTGCTCTATTGGAAGAAGTGTCACTTTATGGTAAAAGAGGGCATAATTTTGGGTCATAAGATCTCGAGCAAAGGCATAGAAGTGGATCAAGAAAAGATTGAGTTTATCGAAAAGGTACCCCCTCCCATCTCTGTCAAAGGAATTAGAAGATTTTTATGACATAGTGGATTTTATCATCACTTCATCAAAGACTTCTCCAAATTAGCATATCCATTATGTAAATTGTTTAGGAGGGAGATAAAATTCTTTTTTGATGAGGCATGTCTAAAAGCATTTGAGGAGTTCAAACAAAGGCTAGTATTGACTCCTATAATCAGTGCACCAGATTGGGAGCAGCCGTTTGAGGTCATATGTGATACAAGCGGAGTGGCACTTGGCATAGTATTAGGAAAAATGCATGAGAAAATTCAACATCAAATATACTATGCTAGTAAGTCCCTTAATGTTTTTGAAAGAAACTACAATGTGACCGAACAAGAGTTGCTTGCCGTTGTATTTGCTCTCGAGAAGTTTAGATCCTACATTCTCGGAACCAAAGTCATTGTCCACATAGATCATTCAGCATTGTGATACATAATGACAAAGAATGATGCTAAGACGATTATAATTCATTCGGCATTATTATTGCATGTGTTTGATTTCGAAGTGAAAGACTGAAAAGGAACTGAAAAACAGGCCGCTAACCCATCTTTCATGACTTAAAGAAGAGGCAATGTTAAAGTTGGAAGATGGATTTAAGATAGATGACACCTTTTTTGATGAATAAGGTATTAGCAGCATCACACCACTTGATTCTGTGGTTTGCCTATGTTGCTATGTAATTGGAAAGTGATATAGTATTGTCCAAATTGAATGTTCACCAACGATATAAGTTCATATCCGGTGTGAAGAAATTATTTTAGGAAGAACCTTACTTGTTCTTTGTTTATGCTGATGGGATTATTTGTCGGTACGTACATGAATTTTAGATGATGAGTATTTTAGAGGGATGCCATTTTTCACCCTATTGGAGGTCATCATAGTGATATCCAGATAGCCTACAAAATTTTGCAATGTGGGTATACTGACCAACAAATTATCAAAATGCTCATGATTTTACCAAGTCTTGTGAGTGTTGCCAAAGAGAAGGAGGAATTTAAAGGAATCATGAACTCCCACTTACTATTATTCTAGTCATTAAGATGTTCAATGTATCAGGAATTAACTTCATGGGTCCTTTTGTGAGTTCTAGTGGAATGAAGTACATTCTTATTATAGTTGACTATGTATCTAAATCGGTATACGCTATCTCATTTTCCAACAATAAAGCAAGGAGTATCACCACTTTTCTCAAGCGAAATATCTTCTCGAGATTTGGTACACCAAGGGCATTAATCAGCAATGGAGGTTTCCACTTTTGTAATCGATTGTCCAAAGCATTATTTGAAAAGTATGGGGTTCGACATAGTATATCAACTCCATATCAACCATAAACTAGTGGAAAATTCGAAGTCTCAAATCATGAAATCAAGAAAATATTTACAAAGACGGTGAATGCAAATCAAAAATATTGTTAAAGAAGCTTGATGAAGCTCAATGGGCTAACTACATTCAAAACTCCCATAAGTATGTCACCATATCAACTTGTCGTTAGGAGATCTTGTCATCTGCCCATAGAGGTGGATCAAAAAGCTATATGGGCGTTGAAGAAATTGAATATGGATTGGGACTCCGAATCAAAGAAAAGGATGAATCAATAAACAATCTTGATGAGTTCAACCTAAATGCATATGAGAGCGCAACCTTATACAAAGAGAGAATGAATAAGTATCACGACCAAAAGATAGAAAAGCGAACATTTATATCCGAAGATCTAGTCCTTCTTTTCAATTGAATGATAAATTTGTTTCCTGGCAAACTCAAGTCAAAGTGGTTAGGACCACTCCGAGTGAGTTAAGTTTTCCCATATGGTGTAGTATATTTAGAAATGAGGGATGGAAAAAAATTCAAAGATAATGGTCAAAGAATCAAAGCGTACACTTGGGAGGAAACCCAAACTATATTTTTTATTTAGTTTATTTTTTTGTCTCTTTTATTTTAACTTATTAGTTTTTATGATATCATAGACTTTGGAATGGTCAAATTAGAGTCATAAAAAGTATAAATAATAGTCCAAAAGATGAGTATGTGCCCATGATTTTCAAGCCAATTGATCATGTATTCGTGTTTTACCCTAAGTTCCAAGTATGAATTATCATTATGTACTTCAATTATGATCATAGACTATAAAAATGTTTCAAATTATGATTTTCATGCAAATTTTAGAAAAGGTGACTAAGGGCTCAATGTGGTGCCTTAACTCCTAATGTTATGAACTATGTATGTAGGATTTGTAATGTGGAAGGAAAATACTCATATTGTATGAATTTTGAGAAAAATGGCTCCAAGAACACCACCGTTTCCAAGGGGAAACAATGGTAATGAAGCCCAAGCTCCATGGCTCCTTAAGTAAATGGTCCTCCACCAGACCAAGTGACTAATGCAGAGTTCTGGACCACCAACACTATGCTAGACCAAGTTGTGACCAACCACAAGGTTGTGGCTCCTCCTAATTTTCCTACTCCGGCCTTAAGAGTAAGGGACTTTGCATGAATGAACCCTTCAGAGTTTCATGCCTTAAGAATTCATAGATGAGGTTTACAAGATAGTGAGTATCATGGGGGTGACTTCAGAGGAGAAATAGGAGTTGGTGGCTTACCAACTTTAGGGTGTTTTTCATGATTGATACATTCAATGGAAGTTGGAGAGGGTGGATGAATGTCCTATTGAATAAGAAGTCTTCAAACATGCTTTTCTTGATCGCTTTTTCCCTCCTGAGATAAGGGAGGCTAAAGTGTTGGAGTTTATAATTATTTGAGAAGAAATATGGGGATTAGGTTCTATGCCCTGAAGTTTACTAAGCTATCCAAGTATGCTCCTTCATTGGTTGTTGATTCATGTTCCCCTATAAGTCAATTCATATAGGGGGTATCATACTTGGTTGCTAAGGAATGTCGTACAGCTATTATTGTTAAGAAGATGGACATATCTCATTTCATAAATTTTACCAAGCAAATTAAAGGAGAAAAGCTCAAGGAGATGAGGATGAGGGATTCTAAGAGGGCTCGGTATGAAAGTGCATTCTCCAAGCTATGGCCATTGGTAGTAGTGGCCGCTCTCAACAAGGCCAATGTTTAGGGATGAAGTTTGCTAAGGATAGGGTGCCATACCCTAATGCTCAAGGAGGAAGAGGTGTGAATGATAGTGGCCCTTCTTTTCCAAATGTGCAAGGTGTGGAAAGAATCATGGAGGGAAATGCTTGATGGGAATGAGTGCTGGTTTTAGATGTGGAATGATGGTCCATAAGCTATCCTAGTGCCCTTAAGTTGCCAACAAAGGGTGGTCAATGCAATAACCGATTCTATGCTCTTTATGTTAGGCAAAATATGGATGAGACTCCCGATGTGGTCACAGGTATGTTATGGGTCTTTAACTTTAATGTCTACGCATTGATTGATCCAGGTGCCAACTTGTATTTTGTTACTCCTTACCTTGCTATGAAATTTGATGTATGTTTGAAGTATAGTTGGAATATTTTTTGGTTTATACTCCCGTTAGTGATTTAGTAGTAGCTAAGAAAGCCTATAGATATTGTCCCATTTCGGTATTGTACAAATTTATTACATGTGAATTTGTTGAACTTGACATAATCAATTTTGACATCATTCTTGGTATGGATTGGTTACATGCCTCTTACGCATCTATATGGTGTAGGACTCATGTGGTTAAGTTTCTCTTTCCTAATGAGCCTATTCTTGAATAGAAGAGTAATGATTTGGTGGTTAAGGGTCGGTTCATTTCATGTCTTAAGGCCCGAAAAATGATTTCCAAAGGGTTTATCTACCATATTGTGCGAGTTAGGGAAGTTGGCTCTGAAAATCTTACTCTTGAGTCAGTCCCATAGTTAATGAGTTTTCCAATGTGTTTCTTGATGATTAGCCTGATGTGCCTTATGAAAGGGAAAATGACTTTGGCATAGATCTCCTTCCCAATACCAAACCTATTTCTATTCCTCCTTACCATATGGCTCCAGTGGAACTTAAGGATTTGAAAGACAAATTAAAGGATTTGTTGGATAAGGGTTTCATAAGGCCAAGTATTTCACCATGGGGTGCTCCTTTGTTGTTTTTTAGGAATAAATATGGATCACTCCAAATGTTTATAGACTATCAGCAATTGAATAAAGTCACCATAAAGAACAAATATCCATTTCCTAGGATAGATAAATTGTTTGACCAATTACATGGAGCAAGTCACTTCTCAAAGATTGACCTCTATTTCGGTTATCATCAACTAAGGGTAAGGGAGTGTGATATTCCCAAAATGGTATTTCGAACAAGGTATGGTCATTTTGAATTTATGGTAATGTCTTTTGGTTTGAATAACTCTTTTTCTATCTTCATGGATTTGATGAATCATATTTCAAGCCATACTTGGACATGTTCGTTGTGGTGTTCATTGATAACATCTTGATTTATTCTTGGAATGAGGAATATCATATGGGTCATTTAAGATTTGTGTTACAAACATTAAAAGAGAAGTAATTATTTTGTTAAATTTAGTAAGTATGAGTTTTAGCGAAGGAAAGTTGCATTTCTTGGTCATGTGGTGTCTGGTGATGGGAATAAAGTGGAAATAAAGAAAATGGAGGTGGTTAAGAATTAGCCTAGACTATTATCTGTTTTGGACATTAGAAGTTTTTTGGACTTGGCCAGATGCTATAGAAGGTTTGTTGAAGTATTTTCTTCTATTGGTTCGCCTTTAACTAAGTTGACCTAAAAGAAGGCAAAATTTCAATGATCGGATGAATGTGAGAAGAGTTTCAAAACATTGAAGGATGGTCTTACATTGGCGCTTGAAGGTTTGGATGGGTTTGTTGTTTATTGTGATGCCTCACCTGTTGGTTTGGGTTGTTTGTTGATGCAATATGGTAAGGTTTGCATGAAAGGAACTATCTAACCCATGATCTTAAACTTGTAGGAGTTGTGTTTGCTTTCAAAATTTGGAACCATTATCTTTATGGGGTGTATGTTGATTTGTTCACCGACCACAAAAACTTGCAATATGTGTTTAGCCAAAGGGACTTGAACCTTAGGCAGAGGAGATGGCTTGAACTCCTAAAATAAAATAACATGAGTGTATTGTACCATCCGGGTAAGGCAAATGTTGTAGCAAATGCTCTTAGTCGGTTGTCTATGGATAGTGTTGCATATGTTAAGGGAGGTAAGAAGGAGTTGGTTAAAGAAATTCATAGATTATCATGTTTAGGTGTGTAGTTGGCTGACTCTAATGATAGAGATGTTCCTGTACATTATGGATCAAAATCGTCTCTTGTGCCAGATGTTAAGTCGAAATAAGACAATGATACGGTGCTGGTCGAATTGAAAAAGTTGGTTGCTGAAAAAGTCATTGAGGCTTCTTCCAAGGGGGAGGTGGGGTATTATGTTATGTAGGTGGTTTGTGTATTCCTAATGTTGATAGATTAAGAGAGTTGATATTGAATGAGGCCCATAGTTCTCGGTATTCAATTTATATGGGATCCACCAAGATGTGTCGTGATTTGAGAGAAGTATATTGATGGAATGGATTGAAGAAAGACTTAGCAGAGTTTGTGGCTAAGTGTTCTAATTGTCAACAAGTTAAAGTTGAGCATCAAAAACTGGGAAGTTTAGTTCAAGACATTGAGATTCCTACTTGGAAGTGGGAATATGTGAATATGGACACTTTAATGGGTTTTTCTTGTATTTGGAGACAACATGATTCTATTTGGGTCGTTGTGGACCGAATGACTAAATCGACACATTTTCTACAGGTCAAGACTTCTTATGGGGCCAAAGACTATGCTAAGTTTTACATTTGTGAACTTGTGAAACTTCATGGTGTTCCTTTGTCAATTATATCGGATAATGGTACTCAAACTGATGGACAAGATGAAAGAACAATTAAATCTTTGGAGGATATGTTAAGGGATTGTGTGATTGATCTTAACAGAAGTTGGGATGAGAATTTTCCATTGATTGAGTTTGCATATAATAATAGTTATCACTCTAGCATCCAAATGTCTCCTTTTGAAGCCATGAAAATTAGAAGAAGTAGATCTCCAGTGGGTTGGCTTGAAGTGGGTGAGATGACATTGATTGGTCCAGATTTGGCAGTAGATGCAAAGTAGAAAGTAAGGCTTTGTTACACCCCATACTTTGGTACCTTGGGATGCTTCTTAAGCTTCTTAAGTTTCTTAGAAGTCTTCATGTGAGTTAGCTAATCTATAATGCTATCAAACAACTCTAAGGAGGGGATAATGAGATACCCCAATAATAAGGAAGATTGGAAATAGGGTTATAAGAATCTGGAAGGATTTGGAGGCCAAGTAATGGGTCGTAGGACTTGACTTACTCACGTATGCCACTGACTTGGATGTCTTACATAACTAAGCTACTTGAGTGCACGTCGAATTTAAGTAGCAAGGGATACACAGTCTCTTAAAGTGATACAATATTACAAACCCACGAAAGAGAAATAAGGAGACGTAGCACCTACTTGAAAAAAGTAGGTGATGCACCTACTTGGACCCAGTAGGTGACACACCTACTTGAGGTGGGTCCCACTCTCCCACATGGCGGTTTTGGATTGGATGCATGATTTAGGTGGCGCCCTATGGGGATGCCATGTGTCACATCTTAAGGAGGTGTATATATGTACTCCATGCTGTATATATCTTATTTCAGCACTTAGAACAAAAGAAACAAAAAGAGAAACCCTAAGAGGTTAAGAGAGAGGGGCGACGGTTTTGGCCAAAGTGAAAGGTAAGCCCCTATTTCGTTTAATCAATTAATTATCTAAGGTATTAATCGAATAAGTGGATGTGTTAATGATTTAAATAAACTATTTGGGGCCGCAATATAGTGGCTGTTATAGGGCTGCAAACAACCACCAAAGCTCAGCCGCGTAAAGGAGTTTCCGAAGTTAATTTTCAGCAAGTTTGGGAAGCCGTTTATTAAGGTATGGATTTGTTCTCTTATACCACGTTTTGGTAAGGGTTTTTAAATGTTATTAGGGTTTTAATAATGTAAAGTTAAGGTTTTTATCATCACCAAGCGGACAACAAATGGCCACGACATTTCAGCCGTGCTAGAAGAACTTTCGAGGCAAGTTTTGACAAGCTTTGGCTAATTTAGGGTAAGGTAAGGGTTTTCCTTTCAATTTGGAGTTTATGGGTGTGTTTATGGAGTTTATCACACGTCTTATATGTGGCTGGAAGTATAAAAATTCCACAAGGATTCTTGACATTGGAAACAAACTAAACTAAGGTCGTTATAGTTAAACCGAAGTCGAGTAGTGTGTTGTGGTTGTTGTGCTGTACTTGAAGGTGGTTTGATTTTGTGTTTCAGGGATGGAAAATTTTATAAAAGGGGTGTAGTTGTTTCTGGTTGCATCCACATGGCCCTCCTTTTGTAGGGTTAAAGGTTTTATCAAATAGAGACTAAACATCCTATTTTTGTATTATAGTTTTGAGCGAGTCATTTGAAGTTTGTATTGGGTAATGTTGAAGTGGTTTACTTGTATATATACTGCTGATTTTTGTTGATTGGTTGGATTCTAAGGTTTGGTAATTCAAGCGGAAGTTTAGATAGGGCAAGTTATAGGGGAGATGCTTCCCGATTTCCGCTAACTTCAGAGCTAGTAATGAACTAGTCTAAGGAAATGGATAAGGGATTGATTACTATGGGTAATTGGTGGTAGAATTATAAAATGGCAAGTCGAAGGTCACTAAACTTAGAATTACTTTCAGGTTAATAGGTTCAAGGGACGACGACGCGAATGTGTTAACAGTAATCCATAAGAGGTATGTAAAGCTAACGTTTCCTTCTTTTGGCATGTTTTTGGCATAAGTATGTAAGGCTTAGACTTTGTTTTGGCATGTCTTCGGCATAAGTGTATTAAGCTTATCCTATCTCTTGGCATGTTTTAGGCACAAATATGTAAAGCTAATCTTCCTTTTTGGTATGGTTTTTATGAAGCAAGTATATGACTTTTATATGATTCCAAGGGAGTTCCTATCCATAGAGCCCCTAGGATGGCCAACTTCTTGATTTTCCAAAAGATATTTTGTTATTCCTTGATATGTGTATATTATTCCCAAAGTTCTATTTTGATATAACCCATAGTAAGTTTTAAAAGGTACTTGATATGACTCTTGTCTTGATTTTGAATGATAGCTCATTTTAAGTATCCCATCGAGTCTCAAATATGATTTAAATTGCATCTAGTTTCTCACTACTCAACTCGTGGATGACTCAATGCTTCTTTCACAGATCCTGGGCCAGGATTTGTTATCATGAGCCCGGGATAGGATTTTTTATCATGTGTACTTCCCTACATTGTTCGTCGTGCCCCAATGTGAGGGGCAGGTACGACCTGTACATGCGATTTGTGGAGTTATGATGTTCCATGTACACATATGATATGATATGATATTATATGACCATATGATAGGATAAGATCGGTTATATAGATATTTCCCACTCAGGAGTTATGATGTGCTGTGGCGCTAGTGACGAGGCGGCGATGATGATTTGTTCACTGAGTCCCATAATGGGGCTGGATATGGCATATGTTTTCTGCATACATTATCTGTGGTTATGAGAAGTATTTTGGTATTCTGGTAGTTTGCTCATTTTGCACCTTTTCTTCTAGTAATGGATTTACTTATTACATTCCATGATTTACATATTCAGTATATTTTTCGTTCTAACCCCCTTTCTTCAGGGGGGAGAGGGGCTGTGTTACATGCCCATAGGTATAGATGCTCGGTTTGCTAATCTGCTCACCTAGGACATCAATTCTGTTGGTTTGCAGTGTTGCTTTGTCCGAAGACCTATTTTGGCACTAACTTTTCTGTTGTATATTTATATGTAATGGTTAAGGGTACGAAGGGGCACGGTCCCATCATATGATTATGCTATCATTTTATAGAGGTCTGTAGACTTGTGTTGTGGGTTTTTTATATGTGTTTTGGGCTTGTGTTCAGTGACGGCCTTAACGGCCTCCGTGTGCTACATCTATTTTTGTACGCCCTCTAGCGACCCTTTTTTGATTTCTACTTTTGGTTATTCTGCTAAAACGCTAAGTGGGGCTAAGGGTACGTATCGGTACCCAACTCGGGCACCAGTCACGACCAATAGAGTTGGGTCATGACAGAAGTGGTATCAGAGCAGTTTATCCTTAGAGTGTCTACATACCGTGTCTAGTATAGTCATGTTTATCGGTGTGTTGTGCACCACATCTATAAACAGGAGGATACAAGACATTTAGGATGTTACCTTTCTTTCATATCTAAGATTCTGCGATAGATTTGAGTCATAGGAAATGAAATTCCTCATACTAACCTATGGTTTCAATAGAAGGACAACATTGATAGAAGAAGGTGAGTGATTATATTGGAAGTTACAAAGCACACAGGTAAGCAAAGGCACGAAAGATATATGTCTGGTGAGGTATTGAAGTACGATTGACCTATAAAGTTAAAAATGGAAAGGAAAAGTATATAGGGTAGGGTAACACGTGCAGTTTGAGTTGGGCAGATGAGGTAAGTCCATCATTTTTTTACTGTTGTTGATATTGGGCGCCCTGTGTGGCTGCAGTATGATACGATATAAATATATATATTTTCCCTGTAAGGCATTGTTGGCATTTTCTGCGTGCAGGTGTTGAGATACTAAGAAATACATAGAAAAATCTGCCCAAATTTTGCTAGAAATAAAAGAAGAATGATATATAGGATTGTAATATATCTTGAAAGGTCGGTACTGGTATGGTAAAACAAAGTTGGAAAATACTTGTGATCCTAAGAAGATGATTTAGAGATAACACCTAGATTTGGATAGAAAAGCATATCCGACTGAGTTGATACACCGAGATAATGGTGATGGGATAATTACCTATTAGGATGAATAGAATGTGGCTTTAAATGCACTGCTACACTAAGGATATTACTCGAGTACCAGTGTTCAAGACTGGAGTTGGTATTATATATTGAGGATTCTAAGCACCTTATGATTGTAGTTTATGTAAAAGAAGATATGGACATAGTGCAGTATACCAAATTGGTTTGAAAGGACTCATATGCATTTGGAAAGTTATAAATAAACAGACAATGGGAAGTGGACTAGAGAAGTACAAGCTTAAGAAAAATTCAACTGACGCTATCATATGTTAATGGGAACGCTTAAACTTCAAACAAGATCCCATAAGGGATGGATGTAATCATACCAGCACAAACACACTAATCCTATCAGAACTCAAAAGTTAAGGGTGCTTCGGCGAGAATAGTACTAGGATGGGTAACCCCTTGGGAAGTGAAAAAGGAAATGAAACACATGTATCCGTACCTATTCTCTACGTCTACAAGTAATCCTAACCTTTGGAACTTTGATATTGATTGCTCGATGAAAGTATATGTTATGGCAATGGGATAGAGGAACTCTACATATAATCGGTATAAGATCCGGAGGAAGGTTTTGGTTCACATTCGAGGACAAATATTCTAAAGGGGGAAGGATGTTACACCCCATACATTGGTACGTTGGGATGCTTCTTAAGCTTATTAAGTTTCTTAGAAGTCGTCATGTGAGTCGGATAATCTATAATGCTATCAAACAATTCTAAGGAGGGGAGAATGAGATACTCGAATAATAGGGAAGATTGGAAATAAGGTTATAAGAATATGGAAGGAGTTGGAGGCCAAGTAATGGGTCGTAGGACTCGACTTACTCACGTACGACACTGACTTAGACGTCTTACATAACTAAACTACTTGAGTGCACGTCGATCTTAAGTAGCAAGGGATACATAGGCTCTTAAAGTGAGACGAGATTATGAACCCACGAAAGAGAAATAAGGAGACATAGCACTTACTTGAAACAAGTAGGTGATACACCTACTTGAAACAAGTAGGTGATGCACCTACTTGGACTAAGTAGGTTATGCACCTACTTGGACCAAGTAGGTGACACACCTACTTGAGGTGGGTCCCACGCTGCCATATGGCAGCTTTGGGTTGTATGCATGATTGGGTTGTATGCACGACGTTTCAGCCGCTCTAGAAGAACTTTTGAGGCAAGTTTTGGCAAGCTTTGGCCAATTTCAGGTAATGTAAGGGTTTTACTTTCAATTTGGAGTTTATGGTGTGGATATTTAGTGTATTAAATGTCTTATATGTGGCTGGAAGTATAAAAATTACACAAGGATGCTTGACTTTGGAAACAAACTAAACTAAGGTCGTTATAGTAAAACCGAAGTCTAGTAGTGTGTTGTGGCTGTTGTGCTGTATGTGAAGGTTATTTGATTGTGTGGTGAAGGTATGGAAAGTGTTATAAAAGGGGTGTATTTTCTGATGGTTTCAGCCGCACGTCCCATCTTTCGTTGGGTTAAAGGTTTAATCAAATAGAGACTAAACACCCTATTTTTGTATTGCAGTTTTGAGCGAGTCGTTTGAAGTTTGTATTGTGTAATGTTGAAGTGGTTTACCTGTATATATGCTTCTGATTTTCATTGGTTTTTTGCTAAGTTTTGGAGGTTCAAGAGGAAGTTTGGATAGTGCAAGTTATAGCGGAGATTCTTCCCAATTTCTCCTAACTTCACAACTAGTAATGAACTAGTCTAAGGAAATGGATAAGGGTTTGGTTCCTATGGGTGATTGGTGGGAGAATTACAAGATGGAAAGTTGAAGGTCACAAACCTTAGAATTACTTTCAGGTTAAATAGGTTCAAGAGACGACGAGGCAAACGTGTTAAGAGTAATCCGTAAGAGGTATGTAAAGCTAACGTTTTCTTCTTTTGGCATGTTTTTGGCATTAGTATGTAAGGCTTAGACGTTATTTTGGAATATCTTTGGCATAAGTGTATTAAGCTTATCCTATCTCTTGGCATATTTTGGGAACAAATACGTAAAGCTAATTTTCCTTTTTGGCATGGTTTTTATGAAGTAAGTATATGACTTTTATATGATTCCAAGGGAGTTCCTATCCATAGAGCCGCTAGGATGGCCAACTCCTTGATTTTCCAAAAGATATTTTGTTATGCCTTGATATCTGTATATGTTTCCCAAAAGTTCTATATTGATATAACCCATAGTAACCTTTAATAGGTACTTGATATGACTCTTGTCTTGATTTTGAATGATAGCTCATTTTAAGTATCCCATCGAGTCTCAAATATGAATTAAGTTGCATCTAGTTTCTCACTACTCCATTCGTGGATGCCTCAATGCTTCTTTCACTAAGCCTAGGCCAGGATTTGTTATCATGCATACTTCTCTACTTTGTTCACCGTGCCCCGACGTGAGGGGCAAGGTATTACCTATACATGGTATTTGTGGAGTTATGATGTGCCATGTACACATATGATATGATATGATGTAATATGACCATCTTATATGATATGATTTGTTACAGAGATATTCCCTACTATGGAGTTATGATGTGCTGTAGAACTAGTAATGGGGCGGCGACCACGATTTGTTCACCTAGTCCCATAATAAAGACGGATATGGCATATGTTTTCTGCATACATTATGTGTGGTTATCAAAAGAATTTTGGTATTCTAGGTAGTTTCCTCATTTTTGCAACTTCTGTTTTGGTAATGACTTTTTTTTTAACGGGAATAGAACCTACACGAGGCTCCCACCTCTCGTGCACAGCCAGGGGTTGAGCCACACACCCCCAAGCCTTATTATACATAAAACAGAAAAATACACAGAGGGGGACATAAACCTAACCTCCAATCCTATGGTGGTTCATAAGTCGGCCATCTTACAGTCCATGCTTTACATATTCAGTATATTTTTCGTACTGACAGTCTTTCTTTGGGGGGGGCTGCATTACATGCCCGCAAGTACAGACGCTCGATTTGTTGATCCGCTCACCTAGGACATCCACCGTGTTGGTTGGTAGTGCTCCTTTGTCCGTAGCCCTATTTTGGCATTAACTTTTCTATTATATATTTATACGTAATGATTAAGGGTACGACGAGGCCCTGTTCTGTCATATGATTTTTCTATAATTTTGTAGAGGTTTGTAGACTTGTGTTGTGGGTTATGTACATATATTTTGGGCTAGTGTTCAGTGATGGCCTTAACGGCCTCCATGCGCTACATCTGTTTTCGTGCGCCCTCTAGCGACCCCTTTTCGATTTCTACTTTTGTTTATTCTGCTATCACTCTAAGTGGGGCTAAGGATATGTATGGGTGCCCAACTCGAGCACCATTCATAGCCTACGGGGTTGGGTCATGATAGGCTTATAAGCGAAATATTAAAGATGGCTCAAAGTCATCAAATGTCCTATTCTGACACTAGGAGTAGAGAGCTTTAATTTTATGTGGACGATTGGGTGTATTTGAAGGTTTCACCTATGAAAGGCGTAATACAATTTGGTAAGAAGGGAAGTTGAGTCCTAGATATGTAGGACCCTATAGAATATTGAAGCGTATTGGCAAAGTGGAATATGAGTTAGACATTCCATTTGAGTTGGCTATGGTTCATCCAGTATTTCATATGTCAATGTTGGGGAAATTTGTAGGTGATCCTAGCTCTATTATTCCATATGAAATTATGAACGTTGAAGATAATTTCACTTATGAGGAAGTCCGAGTGGAAATTTTAGACAGGCAAGTGAATAGGTTAAGAAATAAAGACGTTTCGTCCGTCAAAATGTTGTGGAAGAATCAACAACTATAGAGCGGTACATGGGATCTGGAAGCGTACATGATGAAGTGTTATCCATAGATCTTTCGTTCCACTCAAGCTTAAATGTACTATGTTGTTCATGATCAAATCGATTAAACTCCTACATTTAGTTCCATGTGTCATTCTTACACATGCATGATTCAAGAAAGTAAATATTTCAAAAACCATCTTCTATGTTAATTATGAAGTTTACTTGTTCTATACATTTTTTAAGTGTCATCATGTTCATGTTGGGTTGCTAGTCCTCTTTCTATGCCCTTCCTATGTTTGTTGAATCTCATTCGAGGACGAATGTTCCCAAGGAAGAGATATTGTAACATTCCTCAAAAATGCTCATAAGCACCTTAAAAATTCCATGGGAATAGCCCGCTCGTGTAATGCATTATCCTTATTATTTTTGGCAAATATGAATTTGGAATATAGATCAAGGGGTTAAATCCCATCGAAAAATGATCTCTGTGGATTTTTAGGACCCGTATATCAAAAGATAAATTTTTCAAGAAAAGGTGTAAAATAGTGAGGGCGCAGTATCTTCGCGTCGCCCACCTATTCCCATTCAGTGTAATTTTTCCCCGAGTCAAAATCTCATTCGCTAAAAAATTGGCCTATCCAGAAGTATCTCTACATCACGGACATGGGAAAAGTATTTTCATTCGAATTCAGATTTTAATTAAGGGCACTTTAGACATTTCCCATATTGTTAGTTAATGAACCTGGACGTTTTTAGGGCCTAATTCTACTCTATAAACTATTGTATGCCCTTAATTACATTCATTCATCTACAATTCACCTATTCAGATATTTCTTTCTCTACAAAAGCTCTCAAGGACTCCATTGAAGACCTCTAAGGAATTCACTCAATATCTCCATCAAAACTCTCAAATTCTTCAAAATTCTTTGGTCTTCTCACTCAAGGTATGTGGGTAATTGATCCTAGGATACTTTCACCAATGGAGTCCAACCAATTTCTTATCTTTTTATCAAAATTTAAGTATGTATTTTTATGGGTTTTATGATCCCTATTCCAATTGCATGAATTTTAATTCTAATTATGATTATGATTTTAATTTAATATAAATTGATGGTTATTGCATTGAATTGAAGAGTTTTTCGTGAATATTCGTATATTAATCTTTACGGTTCATGGTATAAATTATGGGTATTTTTAATTATACCTCCAAATGATATTACCTTTATGTATGGCTGATAGAAAGTATATCATCATATATATTTCTGAGTCAATTTCATGATTTTGGAGTTAACTGATAATGTATTCATGTTTTACCCTAAGTTCTAAGTAGGAATTTTTATTATGTACTTCAATTATGATCATAAACTATAAATATATTCCAAATTGTGATTTTCATGCAAATTATGGAAAAAGTGACTTAGGGCCCAATGTGGTGCATTATGGACTAATGATATGAACTATGTATGTATGATTTGTAATGTGGAAGGACAATACTCACATTGCACTTATGTTATGAAAAATGAGCTACTCTATAAATTTCAAACCCATGATCAAGTATATGATGTATGATAACTATGATATCTATGCCAGGTTTATATTGTGTAGGATTTGACTTAGCACCTAGTGGACTTGAAGTGCAGGCCCTAGTAAAAGCCTTAGTAGCAACCTTATTTCTCTTAAACTATATGCCACCGTAGGTTGCGTTCATGGCCTAGCTAGTGGATCCATATATAGCGTATGTACATTACCCGCCTAGCGGGGTAGAGTCTACCTTGACAAGTAGATTCCCCTTTTGATGGTCTTATTGTTGGTTATGGTTCCAATCCCACATTTTTGTTCATATCATAAGCATACATCAGGATTCCATATTATTGTCGCATGGCCTTATTGTTGGTTATGGTTCCAATCCCACATATGTATGTCTTCTTTTGTAGTTTCATGATTTCAACTATGTTTTTCAAATGCTTTGATCATTATGACTCTCTCATGACTTTACTTATCTCATCTTATATGTACTTTACATGACCATTGCGTCTCTTTATTTGCATTGCATGTCATGCATTCACACTTAGTACATTCAAACGTACTAATTCATATTGTCGCCTAAATTGTCTCATAATGTAGGGGTTGAGGTTGAGGATCGTATCCTTCCACATGGCATGTTGAGCTTCCTATCAGGCGAAGTTGTGGTGAGTCCTTATCTATAGAGGACTAGTTATGAGTTTCTATTTTCCCTATTCTAAAATACTTTCATTATGATTCATTTTTAAGGTGTGCTAGAGACAGGTTTTAGCCCTCCTTATGTTTATGAGAAGAGGTTTCTAGTTGGAAAAATGGTTTTAGTCTATGTTTTCATGTGACATTCTTTATTTATGATTCATATTTTAGACTCTCTTATGATATTTCTACTTTTAGTTCACCTTATGTATGCTTATGATATGAACAAAAGGCTTGGTTGGAGCCATTCGGGGTTTTGATCTCCATGTTACGACTAGGCCCCAGGCTGGATCATGATAAATCCAAATTTTTGGTAAGTTTATCTCACCATATTGTTACATATACAAAGTGTTTTTCCTAAGTCTCCATAGATATCGTGGCAATTAAAGGAACAAGAAATAAGAAATTAGGACATTTCTATTTCTTTTACATAAGATATTTAACTGATTCTGAATTGGAGAACTGTATATATGATGAAATTAAGGTTAAAATTGTTGAATTGAAGTTTTTGATAGTGAACTAAGTAGAGGGATATGGAATATGTGTTGTGTGTGCTAGTTTTGCGAAGGTTACTGGTCTTGATGTTTTTTTTTTCCAAATGAGGGTTTTCTATGAATCGTAGGTTAATCTACAATTCGTAGTTACCCCTCATACACAAGACCTAATGATCTGTGATTCAAGCTACACAAGCAACACAACTTTACAAGTTTAATTACGACTGGTAGAATATTTTACGGATCGTCAATTAGACTCATCAATATAATAAGTGATTTCCAATAGCTCTATGTTTGGACACATAAATAGTATGAGTACATCCTATGATTCGTAGAGTTTTTTATGAATCTTAGGATTGACTCATATAAGTCAAGTACCAAAACCTAGTTAGCAAAGAACCGATTCTACAAATGACTTTATGATATGTAGAAACTTCTATGAATCATAGAGTCAGCTCATAGACTAGATTCAGAGACTAAAAATGTGCAGGACTTATTGTACAAGTTGGTTCTACGAATTATAGCCTAGTCTACGACCCATAGAAATCAACTCGTAGAACCAAAAATCTCAGAGTTCCAGTAAATTTTCTTCTCCTTCTCGAATGTATTTGTATGTATATGTACTAGTTCATACTCCACTGGTACTAGTGTCTCCCAAACAAAACCCGAAGAATGGTAGAGGCAAGAAAAAGATTTCAAAAAAGGAAGTTGCGGCAATTTTAAAAGGACGAATTCAGGATGAGCAGACAAACATGAAAATTAGTGGGTGCAAGAAGGACTAATCCATTGAATTTGAAACACTGCTAGTTCGACAACCCAAATCTAATGGCTGCAAATATATCATCTAGGTGTCGGAACCAAGCAGAGGCTCTTCTCCTCTGCACACAGCTGTAGCTTCCCAATATCCCCAATCTGACGAGGGGGATTCAGGTGAGGCAGAAGAGAGAGACAATGATTTGGTGCCCCAATATGGATCCAGGTCAGTGTTGGAGGGTGGATAAACGGCCAAGAAACCTTCCATTCCATTTCAAATCCACAAGGAACCAAAACAGTAATGTGTGGAAATGATGTTTGACTTTAATATGTTGGGACAAGAAATAAGTGACCGCTAAAACATAAGATAACCCATTACTGAAGACTCGTGAGTCATCACTATTTGCTTTGAAGAAGTCCTTTAGATTAGTGATATATTTTGACACAATAGATGTGAGTGGATGGTAGAGCATCTAAGCATCTATAATGTGGTCCTGGTGTGAGAGTTTTATGCATTGGACACTATAATAATCAAGAAAAATGCTCCATCGAAAGCAAATGAGTTGGAGAACACGTCCTATTGACTACATTTGTTTGTGATATCTCGGTTGATTTATTTGAGGAGATATTCTAATAGGTTATTTATGTCCCTAACATTCCACGGGCTATCCCAATACCCTAGTTTGATCACAAGATGAAAGTAGTATAGGACAAGAATGTTATGAGAGATCCGTTGCAGCATGGATTACTACTTCGATTGGTTACTGGCTATATAGTTGAGTAGGGAATATCGGAGGATTGGGTATCATAACCGAATCCAATCAATAGATCTTCTTAAAACTTTGTCTCCTAGTTTTGGTAGGCTATTATCCGACACCTACGTTGCTCGACCAATGCTAATAATCGATTGACTCTAGATCATGTCGGGATTATTTCTTTTTTGATAGCTGGATATGACGCTGATTTCATCAAGATCATCATTGATGAAATATAATAGCAGGCCATTCAATGGAATACCACAATTCTCTTCCCTTGCCTTTTTATTTTACTATGTCGCGAGGCTATAATCCCATTTATTATAAGGACCGAACCACTGATCAGAATGAATATGACAAAAGATGTTGGGCTCATTTAGGATGATATAAATCCTATCGACTAGAAGCATGCCCCATATCCGTAGATAAGGTTACCTTACTTTGAGATCGTCCAATAGCCTACCCAAGCTAATTTGGAAGCCCCTTCGGACCATGAGTCACCCTCAATGGAGCCATCTAAGGCTACCCTGACTGCCTTTATTGTCCCATCTACTAGCATACTGCATCCATAGAACACAAACTTGATCACTATCTCGGTAGAAGCACTACAGACTTTGATGTAATTACAGGCTTAGACAGATGCCTAATTTGGATATTTGATTCACCAACTCAAATTATGGATCTAAAAAGCCATCACTGAATCAGAGGAGTTGCGTTCGAGGCTGTGTTGTTTAATTAGAAGTGTCAAATTCATACAAGCATAAATGCCTTTGAGATTAAGGTGAATAAGAGGTTGCAATCCTTGTCAAGTGCTGATATTGTTGCCATCTATATAGAGGTTGGCCTACTATGTGCTGAACTCACATTCTGATCTACACCAGCTCCTATACAATTCTTTATGCTGGTCATCCAACCACCACACTTTTTTGATCTAGTTGAGGATGATGATTCAGAGGTTGCAAGAGATAAAAGACCTCATACCCATGATGATACTATGGACATGGTTGAGGCTAGAAAGACGAAGAAGAAAGAGTGCTATGATCTAGAGGATATCATATGGGCATCTAGAGTGACCGAGGAGCTACGATAAGAGGAGGAAAGACATCGTGATATTGGAGCTTCGGCTCACATGTTGACACCCATGATAACTCATAGTGTTCCATGGTTCCACATGCTACTAGACTAGGATCCACACCGATGATCCTGGATGAAAATATATAGACTTTGGCACTTATGCGATACAAGTTCTTTATCTCTCCCCCTTATATTTTTTTTATTCATGTATTGCATGGAGGAAAATGCATGATTTTTGAGTAGGGGTTGGGTAGTTATTACTATACGAGTATCTAGGTGAAGTTTGAGTACCCTAGGCACTCGATTAAATCTTAGGGTTTTTCTTACATGTGTTCTATTTCCCTATAGGACCCTTTTTATTTATGTTGAACCGGCGTGTTTAGGATGTAAACTTGAGATAAGATTAGGGATCAATGGCATGATAGATAGATACTTTAAAATAAAAAATAGACCCTCTCAAAAATTTAATTGACGATTTAGGATCTTTGTGTGACATGATGTAAACTGATATGACAACACTTGACTTAAATGGAAACATGAACCAATTATTGATAATTGACAATGAAAACTTGATTCCAAGTGTGTGCAAGGAATTTGTGTCTTCTGACTAATTGTGGCAATCTAGAACTTTCCACATTGATCGTACTGTGATAATTGAATTCTTGATTAGGGAAGGATTATAGGTCACTGTTGAATGAGTCAACCTATCCTAAAAAGAACAAACCAAATACCATTTTACCCATTTCAAACCAAAGAGTTGAGCCTCTTAAAAGAACTTTTGATTCAATTATGCATATTGCAACTGTCCCTCTCTCTAGTTGTAATCATTTGTTTTGGCCCTAGTCCCTTCTAGTACAATATGCACCTTAACTCAGGTTAAAAGCCTACGTTTAGGGTGGCTACTATGAAAGGAAAGAGAGATGAGAAAAGGTATGAGAGAAGAAAAGCATGAAAAGAAAAGGTTTTGAAAAGATATGTGCGATAAAGAAGCGTTAAAAAGGAAAAAAGGAGTGAGTGGATGTAAGGCATGAAACATAAGAAAAATGTTGAGAAAAAGACAAACTAAAAGCCACACCCAAAGTTAAAGTGAAGAATAGAAGTAAAATGAGTTGTGGGTTGTAAGATGTGCAATAAAGGTTAAATTAGTGTTTGAGGGGAGCCAAAAGTCACTAAAATCCAAATATACCACACCTTTCCCCAAGCCTACATTTTAGATGCTATAAATAGAACCTTTACATACTTTATTAAAAAGTAGATCAGATTCTTGGAAGAGGGTTGAAGAAGACGAAGGAAGAACTACTTTTGGTAATATTTTCTTCTTTTCTTTCATTTGAATTCAAGTTTTTATTTTAGTAATGAATTATGTTACAAATGATGAGTGGCTAAATCACCTTGTGCTTGGGTTGTAGCCACAAGATAAAGGTTTAAACCTTGTTTGTTTTGATTGAAAAAGGGATTTTTTGTATGTGATTACTCTTATATTCTAGTTTTGATTGTTTTAATACTTGATCACCATTAGAACAATTGTTTTTCCACTCGGAACTTAGACGACGAAAAGGGGATAGAACACTATAATATATGGAGCATATTTTTTCTAGAATTGTCTAGAATAATTCGTGTATAGAATGGTTGTGCCACATATCTATACACCATGTTTGGTTGCTAAATACGATGATATGATTAATGCATTTTTGTTGGCTCATGTTTATCTCCGCTGAACGATGTAGTTGAGCTGCCAACTGGAAATCTATGAGTGGTACAACCCTGGGACTTTACTTTAAATTGATAAAATTTCTCTAATATCTTTAAATCATTTTTATATCATTTTGGGTATAATTACTTTTTAGATATAAAAAAACTCAATTCTTTGATAACACGCATGAATAATTTGATTCATTGAAAAGTTAACTAACGCCTAATTCAATTTTCTTGTGGGTTCGATATTCAACTCTTAAAAAGAGCCACAATATTAGCTTTGAGATCGCATAAACTAGTGTGTGTTTGAATGCAACAAGCTTTTGGCGTCGTTGTTGGGGAAATTTTTTAATTTGGCAATAGTTTTCTTTATGAAGTTTTTTTATTATTTGTGTTGGTGTGAACAACTTGATCTTAGCTGTTATTTCTGGCATGAATACTCACAAAGGCACACTTGACAGAAGTGAGAATATTGTAGAGTTGCTAGCTGAGCCTGAAAGATTTCTCCATCAGCAAAAAAGGAAAGCAATTGCCTTATACTGTGAATACACAAAGTGGACAAGCATTAGTTGAGCTAGCACCAAAGAGAAAAGGTGTTAAAGGAAAAAGTAAAGTTTTGGAGATTAAAGCTAGTGAATCTAGACGACCATAGATGGAGCAAGAGCATAAAATAAAACCATCTCCCCCATTTGCCCAATAATTTAAAAAGAACAAAGAGGAGGAATGTTTTAAAAAATTCATAGACATTCTTAAATAGATACAAATTAACGTACCTTTGATTGATGTGTTACAGGGCATTCCAAAATAGTCCATGTTTTTCAAAGATATTGTGGCCAACAAGAGCAAGTTAGCCGAATTTGAAACAGTGACACTCACTAAAGTGTGTAGTTCAAGAATCTTGAACAAAGTTAAGCTTCTAGCTAAACAAAAATATCTAGGTAGTTTCACATTAAAGGTAACTATTGCTAAGTACAATAATGCAAGAGGTCTCTGTGATATAGGTGGTAGTATAAACTTGATGCCTAGATCTATGCTTAACAAATTAGGTCTGTAGAACTCAAAGATACCACCATGTTGCTATAGTTAGCTGATCCTTATGTAGCTAGACCTGACGGCATTATTGAGGATTGGTTAGTTCAAGCCTGACCCAGATGTTAAGCCTGACCCAGATGCTCTTTTTATCTTGGGGTGTTCATTCTTAGCAACAAGAAGTGCACTTATTGATATGGCTGCAGGTAGATTGACTCTGATAGCACATGAAAAAGTAGAGGTGTTTGATGTATATCAGGCACTGATGTTTACTACAGTCTGTAAAGAGCTATCTACTATAACTATTATCGATGGGGAAGTTTCAGCTCAATGCATTTAGCACAAGATCCTTTGGAAAGAGTTGTAATTGGTTAAGATATAGAAGAGGACATGGAAGCTAAAGACTTAGCTAGTGTGTTTGACATGCCAAACGTCTGTATGTGGAAAAAGAATGCGGAACCTTTGAACAGAGAATTGGATCCTTTACCCAAGCCATCTCCGGAAGAAACTCCAAACTTGGAGTTGAAGCAACTACAAGCATATCTCAGGTATGCTTTTCTTGGAATGAATATTACCTTACCTATAATTATTTTATCTACTTTGTCTAAGGTGCAGGTCACATCAGCACTTGAGGTATTAAAAAGGCATAAGAAGGCAATTGGATGGAAAATGGCTGATCTTTATGGTATCATCCCCGCTTTGTACGTTTATAGAATTTTCATGGAAGAAGGAAATAAGGCTAGTGCATAACCACAACGCCGGTTGAACCCCATCATAAAAGAGGTGGTAAAGAAAGAGATAATTAAGTCTCTATATTCAGGCATAATATACCCAATATTTGAAAGTAAGTGGGTAAGCCCAGTTCAATGTCTATCAAAGAAATAGGGAATGACTGTGATGACTAATGAGAAGCATGAGTTAATCCCTATAAGAACACTAATTGTTTGGAATATATGCATGGACTATAGAAAGTTAAATGATGCCGCAAGGAAAGATCACTACCTTGTACCATTTATTGACCAAATGCTTGACAGACTAGCAGGCCAAGAGTACTATTATTTCTTTGATGGGTATTTGGGTTAAAACAAGATTACCATTGCACTGGAGGACTAGGAAAAGACAACATTCATATGCCCGTATGGGAAATATGCATTTAAGTGTATGTTATTTGGTCTTTGCAATGCCATTGCCACTTTTAGAAGATGCATCATTGCTATATTTCATGATATGGTGGAAGAGTTTGTAGATATTTTTATGGATGACTTTTCATTCTTTAGAGAGTCGTTTGATATTTGTTTGAAAAATCTAGAGAAAGTACTAGCAAGGTGTGAAGAAACAAATCCCATCTTAAACTGGTTTGTAGGTAAAAACTATAATTGAAGTGATTGAGAAGCTTCCACCACCAGTTTTAGTAAAAGGTATCCTCAGTTTTCTATGTCATGCCAGATTCTACCGACGATTCATCAAAGATTTTTCTATGAATGTTAGACCCATGCGCAGTTTGTTAGAAAAGGAGGTAAAATTTATTTTTTGATTATACATGTTTGCAGGCATTTGAACTCTTGAAGAAGATGATGATTGAAGGCCCCATCCTGATAACTCCTAACTGGGAGCTATATTTTGTGTTGATGTGCGATGCAAGTGACACTATTGTGGGAGTAGTTCTAGGACAAAGGAAGGACAAAATCTTTCACTCCATCTATTATGCCAGCAAGACAGTGACTCTGCTCAAGCAAACTAACATATCATACAGACAGAAATTCTAGCATTAGTTTATGCATTTGATAAATTCTTCTCTTACCTGGTATGTACAAAAGTAATTATTTATACTGACCATCCAGCCATCAGGTATTTGTTCAACAAGAAAGATGTAAAACCTAGATTAATCAGATGGATCTTACTACTCCAAGAATTTGATATTGAAATCATAGATAGGAGGCGATGCAAAAATCAAATAGCAGACCACCTATTAAGATTAGAGGATTCATCCCATGTAGGTGAGCAAAAGTCGATAAAGGAAGAGTTTTTAGGTGAGCAACTGTTGGAAATAGAGGTACAAGAACTTCCATGGTATGTAGATATTGTGAAATACATGGAGGCAAAAAAGAAGAGACTAATGTATGAGGCAAAGTTCTATATATGTGATGAACCTTATTTGTTAAAAAAAGGTGTTGATCATATGATAAGGAGATGTGTGCCTGAGTTTGAAGTTCAACAAATTTTATACAGTTTCTATTCGTCTTCTTATAGTGGACATCATGGAGGCAAACAAATATCCCATAAGGTATTGCAGTCAGGTTCTTTTTGGCCTAATTTATTTAAAAATGCTGTAGGATTTGTGAAAAGTTGTGTTCAATGCCAAAGGTTGGGCACAATATCACAAAGGCATGATATGCCATTTAGTAACATCATGGAGGTGGAGATCTTTGATGTATGGGGAATTGACTTCATGGTTCCCTTTCCATCATCATATGGAAATCAGTGTATATTGGTGGCAGTTGATTATATTTCTAAATGGGTCGAGGCTATTGCATTGCCAACCAATGATTCTAAACTGGTAAGTCGCTTCCTCAAAAAGCATATTTTTGCAAAGTTTGGCACTCCACGGACTATCATTAGTAATGGAGATAAGCATTTCATAAATCAAATGATAAAGAATCTGTTAGCTAAATTTGGTATTAGGCACAAGGTCGCCACGGCATATCACCCTCAAATTAGAGGACAGGTTGAGGTATCAAATCTTGAGGTGAAGTAAATCCTTCAGAAAACTATAAATGATACAAGGATTGGTCTATCAAACTAGATGAAGTTCTCTGGGCCTATCAGACTATATAAAAAACCCCAATTGGCACTTCACCGTACAATATGGTGTTTAGAAAAACATGTCACCTGCCGGTAGAATTGAAGCACAAAGCATATTGGGCCATTAAAAAATTGAACCTAGACCTAGATTTGGCAGTTAGAAAGCGTATGGATCAACATCATGAATTGGAAGAATTGAGAATCCACGCTTATGAGAATGCAAAGCTGTATAAAGAGAAGACGAAGCAATGGAACGACAATTATATTGTTTCTCAAATATTTGAACCAAGTCAAAAGGTCTTGCTTTTTAAGTTACATTTATGTCTTTTTCCAGATAAGCTTTGATTAAAATTGAGTGGACCATTTAAGGTGGTGTGAATGTCGGCACATGGAACCATGGAATTTTGGAATTACGCCAAATCGACCAAATTTGTGGTGAATGGCCAGTGTGTTAAGCACTATTTTGGACAAGATGTTGATCATGAGGAAGAAAGAATTGAGCTCAAGAATGAATGAAGAGACACTACTGTCATACCGTGATGTTAAATTAGGCGTTGCACGGACGCAACTCGTTAGGTAGTGTAAAAGCTTTTTAATTAGAAATTATAATGGATTTTTATTGGTTTACTAAAATTTCATTTTTTAAGTATATAAGTTAGTTTAAAATAAAATTAACATAAAAAGAGAATTTGGATGAGGCTTGCACAGTGAGGTCCGTGACAAGTGCGCATTACGGACCTCTTACATCTCCGTTCAAATTTTCCCCAGGTATGTTTGTGCATATTTTTTTATAGAAATAAGTTCCAAGTTAGGTGCCTCACAGAGCTGGCTTACTTTAGTACAAAATGTAATTTGGAACTTTGGCATGCAAAACAGTAAGGTCCACGACAAGTCCATGTTGTAGACTTGGAACAGTTTTTGAGATTTTTCATTTAAAAAGATAGGTTTAATCTGTTTATAATGGATATACCCGACTAAATGAGTTTTAAACACCGAATAAGAGCCTTTCAACTTCATTCTTTTTTTCAACATTGAAACATTTTTTCCCTCTTATACTCCCAAAACTCCTCTCTTCTAAGGCAAATCTGTGACGCAGAGTCCAAATTCAAGCAAAGTTCTTTTGAGTTTCTACTTGACAACAAAAAGGTTTGTATTCTTGAACTACTTTTAAATATAAATGGTTGAAATTTACATAAGTAAGTTCTTGGGCCTTGAGTTCTGACTCAATATAATTGATTTTTATTGCTCTTAAATTAAAATGCTTATGGGTGTGTAAAATTGCTTGGGAATTGCTTGTTGTGGTTAACTAACTATAGGTTATGTTCTTGAAATCTAACACTACTTTTGATGATTAGAAGAAATTGGATGTTGTTATTGTTATGAATAATGTGTGTTGAATTCTTGAGTAAACATGTATAAAGTAATGTGTTGAAGCTGGTTGGATTTGTGAAAATAGTGTGGGGAGAAGTTTATATTGTTCTAAATCTTGGGTTGATAACATGCTTGTAGTAGTGGTGATAATATATGTAAATTTTTTCTGGAATTTGAATGCTATGTTGTTTAAATCTTGAGTTTACCTGGTGAGTTCAATATGGAGTGATGTAGTAGTGTTATTAATGTTTTGGTTTAAATGGCTTGGGGTATTGAATAATGTATGTTTCTTTTTGAGAGATATGCTAGATTATTGGAGCCTACTTTGAATTCGTGTAGTATTATATTAACCATGTTGATTATTTAAAGTGTGGGTTAACTTATTAGTAGGTGTGTGCATAAGATTCAAATTAAGGAAAATCTGAGTACCTTAATATCACCTACATGCTAAGGAAATGCTTAAGTGAGGGTACAGGCCTGAAGTTTGAATGTACATTTAGATTCTTATATGTTGTTTTTGGGTGGCTTATTTACAGTAAAAATGTCATCCAACCGAAGGCTAGGAAAGGAACCAACAGGCCCTGGAAGCACGAAATGAGAGAGAGGGGAACCCTCTATACCACTTGCCCCACCTATGCCTCGAGGCCAATTCAGTCAATTTGTCTTAAATGCGATGCATCCAATGGGGAAAACCTGGTATAAGCAACACATTGTAATATCCCTCAAAATGCTCATAAGTGCCTTAAGAATGCCTTGGCAATAGGCCACTCAAGTAATGCATCATACTTAATCTTTTTGGAAAATTCGATTTCAAAATATCGATCAAGGGGGTCTAAACCAGCGGGAAAATAGTTTCGATGGATTTTAGGACCCGTATATTGAAATATAGATGTTTGAAGGAATTGCAAAAAATAGTAAGGTGTGAGACAAGTCTGCATCGCAGACTCTCTCGCCTCCGCTTCACGGACCTTGCGATGATTTTTCATGTCCTAAATTAGTTTTTAGTAAGGGCATTTTAGACTTTTCCAAAATTATTAGCTAATGAACCTAGACATTTTTAGGACCTAATTCAACTCTATAAATTAAACTAAACCTCTAATTCTATTCATTCTTCTATAATTCACCTACTTATATATGTCTCCCTCTACAAAATACTGTGAAGGACTCCATTGAATACTTCAAGTAAATCACTCAAGCTCTCCATCAAAACTCTCCAGTTCTTCCAAATTAATTGGTGTTCTCACTTAAGGTATGTGGGTATTAATTCATGAATTATTTCAATTATGAAGCCCAATCAGTTTCTCAAATTTTCTATCAAATTAAAGTATGGTATTTTATGGCTTTTATGATCTCTACTCCTATTGTATGAACTTTGATTCAAATTATGATCATGAGTCTATTTTGATATAAATTGATGGTTATTGCATTAAATTGAATAGATTTTTCATGAATACTCCTATTTTAATTTTTAAGGCTCATGATGAAGATTATGAGTATTTTCAATTATACTTCCTAATGATATTATCTATATGAATCATGTATGGGCTGATATAAAGTTTATGATCATGCATGTTTTCAAGTCAAGTACAAGATTTTCAAATTAATTGATCATGCATTCATGCCTTACCTAAATTTTAAGTAAAAGCTATGATCATGAATTTCCAATTATGAAGTATGATTATGTATTTTAATTATGATCATGGACTATAAGTATGTTTTGAATGATAATTTTTATGCAAGTTATGAAGTATCATGACCTAGAGTCCTATGTGGGGACCTAAGGCCTAAAAGGTGACTTAGGGCCCTATATGGTGACCTAAGGCCTAATGATATAAATTATGCAAATATTATTGTAATAATAAAGGACAATTCTCACATTACAGGTATGTTATGAAAATGAGCTACTCTATGATTTCAAACCTATGATAATGACTATGATATATGAAATTATGATTTCTATGCTATACATGTATTCCATGCGATTTGATTTAGCACCGAGTTTACTTGAGGTGTGGGCCCTACCAAAAGCCTTAGTAATAGCCTCATGTCTCATAAACTACATGCCACCATAGGTTACCTTCATGGCCTAGCCATTGGATCCACATATAGCGTATGTATGATCTGCCTAGCGGGGTAGAGTCTACCTTGACAAGTAGATTCCCCTTTTTCTTCATTGTATGAGGAGACAATGGGATTCCATGTTATAGCTCGCATGATCTTATTTTCAGTTATGGTTCTTATCCCATATATGTATGATCTCTTATGTATGCTATGATTTTAAATTATGCTTTTTAAATACTTGGTCAATATGATTTTCCTCATAACTTTAATTATCTCATCTTACCATTTGATTAACTTAACCATTGCATTCCATGATTTACGTTGCATGTCACGCCCTCATAGTTAGTACATTCCAATGTACGAATGCATACTTTTTTCCTACATTATATAATAATGTACGGGGTGAGGTTGAAGATCATACTCATTTGTGTGGCTAGTAGGCTTTCTATCCAGAGATGTTATGGTGAGTTCTCATTTATCGTGGCTGGTCATTGAGTTGGTTATTTTTTCAAAGACTTTTGTTATATTTCATATTGAGGGTGAGATAGGGACATGTCTTAGCCCCCAACCATACTTATGTGTAGAGGCATTCAGTTGGATAAATGTTTCAAGTCTATGTTGTCATGTGATATTTCTTCATTTACTACTCACGGTTTAGACTCTCTTATGATGTTTCCACTTTTACTTTACCTTATGTATTCTTATGATATGTACAAAAGACTTGGTTGGAGCCTTTTGGAGTTACGATCACTATGTTACAACTAGGCTCTAGGTCGGATCATGACAAACTTGGTATGAGAGCACAAGGTTTTTCAAGTGTCCTAGGGTGTCCAACATGCTGTGTCAAGTAGAGTCTTATTCATAGGTGTGAAGTATGCCACACTTATTACTAGTAGGCTATGAGGTGTTTTAGGAATTCTTACTTATTTCATGATCTATGTCGTGCTATAGATTTTACCATAAGACTTCTTTTCCCTAACGATCTTTCTTTAAGATTTTCAAAATGATGGATCCAAGAAGACAACTATTTCCTAGGGGAGATAATGTTAATGAAGCCCAAGCTCTCCCGACTCCTCAAGAAAATGGTCCTCTATCGAACTAAGTAACTAATGAGGAGTTTCAAACTGCTATTACTATGATAGACCGAGTGGTGTCCAACCAAGGATGTTGTGGCTCCTCCTAATGTTCCTACTCCTGCCTCAAGAGTTAGGGAATTTGCACAAATGAATCATCTAGAGTTTCGTGGCTCAATGGTCAATAAAGATCCTTAAGAGTTCATTGATGAGGTCTACAAGATAGTGAATATTATGGGGGTGATTTTGGAAGAAAAAGCGGAGTTGGCATCTGACCAACTTAAGGGTGTTGCTCAAATATGGTACATTCAATGGAAGTTGGAGAGGGTGGATGAAGGTCCTATTGAATGGGAAGTGTTCAAACTTGCTTTCCTTGATCACTTTTTCCCTCTTGAGTTAAGGGAGGCTAAAGTGTTGGAGTTCATAAATCTTTGACAAGGCAATATGGGCATGAAGGACTATGCCCTCAATTTTACTAAGCTGTCCAACTATGCTCCTTCAATGGTTGCCGATCCACGGGTCTGAATGAGTAAATTCATATCGAGGTATCCGACTTGGTTTCTAAGGAATGTCGCACCACTATGCTTGTTAAGGAGATGGACATATCTCGGCTTATTACTTTTGTCAAATAAATTGAAGAAGAAAAACTCAAGGAAATAAGGATGAGAGATTCTAAGACGGCCCGGTAAGAATATGGGTTCTCGAATACTCAGACCGTTAGTAGAAGTGGACGCTCTCATCAAGTTCAATGCTCGGGGAAGAAGTTTTCTAAGGATAGGGTGCCATACCCTAAAGCTCAAGGAGAAGGAGGTGTAAATACTAGTAACCCATCTTTTCCAAAATGTGCAAAGTGTGGAGGGAATCATGGAGAAAAGTGCTTGATGAGAACAGGTACTTTTTATGGATGTGGCAAGATGGGCCATAAGTGATTCGACTGCCCTCTTTTTGCCAACAAGGGTTGAGAAGGTAATCTTCTAGGAATCCAAGTGCAACAAGGCGACCAAGCTCAACCTAAGGCTGGCCAACGCAAAAATCAATTATATGCTCTTCATGCTAGGCAAGAGGTTGATTAGGCTCCCGATGTGGTCACCGGTATATTATGAGTCTTTAACTTTGATGTTTATGTATTGCTTGATCCGGGTGCCAACTTTTCTTTTGTTACATCTTATATTACTATGAGATTTGATGTGTGCCCCGAGTTGTTAATAGAACAATTTTTGGTTTATACTCCCGTTGATGATTCGGTATTAGCCAAGAGAGCATACAGAAATTTTCCTGTATGGGTCTTGCACAGATTTATCCTGTGTGACCTTATGGAACTTGATATGACCAATTTTGACATCATTCTTGGTATGGATTGGTTACATGCCGCTTACGCATCTATACGTTGTAGGACTCGTGTGGTTAAGTTTCACTTTCCTAATGAGCTTATTCTTAAATGGAATGATAATGATTTAGTGGTTAAGGTTCTATTAATCTCATATATTAAGGCCCAAAAAATTATTTCCAAAGGGTGCATTTATCACATTTTGCAAGTTATGGACATCGATTCCAAAATTACTACTCTTGAGTCAGTACCTATAGTTAATGAGTTCTTCGATTTGTTTCTTGATGATTTGCATGTTATTCCTCCTGAAAAGGAAATTGACTTTGGCATAGTTCTCCTTCCCGATACCCAACCTATTTCTATTCCTCCTTACCATATGGCTTCGGCGGAACTTACGGAGTTGAAAGAACAATTGAAGGATTTATTGGACAAGGGTTTTATAAGACCGAGTATTTCACCATAGGGTGCTCCCATGTTATTTTTTAGGAAGAAGGATGGATCACTTCGAATGTGTATAGACTACCAACAATTGAATAAGGTACCATAAAGTACAAATATTTGTTTCCAAGGATAGATGACTTGTTTGATAAGGAGAAAGCTACTTCTCTAAGATTGACCTTCGTTCCGATTATCATCAATTAAGGGTAAGGGAGTGTGATATTCCCAAAACGTCATTTCGGACAAAGTATGGTCATTTTGACTTTGTAGTAATATCATTTGGTTTGACAAATGCTCCCGCTATATTCATGGATTTAATGAATCATATTATGAAGCCATATTTGGACATGTTTGTAGTGGTGTTCATTGATGATATCTTGATTTATTCTAGAAATGAGGAAGATCATATGGGTCACTTGAGGATTGTGTTGCAAATATTGAGAGAAAAGAAATTAGTCGCTAAATTTAGTAAGTGAGAATTTTGGCTAAGGGAGATTGCATTTCTTGGCCATGGGTGTCCGATGATGGGATTAAAGTAGATCCAAAGAAGACGAAGGTTGTTAAGAATTGGCCTAGACCAATATCTCCTTTGGACATTAGAAGCTTTTTGGGCTTAGCCGGATACTACAGAAGGTTTGTTGAAGGGTTCTCATCTATTGCTTCGCCTTTAACTAAGTTGACACAAAACAATGCAAAATTCCAATGGTCGAAAGAATGTGAGAAAAGTTTCCAAATATTAAAGTATCATCTTACGTCGGCTCCTATTTTGACATTGCCTAAAGGTTCAGATGGGTTTGTTGTTTATTGTGATGCTTTACGTGTTGTATTTGGTTGTGTCTTGATGCAACATGGTAAGGTCATAGCCTATGCCTCTAGACAATTTAAGGTGCATAAAAGGAACTATCCAACCCATGATCTTGAACTTGCGGCGGTCGTATTTGCATTGAAAATTTGGCACCATTATCTTTATGGGGTACATGTTGATGTGTTTACTGACCACAAAAGCTTGCAATATGTGTTTACTCAAAAAGACTTGAAACTTAGGCAAATAAGATGGCTTGAACTCCTAAAAGACTATGATATGAGCATATTGTACCATCCAGGTAAGGCAAATGTTGTAGCCGATGCTGTTAGTCGGTTGTCTATTGGTAGTGATGCACATTTTGAGGAAGGTAAAAGGGAATTGGTTGAAAAAGTCCATATATTGGCACATTTAGGGGTGTGCTTGGTTGATTCTAATGGTGCAGGCGTTCTTATACACAATGGTTCGAAATTATCTCTTGCAGTGGACATTAATGCCAAATAAGATGATGATTCAAGTTTGGTCGAATTGAAGAAGTCGGTTGCCAAAAAATCTATTGAGGCTTTCTCCCTAAGAGAAGATGGGGTACTGCGTTACCAAGGTCTATTATGTGTTCCTAATGTTGATGGATTAAGAGAGTTGATATTGAATGAGGCTCATAGTTCTCGATATTCAATTCATCTGGGATCCACCAAGATGTATCGTAACTTGAGGGAAGTGTATTGGTAGAATGGCATAAATAAGGACATAGCGTAGTTTCTGGATAATTCCTAATTTTCAACAAGTGAAAGTAGAGCATCAAAGGTTGGGAGGTCTAACTCAAGAAATCAAAATTTCTACATAGAAGTGGTAAGATGTGAATATGAACTTTGTCATGGATTTGCCTCGTATTAGAAGAAAATATGATTCTATTTGGGTCATCGTGGACTCAATGACCATATCGGCACATTTTCTACCGATCAAGACTTCTTATGGTACCGAAGACTATGCTAAGTTATAGATTCATGAACTTGTAAAAATTCATGGTTGTTCCTTTGTAGATTATATCGGATAGAGGTACTCAATTTAGTTCATATTTTTGGAACTCATGTTAAAAAGGTCTTGGTACTAAAGTCAAGCTACGTATCCTCAAACCGATAGACAATCCAAAAGAATAATTTAAACGTTGAAATATATGTTAAGGGCATGTGTAATTGATCTTAGATTGATTGAGTTCGCCTACAATAATAGTTATCACTCTAGCATTCAAATGGCTCCTTTTGAAGCCTTGTACGGGAGAATATGTAGGTCTCTGGTGGGGTGGTTTGAAATAGGTGATATAGCATTGATTGGTCCATATTTAGAAGTTGATGCAATGGAGAAAGTAAGGCTAATAAGAGAAAGATTGAAAATGGCACAGAGTCGTCTAAAGTCCTATTCGGACACTAAGAGGAGAGAACTTGAATTTGATGTGGATGATATGATGTATTTGAAGACTTCACCTATTAAAGGGGTAATGTTGTTTGGTAAGAGAGGGAAGGTGATCCCTAGATATATAGGACCCTATAGGCCTCTCAAGTAATGCATCATCCTTAATCTTTTTGGGAATAGGCTGTTTGGGAATAGGCCTCTCAAGTAATGTATCATCCTTAATCTTTTTGGAAAATCTGAGTTCGGAATATCGATCAGGGGGTCAAAACCTATGGGAAAATACATTGAATAGATTTTTAAGACCTGTATATCAAAAGATAGATTTTCAAAGAAATTGCGCAAAACAGTAAGGTGTGTGACAAGTCCGCATCGCAGACTTGTTCTCCTCCACGTCACGTACCTGGCAATGATTTTTTAATGCCGAAATTATTTTTTAGTAAGGGCATTTTAGACTTTTCCCAAATTATTAGCTAATGAAGTTAGACATTTTTAGGACCTAATTCAACTCTATAAATTAACATAAACCTCTAATTCTATTTATTCTTCTACAATTTACCTACCCAAATATTTCTCCCTCTACAAAAGACTCTCAAGGACTCCATTAAAGACTTCAAGTGAATTCACTCAAGCTCTCCATCAAAACTCTCAAGTTCCTCCAAATTAATTTGTGTTATCACTTAAGGTATGTGGGTATTGATTCATGGATCCTTTCATCTATAAAGCCCAATCAATTTCTCAAGTTTTCTATCAAATTAAAGTATGATACTTTATGGGTTTTATGATCTCTACTCCTATTGCCTGAACTTTGATTCAAATTATGATAATGAGTTTATTTTCATATAACTGATGGTTATTACATTAAATTAAAGTGTTTTTTCATGAATACTCCTATTTTAATTTCTAGGGTTTATGATTAAGATTATGAGTATTTTCAATTATCCTTCCTAATGATATTATCTATATATATTATTTATGGAATGATATAAAGTTTATGATCATGTATGTTTTCAAGTCAAGTATATGATTTTCAAATCAATTGATCATGCATTCATGCCTTACCTAAATTTCAAATATAAGCTATGATCATAAATTTCCAAGTATGAAGTATGATTTTGTATTTCAATTATGATCATGCACTATAAGTATATTTCGAAGGATGATTTTTATGCAAGTTGTAAATTAAGGTAACTTAGGGCCGTATGTGGGGACCTAAGGCCTAAAAGGTGACTGAGGGAACTATGTGGTAACCTAAGACCTAACGATATGAATTATGCAAATATGATTGTAATTATGAAAGGACAATTCTCATGTTACAAGTATATTATGAAAATGAGCTACTCTATGATTTCAAATCTATGATAATGACTATGATATATGAAATTATGATTTCTATGCTATGCATGTATTCTGTGGTATTTGACTTAGCACCGAGTGGACTTGAGGTGGGGACCCTACCAAAAGACTTAGTAGCAGCCTATGACCTATAAACTACGTGCCACCGTAGATTGCCTTCAAGACCTAGCAATTGGATCCACATATAGCGTATGTATGACCCACCTAGCGGGGTAGAGTCTACCTTGACAAGTAGATTCCCATTTTTCTTTGTTATATAGGGAGACAACGAGATTTCATGTTATAGCTTACATGCTATTATTGTTGGTTATGGTTCCTATCCCACATATGTATGATCTCTTATGTATGCTATGATTTTAAATTATTCTTTTTAAATGCTTGATCAATATGATTTTCCTCATGACTTTAATTATCTCATTTTACCATGTGATTTACTTGACATTGCATTCCCTGATTTACGTTGTATGTCACGCCCTCATACTTAGTACATTCAAACATACTAATACATACTTTTTGCCTACATTGTATAATAATATAGGGGTTGAGATTGAAGATCATACTCATTTGCGTGGCTAGTAGGCTTTCTATCCGGAGGTGTTATGGTGAGTCCTCATTTATTGTGGACTAGTCATCGAGTTGGTTATTATTTCAAAGACTTTTGTTATGTTTCGTATTGAGGGTGAGTTAGGGACATGTGTTAGCCCCCGCCCATACTCATGTGTAGAGGCATTCAGTTGGACAAATGTTTCAAGTCTGTCTTGTCATGTGACATTTCTTCATTTACTACTCATGGTTTAGACTCTCTTATGATGTTTCCAATTTTACTTTATCTTATGTATGCTTATAATATGTACAAGAGGCTTGGTTGGAGCCCTTCGGGGTTTTGATCACCGTGTTAGGACTAGACCCTAGGTCGGGTTGTGTCACACATTGAGTCTCCCTATCTCTCTGATATGCCAATTGATGAAGAAACATTGGCCAGAGACTACCCCCAAATTATACGGAGAATAGAGGAACTGAATATTCATTTCTTGTTTGCTGACCCAAAGCCATGCAATTTGCTCATAGAACGGAAATTTATGCAAACTTTCAACCTGATCAGCACACTCATTACATCACAGTCTGAGGGGTTGATGTTCCTCTATCTCAAATGGCCATAAATAAGATATTGGGAACTCTAGAGATATCTACCACTGCCTTGACAGATTTGACTATCCAACCGCTATATAGGGATGTATACATTTTATGGCCCCAGGTCAATAACAATGTGGGTATGCCACAGGCTTCAGGGCTACCATAACACATTATCATATGCTCATCTTAACAAAGAAGCATGTGTATGGGTGAAAATTATCATGCACAGTCTAATTCTAAGCCTCCATTATACCAAATTAATGCGAGATACAGTGTTCTTGGTCTATGCCCTTATGAAAGAAATAGATGTAAATGTTGATATTGTTATCAAATCCACTATTTGAAAGTGTAGAGTCCATCGAGGTAGGGGGTTTGCATTCGGAGGACTCATCACAGAGATATGCCAAAGGGTCGCAGTCTCTGAGGAATAACAAGATTATATGGCCCCCCTTCCCTTAGAATCTTACAATGTCAGAAATATTAAGGGGCCAGACTATACTCATGTCTCAGTCCTCACTTCTAGGAGCATGGGAGGTGCGATTATATGATCATAGAATGAATGTTTGGCTTGGAGAAGCTTCGACACCGCACCGCAGGGTGAGCTTCAACTAAAGAAGAACTCTTTGAGATAGAGAGACAATACCCGCTAAATGAATATGATATGGCTGTTTTAGGACTAGGACCTGATTTTTATGAGCCTACTGAAGATGAAATCCCTATAGATAAGGATAGAAGGAGGACCTACTCATATGTAGAGTCAGATTTAGAGGTCATAGGGTTTGACCCTTTGGCGGTGGAAGATTCAGATATTGGTGGGCTAATGGATGAGTAGATAGGGAAGTCTACTACTTTATGCTCCTGAGGATAGTGCCCAACTTTAAGTGTGGGGTGGAGTCTATTTAATTAAACCACATATGTTTTTTTTTGTTAAGTTTGATGTTTGGTTTTATCAGGATTGCTAGTTGTGGTGACTTTTGTTAGATTTATGTTGTGGTTTATCTGGATTGGTACTTGTTTATTTTTGTTTATCTAAAATGTCTTAAATGTTGATGTCGTTTAAAATTCTTTCTAACTTTGGGTTTCATGGTATTTAATTTTAGTTCATTGGCCATGGATAGTCCCTTTGACCCATATATAATTTTTTTAGAGATTTGTAATGTATATAAAGTATTTTGCCAAAGTGTCAGATTGCATAAGTAGAAGATTAAATGATTGAAAACATGAAAAATTTACTAAATTGAGACACCTAAGACTCCGTTGTTAGATTTTGAGTAATGTTTAATTCACGTGATTGTGGTTTAATTTTCTGAATAATTATCATATTGAAATTAAACATATATAGTTTGAGTAAGGTTAATTATATAATCTTTGTTGCTTTTGAATACTAGAACTTGCCCTGTGTGTATGAATAGTGAAAACAAAGGAAGTTTAGAACATAGGGAAAGGATCTAGGCAATTCTTTGGTAAGCTCATTTTAAAACCACTTTTTGTACCCACCTTAAAGAAAATCCATAGTTAGCCCTTTTGAGACATTGACTTGATTCTTTGGCATCCTAGTTTGAAGCCTTTTCCCATTTTTTATGAGACCATAATTTTGATCCAAGAAGCCAAACTCTTTGGAAAAGAAAAAGCAGAGAAATAGGGGGTTAACAACCTTGGGTTACTAAGAATAAAACTATTGGCGTAATTAATTGAAATAAAATCTTGTGTTAGGGAAGACAAGCTTGTGGAAAGTGAAAACAATGTCAACCACATTATGGTTGAACTTAGTAAAGAAAAGAAGAATTTCTCTACACAGATAAAGGAACAAAAAGGTTAAGCTAACAAAATAACAAAGTTATAAGAATAAGGTTATGAAATAGTTATATGGGATTAATGAATGTAGTGTGCTGAAGCTCTTGGGAACCAAGTCACTATACATGTCTAGATTTCTACCTACCCATCCCCTAGCCCACATTACAACCTGAAAAAGTCCTAAGTGATTCTTAAATTTAGCTGTCTTAATAGAACTGCTCTATACACTAAGGGAAATCCTATGATTCATCTTGAGCAACTTGTGATTTCATTTAAGAGAGTGAGCGATTTTTTTCTAAATACCTATTGTTGTTGATAAGGAATGTAACTGCGAGAGTATGGGTAATTCTTCTTCTAGAGAGAACACGTTTAATGAAGAAATGGTAATTCTGCATGAATTTTAATTTAACAAGCCATATGAGTTTGTTTTATTACATAGTCAACTCTCGAGTTTATGTGGTATTGAGTTAGTCAATTTGGTTGAACAAAATTAGACATGTGTTTGTAATGCTAGATGATTGTGCAATCACTATGATTTGGTAGAATTATTTTATATATCATGTATTTGTTATTTTAGGAATAATACTGGGAGTTTATTCGAGAACTAATAAAATTATAAGTCTTGGGTGGTGATCTTGGGTACATTTATATGCCAAATAACACATAAAACCCATAATTCCTTAGTCAAGTTGAGAGAAAATTCCTAGAGTTATTCATATTTTTGCATATTTGTGTATTTTTGTAACCAACAAACATGATTAGACACTTTCAGGGCTAATTGAGAAAGAATGGACATTCAAAGCATTATCGGATTGAAAGTGGAGCTCAAAGGAGAAGTTGAGAACAAAATCTTAAAAAATGCACGATAATGAAATATATCCGCTAGCGTACTTGAGATTTGGTAATTAAATTCCAAAACTTGGAATTTATTCGACTTAACAGTATGGTGTGCGCCAGGTCCGTGTCGTGGACCTGGTTCTAGATAGCATAAATTTCTGCCGACATAGAAAATGAAAAATTGCACTGCAATGAACAAAGTCTGCATTGCAGACTTCAATGCACCTACTTTAATTTTGCATTTTTGGTGCTATGAATAGTATATTTACATACTTTATTAAAAATTAGATAAGATTGTCGGGAGAGGATTGAAGAAGACGAAGAAAGAACAACTTTTGGTGATTTTTTCTTCTATTCTTTCATTTGAATTCAAGTCTTTATGCTAGTAATGATTTATGTAATTATGTTATAAATGATGAGTGGCTAAAGCACCTTGTTCTTGGGTTGTAGCCACAAGATGAACGTTTAAATATTGCTTGCTTTGTTTGAAAATGGGTTTTTATATATGATTACTCTTATATTCTTATTTTGATTATTTTAATGCTTGATCACCATTAGAAAAAAATTATTTTCCACCCGGCACTCGGAATACAGAAAGGGGATAGAACATTAGAATATAGGAAGAATGTTTATCATTGAATTGTCTACAATAATTCGTGTATAGAATGACTGTGGCATATATCTATACACCATGTTTGGTTGCTAAATAGGATGATATGATTAATGTATTTTTTTGGTTCATTCTTATCCCCGCTCAATGATGTAGTTAAACTATCAATAAGAGTAGGCAATTAGAGGTTGAAAGATCATAATTGTAAAGTCAACCCTCTAAATCAGTAATCGAAAATACCATTGGATACCAAAGTAAAGGATGTTAGACTGTAAATCTATGAGTGCTACAACCCCGGGTCTCTTCTTTAAATTGATAAAATTTCTCTAATATATTTAAATTATTTTCTCATATTATTTTTTGAATAATTATTCTATAGATATAAATGAACTCAAATCTTTGATAACACGAATGAATAATTTGATTCATTGAAAATCTAACTGCCTAATTCAATTTTCTTGTGGGTTTGATATCCGACTCTTAAAAAGGGTTACTATATTACTTTTGAGAACGCGTACACTGGCATGTGCGTTTGGACGCAACAAGTGTGTTGATGTATTGTGTATTTAAAGTATTTTTAATACTTTAAACTTGAGAATTTGCATGTCTTTTAAGTGTTTGTTAGTATATTTGATGTCATTTGTGTTTATTTTCCAGGAAAGTAAGTCGGAATATTAATAGAAGAAGCACCAGATTGAATTCAAGTGTTATTGGAGTCTATGAGTCCATCCTACGATTCATAGTAACTTCTACAAATCGTAGGTATCAGTCAGCAAAAACGAAGAGAGAAATAAAGGTAAAGCTGAAGATTACGAGACTAGTCTACGACTCATTCACAAGTACACGGGTCATCGTTTGTAGTCGTCCAAATGATAGTGAAGCATTGAAGCAGAGTTAAAGTTACGAATCAAGTATACGAATCATTCAAATTCCTAAGAATCATAAAAGACACTTGTAGACAAGACTGCAGGAGATGAAACCAGGACCTGATCTACGATTCAAATTTACGAGTCATCCTGGGACTTATGATTCTTACAAGGATTTCATGAAGAAGAAGATTTCCTCAGTGCAAAGTGTTGGATTACGAGTTGGCTCTACGACTCATCAACATAATGGAGATTGGAAGAAATGAGTCGTAGAATCCAACCAACTTAAAGTTTCCTGATATTTCCAAATTCGTGATTACTTAGGATTAGTTTTTTATAAATACACTCTTTAGGTTTATTTTTACATTATGCACATTTTGTGGGTTTGAGAGTATAGCTTGAACTACTTTTGAGCTTTTATTCTTGAATTCCCATTTTTGTTATCAACGATTACATTCAGATTTTAATTGAAGATTTTGGATTTTCACACTTGTATTGTAAGTGCATGGTTTCTTTTAACTCAACTATTATTTATTTTGTTCATGTAGTTATGAATAGCTAATTCCACAACTAGGTTGTGGGAACCGTGAATAATTAATGACGTAGACTTAATATAAAGTAATTCTTTAATAGTGTGCATGTATGTATTATTTTTCCCTTCTTTTTGAGAGTCAACAATGAGATTTGAGGTTAGTTATCCTCATCTAATTAGCTTGAATGGATCAGTAGATACTAAATTCTAGGATCACTGTTAAAGGTTAGTAAAGCACACACTCGTAGATGGATCAAGTGGCGTAGTGAAATTCACTTATTTGCCGAATCAAAGACATCGGTAAACTTAACTTACCGAATCTATATGCAACACACTAGAAAGGAATTATTAGTAAAAAGGATCTACATAGTTAAGAATTCATGGGGAACATGTAAATCCTAGTTTCACTTCATTTTGATCTAAAACCACATTAAACAGTTGCTTTGTTACTTGATTCTTGCGATTGATTTTTCAATTATTTTTTATAAAAAAAACTTTTCTTTACGGAAATAATTTGATTACTAAAACAAACAATAAATGATTAACCTAATTCTAAACCATATTCCTCATGGGATCGACCCTAACCCTTGTTAGGTTCTATATTTGATTAACGACCGCTTTATACTTCATTAGGGAGGTATAATTTGAGCATTTCAAGGATGCCTTGTGGTACGTGTGGTAGACTGCACACTAGGGAGTGTCGTGATTGAACTAATGACTTCTACAAGTGTGTCCAGATGGGTCACTACATCGCACATCAAGGCAAAATATTAGGTGATACAACCCAGATCTCATCATAACCATTCACAAGCACTCAAGAATGTGAGTTTAAACCCCTTCAAGGTTTATTATAAAATATAGAGAGAGTAGAGTACATATTGGGACCACCCAAGGGACTCTACGTCATGGTGACATAATTAGAAGACTACCTTATAGTGAAGGAGGATCCGATGGGCCATCAAGGGTCCAATGGCCCGTCAGATGGATCATCAGAAGGTGGCTTGGAAGGTCAGATACTAGATAAAGATGATTGTAAAATTGATGAGACATCGAGGGCGTGACAGCCTATCACACCCACTATCACACATCACGATGATCAGAATGGGCCATTTTTTGCAATGCTATAAGGGCCACTTTTGGGCCATTTTTTAATATATAACCAAACACTATAAATAGCAAGATTGTCTTCATTCTTAGGTTAAATTTCTTTTTCTATCGATGAACAATACTCCTAGAGAGAGTTTACGAGCTTGGTTAAGCTTTGGTTGACTTTTTCTGAGAAACGAAGGTTGTTGGGTGAATCCAATTCCTTCGAGTTCTTCGTAAGATTTAGGTGCTTTGTAGGATTAATTCAATTGAGGTTATTGGGTTTAATATACCCTTTAGTTGTTTTTATTTTATATCTTGTGTCTATCTATCTATCATTCTTATTTCTGGTTTTTAATTCCATGTTTGTTCTTATTTTCCAAGTCCGAATTGTATCATTTTGTATCAGGACTGATCTTAAATTCGTTTTAATGATTCTAGTCTTGGGTTGTGGTATTGAAAGAAAAAAATACAAAATTCATTTTTGAAGAAAACCCAAAAAATATTTTGTGTTTTTGAGTCTTGTTTGATGTTTCTAATGCTAGAATTTATTTCTCTACTATTCATATAGTTTATGCTTGAGATTTCACCAAGTTTAGAAAAAGGTTTCTGAGTTTGCACCATTGTTGCTTGAAGGAACCCTGAAGATCAAGAAATGGGTCTTTGATTGGGTTCCAATTTGTTGTCGGATTTTTTCTCCATGATGGAAAGAAATTACAGTTGAAATTTGTCTCTCATATGATTTGATTTGAAGAAGTTATAAATTTGAATTTTCCATTTTTTTCTTATGGTTCTTCATAAATTTCAAGAGAGTAAGAAGCTAGAAAAGGTACATTTGATCCAAAAACTTTGGAACAAGTTTAGGGGAAAATGTTTTTGAACGCAAAAAGGGTAAGGATTAAGAGAAGTGGGTCCAAGGAAATAAATTTTTCAGAAAACTTTTTGTAGTCCATAAAGAGGGTAAGTGACGACGAAGCTGATGGACAGTCACTTGAGTGACGCTAGTCAGGGTCACCATCACTCTTAAATAGTAGCTCATTTTTCAGACCAATTTTCTGACAGTGTAAGTGATGCCCCATCACACATCTAACGTACTGTTAGAGTCGTCGTTAGTTTTATCTAGCAATTCCATTTTCTGAGCTATTTGTGATGGTAAAAGTGATGGCCCATCACACATTTGATGAACCGTTAGGTAGACCGTCACCAACATCCCTTATTCGACTTTTGAGGTATTTTTTGGAATCTCTTTAAACTGCCTAATTTCCGGTAACTCTTTAAACTAGTTAAAGAACTAATCGAGGAGGCGAGCGAAGAGTTGAGTTCTATGAATACTCATATGTAACCTAAGATGCTGGAAAGCCAAGGGTTATTAATATTCATGTTGCTTTTATATTACTTAGGTTCAGAGGACGACGAGACGAATGAGATAAAGAGCCGTAAGGGGTAGGGTAAGCTTTCTTTTGGAGTGTTTTTGGAATAAGTATGTAAAGCTTATTCCTTCTCTTGGTATGTTTTTGGCATAAGTAGGTAAAGCTATTCTTCTTTATTTTTTCATGTCTTAGATATAAGTTATAAATACTTTGTATATGGAACTTGGGGATAGTTCTATTCGTAAAGCTCCGAGTACAGTCCATAATTCTTATCCACTTCGTAGTGGTAGAACTCCTGTAATAGTTGATCTATTGCCATTTTAAGTCTTTTATAGGATAAAAGGTAATATATGTAGAACCTATTGACTCGTGTTCACTTCTAAATGCTATGGTTGTTAAGGTAGCTGAGCTATCACCCTCAAGCCTTCTATACAGGAAATAGTAACCGGATGCATGGGAAGCATGAACTATAACTCCTATTCATTTCTTAATATTGAAGTTCTTGAAGTAGTTGAACTGCTACCCTCGAGTCCCTATATGATGAATACTAATTGAATGTATGAGCTCCCATGCCTAAGAACTCTATAATGACAAGTGTCTTTGATTGCATAAGCCGTTTGGTATTACCTTAATAAAAGCCTAAGACTCTTGAGACTCCGTCGATATGGCCCCTAATTGTAGTTAGAGGATATGTGAGATGATGATAGTTTTGATCCTCAAATGATAGTCCATGATGATTGTTATACTGAATATCAGAGGATAAACTAATTGTATATGGTTCCTCGTTAATTTACTTATGCAGGCTGTTAATACATAACTCACCGCGTCCCATGAAGGGCCGAGCAAGATAAATTCACTGCATCCCATGAAGGGCCGGGCATAATAAATTCACCGCGTCCCATGAAGGGCCGGGCATGATATATGATGAAATGATTATTCACCGTGTCCCATGAAGGGTCGGGCATGATATATGATGCAATAATCATTCACCACGTCCCATGAAGGGCCGGGCATGATAAATGATGAAATGACATCTTTATTGAGTCCCTCACTAAAGGGCCGGATACAGTCTGTAGGCATGCATGTGGAAATATAGTGACACACTTGTAGCACCAAGTCCCATAGTGGGCCAGGTATGGTATGTAAGGAAGGTATACATTCCCTCATGTCATAAGATGCAGGTAGAGAAATTTGTTAACTGTTATATTTGTTTCCTGCATCCCTACTTCAGATGTCAGCTCAGTTATGTATTGTCATGCTTTATATACCCAGTACATATATCGTACTGATCCTTCGTTCTTCGGGGGGCTGCATTTCATGCCCGTAGGTACAGATGTTCAGTTTGGACATCTGCTAGCTTTGGGTTTCCACTCAGCGATATTAGGAGCGCTCCACTATTCCGGAGCCTAACTTTTGATACTAGTCATGTAATATGTATGTATTTAATTGTCCAGAGGTATGGAGGGGGCCCTGTCCTACCATATATTGTTGTTACTATTCTTAGAGGTCTGTAGACATATGTATATGTCGGTTGTTTATAAGTTTGTTTCGACTGTGCCTATACGACAGGTTGTAAATGTTTTTATGTTATGGCAGCCTCGTCGGCTTGCGTGCCCTTTTATGATATGATATGAAAGAAAGAGGCTACATGTAATGAAAAAGTTTTCAACTATTGAGGCTTTTGGGTATAGTATCACATCACACATGGTTCAACTTAGGTGCAGCTGATAGATATGCATAGGGGGGGTACAGGTTGGACCCCAGTCGCGGCCTACGGGGTTGGGTCGTGACAGAAGTGGAATCAGAGTGGTTCGTCCTCGGAGTGTCTATAGACCGTGTCTAGTAGAGGCTTGTTTATCGGTGTGTTGTGCACCACATCTACAAACAGGAGGTTGTAGGACATTTAGGACGTTATTGTTCTTCTCTATCTCACATTGTGTGATAGAGCTATGTTATTAAGATGGTCTCTTACTAACATATCCTCATGGTTACACTGATGCCTCCAAGAAAAGCAACAACTGCCCAGAAGGGCAAGTCAATAGCTGGGGAAACTAGTCAGACCCCAAGAGTTACTAGGGCTTTTCCCAGTCTATTCCAGGGATTGTGCGGCAATCGACGAGCTCTACTACGCCACCACCTTCAGACGAGCCTAGAATAGCAGCAACTGCAGGTCATAAAGCTCCAGTACTTGAGCCTCCAGCCCCACCGCCCAGTTCGGAAGATAAGGCTATGAGAGATGCCATGCAGTTGCTGACCAGAATAATGGTAGGGCAGGATCGAAGGCGTGGGTTAGGAGCGGATAATGTTGATAGACATACTAGTTTAAGGGTTCGTGACTTCTTGACTTGTAACCCTCCAGAGTTTTATGGGTCGAGGCCTGCAGATGACCTGCAGGAGTTTATTCGACAGATGCAGCGCACATTGAGAGTACTCAGGGCTTTTGAGGCTGAATCTGTTAAGTTGGCTTCATATCAGATGCGTGACGTAGCCGTTAACTGGTATGAGTCTTGGGAATTATCAAGGGGCGAGGGTGCTCCTACACCAGTCTAGGATGAGTTTGTGGAAGCCTTCCTTGGCCATTTTCTACCTCCAGAAATTAAACGAGCCAGACTTGATAAATTTCTGCAGCTGAGGCAGAATGGTAGGAGCATTAAAGACTATAGCCTCGAGTTTGACTCATTGGCGAGACCTGCGCCCACTAATGTAGCCGATATGGCTGATAGGGTTCATTAGTATGTGATAGGGAGAGATCGTCAGTTGTTTAATAGTTGTATGGCCATGGCTTCTCAGCCAGGCATGGATATTGCTAGGGTACAAACATATGCACAAAGAGTGGAGGATCGGCACAGGGGACATCAGCCCAAGAGAGATTTTGACAGAGGCCAACATAAGAGGAATAAATTAGCTGGTTATTATGGTGACTTTTGAGGCGGGCAGCCTCAACAGTATGGTGGATACCCTTCCCCCAGAGTGCACCCTCACAGGTCATAGGTAGGAGGTTTTATAGCATACGATATTCAGGAGCTGGTAAGAGCTGTAGGGCTTCAGACTCACAGATAAACAGGGGTTTGCATCAGTTGAGGCCACGCTTCCCTCATTTTCCTCATTGTGATAAGGCTCATTCTGGAAAATGTCGTTTTGGGACAAATGCTTGTTTACTTGTGGCTTTTAGGGCCATGCTATGAGGGATTGTCCATATAAGGACATCCTAGGAAGTCTAGTTCAGCCTACTGGGCCAGTTGCTGGTTTATCTTTGTTCGTGGCTATGCGCCCTGTGGGATAGAGTATTTAGACGCCAGCAGGCCAGGGTAGAGGCCATGGTAGAACTTCTAGTTCTAGCATTCCTTTGAATTGCATTTATGCCTTAACCAGCAGACGGGATCAGGAGGCATCACCAAATATGGTGACAGGTATATTATCAATTTTCTTCTGGAATATATGTTCATTGATATTGAGAGCCCTGTGTGGCTATGATATGATATGATGTGAATGTATATGTTGGCCCTGTGAGGCATTTATGGCATTTTCTGTGTTTAGGTGTTGAGATAGTAGGAAATATAGAGGAAACTCTGCCCAAATTTTCCCAGAAATAAGAAGAGAATGAGATGCAGGGCTGTAGTATGTCTTGAAAGGTTGTGCTCACAACAATGATGACATTTGACTAAATGAGTATGGCTGACCTCGAGAAATGAGTTAATTGCTGAATTAATGGCAATAAAAACTTGGAGGTCGATATGGGTATAATAGAACGAAGTTGGGAAGGACTTATAGACCAAAGAAGACGACTTAGAGAAGACTGATCGATCGGGATAAAACAATATAGTAAGGCATCGCCTGAATTGATACATAGGGATAAACTATGACAAGTTATAGTTGAAAGATTTGCAAAACAATTGCTACATTACGAGGTTATTAGAAGGATAGGTGGTATCCACTGGAATAAGATTAGTATAATGACAGAGCTTGAAACATGGATCATCAAAGTATGAGTACTCCCGAATGGAGAATTTGAACCAATTAGGAGCACAGGCTAATTACTGGTTGGGATGAATGGAATGTGGCTTTGAATGCACTGCTACATGACGGATATTACTCGAGTATCAACCATTAGATAAGATTTTATAGGATATATTCTGAATACTAATACAACCTATGATTGTGCTAGGGTTTCCTATAAAGGCAACCTAATGTATGGATGATTTAACAGAAAATGTTGATATGGTGCGGTATGTTAAATAGGTTGGAGTAGAATCATTTGCGTGTGAATAGCTGAAAATAAATAGAGGATGAAATGGATACACCCTAAAAGGGGAAGTGGACAACGAAAGTACAAGCGTAAGAGAAAATAAACTAATGCTATCGTATATAAATGGGAATGTTTAAAATTCAAACGAGCCATAAGGGATGGACGCAATTATACCCGCACTAATGCACCGAATTTTGTCAAAACTCCGAAGTTAAGTGTGTTTGGGTGAGAGTAGTGCTAGGATGGGTGACCCCCTGGGAAGTGAAAAAGGGAACGAAACCAGTATGACAAAAAGAGATTGTAAGTGCGTGTTAGTGCAATGGCACATATGGAACAAAGTAAGCCAAGAGCAGAAAAGATTATGACTAAATCTGAACGCACCTCGTGCAAATGGCACAAGAATAATTGTGCAGTCTATGAGCATTGGTATATTAAGAGTAAGAGCAAGTGATTACTCGATAAAAAGAAGTCAGTAATAGCAATATGATTTCCATACTTAGAATTTATACAAGAAAAGTGTAAGATGGTTCGAGGTAGAACTATTAAGATCTAATCGGTATTAAGGACAAAAGCCATAGCGGAGCCCTGACCTCGACTGAAGGGGGTAAGCCGCTAGTATAGTGACATTAAGGCATTTTATAAATTTCTCTAAGTACCTACACACGTTGTGTAAGGATTATAATATAATGCATGGTAATAAAACTGGAAAGAAGATTTGAGTAAAGGCACAGTGGAATATACCTAGAGTATTACAAGTTGGCGTAAGAGAAATGGTGAAGTAGCTTGAACAAGATCAAGTATCAAAAGTCAAATGACCAATTACAGGAGATAGAAATTCCAACATAGAAATGGATAGGCCTAGATGTGATCCACTAAATTATTGATAAAGTGAAGCTTATTTAGGGACAAGTTATCAATTGGCAGCCTAGAGTCGGCAAGAAGGGGATACATTGCTCCTTCTTAGGTCATTCGTAGGATAGATAAAGCTACCTATGAGTTGGATGAGTAGAGTAAAAGGTTGCTAACTAAGGACGTAGCTTCTTTCAAGGTGCTGTGGCAGAATGAGAATCGTGAAGAAATGACCTGGGAAGATGAAGAGAACATGAAACACAAGTATCCGTACCTATTTCCTACGTCTACTGGTAATACTAACCCTTGGAACTTTGATATTGATTGCTCGATGAAAGTATATGTTACAGCAACGAGGTAGAGGACCTCTCCATATAATCGGTATAAGGTTCGGAGGAAGGCTTTGGTTTACATTCTAGGACGAATGTTCTAAAAGGGGGAAGGATGTTACACCCCGTACTTTGGTACCTTGGAACGCTTCGTAAGCTTCCTGAGTCCTGGAAGGCTCTTAAGGTTCTTACAAGTCATCATGTGATCCGGATAAGCTACGACACTCTCAAACGACTCCAAGGAAAGGACAATGTGATACCCTATAGTAGAGAAGGTTGGAAATAGAGTCATAAGAATTCGGAAGGAATTGGAGGCCAAGTAATGAGTCATAGGACTTGATTTACCTACGTAGGCTACTAATTTAGAAGTATTATACACTTGAGTTTCTTAAGGACATACCAAGCTTACGTAGCATGGATTACATAGGCTCCTAAAATAAGACGAGATTATGAATCCATGAGGAAGGGAAAAAGACAACACGTGGCAGCCAATGGAGTAGCGACACGTGGTATCACCTCAACCAAGAAGGTGATGCACCTACTTAGGGTCAAGTAGGTGATGTATCTTCTTAGGGGGTTGGACCCAATGCCACATGGCAGCCCCTAGTTGGTACCATGATACGGTGGCTAATTATGGCTCGACACGTGTCACCCTAAGGGTTTGACACATGTCACATACAAGGCAGACCATATATACATGTTAAAATGACTCTTATCTTCAGTTAATTATCCAAAAACCTGCAGCAAAGCGCCAAAAACTTCAGCAACACAAAGAAATGAAAACCCTAAGCTAAGAGAGAAAAGTGTGGCGGCTAGGAGGAAAAAATAGGTAAGTCCCAATTTCGTTCCATAAATTAATTATCCAAAATATACCACGATGATATGGAGGTATTATAAGTATAAAATCATGAATTGGTGCAGCCAAAACGGACAGTAAACAGTCCACACAGTTTTAGCGCGACTAGAGAAGTTCCGAGGTGAGTTTTGGTGTGTTTTGGCTAATTTCGGGTACGGTAAGACTTATACTTTAAATTTGGACTTTATGAGGTTTTTATGTAGTGTATTATATACCTTTTGTACCTCTGTAAGTAGAAAACAAGTCGTGGAGATGCTTGACGATAGAAACAATCGAAAGTGAAGTCGTCATAGTTAAATTGTAGATGAAATAGGGTGTTGTGCATGTTGGGTGCTGCTGCAGGTGTGTGGTTATGTGTTTCAGAGCATAAATTTATTTTAAAAGGGGTGTGTGTGCTGGGTTGAATCCACACGACCCCTCGTTTCATATAATTAAAGGTTTTGCGAAACAAAGACTAGAAACCCTATTTTGGTATTACAATTTTCAGCAAGTTGGGTGGAGTTTATATTGTGTAATGTTGCCATGTTTTACTTGTATATGAGGTTCAGCTTCTTGTTGTTGGTTGGCTGCAGTAATTAGGTATGTAATTGAGAATTTTGAAAGGGCATATTATAGGGGAGATGCTACCCAATTTCCGGTAACTCTTTAAACTAGTTAAAGAACTAATCGAGGAGGCGAGTGAAGAGTTGAGTTCTATGAATACTCATACGTAACCTAAGATGCTGGAAAGACAAGGGTTATTAATATTCATGTTGATTTTATATTACTTAGGTTTAGAGGATGATGAGACAAATGAGATAAAGAGCCGTAAGAGGTATGTGAAGCTTTCTTTTGGCGTGTTTTTGGAATAAGTATGTAAAGCTTATTCCTTCTCTTGGCATGTTTTTGGCATAAGTAGGTAAATCTATTCTTCTTAATTTTGGCATGTCTTATATATAAGTTATAAATGGTTTGTATATGGAACTTGGGGATAGTTCCATTCGTAAAGCTCCTAGTATAGTCCATAATTCTTATCCACTTCGTAATGGTAGAACTCCTGTAATTGTTGAGCTATTGCCTTTTTAAGGATTCTATAGGATAAAAGGTAATATATGTAGATCCTATTGACTCGTGTTCACTTCTAAATTCTAAGTCTCTTAAGGTAGCTGAGCTATCACCCTCAAGCCTTCTATACAGGAAATAGTAACTGGATGCATGAGAAGCATGAACTATAACTCCTATTCATTTCTTAATACCGAAGTTCTTGAAGTAGTTGAACTGCTACCCTCGAGTCCCTATATGATGAATACTAATTGAATGTATGAGCTCCCATGCCTAAGAACTCTATAATGACAAGTGTCTATGATTGCATAAGCCGTTTGGTATTACCTTAATAATAGCCTAGGACTCTTGAGACTCCATATATGTGGCCCCTAATGGAAGTTAGAGGATACGTGAGATGATAATAGTTTTGATCCTCAACTGATAGTCCATGACGATTGTTATACCAAATCATATAGGATGAACTAATTGCATATGATTCCTTGTTACTTTACTCGTGCGGGCTGTTAATACGTCACTCACCGAATCTCATGAAGGGCCGGGCAGGATAAATTAACCTCATCCTATGAAGGGTCGAGCATGACAAATTCACCGTGTCCCATAAAGGGCCGGGCATGATAAATTCACCGCCATGAAGGGTCGGGCATGATAAATTTACCGCATCCCATGAAGGGTCATGCATGTTATATGATGAAATGATTATTTATCGCATCACATGAAGGGCTGGGCATGATAAATGATGAAATGAAATCTTCATTGAGTCCCTCACTGAAGGGCCGGATACAGTCTGTAGGCATGCATATGGAAATATAGTGACACACTTGTAGCACCAAGTCCCATAGTGGGCCAGGTATAGTATGTAAGGAAGGTATGTATGCCCTCATGTCATAAGATACAGGTAGAGAAATTCGTTAACTGTTATATTTCTTTCCTGCATCAATAGTTCAGTTGTCAGCTCAGTTATGTATTGTTATGCTATATATACTCAATACATATATCGTACTGACCCCTCATTCTTCGGGGGGCTGCGTTTCATGCTCGCAGGTACAGATGTTCAGTTTAGAGATCTGCCAGCTTAGGGTTTCCACTCAGCGATATTGGGAGCGCTCCACTGTTCCGAAGCCTAACTTTTGATACTAGTAATGTAATATGTATGTATTTAATTATCCAGGGGTACTGCGGGGGCCCTATCCTGCCATATGTTGCTTGTACTATTCTTAGAGGTCTGTAGACATATGTATATGTGGGTTGTTTATAAGTTTGTTTCGAATGTGCCTATACGGTAGGTTGTAAATGTTTTTATATTATGGCAGCCTCGTCGGCTTGCGTGCCCTTTTATGATATTATACGAATGAAAGAGGCTACATGTATATGAAAAAGTTTTCAACTATTGAGGCTTTTGGGTATAGTGTCACATCACATACGGTTCAACTTAGGTGTAGCTGATAGATACGCATAGGGGGAGTCTAGGTTGGACCCCAGTCGTGGCCTACGGGGTTAGGTCATAACAAGTGACATCCTTGAAAGGACTATTGGGATAGAGAGAGAACTCAAAGAGGAGAAGAGCTACAAATACAAAGGTAATTCATCTACGAATTCTTGGGGTAAGAACAAAGAGGTAGATTAAAAGTCACGAGGTTGGAATAAAAATAAGGACTTCAATATGACCTATGAGAAGAATCCCTTTAAAGGAAACACTCCTAAGCATCTCCCGAGATAAGGAGGTAACAAAGAACCGACGAAGATCCCTAAAGGTATTCAATACGACAATTGCCGAGGATGGGGTAATATGAAGCATGAGTGTCCCAACTATTTGAATGTTGTTGTGTAAGTAGGGTATTTTTACCTTGGAGGAGAAAGAGAATAGGATGAGGGTTATTAGGAGGAACTTTAAAAAGATGAAGCATTTCAAAATGAAGAGGAGGGAGATTAAGACCTATGTGATGGAATGGATGTTGCCATTCCTAATTTTTTATTAAGGAAATGTCCAATTGAAAAGCCTTATCCACAAGAAGGAGAATTCACCGTTCCCATGTATGTGGTAATAAGAGTTATGATTAGCAAGGCCATGGATGATCCAAGCCAAAGAGAGAATCTCTTCCATTCCAAATGCCTCATAAAAGATAATGTATGTTCCTTGATCATTTATAGTGGAAGTTATGCCACTGTTTCTAGCACCGCCTTAGTGGACCTTTTGAAATTCCCTTCCACTAGGCACTCCTTATAAACTTAAATAATTGAGCGAATGTGGAGAATTGAGGGTTCATAGACAAGTTTTGATCCAGTTTAAAATTAGGAAGTATCAAGATGCAATTCTATGTGATGTGATCCCAATGAAAGCATTTTATTTACTACTTGGGAGACCTTAGCAATATGATCATTAAACAAAACATAATGGTAGGAATAATCGGTACTCCCTTGTGTTGGACATTCACAAATATATTCTTCACCCTATGTCTCCTTCCCAAGTCAATTAAGTGTATCAAAGAATGAGTAATTTGAAGGAGATAAGAAAGGAGGGAGGAGAGGAACATGCGGTAGTAGAGGTTCATGAAGGAGAACAACGGAGGAGGTTGAAGGGAAAGACCTAAGTATTGATGGCCAATTAAAAGGATATATGGGAAGAAGTGGCAGACCAAAGTTCCTTGATCCTTATCATGCATAGGGATCATGTTCAACAAACTAACCCATCTCATTCTTTGCTTCCCCATTTTATTTCTTTTCTTTTGTAGGATTATGATGATGTATTATCAATGGAGATCCCAAGGGGATTACCCCCTCTTTGGGGTATTGAACAACAAATAAACTTTGTATCAGGATCTCAATTGCCTAATAAGCCAGCTTATCGAGGCAACCCAAAAGATACAAAGGAGCTCAAAAGACAAGTTCAGGAACTCCTCAACAAGGGATATATTAAGGAGAGCATTAGCCTATGTGTCGTAGCGGTCTTATCGGTTCCAAAAAAAGATGGGACTTGGCTCATGTGTGTGGATTATTGAGCAATCAACAAGATTACAGTAAAGTATCGCCATTTTATCCCTATCTTAGATGACATGCTTTATTAATTGAATGATAGAACTTCAGAGTGGGTATCACAAAATTCAAATGAACCCCGGTGATGAATGGAAAACCCCCTGACCAAATTTGGTCTCTATGTATGGATTGTTATGCCATTCGGTCTCACAAATGCTCCAAGTACTTTGTTGCGTTTGATGAACCATGTGATAAAACCCTATATAGGGAAATGTGTTGTTGTATATTTTTAGGATATCCTTGTTTATCGAAAATCTCTAGATGAACATGTTCATTATTTAAAGGGTGTTTTCGATGTGCTTAGAAGAGAACAGTTGTATGCTAACCTTGAGAAATGTTCATTTTGTGTGGATGAAGTTGCACTCCTAGGATTATTTTTAAGCTCAATAGGCCTCAAAGTGAATTAATACAAGATAGATGCCATTATGAATTAGCGATTAAGAAGCTTTTATTGGTTGGATAGTTTTTATACGGTATTTGTCAAAGGTTTTAGCATCATAGACGCTCTCTCGACTGAGTTAATCTGAAAGAATAAACCTTTCAAGTGGGGTAACGAGCAAGCAAATTCCTTTGAAGCTTTAAAATCTATGCTTTTCTCTGCTCCCTTATTGCAATTGCAATATTTTGAGAAAATGTTTGAAGTTGAATGTTATGCTACTAAGGTAGGTATTGGATCCATCCGAATTCAAGACCAAAAGACCATTGCCTACTTTAGTGAAAAGCTTAAAGGAGCAACTTTGAACTATTCTACTTATAATCTTGAAGTGTATGCTTTAATTAAAACTTTAGGCAATTGGCAACATTACTTGTGGCCCAAAGAGTTCGTCATCCGTACCGTCCATGTTTCCTTAAAACACCTTAGGGCCCAAGGAAAGTTGAACAAGATACATGTTAAATGGATTGTATTCCTTGAAAAAATACCTTATGCAATCCAATACAAAAAGGGGAAGAAAAATATTGTGGTCGATGCCTTGTCAAGAAAACATGTTTTGACAAATATTTTGTCTTCCAAATTGCTTGGGTTTGAAAGTTTGAAGACATTGTATCCTGAGGACCTCTACATTGCAAATATCTTTCTAGATTGTGAAGAATGAAAAATGGAAACATGGTCTAGTAAGAGATTATCTACCCCCTTTTCAAAATTTGATGGATTCTTGTTTAAGGATAAGAGACTTTGTGTGCCAATGAGCTCTTGGAGGGAACTTCTTCTGAGAGAGGAACATAATGGGGGATTGATGGGATACTTTGGCATTTCTAAAAACTTGAGTATTCTTGATGAGAAATTTTACTAGCCCAAAATGCGATCCGACGTTTCTAAAATTTGTAGCCAATGTGTTGAATGCAAGAGTGTCAAGTGTAGACTTCTTTCCCAAGGGTTGTACATACCTCTTCCAACCCTCATGGACCTTAGGTTGATATCTACATGGATTTTGTGTTAGGCCTACAAAGGACAAATCGGGGGAAGGATAGTATTTTTTTTGTGGTTGACTAATTTTCTAAAATTGCTCATTTCATTGCATGTAACAAATGTGAGGAAGCTTCTCATGTTGCATCATCATTTGTTGAGAATGTCATCAAATTGCATGGAATTCCCAAGAACATTGTAAGTGATAGGGACTCTAAATTACTTAGTCACTTCTAGAATGCCTTGCAGCCCCATCTTGGAACAATATTATTATTTTCCACATCTTGTCACCCCCAAACCGATGGCCAAATCGAAGTGGTAAATAGAGCATATAATAGAGTTATACATAGTCCCATTGGCATGACTCCATTTGAAATTATTTATGGTTGTAACCCCTAACCCCCTTAGATTTCACCCCTTTTTCCCAAGATTTTGTTGTGAATCTAGATAGAGCAAAGAGAGCTAAAGACATGAAAAAGTTGCATAAGAAAGGGAGGATCCAACATGAAAAGAAGAACCATGAAATTGCAAAGAAAGCCATCAAATGGAGGAAGAGGATTGTACTTGAACCGGTAGATTGGGTATGGGTTCATTCTCGTAAAAAGAGGTTCCCCTACAATAGGAAGGGGAAGTTGATTCCAAGAGGTGATTGTAACACCCCAGAAAACTTTCTATGCCAAGAACCGGACTATTCTTCATATGTGTATAGGCTTGAACTCGATGAATTCTAATTTTACATATAAGTTAGAATCCATTTCTAAGTACTTTAAGGGTATTAAATATGGTTCAAGCCTTGGAAACAGCCTCTAACAGAAATGCAAGGTAAGGCTGCATACAATAGACCCTTTTGGTCGGGCCCTTCCCATACCCTGCGCATAGCGGGAGCTTTAGTGCACTGGGCTGCCCTTTTTTAAATGTGGTTTAGGGTCATAAAGGATCAATAACACCAAGCCAAGTCCAAAGAATTTCTATCGATTATGTTTCGGATGAGACCGTATAAGTGTAAAATTTAAGTGACCATATCTCTTGGAATATTAAGGGTTAGGCGGTCCATGACCTATCCAATTAAAGGTCTTTGAGTTTTCTTTCTAACTCCACCAAATTTTTCTCATTTAGATTTAGAAGAAAAACGTTATGGACATTTTAGTGAAGCTACTAAAATAGGATAGGACAACAACCTGTGGTGGCCGTCCATGAAACTTAGTATGGTTCATAGTGGCCGACAGTTAAAGTTACCTTTTCAACTAGTTAAAACCTTGAGATTATTGGTGACACCACGACCTATGGAGGTCTTCGGTGAACCTCAATACGATCCGTAGTAGCTTTCTAGGAAGAAGGTTCAGAGATTTCTTAGCAACACATTCCAAAATATTTTTCCAAGTCTTTTACCATAAGAACCCACCACGGTCTGTAATGGGCATAACAAACCATGAAATTCCCCCATGAATTCTAGTTTTAGCCAGTTTTAAAAGGGTTATTTTAGTATTTTCTTGTGTTTTAACACAAAGTGGTATTGTTTTGAGGGCTGAATTCACCTATCTAAAAGACCCAAAGCCTTCCCACTCTGATTTAATATCACTCAAAATTCTAAGAACCAAACCCTAACTTCTCAAGTTCCTCTCAAACTTTCTACCTCCATCTCCTAGAAAGGTTTTAGGATTTCACTCCAACAACATCAAGCCTTCATTTCTTTTTAAGTTTTGTATTAAATAGTTGACTCCTCAAGGTATGTGGGTGTTCATCCATGGGTTCTTCCACCCATGGAGCCCAAATGTCTTCTTAATATAATATTTTAATCTTTGATGATGAAATCTTATGGGCTTTTACATGATGACTTTAAATGCCTAGATTTTGATATATTATAAGTTTATTTACATATATTGATGAATATTGACTATTGATTTCATGAAGTTATGATGTTATTAAAGGTTCTTATATGAACGTATGAAAGTAGTTTTTAAATTATATTGGTGCGTTGTTTTAAGATATTTAGATAATGTATTACTTTACTCTCATGCATGCTAGCATTGATTTAAATGACTTGAAAGTTGATTGATTTAAAACCACCTAGTTTTGACTATATTTTTACTAAAGCGTGACTTGAAGTTATACTCCAACTCAATTTTTAAGAAAGATAATGACTATGTTAATGGGAGTCTTTTCAATGAAAGAATGAATGATTGTGAAAAATGTCCTCACCTAGTTGTACTATGTTTGAATGAAGTTTGAAATGAATTCTTTGACTCCAAAAGGAATGATATGAAGCAAGTGTTTATGAAATGAGAGTCTTATGATTGATTGAATGATAAAAGGGCTTCTTAGCCAAAGTAGATTTCAATGTGAAAGGACAATTTTCGCATTGAATCAGATGATAGGTTTTGAATGAGATATTCTATATAATGTGATGTTTTGAATTCTCAAGCCATATGTTATGAATATTTTGAAGTATTAAACTATTTTGCGGGTTTGACTTTATGTTTTATGATTTGTCTATTCTATTAAGAGCTTACCTAGCACAAAGTTTGACTAAGGGTGAATACCCATGTCCTAGAACTACATTCCACCATAGGTATAAAGTACTTAAAGGAGAATACACAAATCTCTAAGAGGTGAGTACCCAAAATATCAAGGCTTGGATGTGAGTACCCGATTTTATGAACTAGGGATAAGTACCCGGTTCACACAATCCCTTAGTGGATCCACTTAGGCATATAGGAGTCTATCGTGGCTTAATAGTCTCCCCCTTTCGTCCGATTTGTGGAAAAACATTAGGACTCCAAGTTATATCTCACATGGCTAATGTCGATTAATAGTCGCTCACACAAAGGTACAAGATCACTCTTTCAATGTTTAAGGTATTCCTTATTATGGTTAATATGTCTTTTACAAAGTAAAGCTTGTTCTCTCACCCATGTTTTTATGGCACTCAACATGATTTAAGATCTTTACTACTACTTATGAACATTTCTCATTATGACTTATGATTATCCATGCATTGTACGAGTTCTCTTTATAAGATTGCATTATGTTTTTAAATGACATTAGACTTACTTCTAATTCCATATCACGTATATATGATTTACTTATTATGTGTCCTAACGTTGATCATTACATCATTGCTTTTATGTCATGCATTGCATCGCTCATATAATTAGTACATTCAAATGTATTAAATCATAATTTTTACCTATATTGTCTTATAATGTAGGGCTCGGTGATCATCATGCATACTCTCGTGGCTAGATAGAAGACTTGTTCACTTTATTTTGTAAGTCCTCATGTTTCGTCAACTACCAATCGAGCTTATTTCTTTTCTTGCTACCGTTAGACTATTTTGCTATTTTGAGACATTTCTTACTTGTTTGGGGAGCTAGTGGCTTGTTCTATTCCCCCATCTATGTTAGTATGATAGAGGCATATTTAGACGTAGAGTTGATGTAGTCCGTTTGGACATATGACTTGAGATTTCATGTTCATTTCTAGACTTTCATGCTCGAGATTAGTCTTATGCTTTTTTTTATAATATTTTATCTTACCTTATGAATGCAATGTATGCTAAGAGGCTTGGTTGGGATCCTTTGGGGTTTCGATCACTGTGTTACAACTAGGTCCTACGTCTGGTTGTGACAGTGATGGTCCTTTTCAAGTCCTTGAGAGAATCAATGACAATGCTTATAAGAGTTATCTTCCATTAGAGTATCAAGTACATAACATTTCCATTGTGAGTGACCTTTCTCTTTTTGATGACCATGGTGAGGGAGATATGAATTTGAGGAAAAATTCCTTTCATGAAGGATAGAATGATGTGACTAGGACCTCTTCAAGACTATTTAAAATAACTCAAGCATGTGAGTTGCAAGCCCTAACATCTCAAGACCACCCAATGGATTCTATGTCATGGTGATAGAATTGGAAGACTGGCTTGGAGTGATGGCAGATCCAACAGCCCATTAGATGGATCGTCAGAAGGTTGCTAAAAAGGTCGGATACAGGATAAGGACGATGGCAAAGCTGATGAGCTGTCGAGGGTGTGATGGCATATCACACTAACCATCACACATCACGAAGGTCAGAATGGGCCATTTTTGTAATTCTTTAAGGGCCACTTTTGGGCCATTTTTGTAATAAATAACCAAACACTATAAATAGATAGATTGTCTTCATTCTTAGATTAGATTTCTTTTGCTATTGATGAACAATACTCCTAGAGAGAGTTTGAGAGCTTGGTTAAGCTTTGGTTGACTTTTTTCTTTGAAACAAAGGTTACAGAGTGAATCCAATTCCCTCGAGATCTTCTTAAGAGATAGGTGCTTTGTAGGATTAATTTTATTGAGGTTATTGGGTTTAATATACCCTTTAGTTACTTTTAATTTCCTATCTTGTGTCTATCTATATATAATTCTTGTTTCTTATTTCTGATTCCATGTTTGTTCTTATTTTCTTACTCTAATCATATCAGTAGGGGCAAAAATGACTTATCTTCTTTGGAAGCACCACCAAACAGAGGTAATTAGATAGGTTCTACTTTAGGATGAGGCGGTGGTTTAAACTATCTATACTCTATGACTAGCCACCACAACTAAGAGAACTCACCAGATGTTATCCCCGGTATGCTTCAAGTCTTTACTAATGATGTATATACATTAATTGATCTAGGTGCTACTTTGTCTTTTATGACTCTTTGTTTAGGTTTTAAGTTTGGGATCCTTCCTAAATGACTCTTAGAACCATTCGGTGTTTCTACTCGTGTTTGTGAGTCTATTCTAGCTAAGATAGTTTATTGAGATTGTATTATCTCTATTCATCATAATGATATTCCTGTAGAATTAGTAGAGTTAGACCTGGTTGACTTTGATGGTATTCTTAGCATGAATTTGCTTTATGCTTGTTATGCCTCAGTCTATTGTAGAGCCTGAGGTATAAAATTTTATGTTCCTATTGATCTAGTCATTGAGTGGAAGGGTATTTAAACTTTATGTCATGACCCAAACTAGGGCCATGCTGCGATATCAAAATCGGGATGTGAGGGACGCCAACCAAGCTATCTTAGCATACATTGCATACATAAGGTAAAGAAATATAATATACTAGTGGAAGTAACAATTCAAGGGTAAGGGTCTAAGGAAACCCCAATAGATGTCCATTCGGACTACATAAAATCGCATCTAAACATGCCTTTATTCTAGTCTTTCATGGGGGCTTAGGACAAGATCCTAGATCATCCGAAAAAAGTAAAGAAAAGTCAAGTAAACAATGAGAATGAAAGTCATGTCATCGATAGAATGAGGACTTACCAACTACTTGAAATCTAAAGCAAACTATAGACACAAAGAGGATGGTCATGAGCGTCGTCCGCCCTTGCATTATGTGACAATGTAGGAAAAATATGCGTTAGTACATAGAAGGTACTAAGTATGTCAGATATGCATGAACAAAGAATAGTATCATGAACAATATGCCATAAGATGCATGACCAATCACGATGAGCATGAGTAAGGCTTAAAAGCATTTGAAACATATGAAACTCATGGTGAATGCATATCATAAAACTGCATCATAAAGATAATAACTTGACATTTAACTTGTGTGGGATAAGACTTTTAACCGAAATCTAAGACCATGCGTTCTATTAGATAGATTCCAATGGAACCCTCATTGAGAAGGGGGAGGCTACATTGCCAAGGTATACTCCGTCATGGTACTCATCTAAACTCAACTTAACTATGCTATATGTGAATCCACTAGCTAGGCCACAAAGGCAATCCTACATGGGCAACATAGTTTGGGACTTTATATTACAACTAGGATTCCCTTGGGTAATTAACTACATTACTGGACCGAAACCAACCCCACCTAGAATCCCTCTCGGTGCTTAGTCAATATCTTAACGGGAACTCATAAAACATGATCATAACATGATAGGAAACGATAGTAACTACCTATCAATCCATCTTTATAAAGCATATTTGGAATATCTCATTAACTTTACTGATTCATAAGAATCCATAACTTCGGTCAGAAATGTACTTATCAACGTATTTAACATGTTTGTGTAAGAATTGGACTTATCACACCACAATAACATCTTTGATCATAACTTCATTATTAAAATCAACCTCAATTTTTAAATCATAGAACTTTCATTCAAAATCATTAAACTTAATGTCAACTCTTGAAAATCATCTTTAACTTCATAATCAGAACTTGGAGATAACTTTATTCATTGGCTTTCATAATTTAACTTAAAATCATGCAATTCATGTAGACATATTTTTAGAATATTAATTGATGACAATTGAAAACGGAATTAAATTAGCACAATGAAATTCATCAAAAGTAGGGTTCATAATCTATTTTAAATTGAAGGGAAACTTAAGAAAACTTTGGGACTCCATGGATGAAAGAAACCCACAGATCAATCCCCACATACCCGTGATTGAATTCACTGGGAATTGAAGAAGAAACCTTGAAGAAATATGAAATCCTAGCTTGTAGCTTGGAGAAGAAACCTTGAGAGAGTTTGTTCTTTTCTTAGAGAATGTGGGATAGTTATTTAGAATGAGGGAATTTTGAAAGAATTGGGTAGATATAGGGGTGTACGTGGCCATAATTGTGTCAAGGTTCATTAAACTAAACTTGGGAGATGACGTAATTTCTCTTCATTAAAACTAAAATTTTCACACTATAGATCGACTCTACAAGTTGTATAACCAATGAGATGACTCATCCAGCAGGTCGGAGAAAAGGGATTAAATTTGAATCTTTGAAGTTTCAAATGAGTCGTTATTGCGACTCTTCAACTCATCTACGGGTTGTAGACATGATCCATCCTATAGGTCGCAAAACCATCAAACTTGAGAGCCTCTAAACTTTGGTTACGAGTCATTTCTAAGACCAATAACAACTTCTACAGATCATCTTGTCAAGTCGTAGACTTAACCTAGTGGGACTTTTCAAACTTAGCCTCTAAATTCTTTCTAAGAGTGGTGTCTAGGAGTCGTCTAGGGTATTACAGCTCATAAGCTTAAATTGTATGACCTTTCCTGGCCTTAGTCTTGAGTAAGTTATGAGGGTCACTCTACGACTCACTCTTATGAGTCTTAGAATCCTCTATGATTGATAGGGTGACTCGTAAACTCGAGAATAGTCCAAAATTTTAAAGATTTCTCCTTCGTTATAACTTTCTAACTTTCTGAATATTATAATATCTCCCTCTTGGGAACATTCATCCTTGAATTAGATCAACTAATCATAGGAATTATATGGAACGAGGACTAGCAATCCAACATGAACATGAAAACTTTTAACTCAACATAAAATCATGACTTTAAAATATACTTTCATGAACATGCATGCATACAAATTACATAGGAGGAATTAAATACGTAAGACTTCAATTTAGGCTTGAGTAGAGTGAAAGAGCTACGGGTATCATTTTATTATATCCACCTCCACTTCCCAAGTAGCAATTTATACTTGTTGATTCCTCCATAACACTTTGATGGGCGCAACTTCTTTATTACTTAGATTCTTAACTTTATGGTCTAATATTTCCATCGGAACCACCACATAAGTCAAATTCTCTTCAACACTTACATCTTCCAATAAAAATAGAGTTTGGATCACCTACAAACTTCCTCAACATAAATATATTAAATATCGGGTGAACCATAGTTAACTCAAGTGGAAAATCCAACTCATAAGCCACCTTGCGAACATGCCTCAATATCTTATAAGGTCCAACATATCTAGGACTGAATTTTCCTTTGTTTCTAAAGCGTATTACACCCTTCATGGTGAAACCTTCAAATAGACCAAATCATCTACCTTAAATTTGAGCTCACTTCTCCTAATATCGGAATAGGACTTTAGACGATTTTGAGTCATCTTCAACCTCTCCTTTGTGAGTCTAAAATTCTCCATAGCATCTATCACCAAATCTAGACCAATCAAGTCCATCTTGCCTACTTCAAACCATCCCATCGGAGATCTATATCTTCTCACATACAATGCTTCAAAATGGGCCATTTGGATTCAAGAGTGATAACTATTATTGTAGGAAAACTCAGGCAATGGAAAATGTTCATCCTAAGTTCCTTTAGAATTCATAACACACTCCCTCAACATATCTTCTAAAGTTTGGATCATTCTTTTACCTTGACTGTCAGTTTAAGAATGGAAAGCGGTACCTAACTTAACCTTTATACCAAGAGCCTTTCGAAATGACTTCTAAAATTGTATGTATCTCGATCCAATATGATGGAAAAGGGAACACATGAAGTCTTACCAACTCATGAACATACAACTTAGCATAATGTTCAGCACCGTAAGAAGTTTAAAATGGTAGAAAATGAGCCAACTTAGTCATCTGATCTACAACAACCCAAATTTAATCATGTTTCTTCTTGGTATGAGGAAAGACTGTTAAAAAGTCGATATTCACATCCTCCCACTTTCAAGTAGGAATTTCAATATCTTGGACTAAACTTTCAGTCTTTGATGTTCAACTTTAACTTATTGGCAATTTAGACACTTATGTACAAATTCTGCATTGTCCTTCTTTATGATATTCAACCAATCACTTCCCTCAAGTCACGATACATCTTGATGGATCCTAGATAAATCAAATATTGAGAACCATGGGCCTCATTCAATATTAACTATATTAATCCATCAAAATTAGGAACACACACCCGGCCTTGATAACAAATCACACCATCTCCCCCTTGGGAGAGAGCCTCTATGGTTTTTTCGGCAACTGACTTCTTCAACTCAACCAAAATGGGGTCATGGTTTTGTTTGGGCTTAGCATCCACCACAAGAGACGATTCCAAACCATTATGAACAAGAATACCTCCATTATTTGTGTCAACCAACCTTACACCTAAATGTGCCAATCTATGAACATTCTTAACAAATTATTTCTTGCCCACTTAAATTTGTTCAACACTATCCATAGATAGACGAATAAGGGCATCAACAACTATGTTCTCTTTTCCTAGATGGTACAACACACTCATATCATATTCTTTAAATAATTCAAGACATTGCCTTTGTTGAAGGTTTGAGTCATTTTTCTTAAAAACGTATTGTAAACTCTTATGGTCGGTAACACATCCACAGGAATACCACAAAGATAATATCTCGAAATCTTCAAAGTAAACACAGCCATCGCTATCTCCAAATCATAAGTTGGATAATTCTGTTCATGCACCTTAAGTTGGCTTGAAGCATAAGCTATCACTTTACCATGTTGCATGAAAACACAACCAAGATAAAATCTTGAAGCATCACAATACACAACAAAATAATTGGATCCTTCTAGTAGAGTCAAAATTGAAGCGGTAGTGAATCGATCTTCACACTCTTGGAAACTCTTGTCACAAACTTCTAACTATTGAAACTTCATCTTCTTTTGACTCAACTTACTAAAAGGTGATTTTATCAACAAAAAACCTTCAAAGAACCTTCTATAGTATCCGGCTAGGTCCAAGAAACTTCTAATATCTAAAGGGGACAATGGTCTAGGCCATTTCTTCAGTGCCTTTATTTTCTTAGGATCAACCATAATCCCTTCACCGGCCACAATATAATTACAAACATGTCAAAATATTGTTTGATCACACTATTCATCAAGAGGATGAATGTTTTGGGGGCATTGGTAAAACTAAACGACATAACTAGGGACTCATAATAGCCATCACTTTTTTAAATTGCCATTTTGGGAATGTCACATTCCCTCACCCTCAATGGTTGATAACCGAAACAAAGATCAATGTTAGAGAAATAGCTTTCCTTATGCAACTAATCAAACAAATAACCTATCCTCGAAATTGGATATTTATTCTTGATAGTCACTTTGTTTAATTATCAGTAGTTGATGCACACACGTAATGAGCCATCTTTTTTTTATAACAAATAAAATAGGAGTACGCCATGGGGATATACTTAGTCTAATGAAAACTTTGTCTATCATCTTTTAATTGATCCTTTAGCTCCTTTAATTCCGTCGGGGCCATTCGGTAAGGAGGAAAGTAATGGGTTGAGTACCCGGAACAAGGTCTATACCAAAATTAATCTCCCTTTTGGGGGGGACAAAGGGTAAATCATTTGGAAATATATCCAAAAACTCATTAACAAGGGGGACCGACTCTAGAATAGGGGTTTCAGAAATTTCATCCCTAACCCTCACAACCCTTAGAAATTATTTTCCAAGCTTTAAGGCAAGAAATGAATTGACCTTTGAACATGGAATTACTACCCTTTCACTCCACGACTGGTTCACAATGAAATTAGAACTTAGCCACTCAGGTCCTACAATCAATAAAAGCAAAACATACATATAGAAAATCCACATCCATGATAATGTCAAAATCGATCATCTCAAGCTCAACTACACCATATAGAGTAACTTTATGAAAAACCTAAACAGGACAACTTTCATAGACTTTTTAGCCACAACTAACTCACCTACAGGAGTATATACAGAAAAAGGCTCTAATAATATTTCAGGACTGGCATTGAATCTCATGGCCATATAAGGGAGAACAAAAGATAATTTTTCACTTGGATCAAGTAAGGCATAAATATCATAGTGAAAGACCCGGAACATACTAGCAACAACATGTGAGTCTTCTCCACCTATTGCCTTCAAGGGAGATGTGAGGGACCTCAACCAAGCCATCTTAGCATAAATCACATACATTAGGTAAAGAAACATAATGTACCAATAGAATTAACAATTATAGGGAAAGGGTCTAATGGAACCACAATAGATGTCTATCCAAACTATAACAAATCACATCTAAACATACCTCTACTCTAGTATTTTATGGGAACAGAGGAAAATCTCCTAGCTTACCCGAAAAAAAGTAAAGAAAATTCATGTAAACAATGAGAATGAAAGTCATTTCCTAGATAGAATGAGGACTCACCAACTCTTTGAAATCTAAAGAAAACTCTAGCCATGAAGATGATGGTGGTGAGTGTCGTCCGCCCCTACATTATGAAATAATGTAGTTAAAATATATATAACTACATAAAAGGCACTAAGTATGTGAGATATGCACAAACAAGTGATAGGAACATGAACACTATGCCCTAAGATGCAGACTAATCATGATGAACATGAGTATGGCTTAAAAGTATTTGAAACATACGAAACTCATGGTAAATTCATATCATAAAACTTTATTATAAAACTAATAACTTGACATTAAACTTGTGTGGGATAAGACCTTTAACTGACATCTAAGACCGTGCAAACTATTATATGGAATCAGAGGGTACCCTCATCGAGAAGGGAAGGCTACCTTTCCAAGGTGTACTCCATTATGGTACTAATCTCAACTCAACTCAACTATGCTAGATGTGGTTTCACTATCTAGGCCATGAATTCAATCCTATGTGGGCAATTTATTTTGGGACTTTAGGTTGCCACTACGATTCCCATAGGTTACAAAATGTGTTATCGGACCGAACCCCATCTAGAAGTCCTCTCGGTGCTTAGTCAATATCCCAACGGGAACTCATAAAACATGATCATACCATAATAGGGAAAGATATCAACTACCTATCAATCCATTTTTATAAAATATATTAAGAATAACTTATTAACTTTAGTAATTCATAAGAATCCATAACTTTGGTGAGAATTGTACTTATCACTAACTTTAACATGATTGTGTGGGAATTGGACTTATTGCCCCATAATATCTTCTTTGATCATAATTTTGATCATCATCATAACTTCATCTTAAAATCATAATCTCAATTTTTAAATCATAGAACTTTCATTCTAAATCATTAAACTCATAGTCAACTCATGAAAATCTTCTTTAACTTTATAATCATAACTTGGAAATAACTTTATGCATGGGCATTCAAATTCAACTTAAAATTATGTAATTCATATAGACACATGCTTAGAATAATCATTGATGACAATTAAAAACTGAATTAAATAAGGCCAATGCAATTCATCAAAAAGATAGTTCATAATCTATTTTAAATTGAAGGAAAACTTGAGAAACATTTGGGAATCCTAGGGTGAAAGGAACCCACAGATCAATCCCGCCCCAACTTTGATTGAATTCACTAAAAATTGAAGAAGAAACCTTGAAGAAATCTGAAAACCTAGCTTGTAGCTTGGAGAAGAAACCTTGAGAGACTTTGTTCTTGCCTTAGAGAATTTGGGGGAGTGATTTAGAAAAAGGGAAATTTTGAAATAATTGGGTAGATATAGGGTTGTACGTGGCCATAATTGTTTCTATGTTGATTGAACAAAACCTGGGAAATGACATAATTTCCTTTTATTAAAACTAAAATTTTAACCCTACAGATTGACTCTACAAGTCGTAGAAGCAATGACGATTCATCAATATGACTCATCCTACATGTCAAAGAAAAAGGCTTAAATTTGAGTCTTTGAAATTTCAAATAATTCGTTATTATGACTCGTCAACTCGTCTATGAGTTATAGGCATGATTCATCCTGCCATTCCAAAAAGCTATAAATTTGAGGGCCTCTAAACTATTGTTACGAGTTGTTTCTATGACCCATAACAACTTCTACGGGTTTTCCTATCAAGTCGTAGACTTGACACTAAGGAACTTCTGAAACTTAGCCTCTAAAGTCTTCCTACGAGTGGTGTCTATGAGTCATCTAGGGGATTATAGGTCCTAAGCTTAACTCGTATGAGCTTTCCTGGACTTGGTCCCAAGTAAGTTATCAGGGTCACTCTATAACTTACTCTTTACGAGTCATAAAATTCTCTATGATTGATACAGTGACTCATAAACTCAAAAGCAGTACAAAATTTTGAGGATTTCTCCTTCATTCTAAGATGCCAATTCCAGGGGTCTTACACTTTACCTAAGGGGTCGATTCACTTAATACCAAAAGGCAAAAAAGTTACTCTCTAAGGGGTATGTTTCCAACATTGTCTGAGTTAGAGATGATAGTGTGGAGACACCATCCATTCAGCCAGTTCTAGTTGAAAGTGAGTTTCCTCAAGTCTTTTCTAAGGATTTACCAAGAGTCTCTAATGATATGGAGATAGACATAGGAATAGATGTTCTTTCTGATACTCACCCTATTTCTATTTTGTTATATAAAATAGCTCTAGAGATTCAAATCAGTTCCTATTAGAAGAGTTACGAGCTTTCAAAATTCTTATGATCCGTAGAGCAGATCGTAGAACTAGGTGTCACTTTACAATAGCTACTAGAACATGCAAAAGTTCCTACGAGTGGGTCTTACAACTCTTAGAAGTTGGTATGAGCTATAGAAGGGGTCCATAGACACCAAGCCCATTTCCTAGTTGTGGACTATGATTATTCCCCTATGACCCATGGAGGTTTGTCAAAGACCCACTTGTCCAAATTCCAGTGAGGTCAAAAATAGGACCTAGTTTGTATGAGAAGGAAGGAGTCCATAGCGGCCCAGAGACAATTTTAAGTTAGGGCATTCTAGTCTTTTTCAACCTTTCCGAAAGTTAACCCAAGTCATCTTGGGATAAAAGTTAGCCCCTTATCAGTAACCAATGGTTTTTTTTCTCTCATTAACAGTTGGAATGTTTTTGTGAGAAAGAATAGGAGAGAAGGAGAAGAGCTCAGTTTAATAATTTCAAGCAACAACTTCGAATTTTTCTTAGATAATATTTATTTCAGGTATGTAAGGCTATCATAACATCGGAATAAGTTCATCCTCGTGCCCTAAATCTTCAATCAACAAATTATAGTTTTTGAGTTCGAGTTTCAATTTCAATTATGTGAATTCTTGAGATATCTATATATTTTCTTATTGAGTTCTTTTCTAGTATATATTTGATTATACTTGATGAGTTGAGTTCTCCAGATTTTGGATTCACGTTTGCATTCACATAAAACCTAGTTGAGTTTTACATTAATTATTTTATGCACTATTTTGAGTTAAAGAATAATTATTTCCATTATTTAATTAAGGAGTACGAGCACGAGTTGAGTTTGAGAAGTCTCTTAATTATCATTTTGAGCATGAGTTGAGTTGAGAAGTCCCTTAATTATTATTTTGATCATGAGTGTTACAATTTTTAAAAATCTATTTTTGAAAATAAGTTGACAAGTCGCATAATGCTTTTAAATGCATTTATATATTTGAGAACTTACCTATATTAAAGAGAAGAATTGAGTTTAAGCTAAGTTCAAAAGAGACTAAATGAGTTAATTGAGTAAATATATTCACTTAAGATATGAACATAGCAAATATATTTTGGTAGTATTAATGAGCTCCAATTTGGGTAAGAGTATAGATTAATTTAAATCCTACAAACTACGTAGCCAGCTTAGGATAAGATCATACCATTCATTTGGCTGGCTCCTCATAGTACCAAAAGAGGAATTTTTATTGGATTTAGAGATGATTTGTGTCCCTTACCTTAGCAAGGTATTATATGACTGTGGCAACGATAATTATTCATTATATCATCAGGTAGCTAATATGTGATGGTTGTTGATTAGATAAACTCCATAAGTGTAAAGTATTATTATTTCACATACTGAGTTGCATTTACTTATTTATATCATCTAATGAATTCTTTTACATATATTGTACGCTTTGTTGAGTTGAGTTATTTCAGCGTTGGGTAGATTTAAGTATTAGTATGTTTTTTCAGCTATCTTACATATCGTATATTCTATTTACTGACATCATTTGGCACTGCATCATTTTATTATGCAAACACAAATGATAGAGATCCTCAATAGACGCATTGTTGAAGATAAACTTCTCTACCTAGCTTTTGTGTGACCTCTTTGCATTTGGAGGAGATCTTGAGTCTTTACCTTGTCATTTATTTATTATTTTAGAGGTTTTAAAGACTAGTCAGACAGAGTTGAGTTTATTTAGTTTATTCATTGGGTATGTTTTGAAAAGATGGAGTTATGTCTCGTATATCTGTTGAATCTTTGAGTTTCATACGTAGTTTATTAAGTTTATGTTCACTTATTATGCCTATATGAGTATGCTTTTCATAAGTAAGTCTTCCTCTTAGTGATTTAGCCAGGACAAGAGTTTACTTGATAATCAATAATGGTTTCCAAGTGTTAGCCACACCTAAGGTGTAGACTCAGGGCATGACACTAATGGGCATATGTTTATTTAGTTATTAGATCACTAAGATGGGCATCTTGGTTGGGCAAGGTCATTATTATGACCAAATTATCTTATAGTTAATCAGTAGGATAGTATGATTTGTATATGTGTTTACTTGGTGTTATTCACATAGAAAATTTAATTTCTTATCAGATTTCAGCTCCCAGAGTGATAGATTGTTTATATCACCAACTCTAGTTCAATATAATTGATATACTTATGTTTATACGGCCTATTTTATGTGTCAATTGTTATTTAGCTAATAAGCCCGCAAAATTGAAGGAGCAAGGTATTATAATATAGTAAGGGAATCTGTTGTTTCGGATACCACAATAGTGTATTCCATCACAACCCTTTCCTATAAAGTTTCAACCTTACATACTAGTACATGTTATGCACACTGATGTCCTTTCGCTTGGGGACACTACCTTCATGCTTCAGGTGCAGGTAAAGACTCCAATCGTCTGTTGCAGTAGGTGTCAGACTTCAGCTGAGAGTTAGAATGATCCTTTCTTTCAAGAGCCATGTTCTAGTTTGGTATTATTGTGCTTTGATGTTTTGTATGTGTAGGTCATGGCCCTATATTTTGCATTAAGTTTTTTACTCCATAGAGGCTTTATTGGATATGTATGTACAATTTAGTTCAATTTGATTTTATGGCTTTGTCTACTTTTCATTGCATAGCTCAACTGTATTATAATCTAGTTGACCTTATATTTCTTAAATTTTATTTAGTTGTGACATTGATGATCTATATGGTTTTGATATGTGGCCTAGTTGACGGGTATGATATTTGGAAAGACTTGATTATATTTGATATGGTAGACTTTCAAATGATTTTAGGCATGGATTAACTATCTAGTTAGCATACGATCTTGGATTACTTTTTGAACACTGTTATCTTATGTATGCTTGGTAGCCCTCCAATTGTGTGGAAGAGCATAAATAGCAATATGCCGAGAGGTATGATATCATTCTTAAGGGCACAAAAGTTTGTAGGAAAGAGATGTCTAGCTTATCTGGCCTATATTCATGATATTGGCACCAACACTCCTTCCCTTGAGACAATTTTGATGGTTAGAGAGTTTCTGATGAATTTTCTACCAATCTACCTGGTTTTTCATGTAACTATGACATTTACTTCAGTATTTATGTTGAGCCTGCAACGCAACCAATTTCTATTTAGCCATATCAAATAGTACCACCTGAGTTAAGAGAGCTTAGGGGGTAGCACTAAGACCTCTTGTAAGGGGTTTATCAGTCCTAGAGTATGTCCGTGGGGTGCTATTATTTTTTTTGTAAATAGGAAGGATGGTACCTTCTGTATGTGTATTAATTACAGGCAGCTGAACAAGGTTACCATCAATAAGAAGTATCATGTGCCACGTATTAGGGTACATTTGAATAGCTTCATAGTGAAGTGGTATTATCTAAGATAGACTTGAGATTGGACTACCACCAGTTGAGGATTATGGTAGTGGACACCCCAAGAGGCTAATTTTAGGACTTGATACGACCACTATGAGTCCCTACTCATGTATTTTGGATTGACCAATGCCCCAAAAAAGTTCATGGAGTTTAGGAATCATGTTTTTAGGTCCTACTTGGACTTCTTTGTGATAGTGTTCATCAATGAAATTGTAGTCTACTCTGGGAGTAGGGAGCAACATGAGAAATATTTGAAAATTGTGCGTTAGACCTTGCACGATCAACAGTTATATGGAAAATTTTCAAAGTGTCTATTTTGGTTTGAGTTTGTGGAATTCTTGGGGTATGTAGTGTAAAAGGATAGTATTTTGGTGAAACCGATAAAGATTGAGGTAGCTTATGATTGGGCTAGCCCTACATCTCCAACCAAGGTTTATAGTTTTGTCAGGTTGGAAGGTTACTACAAATGGTTAGTGGAAGGATTTTCTTCAATTGTGGCACCTTTGACTAGATTGACTCATAAGAATATCCCTTTTTAGTGGTTTGATGTGTGTGAGGTGAGCTTTCTAAAGCTCAAGACCTTGTTGACTTTAACTCCAATTTTGACTCTTCCTATTAAGGGCCATTATTTTACGATCTATTATTATGTTTTTGGTGTTAGTTTGGGTTGTCTATTGATGTACCAGGGAAGAGTTATTGAATATACTTCTAGGCAGCTAAATATTCACAAGAAGAACAACCTCACTCGTGACTTAAAGTTGATGGTTGTAGTATTTGCATTAAAGATTTTGAGGCATTACCTGTATGGAGTTTTTTTAGGTATTCATCGATCATTGTAGTTATCATTACATTTTTATCCAAATGGAACTTAATTTGAGATAACATAGGTGGATAGTTATTGAAGGACTATGATGTGACAATCCTCTAGAACACGAGTAGGGAAAATATTATAGAAAATGCCTTGAATAAGAAGTTGGTGAGTATGGGGAGTTTGGCTTTGTTGGAAGTAAAGTAGCGACCTTTGGCTTCGTACATTCAATCCTTATAAAACTGGATGGTTGACTTGGTCTTTCTGAGCCCGACAAGCGTCTTTCTTGTGTGGATGCTAGTTATTCATTGATAGAGAAAATTTTGGGCATAGTAGTTTGAGAACTCAAGTTTAAGGATGATTCAAGATAGGGTACTTAGTGGCGAGACTAGGAAGGCCTCTTAAATTCAGATGGTGTTATTAGGATTGATGGTCGCATTATTGTTCCTAGAGCTAGAGACCTAACTTGGTTGATTTTAGAGGAGTCTTTGTCTACTTTTCATTGCATAGCTCAACTGTATTATAATCTAGTTGACCTTATATTTCTTAAATTTTATTTAGTTGTGACATTGATGATCTATATGGTTTTGATATGTGGCCTAGTTGATGGGTATGATATTTGGAAAGACTTGATTATATTTGATATGGTAGATTTTGAAATGATTTTAGGCATGGATTAACTATCTAGTTACCATATGGTCTTGGATTACTTTTTGAACACTGTTATTTTATGTATGCTTGGTAGCCCTCCAATTGTGTGGAAGAGCATAAATAGCAATATGCCGAGAGATATGATATCATTCTTAAGGGCACAAAAGTTTGTAGGAAAGATATGTCTAGCTTATCTGGCCTATATTCATGATATTGGCACCAACACTCCTTCCCTTGAGACAATTTTGATGGTTAGAGAGTTTCTGATGAATTTTCTACCAATCTACCTGGTTTTTCATGTAACTATGACATTTACTTCAGTATTTATGTTGAGCCTGCAATGCAACCAATTTCTATTTAGCCATATCAAATAGTACCACCTGAGTTAAGAGAGCTTAGGGGGTAGCACTAAGACCTCTTATAAGGGGTTTATCAGTCCTAGAGTATGTCCGTGGGGTGCTATTGTTTTTTTTATTAATAGGAAGGATGGTACCTTCTGTATGTGTATTAATTACAGGCAGCTGAACAAGGTTACCATCAATAAGAAGTATCATGTGCCACGTATTAGGGTACATTTGAATAGCTTCATAGTGAAGTGGTATTATCTAAGATAGACTTGAGATTGGACTACCACCAGTTGAGGATTATGGCAGTGGACATCCCAAGAGGCTAATTTTAGGACTTGATACGACCACTATGAGTCCCTACTCATGTATTTTGGATTGACCTATGACCCAAAAATGTTCATGGAGTTGAGGAATCATGTTTTTAGGTCCTACTTGGACTTCTTTGTGATAGTGTTCATCAATGAAATTGTAGTCTACTCTGGGAGTAGGGAGCAACATGAGCAATATTTGAAAATTGTGCGTTAGACCTTGCACGATCAACAGTTATATGGAAAATTTTCAAAGTGTCTATTTTGGCTTGAGTTTGTGACATTCTTGGGGTATGTAGTGTAAAAGGATAGTATTTTGGTGAAACCGATGAAGATTGAGGTAGCTTATGATTGGGCTAGCCCTACATCTCCAACCAAGGTTTATAGTTTTGTCAGGTTGGAAGGTTACTACAAATGGTTAGTGGAAGGATTTTCTTCAATTGTGGCACCTTTGACTAGATTGACTCATAATAATATCCCTTTTTAGTGGTTTGATGTGTGTGAGGTGAGCTTTCTAAAGCTCAAGACCTTGTTGACTTTAACTCCAATTTTGACTCTTCCTATTAAGGGCCATTATTTTACGATCTATTATTATGTTTTTGGTGTTAGTTTGGGTTGTCTATTGATGTACCAGGGAAGAGTTATTGAATATACTTCTAGGCAGCTAAATATTCACAAGAAGAACAACCTCACTCGTGACTTAAAGTTGATGGTTGTAGTATTTGCATTAAAGATTTTGAGGCATTACCTGTATGGAGTTTTTTTAGGTATTCATCGATCATTGTAGTTATCATTACATTTTTATCCAAATGGAACTTAATTTGAGATAACATAGGTGGATAGTTATTGAAGGACTATGATGTGACAATCCTCTAGAACGCGAGTTCGGAAAATATTATAGAAAATGCCTTGAATAAGAAGTTGGTGAGTATGGGGAGTTTGGCTTTGTTGGAAGTAGAGTAGCGACCTTTGGCTTCGTACATTCAATCCTTATAAAACTGGATGGTTGACTTGGTCTTTCTGAGCCCGACAGCCGTCTTTCTTGTGTGGATGCTAGTTATTCATTGATAGAGAAAATTTTGGGCATAGGAGTTTGAGAACTCAAGTTTAACGATGATTCAAGATAGGGTACTTAGTGGCGAAACTAGGAAGGCCTCTTAAATTCAGATGGTGTTATTAGGATTGACGGTCGCATTATTGTTCCTAGAGCTAGAGACCTAACTTGGTTGATTTTAGAGTAGTCTCAGTGTTATAGATAATCTATTTATCTAGGTATATTGAAGATATATCATTATCTGAGGAAACACTACTGGTGGTGAGAAGTAAAGAGAGATGTTGCAGCATTTATGGAAAGGTGCTTGATATATCAATAGGTGAAGCATGAGCTCTAGAGGCCAAGTGTTACACCCCGTACTTTGATACCTTATGTCACGACCCAACTCCATAGGCCGTGATTGGTGTCCTATTTGGGCACCCATATGTACCCTTAGCCCCACTGAGTATGTTAGCAGAACAAACAAATTAGGAAATCAAAAGAGATCGCTAGAGAGAGCACGAAAATAGATGTAGCACACGAAGGCCTTTAAGGCCAGTACTGAAAACAGGCCCAAAACACATATATAAAACCCACAACACAAGTCTACAGACCTCTACAGAACGGTAGCATAATCATATGAAAGGACAGGGCCCCTGTCGTACCCTTAACCAATATGTACAAATGTACAACAAAAAAAGTTAGTACCAAAATAGGGCTCCGGATTAAGGAGCACTACCAACCAACAGGATGGATGTCCTAGGCAAGCGGATCGGCAAACCGGGCGTCTGTACCTGCGGGCATATAACGCAGCCCCCCTGAAGAAGGGGGTCAGTACGATATATGTACTGAGTATATAAAGAATGGACTGTAATAAATAAAGCCATTACCAGAACAGAAGGTGCAAAAATGAGCAAAATATCCAGAATATCAAAATGTTTTTCATAATCACAAATAATGTATGCGGAAAAACATATGCCATATCCGGCCCCATTGTGGGACTCGGTGAACAAATACAAAATGTGGTCGCCGCCCCATCACTAGCGCCACAGCACATCATAACTCCAGAGTAGGGAATATCTCCATAACAGATCATATCATATCAGATGGTCATATCAGATCATATCGTATCATAGGTGTACATGGCACATCATAACTCCACAAATCAAACCCATGTACAGGTCGTACCTGCCCCCTCACGTCGGGGCACGGCGAACAATGCAGAGAAGTACGAATGATAACAAAACCTGGCCCGGGCTAGGTAAAAGAAGCATTGAGGAATCCACGAGTGGAGTAGTGAGAAACCAAATTCAATTTAAACCATATTTGAGACTCGATGGAATAATCAAAATAAGCTATCATTAAAAATCCAGACAAGGGTCATATCAAGTACCTTTTGAAAGTTACTATGGGTTACATCAAAATAGAACTTTTGGGGATCATATACACCTATAAAGGCATAACAAGATATCTTTTGGAAGTCGAGAAGTCGGCCATTCTAGCGGCTTTACGAACAAGAAGTTCTTTAAAATCATATGAAGTTATACACTTGTTTCTTAAAATCCATGCTGAAAAGGAATATTAGCTTTATATACTTATCTCAAAGAAATGCTAAAATAAAGTATAAGCCTTACATATGTATGCCAAAACATGCCAAAAGAAAGAAATATTAGCTTTACATACTTGTTCCAAAACATGCCAAAAGAAGGAATAGCTTTACATACTTATACCAAAACATGCCAAAAGAAGGAATAACTTTACATACCTGTTACGGGTTACTTGTTATCCCGTTCGTCTCGTCGTCCTTTAAACCTAAGTAACATAAAAGAAATACGAGTATTAACAATCCTTGGCTTTCCAACACCTTAGGCTACACATGAGTATTTGTAGAACTCATCTCCTTGCTTGCCTTCTCGACTAGTTCCCTTATTAGTTAAAGCGTTAACGAAAATCGGGCAGCATTTCCCCTATAATGTGCCCTATCCAAATTTCCATTTAGGTCCCTAAGACGTACAGCCAACCAACAATAACAACCTGCAGCAATTCGCACCAACAATATACAACATAAACTCCAAACGACTTATTTGATAGGGTCGTAGCTTATCCGGCTCACATGATAGTGTCTAAGGAACTTAAGAAGACGTTCGAGCTCAAGAGTGCGGGGTGTAACATCCTTCCCCCCTTTAGAACATTCGTCCCCAAATGTTGAATAAAACTTTCCTTAAGACTTTATACGGATCATAGGGAGATGCCTTTCTAACTGGAGGGGAACAGGTTGATTCTGTCAGCCCATCTACCATAGCCCGTATGAACTCACAGTTCCTTAGAACGCGAGGTTAGCTCGTACTATAATACATATTAACTGCTTTCCACCTCTGAGTCGGGGTTTCCATTCCCTGAGATAGGCTATCAGACTGCTGATGCTTCTTTTAATTTAAGCTATTATACAACTACTCTTAATCTAACTTGTAATACCTTAGGTATGCTATCTTTCTCTTTTACTCAGATCTTTTCTCCAGTTTTCTTACCATACATCATATTGTAATCCTTACATAAACGTATGTACGGACATAGAGCAGTCCAGAAAATTCCTTAGCGTTGCTATACTAGTGGCTTACCTCCTTTAGTCGAGGTCAAGGCTCCACTATGGCTCTTGTCCTTAATACCGATTATATCTGAATAGTTCTGCCTCGAACCATCTTACACTTTTCCTGAATAGATTCTAAATATGGCAATCACATTGTTATTACTGACTTTCTTTTATCGAGTAATCATTTGACCTCACTCTTAGTATGCCAATATTCATAAGCTGCACCACTATTCTTGTGCCATTTTCACGAGGTGCGTTGTATTTCAGTCATAATCTTTTCTGCTCTTGGCTTACTCTGTTCTATATGTGTCATTGTACTAATACACCTTTATAATCTCTTTTTGTCATACTTGTTTTGTTCTCTTTCTCACTTCCCATGGGGTCACCCATCCCAGTGCTACTCTCATTCTAGCACGCTTAGCTTCGGAGTTTTGACGGAATTCGGTGCATCAGTTTGGGTATGATCACGTCCATCTCTTATGGGGTCTCGTTTGACGATTAAGCGTCCCCATTTACATGCGATAGCATCAGTTGATTTTCTTTTACGCTTGTACTTCTTTTGTCCACTTCCCTCCTTTTAGGGTGTACTTATGTCATTCTCCGTATATCTTTAGCTATTTACACGCGAATGATTCTATTCCAACATATTTAACGAGCTGCACCATATCTACATCTTCTGTTAGATCATCCATACGTTGGGTTGCCCCTATAAGAAACCCTAGCACAACCATAGGGTGCTTAGTATTTTCGATAGATAGTACATAATCTAGTCCAAGTACTAGCACTCGAGTCATGCAACTTAATGTAGGAATCTAGTCGAAACCATATTTCCTTCATCCCAATTTTATCAATCATCAACGGAAGAATATACTATAATGTAAAACCCGAATCTATCAATACATATACAATTTGGGAAAAGGTCAACAATGTACCTGTGATCATATTTGGTGATGCCTCCTGATCTTGCCGAGTGGCCAAAGCATAAGTGCGGTTCGAAGGACCGCTTGAACTAGAGACTCTGCCACGCCCTCTACCGCGGCCTGCTGGTATAGGCGCACCCTGCCTCATAGGGTGCATAGATACCGAAGAAAATGATGACCCAGCAGCTGATCCGGTATGCCAAGCTGCGCTGCCCAAGGTACCCTTATATAGGCAATCTCTCATCGCATGGCCTTGACGGCCACAAGAAAAACAAGCCCCTGTAGCATGGTAGCACTCTCCCGAGTGGTACCTTTCGCAATAAGAACACTGGGGCATGGGTGGCCTCATCTGACCAGAGCCTCTGTCTAGCTGTGAACTGGAAGCCTTGGAGGTTGGACCTATTCCTGAATACCCTATGCCACCTAGTCTCCGGCCTGAGGACTGCGGAGGCATATTCCATGCTGGTTGGGTGAGCTGTATGCTATCCTGTAGCTGGGATGGTCTACTCCAGAACTCTCCCAAATACATAGCTGATTTGGTCCTCTTGGGCTGACTCTTGCCAAAATCTCGTTCAAATTGGTGTCCTCTATGTCTATCCTCCATGCCCTGAGCATGTTCCTGTATACGGGCGATGTCCATCCCTGGCTGGGCAGCCATTACCAAACAACTATCAACTAGATACCAATCTAGGCCCATCATATATTTGTGCATCCTGTTAGTCATATCAGTTACTAAAGCGGGTGCATATCGGGCCAATGAGTCGAACTCCAAACTATACTCACGAACATTGCGGCCTTGCTGTCTCAACAGTAGAAACCTGTCCACCCTGGCTCTCTGCATCTCAGGAGGCAGGAAATGACTGAGGAACGCCTCTGCAAACTCGTCCCATATCACTGAAGGAGCTGCCCTGCCCCTGGATAACTCCCAGGACTCATACCAGTTAGCGGCTACCTCGTGTAGCATATACGAGGCCAACTCAACTGATTCTGTCACAGAACCCTTAATCAAACGTAATGTATGCTGCATCTCCCTAATGAACTCCTGGGGATCTTCCTCGGGCTTTATCCCGAAGAACTCTGGAGGATTACAGGTCAGAAACTCACGAGCTCTCGAACTATATGGCCCGTGTACTTGATCTCTACCTAAACGGCGTCTGTGCTCTTAGCCTGCCACCAATCTAGTCAAAAGCTAGACCGCATCCCGTATACCTCCGTCCTCAACTTCTCGCTGTCGAACTACAGGCTCGAGTGCTGGGGCTCTAAAAATTGGTGATGAAGCTGCCCTTTGACTTGCAGCTGAGGTTTCCCTAGTCCCATCTGATACTAGCAGCGTCGCAGAGCTAGCTATTGGGGGTGAAGTCTCCAGCTCAGGCTGAGGTCGGCCCCTGGTAACTTTATGGGCCTGACTTGCCTCACCGGGCGCTGCTGATTTGCCTTTCTGGGCAGCCGTTGCTTTCTTCGGAGGCATCACTGGAAATATAACAATTCATTCTGTTAGGGAGGAATCATCCTGACAATACATCTCTATCGCACGATCTAAGACAAGAAGGAAAGGTAACATCCTAAATGCCCTGTAGCCTCTTGTTCATAGATGTGGTGCACAACACACCGATAAATAAGATTCTACTAGACACGGTCTGTAGACATTCCAAGGACGAAGTGCTCTGATACCACTTTTGTCACGACCCAACTCCGTAGGCCGTGACTGGTGCCCTATTTGGGCACCCATACGTACCCTTAGCCCCACTGAGTATGTTAGCAGAACAAACAAATTAGGAAATCCAAAGAGATCGCTAGAGAGAGCACGAAAATAGATGTAGCACACGAAGGCCGTTAAGGCCATCACTGAACACAGGCCCAAAACACATATATAAAACCCACAACACAAGTCTACAGACCTCTACAGAACGGTAGCATAATCATATGATGGGACAGGGCCCCTGTCGTACCCTTAACCAATATGTACAAATGTACAACAAAAAAAAGTTAGTACCAAAATAGGGCTCCGGATAAAGGAGCACTACCAACCAACAGGATGGATGTCCTAGGCGAGCGGATCGGCAAACCGGGCGTCTGTACCTGCGGACATATAATGAAGCCCCCCCGAAGAAGGGGGTCAGTACGATATATGTACTGAGTATATAAAGAATGGACTGTAATAAATAAAGCCATTACCAGAACAGAAGGTGCAAAAATGAGCAAAATATCCAGAATATCAAAATGTTTTTCATAATCACAGATAATATATGCGGAAAAACATATGCCATATCCGGCCCCATTATGGGACTCGGTGAACAAATACAAAATGTGGTCGCCGCCCCATCACTAGCGCCACAGCACATCATAACTCCAGAGTAGGGAATATCTCCGTAACAGATCATATCATATCAGATGGTCATATCAGATCATATCGTATCATAGGTGTACATGGCACATCATAACTCCACAAATCAAACCCATGTACAGGTCGTACCTGCCCCCTCACGTCGGGGCACGGCGAACAATGCAGAGAAGTACGAACGATAACAAAACCTGGCTCGGGCTAGGTGAAAGAAGCATTGAGGAATCCACGAGTGGAGTAGTGAGAAACCAAATTCAATTTAAACCATATTTGAGACTCGATGGAATAATCAAAATAAGCTATCATTAAAAATCCAGACAAGGGTCATATCAAGTACCTTTTGAAAGTTACTATGGGTTACATCAAAATAGAACTTTTGGGGATCATATACACCTATAAAGGCATAACAAGATATCTTTTGGAAGTCGAGAAGTCGGCCATTCTAGCGGCTTTACGAACAAGAAGTTCTTTAAAATCATATGAAGTTATACACTTGTTTCTTAAAATCCATGCTGAAAAGGAATATTAGCTTTATATACTTATCTCAAAGAAATGCTAAAAGAAATATAAGACTTACATACGTATGCCAAAACATGTCAAAAGAAAGAAACATTAGCTTTACATACTTGTTCCAAAACATGCCAAAAGAAGGAATAGCTTTACATACTTATACCAAAACATGCCAAAAGAAGGAATAACTTTACATACCTGTTACGGGTTACTTGTTATCCCGTTTGTCTCATCGTCCTTTAAACCTAAGTAACATAAAAGAAATACGAGTATTAACAATCCTTGTCTTTCCAGCACCTTAGGCTACACACGAGTATTTGTAGAACTCATCTCCTTGCTTGCCTTCTCGACTAGTTCCCTAACTAGTTAATGCGTTAACGAAAATCGGGCAGCATTTCCCCTATAATGTGCCCTATCCAAATTTCCAATTATGTAGCTAAGACCTACAGCCAACCAACAATAACAACCTGCAGCAATTCGCACCAACAATATACAACATAAACTCCAAACGACTTATTCAAAAATACGGTAGCACAAAAGGGCGTCTAGCCTTTATTTTGTAACGCCTTTCATTATACGCAATGAGGGGTCGTGTGGATTCAACCAACAGTACCCTAACACACATTATGACATATTCAGGCCCTGCAACAACAAGCCACACCCCTGCAGCAGCAACTCACAAGAACAACACTTTATTTCGATCACAATTCACTTCTAGCGACTCCAATTTAGTTTATTTCGAACGCCGAACTTTTCAAACCTTTTACCAAACTTCCAGAAGCTCATAAGGTGTGTAATACACCATACTTTAACATCATAAACTTCAAATTAGAGTGGAAGAACTTACCTTTCCCGAAATTGGCTAGAACTCGCCAAAATCGCGCCTCAAAACTTTTTTCAGCGTGCTGTAACGTCGTGGCAGCTTGCTGTCCGTTTTTGCTGCACCAAACTCTAATTTTATACTACTAATACTTCCATATCATCGTGGTATACGCTATATAATTAATTTACGGAATGAAATCGGGACTTACATTATTTTTCTCCCAAGCCGTCGCAATTTTCTCCTTAGCTCTTAGGGTTTTCTTTTCTCATGTTGCTGCTGGAAATTTATGAATGAACTGAAGCTTTTTGGATACATATCAACTTATATAGGTGGTCCCAAGGTGTGACACGTGTCAGCCCTTAAGGATGACACGTGTCAATCCATGATTGGCCACCGTGTCATGCTGCCAATTAGGGGCTGCCACGTGGCAGCGGGGTCCACCTCCCCCAAGCAGCTGCATCACCTACTTGACCCTAAGTAGGTGCATCACCTGCTTGCTTGAGGTGCTACCACGTGTCTCTCCTCCATTGGCTGCCACGCGTCGTTTTTTTCCCTTCCTCGCCGGTTCGTAATCTCGTCTTACTTTAAGAGCTCATGTAATCCGCACTACGTAAGCTTGGTATATCCTTAAGCAACTTAAGTGTATAAGACTCTTAACTTAGTGTGTTACGTAGGTAAATCGAGTCCTACGACTCATTTCTTAGCCTCCAACTCTTTCCGGATTCTTATGACTCTATCTCCAACCTCCCTTCTCGCGAGGTATCACAATCTTCTTTCCTTAGAGTTATTTGATAGTGTCGTAGCTTATCCGGCTCACATGATAGTGTCTAAGGAAGTTGAGAAGACGTTCCGAGCTCAAGAGTGCGGGGTGTAACACCTTAGAAATCTTCTTAAACTTCTCAAGTTTCTGGGAAGGCTCTTAAGGTTCTTAAAAGTCATTATGTGAGTCGGATAGTTAATAATGCTATCAGACAACTCCAAGGAAAGGAGAACGAAATGCTTCATAATAAGGAAGATTGGAAATAGGGTTATAAAAATTCGAAAGGAGTTGGAGGCCGAGAAATGAGATGTAGGACTCGATTGAATCGCGTAAGCTACCAACTTGGAGGTCTTACGTACTTAAGCTACTCGAGTGCGTGTTGATACTAAGTAGCAAGGAATACATAGGGTCTTAAAGTGCGACGAAATTACGAACCCACGGAAGAGAAATAAGGAAACGACGCACCTACTTGAAGCAAGTAGGTGACTCACCTACTTGACACATGGCAGCACGTGATAGGTACACATGGAAGCTTAGGAAAGTGACACGTTGAAGCAGGTGACACACCATGTGGTGGACCCCACCTGCCACATGGAAACCATGGATTGGTTGCATAATTGAGGTGTCTGCCTAAGGGTGTGACATGTGTCACCCTTAGGGGATGACATGTGTCACTCTCCAAAAAGATATATATCTATATATGGATGACTATTAAGTCATTTTTAGACAAAACCTTGAACAAAAATAGAGAGAAAAACGTGGAGAAGAAAGCAAAGGCAGCCATGGTTTGGACAAACACTGCTGTTAGTAAAATGAGTATAACTCCTTGTGTAAGGCTTCGTTTTAAGTGATTCAAGATGTTTTGGAAAGATATTTCATAGGGATATAACTTCCATTTAACTCTACAACCCATTTGTGCTTTTCTCACCTCGAAAAATGGTGTTGAAGCATGGGGAAGCTCCTGCCCAGACTGTGTTTTGGAAATCCTACACGGACAGCTGTGAGTATTTTGGTCATATATTTTCGTACAAAATTGTTGTAGGGGTAATTCAAAATTCTTTGCGACCTTGATACACATGTATATAACTTTCATTGAGGCCACAAATCCTGTTTCCCTTAATTACCCCTCTGAAACTAAGCGACAATATAAGACAGTGGGCTATCCAGATTTCACATCTTGGATAGTTTTGGCGAGTTTGACAAGTTTAACATAAGGTAAGGCCTTTCCTTTTAAATTGGAGTTTATGGTATTGTTATATGGTGTATTACACCCCTTGTATGCTACTGGAATTTTAAGAATGTCATAGAAATGCTCGACGTTCGAAATAAACTAAATTGGAATCGCTATAGTTAAATTGTCATCGAAGGATAGTGTTGTTCATGTAAGGTGCTGCTGCAGGGGTTTGATGTGTTGTTCCAGGGCCTAAATATGTTCTAATGTGGTTTAGGGTGCTGCTGATTGAATCCACACGACCCCTCATTGCGTATAATGAAGGGCGTTACAAAATAAAGGCTAGACGCCCTATTGTGCTACCGCATTTTTAAATAAGTCGTTTGGAGTTTATGTTGTATATTGTTTGTGTGAATTGCTGTAGGTTGTTGTTGTTGGTTGGATATAGGTATTAGGGACCAAATTGGAAATTTGGATAGGGCACATTATAGGGGAGGTGCTGCCCAATTTTCGTCGACGCCTTAGCGAATAACAGAACTAGTCGGGAAAATGACTAAGGAAATAGTTTCCATTAATACTAAGATGTAACCTAGGGTGATGGAAAGTAAAAGGGGTTGATATTAATACTACTTTCATGTTTAATAGGTTCAAAGGACGGTGAGGCAAGCGGAATAAGGAATAATTCAGATAAGGTATGTAAAGCTTTCTTTTGGCATGTTTTTGGCATAAGTATGTAAAGCCTATCTGTTCTTTCTTTTGGGCATGTCTAAGATCTACGTGACAAGTGATATGTATGAAGCTTGGGGTAACTCTAGTCATGAGCTCTGAACATGATTCATGATTCATAATTCGTGTTCACTGTTGAATGTTAAGACTCTTAAAGTAGTTAAGCTTCCATTCGTCAAGTCTTCTATATGTTGAGAAGTAGTGTATGTAAAGTTATTCTTACTCTCTTTGGGCATGACTTAGATGTAAGTATTATATATATGAAGTTTGAATTTATTCCACTCTTAAAACTCTGAGTGTGAGTTAAGGCTCTTGTTCACTTTCTACTGATTAGAACTCCTGTAATTTCAAAGTTTCCATGTGATAGGAAATGGTACATGTAAAGCTTGTCTTTTCCTACTTCTAGAAAGACTAGACTAAAGGTACTATAGGACATGGATTTGGATATATACCCATTTATAAACTCTGGATGTAACTCGTGACTTGTACCCACTTTTGAATGATAAGGGCCTTGAAGTAGTTGAACTACGACCCTTAAGCCTTCTATAGGTTGAATAGTGTTGGAATGTGTAAGATCCTATACCTAGGGGCTCTTGAACATGTTGTATGGTGATTTCTAAGGGATGTTTGATATGTTACAGAGTTTTGCGTGCATGTATATGCATTATGATATATATATAGATCGGGTCGAACATACTTCGATACATTTTGCTATGTAAGGATCGGGTCGTACATTCCATGACAGATTATGCATTATACGGATCGGGCCATCGTACCTCAGCATTATTATGCATTATACGGATCAGGCCGTCAGACCTTGGCATTATTATGCATTATACACATCGTGTCGTCGTACCTCGGTATTGTTATACGATATACGAATTGGGCCATCGTTCCTCGGCATTATTATATGATACATGGATCGGGCCGTCGTTCCTCAGCATACACTTTCTATATAAAAGGATCGGACTGTACGTTCCATAGCGTTAATGGCATATATATACCTATCAGGATAGATGATGTGTTTGTAATATCGAGTCCCCGAGTGGGCCGGATACGGTACGTGATAATGGTATACATGACTTTATTTTGTGAGATACAGGTACAATACCCTATTAAATGCTGTACTTGGTTTCCTGCATCCCTGTTTCAGTTGTTATCTCAAGTTATGTTATGCTTATATAATAAGTACATGTATCGTACTGACCCTCCTTTCTTTGGGGGGGCTGCGCTTCATGCCTGTAGGTACAATACAAATTTTAGGAGTTTACCAGCTCAGGATTTCACTCAGTAAGTTTAGAAGAAGCTCCATTGATTCGGAGCCCAGTTTTGGTACCAAACCACCGATGTATATATTTGATTACACAGGGGTACGGCGGGGGCCCTGTCCCGCCATATGTTGTCGTTCCTATTCTTAGAGGTTTGTAGACATGTATGTGTGGGTTGTTTATGAGTTTATTTTGGCTGTCCCTTTATGCCATGTTGTAAATGTTTTTACGTTATGGCAGCCTTGTCGGCTTGCATTCTCTTCCATGATACGATATGAATGAAAGAGGCCACAAGTACACAAAAAAGTTTTAACTCATTAGGGTTTTTATGATCAGTATCACTTCGCTAATAGTTCAATTTGACTACAGTCGACAAATACATAAATGGGGGTCCAGGTCGGACCCCAGTCGCGGCCTACGGGGTTGGGTCATGACACCAGGTGGTTTGATCCGGTAGCTACCCATTCTGATGTGGAAGTGGGACAAGATATTTATGGACTTTGTGCTAGGTTTCTTATGTACCTTTTGAAAGTTTGATGCTAATTGGGTTATCGGGGATCAATTCACCATGTCTTCTCACATCTCTTCAGGTTTAGACTGATTACAACTTAGAGAGGTTAGCTCAGATTCACATTTTATTTGCATGGGGTCCCAGTTTCCATTATTTCAGATTGTGGTACTTAGTTCACTTTATGTTTTTGGAGGTCCATTAAGAGGGTTTTTGGTACCCGAGTTGAGCTTATTATAACTTGAAGCCTATGTTATTAATTTTAGAGGTTAGTGGGATCGATTCTTTATTTTGGTAGAGTTGGCATATAGTAATAGCTACTATTTAAGAATTCAAATGGCTCCATTTAAGGCATTGTGTGGTAATAGGTGTTGGTCTCAGATAGGATGATTTGATGCTTCCGAGATTAGATCATGGGGCATCAACTTGTTGTAAGATTTTATGGATAGTGTTCGTATAATCCAAAGTTGCTTTGTACTACCTGAGTAGGCAGAAGAGATATACTGATTGGTGTGTTCGCGCCTTCGAGTTCATGGTTGGCGACCATGTGTTTCTACAAGTGTCACCCATGAAGGGTATGATTAGATTTGAGAGGAAGGGAAGCTTAGCCCTAGGTTCATTTGCACTTTTGAGATTTTAAGGTAGATTGTAGAGGTGTTTTATGAGTGAGCCTTACGTCCAGCCATTTTGGTTTTTTGATAAACGCTCAACTATGTCCCATTTTTAGGGAATAGGCATTTGTATGCAAAATACCCAACTTAGAGATCGAGGTTGAAAAACAAGGATTGGGAGATGGGATCACCTTTAATTGATTTAACAATTTGAAGTAAACTAGAAAATTTAGTTCTTAACATGCATATATATATAAAATGGGGGAAGGGGTTTAGTAATAACTAATATTCACAAATATAAAGTAATAAATTAGGGAATCAACAAAACAATTAGCTACCAAGTTTGCAAAATACTAGGGATGTGTGCATAATGATTGGGGTTTCAACCCGAATAGCAAAACATTAATCACAAAAAATTGATACGTACGTGGATGGCCTTTGATCTAGGCTATGTTTTGATATTCTCTCATATTATTAAACGTATATCCCTTGGATTCTCTTAAACTCCAACAACCATTCTAAAATGAACTAGGCATTAATTGAGTAGATAGGCTATCCATGGCTAATATCATTATATGGTAAATTATTTGGTTTAACCCATTCTTGGCTCAAACCCACAGAGTAATTTCAACAAGTCCTCACTATTGAGTCTTACCTAACTCCATTTTGCTTTCTCAAGGCAAAATGGTTTTGGATAGTTCAATCAATTCTTGCAACCACTAACTTTTACATTAGAGCTTCAAGTATAGAACCATGTCATATAATAAATTGTAGAGGAGATTAATCAATACCCAATTTGGATTTTAAACCCCCATCTAGAAGATAGACCCCTAGTTAAGGATTTAGCTACTTATAAAAGAAGAAATCGAGACAATATCCATGTAGGAAATCTCCATCTAAAAGTTATTTAATTAACAAAATCTAAAATCCAAGCCTTGAGTGATGCAAATATGAGATGATTTCCTCTTAAACTACAAAGTTCTTCACCATACTCTATGCATATCTTTTCACAAAAGAAGATGTCTACTCACTGTCACTAATTGGAAAGATAATAATGGTACATAATTACATAAATTCTCATTTAGTCCTTTAAACTTTCCAAAGGAAGCACTAATTTCTATAATTATATTTTTGCCCTTCTACTTTAGTTTTTGGAATTGCACTCGACCGTTTAAACACTAATCCAGAGTTGGGGAGAATCAGTCGCTTCCTCGCCTTTACCTTCAGTTATTACAAGAGTTGTTGTGCGGAGATTGGTGAATTGCTAATCAGTCATTGTACAACACTAATTGTAGCACCAATACTGAGGCAGCCTTGTTCCATACAAGCTAGCATTTGGCCGGCGAGAAGCATGTTAGTTCATGTTCGACTCCAGTTTCTTCACTTGTGTGCTTCAGTGGTTTTTATCTCTAAATCCATTAAACTTAATTTTTTAAGAATTACCTGCATACAAAAGAATAATGAGTCGAAGATTTATGACTCATTTACATCTTTATCTTATGATTTTGTATCACTTAAGTAGAGAATAAGGATAATTATAATTTTAATGGTGTTTTTGTAGGTATTTATTGCTTTCAAGGAGTTTTGATGAAAAAGGAAAAGAATTGAGGAGAAACAAGTTGATAAACAGAGGAATTGAAATGGAGAAAATAGACCTTCTGATGTTGCAAAAGCTACTCAAGGGTTGCTTAAGCAATGGTCAACAACTGAGTCAATCCCTCTTTAGCGGACATATGGGGATCCTTTAGAGATAGGGTCATCTGAGTCAAAATCTAATTTAGCACGCTAATACGATGTTTTAGCTAGAGACGAAGAATCAATGGGTGGATCTTTCATGATAAGGACCTTGATTTTGAAAGGGTGGCTTAAGAAATTGCCTGTTGACTTTAGCAACTGTCGAGGCAGGGTTCAATGGGAAAAAAAGGAATTTTACACATTTAGACCTCAAATTCTCACAATAGCTTATGGAGAGCTAAAGGGAAAATTATCTTTCATATTGTTTACATTTTCTGGTATCTTGAAACTTTGAAGAACACTCCATGTCTTAGGCTTAGGTTTCAACAGCAAGTATCCTTACAATTCACCATTGGATTGAAGCTTGAGTTCTCAATAGTAACCTTTTTTATCTTCTTTTCATTTCCTTATTTTGTAGTGCATGAATTATTGGTGTAATTGATAATAGAAGGATTGGAGTTTTGTGCTAGAAATAGACATTTGACGGTTTGTTGATTTTATTCCTTTTCTTTTGTAATTACTTGAATGTTTTCTCATTTATGAAATCGGTCTTTGAATATCCAATCAATTTCATGATTTACATCATTTCCAAAATGATTTGATCACTCCTTCGACTTACCCTTTTACTTTGATAGAACTTGAAAGAGTTAATATAGGTTGGAAAAAGTTAATTTCTGCATAATTTGAGGTGTAACAACTCTTATATCATATTATAGCTAGATATAATAAATTCATGCAATGCCTATAATTGAATTAATTGTGTTGTCACTTAACTAGGTTTAAAAGAACTAGTTGAGAAGTATTTTTCTATGTTCGAAAGAGGTAGGTGGATAATTTATATCTCAATGCATATATGACTTTACCATGATTGATTGAGTCTACATGAGTTTGATTGAGTCTAAATGAGTTTAAGGTGCAATGGATCATGTGAATGTTAATTGACTTCCCATTCCATAATTCCCATTGATTCCTTGCTTGAAAAGACCTTTGCCCTTGTTCCCCTATTCTCTTTTCTCTCTTTTCAGTAATGTTACATATATCTTCATATTATAATTATATTTTTCATTTCATATTCAAAGTAGTAGCTTATAATTCTTTATTTCTTCTATAGCCTGCATAGTATTTCTTGAGGGATTTGACATGACTTTATACGCTGGATTTATATTGCTAGCGATCGTCTACACATTGATTTGCAAAGGTGTAGTTGAGCATTATGGAAAGAGACATCGTTGGAATAATTCAACATATTAAATATATTTAGAATGTATAGTTTTCTTGTTTCTATCCAAATTGTGAACATTTTCTTATGCTTTCTTTCTGTGTTGGTTCTATGGCTTTGTGAAGAAATAATATTTGGTGGTTTCAATCCCTATGTTAATTACTCGTGGCCTTGTTGTGGAGGACTTCAGGTTGAGGAAAGTTAGGTGTGAAGAAATGGGTGTGGTGTCAAACTCCGCTCATGAAATTGTCCCAAAAGCTTGAACATGGTGAGAAGCTACTATATCTAATTCTCCAAATGGGAAATGATTTCCGCGATTTGTACCTAACTTTGTACCATGAAATGATCCTACTCAAGTCTGAAATTGCAACTTTGAAGACTAATGTGTGAACACGAATTGAAGTATGTAATGCTCATTATGAAATGGTCAAAATTAATGCATTGGAGCTAGAGTTTCAAGAAAAGGGTGTTGTGAAAAATGTGAAAGAAATTTTTGGGTTTTTGCATACCATCCAAGACAAAAATAATCCAAGATAACTAAATCAAACAAATGATAATAACTTGCAAGAAAAATCAAAAGTATAATTTATGTAAACATTAATTCGTTTGGAAGTAAAAGTGTTGCTGAGTTGAAGGCAAAGATTTATGAAGTTCAATGTCAGAAAGGCATGGAGATCCTTGTTGCTAGAACCAATACATGTAAGTGTATGCGGTCAACCATGTAATATAGTGGCTTTTTTGAGTGGGATTATTGAACCCAAAAGAAATTAACTCAACAAATAACTAATTTTTGGTGTAACTATAATTAAATGGAAATGTGTGTGAGAATTTTGAATGGTGATTTATACTAACAATTTTTAGTAATTAAATTAATTAAGCTAACTAACAGTTGACTCAATTTGAAGTAGAGTTTTTCAAACAAATGAGAAATTCTAGGGTTGCATTTTAGCATGAATTCAAGTATAATATCTCTTACTTTAGAGTCCTCTAGGTTATTAAGCTATTGATTTATAAGGTTAATTTTATGATAATGATTTCTCGACCTCTAATCACCTATATAGTTGACAGTCTAAGAACATTTTTGAGTGGGCATAGACATGAACCATGTAGTATTAACCTATCATCGTGTCCTGTTACCAAATGCGGTATACTGGGTATATCCTTATCCTAGCTATGAATCACTCTAAGTTCTATCCTAAAATGAACATACTCCTTACATTCCTCATTACCTGAATCTCAGTAATAATCTGATCTAAACTGTATGAATGTTCAAGTGTCATAAAAGAATGAAGCTTTGAAGCACCATGGTATAATACATAAATGTTTCCCCATAGGTATAGTCTGCCCTTCCTGTACGCTCGGTCTACTCAGCCCATAAGCTCGGTCTACTCAGCCCGTAGGTTATGTCTACATGGCCCGTAGGATCGGTAATAGAATTAATATATATGCTGAAGAATCCTACACTGTCAATAACTGATGAGGACAAAACAAGATCATAGACGACATCTAAAAGATAAAACATCACAACAATAACAAATAATCATAATTGATCAAAATATAATCACAACATGCTTTTCTAGGCTACTAAGTAAGTATTAGAGTGTCGATGATAGACATTAATCATACAGTGGTAGAGAATTCTATAGGATAAGACTACAAGTCATATAACGATTATAAATAGGCCATGTCAAGTTTAGGCCATTAGGATCATGCCAAAAGAGAAAAAAATAAGAATCAGCAAGGCTGTAATAACAAATCATAATTAACCACTAAGGCGTTAATGCCACACTCATGACCAGCCATGTCCCAACCATAAAAAGTGTCCAATAGAAACAACTATCAGCAACTAATTCCATTAAATACATTCTAACAACATCTCGAAGAAGCGACAAGCTCTTGAGGCAACATAACTAGGAATTCTTTACGTCATTCAATCCAACAACCATTGAATGCGACTCCAATAAGAATCAAAGAAACCTCACATTACATCCATCTTCATAAAACCACCAATAAACAACAATAATAGCCAAAATAACTATGAAAAGAGGTAGCCCATAGCCATAGCATCAAAGACACCACCACACAACTTGAAAATCTATAAAAATGACACTACGACATAGAATTATGAAGGAGGGTTGTAAGATAAATATTACCTTAACAAAAATATTGGAAATATTAATCTTGAAAATATGTCTCCTTAGAGCAACAACAAATGAAGCTTAAATAAAAAAATAACTATACCACAATGATGAGCTCGCAATATAGAGCAATTATGTTAAACTTCCAAGTTGAAAAGATCATCATCCATGGAGGCTTTAGTGGCTTGAGTTATGATTTTTATAGGTATTAAGATAAGTTTTAATGAATAATAAACGAATTATATGGATATATATAAAGCAAAACCAACTTAGATATTGGGGTCACACTTGAGGTGCGTGCTTGTGCAGTCTAACGAAAATGTGAATATCTCTCAATTCTGAAGTCGTGTGGAAAAACAGTTTAGTTTGTTGGAAACTAGACTCATCGAGATTTAATTTAACATATTATGGACATAATAAATCTTCATATATTTGGATAAAATCTCTAAGATAGTTGACCCAAAATTTTAGATTACTCCTTAATGACATTTACAATACCTTTTGCCGACTTTTATTTTTCAACTTCCTTGACTTTCATACTTAACATACAAACTTTTTGCAATTAAAATATCTCATAAAATATCCTTCCTTATGTATTAACAAGTCTTAGTCTTATGTAAAAAGTACAAGTTAATTCCAACGTTCAAATGAGTGGGTTGTTACATCTTTCCCCCCATTAGGGACATTCGTCCTTAAATGATTGATAATAATATTTGTTTCAACATAAAAAACAATACAAAAACTCATATATATCATATGTAACATACCTCATATACTCAAATGTGGGACAAACACTCTAAAGGAACTAACAGGTGGGGATATTTGGGTTTTATGTCCTCTTCAGGTTCCCATGTCAACTCCTCAACATTTTGTCTCCACAACAACACTTCACACAAGCTATATCCTTATTTCTCAATCTTCTTATCTGGCAATATACTACGGCAACATGAACTTCATGAGATAGCTCTCTAATATCTGAACATGTTTTGTTGGCGCTATAAGTGTTGGATCTCCAATACACCTTTGTAACATAGAAACATAAATAATAGGGTGTACTTCTTCTAACTCTGGAGGCAACTTGAAATCATAGACAACTCAACCTATCCATCATAAAATGGAATAAGGCCCAATGTACCTAGGGTTCAAATTACCCGTTTTTTATTCCCAAACCTAATAACACCCTTTATAGGCGAAACATTCAGAAGGAACCAACCACCAATATTAGATTTTTATCTCACCGCCTAACATCTGCATGTAATTTCTGATAGTTTTGAGTTATCAACAACTGTCCTCTAATGAACTTACACAGTTCCATGACTTTCTGTAGTAAGTCTGGTCCAAAAAATCTTAATTCTCCAACCTCAAACCAACCAAGAGGGGATCTACATTTTCTTCCATATAAAGCCTCATATTGTGCCATACTGATGCTGGAATTATAGCTATTATTATAAGTAAACTCGATAAGTGGCAAGTGATTATCCCAATTTCCTTTGAAATCTAGCATACACGCCTGTAACATTCAGCTTGGCTATCAGTATGAGGGTGAAATATTGTACTAAAATTCACCTATTTCCCCAAACCCTTCTAGAAAGATCATCAAAAATGTAATGTAAATTATGCCCTTTTTGTCTGAAATAATTGATTCAAGGATACCATCAATCTAACAATCCCAGCCCTGCATTATCTTTTGCTAAAAATGTGATCCTGACTGATAAGAAATTGGCTAATTTTATCAACTTGTCAATAATTACCCAACTAGAATAAAAATTCTATCTAGAATGAGCCAAACCTCTAACAAATTCCATATTTATATCCTCCTACTTCCATAATGGAGTGGGTATTTCTTGGGTTAGTCCACTATGTTTCTGGTACCCGACCTTCACCTGCAGATAATTAGAACAGTGTCTACGAACTTGGAAATATCTTTATTCATCCCAGGCCACATGCAAAAATCTCTTCAATTTTATGATATATTTTTGTAGAACTTTGGTGAATAGAATATTAAGAATATTGTACTTTCTTCATAATCTTTCATCCAAGACCTGCAACATCTGAAACATAAAATTTGTGTCTGCAACATCAAAGACCTGCAACTTCTTGAACTAACTGAGTACAAGCAACCTTCAACCTTAGCCAAAGCCATTTTGAGAGGCAATCAAAGGTGTGTAAACACGAACGATTGTGAGTTTATTTTAACTAGCACTAACATTGTTTGCTGTTTGTTGTGTGTTTTCTTAATACGTACAATGACAACCATAAGTGAAGTACCCTAACCCAAGAGAGGGGTTACTTTGGACTCTATAATGGAAGTAATTACCAATAAGAGTCATAGAATGGAAGCGGCGGAAAGCCAAAAGTTACCACTATGTAAGTTAGTATATCAACCATGGATGGTAGAATGACCAATATAGAGGATTGCCTTGACTCTACCAATTCTACCCCACAAGCCATCTATCAAGCTTCCACAAGTGGACGTACCCATGCTACGTTTCCTACTATCATACCCGAAGCCTTCCATCAAGCATTTAACCCAACTCCAACAAATCCTGACCCAAATTTCCAAAACACCATTCGACCATTACAATAACAATTCAATCAAAAATCTTCACCAAACAAAAATAGACTATACAAAGCTCTACTAAACCAAAATATGCCCAACTATATGCCAAAAACCAAAATCCACCCAACCAAGTTCCCCAAAACCAAAATAGACCAATTCACATAATTTAGGTGAGGGATGATGAATACCAAGGAGGGTATGAATGTGAAGGAAAAGAAAACCCATGGAATGATTTGAGAAGGAATGCACCAAGAGTTTAAATAGGTTATCGATGGTGTAAAGGTAGAGTTGGTCTGATGCTTCATAGCGAGAGAAACTATGGTAACCCTCCACAAGTTGGGAGACCAAGAGAAATTATGGGTATCATGAATATGATCAAGTCCTAAAAGAAGAACAAGGTAACCAAAAAAAAGAGAAAGGTCAAATAGGTTACCATAACAACAACCAAGGAGGTGGAGGATGGAGAAACTATTATGGGGAATAAGGAGACAATGAAGGTCGAGAAATGTGAATCAATTCAATTAAAACTAGTTTTCCCACTTTCTAAGGAGATTGTGATCTCGATGCAGATCTAGAATAGTAGTCACTTTGTGAGAGGATCTTTCAAGTCAATTATTTGACCAAACTCAAGAATTGTTTCTTTGTTATTACTCAATTTGAAGGGCATGCGATAACATGGTAGGAAGACAAACAGAAGTATCATCTAATCCATCAAGGTAGACGACTTCCACCATGGAACAAATTAAAAGCACTTATGAAAGTAAAATATGTATCGGAGAGGTACATACAAGACTTTCTTTCCAAATTGTACAACTTGAAGTAAGGAAGCAAAGGTGTTGCAGCATATTTCAATGAGTTCCAAAACATGATCTTGATGCTTGAGTACCATGAAAATGAAGAACATACTATTATTCACTTCAAGGTGGGGTTGAACAAAGTCATCTCTTCAAAGTTGACCATTCAAAACTTTTCTAGTTTGAAGGACATCTTTGAAGTGGCTATTGAGATAGAGAGAGAACTCAATGATGAGAAGAGCTACACATACAAAGGTAATTCATCATCAAATTCTTGGGGTAAGAATAAAGAGGTAGTTGATAAGTCTCTGGGTTGGAAAAAAAATAAGTACTTCAAGAAGACCTATGAGAAGAAGCCCTTTGAAGGAAACACTCCTAAGTATCCCATAAGAGAAGGAGGTAACAAATAATTGACTGAGTTTCCTAAAGCTATTCAATACCACAAGTTCCAAGGATGGGGTCGTATGATGCGTGAGTGTGCAAATCGGTTGAATGTCCTTGTGCAAGGAGGAGAGTTATACGTCGAAGGGGAAAGAGGAAAAAATAAAGGTTATGAGGAGGAACTATAAAAAGATAAAGAGTTTAAAAATGAAGAAGAGGGATATCAAGACCCATGTGATAGAATTGATGTTGTCATTCCAAATGGTTTGATGCGTAAATGTCCAATTGAAGAGGCTTGACCTCAAGAAGGATATTTCACCGTGTGCATGAATATGGTAAGAAGGGTCATGATTAGCAAGGCCAAGGATTATCCAAGCCAAAGAGAGAATATCTTCCATTCCAAATGCCCCATCAAAGATAATGTATGTTCCTTGATCATTAATAGTGGAAGTTGTGCAAATGTTGCTAGCACCGCCTTAGTGGACTTTTTGAAACTTCCTAACACTAGGCCTACTACTCCTTACAAACTTTAATGGTTAAGCGAATGTGGAGAATTGATGGTTCATAGATAAATATTGATCAATTTCAGTATTGGGAAGTGTTAAGATGAAATTTTATGTGACTTGGTTCCAATGCAAGATTGTCATGTACTACTCGGGAAACCTTGGCAATATGATCGTTCAACAAAGCATGATGGTAGCACTAACCAGTATTCCCTAGTGTTGGACAGTCAAAAATATGTTCCTCACCCTATGTAACCTTACCAAGTAAATGAAGCATATCAAAAAATGAATTAATTGAAGGAGAAAAGTAAGGAAAGTGGAGAGAAACATGTGATAGTTAAGGTTGATGAAGGAAAAGAATGGAGGAGGTTAAAATGGAAGACGAAAGTTTTGATGGAAAAGTATAGGAGATAAGGGAAGAAGTGGCAGCCCAAAGTTCTTTGATCCTTATCACACATAGGGATCATGTTCTACAAACTAACCCATCTCATTCTTCTCTTCCCTATTATATTTCCTTTCTTGTGTAGGATTATGATGATGTCTTTCCAAAGGAGCTTCCAAAGGGATTAATTACCCCCTCTCCTTGGTATTAAACACCAAATCGACTTTGTACCGGGATATTAATTGACTAATAAACCATCTTATCGAAACAACCTAAAAGATACAAAGGAGATCTAACAAAAAATATAGGAACTTTTTAACAAGGGATATGTGAAGGAGAGCATGAGCCCATGTGTCATACCATTCTTATTGGTTCAAAAGAATGATAGGACATGGAGCATGTGAGTGGATTGTCGAGCAATCAACAAGATTATTGTAAAGTATCACCATCCTATTCCTAGATTAGATGACATGCTTGATGAATTGAATGATTCTTGTGTGTTTACAAAGGTAGACCTTCGGTGTGGGTATCACCAAATTCATATGAACCATGGTGATGATTGGAAAGAACCTTCAAAACCAAATTTGCTCTCTATGAATTGATGGTTACGTTGTTTAGTCTCACTAATACTCCAAGTACTTTCATGTGTTTGATAAACCATGTGATGAAACCCTTTATAGGAAAATATGTTTTGGTGTATTTTGATGATATCCTTTTTTAAAGCAAATCTCTAGATGAACATGTTGAACATTTGAAGGGTGTTTTTGATATGCTCAGAAAAGAATAATTGTATGCAAACCTTGAGAAATGTTCATTTTGTGGGGATGAAGTTGTGTTCCTAGGATTTGTTGTTAGTTCAATACGAGTCAAAGTGGATGAATCCAAGATTGATTTAATTAAAAATTGGCTTACCCTAAAATTAATTAGCGATGTAAGAAGCTTTCATGGGCTAGCTAGTTTTTATAGGCAATTTGTCAAAAGGTTTAGAACTATAGCCACCCCCTTGATTGAGGTAATCCGAAAGGATAAATCTTTCAAGTGGGGTGACAAGTAAGCAAAGGCCTTTGAATCTTTAAAATCTATACTTAGCTCCGCTCCCTTGTTGCAATTACCATATTTTGAGAAAATATTTGACGTTGAATGTGATGCTAGTAAGGTAGAAATTAGAGCTATCTTAATGCAAGACCAAAAGCCCATTGCCTAATTTAGTGAAAAGCTAATAGGAGCAACTTTGAACTATTCTACTTATGATCTTGAATTGTATGCTTTGATTAGACCTTTAAGCAATTAGCAACATTACTTGTGGCCCAAAGTATTTTCAGCCTGACCAACCATGAGACCTTAAAACACCTTAGGGCCCAAGAAAATTTTAATAAGAGGCACGCCAAATGGATTGAATTCCTTGAAGTTTCTCTTATGTAATCTAATACAAAAAGGGGAAGGAAAATGTTGTGGCCAATGCCTTGTCAAAAAAACATGTTTTGATAAATACTTTGTCTTCCAAATGGCTTGGGTTTGAATATTTGAAGACATTGTATCCGGACCTACTTTGCAAATATCTTTCTAGATTCTGAAGAATTGTAAAGGGAAAGGTGGTCTAGGGAGAGATTATCCACCCATTTTTCAAAATTTGATGGATTCTTGTTTAAGGGTAAGAGATTTTATGTTCCAATGAGCTCTTGGAGGGAACTCCTTGTGAGAGAGGCACATGATGGGGGATTGATGGGACACTTTGGCATTGCTAAAACCTTGAGTATTCTTGATGAGCAATTTTATTGGCCAAAAATATGATCCGATATTGCTAAAATTTGTATCCAATGTGTTGAGTGCAAGAGTGCCAAGTCTACACTTCTTCCTCAAGGGTTGTACACCCCTCTTCCCACCCCTCATGCACCTTGGGTTTATATCTCCATGGACTTTGTTTTAGTCCTTCAAGGGTGACAGCATCAGCCAATTTGATTTATTCTATTCCCAAAGGCGAATCCCAATAGACTCGGGGGAAGGATAGTATTTTTTTGTGGTTGAACGATTTTCTAAAATGGCTCATTTTATTGCATGTAACAAATGTGAGGAAAATTCTCATGTTGCATCATTATTTGTTGAGAATGTGGTCAAATTACATGATATTCCGAAGATCATTGTGAGTGATAGGGACTCCAAATTCCTTAGTCATTTTTGGAAGGCCTTGTAGACCCTCTTGGAACAAGATTGTTGTTTTCCATATCTTGTCACCCCCAAACCAATGGCCAAATCAAAGCGTTGAATAGAATTTTGGGTTCTATGCTCCGAGCCATGGTGAAAGGGTGATTGATATCTTTGGAGGAGCATTTGCCTTTAGTTGATTTTGCACATAATAGAGTTATTCATAGTCCTATTGGCATGACTCCATTAAAATTGTTTATGTTTTTAACCCCATTGGATCTCATCCCTTTGTCCCAATATTTTTTTTGAATCTAGATGGAGCAAAGAGAGTCAAATCTGTGAAAAAGTTACATGAAAAAGTAAGGATCTAACTTTAAAAGAAGAACTAGGAAATTGCAAACAAAGCCAACAAAGGGATGAAGAGGCTTGTGCTTGAATTGTGAGATAGGGTATGGGTTCATTTTCGCAAAGAGAGGTTCCCCCACAAAAGGATGGGGAGGTTGATGACAAGAGGTAATGGTCCTTTTTAAGTGCTTGAGAGACTCAATGACAATGTTTATAATATTGATCTTCTAGTGGGGTATCAAGTGCATAACACATTTAATGTGAGTGAACTTTCTCTCTTTGATACCCATGGTGATGGAGATGCGAATTTGAGGAAACATTCCTTTTAAGAAGGAGAAAATTATGCTACATGGATCTCATCAAGGCTATTCACAAGAATTCAAGCATGTCAGTTGCAAGCCCGTCAAGGTTTAGTCTCAAAGAAGGAGATAGTAGAGTACATCTTGGGACCACCCAAGGGATTCTACGTCATGGTGATAGAAGTAGTAGACAGCCTTAGAGTGACGACTTCCGATGTCCCATTAGATGGATCGTTAGAAGGTGGCTAGAAAGGTCGGATACTAGATAAAGATGACGATAAGGCTAACGAGTTGATGACGGAGTCACGAGTTGTAAGACCGATTATCACACATCACGACAGTCCGAATGGGCCATTTTTGCGATGTTTTAAGGGACACTTTTGGGGAATTTTTGTAATAAATAACCAAATACTATAAATAGCTAGCTTGTATTCATTCTTAGGTTGGATTTCTTTTGCTATTGATGAACAATACTCCTAGAGAGTGTTTGAGAGCTTGGTTAAGCTTTGGTTGACTTTTTTCTTAGAAACAAAGGTTGCGGGGTGAATTCAATTCCCTTGAGGTCTTTGTAAGAGTTAGGTTCTTTGTAGGATTAATCCGATAGAGGTTATAGTTTTTTTTGATTTCTTGTCTTGTGTCTATCTATCTATCTATCATTTTTGCTTCTTGTTTTTGATTCCGCGTTTATTCTTAATTTCCTAGTCTGAATCATATCAAGAAGTGGATATTGTAATGACCCTCAGGTAATTTTTTTTGATACCTCCTTTTCATTGTTCAGAGTATTCCTATAGTAACCCCTAGCCATTTGTGACTTGGTGGCACTGATTGTTCGGTCGCATAGTCATACCTTTCAATTTTATGCCCATTCTCTATATTGGAGCTTCCAAAACTAGGAAATTTGATATGAGTTTAGGGCCATTTACTGTTTTAGCCTTTGAAATTTCGCATAAGGTTGACTTTGGTATACATTCTTGAAAAATATGCTTGGATGAAAATTTTGTTAGTGCGGTTAATTCTAGAATATCGAATTTTGTATAAAACAACCCTTTGTTTGCTTTTTGAGGCTTGTCTTCTAATCCCGAGCCACTTTGTGGGAAGTATGCTAAAAATAACACTAGGGTTCAATAAAAATGATCTCATATGGAAATTCTAATTGTGCCATTGAGTTCGGAACATCGAATTTTGTAGGGTAGCATATGTATTTTATTTTTATCGGGTTCCAAACGAAATTCAAGCACCCTGTCGGATATTTTAAGGTTGGCAAAAGAACCAACTTTTAATTTATCAACATCAATCCTTCATAACTCTCTCATTTCAAGTCCAATTTTAGTAATTTGAAGGTTCATCTTGTGGGTTGTTTTGTACGAACTACGTTTCTGAACTCGAAAACTGATTTGGAGTCTCTGTTGAGGTAAAATTCAAAAAATACCTACTTCCATGACCCTTTTGCGAGCTTTATTTTGGGTATATTTGAGGCTTGATATCTCAGCCATTTTAGGTCTAAATGTCATGATTTAAGAGCCTAGATAGTGAGGTTTTTTGTGAGGATCATCATGGTATAGTTGGTTTCAGTAGTTAGGCTCTCATTTCTTGTAATTTCTTGGTTATAGTTGCGGCCATGTCTTTTTAATAATGCTAAATTTTTGATATTGTTGAATATGCTTGTTTGGGTTATCCGAACCTCAAAATGCATTCCATTTTGGAACATAAGTTTGAGGTAGTGTTTAGGACCTCTTGATGGAATCCATTCCAAAATTATCATATAGGGTCCCACATTCTCGTCTTTGACTCCAAAATTAGTTTGTCTCTATTTTTTTATTTCTTTATTAGCTAAATAACTGTAATGGTAATGTGGTTTTATTTTTGATAGCGTGGTAGCTATCTGAGGCTGTTTAAAAGGAAAAAGCTCTGTGGAGTATTTTGGAGAACGCATGTTCGGCCTATAGGTAAGCTATAACTTCCTTCCTTTATATTGAGCTTGAGAATATGATTGCATATTGATTAGATGGAATTTGGATTGGGTAACTATAGAATCATGCATAGGTTTTTATTAGATCCTCAATGCTATGTGGATTATTTGTATACTTGTTTTCTAATTATTGGAAGTATTTTCGGTCTTAACCTAGGTTTAACTAGTACTTGACTTAGAACTGCATTATTCGGGCTAATAGGTCTTAGTTTTGTCCCGACGTCATTTTGGCTAGCTTAGATCCCTGTAAATTAATATAGTAGACTTGAGTCTGATTGTTTGAGCCTTAGCTTATGATGCACTTGCTCCAAGAAGGTTTGACCTTATTTCTTCCATTCTACGATTTTGCGAGTTACATCAGCAAAACTAATTTCATTCTGCTATTGGAGGTTAGTTATGGATTCAACCTTGGGAATTAAATTTATTGGCTAAGTGTGGATGGCATTCAATGGATGTTCTGATTATGGATCAATTGGTACTACTTCAGCAGATACAATAGAACTTTTGTCAAACATCTAGATTCATGTTCTGGCCACGACCTTATTGATATTTCAAAGAGCATTGGGTTTAAAGTTTGGCAAATATCACTCGAATAATTATATAGAACAACCGGGTGAACCTCAATTACTGGGTACTTGTAGTTGGTTATTTATATAATTTTGGGGAGCATCCGGTGTGAGGTTCGACCTTCGTTATGTCAGATTCTATTAGGATCCAACCCCGTAGGCCGTGACTGGGGTCCAACCTAGACCCCCATATACATACCTAAGAACCCCGATGGGTCATGACAATTTTATTTACATATTGCCCATTTTTTTGTTCTGTCTCTAGAGGAGTTACCACTGATCGTATGATGAAAGGGCACGCAACATGACAAGGCTACAATTTCATATTAAGATGCATCATACATCGCATAGACGCTGTTGAACAAAACATACACACAACCCACACACATATATATAGACCTCTAAGAATATTAACTGTATTATGTGGCGGGACAGGGCCCCCGCCGTACCCCTGAATAAACAATTATATATATTTGAAGACAAGTACCAAAATCTAAGCTCTGACACAATGGAGCTCTTCCCATAATTGTTGACTGGAAATCCTAATCTGACGGATATCCAACGCGTACCTATACCTGTGGTCATGAAACCCATCCCCCCCAAAGAAAGTGGGTCACTACGATATTTGTACTGAGTATATAAAGCATAACACCGTATAAGTAAGATTACAGCAAAATTAGGGATGCAGAAAACATGTATAACATTTAATAGACTATTGTACCCGCATCTTATAAGATAGAGTCACGTATACCATCGTCACATATCGTACCTAGCCCACTCGAGGACTCGGTGTTACAAATATATCATTCTATCATCATAGGCATATATATATTGTTAGCACTGTAGAACATATAGCTCGATCCATGTATATAGTAGGTTAGTGCCGAGGAACATATGGCTCGATCCCTATACATATAATATGTTAGTGCCGAGGAAATTCTGGCCCAATCCTTATACAAATAATACGTTAGTGCCGAGGAACGTCCAGCCCGATCCTTACACATATAATACGTAAATACCGAGGAACGTTCAGCCCTATCCCTATATAATATAATAATGCATATATGTGCACGTAAAACTTGGTAACATAGAAAACATCCCTCAACACATTATCATAAAGTATGTCTAAGATCCTATAGGTCTAGGAGCTTATACATCCAATCATTATTCAGTATGTAGAAGGCTCGAGGGTTGTAGTTCAACTACTTTAAGACCCTTACCGTTCAAAGGTGAGTGCAAGTCATGAGTTATGCTCAAAACCTACAAAGGGGATTACCTTTAACTCATATCTTATATCGCTTCACTTACATTAAACCATTTCAAGAGAGGGAAGGAATAGGCTTCACATGTACTACTTTTCATGGTGTCGATGATTTACAAGGCCATAACTCAACTATAGCAGGAGTTCGAACATCGAGAAGTGAATAAGATTTATGAGTTATACTTCTAGTTCTATGAATGGAATTATCCCCACATTTTATATACGAACCACTTATGGCTAATACATGCCAAGAGAAAAGAAGGATAGCTATACATGCTCATTACTTCCTAACATATGAAAGGATTGAGAAGCCCTAGTTCAATGACTGTAAGGGTAGAATCACATACCTGTTATGGGTTGCTCCTTGGATTTATGAGTACATTTACCCTTGAGCTCATATCATTCATTACTTAACTTGAAGACATGCCAAAAGAAAAGAAAGGGTAGAATCACATACCTGTTATGGGTTAATCGTATACAGACTCACTTTGTTACTCTTTTAACCTATTTAACATGAAAGTAATGCTAAGGATAGTAACTCTCGACTTTCCATCTCCTAAACCTACCACCCATTATCCATAGGAATTACCTCCTTGATCACACTTCTCGACTAGTCTCAACTAGTCTATTAGTTAGTTAATGAGTTAACGGAATTCGGGCAGCATCTCTTCTATAACTCGCCCTATCCGAACCTCCAATTACCTCGTTAACTACTACAGCCAACCAATAACAACAATGTGTATCTCATATACAAGTAAACCATTTCAACATTACACAACACAAATGTCAAGACCCAACCCCGTGGGCCGCAACTGAGATCTGACCTTAACCCTCGTATACGTATCTATCAGCTATAGTTAAGTTGAACCGTATGTGATGTGATACTATACCCAAAAACCCCAATGGGTCAAATTTTTTTCATATACATGTAGCCTATTACACCTGTATCATAACATCAAAGGGCATGCAAGCCGACAAGACTTTCATAACACAAAAACATTTCCAATATGTCATGTGAGCACAACTGAACAAAACATAAAAAATAACCCACAAACACATGTCTACAGACCTCTAAGAGTATTAATTATATCAAATGGCTGGATAGGGCTCCTATCGTACCCCTGAACAAACAAATATATAAATCAAATTACCAGAATCAAAGATTAGGCCCCGAAATAGTGGAGCACTTCCAATATAGTAGAGTGGAAATTCTAAGTTGGCGGATCTCTAAAATGAACAGTTATACATGCAGGCATGAAATGCATCCCCCCGGAGAACGGGGGGGTTAGTACGATATATATACTGAGTATATAAAGCATAACATAACATAATTGAGATAACAACTGAAATAGGGATCCAGGAAACCAGTATGACAGTTAACAATTCACTATAACTGCAACTTATGAAAAGAGGGCATATATATGATCCTCACATATCACTCCCTGCCCGCTGTAGGACTCGGTGTTACCATATCATCGTATATGGCATCATACCATCGTATATGACATCATTTTATACATTACAAGTACAACACTATGTTTTCATATGTATGCCTATCTATCATATCCGACCTTTTAGTGAGGGTCTCGGTGAAAGAGTAGTGTATATGTCGTACCATACCCGACCCACTATGGGACTCGGTACCATTATCACATAGTAAAATATGTCGAGGAACGTTCAACCCGATCCATAATTTAAAATAATGTTGAGGAACGTATGACCCGATCCATATTTTAAAATAATGACGAGGAACATACGACCCAATCCATATTTTCCATCATATCATCATATAAATATCCGGATCGAGACTCAGTGATGAGCATCATCACATACGGGGTCATCGTATGCTTCACTTCATCATATATGACATTTCATTCTCGTATACTTCTTACATATATATATAGCCAGCCCGGGACTTGGTGAACGAATACTAAAGCTAGGGAAAAATGCATTCCTGGCCCTCTCATGGGACTCGGAGGAAGATGGGTTACACTGTGTATGAGCAGAGTAGTAAGAAACCATATACAACTAAGTCATCATTTAAGACACAATGAAACAGGCAAGTGAACCATTACCTAAAGACCGGAGTGGTGATCGTCATAAGTACCTTCTAAACACCGTTAGGGATCATATTAGCTAGAGTTTTAGGTATCGTAGATGTGTATCGAGATAAGGTTAAACAGCTTGTGGAAGTAGAGACGTTTGTCATCACAGATACCTTATGAATAGGAGCTGATGCACTCAATTATTATTCATCAGATAGGAGACTTAGGGTAGTAGTTCAACTACTTTAAGAATTCTAATATCAAGTAGTGAATAAAAGTCACGAGTCGTACTCAGATCTTATAACTTGAACAACCTCAACCTCATATCATATACCATTTCATTTATAATTAAGACATTCCAAAAAGAAGAAGAGATAGGCTTTACATAAACTACTGTTCATGATCTAAGAGCCTTAAAAGGCAATAACTCAACTATTACAAGAGTTTTAACATCACATAGTGAATAAAGTCTATGAACTACACTTGGAATTTCATGAGTGGAATTATCCCCACATTTCATATACAAATTATTTATAACTTATACCTAAGACATACCAAAAGAAAAGAAGAATAGCTCTACATACCTGTTATGGGTTAATATCATCCAGACTCGCCTCGTTACTCTTTTAACCTATTTAATACGAAAGTAATGATAAGGTTAGTGACTTTCGACTTTCCCACTCTTAAACCTACCACCCATTATCCATAGGAATTACTTCCTTGTTCACACTTCTAGACTAGTCTCGACTAGTCTATTAGTTAGTTAAGGAGTTAACAAAAATTGGGCATCATATCCTCTATAAATTGCCCTATCCAAACTTTCAATTTAAACCCTAAACCTTAGCAGAAAACCAACTAGAACAATAAGCAGCATATATAAAAGACGCTTGAAACTACGATACCAAAAAAAAGTTTTTAATCTCTAGTTCGTAAAACCTTTAACCATACATAATGGAGATTTATGTGGATGTAACCATAAGATCCCACACACCTTTTGGAACATGCTACAGCCCTGAAACACACAATAAAAGAACCTGCAAGCGCAGAACAACAACCACAACATCCTACTCGACTTCAATTTAACTATGACGACCTTAGTTTAGTTTGTTTCTAACGTCAAGCATCCTTGTGAAATTTTTATACTTCCATCAACATATAAGACATGTAAAAACCACAAAATAAACTCCAAATTGAAAGGAAAACCCTTACCTTATCTGAAATTGGCCATACCTTGCCAAAATTCACCTCGGAAGTTCTCTAGTTGCGGCTAAAATTTTGTGGCTACTTGTTACCCTCTTGATGTTGATCCAAAAAGAAAATTTACATTATGAACACCCTCAATTCATTATAGGATACCTTAGATAATTAATTTACAGAGCGAAGCTCGGAGGCTTACCTTGGCAGCCTCTAGGTCGTAGCTCTCATTTCTTCTTTCTCTCAAGTTTCTCTCCAATTCTTCCAAGTGTAAAGCTGAAGAAATGACTCCTTAGTCATCATAAGGTACCCATATACACCTACACGTGATCGAGGAATACCTTAAATAATTAATCCACAGAAAGAAATTGGGCCTTACCTTTTCTTTTGCTCAAACCCGTAGGTCTCTCTCTTTTGCTCCTAGCATTTTCCCTTAGCTCTCTCTAAATTTCTAACTTGTAAAAGATCAATATGATGACTTAGTCATCAAATGGAATACATATACTTTCCCTTAGGAGATGACACATTTCAGCCCCTAAGTGTGACATGTATCAAGTCCAATTGGGCTACCTCAATCATGCAACCACCCCTAGGATAACATATGAAAGTGGGGTCCCCCCCAAGAAGGCAGGTGGGTCACCTCCTTGCTTCAGCTACTTCCACGTGGCACTTCCTCCTGCTGCTATATGGCACTCTCTTCTTGCTGTCACATGTCATCCTCCTCTCTCCCTCGTGGGTTCATAATCTCGTCTTTCCTTAAGAACCCGTGTAAACCCTGCTATGTAAGATTGGTATGTACTAAAGTAGCTTAAGTATATAAGATGTCACGACCCAACCCCATAGGCCATGAATTGTTCCTATATGAACCCCTATATACATGTCTATCAGTTGTGGTCGAGTCGAATTATAAATAACATAACACCATGCAACATAACCATATTTAATGATAACATTTTTATAAACTAGTAGCCACTTTCATTTGTGTCACATCATGAAAGGGCACACAAACCGACAAGGATATCATAACATAACAACATGTACCATACATCATATAGACCCAGTTAAACCAAACAGACATACACAACCCACATATATATCTCTGCAAACCTCTAAAAATATTAACGACAACATATGGAAGGACAGGGCCCCTGCTGTACCCCTGGATAAAAAAACAATTATATATATCAGCGGCCAGTGCCAAAAATAAGGCTCTGATACAATAGAGCCTCTTCCAGCTGAGCTGAATGGAATTCTAAGCTGATGGACTCCCAAAATCTGTATTTTTACCGGCGGGCAAAAAACTCAGCCCCCCGAGAAAAGGGGTTCAGTATGACATATGTACTGAGTATGTAAAACATAATATAACACAAGTTGAAGTATCTCTAAAATAGAGAAGTAGGGGATAAAATATCAAATCAAAAATCTTTACCTGTACTCAGTGAATCATAAAAGTATGCATGCTCAAATTATACAATATAGACGGCCCCATTAGGGATCCAGGGAATCATATCTATAGGACCATCATAGGACTGGCACCATCACCACCTTATTACAACATATTATCATATATATACATACGTACCCATCCCTCTAGTGAGGGGCTCAATGAGTTTTTCATGTTATTGCATTATCATGTCCTTGTATAGTGTACCCAACCATTTAGTGAGGGACTCAGCGGATAATGCAGTGAACTATGCACGAGAACATACCCTGGCCCGGGACTCAATGATAGAAGGGTTACCATATTTATGAGTAGAGTAGTGAGTAATTATATGCAATTTAAATCATTATTAGAGACTCGATAGAATAAGAAAGTTAATCTTTTGCCTGAGGACTTGAGTAGTAGTGTAGTCATCTCGAGTACCCTCTAAATGCCATTATGTGCTATACCAATTGTAACCTCGAAGACCCTAGACATGCACCGATGTAAGGCCAAGTCACTTATGGAGTCAGAAACACTTGTTATCATATAGTCTTTAAGACTTAGAGACTGTACATTTGGTACCTCTTTAACATATAGAAGTTTCTAGGAAAATAGCTCAACTACTATAGGAGTTCAATATTCAGAAGTAAATAAGAGATACTTAAGAATGGAATTACCGCATAGCTCATATCATATTTAACTTACAACTAGGACATGCCAAAAAAAGAAAGAGAATAAGCTCTATTTAGTCTGTACTTCCCTTCATGTGGTCATCATGTATATATTTTGCACCCGGCCCATCCTGGAGCTTGGTAAACAACTATGGCATTATAATCTCATTTTTCTTCCAAGTACATATCAAGAGAAAGGAGAGATAGCTTTCCACACACTACTTTTTAACGCGTAGACGCCTTGACAGGCGATACTCAATTTTTGTAGGGGTTCCAATACCAAGCAGTGTATAGGGATTATGAGGCGTACTTGGAGTTATAGGAATGGAATTATCCCCACATTTCACATACAATTCACTTACGGCTAAGGCATGCCAAAAGGAAAGAAAGATAGATTTACATACCTCTTATGAGTTACTCTTTATCACGTTCACCTCGTCGTCCTTTGAACCTATTCAACACGGAAACAATACGAATATCAACCATTCTTGACTTTTCAGCATCTTGAGTTGCACACGAGTATTCATAGAACTCATTTCCTCGCTCGTCTTCTCGATTAGTTCTTTAGCTAGTTAAGGAGTTAACGAAAATCGGGCAGCACCTCCTCTATAACATTCCCAATCTAAATTTCCAATTAAATCCCTAATCACTACTTCAAACAAACAACAACAACCTGCAGCTCATATACAAATAAAACATGGCAACATTACACAACATAAGCTCCAAACAACTTGCTTAACATTACGATACCAAAATAGGGTTTCTAGTCTCTATCTTGTAAAACCTTTAACCATACAAAGCGGGGGATCGTGTCGCTGCAACTAGAAGCTTCCACACCTCTTTTAGAATACCTTTAGTCCCTTAAACACACCACCACACATCTGCAGAAGCACCCCACACCCACAGCGCCTCATTTCAACTGCAATTTAACTATTACAACTCCAATTTTAAATTGTTTCCAACGTCAAGCATATTTATGGAATTTTCATATTTCCATCCACTTAAACAATGTGTAATACACTTCCTAAAAATTACATAAACTCCAAATTGAAAGGAAAGACCTTACCTTACCCGAAATTGGCCCAAACTTGCCAAAACCCGCCTCGGAAATCTCTTAATTGCGGCTGAAAGTAGTGGACTATTTGTACTTCTTCTCCGCTTACCCAAATTGAAATTTCCTTTTATTAAACACCGTCATATTATCTTAGGATACCTTAAATAATTAATTCACAGAGCAAAAGTTGAAGGCGTACCTCAAGGTAGCCAAACCCGTAGCCCATCTCCTTGGTTCTCCAAGTTTTTCTTTCAACTTTCTCTTATTTTTTCCAAGTATACGGCTGAAGATATGATTCTGTAGGCATTGTAATATACATATATATATCTCCACATGCTTGAGGAACACCATAGATAATTAATTCCCAGAGGAAAATTGGAGACTTACCTTTTTTTTCCTTATTGTCGTAGGTAATCTCTCGTTCTCTCACATTTTCTCTATTAGTTTCTAGGCTTCCTTTTCTCTTCTTGGCTGAATTTTTATCTAATGATCAGATTATTATTCATATAACATAAATATATAGGGTGTCTTTGGAGGTGACAGATGTCATCCCCAGAGAGTGACACGTGTCCAGCCCCTATTGGGCCACAGATCCATGCCTTGCCCCTTAGGATGCCACGTGTCCTTGTGGGGCCCACCCTCAAAGCAGGTGGGTCACCTACTTGAACCCAAGAAGGTGGGTCACCTTCTTCTACGTGGCACCTTCTCTTGATGCCACATGTCATTCTCCCCTCTTCCTCGTGAATTTGTAATCTCGTCTTATTTTAAGAACCTATGTAATCCTTTATACGTAAGTTTGGTATGTACCCAAGTAACTTAAGTATGTAAGACTCCTAAGTTAGTAGCTTACGCAGGTAAATCCATTCCTATGACTCATTACTTTGCCTCCAACTCCTTCTGACTTCTCATGACCCTAATTCCAATCTTTCCTCCCATGGGGTATCACATTCTCCCTTCCTTAGAGTCGTTTGATGGTGTCATAGATTATTCAATTCACATGATAACTTCTTAACAGCTTAGAAGACATTCCAATCTCAAGAGTGTGCGTGTAACATATGACTTCTAAGTTAATAACTTACGTTGGTAAGTCAAGTCCTACGACTCATTACTTGGCCTCCAACTCCTTCCGATTTCTCATGACCCTATTTCCAACCTTCCCTACTATGGGGTATCACATTCTCCCTTCCTTAGATTTGTTTGATATTGTCGTAGATCATCCATATCACATGATAACTTTTCAGAAGCTTAAGAGATATTCCGAGTTCAAGAGTGTGAGGTGTAACAACAAACTCCAAACAACTCGCTTAAAATTTTGATACCAAAATAGGGTTTTTAATCTCTATTTTGTGAAACCTTTAACAACACAAAATGGGGTTTCATGTGCCTGAAAGCAAAAGCGTATACAGTCAGTTTTAGTCATGTTCCAGACCTATAACACTACAAAACAACGTCCAACACAATACCACAATAACAACGACTCTAGCCAAACTTTAACCCCTTAAAATCGTGTCAAATCATCCCTACATGACCTGCAATGTTCTTTAGTCGTAACTTGTATATTTTTGTGTTTCCAATCCATATTTATACCTTCATAACATGTCCAAAACTTTACCAAAATGTGGGAGAAGAGAACCAAGTCATACCTTGCTAAAAATTAACTTTAGAGGTTCCTTAACATGCTGAAAGTTTGTGGGCTATTCGCATCACTTCTTCGCTGCCCCAAACAGTAATTTTATGCTATTACACACCTTCATGTAGCCATGGGATACCTTAAATAATTAATTCATAGAAAAAAAGTCGGAGGCTTACCTTTAATTGGAGAAACCCGTGGCTTCCTTGCTCTTACTCTCACGTTTTTCTCTCTTTTTCTTTCTCAGTAGAAGACTAAGGAAATAAATCCTTAGTCATCAAGACATGTATATATACACTCCCTTGGAGAGTGACATGTGGAAGACCTTAGGGGTGACATATGGCATCCCCCTAGGTCTCCACCTCATCCATGCGCCCAATCATACGCTGCCACATGGCAGCGTGGGGGTCCACTCCAAGCAGGTGAGTCACCTACTTGTCACTTGCTTTCTTCATTTTCATGGGTTCATAATATCATCTTACTTTTAGAGATGATGCATTCCTTACTACTTAAGCTCGATGTGTGCTCCAGTAGCTTATGTAGGTAAGATATCCAAGTTGGCAGCTTATGTGAGTAAGTCGAATCCTATGACTCACTACTTGGCCTCCAACTTTTTTCGAATTCTTATAACCCTACTTCCAGTCTTCCCTATTATGGGGTATATCATTCTCCATTCCTTAGAGTTACTTGATAGTGTTGTAGCTAATCTGGGTCATGTGGCAACTTTTAAAAAGTTTAAAAAAGCTTTTCAAAGTACAAAAGTATGGGGCATAACATCCTACCCCCCTTTAGCACATTCGTCCTCGAATGTTAAACAAAACCCTCTTCAAGGTCTTATATAGATTACAGGGAAATTTCATTTATCATAACCATTTATGATTTTACTATGTAATCAGTGTAATATTTTAGGCATTGATATTACCTATAGAGGTAGGGAACAGGTACATATATTTCTTTTCCATCTCCTTTGTATGCACCCATTCTATGATGTCTTACCATTCGAGGTCTTGACCAATAATTTCCTAGCACAGTCTCAGATATCACCTTGGCTTCTGTCTATTTATTACTGGCATTTAGATCTCATTAGCTCGTGCCAGTATGGGGTCTCACTTGAAGTTTAAGTATTCATATTAACATGCTATAATGTCAGCTAATTTCATCTCAGGCTTGTATTTCTCATATCTGTTTCCCCCTTTTAGAGTGTATCCATGACATTGTCTGTTTATTTTTAACTTGTCAGATGCATATGAGTCCTTTCCCCACATATTTGGTATACTTCCCCATATTCATATCTTCCTCTCTACAACCTATACTTTAGGTTACGAATGTACAAAACCTTAACACAATCGGAAGGTACTTAAAAATTCTCGATATACAAATACTGGTACTCAAGTAGTATCCTTAGGGTAGCAATGCATTCAAGCCACATTCTATTTATCCCGATTAGTAATTACCTAGTGTTTATAATCATCTCAAATTCTCCATTCAGGAGCATTTACACTCTAATGACCCATTCTTCGAGCTTCATCATAAAACTAGCCTTATCCCATCTATATCAACTTCCAAAGCATACTATGAACTTATAGCTCATTCTCTCTTCTCTTTTTTTTTTCTATTTTTGGGAAAATTTGAGTAGAGTTTCCTCTGTATTTCTTACTACCTCAACACCTGCAGGCAGAAAATGCCAATAATGCCTCACAAAGCCAACATATATATTCATATCTGTCACGACCCAACCTCATAGGCCATAACTGGGGTCCGACCTGGACCCCCCGTATACCTACATATCAGTTATAGTCATATTGAACTATGAACAAGGTGATACTAATCATAAAAAAACACCAATGAGTTAAAACTTTCTCGTGTACGTATGGCCTCCTTCACTTGTCTTATAACACATAAAGGCATGCAAGCTGATAAGGATGCTATAACATAAAAATACTCACAAAATGCCGTATAGGCACAATCGAAACTAACTCACAAACATCCCACATCCATATGTCTACAGACCTTTAGGAATAGTAACAATAATATATGGCAGGACAGGGCCCCCGCTGTACCCCTAAATGTATAAATATATACATTAAGCGACCAACATCAAAATTTAGGCTCCAGAATAGTGAAGCACTTCCGACACAGCTGAGAGGAACTCCTAAGCTGACAGATCTCTAGAATGAACATCGGTACCTACGGGCATGAAATGCAGCCCCCCCCCCCCCCCAAGAAAAAGGGGGTCAGTACGATTATGTACTGAGTATGTAAAGCATAACACATCGTAACTGAGACCATAACTGAAATAGGGATGTAGGGGACAAGTATAACAATTAACAAATTACTGTACCTGCAGTTTAGGACACATAATTCTATACATCATCATATACTGTGCCTGGCCCTCTAGTGAACTCGGTGCTATAATCATATTCTCATATTCACATATCATCGTATCAATCATATTCTCATATTCACATATCATCGTATCATCATGCATTTTATTTCATCATATCATCATATACAGTATCATATCATCATATACGGTATCATATCCTTGTACACGGTATAACCTTATCACGCATGTCATCGTATTATACCCGGTTCACTGCGGAGCTCGGGGTCACAATGTATCACTTTAATCTTATATGTATGCTTATATAAAGTATCCGGCCCTTTAGTAAGGGACTTGGTGAATGGAGTGGTGTACGTCTATAGCGTACTATCACAATATACATACGTACCTAGCCCTCTAAGGAGGGACTCGATGTTCCTTCCTTATTTCACCACATATACTATCATATTACAGCTGGCTCGAGACTCGATGAATAATCGTATCTTCATAACATATAACATATATCACACCTCACGTACGACATCGTCTCCTCATGTGTGGAACTATACACATCCGGCCTAGGACACGGTGAAAGAAGTAGTAACACTATGCACAATAACGTTCCTGGCCCATCGTGGGACTTGAGGAAGGAAGGGTTACAATATGCATGAGTAGAGTAGTGAGAAACTATATGCAACTAAGTCATTATCTGAGACTCGATGAAATAGTCAAATGAACCGTCACCTGAAGACTAGGGAGTAATTATCCGAGGTATCCCTTTAGATGTCATTAGGTCTTACATCAGTTGGGGCTTCAGGGATAACAAACATGCATCAGAATAATGCCACATAATTTATGCAATCAGAAATATAGTCTATGCAATCAGAAACACAATTTATCTAGTCAAAGACTCAACTCATGCAATCAATGGCATTTATCATTTCAGAGCCTCTAAAAAGAGGAGATGGTACCTCTACTTACTATTCATTGTATAGCAGGCTCGAGAATAGTAGTTTGACTACTTTCAGACTCATAATGTTCAGGAGTGACTACAAGTAACGAGTTACAATCGGAGCTCATAAATGGAATTACCTCTAAACCTATATCATATACCATTTCACTTAAAGTAAAGCCATTCCAAAGGAAAGAATAAATAGGCTTTACATGTACTAGTTTTCATCACATAGAAGACTAAAAGGCAATGACTCAGCTATTGCAGAAGTTCTAATATCAAGAAGTAAACAAGAGTCTCGACTAACACTCAGGGCTTTACGAATGGATTGAATCCCAAATATCATCTACATATCATTTATAACTTATATCTAAGACATGCCAAAAGAAAAGAAGAAAAGCTCTACATATTTATTCAAAAAACACACCAAAAGAAAGCTTTACATACCTCGTATGGACTTCTCTTAATCACGTCCACGTCGCTGTCCTCAAAACCTATTTAACATGGAAGTAATGAATGTATTGACAACCTTGGACTTTTCAGCAACTTAGACTACCCAAGAGTATTCATAACATTCATCCCTTCGCTTGCCTTCTCCACTAGTTCCTTAACTAGTTAAGGCGTTAACGGAAATCGGACAACACCTCCCCTATAATGTGCCCTATACGAATTCCCAACCATGTCCTTAGAACCTGCAGAAAACCAAAAATACAACCATCAGCCCATACATATACATATTACGACAACATTACACAATATAAACCCCAACAATTCACTTGAAACTAAGATACCAAAACTAGAGTTTTTAATCTTTCTTTCGCGAATCCTTTAATTGCAAAGAGGAGGGTCGTGTGGATGAAACCAGCATATACCCAACCTCATTTAGAGAAATTTTAGACCCTTTAACATTCCACAACACAACCAGCAGAGCCCCCACTCCCACAACACCTTATTTCGACAACAATTTAACTATAGCGATTCCAAATTTGTTTATTTCGAACGCCGAACTTTTCAAACCTTTTCCCCAACTCCCAGCAGCACGTAAGGTGTGTAATACACCCTAATTTAACATCATAAACTTCAACTTAGAGGGGAAGAACTTACCTTTCCCGAAATTGGCTAGAACTCGCCGAAATCGCGCCTCAGAATGTTTTTAACGTGCTAAATCGTCGTGGCAGCTTGCTGTCCATTTTTTGGCTGCACCAAACTCTAATTTTATACTAATAATACTTCCATATCACCGTGGAATACTCTAAATAATTAATTTACGGAGCGAAATCGGGACTTACCTATTCTTTCTCCAAGCCGTCGCTACTTTCTCTCTAAGCTAGGGTTTGCTTTCTTTTCTTTTCTTGCTGCAGATTTTTTTGGATAGGAAATAAAGTTATGAGTCATTTACATATATATAAGGGCTGCCTTGGAGGTGACACGTGTCAAACCCTTAGGGTCGTCAAGCCATGATTGGCCACCTGTCATGCTGCCAATTAGGGGCTGCCATGTGGTAGCAGGGTCCACCACCCCGAAGCAGCTGCATCACCTACTTGACCCTAAGTAGGTGCATCACCTTCTTGCTTGAGGTGTTGCCATGTGTCGCTCCTCCATTGGCTGCCACATGTCCTTTTTTTACCTTCCTCGCGGGTTCGTAATCTCGTCTCACTTTAAGAGCCCATGTAATCTGTACTACATAATCTTGATATATCCTTAAGCAACTTAAGTTTATAAGACTCTTAACTCAGTGGCTTATGTAGGTAAATCGAGTCCTACGACTCATTCCTTAGCCTCAAACTCTTTCCGGATTCTTATGACTCTATCTCCAACCTCCCTTCTCGCAAGGTATCACAATCGTCTTTCCTTAGAGTTGTTTGATAGTGTTGTGGCTTATCCGGCTCACATGATAGTGTCTAAGGAACTTAAGAAGACGTTACGAGCTCAAGAGTGTGGGGTGTAACAATATCATGTCATATTGCATTCACACGGGGCACCTAATATCAATAAAAGTATAAAATGATGGACTTACCTCGTACGCGCAACTCAAACTGTGCCTGTTACACTGCCTTGTCTAATTTTCCTTTCCATTTTTAACTTTACATGCCAATCACAATTTAATACCGCACCTGACATATCACCTTCGTGCCTTTGCTTACCTGCGTGCTTTCTAACTTTCAATATCATCAGTTACTTTCTTCTATCAATGTTTTCCTCCTGCTGAAATCACATGTTAGTATGAGGAATTTCATTCCCTATAAGTCGGATCTATCGCATGATCTTAGATATGAAAGAGGGTAACATCCTAAATGTCCTGTAGCCTCCTATTTATAGATGTGGTGCATAACACACCGATAAACAATACTCTACTAGACACGGTCTATAGACAATCTAAGGATGAACTGTTCTAATACTACTTCAGTCACGATCCAACCCCATAGGCCGTGAATAGGGTCCAAACTGGACCCCCATATACATACCTAAGAACCCCCAATGGGTCATGATGTTTTTATATATATATAAACATGAATCATACATTGCATAGATGCCGTTAAATAAAACATACACACAACCCATTCACATATGTCTACAGACCTCTAAGAGTATTAATTGTATCACGTGGCAGACAGAGCCCCCACCTTACCCTTGAATAAATAGTTATTTACATTTGAAGACAAGTACCAAAATCTAGGCTCCAACACAATAGAGCTCTTTCCAAAATTGCTGATTGGAAATCGTAAGTTGACGGATCCCTAAAAGGTGTACCTGTACCTACGAGCATGAAATGCAACCCCCCTCCCCGAAAAAGGGGGTCAGTACGATATATGTACTGAGTATACAAAGCATAAAACCGTATAAGTGAGATTACAGTAGAATTAGGGATGCAGGAAACAAGTATAACATTTAACAGAGTACTGTACCCATATCTTATAAGATAGAGTCACATATACCATCGTCATATGTCGTACCCAGCCCGCTTGAGGACTCGGTGTTACAAATACATCATTCTATCATCATAAGCATATATACACTATTAGCGCTGTGCAACGTACAACCCGATCCATATATATAGCAGGGTAGTACCTAGGAACGTCCAGCCCGATCCCTATACTTATAACACGTTAGTGCCGAGGAACGTCTAGACCGATCCCTATACATATAACACGTTAGTGCCGAGGAACGTCTGGCCTGATCCCTATATATATAATACGTTAGTATCGAGGAATATTTGGCTCGATCCCTATATAATATAATAATATATATACATGCACGTAAAATTTGGTAACATATCAAACATCCCTCAACACATTATCATAAAGTATGTCCAAGATCCTCTAGGTCTAGGAGCTTACATATCCAATCATTATTCAGTATGTAGAAAGCTCGAGGGTCGTAGTTCAACTACTTTAAGACCCTTACCATTCAAAGGAGAGTACAAGTCATGAGTTATGCCCGGAACCTATAAAGTGGATTATATCTAACTCATATCATATATCACTTCACTTATAATAAACCATTTCAAGAGAAGGAAGGGATAGGCTTCACGTGTACTACTTTTCATCATGTCGATGACTTACAAGGCCATAACTCACCAATCGCAGGTATTCGAACATCGACAAGTGAATAAGATTTATGAGTTATATTTAGGGTTCTATAAATGGAATTATCTCCATATTTCATTTACGAACCACTTATGGCTAAGACATGCCAAGAGACAAGAAGGATAGCTCTACATGCTCATCACTTCCTAATGTATAGAAGGCTTGTGAAGCCCTAGTTCAATGACTGGAAGAATGCTTTCATCAAGAAGTAAATAAGGACCGTGAATTGCGCTTGGAATTTATGAGTAGATTTACGCTCGATCTCATATCATTCATTACTTAACTTGAAGACATATCAATAGAAAAGAAAGGGTAGCGTCACATACCTATTAAGGGTTAATCGTATCCAGACTCACTTCGTTACTCAGTTAACCTATTTAAAACGAAAGTAATGCTAAGGTTAGTGAATTTTGACTTTCCATCTCCTAAACCTACCACCCATTATCCATAGGAATTACTTCCTTGATCACACTTTTGAACTAGTCTATTAGTTAGTTAAGAAGTTAACAAAATTTGGGCTACATCTCCTCTATAACTCGCCCTATCCGAACCTCCTATTACCTCCTTAATTAATATATCCAACCAAAAACAACAATAAGCAGATCATATACAAGTAAACCATTTCAACATTACACAACACAAACTCCAAACAACTCGCTTAAAACTTCGATACCCAAATAGGGTTTTTAATCTCTATTTCGTGAAACCTTTAACCAAACGAAATGGGGTGTCATGTGGATGAAACCAGCATCATATATAGTCATTTTTAGTCATGTTCCATCCCTGATATAATACAAAACAACGCCCAACACAACACTACATTAACAACCACTCTAGCCAAACTTTAACTCATTAAAATTGCGTCAAATCAGCCCTACATGACCTATAATTTTCTTTAGTCGTAACATGTATATTTTCATGTTTATAATACATATTTATACCTTCATAACATGTAAAAACCCTTACCAAAACATGGGAGAACAGAACCAAGCCATACCTTGCTAAAAATCAACTTCGGAAGCTCCTTAACATGCTGAAAGTTTGTGGGCTATTTGCGTCACTTCTTTGCTGCCCCAAATAGTAATTTTACGCTATTACACACCATTATGTAGGCATGGAATACCTTAAATAATTAATTCACAAAACAAAAGTTGGAGCCTTACCTTGAGTTGGAGCAACCCATGGCTGCCTTACTCTTTCTCTCACATTTTTCTCTCTTTTTTTCTAAGTAAAAGACTAAGGAAATGAATCCTTAGTTATCAAGACATGTATATATACACTCCCTTGGAGAGTGACATATGGCATCCCCTAAGGGTGACATGTGGCATCCCCCTAGGGCGCTACCTCATCCATGCGCCCAATCATTTACTACCACATGACAGCGTGGGGTCCACCCCAAGCAGGTGAGTCACATACTTAACCCAAGTAGGTGCGTCATCTACTTGTCACCTGCTTGATTCATTCTTTTGGGTTTGTAATCTCGTCTTACTTTGAGACCCGATGCATTCCTTTATACTTAAGCTCGATGTGTGCTCTAGTAGCTTAAGTAGGTAAGATATCCATGTTTGTATGTTATGCGAGTAAGTCGAATCCTATGACTCACTACTTGGTCTCCAACTCCTTTCGGATTATTATAACCCTACTTTCCGTCTTCCTTATTATGGGGTATCTCATTCTCCTTTCGTTAGAGTTACTTGATAGCATTGTAGCTAATCTGGGTCACATAGAAACTTTTAAGAAGTTTAAGAAGGCTTTCTGAAGTACAGGAGTATAGGGCATAACAGATTCTACTGGTGTTGGTTGAGGTTATGGTTTGGTAAACATTGATTTTGAGTACTTTGATTCATACTCCTTAGTCATAGCTATTCTCTGTAGTCGTTGGGCTTATGGGGGTCCATTCAGGTTTTTATTTAAACATGCTCATGAGTGTACCTTCTAGGCTTATGGGGTCTAGTTAGTTGTAGTTTATTCTATAGATTACTTCAGTTAGTCCTTTATAGAATCATGTGCATCCTATTATTACATTATAGCTTTCTGCTCTTGACCGTTGTTCTACTTTATTCCTTTTTTTATATTGCCTTTACTTTTATAGCTCAGTCGGCCTTGATGCCTACTTGATACTTATTGTTTTGGTACTCATAATACACTCTACATCATTTTTGTGATGTAGGTCCGAGCACTAATAGACATCGTTGATATCAAGCCTGCAGCAGTCTGATATGGAGTTGGGGTGAGCATATGGAATTTTGTACTATTTCAGTCTCCATTTTTATATATTGACTAGTAGTCCACTTTAAAGACTCATACTCATTTTGTTAGCGGCTCTGTTGAGAGTTCTAGGTTCTAGGAGCTAGCTTCTTTTGTCTAAGATATTGTCTAGTTCATTGAACCGAACTTGGGAAATGACATAACTATCCTTCATTAGAACTGAAAATTTGGACCTATGAATCAACTCCTATGACTCGTCCTCCACCCTACAATTTGTAGACTTGATTCATAGTGTAGGTATCTCAGAAGACCTAAAAATTTGTTCTTTTAACTTTCTATTTAAGTTGTGATTACGAGTCATAATCACATCTATGGGTCATAGATTTGATCCATCTTATAGGCCCTGATTTTTGTGATTTTAGGGGCTTCCGAAGTGCACCTATGAGTCATATCTACACTAATGAGAAGTTCTCTAATTTTTTGACTCTTCTAAAGTTTAGGAGTCACTCTATGACTCATAAGACTTTCCAGAACACGTAAGAGTGAGTTCCAAGGGTTCATCATGAACAAACCTCAGATAAAACCTTACGACTCAACATGACAAGTCATAGAAGTGTCGACAATTTATATTATAGACCTGTAACCCAACTTTAAAGGCCATGTTTCAGAGGTTCCTCAAGGTCTAGTCCATGACTTTAAAGGAAGAATCATAGAAGTTGTTACAAGTCATAGAAAAAACTCTTGACCAAAGATTAGAGACACTTCAACTTGCAGGTTTTTAAGCCTACAAGACGAGTCAAGTTGATGACTCATCATTGTAAGAACGATCCATGGAAATGAATCATTTGCAAATTTCAAGAACATGGAAATAAGGCCTTTTCTCATAACTGCATGACGAGTAATCTTGATGACTCATTATTTTCTAGATGATTCATAGAGTCAATATATAGAGTCGAAATCCAGTTTTAATGAAGGATAATTATGTTATTTCTAAGTTTGGTTCAATGAACCTAGACACAATTATGACTACGTTCAACCACATATCTACCCATTTCTAAATCACTCTCCAAATTTCTCTAAGGCAAGAACAAATTCTCTCTAGGTTTCTTCTCCAAGCTACAAGCTAGGACTTTAGATTTCTTCAAGGGTTGTTCTCAATTCTAAAGTGATTTCAATCAAGGTTTGTGGGGATTGATTAATGGATTCCTTTCACCCATGGAGTCCCAAAGTTTTTTCAATATTTTTTTCCATTGATTATGAATCCTAGTTTTGATGAATTGTAGTGAGCAAAATTAATTTTGTTTTAAATTGTTATGAATGACTATTCTAAGAATTTTTTCTATATGAATTGCATGATTTTAAGTTGATTTATTAATAACCATGCATAAAGCTATCTCAATTATGATTTTGAAGATTTAGTGATGATTTTCATGAGTTGATGATGATTTCAATGACATGTTATGATTTAAAGTAGAGATTATAATTTTAAGGATGATGTTATGATGATGATCAAGTTATGATCAAAAAAGTTATTATAGTGTGATAAGTCCAATTAGCACACAATCATGTTAAAGATGGTGATAATGACAATTTTCACCAAAGTTATGGATTCTTATAAAACACAAAAGTTAATGAGCTACTCCTAATATGTTTTATAAGGATTGATAGGCAGTTACTATTTTTCCTTATTATGTTATGATAATGTTTTATGAGTTTTCATTGGGATATTGACTAAGAACCGAGAGGGCTTCTAGGTAGGGTTCATTCTGATAACACAGTTAGTTACCCAATGGAATCCTAGTGGCAATCTAAAGTCCCAAATTAAGTTTACCATGTTGAATTACCTTTATGGCCTAGCTAGTGGATCCATATATAGGACAATTGAGTACCATAATGGAGTATGCCCTGACAAGGTAGCCTCCCTTTTCTCAATGAGAGTTCCATCGAATTCTATCTCATAGCTCGCATGGTCTTATATTTCGGTTAGAGGTCTTATCCCACACATGTTCAAGGTCAAGTTATGAGTTTTATGATAATGTTTTTATGATATGCATTGACCATGAGTTTTTATATATTTCGAAGGTTTAAAGCCTTACACATGTTCATTATGATTGGTTTTGTATCTTATGGCATATTGTTCTAAATCCTTTACTTATTCATGCATATCAGACATACTTAGTACCTTCCATATACTAATGCATATATTTTCTACATTGTCTCATAATGTAGGGGAGGGAGACACTCATGATCATCCTATTTGTGGCTAGAGTTGCTTAGATATCAAGAGTTGGTGAGTCCTCATCTTTTCAAGGGCAATAACTTTGTTTCATGTAGCTGCTATTTTGATTTCTTCTTATTTTGGGTGATATAGGAGCTTGTCCTAAGTCTGTAACATCCCTCAAAAAAAATCTCACAAGTACCTTAAGAATGCCTTGAGATTAAGCCGCTCAAATAATGCATTATCCTTTATATTTTTGGAAAAATCTGAGTTCGGAATATCGATCAGTAGGTCAAAACCTGCAGGAAAATAGACTCGGTGGATTTTTAGAATCCGTAGATCGAAAGATAGATTTCTCAAGGAACTGAATGCTCGCGAGAAGTCTGCACCGCGGACTTGCTTGCCTCCGCGTCGCGGACCTTGAAAGGGTTTTTGACTAAGTTGTATTTTTAGTAAGGGCATTTTAGACTTTTTCCAAATTTATTATCCATTTTTAGTACCTAATTCAACTATATAAATTAACCTAAACCTCTAATTATATTCATTCTTCTACAATTCTCCTACTCAAATATTTTTCTCTCTATAAAAGACTATCAAGGACTCCATTGAAGACTTCAAGTAAATTCACTCAAACTCTCCATCAAAACTCTCAAGTTCTTCCAAATTATTTGGTGTTCTCACTTAAGGTATGTGGGTATTGATTCATGGATCCTTTCATCATGAATCCCAATCAATTTCTCAAGGTTTTCTATCAAATTAAAGTATGGTATTTTAGGGATTTTATGATCTCTATTCCTATTGCATGAATTATGATTCAAAGTATTATCATTAGTCTATTTTGATAGAAATTGATGGTTATTGCATTAGATTAAAGAGTTTTTCCATGAATTCTCCTATTTTGATCTCTAGGGTTCATGATGTAAAATATGAGTAATTTCAATTATACTTTCTAATAATATTATCTATATCAATTATGTATGGGCTGAAAGAAAGTTTATGATCATGCATGTTTTCAAATAAATTTAATGATTTTCAAATTAATTGATCATGCATTCATGTCTTACCCTAATTTCAAGTATAAGCTATGATAATGAATTTCTAAGTATGAATCCTGTCTATTGATGTATGATTTGTAATGTGGAAGGACAATGCCCTCATTACACCTATGTTATGAAAATGATGTACTCTATAATTTCAAACCTAAGATAATGGCTATGATATATGTAAGTATGATTTTCTATACTATATATGTATTTCATGGGATTTAACTTAGCACCGAATACGAACTTGAGGTGGGGGCTCTGGGTCCTTATACAAAGTCTCTTATCGCATAACTACGTGCCACCATAGGTACAAGGGAATTAGAGGCGAATACCCAAATCTCTAAGAGGTGAGTACCCGAAATATCAAGGCTTGGAGGTGAGTACCTGAGTCTAAGAACTATGGTGAGTACCCGGTCGACACGACCACTTAGTGGATCCACTTAGACATCTAGGAGTCTACCTTGGCAAGTATATTCCCCTTTCCTCTGATGTAAGGGCAATATTGGGATTCTATGTTGTAGCTCGCATGTTCTTATTATCGGTTATGGTTCCTATCCCACATATATATGGTCTTTTTTATCTTTTAAATGACTAATCCTATCTTTTACTTTATATGATACTCTTATGGTTTATTATGTATTGATCCATCTTAAAGACTACTTATGATTTTTACTACTTCTTCTATCATGCTAGTTCAAATGGTCAGTTGTACAAACATGATTTTCTATGCATTACATTGCCTACATACTTAGTACATTCTAACGTAGTAATGCATACTTTTTGCCTACATTGTCTCATAATATCGGGGTTGAGGTTGAAGATCATATTCGTCCACATGGCTAGTTAAGTTTTTCTATCTGGCGGTGTTTGTGGTGAGTCCTCATTTATCGAGTACTAGTCATCGAGTTGGTTATTATTTTAAAGACTTTTATTATGTTTTATATTAATGGTGAGCTAGGGACATATCTTAGCCCCCGTCCATACTCATGTGTAGAGGCATCTAGTTGGATAAATATTTCGAATCTATGTTGTCATGTGACATTCTTTATTTACTATTCATGGTTTAGACTCTCTTATGATGTTTCCACTTTAACTTTACCTTATGTATGCTTATGATATGTACAAGAAGCTTAGTTGGAGCCATTTGGGGTTTCGATCGTTATGTTATCACTAGGCCCTAGGTTGGATCATAACAAACTTAGTATCAGACCACAAGGTTTTTCAAGTATCCTAGGGTGTCCAACATGCGGCATCAAGTGGAGTCTTATTCATGAGTGTGAAGCGCGCCACACTTATGAGTAGGAGGCTATGAGGCATTTTTGGAATTCTCACTTCTTTCATGATCCATGTCGTGTGATAGAGCATACTCTAGGCCTTTTCCCCCCTAATAATTGTTCTTTGCGATTTTCAGAAGATGCCTTCAACAAGAGTACCAATCCAAAGGGGGATTGATATTAATGAGGGTGGTTTTCTTGTACAAAATAGTTTGGGATCACTATTGATAGATGATGTAAAATTAAGGCAAGACATGGGTCCATTCTTAGTTAATAAAAGGAATTGGTGGTTGAAAAGAAATTTGAAGTTCTCTCACAAAGGGGCGATGGAGTACGTAGTTATCAAGGTAGGTTATTTGTTCTAATTATAATGATAGTAGATGAGTCATGATAAATAGAGAGAGTGACCATTCTATGTTTTGATAAACTATGACATGCTTACCCCATTGTAGGTTATAGATATGGAGGACAAGCTAGATGAGACCTTATTGTGGGCAATAGATAGGTAAGAGTATATTGGTGTATTTGTTAGTATGAGTTAATGCAAATGTATATATAGAGATGTTAGATTAGACATTAAAATTACTAAGTGATGTTGACCTCAAGGGAACCATAAAGCGGTTAGAATAGTAGGCTTAAATGTATGGTTATAGATATGTGAATTATTAGTAGTAGTCCATTGATGACTTCTTGATAAGTGTTTCAAGTAAGTGTATTAGAGTTGTTATAGAACTTGTCTTGAATGTAGTGTTGATGGCATATGGGTGAATGTATGATGGATTGTGTGTTTCTTTATTAGGTTTCGAGGTTTGTTGAATACGGGTAGTAAGGAGTAGTACTCTTAGGCTAAATTTTCCTATAGAGGTGTAGTATCCAGGTATATGTATCAATGTTGTGGAAGTTTGTGGGTGATCCGAATTCTATTATGCTAATAGAGAATATGAGTATTGAAGAGAGTTGGACTTATGGGGAGATCCTGATTGAGATTTTAGACTAGTAAGTGAAGAGGTCAAGAAATAAAGACGTTGTATCCGTCAAAGTGTTATGGAGGAATCAACAAGTAGAGAGTGCTATGTGGGAAGTTGAATCGGACATGATGAAGCGTTATTTGTATCTCTTTTCTTTCAATCGAGCCTAAATATACTAAGCTTTTCATGATCAAATAGATTAAGCTCCTACATTCCAGTTCAATATGTCATTCATATGCATGCATGATTCATGAAAATGATGTTTCTCAAGGACTATGTCTTATGTCAAGTATGAATTTATATGTTCTATGCATCTTTCAAAGTGTCCTCATATTCATATTAGGTTGCTAGTCCTTTTTCCATGTCCTTCCTATATTAGTTGAATCTCATTCGATGACAAATATTTCCAAGGGAGAGATATTATATCATCCTTAAAAAAATGCTCACAAGTTCCTTAAGAATGCCTTGGGATTAGGCCGCTCAAATAATGAATAATCCTTAATCTTTTTAGAAAATCTGAGTTTGGAATATCGATTAGGAGGTCAAAACCTGCAGGAAAATAGTCTCGGAGGATTTTTAGGACCCATAGATCAAAAGATATATTTCTCAAGGAACTACGCGAACCAGTAAGGTCCGCGAAAAGTCAGCGTCGCGGACTTACTTGCCTCCGCATCGCGGACCTGGCAAGGGTTTGTGGCCGAGTTGTATTTTTAGTAAGGGCATTTTAGACTTTTCCCAAATTGTTAGCTAATGAGCCTAGATGTTTTTAGGACCTAATTCAACTCTATAAATTAACCTAAACCTCTAATTATATTCATTCTTCTACAATTCACCTACTCAAATATTTTTCTCTCTATAAAAGACTACCAAGGACTCCATTGAAGACTTCAAGTAAATTCACTCAAACTCTCCATCAAAACTCTCAAATTATTCCAAATTATTTGGTGTTCTCACTTAAGGTATGTGTGTATTGATTCATGGATCCTTTCATCATGAATCCCAATCAATTTCTCAAGGTTTTCTATCAAATTAAAGTATGGTATTTTATGGGTTTTATGATCTCTATTCCTATTGCATGAATTATGATTCAAAGTATTATCATTAGTCTATTTTGATATAAATTGATGGCTATTGCATTAAATTGAAGAGTTTTTCCATGAATTCTCATATTTTGATTTCTAGGGTTCATGATGTAAAATATGAGCATTTTCAATTATACTTCCTAATGATATTATCTATATCAATTATGTATGGTCTGAAAGAAATTTTATGATCATGCATATTTTCAAAATCAATTTCATGATTTTTAAATCAATTGATCATTCATTCATGTCTTACCCTAAATTAAAGTATAAGCCATGATAATGAATTTCTAAGTATGAATCATGTCTACTCTATGATTTCAAACCTATGATAATGGCTATGATATATGTAATTATGATTTTCTATGCTATGTATGTTTTCCATGAGATTTCACTTAGCACCGAATATGGATGAGGTGGGGGCTCGAAATAAGGGGTCCTTATATAAAGTCTCTTGTCGCATAACTACATGCCACCATAGGTACAAAGGAATTAGAGGTGAATACCCAAATCTCTAAGAAGTGAGTACCCAAAATATCAAGGCTTGGAGGTGAGTACCTGAGTCTAAGAACTAGAGATGAGTACCCGATTCACACGACCTCATAGTGGATCCAATTAGGCATGTAGGAGTCTACCTTGGCAAGTGGATTCCCCTTTTCTATGATGTAGGCAAAATATTGGGATTCTATGTTATAGCTCATATGGTCTTATTTTCGGTTATGGTTCCTATCCCACATATGAATGGTCCTTTTTATGGTTTAAATGACTAATCCTATCTTTTACATGGTTTATTATGCATTGGTCCTTCTTAAAGACTACTTATTATTTTTGGCTACTTCTCCTATCATGCTATGTAAAATGGTCATTTGTACAAACCTGGTTTTCTATGCATTGAATTGCCTACATACTTAGTACATTCAAATGTACTAATGCATATTTTTGCCTACATTATCTCATAATGTCGTAGTTGAGGTTGAAGGTCATATTCGTGCACGTGGTTAGTAAGCTTTTCTCTCCGGCTGTGTGTAGTGAGTCCTCATTTATCAGGGACTAGTCATCAAGTTGGTTACTATTTTCAAAGACTTTTCTTATGTTTTATATTGAGGGTGAGCTAGGTATATGTATTAGCTCCCGCCCATGCTCATGAGTAGAGGTATCTAGTTGGACAAATGTTTCGAGTCTATGGTGTCATGTGACATTCTTTATTTACTATTCATGGTTTAGACTCTCTTATGATGTTTCCACTTTTACTTTACCTTATATATGCTTATAATATGTACAAGAGGCTTGGTAGGAGCCCTTTGGGGTTTCGATCACCATGTTACTACTAGGCCCTAGGTTGGGTCATGAAAAAGCCCCCATTAAAAACTACACTAGAGGAATGTTTCATTTCTATGTTATGTAGTCCAAAATGGACATCTATTGAATTGTTGTCCCTTAGTCTCATTCCCTTAAGTTGTCACTTAAGCTTATATTACTATGTCTCTTCACCTTATGTATGCGTTGTATGGTAAGATTTCTTGGTTGGAATCCCTTACACCCCGATGGTCATATCACATCATGGACCTAGTTCGAGTCATGACAAACTTAGTATCAGAGCATAAGATTTAGAAATGTCATAGGAAGTCTAACATGCTGTGTTATGTAAAGTCTTATTCATTGGTGTGAAGTGCACCACATCCATAAATAGGAGGCTATGAAACGTCCTAGAAAAGTCTCACTTCTTTATTGATCTATTTCATATGGTAGAGTGATTAATTCTTTCCCTCTAATGCTTGTTTTTTATGATTTTCAGAATATGCCTCCACGATGATACCCCTCTAGAAGGAATGGGGTTGAAGAGAATCAATAAGCTCTGAATGATCAAGTCTCTAATGTTGAGTTTCGAGTGGCCTTTCAAATACTTGTACAAGCCGTTACCACCTAATTTAACTATGAAGTGATTGCTCTTATGAACCCAAATATTGGTACGATAGCAAGAAAAGTTTATGATTTCATGAGAATGAATCTGCTGTATTTTGGGGTTCTAAGGTGTAGAGAATCTACAATAGTTTGTTGATATAGCATTCACAAGATTGCGGATATCATGAGGATTAGCCCGATTAAGAGGGCAGAATTGTCCACATACTAATTGAACAGTGTTGCTCGTATTTGGTATGATTAATGGAATATGAGAGGCGTAGAGAGGTAGATCCTATGACTTGGGATGAGTTCATAGGAGTGTTTCTTGATCTTTTCTTTCCATTGGAGTTTAGGGAAGCCAAAGTACAAGCGTTCATCAACATTAAGCAAGGTGGTATGAGTGTGATAGAGTATGCCCTCAATTTTACTCAATTGTCAACTTATGCTCCATTCATGGTAAATGAATCATGAGATCGTACCAGCAAGTTTGTATCGGGTGTGTCGGATGTGGTCTGAAAAGAGTGCAAAAAAGAGATCTTGATTTGGGAGATGAACATATCTAGACTTATAACCTATGTGGAGCAAATACAGAGTGATAAGTTATGGGAAAATAATAGGGAGTCCAAGAGGCCAAGGACCGAGGATGGTGACCTTTCTTATAGAAAGTCTGGAGGTGGATGATGTATGCATTTTTGCCATAAGTACTCCGGCCAAGGATCTTCTAATGCTATTATTCCAAGGTTTTACAAGGATAGGGTACCCAACCCTAAGCCTCAAAAAGGTTCCCTATCATCCAAGCTACTCCTACATGCAAGAAGTGTAGTAAGAACCACATGGGTGAGTGTTTAGTGGGCTTGAATATTTGCTACCGGTGTGGTAAGTTGGGTCATCATTCTAAGGAATGCAAGGTTAGAGATGGTCGTCCTAAAGGGTAAGTTGCTCAAGGAGGCCAAGTTGTATAAGATGCTCAAGTGCAACCAGTGGGTGGTCATCAATTTTATGCTCTTCATGGTATGCAAGAGATGGAGGAGACTCCCATTGTTGTTATCTATATTTTATGGGTCTTTCACTATGATGTTTATGCCTTACTTGATCTGGGTACAAATTTGTTTTTTTTGTCCCCTTATGTGGCCATGAGATTTGATGTTAGCCCCAAAATATTGTTAGAGAATTTTTGTTTTTATACTCCTGTAGGTGAGTTAGTTGTATCTAAAAGGGTTTATAGAAGTTGTCCGGTTTCAATTTTCCATAAAGTTACTCTATCTGATCTAATTGAGCTTGAGATGATAAATTTTGATGTTATGAAGTGGTTATGTTCCAATTCCTAAATGAGTCTGTCCTAGAATTAAAGGGTAGTCATTATGTGTTCAAATTCAATTCATTTCATTCCTTAAACCTCAAAAAATGGTTTCCAAGGGTGGTATCTACTATCTTGTGAGGGTTAGGGATAAAAATTCCAAAGCCCTTACTATAGAGTCGTTCCCTATTGTTAATGAGTTTTCGTATGTGTTTCCCGATGATCTACCCAGTGTCCCTCCTGAAAGGGAGATTGATTTTGGTATTGACCTTCTTCTAGGTACTCAACCCATTTCTATTCCTCCTTACCGAATGGCTCTAGCGGAATTAATAAAGGACAAATTAATAGACTTGTTACACAAAGGATTCATTAAATCAAGTATATCTCCATGGGGTGCTCCCATTTTGTTTGTTAGAAAGAAGGACGGTTCACTACATATGTACATTAACTACCGTCAATTGAACAAAGTGAACATCAAGAATAAATACCTAATTTCTAGGTTAGATGATTTGTTTGATCAATTACAAGGGGTAAGTTACTTCTCTAAGATTGATCTCCATTTTTGTTATCACCAATTGAGGGTGAATGAGTGAAACATTCCCAAAACTACACTTTCAACAAGTTATGGCCACTATGTGTTCCTAGTTATGCTGTTTAGTTTGACCAATGCCCTCGCGGAATTCAAGAATTTAATAAATAGGGTTTTCAAACAATATTTTGACATGTTTTTGATTGTGTTTATCAATGACATATTGGTTTACTCTAGGAATGAGGTGGAGTATGCTAATCACTTGAGGATTATTTTGCAAACTCTAAGAAATAAGCAATCATTCGCCAGGTCAACAAATGTGAGTTTTGGTTAAGGGAAATAGCTTTTTTTAGTCACATTATGTCCAGTGAAGAGATTATGGTTGATCCTAAGGAAACAAGGCAATTAAGAATTGGCCTAGATCTTTATATCCTTTGGATATTAGAAGCTTTTTATGCCTAGATGGATACTATAGGAGATTTGTGGAAGGATTTTCATTAATCTCATTACCTTTGACCAAGTTGACTCAAAATAAGGTGAATTTTCAATGGTCAGAAGCTTGTGAGAAGAGTTTCCAAGAGCAGAAAGATCTTCTCACTACCTCACTTATTTTTACCTTTCTAGAAGGGTCCAATGGTTTCGTGGTATAGTATGATGCTTCAAATATTGGTATTGGTTGTGTGTTGATGCAACTTGGTAAGGTGATAGCCTATTCTTCAAGGCAACTTAAGGTGCATGACCAGAATTATCAGACCCATGATCTTGAACTAATGGCGGTTGTGTTTGACTTGAAGAGTTGGAGACACTATCTTTGTGGTGTCCATTTTGATGTATTCACCGACCATAAGAGTTTACAATATGTTTTAAGCAAGAGGATTTGAACCTTCGGCAAAGGATATGGCTTGAATTGTTGAAACACTATGATATGAGTGTGTTGTACCATCCAGGCAAAGCTAATGTGGGACATACTAAGTAGATTGTCCATGAATAGTATGGCACATGTTGACGAAGGTAAGAAAGAATTGATCAAAGATGTTCATAGATTGACATGTTTAGGTGTGTGGTTGGTTGACTCCAATGATGGAGGTATTCTTGTTCATAATGGTTTAGAATCGTCTCTTGTGGCGGATGTTAAATCCAAACAAGACCATGAAGCAATATTAGTTGAACTAAAGAAGTCGGCTCCTGAAAAAACCATTAAGGCTTTCCCTTAAGGGGGTGATGGTGTGCTTTCTTATTAAGGTTGGTTGTGTGTACCTAATGTAGATGGGCTAAGAGAGTTGATATTAAATGAGGATCATAGTTCTCAATATTCAATTCATATGGTTTCCACTAATATGTATCATTATTTTAGGGAGGTGCATTAGTGGAATAGCATGAAAAAGGACAGTGCGGAATTTTTAGACAGATATCCAAATTGCCAACAAGTTAAGGTTGAGCATCAACGACCGGGGAGGTTTAACTCAAGATATAGAAATTCCTACTTGGAAGTGGGAAGATGTGAATATTGTCACGACCCAACCCCGTAGGTCGCGACTGGGGTCCGACCTCGACCCCCGTACACATATCTATCAGTTGTGGTCATATTGAACTATAAATAAAATAATATCATGTAACAGAGCCCTACTGGGCGATAACATTTACATATACTTGTAGCCCATTTTGTTTGTATCACAACATGACCGGGCACGTAAGATGACAAGGCTACCATAACATAACAATATGTACAATATATAATATAGACCCAGCTGAACCAAACTGACATATACAACCCACATATACATATTTGCAGACCTCTAAACATATAAATGACAACATATGGTGGGACAGGGCCCCCGCCGTACCCCTGAATGGATAAAACAATTTCTATACATCCGTGGACAGTATCAAAACTAGGTCCCGATACAATGGAGCCTCTTCCAGTTGAGATGCATGGAACCCTAAGCTGACGGACTCCCAAAATCTGTATTTATACCTATGGGCATGAACGCAGCCCCCCGGGAAAGGGGGGTCAGTACGACATATGCACTGAGTATGTAAAATATAACATAATACACTGGGGGTATATTCGAAATAGAGAAGTAGGGGAACAAATTATTAAATCGAAGTCATGTACCTGTACTCTGTGAATCATAAAAGCATGCATGCTCAATTTATACAATATAGCCGGCCCTTTCAGGGGTTCGGTGAATGACATCTGTAGGACCATCATAGGCTCAGTGCCATCACCACCTTATTACAACACATCATCATATATCTATACACGTATCCTGGCCCTCTATTGAGGGACTCAGGGAATAATGTAGTAAACTATGCACGAGAACGTATCCTAGCCCGGGACTCAGGGAAAGAAGTGTTACAATATACACGAGTAGAGTAGTGAGTAACTATATGCAATTTAAATCATTATTAGAGACTTGACCGTATAAAAAGATTAAAATTTTGTCGGAGGACTCGAGTAGTAGTGTAGTCACCTCGAGTGATTTCTAAATTCCATTATGGGCAATATCAATTATAATCTCGGGGCTCCTAGACATGTACTAAAGTAAAGCCAAATCACTTATGGAACCAGAAACATTTGTTAACATATAGTCTGTAAGACTTGGAGCCTGTACATTTGTTACCTCTTTAACATATAAAAGTTTCCAGGGAAATAGTTCAACTACTATCAGAGTTCGATATTCAAAAGTAATTAAGTGATGTTTAAGAATGGAGTTACTTCGGAGTTTAGATCAGATTCAACTTACAACTAAGACAAGGACATGCCCCAAAAGAAGAAAGAGAATAAAACTCTAATACTGAATAGTGGATAGGGATTATGAGGCGTACTCATAATTCTGGGAATGAAATTATCCCCGCACTTCATATACAATTCACTTAAGGCTAAACATTGCCAAAAGGAAAGAAAGATAGTTGTACGAACTTATACCAAAACATGCCAAGAGAAAGCTTTACATACCTTGTCTGAGTTATTCCTCATCCTGTTCGCCTCGTCGTCCTTTGAACCTATTCAACATGAAAGTAATATGAATATCAACCCCTCTTAACTTTTCAGCACCTTAGGTTACATCTTAGTATTAATGGAATCTATTTCCTTAGTCATTTCCCCGACTAGTTCTGATATTTGCTAAGGCGTCGACGAAAATTGGGCTGCACCTCCCCTATAATGTGCCCTATCCAAATTTCCAATTAGGTCCCTAATACCTACATCCAAATAACAACAACAACCTGCATCAATTCATACAAACCATATACAACATAAATTCCAAACGACTTATTCAAAATTACGATATAAAAATAGGGTTTCTAGTTTCCATTTTTGTCAAACCTTTAACTGTACAAAGCGGGGGGTCATGTGGCTTAAACCAGCAGCTCCCCCACCTCATTAAGAAAATTTTTATACCCTGAAACCACAAGCCACACCCCTGCAGCATCACCTTACAAGAACAACACTCTATTTCGGCAACAATTCAACTATAGCGACTTCAATTTAGTTTATTTCGAACGTCGAACTTTTTACGACTTTTAAACAACTTACAGCAGAAAAAAAGGTGTGTAATACACCCTATAATAACACCATAAATTCCAAATTTAAAGGAGAAGTCTTACCTTACCCAAAATTGGCCAAAACTAGCCAAATCGCAACTCGAAACTTCTTCAAACGCGCTGAACTTGAGCGGGCTGTTTGTCCGACTTCCTCGCTGCCCCAAATTAAACTTTTATGTTATTACACATCATTATACATCTTATGGACACTTCAAATAATTAATTCACGAAACGAAACCCGAACGCTCACCCCAAAAGGGTCCAACTCGTAGCCCTCTCCCTTTGATCCTGTAGATTTTCTTCTTTGAGCTTCTTTTAGTTTTTCAAGTGTAGAACTGAAAATATGGTTCCGTAATCATCGTAATATACATATATACACCTCCACGTATTTTAAGAGCGTCGCATATAATTAATTCACGGAGAGAAAATTAGAAAACTCACCTTTAAGCTTCCAAGCTATGGCTGCCTTTCTCTTTCACGTTTTCTCCCTATGTTGCTACTACTTTTGGATAAATGAATCCATGAAGAGTCATATACACATATATATATGAGGTGACATGTGTCATCCCCTAAGGGTGACACGTGTCAGCCCCTTATTGGGCCACCTCAAACATGCGGCCAATGGGGTGCTGCCACGTGACAGTGGACATGTATGTGGGTTGTATATGGATTGTATATGCATGTATGTACAATGGTGCCTATGATAAGCCCCGCCGGCTTATATGTTATCCTGCCTGTTGATGTGCTATAACTTAAACAGGGGACAAATTTACTTACAAATGGCAGGGATATATGCGAGTGCCCAGCTCGGGCACCCGTCACGACCTATGGGGTTTGATCATGACAAAACTGGTATCAAAGCGGTTTGGTCCTTGGAATTTCTACAGATCGTGTCTAGTAGTCTTGTTTATTGGTGTGTGGTAAACCACATCTATAATAGGAGGCTATAAGAAATTTAGGATGTTACCTTTCTTTATGGTCTTAGATCGTGCGATAGAGCCTAGCCATAGGAAATGAAATTCCTTTTTTTCTAATCTTTGGTTTCAGCTGAAGAACGACATCGACAGAAGAAAGTGATGGATGATATTGGAAGCTACACAGTATACAGGTAGGTAATGGTGCGAAAGAGGCATGCTGGGTAAGGTAAGAAGATTGAAATATGATTGAAATGTAAAGTTGAAAATTGAAAGGAAAAGTAGACAAGAAAGTGTAACAGGTGCAGTTTGAGTTGGACATATGAGGTAGTCCATCATTTTATACTATTGTTGATATTGGGCACCCTGTGCGGCTGTGATATGAATATATATGTATTGGCCCTGTGAGGCATTATTGGTATTTCCTGAGTGCAGGTTTGGGATAGTAAGGAATATAGAGGAAATTCTACCAAATGTTTTTTGGAAATACAAAGAGAATGAGATATAAGGTTGTAATATATCTTGAGATATCGTATTCATGATAACGATAAGATCCGACTAAACTAGGAGTACAACTAACTTTGGGAAATAAGTTAATTATGATATGAGTGGCAAATAGAAGGTCAATACTGATATGGTGAGAAAAATGGTGATGGATATGAATGTCTTAAGACAGCCTATAAGATATTAAGGATGAGAATGACGAGGAAGGATAAGGGGTTAAGTACGCTTGCTCTACCGAGTGGAATTAGCCCAGAGTAAGGATCGTGAATAAAAGTTAAGAAATATTACCCTTCGGGATTGACCTTGAGTAGAATATAGTGTGAATATAATGAGGATCATCATGGAAGTATGTAGAGCCTAGTAAAGAAGTAACTAAAGAATGTGATTATGAGTAAAATTAGGAGTTACAATCGGGTACACGATAAGGATGAAAGATCATAAAGCAGAAAGGGGTATTGTGTATATGTACCTCCACTTTGGAAATAGTTGGATCCATCGAGGATAGGGAATGGAAAATTGCAAAACAACTGAGGCATTGTGAAATTATTAAAGGAACAAGTGGTATCTTTTGGAAAAAAAAGAGGTGATAACAAAACGTGAAACACGTGTCATCCGAGTATAAGTACCCCCGAATGGAGAATTGGACATGATTATAAGCACTAGTAACGTACTAATTGGGATGAATGAAATGTGACTTCGGCTAAACTACTACATTAGTTATATGACTCGAGTACCAGTACTTGGACTAGATTGGGTACTAGTTATTGAGAATTCTGAGCACTACATGGTTATATTAAGGTTTTTTGCAAGGGCAACCTAAACTATAGATGACTTAACAGAAGGTGTAGACATGGTGCAGTATGACAAATGTGTTGGAACAGAATCATATGCATTTGAACAGTTGAAAATAAACAAAGGATGACATGGGTACTCCCTAAAGGGGGGAAGTGAACAAGAGAAATACAAGCGTGAGAGGAAATCAACTGACACTGTCACATGTTGATGGGACAACTTAAATTTCAAGCGAGATCCTATACTGGAATGAGTTAGCAAGAGCTTAAGTCCAACAATAAATATATAGAAGCCATGGTATCTTAGACCATGCAAAGAATCATGGGTGCCTACAAAAAGGGTTGAATACGGTAAGAGAGTAGGACTGAGCAAACTAAGGGTCGTGAAAAGGGTAGTAGGGTCATGTTTGAGTAAAGATTAAGATATGGCAACAACGTCATTGGTTGCTGATATCAGGATGTACAAGTAGCAAAGAAAATATATAATCTTCTATGGTAGGATATGAGGAGACAAAGGAGTATGTAAAGGAAGAAAAGAAAGAAGTAGGACAAAATAGTGTTAGCACGAGCAAGTTCTAGTGTGAAGTCAATATGTAAAGGAAGATGGGCTGGGAGATGAAAAGACTATGTTTACCTTATACCAGTGGTATAAGAGTAGTTGTGCAACCTACGACTAGTTATATATACAGTATAAGTCCAAGCGGAGGAGTACATGATGAAAAGGAGTTATTATATTTTAGAGACATTACGGAGGAATATGAAGAGAAGTTAAATCAAATAGCCAAAAAGGACACAATCATGGTTGAATTAAAGATCTACCCCAACACCGATTGTAAGAGAGAAGAAGAGAGGGAAAGGCGAAACATGAATACTAGCGAGAAAATGCTAAGGTAAATCTTGGGCTAAGATGAGTGCCTTCACACATAATTGCAAGGATCGCAATGAAATGTGACACGAGGACTTTCTAGAGGGGTCACCCATCCTAGTACTACTCTCTCCCAAACACGTTTAACTTTGGAATTCTGGTGGGATCCGGTGCGTTAGTGTTGTTATGATCACATGAGATGGGAGAATCCAAACTAGCGGCGAAGCAACGACACGAGATTATGTATCTAGAGTATTATAAGTTACGATAAGAGAATTGTAAAAGAGCTTAAACAAAACAAGCAGGATGAACTGATTACTAATAGATGGCGCACTTGTATGCTATAGTTCTTCAACATAATACCAGTTAATTATAAGGCAAACCATGGAACGGCTATACAAGTCATTGTGTGAGGGGACTTTAACACAACTTGGTAGCCAACTCTGATGGGCAAAAAGCAAAACCCAAAAGGAAAGGGTACCACTTGATGTCATCTAAAGAGGGCAAGAAGTAATATACGAGGTCAAAGATTCCACAATACGACCTTGGCTATAAGACTCACTTTGCACTCCCTGGACAGATAATTCTATATGGAATGTTATCCATAGATTAACAATATCAGCCCATGTTCCCTTAATCAAGGACTACCTATCCAGTCGAGATTGTGTAAAATTATAGGTTAGGAGGGTGGTAGGACCTTACGGAGTCCACATAGCTATTATCCCTCATGAAGGAGCCCAAGTTACAGTTAACTACCAAAGATTAGTCCACGAAGATATTGAGAAGATAGATAGGTCTTCGTACACCATTGTACCCTCAGACTGATGAACAAACTAAACTTGGTAGCTACACAATTAATGATACATTGTGGGCCTATAAGGTTGACCCAAAAAGGTAACATGGATAATTGCCTACCACCTATCAAGAGTACTTACAATATTAACTATCATTCCAGTATCCAGGTGGCCCCGTATGAGACTTTGTATGACAGATAGTGTAGGTCGCTAATTGGTTATTTGATGTTAGTAAAACATGACTAATAAGCCCAGACATGGTTCAATAGGCGGTATATAAGCTAAGGTTTATTTGGGAGAGATTATTAGCAGCACAAAGTCGATAGAAGTCATACGCAAATAATTAACATCGATCTCTAAGGTTTCAAGTTATAATTAAGCACTTTCAAAAGCATCGCCCACAGAGAAAGTGATGAAAGCCAGCAAGAAAGAGGACCTTAGTATGAGATGCATTGACCTTATCAGATCCTCTTCCGAATAGGAAAGGTTGCCTACTAGCTGGACTTACCAGTGAATCTGGAAGTGGTACATCTAGTCTTCCATGTATCAATGCTTTGCAAGTATGTTGGTAATCCAACCCGGGTATATCCCGTATAGGGTATCCAAGTCACAAAAGAGTTATCCTAGAAGAAGCAACCTATCACCATCCTGGGTTGGCAAAGTAGAAGATTGTGAACTAAGGACATAGCTTCCGTCAAGATATTATGGTGAAATAAAAATCATGAAGAGATTACTTGGGAAGTGGAGGAGAAAATGAAAAACAAGTATCCATACCTACTCCTTACGCTACAGGTAATCCCAACCTTTGGTACTCTGATAGTGATAGCTCGATGAAAGTATATATTATTGCAATGGAATAGAGAAACTCTCCATTTAGTCTGCATAAGATCTTGAGGAAGGTTTTGGTTCACATTGGAGGACGAATGTTCTAAAGAGGGGAAGGATATTACACCCCATACTTTTGTACCTTGGAATGCGTTCTTAAGTCTCTTGAAAGGCTCTTAAGTTTCTTGGAAGGATCGTAAGCCTCTTAAGTTTCTTAAGGTTTTCTAAAGTTTCCTTAAAGCTTCTTAAAGCTTCTTAAGACTTCTTAAGAACTATTAAGCTTCTTAAGAGTTACCATGTAAGCCGAATAATCTATAACACTATCAAACAACTCTAATGAAAGGAGAATGAGATACTCTATAGTAGAGAAGATTGGAAGTAGAGTTAGAAGAATCCGGAAGAATTTGAAGACCAAAGAATGAGTCGTAGTACTTGACTTATTTACGTAAGCTTCTAACTTGGAAATCATACATACTTAAGCTACTGGAGTACATACCAAGTTTATGAAGCAAGGATTATATAGGTTCGTAAAAGAAGATGATATTACAAACCCACGAGGGGGAAAATAAAGTGCCATATGGAAGCATGGGAGAGTGCTATGTGGCAGCAGCTGGGAGTGCTACATGGAAGCATCTAGAGCAAAGAGAGTGGGGCCCACATTCTGTGTGGCATCCCGTGATTGGAGGAAGGGATGTGTTGTCCCAATGAGGGATTGACATGTGTCACTACTTATGTTTGATGAATTTAATTCATCCTTATCCTTTAAACTTCATCTTTTTCAAATAAAGATTCAAGAAAACAAGAGAAGAGAAAACTTAAGATAGAGAGAGAGAGCTACGGTTTTGGGGAAAAAAAGGTGAGTCTTTTGATTTCTCTCCGTGAATTAATTATCTAAAGTGTAACACGATGCTATGAAGATGTTAGTAATGAAAATTTATGGTTTGCAGCAGCCGAAAATGCTAGCAAACAACCACGAAATTTTAGGTGAGCTAAAGGAACTTTCGAGGCAAGTTTCGATGAGTTTGACGAGTTTCGGGAATGGTAAGGGATTCCCTTTCAAATTAGAGGATATGATGTTTATATGATGTATATTACATGTCCTAAATAAGTTTTGAAGTGGAAAAATAGCATAAGGATGCTTGACATTAGAAACAAAGTAAATTAAAGTGGTTATAGCTAAATCAATGTCGAGTAGTGGGTTGTCGTAGTGGTGCTGCGGGTGCAGCTGGTTGGGTTGCGTGTTGAGGGGATTTAAAGTATTTTCAAAAGGGTATGGGTGCTTCTAGTTTTATCGACACGACTCTCCATTTGGTAAGGTTAAAGATTTTATGAAATAAAGATTAAAAAACTCTATTTTCGTATCGTAGTTTGGAGCTAGTTGTTTGGAGATTATATTGTGTAAGGTTGAAGTGATTTACTTGTAAATATTCTGCAGTTTGTTGTTGGTGGTATGTTTTTTTATATTGTGGCCGCGTTGAAATCTCGGGAATGTTGAAGTTATAAGGGAGATGCTGCCCAATTTTTGATAGATTTAGAACTAGTAACAAACTAGTTGAGGGTAATGGATAAGGAAATAACTCGTATGAGTACTTGGGTATAGAGTTGGAAATTGGAAACTGAAAGGTCATTAACCTTGGTATTACTTTCATGTTAAATATATTTAAGATACGACAAGGTGAACGTTAAAAATAATTCGTAAGAGGTATGTGAAGCTTACCCTTTCTTTTCTTTTGGCATATCTTAGACTTAAGTGATTGATATACGAAATGTGGGGATAATTCCATTCATAGAACCCTAAGTATGACTCATAAGTCTTATTCACTTCTCGATGGTAGAATTTCTATAATAGTTGAGTTATTTCCTCTCAAGACTTCTATATGATGGAGAGTAGTAAGTATGTGAAGTTATCTCCTTTCTCTTGGCATGTTTTGGCATAAGTACGCAGAGCTACCCCTGTTTCCTCTTGATATGTCTTTGACCTAAGTGTTGTTCTATGATGGTAAGGTAATACAATAATAAGGTTATGATACTGATCCCATGACGGACCGGGTACTATATATGTAAATGATGACTCCTTTAGGAAAAGTAGAGACTAGGTAAAGCTTATTCTTTCTCTTCCTTCGGCATGTCCTAATTGTAAGTAAAATGTGATACGAGCTCTGGGGTAACTCCAATTTTAAGTCCCAAATGTAATTTGTATCTCTTATTCACTTGTAGTAAGTTGAACTACTTTCCTTGAACTCCATAGGTTGAGAAGTACTGGATGCATAAGCTCCTAGTCCTAAGGACTATGTGACGATTGATATCCCTAATTATATGAACTGTTAGTATTACTTTATTACATGTCTAGGGTCCCCAAGATCCTAAGTGATATAGCCCTCAATGGCATTTAGATGGCACTCTAGATGGCTACACTACTATTCTGGTCCTTGGACGATAGCTTAATCTTCTTACATTATCGAGTCTCTGATAATGATTTAGATTATATATGGTTACTAACTACTTGATTCACGTATACTTTAATACATCTCTCACCGAGTCCCATAAAGAGTCGGGTACGGTATATGTTGATTATGAAACCGAGTTCCATAAAGGGCTGGGTACAGTATATGATGATATAATGACACCGAGTCCCATAAAGGGCCAGGTATGGTATATGTTACGTGGATCGGGCCAAACGTTCTTCGACATTACTATATGATATATGGACCAGGCTGAACGTTCCTCGACATTACTATATGATATATGGACCGGACCAAACATTCCTCGGCATTACTATATGATATATGGATTTGATGAACATTCCTTGGAATTACTATATGATATGTGGATCGGACCAAACATTCCTCGGCATTACTATATAATATATGGATCGGATCGAATATTCCTCTGCATTATTATATGATGTGCGGATCGGGCCGTAGTTCCTTGGCATGTACTTACTATATACATGGATCGGATTATATGTTCTACTGCGCTAATAATATGTATGTGATTATGATGAAAGAATGATATAGATGGTACACCGAGTCCCCTAATGGGCCGAGCACAGTATGTAATGGTAATATGTATGACTTTATTTTATACGATACGGTATGGTAACTGGTTAAATGTTATACTTACCCCCTGCATCCCTACACCAATTGTATTCTCCTTATGATGTCTATTCTTTACATAATCAGTACATATGTCGTAATGACCCCCCTTTCTAAGGGGGGCTACGTTAATGTCTGCAGGTACAAATACACACTTTGGGGATCTGTCAGCGTAGGAGTTCTACTCAGCATTTCAGAAGCGCTCCATTATGCCAGAGCATAGTTTTGGTATTAACTATTGATGTATATATTTATTTGTTCACGGGTACGGTAGGGTCCCTGTCCTGCCTTATGTTACTGTTCTTACTCTTAGAGGTCTGTGGACATGTATATGGGTTATATATGGGTTGTATAGACATGCATATACAGTGGTGCATATGATAAGCCTTGCTGGCTTATATGTTATCCTTCCTATTAATATGATATAACTTAAACATGGGACAAATTTACTTATAGATAGCAGGGATATACACGAGTACCTAGGTTAGGCACCCATCACGGCCTATGAGGTTGGGTCATGACAATAATACATATCCCTAGCTTACCCTCAATATGAACCATAAGAAAATTCTTTAAAAACAATAACCAACTTGATGACCAGTCCCCAATAAATGAGGACTCACCACAGACCGATGAGTAGAAAAGCTTACTAGCTACGTAGACGAATATTACCTTCAACCTCAACCCCTACATTATGACACAATGTAGGCAAAAGTATGCATTAGTACATTGGAATGCACTAAGTATGTGGAAACACAATGCATAAAAAAACAAGTTTGTACAAATGACCATTTTAAATTGCATGATAGGAGAAGTAGACGAAAATCCTAAGTGGTCTTTGAGAAGAATCAATGCATAATCAACCATAAGAGTATCATATAAAGTAAAAAATAGGATTAGTCATTTAAAACATAAAAAGGCCATACATATATGGGATAGGAACCATAACCGACAATAAGACCATGTGAGCTATATCATGGAATCCCAATGTTGCGCCTACATCGGAGGAAAGGAAGAGACTACTTGCCAAGGTAGACTCCTACATGCCTATGTGGATCAACTATGCAGTTATGTGAACCGAGTACTCACTCCTAGTTCTTAGACTCGGGTACTCACCTCCAAGCCTTGATATTTCTAGTACTCACCTCTTAGAAATTTGGGTATTTGCCTCTAATCCCTTTTATACCTACGGTTGTACGTAGTTATGTGATAAGAGACCTTATATAACAACTCCATATTTCGAAGCCCCACCTCAAGTCCACATTTGGTGCTAAGTCAAATCCCACAGAATACATACATAGCATTGAAATCATTATTTCATATATCATAGCTATTATCATACGTTTGAAATCATGGAGTAGCTCATTTTCATAACATAAGTGCAACGCGGGTATTGTACTTCTACATTACAAATCAAACATACATAAACATATCATTATTTAAATACATAATCATAATTCATACTTTGAAAATTCATGATCATAGCTTATACTTAAAATTAGGGTAAGATATAAATGCATGATCAATTGATTTGAAAATCATGTAATTAATTTGAAAACATGCATGATCATAAACTTTATATCAATCAATACATAATTCATATAGATAATATCATTAGAAAGTATAATTGAAAATACTCATAATTTTCACCATGAACCTTAGAGATCAAAATAGGAGAATTTATCGAAAAACTCTTCAATTTAATGCAATAACCATCAATTTATATCAAAATAGACTCATAATCATAATTTGAATCAAAATTCATGCAATAAGAATTGATTGGGCTTCATGGATGAAAGGATCAATGAATCAATACCCACATACCTTATGTAAGAATACCAAATAATTTGGAAGAACTTAAGAATTTTGATGGAGAGCTTGAGTGAATTTACTTGAAGTCTTCAATGAGGTCCTTGAGAGTCTTTTGTAGAGAGAAAAATATTTGAGTAGGTGAATTGTAGAAGATTGAATATAATTATAGGTTTAGGTTAATTTATAGAGTTGAATTAGGTCCTAAAAATATATACGTTCATTAGCGAACAATTTAGGAAATGTCTAAAATGCCCTTACTAAAAATTAATTTCGAACATGAAAAGTCATCGCCAGGTCTGTGATGCGAAGGTAAGCAAGTCCGCGATGCGGACTTGTCACGCACCTTACTGTTTTGCGCAATTCCTTTGAAAATCTATCTTTCGATATACGGGTTCTAAAAATCCACCGAAACTATTTTTCCACAAGTTTTCATCTCCTGATTGATATTCCAAACTCGGATTTTCCAAACAATTAAGGATGATGCATTACTTGAGAGGCTTATTTCCAAGGTATTTTAAGACATTTATGAGCATTTTGAGGGATATTACACCATAGAATCGAAATTCCAATTTTAATAAAGGGTAATTCTGTCATTTTTCAAGTTTGGTTCAATGAAACTAGACACAATTATGGCTACATTCAACCCTATATCTACCCAGTGCTGTCAAAATTCCGTCATTCTTAATCACTCTCCCAAATTATGTAAGGCAATAACGAAGTCTCTCAAGGTTTGTCTCCAAGCTACAAGCTAGGGTTTCAAATTCTTCAAGGGCTCTTCTCAATTGTAAAGTGATAAGGTATGTGGGGATTGATTTATGGGTTCCTTTTACCCATGGAATCCCAAAGGTTTCTTAAAGTTTCTTTCAATTTTCAATTGATTATGAACCCTAGTTTAAATGAATTACATTGGGCTAAGTTTATTTTATTTTAAATTATTTCAATGACTATTCTAAGCATCTTTTTACATGAATTTCATGATTTTAATTTGATTGACGAATATCCATGATAAAGTTATCTCAATTATGATTTTGAGCATTCAAAGATGATTTTCTTGAGTTGATGATGATTTCAATAATTTTCAATGAAAGTTCTATGATTTAAAATTGAGGTTATAATTTTAAGGATGAAGTTACGATGATAATCAAGTTATGATCAAAGAAGTTATTATGGTGTGATAAGTCGAATTCTCACATAATAAATTTAAAAATGGTGATAAGTACAATTTTCACCAAAGTTATGAATTCTTATGAAATACTAAAGTTAATGAGCTACTCCTAATATGTTTTATAAAGATGGACTGATAGATAGTTACTATATTTTCCAATTATGTTATGATCATGTTTGATGAGTTTCAATTGAGATATTGACTAAGGACCGAAGGAGCTTCTTTATGGGGTTCAGTCCAGTAATATAGTTAGTTGCCCAAGGGAATCCTAGTAGCAACTTAAATTCCCAAACTATGTTGCCTGCGTAGGATTTCCTGCATGGCATAGCTAGGGGATCCACCTATAGCAAAGTTATGTTGAGTTGAGTACCATGATGGAGTATGCCCTGGAATGGCAGCCTCCCCTTTCTCGATCAAAGTTCTATCGGATTCTATGTCATAGCTCGCATGGTCTTAGATGTTATTTAAAGGTCTTATCCACACAAGTTAAATGTCATGTTATGAGTTTTATCATGAAATTTTTATAATATACATTGACCATGAGTTTTCATATGTTTCAAACATTTCAAGCCTTACTCATGTTCATTATGATTGGTCATGCATGTTATTTCATACTGTTCTCATTCCTTTACTTATTCATGCATATCACACATACTTAGACCTTCCATGTACTAACTTATATTTTTCCTACATTATCTCATAATGTAGGCGCGGACGACACTCACATCATTGTATTCATTGCTAGAGTTGCTTAGATATCAAGAGTTGGTGAGTCCTTATATTATTGAGGGAAATGAATTTGTTTCATGTTGCTACTATCTTGAATTCTTCATATGTTTGGGTGAGTTAAGACCTTTTCCTACGTCCCCATGAAAAACTAGACTAGAGGCATGTTTAGATGCTATGTGATATAGTTTAGATTCGACATCTATTGAGTTGTTATCCCTTAGTCCCATTCTCTTAAGTTGTTACTTTCTCAGTTACTACTATGTATCTTTACCTTATGTATGTGATGTATAGTAAGATGACTTGGTTGGAGTCCCTCGCCTCCGAATATCCATTTCGTGGCTTGGCCCTAGTTCAAGTCGTGACACTAATCTTGCAGGCCTGAGAACCTGGAAGTTTGTAAGTCTCTAAAGTTTTGAATGGGTCATCCTTATGAATTATCAAAAGGACGACAACTCGTCCTATTGGGTCGTAGGAAATCCTTCAGAGACTTGTCCTAAACAAGTCCAAGGACTGCCTCTACGACTCATTTCTATGAGTCGTAGGAAAACATACGAATCGTAGAATGGGTCATAGACCTGAAATTTGTTCCTTTTCTTAAGATTTCTCATTCGTTCCAACTTTCTAACATCCGGGGTCTTACAGCACCCCATAAAAATAATGATGCCAATTTTTTAATATAAATACAACCACCGCAAATTCAAGATAATAAGTTGGATAGTTTCATTCATGCACTTTGAGAGCCCTTGAGGCATATTCCATAACATTGCCATGTTGGATAAAAACACATCCCAAACCAACACGCGAGTTATCATAATAAACAACAAATCTATCTAAACCTTTGGGAAATATCAAAATAGGAGCTGATGTAAGACGGTCCTTAAATATTTGGAAACTTTACTTACATTCGTCTGACCATTGAAACTTCATTTTCTTTTGGATCAACTTACTCAAAGGCTAAATAATTTATAAAAGCCCTTGAACAAACCTTCTATAGTATCCAGCTTAACCCAAGAAACTTAGGCTAATTCTTTACCTCTTTTATTTTCATTGGATCAACCTTAATTCCATCAACGGACACCACATGGCCAAGAAATGCAACTTCCATTAGCTAAAATTCGTATTTACTAAACTTTGCAAATAGTCGCTTATCCCTCAATATTTGCAATATAATCCTCAATTGACCCATATGATCTTCCTCATTTCAATAGTAAATCAAAATATCATCAATGAACACCACCATAAAAATATTTAAGTACGGCTTGAAAATACAATCCATGACGATAGAGGGAGCATTAGTCAACTCAAACTACTTGAATAAAAATTCAAAATGAACACACCTTGTTTGAAATGTCGTCTTAGTAATACCACACTCCTATGTCCTTAGATGATGATAATCGGAACAGACATCAATATTTGAGAAGTAACTTGCCCCTTGAATTGATCAAACAAATCATCTATCATCAGAATTGGGTATTTATTCTTTATAGTGACCATATTCAACTTTTGGTAATCTAGACATGTAAGACTCTATATGCTGAAAAGTCAAATGAAGGGAAAATCTCAAGAAAGGACCACTAACCCCAAGTCTACAAGTTGATCAACAACTCGTAGGGACATTTTTAGGTCATAGAACTGGGTCGTTAACATGACTTTAAAATTTGATATTTGGCTAAGGCAAAAAGTGGGGTTGACGAGCCCTTTGACGACCCTTGGAGGAAATGAAGACTCGTAGAAATGAGTCATTGAGGCATAGTGGGATGACCTTAAGGTGTCAGTATCAAGACTTCGTCTATGACTCAACAGGAAGAGTTATAGAGATGTTTACGACTCGAAAAATGAGTCCTAGTGTAACTTCAGAGACCCTTAACTTGCAGGTTTTTCTGGCCTGCAAGATAGGTCACTTTGATGACTCATAAAGACAATAATGAGTAATAAACATGACTCATCACAAAAGTTTAGAGACTTAATTTATAGGTCTTTCATAGGACCTATAGGATGAGTCGTAATGACAACTTGTCACTGCTTCTATGGATTGTAGAGGCAAATAATAGATGTGCCCTATCAGAATTTTAATGAGGGGTAGAATGGTATTTTATGTACATTATAATAATATATGTGGACATTTTTAAGGACTAGATTTATTACTAATCGTACCTTAAATACTCCTAAAACTCTTTTATCCCCTCATTATTTCCCCAAACAAATTTTAGACTTCACTCCCAAGGTTCCTTAAGATTTGATTGGGGTTTCTTCAAGATCAAGTATCCTTTCTCAAATTCAAGTATGAATTCAATCAAGGTATGTGTGGAATGATTCATGAGTCCCTTTCACTCATGGAGTCGAAGGTTTAATTCAAAAATCTCTTGAAATCTCATTACCTTTGAACTTCAATTTTGATGAATTGTGTTGGGCTGATTTGATTTCATTTTTAATCATTACTAATGATCATTATGAATATATTTCTACAAAAATTATATTATTTCAAGTTGAATTATAAAATCCCATGCATGAAGCTATTTTCTATGATGAATTATATGAACTATAATTATAGAGCCCAATGTTTCAAGGTATTCTTATGACTAACAATCAAATTGATTATGTATATGAGTTTTACTTTAAATTCAAGCATAAATTATGATCATGAATTACAAGTACATTTAAGACAGAAATTTCATGTAAGTTATGAAGATAGGTGACTTAGGGTGCTATGTGGTCACCTAGGACCTAATGATATGAGTTATGCAAGTATGATTTGTAATGATGAATGGTCAATTCTCACATTGCAACTATGTTATGTAATGATATACTCTATGATTTTCAAACCTATGATCATGACTATGATATATGTTCATTATGATTTCCATGCTATGTATGTATTACGTGGGATTTGAGTTAGCACTGAGTGGACTTGAGGTGGGAGCACTACCAAAAGCATTTGTAGCAACTTCATGTCTCATATACTACGTGCCACCTTAGGTTTCCTTCATGTCTCAGCTAGTGGATCCACATATAGCATATGTGTAGGACCCCTCTAGCTAGGTAGAGTCTATCTTGGCAGGTAGACTCCCCTTTTTCTTCATTGTATGGGGAGACAACGGGATTCCATATTATATATCACATGGTCTTATTATCTATTATGGTTCCTATCTCACATATGTATATGAGTATCATGTTATTCTATGATCTTCAACTAAGTCTTAAAAATTGTTTGATCATTATGGTATTCCGTATGGTTTCACTTATCCACTTTATCATGTATATTTTTTATCACTGCATCTCATGATTTATATTGCATATTATACCCACATACTTAATAGATTCAAACGTACTAACTTATATTGTTTCTACATTGTCTCTTAATGTAGGGATTGAGATTGAGGATTGTATCCATCCACATGTCTAGTTGAGCTTGCTTATCAAAGGAGGTGAGTCTCATCTATCGAGGACTAGTTATGATTTGTTTTTCTCTTACTTCCAAAGACATTTAATTCCTTTATATTGAGGGTGATCTAGGGACATGTCTTAGCCCTCACCCGTGTTCATGATTAGAGGCATAAGTTGGATAAATATTGAGTCTATATCGTCAAGTTACATTCTACGTTGAGGATTCATGGTTTAGACTCTCTTATGATGATGTTTCTGAATTTACTTTACCTTATACATTCTTTATGATATGAAAAAATGATTGGTTGTACCCCTTCAGGGTTCTTATCATCATTTTACAACTAGGTTCTATGTTGGGTCGTGACAATACACATACGAAGCGAACCATCTTTCTTCATAACAAATAATATAGGAGCATCCAATGGTGAAATACTTGGCCTTATGAAGCTATTAGAAAACAAGACATTCAATTGCTCCTTTAACTCCTTATGCCAAAGTCAATTTCCCTTTAGGAGGAAAATCGAGCAAATCATCGGGAAACACATAGGGAAACTCTTTAAAGATAGAGACCAACTCAAGATTAGGAGTTTTAGAATCAATGTCCCTAACTCACACTATATGATAAATTCACCCTTTGGAAATAATTTTTTGGGCCATAAGAAATGAGATGAATCTACCCTTAACCATCAAATCATTACCTTTTTATTCAAGAATTGGCTCATTAGGAAATTAAAACTTGACCCTATGGATTCTACAATCAATGGATGCATAAGAGGCATGTAACCAATCCATACTAAGAATAATGTCAAAATCGGTCATGTCAAGTTCAACAAGATCACAAGGAGTAACATTATGCAAATCCAACATGGGACAAATTCTATAGATTCTCTTGGCTAACACCAAATAACCAACGAGGCTATAAACTGAAAAAGTCTCTAACTAAGTTTCGGGACACATATCAAATCTCATGGTAAGATAATGAGTAACAAATGAAAAGTTTGCACCCAAATCAAGAAATGCATAAACATCAAAGTTAAGGACCCATAACAACATCGGGAGTCTCATCTAAATCTAGCCTAGCATGAAGAGTATAGAATTGGTTATTGTGTTGACCAACCTTTTGTTGAGTTTGGGCACCTTGTTGCATTTTTCCTCCATGAGAATCTTGGCATTGAGGACAACCTATTCTACCTCTATTAGAAATATTTGGGCACTCGGAGTGTTTGTGGCCTATCTTGCCACATCCATTGAAAGTACCCATCACTATCAAACACATTCCTCCATTATTTTTCCCACACTTAGCACACTTGGGAAATGTAGGACTACTAGCATTCACACCTCTACCTTGAACCTTAGGGTATGGCACCCTATTCTTGTCAAACCTCTTTCCCAAAACATGAGAAGAACCTTGGCCTTGTCAAACCTCATTAACAAGCATAGCAGTCCGACATTACTTTGCAACCAAGTCAGACAACACCTATATAAATTGGCTCATTTGGTCATGTGGATCGACAACAAATAAAGGAGAATACTTGGATAGCTTGGTTGACTTGAGGGCATAATTGCTCATACCCATATTGCCTTGTTTGAGATTTATGAACTCCAACACTTTTTTCTCCTTTAGCTAAAGTAGGAAGAAACGATCAAGGAAAGAAAGCTTGAAGACTTCCTACCAATAAGACCCTCATCAACTCTCTTGGACTTCCATTGAGTGTACCAAACTTGAGCAACACCCTCGAGTTAGTAGACTGCCAACTCTGATTTTTCCCCTAAAGTCACCCCCACTATGTCCACCACCCTATATACCTCATCAATGAACTCTTGGTGATCTTCATCAACCCTTGATCCATGGAATTTGGGAGGGTTCATCCTTGTAAAATTCCTCACCCTAAAATCTGGAGTTGGAGGATTAGGAGGAGCCACAACCCCTTGGTTTGGTACAACTCTTCTTAGAGGTATTTTTTGAAAATCGCAAAGAACAATTATTAGAGAGAGGAAGAATTAGAGTACCCTCTATGGCATGACATAGATCATGAAAGAAGTGAAGATTTCCTAGAACACCTTATAGACTCCTATTCATATATTTGGTGCGCTTCACATTCATGAATAAGACTCTACTTGACGTGGCATGTTGGACTCCCTACGATACTCATAAATCTTGTGCTCTAATACCAAGTTTTTCATGACCAAGACTAGCCGCTAGATGTGACACGACTATCAAAACCTGGAAGGGATTCAACAAAGCCTATTGATATATCGTAAGCATGCATAAGCTATAAATAAGTGGAAAAGCATAAGAAAGTCTAAACATATGTATCATAAAAAGTAAGAAACACGATAATATAGATTCTACATAGTGTGTCAAACAAGTCTCTATTGATCAATATGCGCAGGGGCTAAGACGTGTACCTAGATCACCCTCAAATAACAAAAGTAGCTCACCCTCAAATAACAAAAGACTTTTTGAAAGAAGTAAACTCATAAATTGGCCTCAAATACATGAGGACTCACTAATCTTCAATGTCTAGGAAGTTAACTAGTCACGTGGAAAATAGATGTGATCTTCGACCCCTACATTATGATACAATATAGGTAATAAAATATGACTTAGTAAATTTGAATATACTAAGTATGCAGTCATGCCATGTAATATAAGACATAAGATGTAATGATCAAACAACTTGCATGATATAAAAGAAAATAAGTAGAGTCATGAGAAAACCATAGTTTGATCAAAGCATTCAAGATACATAGATGAGATCATGAAGACTACATAAAGTAAATATACATATATGCAATAGAACCATAACCGACAGTAAGACTGTGCAAGGTATAACATGGAATCGTGATGTCTCTCCATACAATAGAAGAAAGGGGAATCTACTTTCCAAGGTAGACTCTACCCCGCTAGGCGGGTCATGAACATGTGCTATATGTGGATCAACTAGCTAGTCCATAAAGAAAAATCCTAAGGTAGAATGTAGTTATGAGATAAGCAACTTTATATAAGGTCCCCGTAGGTCGAGCCCCCACCTTAAGCCTCCTTCAGTGCTAAGTTAAATTTCATGGGATGCATAACATAGTTATGGTACTTAACTTATATCATAGGCTTGTTCATAGGTTTTAAAACTCATAGTGTAGCTCATTTTCATATGATAATTGTAATGTGAGTAAAATCCTTCAACATCACAAATCATACGTGTATAATACATGTCATTAGGTTTCAACGTCATCAATTAAGTATCCTAAGTCACCTCTTCCATAACTTGCATGAAATTCATATCTTGATCATAATTAGAATCTATAATCATAGCTTATACTTGAAATATAGAGTAGAAACTTGAATACATAAACAATTTTATTGAAAACCATGAAATTAGATTTAAAACATGCATGATCATAGTAATTATATCAACCCATACATAATTCATAAAAATAATATCAACTAGATGTGTAATTTCATCAATAATAATATAATATACCATGAATAAGAAGACCCAATGCATAATCATAAAGTTGGGGCCTTTGAATAGTAAAATCATAGAGAATTTTAGAGATAAAACTTTGTGATTCCATGGTTGAAAGGTACCCATGGATGAAGACCCACATACCATGGTGATTTTGACCTTGATATTGAAAAAAGAAAACTTGTTCTTGAAGAAACCCTAGCAAGTTCCTTGACGAAGAAGAAGACCTTTGAGAGGAGCCTTGAGAGAAAAGGTTTGAGAATTTTAGAGTTAATGACAGAATGAGAGGTCTTAGGAGTACTTAGGGTAGTTAATAAGGAAGAATCTAGTCCCAAAAATATCAATATACATTAATGAATTATAGTAAAAACACCAAACTATCCCTCATTAATTCTTGTCGGGCAACCCTATGAATGGGTCCTTACGATTCAGCGAAATGTTTACAGGTCTTAGATCCAATTTTCCTAACAACCCCTGAAAAACCCTAAAAATTGAGTCTCTGAAGTTTCTTATATGATTCCCTTTACAACTCATCAAAAGTTCTATGACTCGTCCTGTTGAGTCGTAGAAAAAGTCCCAAGCCTTGTATTCTTGCAAGAATCAGACACTACAATAACGACTCATTACTACTAATGTTTATCAACCCTACGAGTTGTCAACTGACTCATAGACCCACCTCCTGACTTCACCAATTTTCCATACATCAGCATCGACCCTACGAATCCCTCTTACGACTTGTAGGAGTCTTCTGGACTTGTACGTTGAGTCATAGACTCTGACTTAGTCCATTTCCAAGCATCTTTCCTTTGTTTCTATTTTTTAACTTTCGAGGACTTATAACCCTATTTGTGGAACTAACTACTCATAATGTTTGATCACAATTAATAAAATTATGGTTAAAATAAATTATACACTTACAAGAAATAGTATGAAAATTGAGAATTTTTAATTGAATTGCAAAAACAAAATCAATGAACAAAAGTGTCACTATCTGAGTCTATACCCTAGGCGTGGTTGACACCCAAAAATCATTTTTTCCCAAGTGAACCTTGGTTTAGCTACCTACACAGTGGAAGAATTAACTCATAGCAAAACTAACTCAGATTGGCATATATAAAGAATAAATGTAATTCTTCTCAACTAATAGTATCAAATAATCAAGTATATAAATATATGAATAGTTTAAAACATGATGTCTAAAACTCAAAATAACTCCCGCTTTGTCTATATCTAGTCTATGAAGCCTTTAACTGCATCTGAAAAGGTACCAGGACAGGTCCATGACTACCTCAAAAGACTAATGAATAAACACTAAAATAAATGACTAAGAACTCCGCCGAATGCAAAGAGGACTCACTATAATATCGAGGTGATCTTTCAATGATTTGCCTGTTGAGTATCTCTATCACATGTATCTGCATCAAAATGATGCATCGCCGAATGGTGTCAGTACATGGAATGTACGATATGTAAAATAGTTAAAAATAACTTACATAAGAATACTCAATTAACTCAATGGGATGAATACTCAAATAACGCAACTCAATAAAGCATGAAATATAATAATAAGAAAATGCTTTAAAAAATATAGATAAATAATGCAACTCAATATAAAATAATATTTTTTACTCATTGGAAAGTTTTTCTAATTGAAAACAATCATCATGATCATCGTGATGATACAACAAACAGTTATTATTTCCACAGTCATCCAATACTTTGCCTAGGTAAGGGATGCAAACTTATCTCATAGATCTAATAAAAGTCAGAATTAGAGACTGAAGTGAGGAGTCACCCAAACTAACAGTATGGTTGTCACGACCAGACCTAGGGCCTAGACATAACACTGCGATCAAAAATCCAAAGGGCTTTATCCAAGCCTCTCGTACGTATGATAACCATACATAAGGAGGTAAAGCAAATGCGGAAACATCATAAGAGAGTCTAAATCATGAATAGCAAATGAAGAATGTCATATCACAACATAAACTAGAAACATTTGTCCAACTAGATGCCTCTACTCATGAGCATGGGCAGAGGCTAAGGCATGTCCTTAGCTTACCCACAATATAAAACATAACAAAAGTCTTTGAAAACAATAACCAACTCGATGATTAATCCCCGATAAATGAGGACTCACCACACACTGCCGGATAGAAAAGCTTAACTAGCGACGTAGATGAGTATGATCTTCAACCTCAACTCCTACATTATGAGACAATGTAGGCAAAAAGTATGCATTAGTACATTGGAATGTACTAAGTATGAGAAAATAACATGGAACATAAATCATGGGATGCAATGGTCAAGTAAAACACATGATAACATGAGATAAGTAAAGTTATGAGAAAATCATATTGACCAAAGCATTTTTAAAAGCATAATTTAAATCATGGAATAGATATGAGATCATACATATATGAGATAGGAATAATAACCAAAAATAAGACCATGCAATCTATAACATGGAATCCCGTTGTCTCTCCATACAAGGAAAAAAAGGGAAATTCACTTGCCAAGGTAAACTCTTCCCCGCTAGGTGGGTCATACATACGCTATATGTAGATCTAATTGCTAGGACATGAAGGAAACCTACGGTTGCACATAGTTTAAGAGATATAAAGTTTCTACTAGGACTTTTGGTAGGGCCCCCACCTCAAGTCCACTCTGTGCTAAGTAAAATCTCATGAAATACATGCAGAATATAGAATAATAATTTCTTATATCATAGTCATAATCATAGGTTTGAAATCATAGAGTAGCTCATTTTCATAACATAAGTGAAATGCAGGTATTGTCCTTCTAAATTACAAATCACGCATACATAGACATAATTCGTACGTGGAAATTCATGATCATAGCTTATACTTGAACTTAGGGTAAGACATGAGTGCATGATCAATTGATTTGAAAATCATGAAATTGACTTGAGAAGATACATGATCATATACTTTCTATCATCTCATACATAATTCATAAAGATAATATCATTAGGAAGTATTATTGAAAATACCCATAATTTACATTATGAACCTTAAAGATCAATATAGGAGAATTCATGAAAAAAAATCTTCAATACAATGCAATAACCATCAATTTATATCAAAATAGACTAATAATATACCATACTTTAGTTTGATAGAAAACTTGAAAAATTGACTGGGCTTCATGGATAAAAGAATCAATGAATCAATACCCACATACCTTGATTGAGAAAACCAAATAATTTGTAATAACTTTAGAGTTTTGATGGAGAGCTTGAGTGAATTTACTTGAAGTCATCAATGGAGTCCTTAAGAGTCTTTTGTAGAGAGAAATATTTGAGCAGGTGAAATATAGAAGAATAAATAGAATTAAAAGTTTAGGTTAATTTATAGAGCTAAATTAGGTCCTAAAAACATCTAGGTTCAATAACTAATAATTAGGGAAAATTCTAAAGTGCCCTTACTAAAAATTAAATTCGGCCAAAAATACATCGCCAGATCCGTAACGCGGACTTGACGCGAACTTTACTGTTTTGTGCAGTTTCATTGAAAATCTATCTTTGGATATACGAGTTCTAAAAATCCACTGAGACCATTCTCCCATAGGCTTTGACCCCCTAATCGGTATTCCAAACTCAGATTTGCTAAAAAGATTATGGATAATGCATTGCATGAGCGGCCTATTCCCAAGGCATTCTTAAGGGACTTGTGAGCATTTTGAGAAATGTTATAATGATCATATCCTACACTAACTACGTAGTTTATGGGGTTTGAGTTATCTAAAATCTTACCCAAATCGATGCTCAATACTATTCCCAAAATATACAATTATGCTCATGAACTCAAGTGAGTATAATTATTCAAAATATTATCTCATTAGACATTACTCAATTTAACTCAACTCTTTTCAACTCATAACTTCTCTTTAAAATAGTTCTACTCCGCAACTCAGTGAATGCATAAAATATAGCTTTAATTTCTCAACTTTTTTCAAGATAAATATTTAAATGCATTATTACTGTCATGACCCCAAATGGGCCGTGAGTGGCACCCACACTTAACCTCCTGGGTGGGAGAACCAACGATACAAACCCCAACTAATAACAATAACGCAAAAACTCAAAAAAATACATTCCCCAAAATCTAAAAGTCATCACATGAAGAACATCTAAATTCTAAAACTAAGTCTGGAACATCAAGCACCAAAATGAACAAATAATAAAATGTGTCTGAAAACTAAAGACACTATGCCATAACCGAGAGAATCCATCATGAGCCAGAAGGATAGCTCACCCTGAAATCCGATGATCTTGAGACTGACTAGAGCTGAGGTCGAGTCGAAGTCTGTGGAACACTCGCTGCACTCCACAAAATAAAACAAGAAAGATACAAGTAGGGTCAGTACAAGACAACACGTACTGAGTAGGTATCATCGGTCGACTCAAAATAGAAATCAATATACATTAAAAAATAGTGGGAAATCAACAACAACACTTAACAGGTGGCAACCAACAAACAATTACATAACCGGTCAACAATATCAAGATCACATATGAGGACTCAAGCCTCCACACCACACTCTTTAAAATATGAGTTTTTGGAGATTGGGTAGCATTAAGTAATTTTAATTTATTTCCCTTTAATATTACCGTGCCGGAATGTGACACCCGATCCAAATATACCGTGTCGGAACATGACACCCAATCCAAATATACCGTGTCGGAACATGACACCCGATCCAAATATACCGTGTTGGAACGTGACACCCGATCCAAATATACCATGTCGGAACATGACACCCGATCCAAATATAATTAATTTATCATTCCTTATGATTATATTCCACTTTATTAACAATATTTCATCAAGCCTTCTTTATTCAAGACACCATTTTTAATAAGGCAAGTTCAAGATTATGGATTTCATGGCCTTGGGATTTTAGACCAATAACAATAACATATCAACCATCCAAACCACAACAATTAAATGCGTAGTAAACTTCACACATATTACTCCATGAATATCAATCACTATTAAGAGTCTATCTATGATGTAGAATAAAACCATAACCTACCTCAATCGAAGAACTGAATCCAAGCAAGTTAATTCAGGAATGTCTTTCCTTCCTTCAAAGCCTCACGTTTCCAATCTATCAATTATACAATATTTATAAATAACTAGTCTGTAGACACCAATATTATTTACATGTTTAACTTAGACCCAACAACTCACCCCAACTCTATAATTAATTCTTAAATTTTGATACCAACTAATATCTCAAGTCTAGGATTAGGTCTTAATTCTTCCAAATAATATAGCTTTAATGGTATTCATATAATATAATACACAAGCATTTAATTACCTATCTACCAACTTAAATTATAATGTGATAATAATAAGAAAATAAGCCAATTTACGACACTTCATAGAGGCTACGATCTAAGGACACATATGTATATTAATTGTCCATGAAAACATCATCAGCAACTCAAGTATTCCAATAAAATAAAAACTTTTCTTCTTTCTGTTCAACTTAATGGTAACTATATATATACGTTTTTTTTTTGGTTTACCATCCATAACCCACTGTGCATAGCAATATGCACATTCAATTTCCTAAATCTTTCACAAGTTAATAATATAATAAATTAATATAGCTATTAACATTCTTGAAAAAATACTTATGCAATGGAAACCTCACCTACAACATGGAATCCCCTTCGTCGGCGCCCAGGTATGGTTTTCCTCTTTGTTTGTTTTCTTTTATAATTTAGGGTAATTAATCATGAATCAATAAATAAATAAAAGCTAAATCCTACTAATATATTTTTATATGTATTGAACAAGTGGTATAATGTATTAACTAAATTATCAATTTAGTCCACTAATTGAATTAAGTTATCTAAATTCACCCCTTAACTAAATAACTATGGTTATCAATTAGTCCAAAATACCCATTAAAACTTTACGGGATGAGTCTTTTATGAAATAAAAATTTCTAATACTCAAAACGACCTAATGGGTCGTTACAACAGATACCAATTTACCCATCGTTCATCCCTGAACGGTCAAAAGAAGAGCGAGGGTTGAAAAGGGTACCTGACTCGACGAACAAATGTGGATATCTTTCACGCATATCAGTCTCAATCTCCCAAGTGGACTCCTCAACAGGGCGATTCCTCCACTGGACCTTCATAGACGCAATCTCCCTTGATCTCAACTTGCGGACCTCCCTATCAAGAATAGCTACAGGTTCCTCCTCATAAGACAAATTCTCATCAAGCAAGACCAAATCCCAGCGAATAATATAGTTTCCATCCCCATGATATTTCTTTAGCATAGACACATGAAATACTGGGTGCACCCCAGACAAACCTGGAGGTAAAGCCAATTCATAGGCCACCTCTCCAACACGCTTAAGAACTTCAAATGGCCCAATATACCTCGGACTGAGCTTACCTCGCTTACCGAATCTCACCACACCCTTTATGGGTGAAACCTTCAACAACACTTGCTCTCCCTCCATAAAATCTATGTCCCTGACCTTTCGGTCTGCATACTCCTTCTTCCTGCTCTGAGCTGCTAGAAGCTTCTCCTGAATAAATTTCACCTTTTCTAGTGATTCCCTCAAAAGATCAGTTACCCAAGGTCTCACCTCAAATGCGTCAAACCAACCAATAGGAGACCTACATCTCCTCCCATACAATGCCTCAAACGGAGCCATATCAATACTCGAGTGATAGCTATTATTGTATGAAAACTCTGCCAGGGGTAGAAACTGATCCCAATGACCACCAAAATCTATCACGCATGCACAAAGCATATCCTCTAGCACTTGAATTGTCCTCTCAGACTGTCCATCAGTCTGAGGGTGAAATGCAGTACTAAGATCCAATCTAGTACCTAACTCAGCATGCAAGGTCCTCCAAAAGTTAGAAGTAAATTGCGTACCTCTATCTGATATGATAGAAATTGGAACTCCATGTAATCGAACAATCTCGCGAATATAGAGTTTGGCTAACTTCTCTGCATTATAAGTCACCTTGACTGGAACGAAGTGAGAAGACTTAGTTAACCTATCAACAATCACCCATATCGAATCAAACTTACCCAATGTCTTTGGAAGGCCGACCATAAAATCCATTGCAATCCTTTCCCACTTCCATTTAGGAATGGGCATTCTTTGAAGTGTCCCTCCAGGCTTTTGGTGTTCATATTTTACCTACTGACAATTTGGAGAATGGGAAACAAAATCAGCAATGTCACGCTTCATTCTGCTCCACCAATAATGCTGTCTCAGATCGCGATACATCTTAGTTGCACCAGGATGTATAGAGTACCTCGAACTATAAGCTTCTGCAAGAATAGTCTGGATCAAAGTATCAATACGGGGCACACATACCCGCCTTTTAATCCTCAAGACGCCTTCCTCATCGATCACAGCCTCTTTGGCCTCTCCCTGCAAGACCATGTCACGAATCCGACTCAGCTTCTCATCATCAAACTGCTTTTCTTTAATCTTGTCAAGGAAAGAAGATTTTGCCTCCACACAGGCCAAAAATACTCTTTTCTCCGTTACTTCTAGCCTTATAAAGTCATTAGCCAGAGTTTGAACCTCTCTAGCCAATGGGCGTTGGGAAACCTGCAAATGAGCTAAACTTGCCATACTCCCTGCTTTTTTGCTCAAGGCATCGGCCACTACATTAGCTTTTCTAGGGTGATAAAGAATAGTGATATCATAGTCCTTTAACAATTCCATCCACCTCCTTTGCCTCAAATTCAAGTCTCTTTGAGTGAACACATGTTGTAAGCTACGATGATCTATATACACTTCACACTTCACCCCATATAGATAATGTCTCCACTGCTACAATTCAAATACAACCGCAGCTAACTCCAAATCATGAGTGGGGTAATTACGCTCATGCACCTTCAATTGTCTTGAAGCATAGGCAATTACCTTCTTCTCCTGCATTAGCACTGCACCTAGACCAGAATATGATGCATAACAATAAACAATGAAATTCTTACCTTCTACTGGCAGGGCAAGAATCGCTGCAGTAGTCAATAAGGTCTTGAGTTTCAGAAAACTCTCTTCACACTCATTCGACCACACAAATGGAACTTTCTGCTTGGTCAGATTAGTCAGCTGGGAAGCAATAAAAGCAAACCCCTTGACGAACCGGCGGTAGTAGCTAGCCAAACCAATAAAGCTCCTTACCTCTGAGACATTAGTGGGCCTTGCCTAACTCTTCACTGCTTCAATCTTCTGGGGATCCACCATCACTCCATCTTTAGAAACCACGTGCCCTAAGAAATACACTGAATCAAGCCAGAACTCACACTTGGAGAATTTGGCATATAACTTCTTCTCCCTTAACAATCCCAGAACAGTTCTTAGATGCTCTTCATGTTCCTTTTGGCTCTTTTAGTAGATCAATATATCATCAATAAAAATAATAACAAAGAGGTCCAAATATGGCTTAAAGATTCTATTTATCAGACTCATGAAAGCAACATGCGCATTTGTAAGCCCAAAAGACATTACCAAGAATTCATAGTGACCATACCTAGTTCGGAAAGCCGTCTTCGGTACATCTATTGCCCGTATTTTCAGCTGATGGTAACCAGACCTTAAATCATTTTTTGAGAAAACAGAAGCACCCTCCAACTTATCAAATAAATCATCAATGCGAGGAAGGGGATACCTATTTTTAATAGTCACCTTGTTCAGCTACCTATAGTCTATGCACATACAAAGGCTACCATCCTTCTTCTTCACAAATAAGACTGGAACACCCCAAGGAGAGGCACTCGGTCTAATGAAACCTTTACCCAACAACTCTTGAAGTTGGGCTTTCAACTCCCTCAACTCAGCCGGGGCCATTCTATAAGGAGGAATGGAAATAGGGCGAGTGCCGAGCTCTAAGTTGATACAAAAATCTATATCTCTATCAGGTGGCATACTAGGTAAGTCTGCGGGGAAAACATCCATAAACTCACAAACTATAGAGATAGACTCAATCGTCGGCACTTCAGAATTATCATCCCTATGATGTGCTAGGAAGGCTAAACAACCCTTACTTACCAACCTCTTAGCACGAAAAAAAGAGATAATCTGAACTGGGGTGGGAATATAGTCACCCTCCCACACCAACTAATCCATCCCAGGCTTGGCTAATGTCACAGTCTTAGCATTGCAATTTAAGATAGCAAAATTTGGAGAGAGCCAAGTCATGCCCAAGATTACATCAAAGTCAACCATCTCTAGAATAATCAAATTTACATAAGTTCTGCTCCCCACAAAAGTCACAAAACAAGACATATATACTTTCTCAACTAGCACAGACTCACCAACAGGTGTAGAAACACGAATAGACATGTCAAATAAGTCACAATGTAAATCAAGTCCATCAGCAAATGCAGAAGATACATAAGAAAATATGGATCCAGGATCAAACAATACGAAAGCCAAGCTATTGCAGACCAAAAGAGCACATGTGATAACAGCATCGGATGCCTCTGCCTCTAACCTCCCAGGGAAAGCATAACAATGGGCTTTGTCACCTGTCTGACTATTTCCCTTACCGGGCTGTACCCCAATAGTTCCAACCTGCCCACCACCCCAGCCAAACTGGTGACCACCACGACCTTGGCCACCACGTCCTCCAGAATGACGGCCCCTACTATAGCCGTCGCCTCCACCTCTAACTGCTGGGACTCTATAACCCTGATCATGCCAAGACTGACTCTTCCTTGGACAATATTTTCTGATATGTCCAGGCTCACCACATCCGTAACAAGTCTTAGGGTCAAGAGTGGGTCTTTGTGAAGATGAAGAAGACTGAAGATAACCCCCAAAGTTAGAAAAAGGATGACTAGTCTTTAACGGACCTCCATCTGAAACCTGCAATGAAGACTGAATAGGACGGGTCGAATAATCTCCAGAACTTTGCCCTCTGGAGTAAGAACCACTAAGCTCACCTCCTTTACGAAACTTCTTGAATGTTGTCTCTTTAGTGAAGTTATCTGGCTTCACCCCCTCTACCTCTATCACAAAATCAACCACTTCTTGAAAGGATTTTGCTGAAGCAGCAACTTGTAAAGCTGTAATTCGCAAATCTGACCTCAATCCCTTCACAAAGCGGCGAATTCCCTCCTCTGGACTGAAGCAAAGCTGTGTAGCATATCTGGCTAAGGCACGAAACTTGGCCTCATAAGCGGCAACAGACATCCTCCCCTGCTCTATATTCAAGAACACGTCTCTCCTCCTGTCCCTTAAGGTCCGGGGAATATACTTCTTCATAAAACAGTCAGAAAAGGTTGCCCAGGTCATAGGTGGTACCTCTGCTGATCGGCACTCCGCGTGAGACCGCCACCACATTTTGGCGTCTCGTTGAAACTGGTATGTCACAAACTCAACACCAAATCGCTCTACTATATCTATTTTATGAAGTAGCTCATGGCAATCAATAAGGAAATCATAGGCATCCTCAGATTCAGTACCCCTGAAGACTGGGGGTTTCAACTTCAAGAACTTAACAAAGATATCATGCTGGTCACTTGTCATTACCGGCCCTGTAGTGAATTGAGGAAACATGCTTGTCCCCAAGGACACAGTCATGCGGGGAGCCATAACAGCTGCATGTTGAACTCCCAGAATATGAGGTGCTGGGGGAGCTTGTCCCTGATCGGATAACCCACTAACATAGGTGAGAACCTGGTGGATCATCTCTGGAGTAGGCTGGGGTGGTACTTCCCTCTCATGAACTTGCTCCTCCTCCACCTCAACATCATCTCTAACTACCTCATCAGCCAGTGGAGGGGTCGCTGCTCTTTCCCTGGCTGGCCCAGCTATTTGGACCCTTCCCCTAGTGGGCTTTCTTCCGCGACCTCTACCACGGCCTATCGTTGCTACTCTTCATCTGCCTACAGGCCCAGCGGCTAGCTCAGGTGCTCTTGTTGCTCTAGTTCTAACCATCTGCGAAAGTAAAGTGAAGAAGGTCAGATACCAATTTGTATCACCTAGATACCAATTGGATTCCAGTAATAGCACGAAAGATTATGGAGTTTTCCTAAAGTCCTGTAGCCTCTCGAAGAAAAGTAAAGGCATCCCCATACCATTCCGCAAGACTCTACTAGACTTGTCCTTGTGTGATGAGATCAATGAACCTAAAGCTCTGATACCAAGTTTGTCACGACCCCAAATGGGCCGTGAGTGGCACCCACACTTAACCTCCTAGGTGGGAAAACCAATGATACAAACCCTAACTAATAACAATAATGTGAAAACTCAAATAAATACGTTCCCAAAAATTTGAAAGTCATCACATGAAGGACATCTAAATTCTAAAACTAAGTCTGGAACATCAAGCACCAAAATGAACAAATAATAAAATTTGTCTGAAAACTAAAGACACTATGCCATAACCGAGAGAATCCATCATGAGCTAGAAGGATAGCTCACCCTGAAATCCGATGATCTTGCGACTGACTAGAGCTGAGGTCGAGTTGAAGTCTGTAAAACACTCGCTGCACTCCACAAAATAAAACAAGAAAGATACAAGTAGGGGTCAGTACAGGACAACACGTACTGAGTAGGTATCATTGGTCGACTCAAAATAGAAATCAATATACATAAAATAATAGTGGGAAATCAACAACAACACTTAACAGGTGGAAACCAACGAACAATTACATAACCGGTTAACAATATCAAGATCACGTATGAGGACTCAAGCCTCCACAACACACTCTTTGAAATATGAGTTTTTGGAGATTGGGTAGCATTAAGTAATTTTAATTTATTTCCCTTTAATATTACCGTGATGGAACGTGACACCCGATCCAAATATACCGTGTCGGAATGTGACACCCGATCCAAATATACCATGTCGGAACGTGACACCCGATCCAAATATACCGTGTCGGAACGTGACACCCGATCCAAATATACAGTATCGGAACATGACACCCGATCCAAATATAATTAATTTATCATTCCTTATGATTCTATTCCACTTTATTAACAATATTTCATCAAGCCTTCTTTATTCAAGACACCATTTTTGATAAGGCAAGTTCAAGATTATGAATTTCATGGCCTTGGGATTTTAGACCAATCACAATAACATATCAACCATCCAAACCACAACAATTAAATGCGTAGTAAACTTCACACATATTACTCCATGAATATCAATCACTATTAAGAGTCTATCTATGATGTAGAATAAAACCATAACCTACCTCAATCGAAGAACCGAATCCAAGCAAGTTAATTCACGAATGTCTTTCCTTCCTTCAAAGCCTCACGTTTCCAATCTATCAATTATACAATATTTATAAATAACTAGTCCGTAGACACCAATATTATTTACATGTTTAACTTAGACCCAACAACTCACCCCAACTCTATAATTAATTCTTAAATTTTGATACCAACTAATATCTCAAGTCTAGGATTAGGTCTTAATTCTTCCAAATAATATAGCTTTAATGGTATTCATATAATATAATACACCATCATTTAATTACCTATCTACCAACTTAAATTATAATGTGATAATAATAAGAAAATAAGCCAATTTACGACACTGCATAGAGGCTACGATCTAAGGACACATGTATATTAATTGTCCATGAAAACATCATTAGCAACTCAAGTATTCCAATAAAATAAAAACTTTTCTTCTTTCTGTTCAACTTAATGGTAACTATATATATACATTTTTTTTTGTTTACCATCCATAACCCACTGTGCATAGCAATATGCACATTCAATTTCCTAAATCTTTCACAAGTTAATAATATAATAAATTAATATAGCTATTAACATTCTTGATAAAATACTTATGCAATGGAAACCTCACCTGCAACAATGGAATCCCCTTCGTCGGCGCCCAGGTATGGTTTTCCCCTTTGTTTGTTTTCTTTTATAATTTAGGGTAATTAATCATGAATCAATAAATAAATAAAAGCTAAATCCTACTAATATATTTTTATATGTATTGAACAAGTGGTATAATGTATTAACTAAATTATCAATTTAGTCCACTAATTGAATTAAGTTATCTAAATTCACCCCTTAACTAAATAACTATGGTTATCAATTAGTCCAAAATACCCATTAAAACTTTACGGGATGAGTCTTTTATGAAATAAAAATTTTTAATACTCAAAACGACCTAATGGGTCATTACAATTACTCAACTCATTTGTACTCGATAATGATCATCCTCTAAATCATTGAATGAAAGGATTCTTAAACTCAAACTCATGTTCAAACTCTTTGTCAATTTAAAAGATGAAATATGGCATTATTTTATTATCAAAATAAAGCATAAAAGTAAGCAATATAGATACTAAAATAGGATTTATGTGAATGCAAACATGAACAACAATTTCAAGAACTTGACCTCTTAGGAATAGTGTCAACATCAACAAATATATAGGGAACTCAATGAAAGATTATAAAATTAACTCAAAAACTCAATATAATAGGCTTGCACCTCTGTCACGACCCAACCTAGGGTCTAGTCGTAACGCAGTAATAGAAGCCCTGAAAGGGATCCAATCAAGCCTATTGACATATCGTAAGCATACATAAGGCAAAGTAAAGCAGAAATAACATAGAAAGAGTCTAAAACATGAAAAATAAAAGATAACGTAAACTCGACTATATAGACTCTACATCATCTGTCCAAACAAGCCTTTACTACTTAAGAAGGGTGGGAGCTTAACATGTCCCTATGTTACCCTCAATACAAATATAAAAAAAGCCATTGGAATGAAATAACCCATAGCTCACCCTCAATAGATGAGGACTCAACAAAACTTCACCAGATGTGAACTCTACTAGCCACGTGTGGAAGAAATGTGATCCTCAACCCTATAATATGAGGTAATATAGTCAAAAATATGTGTTACTACATTTGAAGGTACTAATAATGTGGAAATGCGATGCAATATAAAACATAGGATGAAATGACCAAATAATATACATGATATAAGAGGATAAGTAAAGTCATGAGAAAGTCATAATGTTCAAAACATTTAAGACACATAACTGAAATCATAAAAGAACATAAAGAAAATATACATATGTGGGATAGAACCATAACTGACAATGAGACTATGCGAGCTATGAAATGGAATTCCGATGTCTCCCCATACAATGGAAGAAGGGGAAATCCACTTGCCATGGTAGACTCTACACGACTAGGCAGGTATCATGAACATGTGTTATTTGTGGATCCACTAGATAGGCTATATTGTAAAACCTACAGTGGCACGTAGTTATGAGACAATAGACTTTATATAAGCACTCCATATGTCAAGCCCCCACCTCAAGACTAATTTGATGCTAGGTCAAATCCCACGGAATACATAACATAGTAATCATACTTTACATATATCATAAAACTTGTGAATAGGTTTAACCTGCATAGAGTATCTAATTTTCATGTCATAATTTCAATGTAAGTAAAAGCCTTACAAGATTACTAATCGTAATTCCATAATTCATGCCATTAGGTTCCTAGATCATCAAATAAGGATCCTAAGTCACCTTTATTCATAACTGTAATGAAATTCATAACTTGAACATAATTGTAAATTCATGATCATAATTCATACTTGAATTTTAGGGTAAAACTCGTATCCATAGTCAATTTGCATGAAAACAATGAGAATACTTTGAAATCATTGAACTTCATAATTATATTCTAGTAAATAATCATTAAAAATAGCTTCGTGCCTGAAAATTCATAAATGAACTTGAAATCATGAAATTAATGAAAAATTATAATCATAATGATCATTAATAATAATTAAAAATGTAATTGAAATAGTCCAGAATAATTTATCCAAATTAGGGTTTAAAAGTAATGGAAATTCAAGAGAATTTTGGGAAAAACTTAGGACTCCATGGGTGAAAGGAACCAATGAATCAATCTCCACATACCTCAATTGAATCAACTCATAATTGAAGAGGAACCTTGATAAATACCCATGAATCAATATCCACATACCTAGAGTAAGAAAACTAAATAATTTGGAAGAACTTGAAAGTTTTGATGGAAGCTTGAGTGAATTTAGTTAAAGTCTTCAATGTAGTCCTTAAGAGTCGTTTGTAGAGAGAAATATTTGAGTAGGTGAATTGTAGAATAATGAATAGAATTAGAAGTTTGGGTTAATTTATTGAGCTGAATTAGGTCCTAAAAACATCTAGGTTCATTAATTAATTTAAGAAAAAGTCTAAAGTGTCCTTACTTAAAACTAAATTCGGCCAAAAATCCATCGTCAGATCTGCAATGCGGACTTGGCGCGGACTTTACTATTTTGTGCAGTTTCTTCAAAAATCTATCTTTGGATATACGATTTCTAAAAATCAAACAAGACCATTTTCCCATATGTTTTGACCCCACTAATCGATATTCTAAACTCGGAATTGCTAAAAACATTAAGGATAATGCATTACATAACAGGCCTATTCGCAAGGCATTCTTAAGGGACTTGTGAGCATTTTTAGGAATGTTACAATGATCTTATCCTACACTAGCTACGTAGTTTATGGGGTTTGAGTTATCTAAAATATTACCTAAATTGGTGCTCAATACTATTTCCAAAATATACAATTATGCGCATGAACTCAAGTGAGTATAATTATTCAAAATATTATCTCATTGGACTTTACTCAATTTAACTCAACTATTTTCAACTCTAACTTCTCTTTAAAATAGTTCTACTCCTCAACTCAATGAATGCATAAAATATAGCTTTAATTTCTCAACTTTTTTCAAGATAAATATTTAAATGAATTATTACTCAACTCATTTATACTCGATAATGATCATTCTCGAAATCATTGAATGAAATGCTTCTTAAACTCAAACTCATGGTTAAACTCTTTCTCAATTCAAAAGAAGAAATATGGCAGAATTTTACTATCAAAATAATGCATAAAAGTAAGCAATGTAGTTACTAAAATAGGGTTCGTGTGAATTCAAACATGAACAATAATTTTAAGTACTTGACCTCATAGGAATAGTCTCAACATCAATAAATATATAGGGAACTCAACGAAAGATTATACAATTAACTCAAAAACTCAATATAATGGGCTTGCAACTCTGTCATGACCCTACCTAGGGCCTAGTCATAACATAATAATAGAAACCCTAAAAGGGATCTAATCTAGTCTATTGACATATCATAAGTATACATAAGGTAAAATAGAGAGGAAATAACATAGGAAAAGTTTAAAACCTGAAAAATAAAAGAGAATGTAAACCCTTCCACATAGACTCAACATCATTTGTCCAAACATGCCTTTACTACTCAAGAAGGGTGGGGGATAAGACATGTCCCTAGACCACCCTCAATACAAATATAAAAAAATACATTGTAATGAAAGAAACCCAAAACTCACCCTCAATAGATAAGGACTCACCAAAACCTCACCAGATGCGAACTCTACTAGCCACGTCTAGAAGAAATGTGATCCTTAACCCTATATTATGAGATAATGTAGTCAATAATATGTGTTACTACATTTGAATATACTAAGAATGTGGGCATGCCATGTAATATAAATTATAGAATGCAATGACCAAATAACATACATGATATAAGAGGATAACTAAAGTCATAATGTTCAAAACATTTAACAAACATAGATGAAATCATAAAAGAACAAAAAGAAAATATACTTATGTGGGATAGAACCATAACTAATAATATGCCTATGCGCGCTATGACATGGAATCCCGATGTCTCCCCATACAATGGAAGAAAGGGGAATCTACTTGCTAAAGTAGAGTCTACACTACTAGGCAGGTGTCATGAGCATGTGCCCTATATGGATCCACTAAATAGGCCATATTTTTAAACCTACAATGGCAAATAGTTATTAGACATCAGACTTTATATAAGGACCCGTATGTCAAGCCCCCACCTCAAGACTCATTCGATGCTAAGTCAAATCCCACAAAATACATAACATAGTAATCATACTTTAACATATACCATAAAACTTGTGAATAAGTTTAACCTTCAATGAGTAGCTCATTTTCATGTCATAATTGCAATGTAAGTAAAATACTTTCAACATTACTAATCTTATTTCCATAATTTATGCCATTAGCTTCCTAGATCACCAAATAAGGATCCTAAGTCACCTTTATTCATAACTTGTATGAAATTCATAACTTGAACGTAATTATAAATCCATGATCATAATTCATACTTGAATTTTTAATTAAAACTCGTATACATAGTCAATTGGAGTGAAAAAAATGAGAATACTTTGAAATCATTCAACTTCATAATCATACTTCTAGTTAATCCTCATTGAAAATAGCTTCGTGCCTGGAAATTCATAAATCAACTTGAAATATTAAAATTTATTAGCAATCATACTCATAATGATGATTAAGAATAAATAAAAAAGTAATTGAAATAGCCTACAATAATTTATCCAAACTAGGATTTAACAGTAATGGAAATTCAAGAGAATTTTGGGGAAAACTTAGGTTTCCATAGGTGAAAGGAACTCATGAATCAATCTCCATATACCTCGATTGAATTAACTTAGAATTGAAGAGGAACCTTGATAAATACCCATGAATCAATACCCATACACCTTGAGTGAGAAAAAACTAAATAATTTTGAAGATTTTGAAAGTTTTGAAGGAGAGCTTGGGTAAATTTACTTGAAATCTTTAGTGAAGTCCTTAAGAGTGTTTTGTAGAGAGAAATATTTGAATAGGTGAATTTTAGAAGAATGAATAGAATTATAAGTTTAGTGTAACATCCCTCAAAAATGATTACAAGTACCTTAAGAATGCCTTTGGAATAGGCTGCTCAAATAATGCACCATCCTTAATCTTTTTGGAAAATCCATGTTTAGAATATTTATCAGGGGTCAAAACCTGCAGGAAAATGGTGTCGGTGGAATTTTAGGACCCGTATATTAGAAGAAAGATTTTCTAAGAAATTCAAGAAATAGTAGGATCCGCAACAGGTCCGCATCGCAGACTTGGGAGAGTTTTCTAGTCGAGTTGAGATTTTTTTAAAGGGTGTTTTAGACCCTTTCCCAAAATATTAGTCAATGAATTTTTAGGGCCTAATCCGACTCTATAAATTTACCTAAATCCCTAATTTTATTTGTTGTTCCACAATTCATCTATCAAATATTTCTCTATATATAAAAAGGCTTTCAAGGGTTTCCATTGAAGAATTCTAGTAATCTACTCAATTTCTTCAATCAAACTCTCAATTTCTTCGAATTGTTTGGTGTTCTCACTTAAGGTATGTGGGTACTGATTCATGGATGCTTTCATCCATCAAGCCCAATCAATTTTTCAAGGCTTTATATCAAATTAAAGTATGATATTTTATGAATTTTATGATCTCTATTCCTATTGCGTGAATTATGATTTAAACTATGATCATAAGACTATTTTGATATAAATTGATAGTTATGACATTGAATTGAAGAGTTTTCCATGAATTCTCCTATTTTAATCTCTAGGGTTCATGTGTAATTTATGAGTATTATAACTTATACTTCCAAAGGATATTATCTATATGAATTATGTATGGGATGATATAAATTTTATGATTATGCATGTTTTTAAGTGAATTAGATGATTTTCAAAGTCAATTTATTATGCAATTGAGTTTTACTCTAAATTCAAAGTATGCATTTCATGCAAGTTATGAAGTAAGGTGACTTAGGGCCCTATGTGGTGACCTAAGGACTAACGATATGAATTATGCAAATATAATTATAATGATGAAAGGGAAATTCTCACATTACAAGTACATTATGAAAATGAGCTACTCTATGATTTCAAACCTATGATCATGACTATATATAGCATATGGATGACCCTACCAGAAGCCTTAGCAGCCTCATGTCCCATAAACTATGTGCCACCGTCGGCTGCCTTTATGGCTTAGCTATTGGATCCCTATATAGCGTATGGATGACCCGCCTAGTGGGGTAGAGTCTACCTTGGCAAGTAGATTCCCCTTTTCTTCATTATATTGGGCGGAAAATGGGATTCCATGTTATAGCTCATATGGTCTTATTTGCGGTTATGGTTCCTATCCCACATATGTATGATCTCTTAAGTATGTTACGATTTTGAATTTATTCTTTTAAATGCTTGGGTCAATATGATTTTCTCATGACTTAATTTATTGTATCTTATCATGCGTGTTACTTGACATTTATATTCCATGATTTACGTTGCATGTCACGCCCTCATACTTAGTACATTTCAATGTACTAATGCATATTTTTTACCTACATTGTCTTATAATATAGGGGTTGAGGTTGAAGAACCTAATCATCCACATAACTAGTAGGAGTTCTCTATCCGATTGTGTTGTGGTGAGTCTTCATGAATCAGGGACAAATTTTCAAGTTGGTTACTATTTTCTTTTCAAAAGACTTTTTGTTTACGTTGTATATTGAGGGTGATCTGGGGACATATCTTAGACCCCCCATACTCATGTTTAGAGGCATCTAGTTGGACATATGTTCCAGTCTATTTTGTCATAAGACATTTTTTGATTTCTATTCATATTTTAGACTCTCTTATGATATTTTCTCTTTTACATTTTACCTTATGTATGCTTATAATATGTACAAAAGGCTTGGTTGGATCCATTTGTGGTTTCCATCGTCGTGTTACTTCTAGGTCCTAGGTCGGGTCGTGATAAGCTTGGTATCAGAGACAAGGTTTTTCAAGTGTCCTAGGGTGTCCAACATGCCGCGTCAAGTAGAGTCTTATTCATGGGTGTGAAGCGCGCCACACTTATGAGTAGGAGGATATGAGGCATTTAGGAATTCTTACTTCTTTCATGATCTATGTCATGCTATAGAGTTTACGTTAAGACTTTTTTTGCCTAACGATCTTTCTTTGTGATTTTTCAAAAAGATGGCTCTAAGAATACCACCATTTTCAAGGGGAGATAATGTTAATATAGCCCAAGCTCTGCTGGCTCCTCAAGACGATGGTCGTTTATTGGACCAGGTGACTAATGTGGAGTTTCGAACCACTATTTCTATGCTAGCCCGAGTGGTGACCAACCAAGGTATTTTGGATCCTCCTAATGTTTCTACTCCAGCCTCAAGAGTAAGAGACTTTGCACGAATGAATCCTCTGGAGTTTCATGCTTAAAAGTCAATGAAGATCATCAAGAGTTCATTGATGAGGTCTACAAGATAGTGAGTATTATGGGGGTGAATTCAGAAGAAAAACGGAGTTGGTGGCTTACCAACTGAAGGGTGTTGCTGAAATATGGTACACTCAATGGAAGTTGGAGAGGGTGGATGAAGGTCCTATCGAATGGGAAGCTTTCAAACTTTCTTTCCTTGATCAGTTTTTCCCTCTTGAGTTAAGGGAGGATAAAATGTTGGAGTTCATAAATCTTCGACAAGGCAATATAGGGATGAGGGAATATGCCCTCAGGTTTGCTAAGCTATCCAAGTATGCTCCTTCAATGGTTGCTGATCCACGTGCCTGAATGAGTAAATTCATATCGGAGGTGTCCAACTTTGTTGATAAGGAATGTAGCACTGCTATGCTTGTTAAGGAGACGGACATATCTCAGCTCATAACTTTTGCCAAACAAATTGAAGGAGAAAAGCTCAAGGAAATAAGGATGAGGGATTCTTAGAGGGCCTGGTACAAAAGTGGGTTCTCAAATGCTAGGACTGTTTGTAGAAGTGGATGCTCTCATCACGGCCAAAGCTTGGGGAAGAAGTTTGCTAAGGATAGGCTTCCATACCCTAAACCTCAAGAAGAAAGAGGTGTAAATGCTAGTAACCCTTATTTTCAAAAATGTGCAAAGTGTGGAAGGAATAATAGAGGAAAGTGCTTGATGGGAACGGTTGCTTGATATGGATGTGGCAAGATGGGACATAAGCGATCCGAGTTCCCTCTTGTAGCCAACAAGGGTGGAGACAGTCATCCTTTATGAGGTCAAGTGCACCAAGGCTCCAAAGCTACACCTAAGGGTGGCAAATACAACAACCGATTATCAGCTTTTCATGCTAGGATAGAGGTTGATGATGCTCCCAATGTGGTCATGAGTATGGTATGAGTCTTTAACTTTGATGTTTATGCATTGCTTGATCCGGGTGCCAACTTGTCTTTTGTTACTTTTTACATTGCTATGAGATTTTATGTGTTCCCCAAAGTGTTGATAGAATATTTTTTGATTTATACTCCCATTGGTGGTTCGGTATTAGCCTAAAGAGCTTATAGAAATTTTTCCATATGGGTCTTGCACAAAGTTATTCCATGTGACCTTGTTGAACTTAATATGACTAATTTCAACATAATTCTTGGTATGGATTGGTTACATGCCACTTACGCGTCTATACATTGTAGAACTCAAGTGGTTAAGTTTCACTTCCCGAATGAGCCTATTCTTGAATTAAAGGGTAATGATTCAGTGGTTAAGGGTCGATTCATTTCATGTATTAAGACACAAAAAATGATTTCTAAAGGGTGGATTTATCATTTGGTGCGAGGTAGGGACATTGATTCTAAAAATCCTACTCTTGAATCGGTTCCTATAGTTAATGAGTTCTTCGACGTGTTTCTCGATGATTTGTCTGGTATTCCTCCCAAAAGGGATATTGACTTTGGTATAGATCTCCTTTCTGATACCCAACCTATCTATATTCCTCCTTACCATATGGCTCCGGTGGAACTTAAGGAGTTAAAAGAAAATATGAAGGATTTGTTGGATAAGGGTTTTATACGACCAATTATTTCACCATGGGTGCTCCCATGTTATTTGTTAGGAAAAAAGATTGGTCACTTCGAATGTGTATAGACTACCGACAATTGAATAAGCTCACCATAAAGAAAAAATATCCAATCCCAAGGATAGATGACTTATTTGATCAATTACAAGGAGCAAGCTACTTTTCTATGATTGACTGCTATTTCGGTTATCATCAATTGAGGGTAAGAGAGTGTGATATTCCCAAGATGGCTTTTCGGACAAGGTATGGTCATTTTGAATTTGTAGTAATGTTATTTAGATTGACAAATGCTCCCTCTATATTCATTGATTTGATGAATCGTATTTTCAAACCATATTTGGATATGTTTGTAGTGGCTTTTATTGATGATATCTTGATTTACTCTAGAAATGAGGAAGATCATATGGGTCACTTGAGGATTGTGTTGCAAACATTCAGGAAAAAGAAATTATTCACTATATTTAGTAAGTGAGAATTTTGGCTAAGAGAAGTTGCATTTCTTGGCCATGTGGTGTCCGGTGATGGGATTAAAGTAGATCCAAAGAAAATGGAGGCAGTTCAGAATTGGCCCAGACCATTATTTCCTTTGGACATTGGAAGCTTTTTGGGCTTAGGTAGATACTACAGAAGGTTTGTTGAAGGGTTCTCATCTATTTCTTTGCCTTTAACTAAGTTGACACAAAAAAGGTAAAATTCTAATGGTCGGAAGAATATGAGAAAAGTTTTCAAATATTGAAAGATCATCTTACATCAGCTCCTATTTTGATATTGCCCGAAATTTCAGATGGGTTTGTTATTTATTATGATGCTTCGCGTGGTTGTTTGGGTTGTGTCTTCATGCAACATGGTAAGGTTATAGCCTATGCCTCTAGACAACTTAAAGTACATGAAAGAAACTATCCAACCCATGATATTGAACTTACGGCGGTTGTGTTTACATTGAAAATTTGGCGCCATTATCTTTATGGTGTGCATGTTGATGTGTTTACCGACCACAGAAGCTTGCAATATGTGTTTAGTCAAAGGGACTTGAACCTTAGTCAAAGAAGAAGGATTGAACTCCTATAGGACTATGACATGAGCTTATTTTACTATTGGGTAAGACAAATGTTGTAGCCGATGCTCTTAGTCAGTTTTCTATGGATAGTGTTGCACATGTTGAGGAAGGTAAAAGGGAATTAGTCAAAGAGCTCCATAGATTATCACGTCTAGGTGTGTGTTTGGTTGATTCCAATGATGCAAGTGTTCTTATACATAGTGGTTCAGAATTGTGTCTTACGACAGACATCAAGGCCATACAAGACAATGATCCAATTTTGGTCAAATTAAAGAAGTCGGTTACTAAAAAATCCATTGGGGCTGTTTCCCTATGAGAAGATGGGATACTACGTTACCAAGGTCAGTTGTGTTTTCCAAATGTTAATGGAATAAGAAAGTTGATATTGAATGAGGCCCATAGTTCTCGATATTCAATTCATCCGAGATCCACCAAGATGTATCATGAGTTGAGGAAAGTGTATTGGTGGAATGGCATGAATAAGGACATAGCGGAGTTCATGGATAAGTGTCCTAATTTACAACAAGTGAAAGTTGAACATCAAAGGATGGGAGGTCTAGCTCAAAAAATCGAAATTCCTACATGGAAGTGGAAAGATGTGAATATGAACTTTGTCATGGGTTTGCCTCATACTAGAAGAAAACATGATTCTATTTCAGTCATTATGGATCGAATGACCAAATTGGCACATTTTCTACCTGTCAAAACTTCTTATGGTGTCGAAGATTATGCCAAGTTGTACATTCGTGAACTTGTGAAACTTCACGGTGTTCCTTTGTCAATTATATCAAATAGAGGTACTCAATTTAGTTCACATTTTTTAGAAGTCATTTCAGAAAGGTCTTGGTACTAAAGTCAAGCTAAGTACCACTTTTCATCCTCAAACTTATAGACAAGCCAAGAGAACAATTCAAACCTTGGAGGATATGTTAAGGTCATGTGTGATTGACCTTAGAGGAAGTTGGGATGACATTTGTCATTGATTGAGTTCACTTACAATAATAGTTATCCCTCTAGCATCCAAATAGCTCATTTTGAAGCCTTGTATGAGAGAAGTTGTAGGTCTCTGGTGGGATGGTTTGAAGTTAGTGAGATGGCATTGATTGGTCCAGATTTGGTAATTGATGCAATGGAAAAAGTAAGCCTCATAAGAGAAAGATTGAAAATGGTGCGGTCGTCAAAAGTCCTATTCAAACACTAGGAGAGGAGGGCTTGAATTTGATGTGGACGATATGGTGTATTTAAAGATTTCACCTATAAAAGGGGTAATTGGTTTCGTAAGAAAGGGAAGTTGCGCCCTATATATATAGGACATTATAGGATATTGAAGCGCATTGGCAAGGTAGCATATGAGTTAGACTTGCCATTTTAGTTGGCTTTGGTTCATCCAGTATTTCATGTGTCGATGTTGAGGAAGTTTGTGTGTGATCCAAATTCTATTGTGACAAGGGAGAATGTGAGTATTGAAGAGAATTTGGCATATGAGGAGGTCCCCATTGAGATTTTAGACGGGCAAGTGAAGAGGCTGAGAAATAAAGACGTTACATTTGTCAAAGTCTTATAGAGGAATCAACAAGTAGAGAGTGTTACCTGGGAAGCGGAATCAGGCATGATGAAGTGATATCCTTATCTCTTTCCCTTCACTCAAGCCTAAAGGTACTAAGGTGCTCATGATCAAATCGATTAAGCTTCTACTCTTCAGTTCCTTATGCCATTCATATGCATGAATAATTCATGAAAATGATTTCTCTCAAGGACTATGTCTTATGTTGAGTATGAATTCTACATGTTATATGCATTTTTTTTCAAAGTGTCCTCATATTCATGTTAGGTTTCTAAATCCTTTTTCCATGTATTTCCTATATTAGTTAAATCTCATTCGAGGACGAATGTTCCCAAGAGGGAGATATTGTAACATCCCTTAAAACTAATTAAAGTACCTTAAGAATGCTTTGAGAATAGGCCCTCAAGTAATGCATCATCCTTAATCTTTTTGGAAAATCCGTGTTCGGAATATTGATTAGGGGGTCAAAACCTATAGAAGAATGGTATCACTAGATTTTTAGGCCCCGTATATCAGAAGATAGATTTTTGAAAAAACTCATGAAATAGTAGGAACCGTAAATGGTCTGTGTCACAGACCTGAGAGAATTTTCTGGCCGAGTTGAGTTTTTTTAAAGGGCGTTTTAGACCTTTTCCAAATTATTAGTCAATGAGCCTAGAGTTTTTAGAGCCTAATCCAACTCAATAAATTTACCTAAACCCTTAATTCTATTCATTCTTCTACAATTCATCTATCAAATATTTCTCTCTCTACAAAAAGGCTCTCATGGATTTCCATTGAAGAATTCAAGTAATCTACTCAATTTCTCCAATCAAACTCTCAAGTTCTTCCAATTATTTGGTGTTCTCACTTAAGGTATGTGGTATTGATTCATGGATTCTTGCATCCATGAAGCCCAATCAAATTCTCAAGGTTTTCTATCAAATTAAATTATGTTATTTTATAGGTTTTATGATCTCTATTCCTACTTCATGAATTATGAGTTAAAGTATGATCATGAGTCTATTTTTATATAAATTGATGGTTATTGCATTGAATTGAAGAGTTCTCCATGAATTCTCCTATTTTAATCTCTAGGGTTCATGTGTAAATTATGAGTATTTTGAATTATACTTCCAAAGGATATTATTTATATGAATTATGTATGGGCTGGTATAAAGTTTATGATCATGCATGTTTTCAAGTGAATTGAGTTTATGATCATGCATGGTATAAGGTATGAATTTCATGCAAGTTATGAAGTAAGGTGACTTAGGGCCCTAAAGTTTATGATCATGCAATTGAGTTTTACTCTAAGTTCAAGGTATGAATTTAATGCAAGTTATGAAGTAAAGTGACTTAGGGCCCTATATGGTGACCTAAGGCCTAATGATATGAATTATGCAAATATGATTGTAATGATGAAAGGACAATTCTCATATTACAAGTATGTTATGAAAATGAGTCACTCTATGATTTCAAACCTATGATTATGACTATGATATATATAATTATGATTTCTATGCTATGTATATATTCCATGGGATTTGACTTAGCACCAAGTGGAGTTGAGGTGAGGACCCTACTGAAAGCCTTAGTAGCAGCCTCATGTCTCATAAACTACATGCCACTAAAGGTTGCCTTCATGGCTTAGCTATTGGATCCATATATAGTGTATGGATGACCCGCCTAATGAGGTAGAGTCTACCTTGGCAAGTAGATTCCCCTTTTCTTCATTATATTGGGAGGAAAATGGGATTCTATATTATAGCTCGCATGATCTTATTTGCGGTTATGGTTCCTATCCCACATATGTATGATCTCTTAAGTATGTTACGATTTTGAATTTATGCTTTTAAATGCTTGGGTCAATATGATTTTGTCATGACTTTACTTATTCCATCTTATCATGCGTTTTACTTGACTTTTGCATTCCATGATTTACGTTGCATGTCACGCCCTCAGACTTAGTACATTCCAACATACTAATACATACTTTTTGCCTACATTATCTCATAATGTAGAGGTTGAGGTTGAAGATCCTAATCATCCACGTAACTAGTAGGCATTCTCTATCCAACTGTGTTGTGGTGAGTCCTCATTGATCGGGGATAAATTTTCAAGTTGGTTACTATTTTCTTTTCAAAAGACTTTTTGTTTACGTTGTATATTGAGGGTGAGCTAGGGACATGTCTTAGACCCCGCCCATACTCATGTTTAGAGGCATCTAGTTGGACATATATTCGAGTCTATGTTGTCATAAGACATTTTCAAATTTCTATTCATGTTTTAGACTCTCTTATGATATTTCTGCTTTTATATTTTACCTTATGTATGCTTATGATATGTACATGAGGCTTGGTTGGAGCCCTTCGAGGTTTCGATCACCGTGTTACGATTAAGCCCTAGGTCGGGTAGTGAAATTTAGGTTATTTTATAGAGCTGAATTAGGTCGTAAAAACGTCTAGGTTCATTAACTAATAATTAAGGAAAAGTCTAAAGTGCCCTTATTAAAAACTAAATTCGGCCAAATCGGTGCTCAATACAATTTCCAAAATATACAATTATGCTCATGAACTCAAGTGAGTATAATTATTCAAAATATTATATCATTAGTCTCATTGGACTTTACTCAATTTAACTCAACTAATTTCAACTCATAACTTCTCTTTAAAATCATACTACTACTCAACTCAGTGAATGCATAAAATATAGGTTTAATTTCTCAACTTTTTTAAAGATAAATATGTAAATGCATTATTACTCTACTCATTTGTACTCGATAATTATAATGCTCTAAATCATTGAATGAAAGGCTTCTTAAACTCAAACTCATGCTCAAACTTTTTAAAAGATGAAATATGGCATTATTTTATTCTCAAAATAATGCATAAAAGTAAGCAATGTAGATACTAAAATAGAGTTCATGTGAATGCAAACATGAACAACAATTTCAAGAACTTGACCTCTTAGGAATAGTGTCAACATCAACAAATATATAGGGAACTCAATGAAAGATTATAAAATTAACTCAAAAACTCAATATAATAGGCTTGCACCTCTGTCACGACCCGACCTAGGGCCTAGTCGTAATGCAGCAAAAGAATGCGTGTATGGGATCCAATCAAGCCTGTTGACATATTGTAAGCATACATATGGTAATAAAATAGAAATAACATAGGAAGAGTCTAAAACATGAAAAATAAAAGAGAATATAAACTCAACTACATAGACTCTACATGATCTGTCCAAACATGCCTTTACTACTCAAGATGGGTTGGAGATAAGACATGTCCCTAGCTCACCCTCAATATGAATATAACAAAAGCCATTAGAATGAAATAAACCCATAAATCACCCTCGATAGATGGGGATTCACAAAAACTATACCAGATGCAAACTCTACTAGCTATGTGTGGAAGGAATGTGATCCTCAACCCTGTATTATGAGTCAATGTAGTCAAAAATATGCGTTACTACATTTTAATGTACTAAGAATGTGGACATGCTATTCAATATAAATCATAATATGCAATGATCAACTAACATACATTATATAAGAGGATAAGTAAAGTCATAATGTTCAAAACATTTAAGACACATAGCTGAAATCATAAAAGAACATAAAGAAAATATACATATGTGGGATAGAACCATAACTGATAATGAGACTATGCGAGCTATTGAATGGAATTCTGATGTCTCCCCATATAATGGAAGAAAGAGAAATCCACTTGCCATGGTAGACTATACATGACTAGGCAGGTATCATGAATATGTGCTATTTGTGGATCCACTAGATAGACCATATTGTCAAACCTACAGTGGCACATAGTTATTAGACAACAGACTTTATATAAGCACTCCGTATGTCAAGCCCTCACCTCAAGACTAATTTGATGCTAAGTCAAATCCCACGGAATACATAACATAGTAATAATACTTTACATATATCATAAAACTTGTGAATAGGTTTAACCTTCATAGAGTAGCTAATTTTCATGTAATAATTTCAATGTAAGTAAAAGACTTTTAACATTACTAATCGTAATTCTATAATTCATGCCATTAGGTTCCTAGATCACCAAATAAGGATCCTAAGTCACCTTTCTTCATAACTATAATGAAATTCATAATTTGAACATAATTGATAATCCATGATCATAATTCATACTTGAATTTTAGAGTAAAACTCGTATACATAGTCAATTTGCGTGAAAACAATGAGAAACTTTGAAATCATTGAACTTTATAATCATACTTCTAGTAAATAATCATTAAAAATAGCTTCGTGCATGTAAATTCATAATTGAATTTGAAATCATGAAATTAATAAAAAAATCATACTCATAATGATCATTAATAATAATTAAAAATATAATTGAAATAGTCCAAAACAATTTATCTAAACTAGGGTTTAAAAGTAATGGAAATTCAAGAGAATTTTGGGAATTGAAATCATGAAATTAATAAAAAAATCATACTCATAATGATCATTAATAATAATTAAAAATATAATTGAAATAGTCCAAAACAATTTATCTAAACTAGGGTTTAAAAGTAATGGAAATTCAAGGAACCAATGAATCAATCTCCACATACCTCGATTGAATCAACTTAGAATTGAAGAGGAACCTTGATAAACTTAAAATCCTAGCTTGAATTTGTAAAAGAGACCATTGGGAGAATTTCTTAATTTTACCTTAGAGAATTTAAGAGAAGGAATTAAAAAAGGAAGGGAATTTGAAGAGTAGGGTTATTATAAGCTTTGAACTTATCTATAAAAGTATTTAGGTTCTTTAAATTAAACATGGGAAAATACAGAAATACCCTTTATTAAATCCAGATTTTTGAACTTAAAATGATGAATCTATGAGTCGTAATAATGTTAATGAGTCATAGGAACTACTCGTCTTGTAGGTCCCTAAAACTCTGAGACTTCGAGTCTCTGAAGTTATTTCTACGAGTCGTGTCTATGACTCATCCTTTAGTCTATAGGTCGTAAACCCTTTTAGTCGTGTAGGTCTGAAACCCTGCAAATTCCTCAGTCTCTAAAGTTTCATTAGGAATCAATGTTACGACTCTTCAACTAGATGACATGTAAGACCTTGGAAGTCAAAAAGTTGGAACCAAGATGAAATTACTCAAAATGTGGACTGGACTCAATATTATGACTCACCTAAGACTCGTAGAGGTTTTTATGAATCGCAGAGAAGAGTCGTAGATGGAGTCTTTTGCACTTGCCTAGAATTATTCTCAAGTGAGGTCCTACAACTCAATAAGATGAATCGTAGGAGTATCTATGATTTTTCAAAACTAGTGATTTATAAGTTGAGAGACTCCATATTTTGCAGGTTTCAAAACCTGTAGGATGAGTCATATTTATGACTCATAGTCCTTTGGATGAGTAGTAGACACAAATCGTAAGTGAAGGTTCAGGGACCCTCAAGTCTGCAGGTTTCAAAACCTGCAGGACGAATGCATATTATGATTCGTAGTCTTGAAGATGAATCAAAGAAATGACTCGTATGTAAACTTTAGAGACTTGAATTCGATCCCTTTCTCATACCTGCGGATGAATCATCATTTCACCTACGACTCATAGAAAGGGATTCAAAGGGTTAAATTTTGGGTTCTAATAAGGGGTATTTTCTTCATTTCCCAAGTTCGGTTCAATGAACCTAGACACAATTATGGCTAAATTAAAGCCTATATCTACCCAATCCTTTGAAATTCCCTCATTCTATAATCACTCTTCAAAATTCCGTAAGGCAACAACATATTTCTTTCAAGGATTCTTCTCCAAGGTTCAAGCTAGGGTTTCAGCTTTCACTAAGGTTTCTTCTTCAATTCTGAGTGATTTTAATCAAAGTATGTCGGGATTGATTCATAGATTCCTTTCACCCATGGAGTCCAAAATTATTCTCAAAATCTCATTCAATTTTCTATAGTTTATGAACTCTAGTTTTGATGAATTGCATTGGGCTATCTCAATTTTATGTTAAATTCTTATCAATGATTATTCTAAGTGTATTTTTACATGAATTTCATTATTTTGAGTTAAATTATGAATGCACATGCATAAATCTATTTCCAAATTATGATTATAAAGTTAAAAATGATTTTCATAAGTTGATTTTGAGTTCAATGATTTTTAAGGAAGGTTTTCATGATTTAAAGTTTAGATTATTATTGTAATGATAGAGTTATAATGCTGATCAATTATGCTATAAAAATGTTATTATGTGATAAGTGCAATTCACACACAATCATGTTAAAGATGGTGATAAGGACAATTCTCACCGAAGTTATGTATTCTTATGAATCACTAAATTTAATGAGCTACTTCTAATATGTTTTGTAAAGATGGATTGATAGGTAATTAATATCTTTCCTTATAATGTTTATGATCACGTTTTAATGAATTCCATTGGGATATTGACTAACTAGAGAACTTTTAGGTAGGGTTTATTCCAGCAACACAGATAGTTACCCAAGGGAATCCTAGTAGAAATCTAAAGTCCCAAACTATGTTGCCCACATAGGTTGTCTTCATTGCCTAGCTAGTGGATTGATATATAGCATAGTTGAGTTGAGTTGAGTACCATAATGGAGTATACTTTTGCAAGGTATCCTCCCCCTTTTCAATAAGAGTAACACCGGATTCCATGTTATAGCTCGCATGGTCTTAAGATGCCGATTAAAGGTATTGTTCCAAACAAGTTGAAGGTTAATCTATGATATTTTACTATGAAGTTTTACGAAGCATTGACCATAAGATTTTATGTGTTTTAATTTCTTTTAAAGTCGTATTCATGTTCATTATGTTGGTCATGCATCTTATGTCTGAGAGGGCATGGATCGATAGTGGTGATTCCTCTCAGGCTAAGTCTAGAAGTGGTGGATGTCCTCATTTTTTCTAAAGGTTATCCTGCCAAGGATTTTCAAATGCCACTACTCCAAGGTTTGACAAAGATAGGGTTCCCAACCCTAAGCTTGAAGGAGGTTCTCCTATTGTTCAAGTAAGTGTTTAGTGCATTTGAATGTGTGCTATCGATATGATACGCTGGGTCATTATGCTAAAGAGTGTAATATAAAAGAGAGTCATCCTAAATTCCAAGTTCCTCAAGGTGCTCAAGTATAACCAAAGGGTGGTCAATACAATAATCCATTTTATGCTATTCATGGTAGGTAAGATTTGGAGGAGACTTGTGATGTTGTTACTGGTATGTTATAGGTCTTTCGCTATGATGTTTATTCCTTACTTGATCCGGGTGCAAAGTTTTCTTTTTTTACTCCTTATGTCGCCATGAGATTTGATGTTAGCCCCAAAATATTGCTAGAGCCCTTTTCCATTTAAAATCTAATAGGTGAGTCGATTGTGGCTAAAAGAGTCTATAGAAGTTGTCCAGTTTTGGTTTTCCATAAATTCACTCTATGTGATCTTGCTGAGCTCGATATGACTGATTTTGATGTTATCCTTTTTATGGATTGGCTATATGCATGTTATGCTTCTATTGATTGTAGGACCCGAGTGGTCAAATTTCAATTTCCTAATGAACCGGCACTAGAATGGAGGGGTAGTAATTCCATGTTAAAGGGTTAATTAATTTCGTGCCTTAAATCTCGGAAAATGATTTCCAACAGTTGTATCTACCATCTTATGAGGGTTAGGGATACTAATTCCTAATACCCTATGTTACACCCCGTACTTTTATACCTTGGAACGCTTCTTAAGCTTCTTAAGTTGCTAGGAAGGCTTTTAAGATTCTTAGAAGTCTTCATGTGCATTGGATAATCTATAATGCTATCAACTAATCCTAAGGAAAGGAGAATGAGATACTGCATAAAAGAGAAGATTGGAAATACGGTTATAAGAATCTGGAAGAAGTTTTAGGTCAAATAGTGAACTCGACTTACTTGTGAAAGCTATTACTTGGGACATTTTACATATTAAGATATTGGATTACATGTTGAGTTGACGCAGCAAGGATTACATAGGTTCTTAAAGTGAGAAGAGATTATGAACCCACGAAAGAGACGAAAGGAGGCGTAGCACCTACTCAGAAGCAAGCAAGTGATGCACCTACTTGGACTAACTAGGTAATGCACCTACTTGGACCAAGTAGGTGACACACCTACTTGGGGGTGGATCCCACTGCCATGTGGCAGCATATGGGTGGCGGCATGGCATAAGGTGGTGCCCTAGGGGGATACCACGTGTCACCCCTAGAGGCTGCCACATGTGACCTCCAAAAATGGGATATATATGCTGAAATTATGACTAAGGAAATCACGTTTTAGCATCTACACTTAAGGAAAATGGGAGAAAACTTGAGGGAGAGAAGAGAGAGTCATGGCAGCAATAAAAACAAGGTGGGACCTCTGTTTTTAATCCATGAATTAATTATTTAAGTTATCCTACGATTACCTAATGGTGTTTAATAGAGTAAAGTAATTAGGGTGTTGTTATAAAGTGTATTACACATTGAAGAAGTGGCTGGAAATATGAAAATCCTGTAAATATGATTGACGTTCGAAGCAAGCTAAATTGGAGTTATTATAGTTAAATTGTAATCGAAGCAAGGTGTTGTGCTTATGGTGTACTGCTGCAGGTGTGTTGTGGTGTGTTGCAGGGCCTAAAAGTATTCTAAAATAGGTGTGGGGGCTTTTGGTTTCAGCCACACGACCCCTCATTTCGTACAATTAAAGGTTTTGTGAAATAAAGACTAGAAACCCTATTTTGGTATCATAATTTTCAGCAAGTTGTTTGGAGACTATGTTGTGTAATGTTGCCATATTTTAGTTGTAAATGAGATGCAGGTTGTTGCTATTGGCTGTAGTGATTAGGGATTTAATTGGAAATTCGGATCGGTCATGTTATAGTGGAGGTGCTGCCCAATTTCCATTAACTTCTTAACTAACTAAGGAACTAGTTGATAAGGCGAGCGAGGAGATGAGTTCTATGAATAATCGTATGTAACTTAAGACATTGGAAAGTCGAGGGTTGTTGATGCTTGTATTGCTTTCATGTTAAGAGTAATCTGTAAGAGGTATGTAAAGCTAACGTCTCCTCTTTTTGGCATGTTTTTGGCATAAGTATGTAAAGTTTATTCTTTCTGTTGGAATGTTTCGACATAAGTATGAAAAGCTAATATTTCTTTTGGCATGGTTTTATGAAACAAATATATGACTTTTTTTGGTTTCAAGGAAGTTCCTATTCCTAGAGCCACTAGGATGGCCAATTTCTTGGTTTCCAAAGGATATTTTATTACGCGTTGATACGAGTATATAATTCCAGAAGTTCCATTTTGATGTAATCCATACTGACTTTCAAAAGGTACTTAATATGATTGTTGTCTTGATTTTGAATAATAACTTATTTTAATTATTCCATTGAGCCCCATAATATATCTTGAAATATGAAAATGATTTCAGAAAAACTATTTTGACATAGACCATCGTGATATATGAAACACATGCACTGTGATTATCGCTCAATTTTTCTTATATGACTTGGCATTGGAGTTACGCTATCGAGTCTGTGGAAATGTTTTGTATTTTATATTACATATAGTTTCTTACTACTCGACTCATGGATGCCTCAATGCTTCCTTCAACGAGCCTGGGTCAGGTTTTGTTATCGTGCGTACTTCTCTGCATTGTTCACCGTGCCCCGACGTGAGGGGGCAGGTATGACCTGTACATGGGTTTTGTAGATTTATGATGTGCCATATACACATATGATATGATATGATCTGATATGACCATCTGATATGATATGATCTGATATGACCATCTGATATGATATGATCTGATATGACCATCTGATATGATATGATTTGTTATGGAGATATTTCCTACTCTGGAGTTATGATGTGTTGTGGCGCCAGTGAAGGGGCGGTGACCACGTTTTGTATTTGTTAACCGAGTCCCATAATAGGGTCGGATATGGCATATGTTTTTCTACATATATTATGTATGGTTATGAAAAGCATTTTGATATTCTGGATATTTTGATAATTTTTGCACCTTCTGTTCTGGTAATGGCTTTACTTGTTACAGTCTGTGCTTTATATACTCAGTACATATATCGTACTGACCCCCCTTTCTTTGGGGGGTGGGGGGCTGAATTTCATGCCCACAGGTACATATGTTCATTTTGGAGATCTGCCAGCTTAAGATTTCCACTCAACTATGTTGGAAGTGCTCCACTCTTTTGGAGCCTAACTTTTGGATGTTGGTCATTCAATGTATATATTTATTTATTCTGGGGTACGGCGGGGGCTCTGTCCCGCCATATGATACAATTAATACTCCTAAAGGTTTATAGACATGTGTATGTGGGTTGTTGTGAGTTTGTTCAGTTGTAAAAGTTTTTACGATATGGCAGCCTTATCAGCTTGTATACCCTTTCAGGATATGATATGAATAAAAGAGGATACATGTACATGAAAATGTTATTACCCATTGGGGTTCTTGTGTATAGTTCTTATATTTGACAATTATGTATACATGGGTCCAGGTCGGACCCCAATCGTGGCCTACGAGGTTAGGTCATGATAGAAGTAGTATTAGAGTAGTTTGTCCTTGGAGTATCTAGAGACTGTGTCTGGTAGAGTCTTGTTTATTGGTTGTTTGTGCACCACATCTATAAATAGGAGGCTAGAGGAAATTTAGGATGTTACCTTTATTTCATATCTAAGATCGTGCGATAGAGCCGAGTTATAGGGAATAAAATTCCTCATACTAACCTATGGTTTCAGCAGAAGGACAACATTGATAGAAAAAAGTAACTGACGATATTGGAAGTTACAAAGCATACAGGTAAGCAAGGCACGAAAGATATATGTCAGGTGAGGTATTGAAGTACGATTGACAAGTAAAGTTAAAATGGAAAGGAAAAATAGACAGGAAAGTGCAATAGGTGTAGTTCAAGTGGACATATGAGGTAAGTCCATTTTCATACTTTTGATATTGGGTGCCCTGTGTGGATGCGATATGATATGATCTGAATATATACATGCATTCCATGTGAGGCGCTATTGGCATTTTCTGCATGCAGGTGTTGAGATAGTAAGAAATATATAGGAAACTCTGCCCAAATTTTCCTAGAAATAGGAAGAGAATGAGATACAGGGTTGTAGTATGTCTTGAAAGGTTGTGCCCACAACAATGATGATATTTGATTAAATTATGAGTATGGATAACCTCAAGAAATGTGTTAATTGCTGAATTGATGGCAATAGAAACTAGGAAGTCGATATTGGTATAGTAGAACGAAGTTGGAAAAGACTTATAAGCCAAAGAAGATGATTTAGAGAAGATTGATAGATCTGGATAAAACAATATATTAAGGCATCACTTGAATTGATACATGGGGATAAACTATGATGAGTTATAGTTTAAAGAAGTAACAGTATGATTAAGACAAGAGTACAAGGTAAAAAGAATTGTGGCAGAAGTGAAGCATTAATAAGACGGCTTGTGAGATATTAAGGATAAGAATAACTAAGAAGGGTAAGTAACCCATAGTAAGAATTGTGACGAAGGTCAAGCAGTTTTATACTATGGGATTGAATGCGAATAGGATACCATGTGAATATAATGAAGGTTATTATGAGAATAAGTAAGGAATAATAAGGAAGTTCTAACAAAGGCACCCAAGATAGACATAAGTAACTGAATACGAGGATGGAGAAAAAGGAGAATGTAGAATTATGCGTTATAGGGGTAGTACAACAACATGGTGTTAAGGTAGACCTCTTATTGAGGCAAGATCGATATGTTGTTAAGAAAGTGAGCATGGGTGCACGACAAAGATGAAAGCTCACGAAGCATAAATGTTACACCCCACATCTTTGAACTAGGAAGGTTCCTTAAGTTGCTTAGAATCTAGTATGTGATCCCCCTAGGTTATGACCCTATTGAACAACTCTAAGAAGGGAGAATGTGGCACCCCATGGTAGGGGAGGTTAGAAATGGGGTCAAGAGAAGTCGGAGGGATTGGAGGCCAAGTGATGAGTCGTAGGACTCGATTTGCTTACGTACGCCCTAACTTAGAAGTTTTACATACTTAAGATATTTGAGTATATACCAAGCTTGCATAGCACAGATGACATAGGCCCTTAAAATAAGACGAGATTATGAACCCACTAGAAAAAAAAACAAATTACGCGGGGCAGCCAATGGGAGGGTGACATGTGGCAGCACCTAAGAAAGTAGGTGACCCACCTTCTTGGGTCCAAGTAGGTGACCCACCTGCTTGGGTCCAAGTAGGTGACCCACCTGCTTGGGGGAGGTGGGCCCCACTGCCATGTGGCAGCCCCTCCTTCAAGATGTAGATACGGTGGCCCAATAGGGGCTGGACACATGTCACCTCTTGGGGATGACACGTATCACACCATAGGACCACCTATATATATGTATATGTGACCAACACTTCATCTTTTTCCTCAAATTTCAGCCAAAATAAGAGAAAACAAACCCTAGAACTAAGGAGAAAAGAGTGACGGCTTTAGTTTTGGTATCATAGTTTCGAGTGAAAAATTGGGGGTTTATATTGTGTAATGTTGTCATAATGTGCATATGTATGGGCTGATGGTTTTATTGTTGGTTGGATGCAGGTGTTAAGGACATGGTTGGGAATTCGTATAGGGTACATTATAGGGGAGGTATTGTCCGATTTCCGTTAACACCTTAACTAGTTAAGGAACTAGTCGAAAAGGCAAGCGAGGGGATGAATGCTATGAATATTAGTGGGTAGCCTAAGTTGCTGAAAAGTCTAAGGGTTATTAATACTCGCCTTATTTCCGTGTTAAATAGGTTGCGAGGACAATGACATAAACACGATTAAGGGGAGTCCATAAGAGGTATGTGAAGCCTATCCCTTCTCTTCTTTTGGCATGTCATAAAGTAAGTAAAAAGTGATATAACGTCTAAAGTAATTCCATTGTTGAATGCTCCTTATTCAGTTCTGAATGTTAAAGCTTACATGATAGTTAAGCTAATTTTCTTGAGTCTTTTATACACTGAGGACGTAATGAATATACAGACTCCTAGTCATAACACTATTCGAAGACAAATACTTTTGAATTCTTAAGTGAATAGTCTTACTTTGGTATATGTCTAGGAACCTCGAGATGTAATTAATGTAGCCCCTAATGGCATTTAGAGGGAAACTAGAATGACTATACTGTTACTCGAATTCTTAGACAATAACTTAGTCCTCTTATATAGTTGAGTCTCAGATAATGATTTAAACTGTGTTTTGTTTCTCACTACTCTACTCGTGTATACTGTAACACTTCTTCTCCGAGTCCCGGGCCGGTTATCAGATTCATGCAATTTACTGCATTGTCCACCGAGTCCCTAAATAGAGGGCTGGCATCTGTATGTATATATATAATGAGGAGATGTTGTAATATGATGACGATGGTACAGGGCCTGATACTGATACTATGATGATGTGTTGTAATAAGGTGGTGATGGCATGGGGCCTGATACTGATACTACATATATGATTCACCGAACCCCTGACGGGGCCGGCTATATTGAAAATTTGAGCATGCATGTTTTTATGATTCACAGAGTACAGGTACATGTTTCTGATTTGATAAATTGTTCTCCTGCTCCTCTATTTTGGATATACTTCCGGTTTTCTTACATTATATTTTACATACTCAGTACATATGTCGTACTGACCCCCTATCTTCGGGGGCTACATTTCATGCCTGCAGGTACAAGTACACAGGTTGAGGATCCACTAGTGTAGGAGTCCCACTCAGCGGTCTAAGAGCGCTCTATTGTGCTAGAGCTAAATTTTGGGTACTAAGTTCTGATGTATATATTAGTTTTGTTCATGGGTATGGTGGGGGCCCTGTCCCGCCGTATGTTACTATTTTCTTACTCTTAGAGGTCTATAAATACGGATGTGGGTTATACATATGTAAGTGTGGGTGTATATAAGCTGTATGTGAGTTATATATGAACTGTATATGAAATGTGTATGAGTTGCATATGCGTGAGTGTACAGCTGTGCTGGTATGACTTATGAATTAGGGCATTCCCTGTGTCGTGGTGGCCTTGTCGTCTCGCATATATATGTATCACGGGACGACCCCATATGTTATAATAGCCTTGTCGGCTTATAAGTTTTCTTATCTATTGATGTATTTTGAGTATAACCAGGGGACAGACTGTGTATAGTTGGCCAGGGTAGACAGGGGTGTCCAGTTCAGGCACCCATCATGGCCTACGGGGTTAGGTCATGACAATAAAAAAATATTATGTAAACGTTACTCGAGTACCAATGATTAGATTGGATTAGCACCTCATGATTATGTTAATATGTCGTACATGTGTAACTAAAGGTATGAGTAATATAAAGGAAGATATAGATAGGGTGCGGTATACCAAAGGTGTTTGAAAAGAATGTTACGTATTTGAAAATAGGAAATAAGGGCATAAGGTAGAACACAAATAGATAGTGACGTGGGTACACCCTAAAGGGGGGAAGTAGACAAGAGAAGTACAAACATAAGAGAAAATCAACTGACGCTATCATATGTAAATGGGAATGCTTAAACTTCAAACGAGATCCCATAAGGGATGGATACGATCATACCAGCAATAACGCACCGAATCCCATCAGAACTCTGAAGTTAAGTGTGCTTGGGCGAGAGTAGTACTAGTATGGGTGCCCCCTAGAAAGTGAAAGAGGAAAAGAAACAAAAGTATCCATACATATTTCCTATGTCTACAAGTAATCCTAACCTTTAGAACTCTGATATTGATTGCTCGATGAAAGTATATATTATGGCAACAGGACAGAGGAACTCTCCATATAGTCAATATAAGATCCGGAGGAATGTTTTGGTTCACTTCGAGGAAAATGTTCTAAAGGGGAGAAGGATGTTACACCCCGTACTTTTGTACCTTGGAATGCTTCTTAAGCTTCTTAAGTTGCTGGGAAGGCTTTTAAGTTTTTTAGAAGTCATCATGTGAGTCGGATAATCTATAACGCTATCAGCTAATCCTAAGGAAAGGAGAATGAGATACTCCATAATAGAGAAGATTGGAAATAGGGTAATAAGAATCCGAAAGAAGTTGGAGGTCAAATAGTGAGTCGTAGTACTCGACTTACTTGTGAAAGCTATTACTTGGGACATTTTACATATTAAGATATTGGATTGCATGTTGAGTTGATGTAGCAAGGATTACATAGGTTCTTAAAGTGAGATTAGATTACAAACCCACGAAAGAGATGGAAGGAGGTGTAGCACCTACTCGGAAGTAAGAAGATGATGCACCTACTTGGACTAAGTGGGTGATGCACCTTCTTGGACTAAGAAGGTGACACACTTACTTGGGGTTGGACCCCACTGCCACGTGACAGCATATGGGTGACGGCATGGCATGTGGTGGTGCCCTAGGGGGCTGCCACATGTCACCTCCAAAAGTTGGATATATATGCTGAAATTATGACTAAGGAAATCATTTTTCAGCATCTACACTTAAGGAAAATTGGAGAAAAATTGAGGGAGAGAAGAGAGAGTGACGGCAGCCACAAGAACAAGGTAGGCCCTCCATTTTCGATCCGTGAATTAATTATGTAAGGTATCCTACGGTTACCTAATGGTTTTTAATAGCGTAAAGTAATTATTTGGGGCATGAGGAAGTGCATCTAGCAGCCCCACCAATGTTTAGCATGTTAAGAGAACTTCCAAGAAAAGTTTTAGCAAGTTTTAGCAAGGTATGGCTTGGTTCTCTTCTTACACATTTTGGTAAGGGTTTTTAAATGTTATGAGAGTGTTAATAATGTAAATTTAAGTATTGTAGAAGCACCAAAAGTCCAACAAACAGCCACGACATTTCAGACGTGCTAGAAGAACTTCCGAGGCATGTTTTGGCAAGCTTTGGTCAATTTCGGGTAAGGTGAGACCTTTTCCTTCAATTTGGAGTTTATGGTATTGTTATGAAGTGTATTACATGTTGAATAAGTGGCTGTAAATATGAAAATCCCATAAATATGCTAACGATCGAAGCAAGCTAAATAGGAGTCATTATAGATAAATTATAGTCGAAGCAAGGTGTTGTGTTTATGGTGTGCCGCTGTAGGTGTGTGGTGGTGTGTTTCAGGGACTAAAAGCATTCTAAAATAGGTTTGGGGTCTGATTCTTTCAGCTACACAACCCCTCATTTCGTACAATTAATGGTTTTGCGAAATAAAGACTAGAAACCCTATTTTGGTATCATAATTTTCAACAAGTTGTTTGGAGCTTATGTTGTGTAATGTTGCCATGTTTTAGTTGTATATGATATGCAGGTTATTGTTTTTGGTTGGCTGTAGTTATTAGGGATTTAATTATAAATTCAGATAAGGCATGTTATAGGGGAGGTGCTGTCCGATTTCCGTTAACTCCTTAACTAACTAAGGAACTAGTTGATAAGGCGAGCGAAGAGATGAGTTCTATGAATAATCGTATGTAACTTAAGACATTGGAAAGTTGAGGGTTGTTGATGCTTGTATTGCTTTCATGTTAAGAGTAATCTGTAAGAGGTATGTAAAGCTAACGTCTCCTCTTTTTGGCATGTTTTTAGCATAAGTATGTAAAGCTTATTCTTTCTCTTGGTATGTTTCGACATAAGTATGAAAAGCTAATCTTTCTTTTGGCATGGTTTTATGAAACAAATATATGACTTTTTTTTGGTTCCAAGGAAGTTCCTATTCCTAGAGCCACTAGGATGGACAATTTCTTGGTTTCCAAAGGACATTTTATTGCGCTTTTATACGAGTATATAATTCCAAAAGTTCCATTTTGATGTAATCCATAGTGAATTTCAAAAGGTTCTTAATATGATTCTTGTCTTTATTATGAACGATAGCTTATTTTAATTATTCCATTGAGCCCCACAATATATTTTGAAATATGGAAATGATTTCAGAAAGACTATTTTGACATAGACCATCATGACATCTGAAAGACATGCACTGTGATATGATCCGATATGACCATCTGATATGATATGATCTGTTATAGAGATATTCCCTACTCTGGAGTTATGATGTGTTGTGGCACCAGTGAAGGGATGGTGACCATGTTTTGTATTTGTTCACCGAGTTCCATAATAAGGTCGTATATGGCATATGTTTTTCTGCATACATTATCTGTGGTTATGAAAAACATTTTGATATTCTGGATATTTTGCTCATTTTTGCAACTTCTGTTCTGGTAATGGCTTTTCTTGTTACAATTTGTGCTTTATATACTTAGTACATATATCTACTGATCCCTTTTTCTTTTGGGGGGCTACGTTTCATCGCAGGTACAGATGTTCATTTTGGAGATCCGCCAGCTTAGGATTTCTGCTCAGCTATGTTGAAAGTTCTCCAGTGTTTCGGAGCCTATCTTTTGGATGTTGGTCATTCGATGTATATATTCATTTATTCAGGGGTACAGCGGAGGACCTGTCCTGCCATATGATACAGTTAATACTCATATAGGTCTGTAGATATGTGTATGTGGGTGATTGTGAGTTTGTTTAGTTGTAAATATTTTTATGATATGGTAGCCTTATCGGCTTGCGTGCCTTTTCAGGATATGATATGAATGAAAGAGGCTACATGTACATGAAAATTTTATTACCCACTGGGTTCTTGTGTATAGTTCTTATATTTGATAATTATGTATACGGGGGTCCAGGTCGGACCCCAGTCATGGCCTACGGAGTTGGGTCGTGACACCCTACTCTAGAGTCGATCCCCATTGTTAATGAGTTTTCTACTGTGTTTTCCAATTATCTACTTGGTGTTCCTCCCGAAAGGGTAATTGACTTTGGCATAGAAATTTATCCCAATACTCTACCCATTTCAATCCCTTCATACTGAATGTTACCTACATAACTAAAAGAGTTAAAGGATCAATTGAAAGACTTGTTACACAAAGGTTTCATTAGACCAATTATATCTTCATGGGGTGCTCCCATTTTGTTTGTTAGAAAGAAGGATGGTTTGCTACGTATGTACATTGACTACTGGCAATTGTACAAAGTAACCATCAAGAGTAAATATCCAATTCTAAGGATAGATGATTTGTTTGACTAATTGCAAGGGGCAAGGAATTTTCCTAAGATTGATCTCCATTCCGGTTATCATCAATTGAGGGTGAGAAAGTGTGATATTCCTAAGACGATATTTCGAACAAGGTATAGGAATTATGAGTTTTTATTTATGTTGTTTGGTTTGACCAATGCCCCCACAACATTCATGGACCATTTGAATAGGGTGTTCAAACAATATTTGAACATATTTATAATTGTATTTATTGATGACATTTTGGTCTACTCTCAAAATGAGGAGCATGCTAATCACTTGAGGATTGTGTCGCAAACTCTAAGGGACAAGCAATTATTTGCCAAGTTCAATAAGTATGAGTTCTAGCTAATGGGAGTAGCTTTTCTTGATAACATTGTGTCCAGTGAAGGGATTATGGTTAATCCTAAGAAAACTGAGGTGGGGAAAAATTGGCCAAGACCGTTGTCCCTTTCAGATATTAGGAGTTTATTGGGCCTAGCCGAATATTATAGGAGATTTATAGAAGGGTTTTCATCGATTTCATCACTTTTTACTAAGTTGACTCAAAATAAAGTGAAGTTTCAATGGTCGAAAGCTTGTGTTAAGAGTTTCCAAGAGTTGAAAGATTGTCTTACTACCATTCCTATTTTCACCTTACCGGAAGGGTCTGATGGTTTTTTTGTATATTAGGATGCTTCAAGGGTTCGTCTTATATGTGTTTTGATGCAATTTGGTAAGGTAATATCCTATGCTTCTAGGTAACTAAATGTGCATGAAAGAAATTATCCAACTCATGATTTAGAGCTAGCGGCGGTTGGGTTTGCTTTGAAGATTTGGAGACTATCTTTATGGTGTACATGTGGATTTTTTCACCGACCATAAGAGTTTACAATATGTGTTTGAGCAAAAGGATTTGAACCTTCGATAAAGGAGAAGGACTGAATTGTTGAAGGAATATGAGTGTGTTATACCATCCGGGCAAAGCTAATATGGTTGTCGATGCACTAAGTCGATTATCCATAAGCAGCGTTGCACATGTTGAAGAAGGTAAGAGAGAATTGGTTAAGATGTTCATCGATTGGCACGTTTAGGTGTGAGTTTGGTTGATTCTAATTATGGAGGTGTTCTTATGCATAATGGTTTGGAAGTATCTCTTGTGGCAGATGTTATGGCCAAAGAAGACAATGATCTGGTGGTAGTTGAGTTAAAGAAGTTGGTTGCCAAAAAAGCCATTGAGGCCTTCCCCCAAGGGGAGATGTCGTGCTTCGTTATCAAGATCGGTGCATGTACCTAATTGTCATGACCCGAATCCATCCCATAATGGAGCCTACTATAACCACCGAGTAGGCAAGCCAAACCCAACTTATGCGGAAGTCAACATTCAAGTTAAATAAATAATTAACAACATAAGAATACGGTAGTAAGACGGATATCACAAAAGAAATCGGGCAAAGGTATAGATATGTAAATATGATACAGAATATACAAAAAGGCCCGAAAGTGACCAAAATGACAGACTGACTGTAGACCAAATTTTGGACCTGGTGTTACCTATAGTAGAGATACTAAGTACAAAAGCTGATAAAATATGAATATACAACGCAAAACTGACTATCCAAAATTAAAATATGCAAGTCAGAGAAAAAGAGGGAATGTAGCAAGTAACACTGGGAGATCATAACAATTTTGATCTGGTACAGCTACAACAGATGATCAGGCATGAGATGGAGGTGTCTCGAACTGGGAGTTGCATCAAAAAGATGTAGAACTGCAGTATACGTACCAAAAAATGGACACTTAGTAGGCATCATACACCGACTGAGCTCAGAAAGAATAAATATATAATAATCAGCATAATGATACTAATAATAATAGGGGAGAACCATAAACTACGATTTCGGAAAAAGGGGTACAGGAAGATCATTCAATAATCAAGTAAATCCAACAAGTCATATAGTCACATCTATAATCTCAACTCGTAAAATTCCGAAAGAATGCAAAAATATAAATTTGTAGTTACCACTCAACATCCTCCAAAAGTACCATTTAGCACCCGGGATAACCCTCCAGCTCATCAATACAAGGGACACTCAGAATAATACCTCGAGCTCATCAATATCAAAATAATAACACAGAATATGTATCAATGGGCCACCCGAAATTCACACCTCAAGCTTATCAAATTAAAGTGTAGCCCAAAGTTCGTAAAAGAGTCGCTAGGAATTATACCTCCATCTCATCAACCATGAAACGCAATAAATAAGATATCACCATATGTCCCTAAATTCCTCATATTTATTCATTCGCCAAAAGGCTTAATCCCATCATTTATTCTTTATTTTAAAAGATTTTTTTTAACACCAACGGGGTAAATGAGACAAGTAGCATGTCAAAAATTATATAGCACTAACCTAAGACTCTGGCATACAAAAGGCATGGCCAAGGGCCCAATAATTCATTATCATAAGAGTTCAAAGAATAAACATAATTCAAAATCATAACAATCGACCAACCGAAATCAAACAAGTCAAACAAGCGGAATCTTAAGTTACAATCAACTAGGAGCAATTTCTAAGGATTCTAAATGATATAAACAAGTCAAGCTATCATCTAGACTAAGGCTCCAATGGCTAATACCCAAACTAGCTTCTAATGATGACAAAAATGCTCAATAGGACCTCACCACCTAAATCAAAAACCTAATCATATTTTACCACCACAAACATATCAATTCCAACCAAGCCAAATCTAATAAAAGAAAGCGCTAACCTACGTCAAAGACAAAACCGCACACAAACTACGAAACCTGAAGCTTTCCTTTTTAGGCATCTCCGAATGATGCCACTCTATTAAATTATCGAAGAACCCATCAAAACAAATCCAACCATATTACTATGATTAAACATGGAACAAAAATCGGGTCAAAATTTGACAATGGTACATGCGTAAGAAATCAAAAAACCAACTCCATCACAAGGTCCCAAATAACTCAAAGAACTTGTGCCCAAAAAATAGGCACATTCCGAGCACTGAAAGAGATCAAAACAACCACCAATTTCAAGCCTAGAATAGTAAAAAATTCAAGGAAACAACGAACTTACGCGAAGCCTACAAGATTTTTAGGATGAGAAAGGGTCCTGGAATGTCCCCGCAAGAATTTCCAACACAATGCAACAAGAAAAACTGAAAAAGACCAAGATTTCCTCTAAAAATATCATTTTTTCTAAGTCCCAAAAGAGGATTTAGATTGCTGGAATGGGCTTTTTAATTCATTGAAGCCAGTGAATTTACTCTTTGTGATCACGGTACCTTGGTCCGCGATCGCAAGCCTCAATAAATGAAATTCGCGATCGCGACACTCATCTTAGCAATCGCGATGACCAAGGAGTTAGTCCTTCGCGTTAGCGAAGTCTGGCTGGCGAATGCGAAGAAAAAATTCCCTGCACCTGCAGTTCAGAGCTAAACTTTGGAGAATTGGAATTTTTTGCGATGGGGGTTTGGAATTCATTCGAAAACCCATGAATGCAAATAGCAATGCTACCCAACCAAAAATGACATTCGGGACTCAATGGAATTATCGGATTTTCCAACAGAGGTCATTTCATTGAAATGTTAACTAAATTTAACACTTTCCAAAGAAAGCATCCAAATTTGCACAAATGGCCTTAAACGTATTCCGAGCAACTCATTCTAGAACAAACTTAGCATTACAGAGCTAACTATACTGACAGAATTTTTATCCGAGTGCGTTTAATCAAAATGTTAACCGAACTCAAACAAGGTCAAAAAAATAAAGTTAGAACGACAAATCGTACAAACTCAAAATGAAGACTCCAAAACCTAAACCAATTTTCCATTTAGAGCAAAATGGACCTCCAGAGCTAATGGAACCGTTGAAATTTTCATACGATGGTCGAATCTCCGTATGTTAACTAAAGTCAACTCTCTCAATTCTTAAGCCTAAAAAATGACCAAACCACCTCAAAACTCAATCGAGTAGCTTGGGGAGCGTACCACCCATCCCAATATCAAATAAGAGCTCTAAAGAAGCTATGGGGAGGGGTTAAATGTAAAAACATAAAAATGACCTTTGAGGTCATTACAACATCCACTACTAAAAGAACTTTCGTCCCCGAAAGTCAATAAACAAAGGTACTTGGAGGCTAAAAAAGATGAGGATATCGGGTATGCATGTCCTACTCTGTCTCCCAAGTAGTCTCCATTGGAGTTTCACCGATAGAATCTCCTTAGACCTTAACTTCCTAACCTGCCTGTCCAAAATAGCCACAAGCTCCTCCTCAAAGGCTAAGGACTCATGAAATTTAACAAAATCCCACTGAATCACGTGAGACTCATATAGAATTTACCACCACAACAAATACTCAATAGCATAACTCCGATGACAAATCATATAAGAGAAATTAAGCGGTAATCATAGTGTATGTCTTTTAGATGTCATGATGGTCTATGTCAAAATGGTCTTTCTAAAATCGTTCTCATATTTCAAATTATATTATAGGACTCAAGGAAATAATTAAAACATCTGTCGTTTAGTAGTTGGAAGAGTAGCAAAGAGTTTCCTTTGAATTTTACTCAAAAATAAGTTAAATGGAATAATAAAGGAAAATTCAGGAATAGTGGACCCACCTCGGCCAAATGAGGTGACGTACACAAATTACATGCATTAAACTACATAACGTTACTTATAAGAGTTTTAAGGTAGTCGGGTCCTATTTGTGCAATTCTAGATATTTAGATAATTTTTCCAACTATTCATGAATATTTAGTTCAATTCTACTGAATGAAAAAAGGCAAATTTAGGCGTAGATTCCAAATAGTAGATTTGTCCCCGAGGCTCGTATCCAAACCTATTACACTTATGCAAAGAGAAGGAAAGCTAAAGCTTTACATACCTTCTTGCCCTTTCACACTTCTCCAAATTCAAATCTTGTTTCCTCCAAAATCTACAATTGGTCACATTTACCAAATATTAACTATAAGGCTTTAAGAATTCAATTCTAGCCAATACTTGTCTACAGAAATTCGGGCAGCGTCTCCCCTATACATACACTATCCTCGAAATTTTAACTCGGCCGAAATGTCAACAACCATACCAACAGCAATACCAATAATATCAACAATCAATTCACCCAGTCCATATCTCACCCAAAATCTTTATATATGCAACAAAAATATCACGACGCATTTTTTACTTTCAAATCCATAGTCAACAATAATAATCCACACTCTAACAATTTCATTTCCATAATATCATAAAATCATACTAAAATGACATAATTTCCTACAATCAATTTCCAACTTCAACCAAATTCATTCAACTCTCATTTCCAACATAAAGTCCATAATAACCATAACTAGAATACTACATAAAATTTATTCATCTTGCCTATATAACCCTACATATACACGGCCATATACACATATGCACACTCACCATGAAAACTTCCATATTTCCATAAATTCTACCTATATCTACATACTACAACATAAACAACCTTCATAACATAATAAAAAGGGATTAATTCTTACTTTTTCCTCCTAACTTTTTTACTTGACCAAGGTGTTAAATCGATGAAACAATCGTCCTATCTTCCGAAATAACTTCACCATGTTATAGAGGAACCTTGAATTAGTGCAAATACTAGAAAAAAATAATTTTTGAAACAAGATTTTAAGGGATAAAAATCCCTAGCTATGGCCGAATTTTCTCTTCTTTTTTTCCCTTCTTTCTTCTGTTCTTCTCCTTTCTCAACTTTTCTTGAAAGTTTCATGGAATTGATGACTAAGTGGCCCTTTTATTCATTTAACACATGGATTAATTACATGGTCTTGGGTCCTTTTTATGGACCATGGCATGGTTGGGCCTCTCTTTGTTTTTTTTCTAAGCTCAATCACTTAGTCCATATATTTCTTTTTGTAATTCATTAAACTAACTAATTTTGTTTTGAAATTCTAAATTTTTCCTTAGCCTTTCCCAATATTTCCACATCCAAAATTTTCATAACCAACTTATGTATCAACCAAGATCAAAATATAGCATTGTCCTTAACTTATTACAATTATACCAAAATATCAAAATGCACAAAATATGGGTTATAACATCCTTCTCCCCCTTTAGAACATTTTTCCTCGAATGTTAAATAAAACCTTCTTCAAAATCTTACACAGACCATAGGGAAAATTCCTTTCTATTGCAATAACACATACTTTCATCAACTTAAGAGTTTTAGAAGTTGGAATTACCTGTAGACATAAGGAATAGGTACGGATACTTGTGTTTCATTTCCTCTTCAGCTTCTCAGGTCATTTCTTGGCAATTCTTGTTTCGCCACAACACCTTGATGAAATCTACATCCTTCGTCTGCAACATATCTTCTAGCTATTAGCTAGTCAACTTAGTCTGTTCGTCGGTCTGAGGGTACAATGGTGCACGAATACCTATTTGTCTTCCCAATCTCTTCATGGGCTGATCTTCCGTAGTTAGCTATAATATGGACTCCTTCATCTGAGACAATAGCAATGGGAACTCCATAAAGTCTCACTCTCTCTTATTGTGTTCACCCCTTTTTGTATGCACACATCCATTAGGGTCTTTGCTAATGGTTCTCCGAGAACTGGAAATGAACTACCATTCGTTGACAGTCAACATTAGCATAACAGGAAGATAGCCAATCTATACCCATAATCACATCAAATTACGTCATATCCAGCTCTATTAAGTCTGCCTTAGTGCAACGATCACATATAATTACTGAGCAATTTTCATATACCTGCTTTGCTATAATAGAATCCCCTATCGGAGTAGCTACCTTGAACGATTCTATTAGTTTGGGTTTTATCCAAATATTATCAGTAATCAACGGAGCAATATATAATAATGTAATGCCTGGATCTATCAATACATATACTTTCTGGGAAAAGATCAACAATGTACCTGTAATCATGTCTAGATACGCCTCTTGATCCTACCGGGTGGCCAAATCATAAGTGTGGTTCAAAGGATAGATAGAACAAGAGATCCCGCCATGACCTCTATAGCGGCCTGCTAGTATAGATGCACCCTACCTCATGGGGTGTATATCTATCGAAGAAGACGATGACCCAATAGCTGATCCTGTAGGCAAAGTTGTACTACCTAAATTACCCTTATACGGGTAATTTCTCATCGCATGGCCTTGATGGCCATAAGAAAAACAAGCCTTGTAGCACGGTAGAACTCTCCTAGATGGTACCTGCCATAATGAGAACACTAAGGCTCGGGTAGAACTCTCGCGGAGCCTTTGTCAGACTGCGAACTAGAAGCCTTGGATCTCGGACCTGCTCCTGAATATCCTGTACTACCTGGTCTCTGGCCTGAGGACAGCGGAGGCATACTTTGTGCTGGCTGGGTGGGTTGTCTACTATCCTACAACTAAGATGGTCTGATCCAGAACTCTCCAAAATATCCAGTTGATCTGGCTCTCTAGAGCTGACTCCTACCAAAATCTCGGTCGGGATGATGTCCTCTATGTTTGTCCTCTATGCCCTAAGAATATGCCTGTATATGAGCGATGTCTATCCTTGGCTGGGCAGCCATTACCAAACCACCATCAACCAAATACCAATCTAGGCCCATCATATATCATTGTATCTTGTCAGTCATATCAGCTACCAAAGCAGATGCATACCAGGCCAATGAGTTGAACTCTAAACTATACTCGCGAACACTGAGGCCTTATTGCCTCAACAGTAAAAATCTGTCTGCCCTTGTTCTCCACATCTCAAGAGGCAAGAAATGACTGAGAAAAGCCTCCGTAAACTCGTCTCATACTGGTGGAGGAGAGACACTGTCCCTGGACAACCCCCAAGACTCATACCAGTTAGCAGCTACCTCATGTAGTCTATATAAGGCCAACTCAACCGACTCTATCACAGAAGCCTTAATCAGATGTAATGGATGTTTTATCTCCCTAATAAACTCCTGGGGATCCTTCTAGGGATTTATCCAAAGAACTCTGGGGATTACAAGTCAAAAACTCATGAGCCCTCGAACTATTCGACCTATGTACCTGATCTCTGCCTGAACCGTGTCTATGCTCCTAGCCTGCCACCAATCTGGTTAATAGCTGGACTACATCTTGTATAGACCTATGCTCAGCTCCTGGATGTAGAGCTAGAGGCTTGGGTGATGGATCTCCAAAAACTGGCGATGAAGCCGCCCTCTGATCTGCAGTTGAGGTTTCCCTAATCCCCTCTTATACTGGCAGCGTCGCAGAGCTTACTATTGGGGGTACAGTCCCAGCTCAGCCTGAGATTGGGCCCTGGTAACTCTGTGGGCTTGACTAGCCTCATCGAGCGCTGCTGATTTTCCCTTCTGTGCAGACGTTGCTTTCTTCGGAGGCATCACTAGAAACATAAAAATTTATTTTGTTAGGGAGGAATCATCTTGATAATACAACTCTATCGCATGATATAAGACAAGAAGGAAAGGTAACATCCTAAATGTCCTATAACCTCCTGTTTATAGATGTGGTGCACAACACACTGATAAACAAGACAATACTAGACACGGTCTGTAGACATTCTAAGGACCAAACTACTCTGATACTAATTTTGGCATGACCCAATCCCGTAGATCGCGACTCGTGCCCGAGTTGGACACCTATACGTCCCCTTAGTCCTAATTAGCATATTATCAAAATGAACAAATATAGAGAGAAAATAAGGTCACTAGATAGCACACGAAAGTAGATGTAGCGCACAAAGGTCGTTAAGGCTGTCACGGAACACCAAATCCCAAAACACATATACAAAACCTATAGAACATATATATATATAACCCACAATACGAGTCTATAGACCTTTACAGAATGATAGCATAATCATATGATGGGACAGGACCCTGTTGTACCCCTAACCAACGTGTACAAATATGCAACAGAAAAGTTAGTACCAAAATAGGACTCCAGATAAGGGAGCACTGTCAAACAACAGAGTGGATGTCCTAGGCAAGAGGATCGGCAAATCGAGCATCTGTAGCTGCGATCATATAATGCAGCCCCCGAGGAATGGGGGTCAGTACGAAAAATGTACTGAATATATAAAGCATGGACTGTAATAAATAAAGTCATAACTAGAATAAAATGTGCAGAAAATGAGAAAAATACCCAGAATGTCAAAATGATTATCACAAACACAAATAATATATGCGGAAAAACATATGTCATATTCGGCCCCATTATGGAACTCGGTGAAAAAAAGTGGTCGACCTCCCATCACCAGCGCCACAGCACAACATACTCTAGAGTAGGGAACATCTCCGTAATAGATCATATCATATCATATCAGATGGAAATATCATATTATATCATCAGACATCAGCATATATGTACATGATACAACATACAGCATAACCCACGTATATGTCATACCTACCTCCTCACGTCGGGGCACGGTGAATAATGCAGAGAAGTATGCTTGATAACATAACATGGCCTGGGCTCAGTGAATGAAGCATTGAGGCATCTATGAGTGGAGTAATGAGAAAGTAAATGCAATATGAAATATAAAACATTTACAGAGATGCGATAGCATAACTCCGATGACAAATCATATAATAGAAATTGGATGGTAATAATAGTGTATATCTTTCAGATGTCACGATAGTCTATGTCAAAATGGTCTTTGTGAAATCGTTCTCATATTTCAAAATATATTATAGGACTCAAGGAAATAATTAAAACATATGTCGTTTAGTAGTTGGAAGAGTATCAAAGTGTTTCCTTTGAATTTATTCAAAAATAAGTCAAATGAAACAATAAAGGAAAATTCGGTAATAGTGGACCCATCTCGGCCAAATGAGGTGACGAACACAAATTACATGCATTAAACTTCATGATGTTTCTTATAAGAGTTTTAAGGTAGTCGGGTCCTACTTGTGCAAGTTTTAGATATTTAGACAATTTTTCCAACTATTCATGAATATTTAGTTCAATTTTACTGAATGAAAAAGAGGAAAATTTAGGTGTAGATTCTGAACAGTAGAGTCGTCCCCAAGGCTCGTATCAAAACCTATTACACTTATGCCAAGAGAAGGAAAAGTAAAGCTTTACATACCTTATTTCCCTTTCACGCTTGTCCAAATTCAAATCCTGTTTCCTCCAAAATCTAAAATTGGTCATATTTATCAAATATTAACTATAAGGCTTTAAGAATTCAATTCTAGCCAATACTTGTCTACAAAAATTCGGGCAGTGTCTCCCCTATACATACAACATCCACGAAATTTTAACTCGACCAAAATGTCAACAACCATACCAACAACAATACCAATAACATCAACAATCAATTCACCCATTCCATATCTCACCCGAAATCTTTATATATGCAAACAAAACATCACGACGCATTTTTTACTTTCAAATCCATAGTCAACAACAATAATCCACACTCTAACAATTTCATTTCCATAATATCATAAAATCATACTAAAATGATAAAATTTCCTACAATCAATTCCCAACTTCAACCAAATTCATTCAACTCCCATTTCCAACATAAAGTCCATAATAACCATAACTAAAATACTACATAAAATTAATTTATCTTGCCTATTAAACCATACATATACACGACCATATATACATATATACACCCACCATGAAAACTTCCATATTTCCATAAATTCTACCTATATCTACATACTACAATATAAACAACCTTAATAACATAATAAAAAGGGATTAATTCTTACTTTTTCCTCCTAACGTTTTTACTTGACCAAGGTGTTAAATCGATGAAACAATCGCCCTATCTTCCGAAATAACTTCACCATGTTATACAGGAACCTTGAATTAGTGGAAATACTAGAAAAAATAATTTTTGAAACAAGATTTTAAGGGATAAAAATCCCTAGCTATGGCCTAATTTTCTCTTCTTTTGGTCCCTTCTTTCTTTTGTTCTTCTCCTTTCTCAACTTTTCTTGAAAGTTTCATGGAATTGATGACTAAGTGGCCCTTTTATTCATTTACACATGGATAAATTACATGGTCTTGTGTCCTTTTTATGGACCATGGCATGGTTGGGCCTCTCTTATTTTTTTTTTCTAAGCCCAATCACTCAGTCCATATATTTCTTTTTGTACTTCATTAAACTAACTAATTTTGTTTTGAAATTCCAAATTTTCCCTTACCCTTTCCCAATATTTCCACATCCAAAATTTTCATAACCAACTTATGTATCAACCAATATCAAAATATAGCATTGTCCTTAACTTATTACAATTATACCAAAATATCCAAATGCACAAAATACAGGTTATAACATCCTTCCCCCCCCCCCTTTAGAACATTTTTCCTCGAATGTTAAATAAAACCTTCTTCAAAATCTTACACAGACCATAGGGAAAATTCCTTTCTATTGCAATAACACATACTTTCATCAACTTAAGAGTTTTAGAAGTTGGAATTACCTGTAGACATAAGGAATAGGTACGGATACTTGTGTTTCATTTTCTCTTCAGCTTCTCAGGTCATTTCTTCGCAATTCTCATTTCGCCACAACACCTTGATGAAATCTACATCTTTCGTCCGCAACATATCTTCTAGCTATTAGCTAGTCAACTTAGTCTGTTCGTCGGTCTGAGGGTACAATGGTGCACGAATACCTATCTGTCTTCCCAATCTCTTCATGGGCTGATCTTCCGTAGTTAGCTATAATATGGACTCCTTCATTTGAGACAATAGCAATGGGAACTCCATAAAGTCTCACTCTCTCTTATTGTGTTCACCTCTTTTTGTATGGACCCATCCATTAGGGTCTTTGCTAATGGTTCTCCGAGAACTGGAAATGAACTACCTTTTGTTGACAGTCAACATTAGCATAAAAGGAAGATAGCCAATCTATACCCATAATCACATCAAATTAAGTCATATCCAGCTCTATTAAGTCTGCCTTAGTGCAATGATCACATATAATTACCGAGCAATTTTCATATACCTGCTTTGCTATAATAGAATCCCCTATCGGAGTAGCTACCTTGAATGATTCTATCGGTTTGGGTTTTATCCTAATATTATCAGCAATCAATGGAGCAATATATGATAATGTAATGCCTGGATCTATTAATACATATACTGTCTAGGAAAAGATCAATAATGTACCTGTAATCATGTCTAGATACGCCTCTTGATCCTACCGGGTGGCCAAAGCATAAGTGTGGTTCAAAGGATAGATGGAACTAGAGATCCCGCTATGACCTCTACCGCGGCCTACTGGTATAGATGCACCCTGCCTCATGGGGTGCATTGCTATCGAAGAAGATGATGACCCACCAGCTGATCCAGTAGGCAAAGCTGTACCACCTAAATTACCCTTATACGGGTAATTTCTCATCGCATGGCCTTGACTTCCATAAGAAAAACCAGCCCTGTAGCACGGTAGAACTCTCCAAGATGGTACCTGCCACAATGAGAACACCGAGGCTCGGGTGGCCTCATCTGACCAGAGCCTCTGTCTGACTGCGAACTAGAAGCCTTAGATCTCGAACCTACTCTTGAATATCCTGCACCACCTAGTCTCTGGCCTGAGGACAGCGGAGGAATACTCTGTGCTGGCTGGGTGGGTTGTCTGCTATCATACAGCTAAGATAGTCTAATCTAGAACTCTCCAGAATATCCAGTTGATATGGCCCTCTAGAGCTGACTCCTACCAAAATCTCGGTCGGGCTGATATCCTCTATGTCTGTCCTCGATGCCTTGAGAATATGCCTGTATACGGGCGATGTCCATTCTTGGCTGGGCAGCCATTACCAAACCACCATCAAACATATACTGATCTAGGCCCATCATATATCGGTGCATCTTATCAGTCATATCAGCTACCAAAGTAGATGAATACCAGGCCAATGAGTCAAACTCTAAACTATACTCGCGAATACTGCGGCCTTGTTGCCTCAACAGTAAAAATCTATCTGCCCTGGTTCTCCGCATATGAAGAGGCAAGAAATGACTAAGAAAAGCCTCTGTAAACTCGTCTCATACTGGTGGAGGAGTGACTCTTCCCCTGGACAACCCCTAGGACTCATACCAATTAGCAGCTACCTCATGTAGTCTATATGAGGCCAACTCAACCGACTCCATCGCAGAAGCCTTAATCAGACGTAATATATGCTGTATCTCCCTAATGAACTCCTGCGGATCCTTCTAGGGCTTTATCCCAAAGAACTCTGGGGATTACAGGTCAGAAACTCATGAGCCCTCGAACTATTCGACCTATGTACTTGATCTCCGCCTGAACCATGTCTACGCTCCTGGCCTGCCACCAATTTGGTCAATTGCTGGACTGCATCTTATATAGACCTATGCTCAGCTCCTTGATGTCGAGCTAGAGGCTCGGGTAATGGATCTCCAAACACTGGCGATGAAGCCGCCCTTTAATCTGCAGTTGAGGTTGCCCTAATCTCCTCTTATACTGGCGGTGGCGCAAAGCTAGCTATCGGGGGCACAGTCCCCAACTCAGTCTGAGATTGGGTCCTTGTAACTCTATGGGCTTGACTAGCCTCATCAGGCGTTGCTGATTTTCCCTTCTGTGCAGCCGTTGCTTTCTTCGGAGGCATTACTAGAAACATAAAAATTTGTTTTATTAAGGAGGAATCATCTTGATAATACAGCTCTACCGCATGATATAAGACAAGAAGGAAAGGTAACATCCTAAATGTCCTGTAGCATCCTATTTATAGTTGTGGTGCTCAACACACTAATAAAAAACAATCTACTAGAGACGATCTGTAGACATTCCAAGGACCAAACTGCACTGATACCAATTTTGGCATGACCCAATCCTGTAGATCGCGACTCGTGCCCAAGTCCCCTTAGTCTTAATTAGCATATTATCAGAATGAACAAATATATAGAGAAAATAAGGTCGCTAGATAGCACACGAAAGTAGATATAGCGCACAAAGACCGTTAAGGTTGTCACGGAACACCAAAGCCCAAAACACATATACAAAACCTATAGAACATATATATAGAACCCACAATATAAGTCTATAGACCTCTACAGAATGATAGCCTAATCATATGATGGGACAGGGACCTTTCGTACCACTGACCAACGTGTACAAATATGCAACAGAAAAGTTAGTACCAAAATAGGACTCCGCATAAGGGAGCACTGTCAAACAACAAAGTGGATATCCTAGGCAAGCGGATCGGCAAATCGAGCGTCTGTTCCTGCGGGCATATAACGCAGCCCCCAAGGAATGAGGGGTCAGTACGAAAAGTGTACTGAATATGTAAAGCATGGACTGTAATAAATAAAGTCATAACTAGAATAGAATGTGCAGAAAATGAGAAAAATACCCAGAATGTCAAAATGTTTATCAGAAACACAAATAATATATGCGGAAAAACATATGTCATATCCGGCTCCATTATGGGAATCGGTGAAAAAAACGTGGTCGCCCTCCCGTCACTGGCGCCATAGCACAACATACTCTAGAGTAGGGAACATCTTCATTATAGATCATATCATATCATATCAGATGGACATATCATATTATATTATCAGACATCAGTATATGTGTACATGATACAACATACAGCATAACCCATATATATGTCATACCTGCCCCCTCACGTCGGGGCACGAGGAATAATGCAGAGAAGTATGCTTGATAACATATCATGGCCTGGGCTCAGTGAAAGAAGCATTGAAGCATCTATGAGTGGAGTAGTGAGAAAGTAAATGCAATATGAAATATAAAACATTTAGAGAGACGCGATAGCATAACTCCGATGACAAATCATATAATAGAAATTGGATGGTAATAATAGTGTATATCTTTCAGATGTCACGATGGTCTGTGTCAAAATGGTCTTTGTGAAATCATTCTCATATTTCAAAATATATTATAGTACTCAAGGAAATAATTAAAACATCTGTCGTTTAGTAGTTGGAAGAGTATCAAAGAGTTTCCTTTGAATTTATTCAAAAATAAGTCAAATGAAACAATAAAGGAAAATTCAGGAATAGTGGACCCATCTCGGCCAAATGAGGTGACGTACACAAATTACATGCATTAAACTTCATGATGTTACTTATAAGAGTTTTAAGGTAGTCGAGTCCTACTTGTGCAAGTTTTAGATATTTAGACAATTTTTCCAACTATTCATGAATATTTATTTCAATTTTACTGAATGAAAAAGAGGAAAATTTAGGCGTAGATTCTGAATAGTAGAGTCGTCCCCGAAGCTCGTATCCAAACCTATTACACTTATGCCAAGTGAAGGAAAGGTAAAGCTTTACATACCTTATTTCCCTTTCACGCTTGTCCAAATTCAAATCCTGTTTCCTCCAAAATCTACAATTGGTCATATTTATCAAATATTAACTATAAGGCTTTAAGAATTCAATTCTAGCCAATACTTGTCTACAAAAATTCGGGCAGCGTCTCCCCTATACATACAACATCCACGAAATTTTAACTCGACCAAAATATCAACAACCATACCAACAACAATACCAATAACATCAACAATCAATTCACCCATTCCATATCTCACCCGAAATCTTTATATATGCAACAAAAACATCACGATGCATTTTTTACTTTCAAATCCATAGTCAACAACAATAATCCACACTCTAACAATTTCATTTCCATAATATCATAAAATCATACTAAAATAACATAATTTCCTACAATCAATTTCCAACTTCAACCAAATTAATTCAACTCCCATTTCCAACATAAAGTCCATAATAACCATAACTAGAATACTACATAAAATTAATTCATCTTGCCTATACAACCATACATATACACGGCCATACACACATATGCACACCCACTATGAAAACTTCCATATTTCCATAAATTCTACCTATATCTACATACTACAACATAAACAACCTTCATAACATAATAAAAAGGGATTAATTCTTACTTTTTCCTCCTAACATTTTTACTTGACCAAGGTGTTAAATCGATGAAACAATCATCCTATCTTCCGAAATAACTTCACCATGTTATAGAGTAACCTTGAATTAGTGGAAATACTAGAAAAAAATAATTTTTGGAACAAGATTTTAAGGGATAAAAATCCCTAGCTATGGCCGAATTTTCTCTTCTTTTTTCCCTTCTTTCTTTTGTTCTTCTCCTTTCTCAACTTTTCTTGAAAGTTTCATGGAATTAATGACTAAGTGGCCCTTTTATTCATTTTACATATGGATAAATTACATGGTCTTGGGTCCTTTTTATGGACCATGGCATGGTTGGGTCTCTCTTGTTTGTTTTTCTAAGCCCAATCACTTAGTCCATATATTTCTTTTTGTAATTCATTAAACTAACTAATTTTGTTTTGAAATTCAAAATTTTCCCTTAGCCTTTCCCAATATTTCCATAACAAAATTTTTCATAACCAACTTATGTATCAACCAAGATCAAAATATAGCGTTGTCCTTAACTTATTACAATTATACCAAAATATCTAAATGCACAAAATACGGGTTATAACAAGTTTTGGGGAAAGTCCAACTAATAAGATACCTCCACTATACATATCAAGATTTCAAAAGGGTCGATGAACCTGTGTCTAAGTTTACCCCTACTCTCAAATCTCATCATGCCCTTCATGGTAGACACTCGTAGGAATACTTGATCTCCAAAAATAAACTTCAAGGGTTGCACCCTCCCACTTACTCCCAAAATTAATAACATAAGCCCGTAGCACGTCCTTCAAGACATGAATGGTCCTCAAATGGTCTAGGGTGGAAAGTGTTGCTGAGCTTAACTCGGGTAACCAACTCTATTTATATAGACCCCGAGAATTGAAAAATAAATGGAGTAACATGGTTTGAAATGATAGATATTGGAACCCTATGTAGTCAGACGACTTCTCGGATGTAAATTTGAGTGAACCTCTATGACGTGTACATAGTTTGGACCAGTAAGAAGTGAGAAGACTTGGTCAATCGATCTACAATGACCCAAATAAAATCAAAACTTTGGGAGGTACATGGTAAACCCACTACAAAGACCATAATTATTCACTCCCACTTCCAATCTAGAATGGGTAGTCGTTGGGTAAACTCACTTTGCCTCTGATCCTCGAATGTAACTTACTGACAGTTCTAGCATCTAGCCACAAAAGCTGCAATGTCCCGATTTATCCCACACAACCAGTAATGTTGTTGTAGGTCATGATACATCTTTACCACATGGGGATGAATGGAACATCTGCAATAATTGTCCTCCTCAAGATTGAGCCTGACTAAATCTTCGACTCTAGGATCACATATACGACTCTTAATCCTCAAGATAGGTTGCCTTGCTAGCCTCTCCACTGAGTAACTTATCATGAATCACCCTCAGTTGTGGGTCCTTAAACTACTATGCCCGAATCTTCTCCATCAAGGAATACCTAGCCTCTATATAAGCAAGTACCCTAACCAACTCATAAATTTCAAGACGAACCATCAGGATAGCTAATTACTGAATGTATGAAACAAAAGGCCACTCCTCAACTGATAAAACTACCAAACTCCCCATACTCACTACCTTCCAGCTCAAAGCCTCTGCTACTACATTTGCCTTCCTCGGGTGATAAAGAATAGTGATATCATAGTTCTTCAGTAACTCGAACCATCTACGCTATCTCAAATTAAGATTTTTTTGGATGAATATGTACTGAAGACTACGGTGGTTAGTGTAGATCTCACAATGGGATAACTTTACCCTACTGTATCAGAATGCAACCAAGGCCAGTTTTCCATATTTGTGCATCGCCTATCAGCTTGGTTTCTCTTGGACTAGGATGGTTGGCTCAGACTTAAGGCGGTAGAGTGATTTATGGACACATGAAGCCAATTTTTATAAGTAATTCATTGGGGCTTGGCTCAGTGCGACCTTGTTATTTTTGGGGTAACTGTCCCTTGCAACGGAGTATTCAATTTCAGAAGATTGTGTTTTCTGCTTGAATTATGGGTTTTGAAGTTGAGATCGGAGTTTTGGGCTTTGATCAGGTTCTCTCCTTGGTTTGATTATTGTCATCCCCCGATGTTTAGATAGAGTAAGTAACTACTTAGTGGCTTGGAGAAAGGGATTTAGAAGCACAAGACAAGTATTTGGAACTTTTAGAGAGTTGCATCTGTCATGGTCCTGTATTTCTCATTTCGGTGGTTTTGGTTTAGTTTGGTCGTCCACAATTGAATTTGGTATTTTGGTCAAGTTCGGGCTAAGTGAGCAAGAGTTGGAGCCCAAGAAGGAATTGAAGGAGTTTGTGGAGTTGGGAATGAATTTGAGGATTTTCCTCTCAACCTGAGTTTTGCGATGGCGTTGTTCGACCCGAGAGGGTGTTCGAGGGTTTGACGAAGCGGGTGAGCCAAAAATCCTCGTTCTTTCATGCCTTTATGCTATGACTATACTTTTATATTCGCAGATGAAAGTTCTTTTAGTAGTGGGTATTGTTATGACCCTCTAGGTCATTTCATTCATCTTCCGACCTTTTCAGCTCTTAGATCTTTCTTATAGCGACCCCAAGTCATTTATTACTTACTGGCACTGACAGTTCAGTCGTCTATTCGTTCGTTTGGGTTTTATTCCCATTTCCCTTTTTAGAGCTCTTAAAATTTGAATGATTGACTTTGGTCAAAACTCCAGCAAAACGATCTCAAAACAGAATTCTGATGACTCAATTAGCTCCGAAATGGCCAAATTAGGCTCATAGCATATTCAACTTGAATCCCGAGCCTTTCAGTACGAGTTTGAGCAATTATACATTTTAGCCTTTAAGTTTTAGCCTAAGGTTGACTTTGGTCAACATTCTTGGTAAACGCGCTCGAATTAAAATTTTATTAGTGCGGTTAGCTCCTGAACGCCGAGTTTGGTCTAGAACAACCTTTGGTTAGATTACTAAGGTGCTCGGAATGAGTTTTAAGTCGTTTGTGCGATGGAAAAAGGCATAAATTCCCCTTGAAGATATATCAAAAAGTTAGTTACACACTTCAACTACTTGGGCGACCTATACACACCTATACTATTTAAAAGTATATTTATTTACCCCTTCTTACACCCAACTGCACGCATATTTTAGTCACAATTTCTCAATGTGTCAGTACCTTTATAAACTCAATTTTGTCTTTTTTTAAATTACAACGATCCTTTTTATTCTATGTTTTTACATCTAAAACTAACCTCTAAATTCCCAAATCTGATAACCCAAGAAAAATTAATTGGGTTCAATGACGGTCCATACATAGCAAAAGCCAAAATTGGCTCGACAAATACAAAATTGATCTAGCTAAATAGCGATAACTAAAATAGAAAATTTAAAACAACCCATTCCCAGTAGAAGTCAAATTGACTGATATTTGAGAAAGGGGTTGTTTAGATGGGGCTAAGAAGCTGAGAAAAAGAGGGCTTGGGTTCAAAATTCATGTCAATGATGATGACAAGTGGGATGAAACATAATGGGTAATAACTTTGGCTTTCTTCGTTGTCCAGGTCTCCTACTCCTTCACGAACTTTCCCACAGCCTCCACTGCTCCATCGTGCTCATCCACTGCAGTAGCCTTTTTGATATTTTCCCCTTTATGTTTCAACGTAATCTTGGAAGACATGTTCGCCTAGCTTCTTGTCTTTTTGTGTAGAGATGAACTTTTCATTAAAATGGTCCTCCAATGGTAATTTCTTGGAATAAGTTATAGGTTATATCCCTCCCACCTTACCCAAATTTTAACCCAGAAAAAATTGAAAAACTAATTGTTCTTCAAAGCATAAATTTGAATCCCCAAATTGAAATTCAAGATTATTTTTTTAAGGCGAATCAAATGTAACTTTTTATTCATTTCTCTCTTATGTATGCAAGAGGAAATGTAAGGTTTTGGAATTTGGGATTAGACCAAGAAGAAGCAGTGTTAGTGAATTTGGGATTTAATTAACGGAAAAGATGAGGGAGTCAGTGCTTTTATTAATGATTACATGTGGCATTGTGGGTTCATTTAATATATGGCATTATTGGGGGGGGGGCGAGTGGCTCTCACTGTTGACACCAAATTTTGGCTTGGTAGTTTTTGAAATATATACTTTTAAGTATTTTCTTCGTTAAATAGTTCAAAAATAAATATTTTACAATTTTAATTCAATTTTATCGATAATTATCCTTATTTATAAAAAAAGAATTAGGATTTTTATCAGTTTATTTTATTTAATTTCAATTATATCTATTTTTTATCACAGTTCGTTAATTTACATTTTTACATGCCATTTGTTATATTTGTTCATATTCATTTTAATATTTTTAGCACAATCTAGGAATACATTAAAATATAAATAAATATTAATTTTTTCCCATAATTATACCTACTTCACTAATCACACAAAATCATCCACATAATTTTATAAACCCACTAATCACACAAATTTTCGACATAATTTTACCTATCCCACTAATCACACAAAATCATCCACACAATTTTTACTTACCTCACTAATCACACAAAATCTTCTATACAATTTTACCTACCCCACTAATCATAAAAAATTTCCACATAATTTTACCAACCAAACTAATCACACAAAATTTTCCACACAATTGTACCTACCCACTCTCTCCCTCACCCTCACTATAAATGATACTCATTTTCACTTCTTTATTATTCTATCCCTATCCTTCACATTTCTCCATAAAAAACAACCAACCACCACCAAACCCACCAAAACCCTCTTCTTTTCCAGCCAAACCCACTTCATTTTTGGCGAGGTTTGAGTTTTCACTCTCAAATCTTACTAGACATAGATGTTGCTTCACTTTGTTTTATTATTTTGTTGTTCTTGTTGCTATGTTTTGTTGAATTTTAATGTATATTTCATTCTATTTCAGATCTGGCCTGAGGGTTTCAAACCTCCCTATTTTAAAAGACGAAAATTTTAGTTTAAATTTGCATTATATATTATATATTACAATTTAAAAATGGCTGATTAAAAAATTACCATCGATTTCTAAGTTCTTCCATGTTCATAAGACCGGTTTTATTTTTGAGTTGTTGTTGTTGTTGTAGTAGTTGTTGTTGTTGTTTTTATTTATTTATTATTATTATTATTATTATCAATTACTAATGTGTTCACTAAGTGTCTTTACAGGTATTAAGAGTTTCCTTCCGAAGAAGCTATTCGAATTAAATTCAAATAATATTTTTAAATTGGCTTTAGAAAAATATTAGACTATTTTTAATGTTATTGTTTTATTTTATTTTTTGTGTATATTTTATGTTTATACTTGTGCATCATTTTTATCTCCTCCTCAATTTAAAAAATGAGTTCAGTCGAGACCCATAGTTATGGATTTTGAAGGATGCTAATATCTTTCCTTCGGAATCACTTGAACCCGTTACCTTGAATCTATTGGTTTCGTAGACATTTTCGTAATAATTAATTGGTTCCTAATTATTCTAAAATTAGGTGGGGACTCCTTAAAATAATATTTTTTTAAAAATTCTTTTTAAACTATTAAATTAAAATTTTTATGAGTCCCACGATGTTGCGTCTTATTTATAAAAAATAGGGATCTAACACAATGGCGACTCTGCTGGGGACATAGAAGTTCTAACCATTATGGGTTCATTTTTCCTATTTGAGAATATTTTGCTTTTATTTTATCATATATTGTATCTTGTATATTTTGTTGATTATTTATATATTGTACTTATTATTTATTCATTATTTTTTTAATTATATGTATGTTGCCATTTGCATTCATGGCATATTCCGTCAATCGACTTTGGTTTTTTTATTTTTGAAAGAGCAATTTTCCGAATCCATAACTAGTTTTTCTTATACATAACCCTTTTCGAAATGCGAGACAATTTATGGTTTTACCATGTGGCCAATGGTTGTTATAAGTTTCAACCCGAAGTTGTCCACTTGTGTTACCGGTATTTCAAAAGTCATTCTTGATGATTTGTAAAAATATCTGTTTAGTTAAAAACTGTGGCTGTTAGTCAAAAGTTGTGGTTGTGTAGTCAAATTGCGACAGCTTAGTCAAACGTTGTTGTTGCTTTGTCAAAAGGTGTGGCTGCTTAGTCAAAAGTTGCAGCTGCTTAGTCAAAATTGGTGGTTGTATGGTCAAAAGTTGTGGCTGCTTAGTCAAAAATTGCAGCTACTTAGTCAAAAGTTGTGGTTGTATAGTCACAAGTTGCGACTGCTTAGTCAAAAGTTATAGTTATCTAGTCAAAAGTTGTGGCTGCTTAGTCAAAAATTGTGGTTGTATAGTCAAAAGTTACGGCTGCTTATTCAAAAGTTGTAATTGTCTTGTCAAAAATTATGGCTACCTAGTCAATTGTTGGAACTACATTTGACCTGATTTCTAATTCAATGGGATACGTAGGTGCCACCACGGCTCAGTTATGTTCCCCGTAAGCTTTTCATTTCTTTACAATAGAAACTGGGGCAAAAAAATTGGAGAAGATCTCCAAAAAATTCACAAGAAGACATTTTCTACATGATTGAATAGCAGAGTTCCTTGAAGCTGGAACAGAGGCAAAAATTTTGAGGAAAATCCTCAAAACTTTAATCAAGGCTGCACTCAGACACCAGACTTGCGAGGCATCGCTCCGAGTTTGTCTACATCTTTGTGTTAATTTTTGTACATGATGTTTTATTTAGTAGATATCTTTAATTTTCTTTATCTTACATTTTTATTATTTTTTTTTTAAAAAAAAAGAGTTTTTGTTTAACATTTTTTTAAAATTAGGTTTTCCACCCTTCAAAGTGACACATTGGTTCCTCAATTATGTTATTTTCTTTCAAAAGGTACATTTTATTTTCAAAATACATATTATGTGTCATATATGCATGAACTACACACACCTAATTCTCATGCAAATGAGATATGTAGGTAGCCCTTATAGGGTTTGGTATTCCTTATTCAAAAAAATTCTATTTTTAGAATTCTATTTTTGACTTAGTTGGTGCCAACACAGTTAGAGTGTGCCTATGAAAGAGCAACCAATACAATGGAGATGACTGACTTCGTGGTAAACCATGGATTCTTTTTGTACCTCTCATTCATACTTTTGTTAGATAGGAAAATATTTTTTTGCATGCATTCAAGATAAGAACAAAGCCAAATTCACTAATTTATGTGCATTGTGCGATGAGTTTTGAATTAAATTCAATTGTGTTGCATTATTGATCTAGAACTTGGCCTGAATGTTATTGAGATAAAATTTTGAGTGATGTTTGATTTGAAAAATGAATGTAGGCCTTCTTTGACCCCTTTTTATTATTCCCCACACTTTAGGTACATGGGAACATTTATTTAGCTTCTCTCAAGTTACCTGGCTTCTTTAAAGTTACCATGTGATCCATGTTATTCATGACGTTATCAAATAACTCTAAGAAAGGGAGGATGTAATGCCCCATATTTTGCATAGGCTAGTTCTATATGAGACTTGATGGTTGGAAATAGGTTTGGAAGGATTTGAAAGAGGTTGGAGGCCAAATAGTGAGTTGTGGTAATCGACCTACTTGCGTAAGCTACCAACTTGGGTGTCATACATAATTAAGCTACTTGAGTATATGTAGAGCTTAAGTATAAAGGATCACGTAAGTTCTTAAAGTGAGACGAGATTACGAACCTACGAAAAAGAGTAAGTAGGTGATGCACCTACTTGGAAAGTGGACCCCACCAGGATATGTGGCAGCAGCTGATTGGAGCATGGAGGAGGTGCACCTATATGAGCTGGACACATCACTCTTGGGGCTAGACACATGTCATTCTTAGGGGCTGACATGTGTCACCTTCAAAAGTGGTGTATATAGGCTTGAATTGGTGACTAAGACTTCATTTTCTTATCTTTAACCCTAAGAAACCTAGAGAGATAAATAGAGAAAGAAAGAGAGTTCAAGCCATGGCAATTTTGGCCATGGCTGAAGTAAGGAGGGGCTTCAAGTCTTACTCCATAAATTAATTCTCTAAGTTAATCTCGAACCATTGGAAGGTGATTAATAATGTAAATCAATTGTTGGGGTAGCAAGAAGGTTCAATGAGAAGTTCATCAACTTTCAGCTGAGTTGCGAAGTCAAGTTGCTAATTGGAGTTATTGATGTTGTAATGGAGAGATTAATTTGTATTAAGTGAAGTTTGAGGTAAGAAAATGACCTAGTTATTGTTGACATTGTAAATGGACCGAATTGAGGTCGCTCTAGTTGGATTAAAGTTAGTTAGTGTTGTCGTTATTATGGTATTGTATTTGAAGGTAATTTGTATGTGTTAAAGGGATGGAAATGTGGTTATAAATGAGTATAAGTGCTTCTGTTCGCAGCCACATTATGCTCATTTCCGTGAGGTGGTGATTTTACGAAATAAGGATCGAAAACTATATTTTGATGTCGTGGTTTTGGGTAGACTATTTGGAACTTGTATTGAATAATGTTGAAGTAGTTTTATTCTAGATGGATGGTGGTTGTTGTTGTTGGTACGGCTGTGCTAATCGGAGGTTAATCGAAAGTTCGGATAGGGCGAGTTATAGGGGAAATGCTGCTCAATTTCTGTTAACTTCTTAACTAACCAATATACTAGTCGAGAAGTATGAATGAGGAAGTAATTCCTATAGGTAATTGGTTGTAGGTTTAGAAGCTGGAAAGTCGAAGGTTATTCATACTCGTGTTACTTTCATGTTAAATAGGTTAAAGGGGTAACAAAGTAAGCTTGGTTGCAGTTAATCTATAACAGGTATGCAAAGCGTATCCCTCTTTTCTTTTGGCATGTCTTAGATATATGTGATATGTGATATGAGCTTTGGGGATAATTCCATTCATAAGCTCCGAGTATGATTCATGACTCTTATTCACTTCTGGATGTTAAAACTCTTAAAGTAGTTGAGTTATTGCCCTCGAGCCTTCTATATGTTGAATAGTAATTGGATGTATAAGCTCCTATTGCTAAGGACTCTACGATGAAAAATGTCTCTAATTCCATAAGCTTTTTAGCATTGTCTTGATACATGTATTTGATTCCTGAGGCTCCATTTGATATGATCCCTAATGACATTTAGAGGGTACTTGAGACGATTACTACCCTTATTTTCAAGTGATAGTTCACTTGACTATTCTATTAAGTCTTAGATGATGATTTAATTTGCATATGGTTACTTACTACTCTGCTCGTGTATACTGTTAATACATCTTTCATCGAGTCTCAGGCCGGGTACGTTATCGTACTCAGTTTCACTGCATTGTTCACCAAGTCCCTCACTAGAGGGTCGGGTATGGTGTATATATATATATATGATGATATGATATTATGAAATGATGATGTGATGATGGATCCAGGCCCCATGATGGGCCAAATATGATACATGTGATTCACCGAGTCCATAATGGGCCGAATATGATATATGATATGATCATGCATGATTTTATTTCATAAGGCACAGGTACAGTGATTTCTTGAGTATCATACTGGACTCCTGAACCTCTACGTCATATGTGATCTCATTTATGATATATTGTGCTTTATATACTCAGTACATATATCGTACTGCCCCTTTCTTCAGGGGGCTGCATTTTATGCTCGCAGGTACAGATACGTATTTTGGGGATCCACCAGCTTAGGACTTTCCACTCAGCTATTTTGGAGTGCTCCATTGTACCAGAGTATGTATTCATTTATTCAGGGGTACAACGGGGGCACTGTCTCGCCATATGATACTGTTGACACTCTTAGAGGTCTGTAGACATGTGTGTATGTGGGTTGTGTGTAAGTTTTGTTCAGCTGCTTCTAAACGACGTGTTGTGAATGTTAATATGTAATGGAAGTCTTGTCGTCTTGCATTTTCTTTCATGATATGATTAGTGACAACTCCTCTAGAGACTAATGAAAGGGTTATATGTATATGAAGATGTTATGACCCATTGGGGTTCTTATGTACATTAGCCTATTGTTTGTCGTTCAGATTGACCACAACTGATAAGTATGGATACGAGCGTCCAGGTCGGACCCCAGTCACGGCCTACGAGATTGGTTTGTGACACTTTCTTCCTTTCAAATCCTTTCTAAAGACATTAATCCTTAGTATGCCCCCATTTTGAGCCTTAAGAATTTTCTTTGAACAACCACACTTTTAGACTATACCCTTTCTGAGTGTTTGGACGCACTATCCCTCTCAATGCCTGACTTTTTTGAGTGCACTGAATATGTGTGAGTTAAAAAAGAAGATTCAAAGTTCAAAGTTGTCAAAGTCAAAAAATTGAAAAGTCGTTCAAAGTTTAGCATGCAAGAATGACTTTAAAAGAAAATAAAATTGAAAATTTCCAACAAGTTCAAGCAAGTAAAATTGCAACAAAGAAGAACACAACAAACAAATAGTAGAAAAAAGGGTTAGACAGGTTGAAACTTCAAAAGAAGTCCAAAAGTAGACAAGAAATGGACAACAATGAGGATCTATCACTGAAGGCATAGCAAACATTGAAAACACAAATTCAATGCAATGCTCAAAAAGGAATTAAGTCACTTTATCCCAAATGATTATCTTACCTTTCCCTAAGCCTATATTACAAGCCGATAACAAGCCCTATGTCATGAACCAACCCCATAGGCCATGATGGGTGCCAAAACCTAGGCACTCGCGTATATCCCTACTATCTGTAAGTAAATCTCTCCCCTGTTTAAGTTATAACACATCAACAGGTAGGATAACATATAAGTCGGTAAGGCTTATCATAGGTACCACAGTACATACATGCATATACAATCCATACACAACCCACATACATGTCCACAGACCTCTAAGAGTAAGAACAGTAACATAAGGTAGGATAGGGCCTCCTCTGTACCCGTGAATAAAAAAATATATACATCGAGGGTTACTACCAAAACTAGGCTCTAGCACAATAGAGCGCTTTTGAACTACGGAGTGGAACCCCTACGCTGACGGATCCCTAAAGTGTGTATCTTTACCTGTGGGCATGAATGTAGCCCCCTCGAGAAAGGGGGGTCAGTACGACATATGTACTGAGTATGTAAAGCATAGACATCATAAGGTAATTATAGTTGGCGTAGGGATGCAGGGGGCAAGTATAGCATTTAACCATTTACCGTACTCGCATCATATAAAAGAAAGTCATACATATTACCATCACGTACTATGTCCGACCCGTTAGGAGACTCGGTGTACCATCTACATCATTCTATCATCATAAGCACATGTATATTATTAGCGCTGTGGAACATACAACCCGATCCATATATATAGTAAGTACATGTCGAGGAACGTATGAACCAATCCACATATCATATAATAATGCGAAGGAATGAAGGCCCAATCTACATGTCATATAGTAATGCTGAGGAACGTTCGGTCCGATCCATGTATTATATAGTAATGCCAAGGAACATTCGGTCTGAGACACATATAATATAGTAATGCTGAGGAACATTCGATCCGATCCACATCATCATATTATATCATTGCATACATATACTGTACCCAGCCCTTTATAGGACTCGGTGTCATCATATCATCATATACCGTACCCGGCCCTTTATAGGACTCGGTGTCATAATTATCATATACCATACTAGGCCTATTATGGGACTCGGTGTCATAATTATCATATACCGTACCTGGCCCTTTATGGAACTTAGTGAAAGATGTATTACAATATACACGAATAAAGTAGTGAGTAACCATATACAATCTAAATCATTATCAGAGACTCGACAATGTAAGAAGATTAAGCTATCGTCCGAGGACCAGAATAGTAGTGTAGCAATTTTGAGTGCCTTCTAAATGCCATTGAGGCCTATATCACTTAGGACCTCGAGGACCCTAGACATTTACTAAAGTAATACTAAAAATTCATAGAATCAGGGATACCCATCGTCACATACTCCTTAGGACTAGGAGCTCGTGCATTCAGTACTTCTCAACCTATGGAGTTCAAGGAAAATAGTTCAATTTACTATAAGATTTTGACATTCAGAAGTGAATAAGAGATACAGATTACATTTAGGACTTAAGAACAGAGTTACCCTAGATCTCATATCATATTTTACTTATAATTAGGACATGCCAAAGGAAGAGAAAGAATAAGCTTTACCTAGCCTCTACTTTTCCTTAAGGAGTCATCATTTATATATATCTTACCCGACCCATCATGGGCTCGGTATCATAGACTTATTATTGCATTACCTTACCATCATAGTACCACACTTATGTCAAAGACATATCAAGAGGAAATAAGGGTAGCTCTACGTACTTATCTCAAAACATGCCAAGAGAAAGGAGATAACTTCACAGACTTACTACTCTCCATCATATAGAAGCCTTGAGAGGAAATAACTCAATTAGTATAGGAATTCTACCATTGATAAGTGAATAAGACTTATGAGTCATACTTGGGGTTTTATGAATGGAATTATCCCCACATTTCGTATATCAATCGCTTAAGGCTAAGACATGCCAAGAGAAAGCTTCACATACCTTTTTTGGGATTAATTGTAACCCAACTTGATTTGTTATCTCCTTGACCTATTTAACATGAAAGTAATAATAAGATTAATAGCCTTTCATTTTCCAATTTCCAACTCTACACCCAAGTAGTCATAGGAACCATTTTCTTATCCATTTCCCTCGACTAGCTTATTACTAGTTCTGCAGTTGCCGAAAATCGGGCAGCATCTCCCCTATAACTTGACCTATCCAACTGCTAATATTAGCAGCCATATTACCAAAAACAACCAGCAGTTATATATATATAATCAAATCACCTCAACATTACTCAATACATATCCAAAAGACTAGCTCAAAACTTCGATACCAAAGTAGAGTTTTTAGCCTTTATTTCGTAAAACCTTTAACAATACGAAATGGAGGGTCATGTGGATGAAACCAGAAGTACTCACACCCCTTTTAGAAAACCTTCCATCCCTACAACATTCCATCCAACCAGATACAAATGCAGCACCACAATCACCACACACTACTCGACTTCGATTTAACGCTAGCGACTTCAATTTAGTTTGTTTCTAACGTCAAGCATCCTTATGCAATTTTTCCACCTCAAGCCTCATTTAAGTCATGTAATATACCTCACAAAACATCATAAACTTCAATATGAAAGAGAAATCCTTACCTTGTCTGAAACTCACCAAAACTCGCCTCGGAAGCTATTCTAGCATGACTGAAAGTTCGTGGCTGTTGTTGTCCGTTTGGGGCTTCTCCAAACCATAAATTTACATTAATAACACCTTAATACCTTATTTTTATACCCCATATAATTAATTCACGGAACCTAATTGGAGAACTTACCTTTTTCTCCTCCCAAAACCTTAGCTCTTTCTTCTCTCTAGCTTAAGTCTTTCTTCTCTTCTTTTCTCTAGAACTTTCTTGACTTTTGGAGATAAAAATGAAACTTATAGGATAAAGATGACCATAAAAGTCATAAATTATATATATAGGCCACTTTATAAGGTGACATGTGTCAAGTCCCAAGTGGTGACACATGTCAAGCTCCCATAGGGCCAACACACCCCTTTTCTCCAATCACAGGCTGCCACATGGCATGTGGGGTCCACCAACCTTGATACAGATGCTTCCACATGTCATGATCTCATATTTCCATGTGTCACTCTCTCATGCTTCCACGTGGAACTCTTTTTTCCCCCTCGTGGGTTCATAATCTCGTCTTACTTTACGAACTTATGTAATCCTTGCCAGTAAGCTTGGTATGTACTCCAGTAGCTTAAGTATGTAAGGTTTACAAGTTGGTAGCTTACATAAATAAGTCATGTACTATGACTCATCATTCAGTCTCCAACTTTTTCTTGATTCTTATAACTCTATTTCCAATCTTCTCTACTATGGGGTATCACATTCTTCCTTCCTTAGAGTTGTTTGGTAGCGTTATAGATTATCTGGCTCACATGGTAACTTTTAAAAATCTCAAGAGCTTTAAGAAGATCCAAGAAACATAAGAAGCTTAAGTAACTTAGGAACCTTCCAAGGTACAAAAGTACGGGGTATAACACCCTACATGATTTCATTTTAAATGTTCTCACATTAGTGGATATTTAGATGAAGGCCAAGTCTATGGTATCACAATTGCATGCATTGAATATTCTTTTGAGTGTGAGTGTACTTCACAAAATATCTTCAAATAAAAATACTTTAAATTTGTGCAAATTAAGACCTTCCTTTTGGTGAGATCACTTGAAGGATTGTATAGAGCCTAGTTCAAAGCCTTTGTTTAAAGCAAGATGAACAAATCTTGTCATCACTTAAGTACATTTGAGGTACCATTTGAAACCATAGGGATTACCTCTATGTAAATATCGGTTAAATGAGAAAGCATTGGTGAGAAATTTCTATGCAATACTATTATTGGTGCTAACTATAGTTAAAATATGTTTCCTTGTTTGAAAAATAAAAATAGGCTGATACCCACCTTTAAATACTTGTCAAAGGAATTTTCTTTGACCATTCACTATTAATATTGCATTGTTATTGTTGTCATACCCTTTAACATGACACTCGTGTACTTACATGTTAACTATAATCAATTCACAACAAAATATGATATAGGATTTAAAGAAATAGAATATCATCTTGAAACTATCCCATATTTCTGTATTAACGCAACCTGTCTCCTAACGAGTCACCATCATCAAATGATAACATAATACGTAAGCCGACAAGTCCATCATTACATGTAGGAATGTCCCACTATATACATATACGCAATCCGACAAGGCTGCCACTTCAACAGTGGACATCCTCGAAACATAAGTTGTTAACTTAACTAGACATCGTCTATATACAACCTACATATATGTCTACAGAACTCTAAAAATTTCAATTGTATCATATGATGGGACAGGTCCCTGTCATACCCCTAGGTAAACAAATATATATACATCAAGAGGTCTATACCAAAAGTCTAGGCTCCGGAAAAATGGAGTACTTACCAAAACCACTAAGTGGAAATTAGGGTTACAAACCCTAGTAATCATTATCTCAAGGAAGGGCATTTTAGTCACAAAAACGAAATGGGGTGGGACCCACCTCCGGACCTCGAAAAATTTCGTTCGAAAGATGGAATCGTAGATTCCGTCGATATGAACACAACGAAAGTTACCTCACTCTCAGATTCCATCTACAGCTCCTCAAATTTGCAAAAGACTGAAGTGATCACTGTTCATTGTTCGAGTGAGGAGCTGCTGCAAGCTGAAAAAATCATATCTTTGAGAAATCGTGGATTGCTAAAGGTTATAAACAATATTGGAGATGATTCTTCATCCCATATGCCAACCACAGTACAAAATTCACAAAAAAATTTAGTCCCAATTGTGAAAAATGCAGAGGCGCATCAGCTCAGCATCGCCGCCAATGCGCCACCACTGCGCCTTCAATTTCCAAACACCTACGGCGATATTCTAGCCTTCGCACCACCTGGGCTTTATCCGCAAGGACAAGGCGCCCCGCTAGGAACAAAAATCTCTGGCGAAATCAACTCCGGCGAACAAATTGTTGTCGGCGCCGGAGCTCCGGCAAGCCATAACGCACAAGAGGAATGCCAAAATGTTCCTCAAGCTGTTATCAATCTCCCCAGCCATGTGCGCCATCTCGAATCACTGCCACACTCTTCGAATTTATCTTTGAGCTCTGACAACAATGGAGTCGCCGGAGCTCCGGCGAGCCAATCCATCCAAGACCAATACCAAAAGGTGCGTAACAGTGTGGATAAGGTTTCTAACTATAACACATGTCTCGAATCTCTACAAACAAGTTCAAATTCAAAAAGTCGTCAAGACGACTTTGGTGGTGCCGGAGCTCCGGTGAACCAATTGGCAAGAGACCAATTCCAAAAGACTCATCAAGGTGTTATGAAGCTTCCAAGCTATATAGAGTGCCTCGAGTCATCATCAACAAGCTCAAATTCAAAAAGTCGTCAAGACTTGCATCTCCCTGAAGAACACTGTCTCAGTGTTGTTCGAGCTGAAGCTGTGGCTGTTGTATTGGATCATGTTCAAAATGACCAACAAGGAAATAGAATGCTAATATTGGAAGGCATTGAAGAAAATGGTCATGCCCCAAAAGAAATTTCGAAGGGGAACTTCACTGATAAGCAATGGAACAGTGCTCCTACTGTGGCTCATCCAGGTAAGTCTTCTAACTATTTCAACCAATATCTAGTAAAAAGTGCTGATCATAGTAACAATGTTGTTCAAATGCATAGTGACACTGTCGAACCTCATGAACTTAGCTTACTTGATAATAATGTACAAAAAGGAAATTTAGCTAATGTTGCTACTGTTAAGCCTACTAATTTGCATCTAGCTGTGACCAAGAATAATGAGGAAATTCAGAATTCTACTCACAATGTTGATACTGATCTTGTTGCTAAGCACAAGGAGCAGGGGAACATAATACTTGGTAATGTTGAAAAAAACAAACAACCTGACCAGTTGAACAGGGGGCTCAATGTGAAATCTCAACCTGTCCATAGACCTTATGTTCCTAATAGCAATCCTATGAAAGTGTCAAATAATTTTGATGCTATTAAATCTACTAACAAACCTGCTGCTCTGAATACTGGAAGCAACCTAGGTTCCAGAAACTCAAACCAACTTAGAGCTCCAAGTTTTAATACTCCTACTCCTAATAATCATGTGGTGCTTCCCAATACTAATTTACCTGCCAAACAAACCAAGCACCCCAATACTAATACTCCAACCCCTCCTAATCCTGTCATCCACCAAACTCTGGCTACTAAGTTGAGAGCCCAAGAAGCTATGAAAACAGACACTATTGATATTACACCGCCCAAAATTACCACAAAGCAAGGCTATCCAGCTGTAGTATTTACAGAAGAAGATTTCCTGGTGAAATTGGCTAGTGATTATAAGTATACTCTAATAGGAAAATTCACAAATACTATGCCTAAGATGGAAACCATTAGAAAGGAATTCATCTTACAAACAGAGCTCAGAGGAGGAGTGAAACTTACCCATTTTAACTCTAGGCATCTGTACATAGATTTGGACAATGAGTATGATCACTCTACTGTTTGGTCCAAAGGAAGAATGTACATAAATGGCCAACTTATGAGACTCCAGCTGTGGACCCCCACCTTCAAGCCTGAAGAAGAAACATCTCTAGTTCCTATATGGGCTATATTACCTGAATTACCTTGGCACTGTTATCGTCTTGCAGTGGTAACTCCATTACTGTCCCCAATTGGAAAGGTGTTGTTCTTGGATTTGGCAACCTACAAGAAAACAAGGGGTAGTGTTGCAAAAGTCAAAGTACAAATTGACCTTACAAAACAAAGACCACAACATGTATGGATGGGGTATGGTGAGGATGAAAATGGAGCAGGAAGGTGGCAGTCTATCCAATATGAGGGGGTGCCAGATTACTGTCAACACTGCAAACATCAAGGTCACACCATTCATGTTTGTACTGTGAAAAGAAGGGATGAAGATAATAAGAAAAAGCAAGTTCAAGAAGAAGAAGCAAGAAACAAAGATAAGTCCAGCAATGAAAAGAATAAGGAACAACAGAACAAGGAGCTAAAACACCAAGAAGACAAACAAAATAAGGAACAACAAAACACTAGCAAAGCTGAAGCTGAAAAAAGAGACCAAGAACATGTAGGTTGGCAAATTCAAAGGAGGAAAGGCAAAAAAGATGGACAACACAACCAACAACAACCACAACAACATAAAACACAAGTATCCACGACAAAAGGGGAAATTTCAGTACCACCCCAGCATATTATTAGCAGCAGCAAAGAAGGAAAATCTTAATAGCAGGCAGGTATGCTTAATAACTCTAACTTTAATACTTGTAATATCCAAGCTTGTAATGTAGACTCTGGAGTCCAGAGCCTACTCCCCACTCCCCATACAATATTGGATCCCAGCCCCCATAATCCCATACAACAGGTATTACATGTTAATGAAGAGAGCAGACCTGCAGACAAACAAAAAGAGCAAAATTTTACTGCTAGGTGTGCACCAAATACTGGTTTGAATAATGTGGAAAGCAACAAAGCCAATGGAAAAATCCCAGGTATTGACTTAATGCTCCCACACCCCCATGGCTCCCCCAATTACTTTAATATCTTAAATAGTATTAATGTTGTGGCTGAAGAAGTCTGTGGAGGTCAGGATGGAGGAATACAGGAGCAAATCACTAATCTGCAGGAAGGGGAAAGCAAGGGGAGGGAAAGTCTATTGGTTGACCATAGGAAAGACCCTAGAGCCCCTGCCACCACTATTCCAGCAGAGAAAAGGTCCAACATGCCATTGCAACAAGATGATGTTCAACAGCTTTCAGAGGACAGTGATAAGGGAGGTGTTGAATCTCCAAAAATTAGTGAACAAAATACAGGTGCAGTGATTCAGCTACTGAACAATAAATATACTCTGTCTTTGAGTAAAAAGAAGAGGGAGGCACTGAAGAAAAAGATAGGAAAAAAAAGAAAAAAATCTCTGTCTGAAAAGACACAACACAGAAACTATGTGTTGGTTGGTGAACAAGCAGGGATTGATGCTTCACCTCTTCAAATTCAATCCAGCTCTACTGAATTGTGTGTGCTTAATAAGAGAGCCATATCAGATGACTTGGAGGATGAATATAGACCTATTCAATCTGAAGATGAAGAGGACCTAGATCAAAGGGAACAAACTCATGATGAGGATGAGGAAACTAGTGCCTCTCCCATTAGAGCAATGGATGATATCACAGATTCTACAACTCAGGATGAAGTGTTGCAAGTCACTGAGAAGCAGGGTTTATCACCCAGGGGTCAGCAAGCAAAGAAGAAGAAGAAAAAACAGAAACAAGACATCTCCACCAGTTCAGATAATGCTACTTGTAAGAGTGGCATCAACACAAGGTCCAAATCCCTGAAACTTTGATGATGAATACAATATGCTGGAATGCAAGGAGTATTGATACTCAAGGTGCCTTGGATAGACTCCAAAAACTCAAGGATTATCACAAATTAACTATGTTGGCAATCCTGGAACCATTTGCTAATCAATCAGCTGCCTTAAGCCTAAAGAGATGGCCTTTAGTAATTTGGATCCTCCAACTTGGGAAACAATCCTTCAAACTTTGCATGGCTAAAGGAGAGGATATATATGCTAACTTCATAAAGTTTCAGCTCAAATGGATAATTGGAGACGTTAGTCGAGCGACTTGGAAAATGATAACACCCTCCAAAGCTCTTACTGAGGTCCCTTCTTTATTGCTAGTCTGTGTATATTATGTTTTGTTTGGGTTTGCTTGCTGTATTATTGCAGGTGTCTGGAGTGATATATCAGCATTCTTCAACAACAAATACATAGAGAAGAGCACAAGTACAACTTCCAAACACCCTGCAACCTCTAAGCTTCAGCAGGGCAGCAGGTGCAGGGTGAGGAGTCACTTGTGGACCTGTCCAAAGGCCCCCAAACTTTGCAGGATTGCAGCATATATTATTTTGACAAGGCCCAAGAAATTTCAGCCCAAACGGATAATTGGAGACGTTAGGCGAGCGAGCTTGAAACAATCAGCTGTCTTAAGCTTAAAAAGGAAGAATTTTGCTAAATGGAAGCTCCAACTTGGGAAACAAGCCTTCAAACTTTGCATGGCCAAAGGAAAGGATATATATGCAAACTTCAGAAAGTTTCAGCTCAAACGGATAAGTGGAGACGTTAGTCGAGCGACATGGAAAATGCTAACAGGCTCCAAAATTCTCTTTGAGACCCATTCTTTTCTATTAACCTGTACAGGTCTTTGCTTGTCTTTAGTTAGTTGCTGTGTATTTGCAGCTGCAGATGTCAGGATGGACTCATCAACATGTTTTCTCAACACCTACATAGAGCACATCACAGATACAACCACCAAAACAAATACCTTCACTAAGAGGCCTACACAAGGACTGTGCAGAATTGCAATTCCCTCCTGGTTTTTGTGTTTGTTTGGTAGCTTGTCTTTGTTTGATTGTTTTTGCTTAGGCCCTCTTTGGAACTGCTATAAGGGCTGCAATATCCTGGGGCTTCTATGGAGCAACACACTCAGCTTTCCATCCACATTCTCTAACATCAACACACCCCAGCAACAACTCCACCAACTTGAAGCACACAAGGAACACCTACAAGTCATTAGTTACTATAACTTGCAAAATTGTTTGTATGTGTGTTTTTCTGTTTCTGTTGGTGGGTGCACGTACCCTAAGGAGATGATCCTGATCACAACTAAGGGTCCCCTCTTGGAAGTAGCTTGCAACAACATGCATCTTAACCTCCTTTACTATGGAAGTAACTTGGAGCTACAAAAGAACCTGCAGCAGCCTGTGCATCTATCCTCCTTGTTTGTCTTCTTGTCACTTGTCTTTACAGGTTCAAGTTACTTCAACAAAAGAGAAACAACAACCTGGCATGCTAGGACTTCACCAAATAGTCAGCCTCTCATTCATGCCAACACCCTCCCTGTAACATCTGTAACTAAGCTGCAGCAGCCCCATTGCATTTGTTATGTGCAGGCACATAAGATACCTTCAAAGGAGCTGCTCATCTCTCCATTGGAGGCAAAAAGAAGCTGCCTACAGGTGGCAACTTTAAGTCCATTAAGTATAGGATTGATGATGAGCTTTGGTACACCAAATGAGCTCCAACAATCTGCAGTACACAAGGAGCACTTACAAGTCCAAAATGCAAGCTCCAGCAACCTACAGATTGGCAGGTTTGTATGCTTTCCTTTTAGTTGCTTGTGCAGGTATACTAAAGAACTCCTACACATGGAAGCTGCTGAACTGACACACTGCAACAACCAACAACATCAAACAACATATGTTGTTGGAGATACAGGCAACAGTGGAACTCAGATGGAACTCCAACAACCTCATAGACAACATCCAAGAACCAACAACAATATCATGAGTAGCTGTAACATGTTACATCTCCATCAACTTCATATACATACTGTGGGAACACAACACCAAACAACTGCTCAACCACACACCAAACAACAACTCAACCACAGAGCTGAAGCTAAAAGTGCAGACTTGAAAGATGAAGTTCAACAGCATCAGCAACAACAGATGCCAAAAGTAACACACTCCCATGTACAGAACTACAACAACCATGTTTGTTTGCTGCCTTGGCTACTTGTAGGTGCAGGTCTGCAGCAACCATACATTTGGACCCCCATGCAGGTGTTCGAATGCAGCCACACTTTTCTCCACAACAACTCCAAGGCTGTTGGCTACTATAGCTCCATATACTTCCTCTCCTTTCAGCCTCCTTAGCTGGTAATCATGATACTGATACAAAGGCACACTTCACCTGGATTTACTTGGTACGACAAGACTAAAAAGAGCAAAGATGAAAAGAATTTCCCATCCCATGCGAGATAGAAGTTTCGTATACTTGTTCTTCTTCAATGTAGCTATGTCTAGTATGTAGCATAGTTGGAATAGGACTAGTGTAGGTTACTTTCCTTTTTTCTCATGGAAGGGGAGAGTCTCCCTCATTTATGCTTTCATAGTTGAATTGTACCGGGAGGAGTCCTCTCACAGGTTTACTGCTTTCTAGTTATAGTTAGTCTCTTTTTTGTATCGGGGATGAGTTAGCCGACCTTAATAGGTTAGCCGACTTATGAACCACCATAGGATCGGAGGTAAGGTTTATGTCCCCCTCCTTGTATTTTATTTTGATTATTTATGTTAAGGCTTGGGGGTGTTGCTTAACCCCTGACTGTGCACGAGAGGTGGGAGCCTCGTGTAGGGTCTGTTCCCATAAAAAAAAAAAAAAAAATTGGTGGATCCCCGAAATGAATATCGATACCTGTGAGCATGAAACGCAGCTCCCCGAAGAGAGGGGGTAAGTACGACATATGTACTAAGTATATAAAGCATAAAATACCATAAAGGAGATCACATCTAAAGTAGAGATTCAGGAGATAAGTATTAAAATCAAGAAATCACTATACCTGTATTTCACAAATGAAGTCATACCTATTGCCATGACCGGTCCATTATGGGACTCGATAATAAAGTTGTATCATCATATTATCATATTATCATATAATCATATCATCATATACATATACCATACCCGTCCCTCTAGTAAGTGTTATGCCCCGTACTTTCGTACTTCTGAACGCTTTATGAAACTTCTTAAAAGTTACTACGTGACCCAGATTATCACTAATATTATCAAATAACTCTAAGAAAGGAAGGATGTAAGGCTCCATAAGAATGAAGGTTGGAAGTAAGGGTTATAAGGATTTGAAAGGAGTTGGGGGCCAAATAACAAGTCGTGGGACTCGACTTACCTGCGTAAGATACCAACTTGGATGTCTTACATACTTAAACTATTTAAGTACATACTGAGCTTACGTAGCAAGGATTACATAAGTTCTTAAAGTGAGATGAGATTACAAACCCACGGAAGAGGCGGAAGGAGGCGTAGCACCTACTTGGACTAAGTAGGTCATGTACCTACTTGGACCAAGTAGGTGACACACCTACTTGAGGTGGGTCCCATGCTACCACATGGAAAATTTGGAGTGGTGGCATGGTTTGGGTGGTCCAATAAGGGTTGGACACATTTCACCATTAGGGGTTGACACATGTCACCTCTTAAGTCGGAGGTGACATAGAACGAAAGTCAGAGGCTTACATCAAATTGGTCAAATCTGTGGCTGCCCTATCTTGTTCCTCAATGTTTTTCTCTTCTTTTTCCAAGGATAAACATGCTGAAAATGAATTATATTTCAGCATAATGTACATATATACACCTCCTTAGGAGGTGAGATATGGCAGCCCCCTAGGGGTGACACGTGGCAGTCTCCCTAAGGTGCCACCTTATGCCATGACTCCAATCCTTGGCTGCCACGTGGTAGCATGGGGTCCACCCAAGTAGGTTAGTCACCTACTTTGTCCAAGTAGGTGCATTACCTACTTAGTCCAAGTTGGTGCATCACCTACTTGCTTCCAAGTAGGTGCTACACCTCCTTTTGCCTCTTCCGTGGGTTCGTAATCTCATCTCACTTTAATAACCTATGTAATCCTTGCTACGTAAGCTCAATATGTACTTATATAGTTTAAGTATGTAAGACATCCAAGTTGGTAGCTTACGCAGGTAAATCGAGTCCCACGACTTGTTATTTGGCCCCCAACTCCTTTCAAATCCTTATAACCCTTACTTCCAACCTTCATTCTTATGGAGCCTCACATCCTTCCTTCCTAGAGTTATTTGATAACATTAGTGATAATCTGGGTCATGTGGTAACTTTTAAGAAGTTTCATAAAGCATTCAAAAGTACGAAAGTACAGGGCATAACATCCTTTCCCCCTTTAGCACATTCGTCCTCGAATATTAAGCAAAACCCTCTTCAAGGTCTTATACAAAGTACAGAGAACTTTTATTTACTGCAACCATAAATTATTTTTCTAACCAATTAATGTAATAGTTTCAGGGGTTGAGATTACCTGTAGACATTGGGAAAAAGTACGGATATTTATCCTTTATCTCTTCCTCAGCTTCTCAAGTCATCTCTTCTCTATTTTTATTTCGCTATAGCACCTTGGTGGAGGCCACGTCTTTGCTGCACTATCTCCTGACTTGGCGATCCAGTACAACTATAGGGCATTCCTCATACGAGAGTTCCTCAGTCACCTAGATATCATCTACAGGGAATATTCTGGATGGATTACTGGCACATTTGTGAAGCATAGATACATGAAAGAATAGGTGTACCACTTCCAGATCCGATAGTAGGTCCAACTCATAAGCAAACTTGCCTATTCTTCAGATGATCTGATAAGGACCATTGTATCTTGGGCTAATCTTCCCCTTCTTACCGAACCTCAATACTCCCTTCATGGGTGATACTTTCAAGAACACCAATCATCCCCCTGAAACTCCAAAGGTCGACGTTAATTATATGCATATGATTTCTGTTGACTTTGAGCTGCCAATAGCCTCTCCTGAATAAGATTCACTTTATCTATGGCCTACTGAACTATGTTTGGGCCTATCAGTCATGTTTTACCAACATCAAACCAGCCAATCGGTGACCTACACTTTCTATCATATAAAGCTTCATACGACGCCATTTGAAAGCTAGAGTGATAGATGTTATTGTAGGCAAACTTGATAAGCGGTAGGTAATCATCCCAGCTGCCTCTAAAGTGAATAATACACGCCCATAACATGTCTTCTAATGTTTGAATAGTACATTCATCCTGCCCATCCATCTGATGGTGGAATGTTGTGCTAAGATTTACCCGCGTCCCCAATCCCTCTTGAAATGATCTCTAGAAGTTAGCGGTGAATTGAGATCCCTAGTCTGATATAATCGATGTGGGGACCCTATGAAGTCTTACCACCTCCTTGATATACAACATTGCATAATCCTCAGCTGAGTATGTGGTGCTAACTGGGAGGAAGTGGGCTAATTTTGTTAGTCTATCCACAATAACCCATATGGAATCATATTTCTACAGAGTGCGAGGTAAGGCTGTAATGAAATACATATTGATTTCTTCCCACTTCCAAGTCAGGATTTCTATCTCCTGTAACAGCCGGTCAGGCTTCTAATATTCAATCTTAACCGGTTGACAATTTGGGCACTGGGCCACAAATTCGGCGATATCCTTTTTATGTCATCCCACCAATACAGACATGTAAGGTCTTGATACATTTTGGTCAATCCTAGATGAATAGAGTAGTGGGCATGGTTTGCCTCTTCTATCACCTTCTACCGTAGCCCTACAATTTTAGGTATATAGATTCAGCCTCTACATCTTAGTACCCTACCAGGTGTAATCTCGAATGAAGTCTTTTCTTTGTGAAGAGATGTGTCTCTATACTATACCAGGATAGGGTCTTTGTATTGGCATTGCTTTACCTCCTTCATGATGGAGGATTCAGTAACTCCTCAAAGCAAAAATCCACCATTCCCCGAATTGGCCAACCAAACACCAAGGTTAGCTAATTGGAAAATCTCGCAGACTATCTCTTTCCGCTCTAGTTGTACATCTGCCAAGCTACCCATTGATTTATGGCTAAATGCATCATCTACCACGTTCGCTTTTCCTGGGTGGTATAGAATATCAACATCATAATCTTTCAACAATTCTAGCCACCTTCTTTGCTGTAAATTCAGCTCCTTCTACTTGAAAATGTATTGGAGGCATTTATGATCTGTATAAATATCAACATGTATGTTGTATAAGTAGTGCCTCCATATTTTCAATGCATGAATTACTGCTACAAGCTCCAAGTCATGGGTAGGATAGTTCTTCTCGTGTTTCTTGAGTTGTCAGGAGGCATAGGCTATGACTCTACCATGCTGCATTAGCACACAACCTAGCCCAATATCGGAGGCATCATAATAAATAACGTAGCCATCCTGTCCCTCAAGAAGAGTTAGGACTGGGGTCATAGTCAACTTGTCCTTTAACAACTAGAAGCTCCATTCGCATGTATCAGTCCACTAGAACTTGGTCGCTTTCTGAGTTAGCCTGGTTAAAGGTGTGGAAATCGAATGGAAGTTCTCCACGAACCTTCTATAATATCCTTCTAAGCCCAGAAAACTACGTACTTTCATAGGTGTCATCGGTCTAGGCCAAGCCCTTACAGCCTTAATATTCTGCGTATCAACTTGAACACTATCCATCCCAATAACATGCCCCAAGAATGATACCGAGGTCAACCAGAATTCATACTTAGAGAATTTAGCGTACAATTTCTAGTGTTGAAGCACCCCAAGTACCATCCACAAATGATCCATATATTCCTCCTTGATCGTGAATAGACCAGAATATCATCAATAAAGACAATCACGAATAAATCGAGGAATGGCTTAAACACCCAATTCATTAGGTCCATAAATATTGCTGGAGAATTCATCAATCCAAATGACATTACTCTAAATTCGTAATGTCTGTATTGGGTTCTGAATGCAGTCTTTGGTATATCCGCTTCTCTTACCCATACCTGATGTTAGCCTAACCGCAGGTCTATCTTTGAGAAATACTTAGCACCTTGCAACTGGTCAAACAAATCGTCAATCCTAGGGAGAGGGTATTTGTTCTTTATTGTTGCCTTATTGAGCTACCTATAGTCAACACACATTCGCAGCGACCCATTTTTCTTTTTCACAAATAGTACCGGTGCTCCCTAAGTTGAGGTACTGGGCCTAATAAAGCCTTTCTCTAAAAAGTCCCTCAACTACTCCTTTAATTCCTTCAATTTTGCAGGTGACATTCTGTAAGAAGGGATAGATATAGGCTGAGTATCAAGTAGCACATCTATAGTGAACTCTATCTCCCGTTTGGGAGGAAGACCTGGGAGTTCATCTGGGAATACATCCAGGTATTCATTGACCACTAGTACTGATTGAAGAATTAGTACCTCTGCTTTCAGGTCATGCACCCACACCAAGTGATAAATATACCCCTTTCTAACCATTTTCCTTGCCTTGAAGTATGAAATAAACTTACCCCTCGGTGATGCTGTATTTCCCAACCATTCAATAGTTGGCTTGTCTAGGATCCGGAACTGAACTACTTTGTTTCTACAGTCAACGTTGGCATAACAAGAAGCTAACCAATCCATACTTATAATAACATCAAACTCCGTCATATCTAACCCCAGTAAATCAGCCAAGGTATGACGACTACCTACACCCACTGAGCAATTTATATAAACTTATTTTACTATAATAGAGTCTCCTATCGGGGCAGCCACCTCAAACGGATCTATTGACGGCTCTCAACAAAAGGAGATATGTATGAAAAAGTGGAACCTAAATCTATTAATGTATATACATCTTGGGAACAGATTGATAATATACCTGTAACCACATCTGGCGATGCCTCCTTGTCCTGTCTACTAGCCAAGACATAAATGTGATTTGCAGGGCCGCTAGAATTGGAAGCTCCACCATAGCCTCTACCACGGCCTGCTGGCGCTTGAATACCTTGCCTCATAGGACGCATAGCCACTAAAGATAAAGAACCAGCAACTGATCTAGTAGGCTGGGCTGCACCACCTCGGTTACCCTTAAGTGGGCAATCTCTCATAAAATGCCCTTAACTGCCGCAAGTGAAACAAGCACCCAGAACCAAATGGCATTCCTCTAAATAAGACCTACCACAACAAGAACACTGTGGCAAAGGTGGCCTCGACTGACTCAATTCCCTATTTATCTGTGAGCCTGAAACCCTCGTGCTCTGACTAGCTCCTGAATACTCTGTGCTATCAAACCTCCTACCTATGAATTGTGAGGGTGCACTCTGGGCTACTGGGAAGGGTATCTACCATACTGTTGAGGCTGCCTACCTCAAAAATCACCATAATAACCAGCTGAATTAGTCCTATTACGCTGGCCTTTATCAAAATCTCTCTCGAGTTGATGTCCCCTGTGCCAGTCCTCTACTCCTTTTGCATACGCTTGTACCCGATCAATATCCATGCCTAGATGAGAAGATATAGCCATGCAGCTATCAACCAAGTGATGATCTAGCCCTATCACATAACGATGCACCCTATCAACCATATCCTCCATAATAGTGGGCGCATGTATCGCCAACGAGTCAAACTCGAGGCTATAGTCTTTAATGTTCTTACCATTCTGCCTCAGCTGTAAAAAAATATCAACTCTAGCTCGTTTAATTTTCGAAGGTAGAAAATGGCCAAATAAGGCTTCCACAAACCCATCCCAAACTACTGGAGGAGCACCCTCGCCCCTCGATAATTCCTAGGACTTATACCAATTAACGGCTATGTCACACAGCCGATATGAATCCAACTCAACAGACTCAATATCAAAAGCCCTAATTACTCTTAATGTTCGCTGCATCTGTCGAACAAACTCCTGCGGGTCATTTGCTGGCTTCGACCCATAGAACTTTAGAGGGTTACAAGTCAAGAAGTCACAAACCCTCAAACTATTATGTCTATCAACATCATCAACTCCTAACCCATGCTTCCGAGCCTGCCTTGCCATTATTCTGGTCAGCAACTGCACGACATCTCTCATAGCCCTATCTTTAGGCCCTGGCCGTGGAGCTGTAGGCTCAAGCATTGGAGCTTCAGGATCTGAAGCCCCTGCTATTCTAGGCTCCTCTGGAGGTGGCGGCGTAGTAAAGCTCGCCAACTAGAGCATAATCCATGGCATAGACTGGGCACGAGCCCGAGTAATTCTCAAGGTTTGACTGGTTTCTCCTACTGTTGAATTGCCCTTTTGGGCAGTGGTCGCTTTCCTTGGAGAAATTGTTGTAAACATAATGAACCATTAGGGAGAAATTATCTTAATATTGCAGCTCTATCGCACGATGTAAGATAAGAAAGAAAGATAACATCCTGCCTCCTGTTTATGGATGTGGTGCACATGGCATCGCCTTGACACATGCTTCTGATGCCTGAGACTTCACTCGATATGACTTTTACTGACTGTTAGAGGGTACTTAAAATTACTACTACCCTGATCTTCAAGTGATGGTTCGCTTGATTACTCGGTTGGGCCTCGGATGGTAATTTAGTTACATATGATTACGCACTGCCTTGCTCGCACATACTGTAGTACATTTTACACCAAGGCCCAGGCCGGCTATAATATATATTTATACAATCATATGATATGTGGATTAGGCTATCGTTCCTCGGCACTATTATTTGATATGTATGTATATGGATCGGGTCTTCTTTCCTCGGCACTAAGATATGAGATATGGGTTAGGCCATCGTTTCTTAGCATTATCATACGATATGTGGATCGGTCCATTGTTCCTCGACATATATTTGCTATATACATGGATCAGGTTGTATGTTCCACATCGCTAATAATACACAAGTCCTCATGATGACAGTGATGATAGTATGTATGACTTTATTTCATAGATGCAGGTATGGTGAATGGCTAAACGTTATACTTACCCCTTGCATCCCTATTTTATCTATAACTTCTTTATAATATTGTATGCTTACATGCTCAGTACATATGTTATACTGACCCCCTTTCTATGGGGGGATGCATTTTATGTCCGCAGGTACAAATGTGCACTTTGGGGATCCGCCAGCTTAGGATTCTGCTCAGCCAATTTGGAAGAAGCTCCACTATATCGGAGCCTATTTTTTGGTACTGACCCTTGGTGTATGTATTTACTTTCATTCATTCAAAGGTACGACAGGGGCCTTGTCCCGCCATATGTTATCTTCACTACTCTTAGAGGTTTGTAGACATGTGAGTGGGTTGTGTATATATGTGTGCTTAATCATGTTTGTATGAGGTATATATGGAATGTTTCCTCTGTCATGGCGGCCTTGTTGGCTCGCATATATGTATATAATGGGATAACCCCACAAGCTACGATAGCCTCATCGGCTCATATGTTATGCTGCCTAAATAATAAGTTGTAGCCCCTCAGGAGATGGGTTGGGCTAATACATGATCATACAAAAGGATTACTAACAGTTTATAGGTGTACACACGAGTGTCCAGCTTCGACACCCGGTCACGGCCTACGGGGTTGGGTCATGACAGTAAGGGACTCGGTGAATAAAGTCATATCATCATATATATACCGTATTCGGGCCCTCTAGTAAGGGACTCGGTGAATAAAGTCATGTAGATATATACCATACCCGGCCCTTGTGGGACTAGGTGCCATAATTATATCATTGCATAATCATATACCATACCTGGCCCTAGTGAGGGACTCGATGAATAATATAGTAAAATATACGTACCCTGCCATAGGAGGGACTCGGTGGATAATATAATGGAACTATACATGATAACATACCCGGTCTATCATAGGACTCGGTGGATAATATAATAACAATATGACAAATAAGGTATCATTAACAACCATGTGTTACTATCATCTGAGACTCAATTAGAAACAGTAAAATAAGCTAACACTCGAATATCAAAATGATAGTTATGTCAAGTTCTCTTTAATTATCATCATGAACTATGTAAGTAAAGTCTCAGGAATCTTAGTTATATATCAAATTAATACGGGAAAACGTTTGATAGTTAAGGACTTTAGTCATCATAGAGCCTTTTAAGAATAGGAGCTTTTAAGCATCAATCACTATCCAATCGTATAGAAGACGTGAGGGCGGTAGCTCAATTATTCCAAGAGTTCCAATATTAAGGAGTGTATAAGAATCATGGATTATACAGAAATCTTAATCATACAAAATTAGGATGGCTGAAATCATACACATGTATCAAAACATAATAATATAAGTTTTAGAAAATCAAGAGCATTAGTCATCCTAGTGTATCTAAGAATAAGAGCTTCTTTGGAGTTTATGTATTCGTCGTTCGTTGGTTTCATATGGATCATGCCAAAATAAAGAAAGATTAGCTTTACACACTTACTACTTCCCAATGTATAGAAGACTTGAGAAGCAATAGCTCTATTATTTTAAAAGTTTTAACATTAAGAAGTGAATAAGAATAATGTATCGCGCTCAAAGCTTATGAATAGAATTACCCCAAATTTCTTATACATATCATTCGTCACTTATATTTAAGACATGCCCAAAAGAAAGAAGGGATAGGCTTTACATACATTTATCTGCACACAACATGTATATGTTGCCCCATAGGGCCTCAACCTATATTAATATGTTAAGCACTATGGTTAGGCTACGGAAAGACATAAAACATACTTCGTCGTTAATAGGTTATTTCTAGAAAAAATTGGAAAACACCTCCCCTATAATGCTAACTTTCCTCATCTCCAAATCAGCCATAAAACTACCAAGTAACATCAACAATCACACATTAAAATACCATGTTAAAACTAGCCAAATTGAGATTCAAGAATATTCCGAACAACCCACATAATATTCTACTTTCGTTAATTATCAACATGATGACTACGATGCTGTTGAATTATTTCTAATAGGTTACAGCCACCACACCTTCTAGAAATGATTTAGAATAGCCCAACAATTGACCATACAATGCATAATCATAACTACACTTAATCCTTCAATTCAACACAAGCCTACACACATTAGTAGCAGTCCTTAAATCAATTACAAGTCTAATTTGACATGTCGAATGCTTTTATTTTCATTTAGTAATAAGCCACAATAACAACCACCACATTAATCGATATTAATTCACCATTTTTAGTTAAGAACAGCCCCAATACGACTAAAATAAAGATTTAACAGTAACATATACAATCCCTTCACTTTTAACACATAATCCATGACAATAATAGCAACAATGACAATCAAACCAATCTAATTCAAGCAACTCCAAATTTGTCCATTTCAACGCCAATACTAATCATGGAGTTTTCTTGCTTCCAATTCTATTTAATACAAGTTAATCACTTCATTATAACATTATTTGTAATTTAAGGTAGCCCACATTCATAACATCTGACAACAATCAAAATCCACATACAACTATTACATCTTAAGTCATCTTTAATGAATATAGTCTTAACGTTTTTATCGGAGCATTCCTACAATAATCTAACCGACATACAACACAACATATAATCTTAAATATCATTAATCTTCCAAGCTCAACAATAACAACAACAACATATCAAAACAACCCCTAATTAACAACATAAGGATGTTCAAAAACCTTATGAACACCTACAACACGTTAAGCAAACCACCTCCAATTTTTATACGTTATTTCATACAATGTTTTCATCTAATTTGATGACATATCACATATTCCCCATGAAATTAACATCACCCATTTAAATTCAAGAAAACCATGTTAAAGTTACATCAAGTTCTACCACAACCCCTAAATATCATACCAGAGAGCTCCAAAATATATACAATATCTTCATACACTTTAGTCTTCCAAATTCAAGAACAACAACTCATCAACAACATCAAAACAATATCAATGATTATTATACATAATCATACAGATAATTCCATCCATTTAATCCACTTAAAATAGCCTTTTAATCCATAAATCTCAACAAATCAATAAACGAGTTTATAATGCTATTTTCTCCGTTCTAATCCGTTAAAACTCTAAATAAACTTGTTAACAATGAAAAAGGGACCTTAATATTACCTCAAGTGTGAAGCAACCATATCAACACTTCTATTTCTTGGCTTATTTTTAGCTCAAATTGAAGGCAACGCGACGTGTAACACTTTTTTCTTCATGAGCTTCGAGATTCGAGGCTTCAATTATGGTCAATTTTTGTGTTTCTCTCTAGGGTTCTCCTCCCTCACTCTCTCTAGAAATTTGTGGATATTTTTTTGTTCTAAAATATGAAGGAAAAGCTGAAAAATTCACTTTAATAGCGTGGGTATTGGGCCTGACCTGAGTTGGAATCGGATTGGGCCGAATCCACTATTCAGTTTGGCCTGTCAGACTTAAAACATCCATATCTTCTTATCCTGATGTCACATTCCAACCCACGACCTTTGGTTGGAAATATTTTTAAATTATATACAACTTTAATTTTGATAGTTTTCCCAAATTCCGAAGGGGTTATAGCCTCCTGAAGTCAGATCACCCGAAAACATGACTTAAAAACAATCTTTTTGATGGCTTCCACTTAGAATTGGCTCAAGGGTCCTTCTTGAGTTATCTTTAACTTCACATATATTGTCCATATAACTTATCATATGTCCTTTTTATAAAAATTCCATCATGTGGGCCTCACCTCAGCTTACGATTATGAGGGCTATATATCTTTTAACATCCTATTTCAATCATATTGTTCGAACTCCAATTATTATACTCATGCTATCCTCATGCTACTATAGTAGAATTTCACTCTTTATACTTGTAATATTTGTTCCTCCTCGAGCTCACATTAAGCCATCTGTAACCTTAGTAACACGAAATTTTCTGGGGTGTAACATCCTTCCCCCTTTAGAATATTCGTCCTCGAATGTTGAATTAATTCTGAATTCCCAATATTTTCTAAGTTTTCTCTTAGTTAATTATGCCCTTCACATACTTCCTCCATTTGTCAAATATCTTTAGTTCATTATAACGTATTCTAGGTTCTACGAGTAAAATGAAGTTTCACAGGGGGTAACATTTTTGTACTCCAATATTCTTTCTTTAATCTATTGTGGCAGTCCGTATTCTGGAATCCTCGGCATTATGTGTAACTTTCTTAATTTCACCTGAAAGTCTTTAACTATCATTTGCTCTTAGTTCTCCTACTACGCACCCTATAGCAATCTTTATACAAATATGAGTACATGTTTAAATTAGCCCAGGAAATACCTTAACATCGCCACGCTAATCTTTATACACACCCTATATTTCCTCTTACCTCTTTTAGTCGATATTAGGCTCAACTATGGCTTTTGCCCTCATTACTAATTATATCTCTGTAGTTTTGCCTCAAACTATCTTATACTTCTCTTTGATGTATCTATAATATTGCAATCACATTGTTATTACTGAATTCTTAATCAATTTATCAACTAATCACTTGATCTAACCTTTAGCATACCAATATTCGTAGGTTGCATAACTATTCTTGTACAATTTGTACCAAGTGCGCTCAATTCTAATTATAGTCTTTCCTTACCTTTCAATTTTCTCATATTCTACCATAGGAGAGATTTCCTATCCTTTCTCCTTTGCTACTTGTATGTCATAATTTCATTAGCCAATAACTATGTTGCCAACATCTTAACCTTTAATCTAGTATAGCCTTGCTATTATTTATAATACCTTGAAGTCACTCATTACTATTCTCTTGTTGTATTCGTCCTTTTTATAAGCATCTATCTTTTGATGTCATAGTATCCAAGATCTTCACCAATAATTCTTAGCACTGTCTCAAAGATCATCTCGGCTTGTAATCATATATTGATGGATTTTAGTTCTTACTAACTTGTTTCAGCATGGGATCTCACTTGAAGTTTAAGTGTTCACATTAACGCGTTGCAGTCTTAGTTGATTTTGGCTTACACTTGTATTTCTCTAATCTGTTTCCCCCTTAAAGGGGTACCCATATCATTATTTGTTTATATTCTCCTCTATGCCCCATTTCAACTTTTCAAATTCATATGATTCTTTTCCAATACATTTGGTACACTACACCATATCCATGTCTTCATTTATATCATCTACAACTTAGATTACTCATGTACGAAACCTTAACACAATCACGAGGTGATGAGAACTCCTGGTATATAGTATAAAATCTCGTCTAATAATTGGTACTCGAGTAACATAATTAATGTAGCAATTTATCCAAAGCCACATTCCATTCATTCCAATTAGTAATTAGTTAGTGCTTAAAATCATTTCATTCTTTATTCGGTAGCACTTATAGTCTGATAATAAGTTTTCCAAGCTTTCTTATAACACTATCTTTATCCCAACGGATATCACTTGTTCCTCTAATAAACTCATAATACATCCGTTGTTTCGCAAATTTACATTCTCTGTCCTCTAAGGATCTTACTCTTTTCTAAGGTGAAGTCACAGATACACAATACTCCTTTATGCCTCATGCACTTTCACCCTAGTCGTGTACCCAACGCTAACTTCTAATCTTACTCAAAATCATATCGATTTCATTACAACTTGACTTTTTATTCTGAACTTTCCCTATAGAACTTTGTAAGTCATTCGTATTCATTCTACACCTGCTTTTCCGTTTCACACTAATCACATCGTATTCTTTAGTTACCTCCTTGTTAGGCTTCACTCATTTCTATAGTAATCCTTATGGTATTCACATTACATTCTGTTCGTAATCCATCCTATAACATAACACTTCTTAACCTTATTCACGATTCTTACTATGTTTTAATTACACTCCCTGGACTAGGAGTACTCGACCCTTCACCCCTTCTGATCAATCTTATCCTTAATAGCTCAAAATTATATATTTTTCCTTCCACAAATTCCATTTCTAATTAGTTGGTTAAAAACTAATAAAATATTATCATGAAGTATTCTCAAACCACCACCAGAAGGAAACTAGAAACCGATAAGCACCATAGGACTTTTGAGTGCTTGATTCACATGGTTTACCTCCAGGTTTAGTCTTGAATCGTGAATGAATTATTTAATTCATAAATTACTTGTTGCAAGCTTTTTACATTTCAACAAAAGTGAAACTTAATCACTCGACATTTTGCCCTTTAACATAACTTTACTTCTTGCTATCTCAAAACCTGCATGCAGAAAATACCAATAATGCCTCACAGGGCCAACATATATATATTCATATCATATCATATCACAACTACACAAGGCACTCAATATCAACAACAGTATGCAATGATGGACTTACCTCGTATGTCCAACTCGAACTGCACTTGTTACACTTTTCTATCTACTTTTCCTTTCAATTTTTAACGTTACATTTCATTCATACTTTGATACCTTACCTGACATCTATCTTTCATACCTTTGCTTACCTGCGTGCTTTGTAACTTCCAATATCGTCAGTCACTTCCTTTTGTTGATGTCGTTCTTCTACTGAAATCAAAGGTTAGTATGAGGAATTTCATTTCCTATGACTCGGCTATAGCGCACGATCTTAGATATGAAAAAAAGTAGCATCTTAAATTTCCTATAGCCTCCGATGTATAGATGTGGTGCACAACCCACCGATAAAACAAGACTCTACAAGACACGATCTGTAGACACTCTGAGGATGAACTGCTCTGATACTACTTCTGTCATGACCCAACCCCATGGGTCGTGACTAGTGCCCGGAATAGACACTCGTGTACATACATGTTAACTATAATCAATTCACAACAAAACATGATATGGGACTTAAGGAAATAGAATATCATCTCGAAATTGTCCCATATTTCTATATTAATACAACCTGTCTCCTGAAGAGTTACCATCGTCAAATGATAACATGCTACGTGAGCTGACAAGAAAGTCATTACATGTAGGAACATCCCACTATATACATATACGCAAGACGACAAGGCTGCCACTTCAAAAGGGGACATCCTCGAAACATAAGTCGTTAACTTAACTGGACAACGTCTATATATAACCCACATTTATGTCTACAGACCTCTAAGAATTTCAACTGTATCATATGATGGGACAGGGCTCTGTCATACCCCTAGATAAACAAATATATATACATCAAGAGGTCTATACAAAAAATCTAGGCTCTGGGATAATAGAGCACTTCCCAAAACTTTTGAATGGAAATCCTAAGCTAGCGGATCTTCAAAATGAATATATGTACCTGCGGGCATGAAATGTAGCCCCCCGAAGAAATGGGGTCAGTACGACATATGTATTGAGTATATAAAGCATAAAATACCATAAAGGAGATCACATCTGAAGTAGAGATTCTGGAGACAAGTATTAAAATCAAGAAATCACTATACCTGTATTTCACAAATGAAGTCATACCTATTGTTGTGCCCGATCCATTATGGGAATCGATAAATAAAGTCATATCATCATATTATCATATTATCACATTATCATATCATCATATACATATACCATACCCGGCCCTCTAGTAAGGGACTCAGTGAATATAGTCATGTACACATATACAGTACCCGGCCCATCGTGGGACTCGGTGCCATAATCATATCATTGTATCATCATATACCGTACCCGACCCTAGTGAGGGACTCGATGAATAATGTAGTAAAATATGCATACCCGTCCCTAGTGAGGGACTCGATGGATAATATAGTGGAACTATGCATGATAACATACCTGGTCTATCGTAGGACACGGTGGATAATACAATAACAATATGACGAATTAGGTATCATTAGCAACCATGTGTAACTATCATCTGAGACTCAATTAGAATGAGTAAAATAAGCTAACACTCGAATATCAAAATGATAGTTATGTCAAGTTCTCTCTAATTATCATCATGAACTATGTAAGTAAAGTCTCAGGAATCTTAATCATATATCAAATTAATACGGGACAACTTATAATAGTTAAGGACTTTAGTCATCATAGAGCCTTTTAAGAATAGGAGCTTTTAAGCATCAATCACTATCCAATCGTATAGAAGACGTGAGGGAGGTAGCTCAATTATTCCAAGAGTTCCAACATTAAGGAGTGTATAAGAATCATGAATTATACCAAAATCTTAATCATACCAAATTAGGATGGCTGGAATCATACACATGTATCAAAATATAATGATATAAGTTCTAGGAAATCAAGAGCATTATCCATTCTAGAGTATTTAAGAATAAGATCTTCTTTGGAGTTTATGCATTTGTCGTCCATTGGTTTCATATGGATCATGCCAAAAAAAAGAAATATTATCTTTACATACTTACTACTTCTCATCGTATAGAAGACTTGAGAAGCAATAGCCCAATAATTGTAAGAGTTCTAACATCAAGAAGTGAAAAAAGAATCACGAATCGCACTCAAAGTTTATGAATAGAATTACCCCAAATTTCATATACATATCATTCGTTACTTACATTTAAGACATGCCCAAAAGAAAGAAGGAATAGTCTTTACATACCTTTATCTGCACACAACATGTATATGCTGCTCTATAGGGTCTCAACCTATATTAATACGTTAAGAACTATGGTTAGGCAATGGAAAGGCATAAAACGTACTTAATCTTTAGTAGGTTATTTCTAGAAAAAATTGGACAGCACCTCCCCTATAATGCTCACTTTCCTCGTCTCCAAATCAGCCATAAAACCAAGCAATATCAACAATCACACATTAAAATACCATATTAAAACTAGCCAAAACAAGATTCAAGAATATTCTGAACAACCCACATAACATTCTACTTTCGTTAATTATCAACATGATGAATACGATGCTATCGAATTATTCCTAATAGGTTACAGCCACCACACCTTCTAGAAATGATTTAGAATAGCCTAACAATTGACCATACAATGCATAATCATAACTACACTTAATCCTTCAATTCAACACAAGCCTACACACATTAGTAGCAGTCCTTAAATCAATTACAAGTCTAATTTGACATGTCGAATGCTTTTATTTTCATTTAGTAATAAGCCACAATAACAACCACCACATTAATCGATATTAATTCACCATTTTTAGTTAAGAACAGCCCCAATACGACTAAAATAAAGATTTAACAGTAACATATACAATCCCTTCACTTTTAACACATAATCCATGACAATAATAGCAACAATGACAATCAAACCAATCTAATTCAAGCAACTCCAAATTTGTCCATTTCAACGCCAATACTAATCATGGAGTTTTCTTGCTTCCAATTCTATTTAATACAAGTTAATCACTTCATTATAACATTATTTGTAATTTAAGGTAGCCCACATTCATAACATCTGACAACAATCAAAATCCACATACAACTATTACATCTTGAGTCATCTTTAATGAATATAGTCTTAACGTTTTTATCGGAGCATTCCTACAATAATCTAACCGACATACAACACAACATATAATCTTAAATATCATTAATCTTCCAAGCTCAACAATAACAACAACAACATATCAAAACAACCCCTAATTAACAACATAAGGATGTTCAAAAACCTTATGAACACCTACAACACGTTAAGCAAACCACCTCCAATTTTTATACGTTATTTCATACAATGTTTTCATCTAATTTGATGACATATCACATATTCCCCATGAAATTAACATCACCCATTTAAATTCAAGAAAACCATGTTAAAGTTACATCAAGTTCTACCACAACCCCTAAATATCATACCAGAGAGCTCCAAAATATATACAATATCTTCATACACTTTAGTCTTCCAAATTCAAGAACAACAACTCATCAACAACATCAAAACAATATCAATGATTATTATACATAATCATACAGATAATTCCATCCATTTAATCCACTTAAAATAGCCTTTTAATCCATAAATCTCAACAAATCAATAAACGAGTTTATAATGCTATTTTCTCCGTTCTAATCCGTTAAAACTCTAAATAAACTTGTTAACAATGAAAAAGGGACCTTAATATTACCTCAAGTGTGAAGCAACCATATCAACACTTCTATTTCTTGGCTTATTTTTAGCTCAAATTGAAGGCAACGCGACGTGTAACACTTTTTTCTTCATGAGCTTCGAGATTCGAGGATTCAATTATGGTCAATTTTAGTGTTTCTCTCTAGGGTTCTCCTCCCTCACTCTCTCTGGAAATTTCTGGACATTTTTTTGTTCTAAAATATGAAGGAAAAGCTGAAAAATTCACTTTAATGGCGTGGGTATTGGATATGACCTGAGTTGGAATCGGGTTGGGCCAAATCCGCTATTTAGTTTATCCTGTCAGACTTAAAACGTCCATATCTTTATATCCCGATGTCACATTATCACCCACAACCTATGGTTGGAAAGATATTTCAATTATCTACAGTTTTTATGTTGAGAGTTTTCCGAAATTCCAAAGGGGTTATGGCCTCCCAAAGTCAGATAACCCATAAACATGACTTGAAACAAATCTTTTTGATGGCTTCCACTTTGAATTGGCTCAAGGGTCCTTCTTGACTTGTGTTTAAATTCACATATATTGTCCATATAACTTATCATATGTCCTTTTGATAAAAAATCCATTATGTGGTCCCCATATTAGCTTACGGTTACGAGGGCTATATATTTTTTAACATCCCATTTCAATCATACTGTTCGAACTCCAATTATTATACTCATGCTTTCCTCATGCTACTATAGTAGAATGTTATTCTTTATACTTGTAATATTTGTTCCTCCTCGAGCTCACATTAATCCATTTGTAACCTTTGTAACATAAAATTTTCTGGGGTGTAACAATATCTTTCCTTTAAAAATTAGTTTGTCATGCCGTCCAAATTAACACTTGTTTAAATTGGTTTGTCATGACCGTTCAAAATGACAGTTTTTGATTTGTTATTTCTTTTAAATTGATATTTTTTTGTAAAATTCATGATGTCATTTTCAAAGTTAAATATTGGATCACTACCTTATTCATTGCATATAAGGCCATGTTTGTATAGTTTATATTGCATTTATGTTGTTTTTGCTACTAACATTGTTACTGCAAATTTTGTGATACACTATTCACACCAAATTTATATTAGGTCATCTCCCTTTCAAGAGACACATTGGATTGTCACATTCTTTCAAGTGGAATTTCAAGTTTAAATTGGGTCGTCCACTTTTCAAGAGATACGTTGAGTTGGCACATCCCTTTGGTTCATCCGTCTTTCAAGGGACACATTATGATGTCACAACCATTCAAGTGTCATTTCAAGTTTAAATTAGGTCTTTCGCCTTTCAATGGATGCATTGGGTTGTCACATCCCTTCGAGTGACATTTCAAATTCAAATTATTTTAAATTGAAATTGGGTTGTCCACCTTTCAAGGGACACATTGGCTTGTCACATCCCTTCAAGTGACATTTTAAATTCAAATTGGGTCATCAACCTTTCAAGGGACACGTTGGGTGGTCACATCCCTTCGAGTGGAGTTTCAAGTTGTGTATCAAGGTCGCAAAAAATTTTGAATTACACCTACAGCAATTTTGTACGAAAATATATGACCAAAATACTCACAGCTGTCCGTGTAGGATTTCCAAAACCAAATCTGGGCAGCACCTCCCCCATACTTCATCACCCTTTTTCACGAAGCTAAAAGCAAAACTGGATTTTTGAGGCTAAATTAAAGTTATATACCTATGAAACAGCTTTCCAAAACATCTTGAATCACTCAAAAAGAAGCCTTACACAAGGAGTTATACTCGTATTACCAACTCAGTGTTTCTCCAAACCATGGCTGCCTTTGCTTTCTTCTCCACGTTTTTCTCTCTATTTTTGTTCAAGTTTTTGGCTAAAAATGACTTAATAGTCATCCATACATAGATATATATCTTTTTGGAGAGTGACACATGTCATTCCCTAAGGGTAACACGTGTCATACCCTTAGGCAGCCACCTCAATTATGCAACCAATCCATGGTTGCCACGTGGCAGGTGGGGGTCCACCCCATGGTGTGTCACCTTTTGCCACGTGTCACTTTCATATGCTTCCATGTGTACCTATCACGTGTTGCCATGTGTCAAGTAGGTGAGTCACCTACTTGCTTCAAGTAGGTGCGTCGTTTCCTTATTTCTCTTCCGTGGGTTCGTAATTTCATCGCACTTTAAGAGCCTATGTATTCCTTGCTACTTAGTCTCAACAGGCACTCGAGTAACTTAAGTACGTAAGACCTCTAAGTTGGTAGCTTACGCGAGTGAATCGAGTCCTACGACTCATTTCTCGGCCTCCAACTCCTTTCAAATTTTTATAACCCTATTTCCAATCTTCCTTATTATGAAGCATTTCGTTCTCCCTTCCTTGGAGTTATTTTATAGCATTATCAACTATCCGACTCACATAACGACTTTTAAGAAACTTAAGAGCCTTCCCAGAAACTTAAGAAGCTTAAGAAGCATTTTAAAGTACCAAAGTATGGGGTGTAACATTCTTCCCCCCTTTAGAACATTCGTCCCCAAATGTTAACTAGCCCCATACGATCTTACGAGTGCTTCAGGATTCTTCTGTACTGGCTGCCGTTCATAGGCATTGTATCAACTCATATGGTCTATTTAAGAAGGTAGATTACCTGTAGGCATAGGGAACAGGTGATATTTCTTTTCCATTACTTCTTTCCAGTTCCTTTACCACACATCATATTGCACCGATTTCATGAACATGTGTAGGAGCTTAGAGTAGCCCGAAAGATGCTTTAGCATCACCATACTAGTCTGTATGTAAACCTATATCGTTTCTTACTTCCTTTCTCTACTTACCCTTGAGTTTCCTCATATTCCAGTATAGGAGAGATCTCCCGTCCTTTCCTTGTTTTGCTGCTTGTACACCACAATACTAGTAGTCAGTAACTTTGTTACCAATATCTTACCTTCAGTCGAGTATAGCCTGGCTATTCCTTACAGTATGTTTAAGTTCTCATCGTAATTCTCTTGTTGTATTCATCCCCTTTGTATGAACCTATTATTTGATGTCATACTATTCAAGTCCTTACTATTAATTCTCCGTACTGTCTCCGGTGTCATGGCTTTTATCCATTTATTGCTGGCCTTTAGATCTTATTAACTCGTGCCAGTATGTGATCTCACTCGAAGATACTTCCCCCCTTTAGGGTGTACCCATGTCACTATCTATTGTGTTCTACCTTACTCCCTTATTTCCAATTTTCCAATACGTATGATTCTTTTCCAACACATTCGGTATACTGCACCATATCTATGCCTTACTTTATATCTTCCATACCTTTGGTTGCCTAGGTACGACAACTTAACACAATTATGAGGTGCTAGTCCAGTCTAATTATGGGTACTCGAGTCATGTAGCAATTTATTCGAAGACACTTTCCATTTATTTTGATCAACAACTAGCTAGGGCTTATAGTCGTTTCCAATTCTTAAATAAGCAGTACTTACCTTCCGACGCTCGGTGTCCCAAGCTTTGTAATAGTCCTAGCCTTATCCCAGCGGGTACCACTTGTCCCTTTAATAAATTTACAATGCTCTAATTGGTTTGCAAAACTACATCCCCTATCTCAAAGGGTCTTATCATCTTTCACGGTGGAGTTACGTATCCACAATACTTCTTTATATGAACAATGCCATGCACGGCCAACGTGTATATATACATGTATATCATCTCATATCACAGCCACACAAGGCTTCCTAGAGGGTCACCCATCCCAATATTACTCTTGCCCAAGCACGCTTAACTTCAGAGTTCTGATGGGATCCAGTACATTAGTGCTGGTATGATCGCACCCTCCCCCGTGGGGCGCATATCTATCGAAGAAGATGATGACCAAGCATCTAATCCAGTAGGCCAAGCTGCACCGTCCAAGTTATCCTTCTTAGTTAGTCTTATCCTTAATATATCGTTCTATGCAGAACTACCAGTCTTTCCTAATTCATTTTCTTTTTATTTCAAGGAAAATTTGGGCAGAGTTTCCTCTGTATTTTTTACTATCTCAACACCTACACGCAGAAAATGCCAACAATGCCTCACAGGGGAAATACGCATAAAGATACATATATACGTATCATATCACGTCATATCGCAGCCTCACAGGGCGCCCAATATCAACAATAGTATAAACTGATGGACTTACCTCGTATGTCCAACTCGAACTGCACCTGTTTAGACTTTCCGTCTACTTTTCCTTTCAGTCTTCAACTTTACATGTCAACCGTAATTCAATACCTTACCTGGCACCTATCATTCGTGCCTTGCTTACCTGCGTGTTGTGTAACTTCCAATATCGTCAGTAACCTTCTTCTATCGATGTTGTCCTTCTACTGAAATCATAAGTTAGTATGAGGAATTTCATTCCCTATGACTCGGCTCTATCGCACGATCGTAGATATGAAAGAAAGGTAATATCCTAAATGTCCTGTAGCCTCTTGTCTATAGATGTGGTGCACAACACACCCATAAACAAGACTCTACTAAACACGATCTGTAGACACTCCAAGGACGAACTGCTCTGATACTACTTCTGTCATGACCCAACTCCGTAGGCTGTGACTGGTGCCCTATTTGGGCACCCATACTTACCCTTAGCCCCATTGAGTATGTTAGCAGAACAAACAAATTAGGAAATCAAAAGCGATCGCTAGAGAGCGCACGAAAATAGATGTAGCACACGAAGGTCATTAAGTCCATCACTGAACACAGGCCCAAAACACATATACAAAACCCACAACACAAGTCTCCAGACCTCTAAAGAACGGTAGCATAATCATATGACGGGACAGGGCCCCCGTCGTACCTTAACCAATATGTACAAATGTACAACAAAAAAAAGTTAGTACCAAAATAGGGCTACGGATAAAGGAGCACTACCAACCAACAGGATGGATGTCCTAGACGAGCGGATCGGCAAACTGGGCGTCTGTACCTGCGGGCATATAATGCATCCCCCGCCCCCCGAAGAAAGGGGGTCAGTACGATATATGTACTGAGTATATAAAGCATGTACTGTAATAAATAAAGCCATTACCACAACAAAAGGTGCAAAAATAAGCAAAATATCCAGAATATCAAAATGTTTTTCATAATCACAGATAATGTATGCGAAAAAAACATATGTCATATCCAGCCCCATTATGGGACTCGGTGAACAAATACAAAATGTGGTCACCGCCCCGTCACTGGCGCTACAGCATATCATAACTCCAGAGAAAGAAATATCTCCGTAACAGATCATATCATATCAGATGGTCATATCAGATCATATCATATCATAGGTGTACATAGCACATCATAACTCCACAAATCAAACCCATGTACAGGTCGTACCTGCCCCCTCACGTCGGGGCACGGCGAACAATGCAGAAAAGTATGCACGATAACAAAACATGGCCCGGGATCGGTGAAAGAAACATTGAGGCATCCACGAGTGGGGTAGTGAGAAACCAAATGCAATTTAAATCATATTTGAGACTCGATGGAATAATCCAAATAAGCTATCATTCAAAATCCAGACAAGGATCATATCAAGTACCTTTTGAGAGTTACTATGGGTTATATCAAAATAGAACTTTTGGGAATCATATACACATATCAAGGCATAACAAAATATCTTTTGGAAGTCGAGAAGTTGGCCATTCTAGCGGCTTTACGAACAGGAACTTCTTTAAAATCATATGAAAGTTATATACTTGTTTCTTAAGATCCATGACTAAAAGGAATATTAGCTTTATATTCTTATGTCAAAGAAATGCTAAAAGAAAGTATAAGCCTTACATACGTATGCCAAAACATGCCAAAAGAAAGAAACGTTAGCTTTACATACCTTGTCTGAATTATTCCTTATCCTGCTTGCCTAGCCGTCCTTTGAACCTATTCAACATGAAAGTAGTATGAATATCAACCCCTTTTACTTTCCAGCACCGTACGAATGCATTCAGTCTTTGACCAATCCTTCCCTTTTATTTATTATTGTCAACCCCATTCACGGACGTAGAGTATTTTACAAAAGCTCTACTAACGTCTCATATCATTTTGTTCAAAGTTTATCAAATCAAAATTGGGTTCGTCAACTTTATTTATCCATAATTTCTTTCATCAATTCTAAACTAACAAAGGGGCAAGTTATTGACACCAAATTTTGGCTTCATATTTTTTAAAATTCATACTTTTAAGTATTTTCTTCGTTAAATAGTTCAAACATAAATAGTTTACAATTTTAACTGAATTTTATCGATAATTATCCTTATTTCTAAAAAAGAGGAATTATAATTTTTATCGGTGTATTTTATTTAATTTCAATTGTACCTATTTGTTATCACAGTTTGTTAATTTGTACTTTTACATGTCATTTTCTATATTTATTCATATTTATTTTAGTATTTTTAGCATAGTCTAGGAATATATTAAAATATAGATAAATAAATATTCCCCACAATTATACATACCCCAATAATCACAGAAAAGTTTCCACACAATTTTACATACCCCACTAATCAAACAAAGTTTTCACAAAATTTTACCTACCCCACTAATCACACAAAATCTTTCACACAATTTCACCTACCCAACTAATCACAGAAAATTTTCTACATAATTTTACCTACCCCACTAATCACACAAACATTTCCATACTGTCACATTCCAACTCTGTAGGCCGTGACTGGTGCCCTATTTGGGCACCCATACGTACCCTTAGCCCCACTGAGTATGTTAGCAGAACAAAAAAAATTAGAAAATCAAAAGAGATCGCTAGAGAGCGCACGAAAATAAATGTAGCACACGAAGGCCGTTAAGTCCATCACTGAACACAGGCCCAAAAGACATATACAAAACCCACAACACAAGTATACAGACCTCTATAGAATGGTAGCATAATCATATGACGGGACAGGGCCCCCGTCGTACCCTTAACCAATATGTACAAATGTACAACAAAACAAAAAAAATTAGTACCAAAATAGGGCTACAGATAAAGGAGCACTACCAACCAACAGGATGGATGTCCTAGGTGAGCGGATCAGCAAACCTGGCGTCTGTACCTGCGGGCATGTAACGCAGCCCCCCCTCCCCCCGAAGAAAGGGGGTCAGTACGATATATGTACTGAGTAAATAAAGCATGGACTGTAATAAATAAAGCCATTACCAGAACAGAAGGTGCAAAAATGGGCAAAATATCCAGAATATCAAAATGTTTTTCATAATCACAGATAATGTATGCGAAAAAAACATATGACATATCCGGCCCCATTATGGGATTCGGTGAACAAATACAAAATGTGGTCGCCGCTCCATCACTGGCGTCACTGCACATCATAACTCCAGAGTAAGAAATATCTCCGTAACAGATCATATCATATCAGATGGTCATATCAGATCATATCATATCATAAGTGTATATAGCACATCATAACTCCACAAATCAAACCCATGTACAAGTCGTACCTGCCCCCTCACGTCGGGGAACGACAAACAATGCAGAAAAGTATACACGATAACAAAACCTGGCCCGAGCTCAGTGAAAGAAACATTGAGGCATCCACGAGTGGAGTAGTGAGAAACCAAATGCAATTTAAATCATATTCGAGACTCGATGGAATAATCAAAATAAGCTATCATTCAAAATCCAGACAAGGATCATATCAAGTACCTTTTGAAAGTTACTATGGGGTATATCAAAATAGAACTTTTGGGAATCATATACACATATCAAGGCATAACAAAATATCTTTTGGAAGTCGAGAAGTTTGCCATTCTAGTGGCTTTACGAACAGGAACTTCTTTAAAATCATATGAAAGTTATATACTTGTTTCTTAAGATCCATGATGAAAAGGAATATTAGCTTTATATACTTATGTCAAAGAAATGCTAAAAGAAAGTATAAGCCTTACATACATATGCCAAAACATGCCAAAAGAAAGAAACGTTAGCTTTACATACCTTGTCTGAATTATTCCTTATCCTGCTTGCCTCGCCCGCCCTTTGAACCTATTCAACATGAAAGTAGTATGAATATCAACCCATTTTACTTTCCAGCACCCTAGGTTACATCTTAGTATTAATGGAATCTATTTCCTTAGTCGTTTCCCCGACTAGTTCTGTTATTCGCTAAGGCATCGACGAAAATTGGGTCCCTAAGACCAACAGCCAACCAACAACAACAACCTGCATCAATTCACACCAATAATATACAACATAAACTCCAAACGATTTATTCAAAAATACGGTAGCACAATAGGGCGTCTAGCCTTTATTTTACAACGCCTTTCATTATACGCAATGAGGGGTCGTGTGGATTCAACCAGCAACACCCTAACCTACATTAGAACATATTTAGGCCCTGCAAAAACACATCAAACCCCTGCAGAAGCACCTCACACGAACAACACTATCCTTCGACGACAATTTAACTATAGCGATTCCAATTTAGTTTATTTCGAACGTCGAGCATTTCTACGACATTCTTAAACTTCCAGCAGCATAAAAGGGGTGTAATACACCATATAACAATACCATAAACTCCAATTTAAAAGGAAAGGCCTTACCTTACGTTAAACTACTCAAACTCGCCAAAACTATCCAAAATGTGAAATCTGGACAGCCCACTGTCTTATATTATCGCTTAGTTTCGGAGGGGTAATTGAGGGAAACAGGATTTGTGGCCTCAATGAAAGTTATATACATGTGTATCAAGGTCGCAAAATATTTTGAATTACACCTACAACAATTTTGTACGAAAATATATGACCAAAATACTCACAGCTGTCCGTGTAGGATTTCCCAAACCAAATCTGGGCAGCACCTCCCCCATACTTCATCACCCTTTTTCGCGAAGCTAAAAGCAAAACTGGATTTTTGAGGCTAAATTAAAGTTATATCCCTATGAAACAGATTTCCAAAACATCTTCAATCACTCAAAAATAAGCCTTACACAAGGAGTTATACTCGTATTACCAACTCAGTGTTTCTCCAAATCATGGCTGCCTTTGCTTTCTTCTCCACGTTTTTCTCTCTATTTTTGTTCAAGTTTTTGGCTAAAAATGACTTAATAGTCATCCATACATAGATATATATCTTTTTGGATAGTGACACATGTCATTCCCTAAGGGTGACACGTGTCACACCCTTAGGCAGCCACCTCAATTATGCAACCAATCCATGGTTGCCACGTGGCAGGTGGGGGTCCACCCCATGGTGTGTCACCTTTTGCCATGTGTCACTTTCATATGCTTCCATGTGTACCTATCACGTGTTGCCATGTGTCAAGTAGGTGAGTCACCTACTTGCTTCAAGTAGGTGCGTCGTTTCCTTATTTCTCTTCCGTGGGTTCGTAATTTCATCGCACTTTAAGAGCCTATGTATTCCTTGCTACTTAGTCTTAACAGGCACTCGAGTAACTTAAGTACGTAAGACCTCTAAGTTGGTAGCTTACGCGAGTGAATCGAGTCCTACGACTCATTTCTCGGCCTCCAACTCCTTTCAAATTTTTATAACCCTATTTCCAATCTTCCTTATTATGAAGCATTTCGTTCTCCCTTCCTTGGAGTTATTTGATAGCATTATCAACTATCCGACTTACATAACGACTTTTAAGAAACTTAAGAGCCTTCCCAGAAACTTGAGAAGCTTAAGAAGCATTTTAAAGTACCAAAGTACGGGGTGTAACACATACAATTCCACCTACCCTACTCTCTTCCTCACCCTCACTATAAATGACACCCATTTTCACTCTTCTTCGCTACTCTATCCATCTCCTTCACATTTCTTCATCAAAACCACTAAACCCACCAAAATCCTCTTCTTTTTCAACCAAACACTCTTTATTCGGCGATGTTTGAGCTTTCACTCCAAAATCTAACTAGACATAGATGTTGCTTCACTTTATTTTATGATTTTGTTGTTTTTGTTGCTATGTTTTATTGCATTTCAAAGTATATTTCATTCCATTTCAGATCTGGTCGGAGGGATTCAAACTCCGGCCATTATTTTTTGTGTTTTCAAGTTGTCCGGTCATTATTCATGATTCTCCATTAATTTTTGTTTACTATTTTGTTTGGGTCATTTTTGTTCGACATTTTTAGTTAATTTGGACGTTTGTAATGTTATTCTTTTACCTTAATTCTGTTTGTTGTCTTTTTGAACTGTTTGCAGGTCCTAGTGGCCAATAAAAAAATCTCTCCATTGGTTTTTAAGGTCTCCCCAATTTAAAAGACGGCAATTTTTATTTAAGTTTACATTATATATTATATTTTACAAGTTAAAAATGGCCAGTAAAAAAATTTCTCCATCGGTTTTTGAGGCCTCCCCATTTTAAAATACGGAAATTTTAGTTGAAGTTTACATTTTATATTATATTTTATAAGTTAAAAACAGCCGATGAAGAAATTACCGTTGATTTCTAAGGCATTCCTTATTCATAAGACGGTTTTTTTTGAGGAGTTGTTGTTATTGTTATCCATTACTAACATGTTCACTAAGTGTATTTACAAGTATCCAAAGTTTCCTTCCAAAGAAGCTATTCAAATTAAATTCAAATAATATTTTTAACTTGTTATTGTGTATATTATTGGCTTTAGACAAATATTAAGTTGTTTTTAATATTTGTTTTTCATTTTATTCTTTGTGTATATTTTATGTTTATACTTGTGCATCATTTTTATATCCTCCTCAATTTAAAAAATGAGTTCACTCGGGACCCATAGTTATGGATTCTGAAGGATGCTAATATCTTTCCTTCGGAATCACTTGAACCCCTTACCTTGAATCTATTGATTTCGTAGACATTTTCGTAAATAATTAATTGGTTCCTAATTATCCTAAAATTAGGTGGCGACTTCTTAAAATAATATTTTTTTAAAATTTCTTTTTAAACTCTTAAATTAAGATTTTTTACGAGTCCCATGATGTTGCGCCTTATTTGCAAAAAATAGGGATGTAACACTCACTCTCTACATAATATCTGGTGTTGGGTGTACGAAGGGGTAAACAAATACACGTTTTAGTTGTATAGGTGTGTAATAGGTCGCCCAGTAGTTAAAGTGTGTAACTGACTTTTTGATACAACTTCAGGGGAAATTTATGTCATTTCACTTTGTGCAATTTATGTGTTTTCCTTTGAAAATCATTGACTTTGATCAATATTTCAACGAAACAACCTTCATTGGGAAATTCTTTGATTCCATTGAGTCCGGAATATTGTTTTCAATCAACTTTCATACATGGTTTGCATTCATGGGACTCCGGATGAGTCCAGAGCATCAAAATCAAATTTTGGTATGTGCTGTGAATAGTAATCCGAACAACCTATTTATAAAAGTTTACGACTTGAGTTCTTGCTCATTTCTTGTCCAAATTTAGTGATCCGAAGGTCTATTCTATGAGTTTTCCCAAGAAAAACGTCATGGCATCATTGGAATTCGCAATTAAGGCTTCAATTGAAGTAAATTCCACTTTTAGCTGCTGCAATGGGTGTATCTTTTGGGTTAGTTTTTGAAGAAATTTAGGACTTGATTCTAATTTCTATCTTGTGTGGTCTTTCGTGGAGAACATGTTGGTGAGTTTAGAAACTGATTTGAAAACTTCATTGGCGGTAAGATTGATGTTTTAGCTGCTGTCTTGACCAAATCAGTTTTTGGTCTTCTTCTCCAACTTCAAAACCCCATAACTTGAGTTCTAGAGCTCCATTTTGGGTGATTTAAAGCCTAACTTGTTTAAAAAGTTCGTGTCTATGCATTGGAGTGCTTGGATTGTTGGGTACTCTCAGTTTGATGTAATTGTTTGAGATTAGCTGTTGTCTCTTGCCATTTTTGGAATGGAATTATGGTGACTTTTGGGAAATAATTTCTTAGTCATTTTAGGTCCATTTTCTGTGATTTAAGAGTCCAAATTATGGATTTTCCACAAGGAACATTGTGGTGTGATTAGTTTTTTCCGAAGAGGCTTTATTTCTGGTAAATCGCTATTTAAAGTTGTTGACCCCTTTTTCTGTTTAGCTTAAAAATGCAGATATTCTTACTGTATAATCATTTCTTGACGTCTCCCAACCCCACCTTGTGTTGTAAATTATAACATAAACTTAGTGTGTTGCTTAGACAAACTTTTGGGGTCAATTTTGGAATTTTTGGATGCAACTCCCACGTTTCTCATTTTTTACCCCAAAATTGACCCATCTCCAAAAAATGCAATTTTAGTGTCAAAGCGTCTGTATTGATGAGGTGATCAATATTTTGTTAGCATGGCAGCAATTGGAGATAATTCAAAGGTTAAGAGCTTCATTCTGGTGGATTTGGAGCATGTTCGGCTTCGAGGTAGGCTACGGTCTCCTTCTTTTAACTGAGTTCTTTTAGATATCATCTAGTATCTATTGCATATGATTTAGGTTGGTAGTGGATAGTTTTATGTCCTTCCTCCTTTCCTTTTATCTCATTTCCTTGATTCTGGATTGACCTTATACTAGCGTAGTCTCTTGAGATCCTTATAGGCTTGTAGTTTCGGTTGCATTATGGTTGAGTGAGATTATCATTCTTATGATTGGTATTGATGGTCTTAGGCTAGGGTTGATCCTTAGATTCTTTACTTTTTGTTCCAATGCTTTTATAACTGGGCATAACTTTCGATAGGGCTTGTGATGACTGGTGTAACTTAGTGCTAGTTTTTGAGACCTTAAAGGCTCGTTGTAGCCATATGTTTGGCTGAACTATGCTCTTTGGGTGCTTAGATGACATATTTTTGGGTAAGGCATCATTCCTAGAGATGTTTCTCCCCTATTTGATTCTGAGTCATATATCGATTATTCCCTTTTGGTTAGCATTACGCTTTTGATGGTTGCTTATATATTATTCATTGTTGGGCCCAAGGACATATTCGAGGAGTGATTGGACCCCAGGTTAGTTTTTTTACCTTGTTTGTATGGTATAACTTATTGTACTATTCATACTCTGTGTACCTTGTTTGAATTCTGGTGATGGCATGCTTATATTGATTGAGCATATTCTCTCATTTTATTGTACGATTTTGGATTCTTTATAGAATTTCACTATTATTTTTGGGAAGTCTTTCCCAGACTTTTAGTACTTTTAAACTAGTTTTGAACAGGAGTCATACCACCTGGATTACTTGTTTTGAAACTGATGAGGCATCGAGAATATAGTTTTTTTCTACTTGAGGCATTAGAGGCATCTGGAATGTGCTCAGTATTACTTGCATATTCAACACAGCGATGCCCTTTATCTACCTACTGATGCCCCCAGGTTAACTCTTTCTAGATAGGCCGATGCCCCGGGGCAGACACGACCTCTTCTAAGGCTAGAAGACCAATGGAAGATACCCAAGACTATAGCATGTCATAAAAAAAAGCACACTGGATGGGTGTCTGGAATTTACTAGCTAGCTGGGTAGCCTCTTCTCAGGGTGTTCACGGTTTAAGGTTACTTGTTTACTTATATCCGGCATATCATCACTTTCTACCTAATCTGACTACACATTCCTCCCATACCATTGACGGAGATGACTCATATAAGACCTAGTTCGTGCCTAGGTAGTGTATATGGACTTCTCGCATCCCCCATGGGTCTCTCTGGCTGTGAGTACTTATAACGGATGAGGGATCTACATGGGTCCTACCTGGCAGGCCATGGATGGGGTGGGTCTATATACCTTGGGTTAAAGGCCCTAATTACAGATGACACTTTGGGTTAAAGGCCTTAGTTACAGACGACACTATGGGTTTTAGTACAGACTTGAATTTATTAGCATCGCCTATTACTAGTATACTTGTATCGTGTGGTCCCCCAGTTTATAAGGACCGAGGGTATAGTTGTCATTGTTTATACCTTCTAGGGATATGGGCATTCGGCTGGTTATTATTGATCTTACTTGTACTTACCTTTGGTTGTCTTTGTAGTTGGTATACGAGGTATTTGAGTTGGATTATGGTTGGCACTTCTTATGGTTTTGTCGGATTAATTCTTAAGTGATTTCATGGTTAGCATTGTCTGCTAGTACTATATTGTTGTTTAGTAGACTTCTATGACGCCTTGTTCTTGTTAATAGGTTGTTGGATTGCGTTTCTGGTGCATTCTTCGACTCTTCTCTTTTATCTATGTCTCCAGTATCTTTGTCTTATTTCCTATCATCATTGTGATAATTCTTGATTAGTTACTAGTGTAGTATTTACCTATTTATATGTTATTTATACTTGCTTTATCTGCAGAGCTCAGTCGGCCTATGTCTATCGAGTACCATTCATTTGGTACTTATACTACACTTCTGCTCCTACAGATCATAGTTTGAGTTTTCACCATTGATTTGGACTGGAGTGGAGAAGCTTTTAGTTCAGAGATTTGGTGAGCTCCTAGCGTTCTGAGTTGGAGATTTCCATCTATGAAGGACTAGGACTAGTCTTTACTTGATTTTGAAGATTATTGGTACTTATTTTGTTTTTTTACAAAAAAAAGCCTTGTACTCCTATTTTGATTTAGATGCTCGATTGTTGATTGATGTCAGGTCTTGTAGTGGTATCTTAAGTTTGTTTCAGTTTTTCTCTTTCTTCTCATTATTACATACTTTCCGCTTTATTTATTCATCTTCGGCTTGATAGTCTCTTTCCTCTAGCTTTGGGCTAAGGATTAATGGTTTGGCTTACTTGCTGGTGGGTATTAGTAAATGCCATCACAGCCTAAGAAATTGGATCGTGACAATGGTATTTTTCATTCCCTAACAATCATGATTTTGAGACCAAGTGAATCTGTCTCTAGAATGATGTTCTTCAAATTATGGAGAGTGTAAAACTAGATGGAATTCCAAATTGACATTAACTATGCATCCAAGTTAGTTGCAATTCAAATGTCCTTTGCTTCTTCGTATATTAGATTACCATTGCTTTATCGAACACAAAAATCATAGGAGCTCTGTCCCAATTGACTTTGCAGCTCTATTTATGTTGACTTCACCCACCCGATCTCTAGAAGGTTCTACTATCACGACATAATTTCTCAAGTCATGATGGCACCTGTAAGAGGGTCAACTCACGATGATGTAACACACTTCGGTAGCCTAACACTTTAGACTCAACCTTTCTTTCTTTTCTCTCAATCTTATTTCACACTTAGATAATGCCTACGAATATACAAACACACCAGCACATACAGGAAAAAGTTCCAACTTTGTATTAAATCGTGTCACAAAGAAGCATACAAAATCTATAAAAGTCTGAACCAATAAATCCGCCTGTGATAATAAATAGGCCACAACACCAGTCACATGCCAGTCATATTCCTTACAAAGTCAGTTGACATCCCCAACTGATATGCCAAATTCGAATTTCAAATAAACAAGTCTAGCTACAATGCTAACAAGGCCAAAACAGGTAAAAAATTCCCAAATGCCCAACTTCCCATACATGTGCGAGGAACACGTGGGAAGCCTTCAATTCTAGCATCAAAACCAGTCTCTGGCCGCCTAAAATTGCACCTGCCCACGTGCCTGCATTGTGCCCAGGTCCTGCCTCGCACAACTTGCCATTGTGGTCTAGTCTCCTCATCCTTTGCCCCTTCATCCATCACTTATCCCATAAACTTATTTATCCATAACCTTTCCACGATCATAGCCTTGCATTGCCTTAGCTTGCCCAGCCCTTGTCATGCCTTAACCACGTCTTTTCTTGCATTCCTTAGCCACAGATATTGACAAGATCTTGTTAATTAAACTTAATCTTGACTGATTGTATTGGGCCTTGCCAAGGCTCATCATATAAATCCCTAGTCATGCCCGAGCCACTCAATCCATCAAGCTAAGGGTCTAACAAACTTCCCCCACTAGATGAGCTCATTATCCTTGATAAGGTAGAATCTAAGTACGCTTTGATCTCGTCCTCAAACTACGACAAAGATGAACCTTTCTCTCATGTATCATCACATACTGGCTTCCCTCATCGTTGAACTAGAAATTATGTTCGCCGGTTCTTCTTGTTTTGACCCAAAGTCCTATGATCCAGAATCCTCTCACGCTAATCTTCAAACTACTTTCTTATAACAAGACGAGCATATTTGGTTTCTTACCTTGTTGGATCCTCAGTATCTTCATGAAAAGACTTCAAAAACCTCACATGGAATGTAGGGTGAATTTTCAATCTTTCTGGCAAATTCATCCAATAAGCAACTTTACCTACCTTCTTTATGACTTTAAAAGGTCTATCATATTTCAAAATCAGTCCACGATGAATCTTCTTTCTACTAATTTTCTTCCAGATTTAGGGAGTAAGTTTTAGCAACACCTTATCCCCAACCCGAATTTCCAAAGCACGGCGAAGTTTGTCAGCATACTTCTTCATTCATTTTGTTGCCTTTATCTAGCTGTCTTGCAACTCGTGCTTGTCTCGCGCATACCTATAAGTAGCAGGGAAACTATCTTATCATTTAGACTTAGCAACTTCCAGTGGTGTGTTAGGCTGAATTCCCAGCACTAACTCAAACGAACTCTTCTCTATTGCTGACGACCTATGCAGGTTGTAGAAGAACTGTGCACTGTCTAGCCACTCAACCCCAATTCCTCTGACTTGCAGTCACATAATGTCTGAGATATTCTTCAAGAAGATGGTTGATTCTTCCAATTTGTCCATCAGTTTGTGGGTGGTTTGTTATTGAGAACTTCAAATTAGTACCTATCATCTTGAACAAAGTATTCCAAAACCAACCAGTAAACCTAGCATCAACAATCACTCAAAATATCCAATGGAACACCAAAATTCTTCACAACATTCTTATAGAATAACTCAACAGTTATTTCAGAAGAACATAAAGTAGGGGAAGCAATAAAGATATTGTATTTTGAGAACCTATCAACCACAACCATGATTGATACTTTGTCATTCACTCTTGGAAATACATTAATGAAATCCATTGAAACAAAAGCCCACAGACGCTCCACAATAGGTAGATGTTGAAGTAACCTAGTTTTCTTCCTTCTTTCTATTTTGTCCAGTTGACACACTAAACATGATTTCACATAGGCCTTAATGTCATCTTCCATTTTTGTCCAGAAATAATTTCGAGACAGAAATGCCATCATCCTTTCAACCTGGATGTCCAACATAAACAGTATCATGTGTCTTTTTTAGGAGTTTTCTTCGTAGCCCATCACCTTAAGGAACAACGATTCTTCCCCCTGTGAAATAGAGCAGATCGTCCTCGATTCAATACCGTCTAATTGTATCCTCCTTCACTTGATCCATTAACTTAATATATAATAAATCATATGCAGTACTAACTTTGATCTTATCAAGAAAATCAGATTCAAATCTAGTAATTGCATAAATAATAGCGAATACCTCATTGCGACTTAGTGCATCAGCCACTTGGTTTTGCTTGCTTGGTTTATGTACCTAAACAAAGTAATATTCATCCAATATCTCTTTCTATCTACTTGTTTCGAATTTAGTTTCGGTTGATTTTTGAAGTATGTATTAGCCACATTTTCTATCTGGAAAACAAACTTCATTCCAAGTAGATACACCCTCTGAATTTGAAGACAATGGAGTACCGCCACCATCTCCTTCTCATGAGATAAATACCTTTGTTCTACAGGATTTAATTTTCTTCTTTCAAATGTAACAGGATGTTCATCCTGCACCAGCATGCCGCCAACAGCATAATTAGAGGCGTTATTGTGTACCTCAAATGGAAGATCAAAGTCAGGCAGCTGTAATAATAGTTCAGATGCAATGGCCTTCTTTAATGAATTAAAATCCTTCTGTCTTGATTCTGACTAAGCCCATTTCACGTTCTTCTTTAGCAAATCCGTCAATGGAGTAGCCTTTTTTGAATAACATGTTATGAACTAACTAGAATAGTTTACAAGTCCTAAAAATGTTCTCAGTTCCTTAACCCTGCTAGGTACTTGCCATTCTATAAATGCCTGCACTTTCTTAGGGTCCATGCGCACTTGGTTTTCGCTTATCAAAATGCCCAACAACTTTATTTCATGACTAGCAAACTCACATTTTCCCATCTTGACATAGAGTTGGTATAACATTTCTCAAAATGCTCATAAGTGCCTTAAGAATATCTTGGGAATAGGCCACTCACGTATTGCATTATCCTTAGTTTTTTTTGGAAAATCTGAGTCTAAAATATCGATCAGGGGGTTAAAGCCTACGGGAAAATAGTCTCGGTGGATTTTTAGGACCCGCATATTGAAAGATAGATTTTTTAAGAACTGTACAAAACTGTGAAATGCGCGGCAGCTACGCATCGTAGACTTGCTTCTGTTCAGTGAAGTTTTCCCCGAATCAAAATATGGCCAAAAATCTCATTCGCTCAAAATTGGCCTATCAGGGAACACCTCCACATCACGGACCTGGGCCATGGTTTTTATCCGTATTCAGTTTTTAAGTTAGGGCACTTTAGACTTTTCCCAAATTGTTAGTTAATGAACCTGGACATTTTTAGGTCCTAATTCTACTCACCCTAAACCTTTAATTCTATTCATTCTTCAATAATTCACCTACTCAAATATTTCTCTCTCTACAAAAGACTCTCAAGGACTCCACTAAAGACTTCAAAGAAATTCACTTAAGCTCTCCATCAAAACTCTCAAGTTTTTCCAAATTATTTAGTTTTCTCACTCAAGGTATGTGGGTATTAATTCATGGATTCTTTCATCCATGAAGCCCAATCAAATTCTCAAGTTTTCTATCAAATTAAAGTATGATACTTTATGAGTTCTATGATCTCTATTCCAATTGCATGAATTATGATTCAAATTATGATTATGATTCTATTTTAATATAAATTGTTAGTGATTGCATTGAATTAAAGAGTTTTTCCATGAATTCTCCTACATTGATCTCTAGGGTTCATGATATTAATTATGGATATTTTTAATTATACTTCCGAATGATATTAACTTTATAAATTATGTATGGGCCAATAAAAAGTATATGATCATGCACGTTTTCAAGTCAATTAATCATGCATTCATGGTTTACCCTAATTTCCAAGAATAAATTATGATTATGTATTTCAATTATGATCATAGACTATAAGCATGTTTCAAATTATGATTTTCATGCAAATTATGGAAAAGATGACTTAGGGCCCAATATGGTGCCTTAAGGCCTATGATATGAACTATGTATGTATGATTTGTAATTTGGAATGACAATACCCGCATTGCACTTATGTTATGAAAATGATCTACTTTGTGATTTCAAACCTAGTATCATGATTATGATATATGTCATTATGATTTCTATGCTATGTATGTATTCCGTGGGATTTGACTTAGCACCAAATAGACATAAGGTGGGGGCCTTACAAAAAGCCCTAGTAGCAACCTCTTGTCTCTTAAACTACGTGCAACCATAGGTTACCTTCATGACCTAGCTATTGGATCCACATATAGTGTATGTATGATCAGCCTATCCGGGTAGAGTCTACCTTAGCAAGTAGATTCCCCTTTTTCTTGGTTGTATGGATAGATAATGGGATTCCATATTATAGCACCCATAGTTTTATTATCGGTTATGATTTCTATCCCACATATGTATGACCTCATATGTATTTCCATGATCTAAATTATGCTTTTCTAATGCTTTGGTCATTATGATTTTCTCATGACTTTACTTATCTTATCTTATCATGTGTTTTACTTGACCATTGCATCCAATGATTTATGTTGCATTTCATTCCCTCATACTTAGTACATTCCAACGTACTAATGCATACTTTTTCCTACATTGTCTCATAATGTAAGGGTTGAGGTTAAAGATTATATTCATCCACGTGGCTAGTTAAACTTTTCTATCCGGCGGTATTTGTGGTGTGTCTTCATTTATTAGGGACTAGTCATCGAGTTGGTTATTATTTTTAAAGACTTTTGTTATGTTACATATTGAGGGTGATCTAGGGACATGTCTTAGCCCCGCACATGTTCATGAGTAGAGGCATCTAGTTAGACAAATGTTTTGAGTCTATGTTGTTAGGTGACATTCTTCTTTTACTATTCATGGTTTAGACTCTTTTATGATATTTTCTCTTTTACTTATGTATGCTTATGATATATAAAAGAGGATTGGTTGGATCCCTTTAGGGGTTTGACTGTTGTGTTATTACTAGGCCCTAGGTCGGGCGTGACAAACTTGGTATCAAATAACAAGGCTCAAGTGTCTTAGGTAGTCCAACATACCGCGTCAACTAGAGTTTTATTCATGATTATAAAGCATGTCACATCTATGAATAGGAGGCTATAAAACATTTTAGAAATTCTCACTTCTTTTTTGATCTATGTCGTGCTATAAATTTACCATAAGACTTTATTTTCCCTACTGGTCTTTCTTTGTGATTTTTAGAATAATGACTCCAAGAAGACCACCGTTTCCAAGAGGGAATAATTCTAATGAAGCCCAAGCTCCCCCCGGATCCTTAATATAATGGTCCTTTATTGGACCAAGTGACTAATGTGGAGTTTCAAACCACCATTACTATGCTAGCCCAAGTGATGATCAACCAAGGGATTGTGGCTCCTCCTAATGTTCCTACTCCGGCCTCAAGAGTGAGGGACTTTGCACGAATGAATCTTCCAAAGTTTCATCGCTCAAAAGTTAATGAGGATCCTCAAGAGTTCATTGATGAGGTCTACAAGATAGTGAGCATTATGGGGGTGACTTCGAAAGAAAAAATGGAGTTGCCAACTTACCAATTTAAGGTTGTTGCCCAAGTTTGGTACACTCAATAGAAGTTGGAGAGGGTGGATGAAGGTCCTATTGAATGGGAGGCTTTCAAACTTGCTTTTCTTGATCACTTTTTCCCTCTTGAGTTAAGGGAGGCTAATGTGTTAGATTTCATAAATCTTCAACAAGGCAATATGGGGATGAGGGACTATACCCTCAAGTTTACTAAGCTATCCAAGTATGCTCCTTCATTGGTTGCCAATCTACGTGCCCGAATGAGTTAATTCATATCAGGGGTGTCCGGCTTTGTTGCTAAGGAATGTCGTACCACTATGCTTGTTAAGGAGATGTACATATCTAGGCTCATGAGTTTTACCAAACAAATTGAGGGAGAAAAGCTCAAGGAGATGAGGATGAGGGATTCTAAAAGGGACTATTATGAAGGTGGGTTCTCCAATTCTAGGACCGGTGGTAGTAGTGGACGCTCTCAACAAGGCCAAAGCTCGGGGAAGAATTTTTCTAAGGATAGGGTGTCATACCCTAAATCTCAAGGAGGAGGAGATGTGAATACTAGTAGCCCTTCTTTTCCTACGTGTGCAAAGTATGGAAAGAATTATGGAGGAAAGTGCTTGATGGGAACGGGTGATTTTTATGGATGCGGTAAGATGGGCCATAAGCAATCTGAGTACCCTCATATTGCCAATAAGGGTGGAGAAGGTCGTCCTCTAGGAGGCCAAGTGCAACAAGGCGCCCAAGGTCAACCTAAGGGTTTTATAAGACCGACTATTTCACCATGGGATGCTCTGGTGTTATTTTTTAGGAAGAAATATGGGTCACTCTGAATGTGTATCGACTACTGGCAATTGAATAAGGTCACCATAATGAACAAGTATCTAATTTCAAGGATAGATGACTTGTTTGATCAATTACAAGGAGCAAGCTATTTTTCTAAGATTGACCTTCATTCCAATTATCATCAATTGAGGGTAAGGGAGTGTGATATTCCCAAAATGGCTTTTCGGATAAGGTATGGTCATTTTGAATTTATAGTAATGTCATTTGGTTTAACTAATGCTCCCGCAATATTCATGGATTTAATAAATCATATTTTCAAGCCATACTTGGACATATTTGTAGTGATATTCATTAATGACATCTTGATTTATTCTCGAAATGAGGAAGATCATATGGGTCACTTGAGGACTGTGTTGAAAACATTGAGAGAGAAGAAAATATTTGCTAAATTTAGTAAGTGCGAGTTTTGGCTGAGGGAAGTTGCATTTCTTGGCCATGTGTGTCTGGTGATGGGATTAAAGTAGCTCCAATGAAAATGGAGGCAGTTAAGAATTGGTCTAGACCATTATCTCCTTCTGATATTAAAAGCTTTTTGGACTTAGCTGGATACTATAGAAGGTTTGTTGAAGGATTTTCATCTATTGCTTTGCCTTTAACTAAGTTGACATAATAGAAGGCAAAATTTCAATGGTCAGATGAATGTGACAAAAGTTTCCAAATATTGAAGGATCGTCTCATGTTGGCTGTTATTTTGACATTGCTCGAAGGTTCGGATGGGTTTGTTGTTTATTGTGATGCTTCATGTGTGGGTTTGGGTTATGGATTAATGGAACATGGTAAAGTTATAGCCTATGCTTCTAGGCAACTTAAAGTGCATAAAAGAAATTATCCAACCCATGATCTTGAACTCGCGATGGTTGTGTTTGATTTGAAAATTTGGCGCCATTATCTTTATGGTGTGTATGTTGATGTATTTTCTGACCACAGAAGCTTATAATATGTGTTTATCCAAAAGGACTTAAACCTTAGGAAAAGGAGGTATCTTGAACTGCTAAAATACTATGACATGAGCATATTGTACCAATTAGGTAAGGCAAATATTATAGCCGATGCTCTTAGTCTGTTGTCTATGGATAGTGTTGCACATATTGAGGAAGGTAAGAGAGTGTTGGTTAAAGAGTTCCATAGATTGGAACATTTAGGTGTGCATTTAGTTGATTCCAATAATGGAGGCGTTCTTATACATAATGGTTCAGAATCGTCTCTTGCGGCAGATGTCAGGGCCAAATAAGACAATAATTCGAGTCTAGTTGAATTGAATAAATCGGTTGGCGAAAAATCCGTTGAGGCTTTCTCCCAAGGGGGGAGATGGGATATTACATTATCAAGGTCGTTTGTATGTTCCAAATGTTCAGGGATTAAGAGAGTTGATATTGAATAAGGCCCATAGTTCTCGGTATTCAACTCATCCAGGATCCACCAAAATGTATCGTGATTTGAGAGAAGTATATTAGTGGAATGGCATGAAAAAGGACATAGCGAAGTTCATGGATAAGTGTCCTAATTGTCAACAAGTGAAAGTTGAACATCAGAGGCCGGGAGATCTAGCTTAAAACATTAAAATCCCTACTTGGAAGTTGAAAGATGTGAATATGGACTTTGTAATGACTTTTTCTCGTACTAAGAGACAACATGATTGTATTTGGGCCATTGTGGACCGAATGACCATATCGACACATTTTCTACTGGTTAAGACATCTTATGGTGCTGAAGACTATGCTAAGTTGTACATTTGTGAACTTAAGAAACTTCATATTATTCCTTTGTGGATTATATCAGACAGAGGTACTCAATTCACTTCACATTTTTGGAAGTCAGTTCAGAAAGGTCTTGGTACTAGAGTCAAGCTAAGTACCGCTTTCCATCTTCAAACCAATGGACAAGCCGAAAGAATAATTCAAACCTTGGAGGATATATTAAGGGCATGTGTGATTGATCTTAAAGGAAGTTGGGATAAGCATTTGCCTGTGATTGAGTTTGCCTACAATAATAGTTATCACTCTAGTATTCAAGTGGCTTCTTTTAAAGCCTTGTATGGGAGAAGATGTAGGTCTCTGATGGGGTGGTTTGAAGTGGGTGAGATGGCATTTATTGGTCCAGATTTGGTAGTTGATGCAATGGAGAAACTAAGTCTCATAAGAGAGAGATTGAAAACTACTCAAAGTCGTCAAAAGTCCTATTTGAACACTAGAAGGAGAGGGCTTGAATTTGATGTGGTGACGTGGTATATTTGAAGATTTCACCTATGAAAAGGATAATGCATTTCGGTATGAAAAGAAAGTTGAGTCTTAGATATGTAGGACCCTATAGAATATTGAAGCATATTAGCAAAGTGGCATATAAGTTAGACTGGCCACTTTAGTTGTCTTTGGTTCATCTGGTATTTCATGTGTCAATGTTGAGGAAGTTTATGGGTTATCCAAATTCTATTGTGCCAATGGAGAATGTGAGTATTGAAGAGAATTTGACTTATGAGGAGATTCCAATTGAGATTTTAGACCGACAAGTGAAGAGCTTAAGATATAAATATGTTGCATCTGTCAATGTGTTATGGAGGAATCAACAATTAGAGAGTGCTACGTGCGAAGCAGAATTGGACATGATGAAATGTTATCCATATCTCTTCCCTTCCACTCAAGCCAAAAGGTACTAAGTTGTTCATGATCAAATCGATTAAACTCCTATGTTTCACTTCCATATGTCATTCATATGCATGCATAATTCATGAAAATGATTTTTATTCTCAAACACTATGTCTTATGTTAAGTATTAAGTTTACATGTTCTATGCATTTTTCAAAGTGTCCTCATGTTCATGTCGTGTTGCTAGTCCTTCTTTTCTTTTTTTCCATGTACTTCCTATATAAGTTGAATCTCATTTGAGGATGAATGTTTCCAAGGGGGAGATATTGTAATATTTCTCAAAACTCTCACAAGTGCCTTAAGAATGCCTTCGGAATAGGTCGCTCACGTAATGCACAATTCTTAATCTTTTTTGTAAATCCGAGTCCGAAATATTAATCAGGGGTCAAAGCCTGTGGGAAAATGGTCTTGGTGGATTTTTAGGACCCACATACCGAAAGATAGATTTTTCAAAGAACTGCACAAAATAGTGAAGTACGTGGCATCTCCGCATCGTAGACTTGCTTCTGTTTAGTGAAGCTTTCCCCGATTCAAAATCTGTCCAAATATCTCATTCGCTCAAAATTGGCTATCAGGGAACACCTTCGCGTTGCGGACCTAGACCATGATTTTTGTCCGAATTAAGTTTTTAAGTAAGGGAACTTTACACTTTACCCAAATTGTTAGTTAATGAACCTAGACGTTTTTATGGCCTAATTCTACACTATAAACTATCCTAAACCTCTAATTTTATTCATTCTTCTATAATTCACCTACTCAAATATTTCTCTCTCTACAAAAGACGCTCAAGTACTCCATTGAAGACTCAAAGAAATCCACTCAAGCTCTCCATCAAAACTCTCAAGTTCTTCCAAATTATTTGGTTTTCTCACTCAAGGTATGTGGGTATAGATTCATGAATTCATTCATCCATGAAGCCCAATCAAATTCTCAAGTTTTCTATCAAATTAAAGTATGGTACTTTATGGGTTTTATGATCTCTATTCCAATTTCATGAATTATGATTCAAATTATGATTATGGGTCTATTTTAATATAAATTGATGGTTATTGCATTGAATTGAAGAGTTTTTCCATGAATTCTCCTACATTGATCTTTAGGGTTCATGATATTAATTATGAATATTTTCAATTATACTTCCAAATGATATTAACTATATGAATTATGTATGGTCTAATAGAAAGTATATGATCATGCATTCATGATTTACCCTAATTTCCAAGTATGAATTATGATTATGTATTTCAATTATGATCATAGAATATAACCATATTTCAAATTATAATTTTCATGCAAATTATGGAAAAGGTGACTTAGGGCCCAATGTGCTGCCTTAAGGCCTAATGATATGAACTATGTATGTATGATTTATAATGTGGAAGGACAATACCCACATTGCACTTATGTTATGAAAATGAGCTACTCTATGATTTTAAACCTATGATCATTACGATGATATATGTCATTATGATTTATATGTTATCTATGTACTCCGTGGGATTTGACTTAGCACCACGTGGACTTGAGGTGGGTGCCCTACCAAAAGCCCTAGTAGAAACCTCATGCCTCTTAAACTACATGCCACCGTAGGTAGCCTTCATGGAATAGCTATTGGATCCATATATAGCATATTTATGACCAGCCTAGCGGGGTAGAGTCTACCTTGGCAAGTAGATTCTCTTTTTCTTCATTGTATGGGGAGACAATGGGATTCCATATTATAACTCGCATGGTCTTATTGTAAGTTATGGTCCCTATCTCACATATCTATGATCTCTTATGTAGGTCATGATTTAAAATATGCTTTTTAAATGCTTTGACCATTATGACTTTCTCATGTCTTTACTTATGTCATCTTATCATGTGTTTTACTTGATCATTGCATCCCATGATTTCCGTTGCACGTCATGCCCTCATACTTTGTACATTCCAACGTACTAATGCATACTTTTTACCTACATTGTCTCATAATGTAGGGGTTGAGGTTGAAGATCATATTCATCCACGTGGCTAGTTAAGCTTTTCTATATGACGGTATTTGTGGTGAGTCCTTATTTATCAGGGACTAGTCATTGAGTTGGTTATTATTTTCAAAGACTTTTGTTATGTTGCATATTGAGGGTGAACTAGGGACTATCTTAGCCCTTGCCCATGTTCATGAGTAGAGGCATCTAGTTGGATAAATATTTTGAGTCTATGTTGTCAGGTGACATTCTTCGTTTACTATTCATGGTTTAGACTATCTTATGACATTTCCACTTTTACTTATGTATGCTTATGATATGTATAAGAGGATTGGTTAGAGCCCTTCGTGGTTTCGACCGCCATGTTACGACTAGGCCCTACGTCGGGTCATGACAGTTAGTAGTCTCTAAGTCATTGTATCACCTTTCTTAAATGCAGAAGATGATCTTCTAGAGTCCTACTATATATGACTATATCATCTAAGTAGACTACTACAAAGTGATCAAGATAATCATAAAGTACATTGTTCATTAAGTTGCAGAAAGTAGTTGGGGTATTAGTCACCCCAAACGACATTACAAGGAATTCATAACTACCATATCTAGTGACACGAGTGTTCTTTGGGGCATCCCCCTTGGCAATACGCACTTGTCAATAGCCAGACCTCAAATCTAACTTAGAAAAGAAACTAGCCTTAGACAACCTATCCAGCAACTCTTGAATCAGCGGCACCGGATACTTGTTCTTCACAGTCACTTTGTTCAATGCCCTATAATCAACACACATCCTAAGATTGCCATCTTACTTTTTTGGAATAGTATAGGTGGACCAAATAGAGCCTTCAAAGGCTGAATCATTCCAGCATCAAGAAACTTAGACAATTGCTTGCGAAGTTTAGTCAACTCCAATGGAGACATGCGGTAAGGAGGTCGTGCCGGTGGCACTGATCGAGGAATTAGTTATATTTTGTAATCAATTTCCCTCCTCGGAGGCAATTCTTTAGGTAGTTCTGGAGGAATCACATTCTTGTACTCAGTCAGTAACTTAGCAACAACATCTGGAACTTCAATCTGCACATACGACTTCATTCAACCAAAGCAACAAGATAAACAGGTTCACCCTTCTTCAAGCCCTTCTCAAAATCCATAGTAGATAGTAATCCACCAATTCCAGTATTCTTCTTACTTCCCTCGTCAAAAGGGTGGATTCCTTTCACAAATCCAAGGTCCTTCTCACCCATAAACATCAGACCATCTGTATGAGGAATGGAAGCAACTTTGAACTTCCTCATAAAGTCGATTCCCAATAGCTGGTTAAAATCATCAAGTGGAAAAATAGTCGATTAAGAACACCAGACCAGTGCCTTATTGTTAGAGGCACTTCAAAATCCATGCCATAGCCTGGTTGTGCAGAAAAATTAACTGTCTTCATCCTTATTGTACAATCAGTCACCTTTAAACCATATTTTTTGACAATGTCTGAGGCAACAAAAGTATGAGTAGTACCAGTATCCACCATCGTAATCACACTCCTATCCCTGATCTTTATGTCAATGTACATTAGAGTTCCATAGGCATCTGAAAATCATCCACCATTTCAGCAGCATTTATGTAGGCAACATCAGCAGCAACATCTTCGTCTATGTTTATTTTACTAACACTAGAAAAAGTGTGTAGCAAACGCAAAAGATTGACATAAGTAGCAATTTCTTGTCCCTTGACCTTTCCTTGTTTCGTATCTTCGGCCAATAGAGCATTTATCTTGCCTTTCTTAGGATGGTTCCTTGCTTGATGTCCTAGTTTCTGATAAGTCCAGTAAACCTTTTCACTAGTATGCTTGCTTTGACTGGACGACGTAGCATCCATCTTCCCCTTTCCTTTGTCATTTCCTTCTTGTCTTCAGTTGTCTTTCTTCCAGTCTTTACCCTTCTCCTTTTTCTTAGTCTTAGATGAAGGATTTGGGTCAGTAGTGTCACTGTTAAACCGGAAATCAATTAAGGCATCCATTGCAGCAATTGCACTTGGAAGATCTTAGACTTTTTCCTTGTGTAGTTCATTTTGTGCCCACCCCTGCATGCCAGAAATGAAATTGTGCAACTTATCTTCGTTGGACATGTTCTGAATATCCAACAATATTGATGAAAATTCCTTCACATACTCCCGAATAGATCCCACTTGTTTCAAAATTTTCAACCTGTCCCTAGCAACCCAAAAAAAGTTACTTGGCAGGTATTTTTCACAAAGTGCATCCCTGAGTTTTTCCCACATATCAACCTTGGTCTTGTTTACACTCTCATCATCAGCATTCTTCGTCCACTACCAGATAATGGCATCACTATGAAAGTAATGGACTGCAATAGTCAACTTGTCATTTGTAGGGACGTGAGCACTAGCAAAGTAATGCTCCAGATCCCATAAGAAATTTTTTAGTTCTTTGGCACCACGAACACCATCAAATGACTTGGGTTAAGGAACTTTGATCTTGGCATGTTCTTCACCACCTCTTGGCGGATTTGCAACAGCTAGACAAAGGATTATCACCTCTGTCTTTACATATTCGTTTTCCTTCTTAAGGCCCTCAATTTATGTACCCACAGACTCATGAAAAGCCTGTAATTCGGTCAACTGGCCATCAACATTCCGATGATAAGTCTGCATTGATGCCCTGAATTTGAGTTAGAACATCAATCGTGCCTTTATCACTTGCTATCATACCCAGAATGGCCTCCAATCGTGTAAACTTTTCCTATAAGTCATTATAACTATTTACACCAGACATTCTTAGTATCAAAACCCTCTGATCTGATACCAGTTGTAACGGGGTCAACTCACGATGATCTAACCCACTTTGGTAGCCTAACACTTTAGACTCAACCTTTCTTTCTTTTCCCTCAATCTCATTTCACAGTTAGACAATGCCTATGAATATAGAAATACACCAACATATACAGGAATAAGTTCCAACATTGTATTAAACTCATACCACAAAGAGGCACACAAAATCTACAAAAGTCTAACCCAATGGATCTGCCTGTGATTTGTCTGCCTGTGCCAACAAATAGGCTAATTCACCAGTCACATGTTAGTCATATGCCTTACAAAGTCAGTAGATATTCCCAACTAATAAGTCAAATTCGAATTTCAAAATAAAAAAGTCTATATACAATGTTGACAAGGATAAAACGGATAGAAACTACCCAACTGTCCATGCATGTGCGAGGAACACGCTGGCAGCCTTTAATTCTGGGACTACAATCAGTCTCTAGCCACCCAAACTCGCGCCTGCCCACGTGCCTACACTGTACCCAGGTCCTGCCTCGCACAACTTGCCGTTGTGGTCCAGTCTCCTTAGCCTTTGTCCCTTTATCTAGAACTTAGCCCACAAATTTATTTAGCGACGACCTTGCCATGATCATAGCCTTGCCTTGCATTAGCTTGCCTAGCCCTTGTCATGCCTTAGCCATGTATTGCCTTTCATGCCTTAGCCACGGCATTGCCAAGGTCTTCTTAATTGAACTTAATCTTAACTGATTGCATTGGGCCTTGACTAGGCTCATCATGTAAATCCCTAGTCATGCCCGAGTCACTCTAACCATCAAGCTAAGGGTCTAACAGCACCTACTATAACCCACTAGTAGGTAGGTAGACCCATATCTTGAAATTACAAGTAATGGGATTAAGGGTAGAAATTAAACCAGAATAACCACCGATATGAAAATAAAAAAAGATTTAAGCGAAAGCAAACCAAAACATATATACAAACTAAAGATCCCTCCCAGAGCCTAGAAGTCACAAGTACATAGCTACTACAAAATGGATACAAGTTTCAAAAGTGGACCACAAAAACAAAGACTTGTCTCAAAAAGCAAACGACTAGTCACTATATGCCGAAAGAGATAGGTAAAGTCTAGAACACCATGTGCTCACCTTCATCTCCGAATTAGACTGCTATAGACTCAATTTTAACGCTGATAGTTGGTGTTTGGACTTGCATCAAGAAAATAGATTTAGAGTATAGTTTAAGTAAAAAAAAATAACAGATACTCGGTAAGCATCATAGGCCGACTGAAAAAGAACAGTAAAAGCAATATGAAATGCTAGAATTCAAACATAAGAGCAACAACACAGCGAGAAACTAACAGATATGCACAAGAGTTTACTAAGAACTTAAAGAAAGAAGGTAAAACTAACTAAAGCCAACAGGGCCCCCATAATCCCAGAGGGTACACTCATGTACAAGTTAAAGTAAAATCCAAATGGACCTCCATAAATCCGACAGGTGCACAGAAGAGTTTAGAACCATAAAGAGAACCTAAAGGTACTTCCAAGGTTACCACAATCTTTCACGAACTTGAACCAAGTCATCTAGGTGTTAGGGACTTCAATCATGTAGAAAAAGGTAGCCAAGGACTTTAACCAAAGAGAAGGTTGAGTCAAGGACTCTAACCAAGGTTGAAGATATGCCAAGGACTCTAACCAAGGCGAAGATATGCCAAGGACTCTAACAAAGGCAAAGATATGACAAAGACTCTAACCAAGACTGACAGTATGCCAAATGACTCTAAATAAGACAAAGATATGTTAAAGACTCTAACCAAGGCTGACGATATGCCAAGGACTCTAACCAAGGGGAATATATTCCAAGGACTTTAACCAAGATTGAGGATATGTCAAGGACTCTAACCAAGAGAAAATATGCCAAGGACTCTAACCAAGGCTGAAGATATGCCAAGGACTCTAACCAAGGCTGAAGATATGCCAAGGACTCTAACCAAGGTTGAAGGTATACCAAGGAATCTTACCAAGGCAAGGATATGCTAAGGACTCTAACCAAGGTTGAAGGTATAATAAGGACTCTAACCAAGTCTAAAGGATATAGACAGGGACTTTAAACGTAACTTGTTGGACTGAATCAAGGACTTTAATCAAAAATAGTGACGAGTTGGCTAAACTTAAGATAAACGGCCAGAAGAGAATCAAGGGGAGAACCCCAAATCAAGTTCCATCAATAAATCACTCCAAGCCCAAACAAAGTCCAAACTGAACCGACGAGCGGCCTCCAAAACAAGAACCAAGTAATCAAGAGCCGACAAAAGGAGGGATTTATGGATATAAGGTATCAAGTTCTAGGTTACTACCTAGCTAAGGCTCACACTATCAGACACAGGTATATTATATTAGTCTACAGGAAGTTAAGTCGTCTGAAGCGATGTCAGAGAGATTCTAAGGCCCAGTGGCTCCTAGCTACGCAAGTCTATGGTAAACACTAGTCTAAGCCTAGGCTAAGGCCAAACATGCTCTAATACTAACAACAAACTATAACAAGTCATACCACAAAGTATGGATGAACAATAATGAAGAAGATAACATGCCAACGATCCGGAATTACCCGAAATAGGCCTAACACATTGATTCTAAGAAGTTAGACATGATCAGCTATATGCCCACCCCAAATTCACACAAATAAACATATATTTACATATCAATCTCAATCTAAAAGTCAAGAAGTCATACCCTACCTTAAGGCCGACGCATGCACTCCGAACCATGTCTCTGGAGCTTTTCCCTTTCGTACATCCACCAAACACTTCCATTCTATCAAAAATAGGATCACAATGTCAATACGATCATTTAGACACTATAAGAACTTAAAAAAGAGAAGGACCAATTTTGGGGTCTAAAACGGGAATGTGGGACCTGCATCGGAAATTCTGGAATTAACTTTTTAAAGATGTTCTGATTAGCTCCGCAAACTTGTATCCCAAAACAAAATACAATTCGGGGCTTAGAATAGCCTGTAAACCCAACATGCATAAAACAAGCAAGAAGAACTTCATTAAAGTTTAATAGAGGTCTAGGAAGAGAGGAATTACCTTTGAAATGACACTACAACACCTCGCCGAGAGTCCCCACACACTTCTTCAACAATGCCCAATAAAAAAAAGCAAATCCCACAAAGAATCAAGCTCAAGAATTCTCAAATCACTTCTCAAAATATTAAAGCAAAGACCCAAAAATGGGTGTTAAGAAGTCCCCTCAAGTGTTGCAAAAGCATCCACTAATGTCGTTAAAGCGGCTGGCCTCACTAGGGCGGGCTTTGCTAAAGTGAGCCCCTGGCCCCTAAAGCTAGGCCAGGACCGCTTAAGCGACAAGCCCGAAAATGGCCAGGCCCACTAAAGCAAGCCCTTAATCATTTAAGCGATGTACGCTAAAATGAAGCCATTGATGCTAAAGAGATGGCACCAGCACCAAGCACCAGCATATTCAGCTAAGTCCCAAAATTCTCTTATGAGGTGCTCGAAATTCGTTTGGAACCCCATGCACGCAAATAAAATATGCTACCCCCATCAAATTGACGTTTTGAGCTCAACGGTGAATTTAAAATTTCCAATCGAGGTCATCTTGAAAAAAAAATGGGCCCCATACCAAAGTGTCATTTTTAGCCAATTTCATCAAGGGCTTCGAAATTAGATTAGAAGTCTCGGAAAGCGCACGAAGTGTCGTTCGAGACCAAACTAAACATTCTAGACTTAATCGTGCTGACATAATTCTCATTTGAATATATTTTCCAAGAATGTTCATCGAGGTCAAACTTAGGCCAAAGCTTTAAAGCTAAATCTCCTACTGAATCAAACTCGCACCGAAAGCCTCGAGACTTGAGATGACCATGTCACTACCCTAAAATGACCCTTTTAGAGCTAGTGAAACTGTCAGAATTTTATTTTGAAGCCGTTTATCTGATGTTTTGATCGAAGTCCACTATTCAAGTTCCAAAAGCTTCGAAAGATAGAAATCATGGCCTAGAAATTATGTCGTGACAAAAATTCAATCGCTGAAGCATTCAAGTTTAAGAACAACTCAAGAGCAAGACCACAAGATTCAAGAACAAGCTCAAAAGTTCTTGAATTAAAGTACAAATCAAGATCAAGTTTATCAAGTTAAGAACAAGTTTATCAACATTCAAGATCAAGTTTGAAGGCCCTTGAATCCAAGTACAAGTCAAGATCAAATTCATCAAACCTACCATATTCAATATCAAGCTCACAAGCCTTTGGATTTATATTTGAAAAGGTGAATAAGAGGATTCATGGAGTTGGTAACGCTCATATTTGAAATAAAATAATACTATTGTTACAATATTTTTAGCCTTGATTATTATTTTATCAACGCGAATTTTATTGTCTACGAGATGGAATTTGAAAAATTTATATGTTTTTTGAAATACTTCAATTTCTTAATTACTGTGATTTATAATATTTTTCCATCATTTTCAATTAATATGTGTTTCTCCCTTTGTCCCTATTTATGTGGCACAAATGAAATTTAGAGAGCCAACCAAATTTTTTGTATGATTTTTTTAAATAGTTAATAAATGTGATTTACAGTTCTTTTATGTAATTTTCAAATAATATATGTTATTCCCCCATCCCAATCCCAATTTATGTAGTACCGATAAAATTTTGTGAGTATTGTTATATTGTGATTTAAAGTCATTTTAACCTTATTTATAAATATATAACAGAATAGTTTAATTTGTTAATTATTGTGATTTATAATAATATTTTTAGGCATATTTTAAATATTTTAAAATGCTAAGTTGTGATTTATAGTTCTTTTTACGTATTTTTGAAATATATAATTGGATATTTTAAATTGTTAATTGTGGTGATTTATAATCCTTTTAATATAATTTTCACATATATTATGAATTAAAAAATAAGATAAATAAATTAAAAGATAAAAAATGTTGAAGGGGTCCACTGAAAGCACACAACTCAAGCAGACACGTCGTCCACCCGCTTGTGTGCTTGTAGCCTCTTATATATAAGAGTAATATCTAATAACTGATGAACTTGTTTTGATTGCCTTAATTGTTTTGCTTTTAAGCAATTTTGGAGTGTTTGGATAAAATAAAAAAGTGCTTATTTGCACCTGTTTTTAAGCTAAAATAACAAAAATAAGTCAAAAGCCAGAAGTAAGAATTTCTAACTTATGGTTTTTGACTTATAAGTAATACGCCAAAAGCTAATCCAAACAGGCTCTAAACCATTTATCTTCTTATCTTTCCAAATATATACATAGACAGAAATTATAAAGTTAAAAGTGTCTAAATTAGCAAGCTATGAAATGGAGTATTTTTTGTCAACATTTAGAGCCCAGTTGGATGGGCTTAAAAAAGTAACTTTTATGTATGAAGTGCTTTTAGAACTTTGAAGTGCTGAAAGTTATTTTTATAAATAAGTTGTTGAGTGTTTGGATAAAAGTGCTTATGTTGAAAATAAGTGTTTAAATTTTAGGGTTAAAAGAATAAAAATGGTACCTTGGAAATTTAGTTAAAATATAAGGGATATAAAAGTAATTTCCATGGTCAAACAAATTGGCTTTAAGCACTTAGAAAAAAAAAGTTAGAAATCCTAACTTTTCATTTTTGACTGACTTTAAGAATTTTATGGCTTAAAGTTAGCATTAGGCAAACACGTCCAAAAGCTAAAAAGGGGCTTTAAGTTGGTTTTGACCAACTTAAAGTCAATCCAAACGGGCTCTTAAGTACAGTCAGGGGATTTCTTTTAGATGTTTGCAGTAGACCTGCACACCATGCATGAGATTTTTAGTATCACATTGTAATTCAGCAGTTTTACAAGTTATGTAGCTCTCAACACTGGCCGAGCTCATCTCCGTTCAACCTATATATTATTTGTCATCTATAACAAATTTTCTTTAATGATTCTCCCATTGAATTAGTTCTTGCAAAGTTACAAGTCTAGAGCTCCGATCAGAGTTGATTACAATAGATGTTCAACTTGATTCATATCCTAGAACTGCAAAAAGTGTTGGCTATTGTTCTGCTTTCCACCTCTCTTTTAAAGTCATACTTATTGTTACAACTCTGATCCCTAAGTAACCATGGGGTAATCTTGATGCATGCATTACTCCGTCTTCTGTTCCATTCTCCTTTCTGAAATTTCCAGTTTCTGGTATGAGAACAATCCTCTAAATAAATGAAATAACCTGTGTTCGCAGCTGCCAAGACCACACCCATTATTCTCATCCTCAGAACTGTTGTCTTCGTCATTCTCTGAATCATCTTGGTGATCATTATCCTCTTCTTCACCTTTCAACTCTTCATCATCAATGTCATTGGATCTGCAGATTGAGTGTTCTAGGGATATTAGCTCAAGTGACCTAACAAATATAGAGGTAATCATTAATATTTCGCACAAAGGGTGCAATCGATATGGAGGAAGAAAATATTTTCTACTAAAACAAGGGTTTTTTTACTTATTTTGTTGTATTTGGTAAGCAAGCAAAAATACATTATCTTAAAACTATTTGTACATATCTAGCACAAAATTATGAGGATGGGGCGTGGCCGCATGGGTGTGGGGTGGGGGTGGGTGATGATGAGGGTGGGAGGAGACAATGCCACTTGTTATCATTACTTTCATCAAGGAAGTCATTTTCCTCATGTTCAAAGAGCTTGATTTTCTAGAGAAAATATTTTTCAAAATTTTTAATCAACCGAACATGAGAAATAAAGAAAACTTGTGCATACCTGGCACACCCACAGTCTCAAGAAAATATGGGGTTCAATTCTGATAATGTTAAGCTAAAGTGAAACAAGCAAGCTTATATTAGGAAAATGATAAATCTATAAATCAACATCTCGATAAGCAAGGTCCAAACTATTTAGTTATAACGTTAACTATGTTTCCACTAATCGAAGGAGAGTCTTGGAGTAACTGGTAAAGTTGTTGTCATGTGATCAGGAGGTCACGGGTTCATGCCTTAGAAACAGCCTCTAGCAGAAATGAAAAGTAAGACTGTGTACAATAGACCCTTGCGCATAGCGAAAGCTTTAGTGCACCGGACTGCCCTTTTTATGTTTCCACTAATCACTTGACTTTCACTTGTAGGTTTTAAGAAAGCTAACTTTTTTAGGGAAGTACGGCCTCCCATTAATCCCACACAATTGGCAGAGGATAAAGAACCAACCAAAAGGTAAAAAATAAAGAACTTTATCCTGGAAAGACTGCAAAGCCTAGTAACCACTCCAAATTTCATTTATAGAAGTAATTAAAAGTATTCTCACAAAATTTCTCCATCCTTTAATCCATTACTATAAACTCTGTATTCAGGTCCTTATTAGCAGTAAGTAGAAGAATATAATTTGGTTTTTGGTTTGAACTAAAAATTCAGGCTATGTTTCTCAAATCCTCCAAAACTATTGTTGCATGAGGGACAAATCCTCCCAAAATGCAGTATTTTCTGAGAATACAACACGGGTCCGGTGACATTTTTGGAAGATCCGTTGCAACATAGAGTTCAGGAGTAGTAGAGCATGTCTTTGTATGTTTCCTTTTACACCCCAAAAATTAAAAGAAGTCATATGAGTCTAGATATCAATGATTTCCTTTTCTATGTAAATCCCTCTATTTCTACTCTATTACCCACAAGACAGGCAATTCTTCTTTATTCCATTTACTCAAATACTACCTACCTCGAGAGATATAAGGTGTGGTACTAAACCAGTTGATAAACAACTTGCGCATTGCACAATAGTTGAATTTATGAAAAACAACTATATCCACGTAAGATTATGAGGATGAAATCAATATTATAAAACTCACACTCTGGGATCAAACTGATGGTCCTCTTCTTCTGATTGCGTCATTTTTGGATTGTGACCAATGGCTACATGTCTCACAAAACTAAGCTGCAAAATGAAAAAAAAAAGATCAAGGTTGGAGTATCAAAGAAATACTCACATAATTTCAGTTACATTAGCACATAAGAAAAATAATATTTTCGTAAAGTAAATTTGTATCTCATCATAGAAAGATAAGACTTCCCCACATATGGAATCAAACTGGGTATGTTGTTGTAGGCAAAATAATACTTCATCTATGAACTCTAAACAAAGGTTGTCTTGTAATGAACAAAATGCTCTGCTTTTGTCCTTAGTGTTGATATGTGTTTTGAAAAAGAAAGGAAAAAGGGGTCAAAAATGTTGGTTATCCCACATCGGTGGGATAGCAAATATAAATAGCTTTTGTTAGCTATTTAAGGAGCTTAGCTCGAGTAGGTACACCAAAAGTACACAAAATGCCAAAATGTGTAAAATACATGGTATAGTATTTTTTTACCATTGAAAGATTTAGGGAAGGTTCTCTTGAAGATTTCTTGGGTATAGTATTTTAGGTATTTGGGTGTGTGAGAAATATATTGTGTATTATATGATTGTAATAATTTTTCATATAATGAATAAATTTTTGGATGGTCCGTGATTTTTCCTGCATTGGGTTTCCACATTAAATCTTGTGTTGTTATTCTCTTTAAATTTCTCTGTTATTATTTTCTTATTGAAGACGGTCCAAAAGGGACGAGAATTAGTCGGTGTGTTTTTTTCCCAACAAGTAGTATCAGAGCCTTAGGTTGGAATAATTCTATTTTATTTTGAAATTTTAGTATACTCTATAGTTGCAGCTTTGAAAAAATTTATGAATTGGAATTATTGAGCTTTTGTTGTGGAATAATTCTTTTAAAATTTTAGTATGCTCTGTCGTTGCAGTTTTGTCTGATCTTCCATATCAGAAAAAAATTTTGAATTAGAATTATTGTTTTCAAGGAGAAGTTTCGTCCTGGTGGAGTAGCAAGTGGAGTCTGATTCCGGTGGAGTACTTTTATGTTTGGTAATAGTGGAAATAAGTACAATCTAAAGAGGTTCTGATAAGGAAAGATTTGATATTTAAGTATATCTGTTGTGATCCGCCTCTCTTTCTTGAGAACTAATTTAGTGGGTACTTGTTCATTGCTATTGTCCATTTATTAGTATTGTAAGCATGTGGGGACAAAATTTGAGAAGTTTGGTTAGAGAATGAGTTTTGGAGCTTGTTGCGTGAGAAAATAAAGTCAAAGGTAATGAAAAATTATCCGCAAGTGTTGTCAAAATCTGGTATGCATTAGTTAAGAAATGAAAAAGTTTCAGCGGTGATTTTCGAACTATGGCGATTGTGATTTATGACGTGTATGATTGCGGTGGGGATGTAGCTTTGGGACTTTTGTGGTTCTCTTTTAATGCAACAAGGGATCAAAAGAGGTGGTCAAAGATTCAAGTCTGGTCAAATGGTAAAAAAAAATTGAGGATTTGACTAGTGGAATTTTAAAATCTTTGTGGACTGAGAATTTTGATCAACAGGTAGTAAACTCGGACAAGGTAAGATTGTAAGGAGCGGTTCGGCAAGGGCTCCGACAATACGCTGGGATAGGTATCCTTATGACATGTTGTGATTCTCCAAGGTTTGTCATGATAAAGGATGATATAATTCTAGCGTGTCCCCATTTGCACATGGGCATTGGTTGATAGGTGATGCCAAGGAGTGTGGTGGAAAGGATGTCGATGGCTAATGGGCTCTCAAGAAATCAACAAGAGTGTTGCACCATAAGTTATTAGCAGGTTTTTTCTTTTTCGACATGAGCCGAAACTGAAATTCTTGAGATTGAAAAATAATTTCAATTGAAAATTCTTGGATTGGTGATATTCAATCTGAGTGGAGGTACTCTTTATGGTGGGGGTATGATAATTCTTGATATTAGAATTGTGATTGTCGGTAGTAGACAATGTGAAGGTTGCAGTTGCACATGGTTGGCCAAGTTTTGAGTCAGGTGGAGAACTGATCTTGTTATGTGTAGCTGGACAACTGTAAAAGACCAATGATTGATATATTTTTTCTTTTTCAAAGGTGGAGATTTGTTAATATGTATTTTGAAAAAGAAAGAAAAATGGATCAAAAATATTGGCTATCACACATCGGTGGGTTAGCAAATGTAAATAGCTTTTGTTAGCTATTTAAGGAGGTTAGCTCCATTGTTTGTAGGTACACCAAATACCAAAAAGTATAAAATACATGATATAATATTTTTTTACCATTGAGAGATTTAGGGAAGGTTCTCTTGGAGATATTTTGGGTATAGTATAGTTTTCTGGGTGGTACGTTGTTTTTTCCGCATTATGTTTTCACATTAAATCTTGTGTTGTTGTTATTCTCTTTAAATTTCTCTGTTACTATTTTCTACTAGAAGATCGTCCGAAAGGGACTAGAATTAGTTTGTGTGTTTTTTTCCCAACACTTAGTTGGTTCTTGATCTTTCAAAATTTTCTTAATTAGAGGTCCAAATACAACCCAAGGAAGAAATTAAATTGCTTAAATATCCAATGCCAGAAATATAAAGTGGAATCGTAGACCAATTAGAAGTCTAAGTAAAAGATATCACAGCTTCTGAAAATGGATAATCATATTTGTATACCTTATATCCTCACTGTCTACCATTTTGACCACTTCTTTTTCTCTTACTCTTTTTGGTTGCGGTAATTCATATGAGTCAGGATCTACCTACACACTTTACGTTGCAAGGATAACGAATTATAATTTAGGGATAAATGAGGAATTATTTTTTAGTCTGTTTGGATTGACTTATTTTTAAGCAGCTTATAAATTGAAAACTGCTTAAAAGTTAAAAAAGAAGAAGGTAGTTGTAGGTCAACTTTTTTTTTGACTTATAAGCTGTTTTCAACTTATAAACTGTTTAAAATAAGTTCATCCAAATAAACCCAACTATTTATTGGTGCTTATTTTAAGCACAAAATGAATTTAAGTTGGTCAGCCAAACACTCAAAAAAAGCTGAAAACAGCTTATAAATCAATCCAAACGGCCTCTTTGTCTCACATTGAGTAGAATTTTTAATTTTGAGATTAGTAATCAGAGAATTATTTAATCCACAATTGTGATAATAGTTTTATACCACACACTAAGAAGGATAACTCCCTGGCATATAACTTTCATCTCAAAGTCTTTTAAGAAAGACAAGGTTAAAATTGGAAATAAATATTTATCTAAATTCATCTAGTTTAAACAAAGTATATTTCAGTTTTAGTCTAATTTACAAAATATCTAGCAATAAAAGTGTATTCACTAAATAATCTGATCATTATTAAATCTTTTTATTATAGTCCCCATGTTATACTTCCAGAATATCTTGTTCACGAGCCAAACAACTTAGTGTTGACAATCTTCCTTGTCAACACTATGTGGTCCACATTCTGAATTTATCACCGCAGTTACATAAGTGCACATCAATAATGTGATATACAGAAAATCAACTCGAAGATGTATTCTAATCAAGGTAATTGGAGAGGTTATAACTATACAGGTTCTCAAACAAGGGATTATAAAGATATCTAAGAGATCCAAGTCCAACATAATTAACTATCTCCAGGGTTATGTTGTGTAGCTATTGTCTATGATCAATTTATACCAGAGATGTCCATCTCCATGGTTCATCCGTCACAGATTTATTATCTTGAAAGATTAGGAGATCAAAGGTCCTTTTTCCATGATGAAAAAGGAAATTAATCAATCACACGGACAGTGAACAAAACTATGTGGGCTAGTGAAAACACTTTTAGCTGCGGTAGGTGAAGATCCTTAAATCATAAAACCTTAATACACTCCAATGCCCGGGATTCAATAATTTGAACCTTTTTTTTCACTCTGATCCTATATCATTCCCTTTTCCAGACTGCAGTTTCCAATATAATTACAAGAAGCATACAACTATTAAATCGTATAAGATTATATAAATGAATTTTTAATGGAAACATCCTATGATAGAGAATAAACCTCATCTCCATCCTTGATCCCGTAGGTTCCTATCAAATCATCATCTGAAAGTAGCTTCTGTCCGCCATAGCTCAGACAAAAATGTCCCCATACATGCAACCTGCAATAGAGACAGATTCAAATTAAGAGTCGTTAAAAGGTAGTCCAAGTAATATTCAATGAAAAGGTTGGTCAATATGTTTATACAGCAACGTCATTTTGACTATTTGGTCTTATAAACAAAGTACTATGGTATTTTTGAACTGTTCAAAAAAATATGATTTCGAAGTATTGACCAAGAGCTAGCACAAAAGTCATTCATTGGGTAAAATTTAGGAATCCATATAAAATAAGTGAGATAGTAAGGTGGATATGAAAATCTATAGTTTGTGAATGCAGTCTAAGGAACAATTGATTAGCTAATACGACATATTCACCTAACTGTGGAGAATTTTGGTGATCAGACGCTAGTAGCTATTGCTTTTTAATGAGGGTACATGGAATGACATTTAAAATTCATTGTTATGAATATCTTGAATGACAGAGAAGAATAAAAATCACAATATCCCTTGAAATTTTATTTTTATTCTACCAAATTGTCCCATTCTCATAGCTAGGTGAACCAAAAAGATAGGGATTGCAACCGAGAACAATTTATCTCAACTACAGTTTCTAATACATGTTTGACAACTTATTTTTCCATGGGATTCCTGTTAGCAGTTCCTTGAGGGAATTCTAAAGTAATGCATTAGGCTGCAGGCAAATCTTAATTGGAATTGCAAGAAAAGGCCAAATGTTCATTTCTTCTCAAACTCCTCAAGAAATTTTAGACAACTCTTTCAATCCTATAACAAGCCCTCATCACAAAATTCTGCAGAATTTTTGATATTTTGCAATGTACATACCATGAAATCTTGCAATGGCTGAAGGCCTCTATCACGGCCCGTTTGAGATCTTCCACGTTACCATTTCTAGGCACTTCAATATCTACAAATATCAAAATTCGTCAACTAAAAATTCATGCACATGAATATAAGACAAATGTATGTATAATTACCAAAAGAAGAGCCATCCAATTTGAGGATGGAAAGCTTAAGGGGTTCCTCAGGTAACTTATCATACAACAATGGTGCTGCAACACAAATAAATGATCCATTCCTTTTTAATGAAACATTAGGGCTGACATCTTCTTCTTCCATTATCTCTGAGGTCTGCATGACTAATATTAGTATGCCAACCCTCAATTAATCTTCTTCTTATTTCTGACTTGTACATTGATTCATTAACACCGTTTTTGGTCCCCTGCCTTTTCTATCTCAAAGGCTTTGGTTTAGTTTGCTTTATTGTTGGAGAATTAGAGTTAGAATTTGTTTTGATTGGAGTACATTCTTTAAACACAAGGAATGAGATAAATGGAGAGAGGGGGACAGTTGTTTAGAATTGGACGATGAGAAATAAATAATTTGGACGAGGGCTATTTTGGTTCCCGGAATTGACGGTCTAAATCATGCGCCACAAAAAAAATGCATATCAAGCAGATTTATCTGTTTTTTAACTGCAGAGAAAATAGTCAAATACCCGTAACTTATTATCGCATTTTCAATTATACACTTATACTTCACAATTACGAGGATCTTATACCCCCTTAGACTATTTTAAAGTAGAGTTATTTGCTCCCTAAATGTTGAGGTTGCAAAGAAGGTGTAGTTCACTCTCTTTAAAAGAGAGATAAAAAGATAATTAAATTTTAAGTTAATAATTTTTTAAAAAAATTTCATATTAATTTTCTAGTTTTTTAAAGAAATTTCGTTTCCTTTTATTTTTTTATCATCTTAATCTTTTTCCTTTTATCTTCAACAGATCGAGAGACACCGGCGATGGTTCACCTCCATCACTAGGTCTTCACCCTTTTCGACTCTTCACTACTAAGCAAAATCTCATCTTCAAAGCACGTACTTTCCACCATAGCACCACTTTTTACCACTTGAAAAATTTGTTGGTAGCTCAAAATGAAAATCAAAATTGAAAGTTAGAAGAATCGAATATTATAGCCATTAATGGAGGAATTCATTGAGAAATAGACTCAATTAATGGAGAAGAATTCATTAATAAAATTATTGGGTAATAGACCCAATTTGTAACACCCAAAATATTCTAACTTAGATTAGTCCAATAGACCAGAGAAAAAGTTTGAAATTTTGCTTTAGGTGACATTCTACTGATGCCACTTACGATCCGTAGAAGCTTCCACAGACCGTAGGTGGGCTCGAGGAAGGGAGCCTTAGTCACTGTTTCATGAGAGTGAAGTCTACGGACCAAGTCTATGGGTAGTAGAAGCTTTTGCGGAGCGTAGACCTGACCCATAGGCCAAGCCCTGATACTTGGTAAAACCAAGTAGTCAGAACGAGGGGACCCTAGGATCCGTAGAAGTGTCTACGAACCGTAGAAACTTCCGTTGACCAAGGTCCTGAATACCCAACCTCAGATCCTTACCACGATCAGGGTCTACGAACAGTTTTAATATTAGTGAGCATAGTGCATATTTTGGGAGTAGTATTAAACACCGATTTGGGTATGAGGTAGAATAACTCCAACCCCATAACTTGTGCCGCCAATATGGATAGGATCATGCCGTTAATTTAGGTGAATCCTCACTTAGTCCCAAAAGAGGACTTTTAGATGGATTCATAAGTAAAGTTCTTGTCCTATGCTCTGAAAAGGAATAGGATGGCTCTGGCAACCAGGGCTAGATGTTGTATCATCACGAGGCTCATAGTGATCATTGTCTTTAGAAAAATTCCCCAAAAAAGTTAAGTAATTATTTTCAGATTATATATGTATGTTGCATTGTCCTAGTTTTGAAAATTTACATGTTTTACTTTATATGCATACTTTACATCTCAATCAACTTACCTTCAGCATTTCTATTTAGGATGAGCATTCACTTCAGTTTACTATTTTCATTCAGCTTTATTACATACTGTACATTCTATGTACTAACTGACATCTTTTGACATTGCATCTTTTTATGATGAAGACGCAGGTAATCAGGATCATCAAGAGGCGCTCCGTTGAGATCACACTTTATGAGCTTTTGGTGAGACATCCTTGCTTTCGGAGGGCTTCTTTAGAGTTATTTCCTTTAGTTGTTATTTTGAGACAGTCGTAGGAATGTTTCGGTACATATTCATTGTTATTGAGGCTTCATAGATGGAGTTGAGTCAGTCTAGTTTTTAGAGTATGTTTTGACATTATTTCATTATATTTCAGAGAATATTTCAGACAATACTTAAGTTTACATTTAGAGTATTTTGAATTCTCACTTTTTAAATGCTTTAGCTATAGAGTTTAGTCTTCCGCTAAGTAGTCAGCTAGGAAAAAGCTTCTCTTGGGACCAACAATGATTTTCAACTGCCAGCCACACCTAGGGTGTAGACTCAAAGCATGACAAACTTGATATCAGAGAACAATGTTTAAGAGTTCTAGGATGTCTTCGAAGCCGTGTATTATAGAGTACTCCTTATCGGTGTGAAGCACACCACATCTATAATGGGGAGGCTACAGGACATTAGGAATTGTCTTACTTTTTTCACACTTTAAATTCGTGCGATAAAGTTTTACTCTACAAAGGTTTCTTCTAACTCTTGAGTTTATGCAATTTTTCGGTCATACCTCCCAACAATATCATCTGTCAGAGGAACGTCGCCAGCACTGAGATCCCACCGTCTACTAGGCATCCAACTTCAAGAATGTAGACAAGGAATAGAGCCCAAGTGTCTGATCAAGGGAATATTAATAGAGCTCAAGAGGTTCCGTAGACACCTACTACTCAATCTTCCCTTACCTCTAAGGCTAAATTCAGAGGAGCAATTACTATACTCACCTAGTTGATGGCTTCCCAATAAGGCCATCACAATAATCTAGTTACTAGCTGCAGTCCCCAAGAGTGGTTAGCTACGACTAGGATCAGGTATTTCTTGAGGATAAATCCCCAATGTTCACATGGTCCAAGGTTGATAAGAATCCCTAAAATTTCATTGATGACATGTGGAAGATCCTCAAGGCTATACATGCTACTGAAATTGAAGGATTTGAGATTATTTCTTACAAGTTCAAGGATGTAGCTAACATTTGTTTAATCAGTAGGAGGAGAGTCGTGGTGAGGATCGAGAGCCAGCTACATGGAATGAGTTCGAGGGTGCATTCTTAGATCACTTCTTTCCTAGAAAGCGAGGAGAGACGAAGGTAGAAAAGTTTCTGACCTTAAAGTAGGAAGAGTGAATAATAAAAGAGGATAACCTCAAGTTCATTCAGTTGTCCGGTATATGCTCCGGCTATGAGGGACAAAATGAGAAAGTTTTTCTCTGGATTGGCCAAGCATGTGAAGAAAGAATGCAAAGCTACACTTCTGATTTCAGATATGGATATCTTCATACTTATGGCGCATGCTCAACAGGTTGAACAAGATAAGAAGAGTAAAAGAGAGGAGTAACAGAATAAGAGGGAAAAGTCGACAGGGCATGAGCTCAGTCAGTAGAAAAGTAAAATGGCAACTGGTCATTATTTCAAAAGAGGTCTTCTGATTATGAACCATCATAAGAGAGTGCACCGGTGCCTAGCAACAAGAGAGATCAGAGGTACTAGGGTGGTCAAAATTCCAAAGCCTAGGGTTCTCAGTCGCAAGGTAGTGTGACTTAGAGTTCTTCACGAAACTCACCTTGTGGTAATGTGGTAGGCCCTACCTAAGAGAGTGTCTTATTGGCACAAATGATTGCTACAAGTGTGGGAAGATGTCAATTTTAAAAGATTGTCCAATCTTGAAACAAGGTAATGAAGGTAACAAAGTGATAAGAATCCAATTGGGGATGAAACCAATCAAAATCAAATGCGGAATTAAACAATACAGAAGTAAGATAGATAAGAAATAGGAGATGAGAAAGGAAGAAAGAAGGTCTAATTACATACACAATTAACCAAGGGAGAAAAGACTTTAATTCAATAGAAAAGAGAAACTTACTTGAAATCCACAAATAAGTGACACAATTTGAAATCAAGAAGAAGGAGTCTTCAATCAACAATGAGAATCAACCTATCAAACTAATCTACACTAAGTTAGACTAAGAGTGATCCTTTATCCTATAGTGGCACGTAGTTATGGGACAATAAAATCTTACTACGATTCTCTTGCCTCAACTACGAGAGAGAATGTCTATCCCAAGGTCAACTAAGTGCTAGGTAAACTCTCAAGAAATAGACAAACCATAAGACATATAGTCAACATCATGTGGGAGGGGCCATATCTACCCGTCCACTCTTCATAAGAACATAATAATAGAATACTTCCTTAGATTTATCTCATGCAATATGAGTATATAGCTTTCTTCATTACATATCTTTATTCGTAAAACATCTTTAGGGCCTTAACTCACCCTATCATTAACATGCTTGAAACATCATAAAAATATTATTCATAGCCTCCTTTGCATAAAGCATCTTTAAACTCATTCATATGCCTTGTCAAATATTCATAAAGCTTTCGTTGGATATAACTTACAATTCGAGATCATAGCTTATAATTGTAAATTTGGGGGAAAATGCACACATGATCAATTGACTTGGAAATCATGGAATTTGAGTGAAAACAGGCATGACCATATACTTTATATCAACCCACACATATTTCATGAAAATGACATCAACTTGAAGCAATATTGAATATACCCATAATCCATATCATAACCTAAGGATCAGTGTAGGAAATTCATAAAATATCATTAAAATCATCATTTATAATCTTCACAATCATCCATAAGCCTCAAACATCATTTATAAATGCCTTTATTGAAAACCCCTTTTGAAACTAATCATAGTTGATGAAAATCACTAATTAAAATAGTATTATGCATGAGAACTTATAAAACAACTTGAAATTATACAATTAAGGAAGAATCATGCTTATAATAATCATTTGAGTCAAGTAAAAATGTAATTAAAACAATCCAATGAAATATCATCAACCTAGAGTTAGAAAATAATTGAAATTGAAGAGATCTTTTGAGGAAAACCTTGGGACTCCATGGGTGAAAGGAACCAATGGATTGATTATCACATACCTTGGGTGGATTCCTTGATTGAAGCTTGAAAATTGATTGAAGAATTGGAAACCCTAGTTGATCCTTCAATGAAGTATTGTAGGAGAAGAAGAGAGTCTTGAGAGGATATTATGAGGGGAAAACTAGTCAGTGGAATGATATATTCCTTCAAAACATCTAAAAACAACTTAGGATAGGGTTAAAAGGTTTGGGAAAGGACCAAAATAGCCCTAAAAGATGTGCAGCATTTTTCTGAGGACTTGACTTCTAACGACTAGCATAAAACTTTACAGGTCGTAGAATTGAGTAGTAATCTTTTCTTGATCTGGTAGCCTCTAGTAAAATGATCATAACCTTTTACTCTGAACTTGAATGAGGGAAAAATTATTTGAAGTTGACCCAAGTAAAATATTTTATCGAAACTCAATCGGTAAGGAAGCTTTCAACTCGTCTTTGTGCTAGAGGATTCTTGTGACCTTAAAACATCTCCAAATCCATTCCCACACTTAATAATTGACCTTAACACCTATTCACATTCAAGAATCACCCTTTATGACCTTACAATGACTTCTATCACTTGTCATTTAGTCTACGGGTCATCAATTTGAGTCGTTAAAGTAGTGCTCCAAAATCATAGGCTACTGGAATGAAACTTGGTCCCTACGAATCATATCTATGAGTCATCGACACTTACACGATTCTTACAAATGACTTCTCAAACCTTTCCACACTCAGCCAAAGTTCAAAATTCAAGACCCCTCTTCTACGACTCCAAATAATGACTCGTCAACCATTCTATGACTCGTCCTATTGAGTCATTCAAAAAGTATTAAGGCTCATTATTTTACCAAACTCATAGACTGATTCTATGACTCACTCCTATGAATTGTAACCTTTTCTATGAGCTGTACCTCGATCGTAAACTACCCTCTAGAATGGAAAAAATTTCGAAAGTGGATTCCTATGAGCAACTACTATAACCCGTAGGAATCCCTCGACTCGTAGGACAAGACATAAACTCTGGGATAGTCCTATTTCTTGGAATTTTATTTTGTTTTGACTTTTCAACTTCTAGGGCCTTACACCACGAGAGGTTCAAGAGGCCCATCTTGACTAGTTTATCATCTTAAGGCATGGGGATATTGGTGTGAGGGATTATATCCATAGATTTAATTCTTTGGTGAGGTATGAACCAGATATCGTATGTACCACGAGGGATAGTGGTCATCGTTATGTGGATGGTTTGGTGTCATCTGATCAGAGACTATAGGGTAATATCTCGATCAGATAATGTAGATATTTTCCATATACAAGGTTTTGCTCAGACTATAGAGGACCTTTTTCGTCATATTCATGAAACCCATAGGGACAGGGAGCATAGGAATGACAATGGGGCGGGGCGGGGCGGGGCGGGTATGGGGTATGTTTAGAGCTATGTGGGATGGGGCATCTTTAGAGTTATGCGGGATGGGGCAGATGCCGGGCGTGTTGAAGTAATTATTATCAAAATTAATGGGGGAGGGGGGGTTAGTTTGCGGGTTTATGCGATTTTAAAGTATCAAATAAAACCCCCCCCAAAATTAAATCTTTGTAATTAGTAAAAATAAAAAATATAAACTTTTTATATTAAACTTTGACTTTAATTTAAAATTCTTATTTTAAAAAAAATTTAAACTAGACAAATATTAATTAGAGTTAATTAGCTATTAATAAATAAATGTTGAAATGTTAACTAGAAAATAATTATTTAGTTGTTGAGATGTTAATTAGCAAAAATGAAATTTTTTATATGAATTTTATTTTTCATATTAAACTCAATTAAAATAGAAAAAACATAAAAAAAATAATGCAGGGCGGTTTATATGGCATGGGGCGGGGCGGGTCTATATGAAAATGAAAAAAATTATTATGTGGGGCGGTTTAAAAATTTTGTGGGTTGAGTTAAACTCGCCCACCCCACCCCATTGTCATCCCTAAGGGAGCAGAGTAAGAGGATCAGTACTATGGGGTCATATAGGGAGACACGAGGTGATTTTAGACTTCCACTACATTATATTTCCACCTCAGCCAGCAAGTAGTGTCCAGCCACAAATACAGGGTCAGCGGTTTGATCATTATATTTAGTTAGGACTATGGTAGTGCTCCGGCCAACTTGAGGGAAGTCGGCAATAACGTTTCGCACATATGAGATAGCCTAATCCTCCATGTACACAGTGCGTAAACCGCACACAGGGCATTTTAAAAAGGGTTCGGGTGCATGTTATCATTATGGGAAGATAGGACATTTTATTAGCCAGTGCTCAAGGTTAGGTAGAGATGCACCATCTCAGCCTTCAAGATACACAATAACCTCTTTACCCTTAGCCTGTTCTCCCGAACCAGGTCCACAATTTACTCAGGGTCGTGGTAGGGGGAGAGATGGAGGAGACACCTCAGGTTCTAGCGGTGGCTAGAGCAGCTATTATTTACTTGTAGGCCAGCATGATTCAGAGGTATCCCAGATGTTTTCACAGGTACATTAATGATACATTCTCGTATTGTTTATGTATTGATATAGCCCAACTCTACATTTTCATATATTACTCTATTTATTGCTGGTAATCTTGACATGAGATCTAAGTTTTTACAGTAGTCAGTTGAGGTGTCTATGCGGGTGGAGACTCTATTGTAGCTAGTAATGTCTATCAATATTGTACAGTGTTAATTAATGATCATCTAACCTTCGCTGATTTAGTTGAATTTATTATGCTAGACTTCGATGTCATTTTGGGTATGAATTTGTTGGCAGCTTGTTAAGCTAATATTGATTAACGTGCAAAGCTGGTCCAATTTCATTTTCCAGGTGAGCCTATCCTTGACTAGAAAGGTAATGCAACCACACCTACGGGTATGTTTATTTCATACCTAAGGGCTCAAAAGTTTATAGCTAAAGGTTGTATATACCATCTGGTTTAGGTCAGGAATATAGATAAGGCGCCAGTAACTCTTCTATCGGTTCCTATTGTGAATGAATTCCCTATTGTATTATCGGACAGTCTTCTCGAAATTCCCCTTGAAAGGGAAATTGATTTTGCCATAGATTTGCTTTCTAATACGCAACCTATATCTATTTGTCCTTCCAGAATGGCTCTTGTTAAGCTAAGGGAATTGAATGAACAACTGAAGGACTTGCTCGATAAAGGTTTCATCAGGCCAAGTACATCCCCACGGGGTGCTCTGGTGCTCTTTGTTTGAAAGAAAGATGACTCTTTACGGATGTGCATTGACTACAAGCAACTAAATAAAGTCACTATTAAAAATAAATATCCTCTTCCATGGATTATTAAATTGTTCGACCAGTTACATGGTGTCAAATGTTTTTCAAAGACCAATTTGTGATCTGGTTATCATCAGCTATGGGTCATGGATATTGATATCCCAAAAACAACATTTAGGATGAGGTATGCCCATTTTGAATTCCTTGTTTTGTATTTTTGGCATACAAATTCCCCAACAACCTTATGGATCTTATTAATCGGGCATTCAAATCATTCTTAGATGAATTTGTGATTGTGTTTATTGACAACATCCTGATATATTCACAAGCGGAAGCCGAGCATGTATACCACTTGTGAGCTATATTATAGACACTCCAGGACTATAGGTTATATTCTAAATTCTCTAAATGTGAACTTTGGCTAAATTCTGTAGCTTTTCTTGGTCATGTTATTACCAATGATGGTGTCAAGGTTGATGGCCAAAAGTTTGAAGTCGCAATGACTTGGCTGAGGCCCTTGAATCTGATGGAGGTTCATAGCATTTTAGGCTTTGCAGGGTATTACCAAAAGTTTGTTGAGGGATTTTCCTCTATCTCTCCACCACTAACAAAATTGACATATAAAGGAGCTAAGTTTCAATGGATTGAGGCATGCAAACAAAGTTTCTAGGAACTAAAGAAAAGGTTTAGCACGACACCTAGTTTGACTCTTCCAGATGGCATCAAGGGTTATGTTGTATATTGTGAAGCCCCAAGAATTAGTATAGGTTGTGTTCTCATGCAATATGGTAAGGTTATTGCATATGCCTCCAGACAATTATGGAAACATGAACATAACTATACTACGCATGATCTTGAGTTAGCCACAATTGTCTTTGCCATAAAAATTTGGCGGTATTATCTAAATGGAGTGCATATTGATGTTTTCACAAACCTCCAATGTCTTTCGTATTTATTCAAGTAGAGGAAGCTAAACCTACGACAAAGAAAGTGGCTAGAAATGCTAAAGGACTATGATATTGATATTTAATACCATCCTGGTAAAGCTAATGCTGTTGCTGATGCGGTTAGCAGGAAGTCTAGGGAAGTCTAAGCTCTGTTGAAGCTGATAAGGTCAAAATAACCAAAGATCTATGCCAGCTATCTAATTTGAAGGTGTGATTGATAGATAAAGCGGGTAGAGGTGTTGTCGTTCAGAATACAAAAGAATCCTCCTTTGTTACTGAAGTAAAAGAGCAACAATACAAGGATCCTGAGCTTATGAAATAAAGGGAAATTATTCTATAGTAGCAATAACCTTTATTTGTGCTAAATGGAGATGGAGTTCTTAGATACCAGGGTAGATTATGTGTACCAATAGCCAAAGAGCTCACACCAAGATTCTTTTGAAGGCCCATTATTTTAGATATGCAGTTTACCTAGGAGTGATGAAGATATACTGGGACCTTCAACATATCTATTGGTGGAATGGCATTAAAAAAAAGATATCGAGGAGATGGTAGCCCAATGTCACAACTGCCAACTAGTTAAAAGGGAACATCATAGGCCATGGGGCCTAACTCTGTATATTGAGCTTCCATTATGGAAATGGGACATGATAAATATGGACTTCATCACTAGTTTGCCTTGCACTCCATGGAGGTATGATTATATTTGGGTAATGTTGATAAGCTGACAAAATCTACTCATTTTTTGCCAGTCAGGATGACATATGTAGCCGAGGATTATGCTAAGATCTACATTCTAGAGATTGTGCTCCTTCATGGAGTTCCAATATTTATTATCTCTGATCGAGAGGCTCAATTTAGCATACATTGTTGGAGATCTTTTTAGAAGGGTCTAGGCACTCAAGTAAATCTTAGCACCATTTTTCATCAATAAATTAATAGACAGGAAGAGCATACTATTCAGACTATTGAGGATATTTGATGTGCCTGTGTGATAGATTTGAAAACAAAATGGGATGATCATGTACCTCCTATTGAGTTTGCTTATATTAACAGCTTCTAAGCTAGTATTCAAATGGCTCCTTACGAAGCACTATATAGACGGAAGTGTAGTCAGAAATCAGTTGGTTCGAGGTCGGAGAAGCAGAGTTGCTAGGTCTAAATCTAGTCCAATAAGTGATTGAAAAGGTAAGTCTTATTAGAGACTGGCTCTATCTATCAAAGATTCGGCAGAAGTCTTATGCATATGTTCAACGATGAGACTTAAGAGTTTAACGTAGAATATTGGGTTTTCTTAAAAGTATTACCTATGAAGGGTGTCATGCAAATTTGTAAGAAAGGGAAGATCAGTCCCAGATATGTTGGACGATATAAGATTATTTGGAGTATTGTTAATGTTAGACTCCCATACTTTTGTACCTTGGAAGGTTCCTAAGTTATGTAAGATTCTTAAGCTCTTAAGTTTCTTAAAAGTCTCTTAAGCTTCTTAGAAGTCACCATGTGAGCTGGATAATCTATGACGTCATCAAATAACTATAAGGAAGGGAGAATGAGATACCCTATAATAGAAAAGATTGGAAATAGGGTCGTAAGAATCCGGAAGAAGTTGGAGACCAAGTAATGAGTCATAGGACTCGACTTACTTACTTAAGCTACCAACTTGGAAATCTTACATACTTAAGCTACTTGAGTACATACCAAGCTTACGTATCAAGAATTACATAGGTTTGTAAAGTAAGATGAGGTAATAAACCCACGAGGGGAAAAAGAAGGTGACACACGGCAGCATGGGAGAGTGCCACATGGCAGAAGATGGAGGTGCCACATGGCAGTAGCTGGAGTAAGGGGGTGGGCCCCACATGCCAAGTGGCAGCTCATGGTTGGAGGAGGTGGTGTGTTATCCCAATGAGATATTGACACGTGTCACCCCTAAAGTAGCCTATATATATGTGTGTTTTATTACTTTTAGTTCATATTTATCCAAACAATTCATTCTTATCCAAGAAAATTCTAGAAAAAAAAAAGAAGAGAAATCTTTAAGCTAGAGAGAAAGAGAGCTACGGATTTGGGGAGAAAAAAAAGTAAGTTCTCCGATTTTGTTCTATAAATTAATTATCTAGGATATAAAATGAGGGTATGAAGGTTTTATTAATGTAAATTTATGGTTTGGAGCTGCACCAAAAGGATAAAAAACAGCCACGAAGTTTCAGCCGCGCTAAGAGAACTTCTGAGGCGGGTTTTGGCAAGTTTTGGTGAGTTTCCGGCAAGGTAAGTCTTTCCCTTTCAAATAGGATTTTATGATGTTGTTATAAAGTATAATAAATGTCTTAAATGAGGCTGTAAGTGGAAAAATTGTATAAGGATGCTTGACGTTAGAAACAAACTAAATTGAACTCGTTATAGTTAAATCGAAGTCGAGTAGTGTGTTGTGATTGTGGTGCTGCGGCTGCAGCTGGGTTGATTGTCTATTGCAGGGATGGAAAGTATTCTAAAAAGGGTGTGGGTACTTCTAGTTGTATCCACATGACCCTCCATTTCGTATTATTAAAGGTTTATGAAATAAAGGTTAAAAACTCTATTTTAGTATCGTAGTTTTGAGCTAGTTGTTTGGAGTTGTATTGAGTAATGTTGAAGTGATATGATTGTATATATAGCTGCTGGTTGTTGTTGGTAATATGGCTGCTAATATTAGTAGTTGTATAGGGCAAGTTATAGGGGAGATGCTGCCTGATTTCTGGCAACCTTGGAACTAGTAATAAACTAGTCGAGGGAAGTGGATAAGGAAACGATTTCTATGGATACTTGGTTGTGGAGTTGGAAAATGGAAAGTGAAAGGGTATTAACCTTAGTATTTCTTTCATGTTAAATAGGTTCAAAAGACGATGAGGTGAACGTGATTAAGAGTAATCCGTAAGAGGTATGTGAAGCTACCTTGTTTCTCTTGGCATATTTTTGGCATAAGTATGTGAAGCTACCTTCTTTCTCTTGGCATGTTTTTGGCATAAGTATGTGAAGCTACCTTCTTTCTCTTGGCATGTTTTTGGCATAAGTATGTGAATCTACCTTCTTTCTCTTGGTATGCTTTTGACATAAGTATGATGCTATTATGCTATAATTATTCACTGAGCCATGAAGGGCCGGGTACGATATATGTATATGATGACTCCATGAGGGAAAGTAGAGAGTATGTAGAGCTTATTCTTTCTCTTCTTTTGGCATATCCTAGATGTACGTAATAGATGATACAATCTCGGAGGTGACTCCATTCCTAAGTGTTTCTTACTCATCCTCTAATGTTGGAACTCTTGCAATAATTGAGCTATTGCTTCTCAAGTTTTTCTATATATTAGGAAGTAGTAAGTATGTAAAGCTGATCTTTCTTCCTTTTTGACATAGTCTTTATGAAACAAATAGATGAAGTGTATATAACTCCAAGGAAGTTCCTCTTGTTAAAGCCACTAGGATATCTAACTTCTTGATTTCCAAAAGATATTTGATGATGACTTGATACGGGAATATGATTCCAAAAGTTCCATTTTGACCTAATCCATAGTGGCAATCAAAAGGTACTTGATATGACTCTTGTCTTGGTTTTTGAATGATAGCATATTTTGAGTATTCCATCGAGTCTCAAATACGATCTAAAATGCATATGGTTACTCACTACTCTACTCGTGTATACGGTAACCCTTCTATCACTGCCAGCTCCAGGTCATGGGTGGGGTAGTTGCACTCGTGTACTCTCAATTATCTGGAAGTATAAGAAATAACTCGGACACGCTGCATCAGTACATACCCAAGACCTACACCAGAAGCGTCATAATATACCGAAAAGATCTCTCCCTCAACTGGTAGAGTTAGAATATGAGCGGTGGTAAGCAACTCCTTAAGCTTCCAAAAGCTCGACTCACACTCCCTGGACCACACAAAGGGAACACCCTGGCAGGTCAAACGGGTCAATGGGGATGCAATGGTAGAGAAACCCTCAATGAATCGTCTATAATACCAAGCTAATCTAACGAAACTCCAAATCTCTGTAACAGATGTGGGCCTAGCCCAACCACGAATAGCCTCAATCTTCCCAGATCTACTCTAATACTCTCTCTGGACACCAGTGTCCCAGAAATACCATAAACTCCAACCAAAACTCGCATTTTGAGAATTTAGCATAAAACTACTGATCTCTCAAAGTCTGGAGCACAACCCTCAAGTGTTGCGCGTGCTCCTCCCTACTCTGCGAGTATATCAGTATGTCATCGATGAATACAATCACGAAAGAGTCAAGATAAGGTCTGAATACTTGAGTCATAAGTTCCATAAAAGCTGCAGGGGCGTTGGTAAGCCCAAAAGACATCACAAGAAACTCTTAGTGGCCATAGCGAGTCTGAAAAGTAGTCTTAGGAATGTCTGCTACTCTAATCCACAACTGATGGTAGCCAGACCTCAAGTAAATCGTAGAAAATACGATCGTACCTTGAAGCTGATCGAATAGATCATCGATACGAGGTATGGGGTAATGGTTTTTCACCATCACCTTGTTCAGCTGCCTGTAATCAACACACATCCGCATAGTCCCATCCTTCTTCTTAACAAATAAGATGGGAGCACCCCACGGTGACATACTAAGGCAAATAAATCCCTTACTAGAAGATCCTCAAGCTGCACACTGAGCTTCTTGAGCTCTACAGGGGCCATACGATAAGGTGGTATAGAAATAGGCTTAGTTCCCGGGTCCAAATCTATGGCAAAGTCAATATCTCTCTCTGGGGGTTAGACCAGGTAGGTCAGTAGCGAAGACATTAGTATACTCACTAACCACAGAGACTGAATCAATAGTAGGGGCCTCGCTGGACATATCATGGACATATGTTAAGTACGCCAAGCACCCGGATGCAACTAGCCATCGGGCCTGCATAAAGGATATGATCCCAGTGGGTGAGCGACCATAAACACCTTGCCACAAGATTGGAGGAATACCAGGCATGGCTAAGGTAACGGTCTTGGTATAACATTCCAAAACCGTATGATGAGGATATATCCAATCCATGCCCAGAATAACATTGAAGTCCAGCATATCAAGTAAAATAAGATATGCCTGAGTCTCATGCCCCCGAATAGTCACCGTAGAGGATCTACAAACCTGATCCACTACTAAAGATTCCCCTATCGGGGTTGAAACATGTAACAGGATCTCAAGTGACTCATAAGGAATATCCAGACGTGGAGCAAAATATATAGACACATAGGAATACGTGGAACCTGGATCAAATAAAGATGGAGCAGTCTGCTTACAAATAAGGAGAATACCTGTGATAACATCATCTGATGCCTCAGTCTCTTCCCTCGCTGGTGCGGCATAGAAGTGGCCTTGTCGGCCTCCCCCATGAATATTCGCCCAACCACCTGACCTGTCTCCCTGGGAACCTCCCCGAATACCCTACTGACCATCGCCGCGGCCGTGACACCGATCTATACCTCTTGGTGGAGGTGGTGCTACTACCAATGGTCTAGCTCAGCTGGGACACTCCCTAGCCCAGTGCTCTAGTAAGCCACAATTGAAACATCCTGAAGTTGAGCGACCCATGATAACTTATCTGCGGTAGGAAAAAAGTGGACCTGATCCCCTCGAGCTTTGCCCTGCGGTGGAACCCCCCGAATGGGGCTTACTACCCTCAACTGCTGGTAGGGCAGCCTAAATCGGCTGGCTGGACTGACCCTACTGGTACTTATCCTGCTAGAATCGCTGGTGGGGCCTGTTATAACCATCATGGCCTCTAGAATGGGACACACTAAAGCTACCCTGATGCCTGGGTCTCTTATCGCTGCCCCTGGGGCCTAGCGATGAATAATTTTGATCGTGCAAGAATGATCCACCACATCCAGAAAAGAGCGGCCCATAGAAATAAGGTACCCGGTCCCCAACCTCAGGTAAGGTCTCAATCCGCAGACAAAACATCATACCCGCTCCTCCTTAGTGGGTAGAATCATAGTGGCATATCGGGAAAGCTGATGAAATATAGCCTCATACTCTGCAATCGTCATGTGGCCCTACTCCAACCAAGTAAACTGATATATAGCTTATTAAATATCGAAAAAATCTCTAACGGTCATCTCCTTCTTCTCTATCTCACACTGTTCATCTCCGGTCAGTTCTGAATGGCTTCACTGCTGCCGGTAAAGCTCCCGTGGCCACCGAATATAGATCATCAAACATCACCAGCTAATGACACTCTAAATTTGCAAAATAAAACTGCAATTTCAAGTGAAGCTGGTTTGAATCAACAACAATCGATCGGTCAACAAAATACTGATGCAATCACTGTCTCTGAAGAGGAGCTGAGAATTGCACACAAGATCATCAATTTTCAGAAACATGGTTTGATTCGAGTATCAAGAATTGTGGTAGATGATTCCTTATCTTTTGGACTACATACAGTCCAAAAATTGGATCAAACCACCGCACCATTTGAGAGCACTGATCAGGCGACGCCTGAGAGAAACATCGCAGAGTCGCCGGAGTTGCGCCTTCATATTCGAAAGGGCTCCGGCGACATTCGAGATGGCGGACCCCCTATGGTTTGTTCCCCATCTCATGGCGCTCCTACCACCAAAATTTCAACCCAAATGAATGGTGAAATCGTTAGGGACGATGGTACCGACGAGGTTGCCGGAGCTCAGGCGACATTTTCAGGTGGAAACCAATGCAAAACGAGGCATTTCATTGATATAAATACACCCCACCAGCAACTCACAAACACTAGAGAAGGAATCAAATCCTCTAAAATTAGCTCGAATTTGCCAAATCTACAGGGTCACTGTCAGAGTGCCGGCACCGGAGCTCCGACGAACTATTTGTCACAAGATCAAATTCAAAATGTCCCTAAGGGCAATGCGCAACTTCCCATCCACAAGAGGTGTCTCGAATCATCAACAAAAAATTCAAATTCAAAAAGTCATCAAGACACTCGTCAAGGTGATATGCACATTTTTACTGATAATCAAGCTGAAGAACACACATTGGTTCAAGACCAATATCAACAATATGGTCAATTCAATCAACTAAAGGATGATATGCACACAATTGATAATGCAAAGTCGATGCATCTTTTTTCCAAAAATGATAAACATGCCTCAGGAACTTCACAGCAATGTAATAGTGCTAATGTTACAGACCTTCAAGGTAAGACCAATCCTTCCAACTTGATATACTATGAGACTGCCAATTTGAAATCCAGTGGAGTTCTTTTGCAACCTAATGCAAATGTAATCCCTAGTAATGCTGTAGGTAACTCCTTATCATACAAAAATCAATTCTAAAAGCAGCCCTGAAATTCCTACCAAAATGCCTAACAATTCTATTTCTCAAACTAGCAACCATGACACCAAAATTACCCCTGTATGTTGGATCAAACCAGGTGATCACATGGTAAAGCTAAATACAGATGGTAGTGCCCTTAACAACCCAGGCAACATTGGTGGAGGAGGAATACTTAGAAATACTCATAGTGACCTTATCTTTGCCTATGCAGTTCCATTGGGGGAAGGAACTAACAACCAAGCAGAAATCAGGGCTGCTATCTTTGGTCTATCTTGGTGTATTCATCTTGGTTATTTACAGGTAGAGTTAGAGGTAGATTCTCAACTCCTAATCAGGTGGTTACAACAAGAAGAAAAACCCCCTTGGTCAATAAAGGAGCTGCTGGACAATTTAAACAACATCATCAACCAATTCCAAACTTTCAGCTGTAAACACATCCTTAGAGAAGCAAAATACACAGCTGATGTCTTATCCAAAAAAAGACACAAATGCAAATCTCCTGAACTCTATTTCACTGTGCATGATCTCCCCAAACAAGCTAAGGCATACCTTGAGATGGACAAGCTGGAAATGCCTTCTTTCAAAAGAAAGAAACTCAGGAGAATCAAGAAACCTCCCTAACTCATTCCATTTTTGGTTCTAACTCAAACTTCAACATGGTTTTGTCTATGCATAGCTATAAATACCTTGAAGATCTCACAGTTAGAACTCCTGGCAAAAGGAAAATCTCCCTTCCTTATTACTATCTTTATTATTTTCTTAGAATAACCAGTCTAACTTTAGAGGTAAGAAGTAGAGTAGTTTATATTTTGTCTTCTCTTCCTTCTTGGCTTAACAGGTATAGGAATCTTGATTGGAAGCCCAGGCTCACACATGGGACACAATCAGCTGTCTTAAGCCTAAAGAGAGAGAAATTTGCTATTTGGAAGCTCCAACTTGGGCAAAAAGCCTTCAAATCTTGCAAGGCTAAAGAAAAGGTTATATGTGCATACCTCATGAAGTTTCAGCTCAAATGGATAAGTGGAGACGTTAGTCGAGCGACCTTAAAAATACTAACAGGCTCCAAAATTCTCTTTGAGATCCTTTCTTTTCTCTTAGCCTGTACAGGTCTTTGCTTGTGTTTGGTTATTTGCTGTGTAGTTGCATGTTGTTGGAGATATACACCAACATGCTTTAACAACAAATACATAGAGGACACCACTGATACAAGGCTCTCTATGACTGAAACAAAAGGATTGTGCAGAAATGGAGACCCCTCTTGTTTTTGGTGCTTGTTTGGTTGTCTGTATTCCTTTGATTGTTTTTGTTTAGGTGCAATAACTACTGGGGAGACACACACAAACAACCTGAACTAGATCACAAGAAAGGGCCTTCTTTTCTGTGAAGCATGCTCCAACAAGTTCCTTAACCTCTCCTACTATGAAAGAAACTTGGAGCTGCACACAAACCTTCAGCAGCTTATCCATTCTCCCCATTTATTTGTTTCTTTGGTGCATCTTTATGCAGGTTCAAAGATTCCCAAAATAAGGGAGACAGCATCTGGGCATAACTGGACCTCCTCTCCTAATCACTATTCCATCTATGCCTTGTCTAATAGCTCAACACCTGCAGCAGCTCCTTGTGCAAACCCTTTCTTGCTGGTTCTTGTTTGTTGTGTAGCTGCAGATGTCAGGATGGATTCATCAACATGTTTTATCAACACATACATAGAGGACATCACAGATACAACCACCAAAACAAATACCTTCACTAAGAGGCCTACACAAGGACTGTGCAGAATTGCAATTCCCTTCTGGTTTTTGTGTTTGTTTGGTTGCTTGTCTTTGTTTGATTGTTTTTGTTTAGGTACATCAACAACTAGGGAGCTATTCCATCAGAAAAAGTTGGAGCTGCTCACCAGGACTCCATAGAAGCAATCCCATAACATCCAATCCAGCTTTTGGCTTTGTTCTTCTTCATCCTTTTGGACATTGCCTTTTTCCCTTTATGCAGACCCTCTTTGGAACTGCTATAAGGGCTGCAGTAACCTGGGGCTTCTATGGAGCAGCACACTCAGCTTGCCATCCATATTCTCTAACATAAACACACCCCAGTAACAACTCCACCAACCTGCAGCACATAAGGAACCAATACAAGTTAATAGTACTGGTTACAGCAGCTTGCAGATTTCTTTGGTTGTGTGGTTTGTTGGTTTTGTTTTTCAAAGCACAATGGAAGCAACAAGGAGCTACACACAAACTCACACGAAGGGAGACAACTGCTTGGCTTAATTGGATCATCACATCAACTCTTAATCCATACCAAGTCCCCTGTCTCAACACTTGCAACAACCTTCTTGCATATCAACTACAACTTCAAAGTTGAGAATGCTTGGTTTCTCAGGGAACCTGCAGCCATCATCACCCACCCTCTGTACCACCCATATACAGCCCACAATGAGCAACTACAATTCACTAGTACCTGGTACAGCAACCTCCAGATTTGTTTATTTGTATATTTTTCTGGTTTTATTTGCCTGTGCAGGTATCCCAAGGACTTGACCATCATCCAAAAGAGGGATCTACTACTGAACCTAACCTGCAACAACAAGCATATTATCACTGCAGCTAGAGAGGCAGCAAGGAGCTGGATACAGGACTGCAACAAGCATGTTTGTTTGCTTCCTTGGCTACTTGTAGGTGCAGGTCCACATAGTTGTAAACTAATGGACACTAAAGCATGGCTTACTAGGGCCTCTCCAGCACACTCCAACATTCTTCAATACCTGCAGCAACCATATACTTGGACCCCTATGCAGCCTCCTTAGCTGATAATCATGATACTGATACAATGGCACACTTCACCTGGATTTACTTGGTACGACAAGACTAAAAAGAGCAAAGATGAAAAGAAGTTTCCCATCCCATGCGAGATAGAAGTTTCGTATACTTTTTCAGTTTCAATGGAGCTATGTCTGGCACGTAGCAAGTTGAATAGGACTAGTGTAGGTTACTTTCCTTTTTTCTCATGGACGGGGAGAGTCTCCCTCATTTATGCTTTCTTAGTCGATTTGTATCGGGAGGAGTCCTCTCATAGGTTTACTGCTTTCTAGTTATAGTTAGTCTCCTTTTTATATCGGGGATGAGTTAGCTGACCTTAATAGGTTAGCCGACTTATGAACCACCATAGGATCAGAGGTAAGGTTTATGTCCCCCTCCTTGTATATTTTACTTTGTTTATTTATGTTAAGGATTGGGGGTGATGCTCAACCCCTGACTATGCACGAGAGGTGGGAGCCTCATGTAGGGTCTGTTCCCTTGAAAAAAAAGTAGGTCCTGAACACTTTTAGGGATGTATTGAGCCAAGTAAGCCTTTGAGAACTGGGCCCATGTCAATAGTGGTGACCCAGGTGGTCTGGACTGCAAATAAGAGTGCCACCACTGTTTGGCTGCCCCTCTGAACTGGTGAGCAGTAAAGTCGGTGGCTCTGGACTCCAAAAGACCCAAGAAATGGAGCTGCTCTTGATAGGTAGTCAAGAACTCTATGGCATTCTCGCCAGTGGCTCTAGAAAATATTGGGGGCGACAACCTTTGAAATATCCTAACATCTTTCGATCCTGTGATGAAATCATACCCTCTAAAACTGCTGGCGGGGGTGCAACAACTGGTGGAGATAGTTAAACCTCAGGTGCCGGCTGAACAGGTAGATCCCGCGGTGCTGGTATGCCCGATACTGGGGTCGGGGCCTATGGTACAACTCCAATAGCCGTGAGGAGCTACCTATTTTTGGAATATTCCTGGGGCAAGAAGGTTTCTAACCTGTAAACCCCCTTTCCTTATAGTCAAGTGGCCCAAGGGCCGCCCTCGGGGATTGCTTCAATCCATACAGGGCTTGGCTTTGACCCGGGTCTACATCTTTTCTCACGTAGGTCTGGATTTCACCCCCTTATTCACCCAGTCTCCGATTTCAAAGAAAAAGCTGAGGTGAGAGCTATACCTTCTGGAACCATCGCTGCCTATAGTGCTGGGGTCATAACTGGTGCAGCTGGAGGATGTGCTGATGGTGGTGGTCCCTCAGGCTGAGTAGGAATAGGAGCATACTAATGCCCCTCTACCAGCTCCAGCTCTATCTCTGAGTCGGGAGCTGGTGCTGCTCCCCTACCTATCCCACGAAGATGACCTCTAGGCATGCCAGGCCTTGGTGCGTTATCACAACCGGTGGTACCAAGCGTACGAACCATTCCTGCGAAAGACTAGAATAAATGAGATTTCAAAAAATCAATAAGACACAACACTACATGAAATGATACAACATAGAGAATGTTCCTAATATTATCATGTAGCCCCCCGAAGATAAGTTACGGACGTCTATGCATCCATCCATGAGACTCTACTAGACCTTAGCTCTATACAAGTGAGACCAATGAACCTGGGGCTCTAATACCAACTTGTCATGACCCAATTCCTTAGGTCATGATGGAACCTACTATAACCCTCTAGTAGGTAGGCCAACCCGTCAACTTGGAACTTCAAGTAATAGGTTTGAGGGCAGAAACTAAATAAGAGTATCGAATTATAAAAGTAAACAGAATGAATAAGCGGAAGTAAACCAAAACATGTTTTAAACAACTAAAGATCCTTCCCAGAACCTAGAAGTCACAAGTATAGAGCTGCTACAAAATAAAATATGAGTACAAGTCCCAAAAGTTGAATCGAAAATATATATAACAACTGGCTAGTCTCAAAAGGCAAAAGATGGGCCATCCATGCTAAAGGAGATAGGAATGATCCAAAAATGCCAAGTACTCACCCTAGTCTCGGAAGTTGACTATAATAGGCTCGATTTATCCACGGTGATAGCTGGTGCTCGGTCCTACATCACGAAAGTAGATGCAGAGTGTAGTATGAGTACCAAGACAACAGGTACCCAGTAGGCATCATAGGCCGACTGAGCAGGAAAGGTAAAACGAATAGGAAAAAGAAGAATAGCCTAAATATGAGTCAACATAAGCATCAAAAGGGGAAAAAGTACTACCTATGAGAACTACAGCTAACTATACCCAATTGGCCCCCATAAGCCCAGCCGGGACACTCGTGCGTAAGTTAAATAAAAACTCGGACGAACCCCATAAGCCCGTCGAGTACACAGAATAGCTACAACTACCAAGGCTAGGAAATAAAAATCTGCGATGTTAGGAGCTGAAGTACTATATCATTTCCAAACTCAGAATCTCTAAAAGTCAATTGATCTAGTGGTGACTTAGGGGTCGAGGCTAGGACTGGGACCCAGATGCTCACCTGAATGTTCAAAGTGGCAAAGGCCAGGACTGGATACCCGGATGCATGCTATAATACATAAGTGCGGTCGAGGTCGGGACTGGGTACCCGAATGCTAGCCGTAATACATCAGTATGATCAAGGCCGAGACTAGGTACCCGGATGCTCGTCATACTAGTATGTCGGTAGAGGTCAAGGCTGAGTACCCGGAAGCTCCCCGATAATTCAGAATGGAGGCCGGGACTTGATACCTAGATGCTCACAGATAATTTATCCCATGATGCCAAACATTCTACTCCCCAACTAGAATACAATAGTACCAAAAAAATCTTTTCCCAAATGAGTCAATCGATATGCCACAAAAGCTGGAAGTAGAGCCAAAGTCAATGATCATGAAATCTAATATTGCCGACGCAACATGAAAGTCATGATTATATTAATTTATGGATGACGATATTTTTAAGAGCAAGGGTAACGCCTAACTAAGGACAAACTACCAGGCATTAGCCTACTACACTATTCTATATGGATCTAAGTCCACCAGAGCGACGCTGGGACATCTAAAGCAAGTTTACATCCTATACTAAGGCCAACATACCCCACAGTATCAACAACATGCTCATTCAACTCTTCTTATAATACTAACAAATAACGATAAGATACACATGCTTCTAAATATCCGAAAACTCGATAATAAGCCTAAAGCATGATTTCTAACACCTAAGATATACAATTAAACTACCCAATCCAAATTCCAACTATTTCAACATGCTTTTACATATTCCATCTCAATCTAAAGAAAGGTAAAACCGTAGCCTACCTGTAGGCTAAACACACGGGCTCCAAATCTTTGTGAAGGAGCTTTTTCCTTTCGAACTACCTTGGAATGTTTCTAAGCTGTCAAAAATAGAACCACGATATCAATACGGTTGATTAGACACTAATTTCATAATTTTTGGAGAGACGAACCAATTTTGGAGTCTAAAATGGGGAATGTGGGACTCACATCCAGAATTTTGGATTTGACCCCCAAAACAGGTTCTAAACGTCACCCCAAGTTCACAAATTAGATTTATAACATAATTTGGGGTAGAAAAATAATGCAAGACGATCAAACAATTAATTCCCACATTTTCAAACTAAGAAATCAAACAAGGCAGCCTCTTTATGCATTAATTTCTCAAAAATAAAACTCTTCCAATCAAACTAAATTACACCATGACGTTCCTTGCAAAAAAACCCAGAATCTAGCCTCAAGAATCACTCAAAAAGGAGTTATATTGATTAAGATACACTCTTCAAAATTTCAACAAAATTTGATTCCGAAAAATACTAAATCTGCAGCTAAATATCAATTTATTACCTTGAACAATATGCCAAAAGAAGGTTTTGACACCTCCACGATGTTCTCCTCAAAATTCCATGCAAGATACCCTCTGAAATCACCCAAATCGGAGTCCAAACGAAGAAGAACCAACCCCTCAAAGATCAATAAAATTCTTACTCGGAAATGTAACAACCAGCGGCTAAATTTGAAGTTTTACCTCAAACAAAGACTCCCCTCGCGATTCCTATCTCCCCAGCAGATTTCCCACGAAAAACACTTGAATTTAGACCCTTGAATCGTCAAAATTGGGTTTATATAGATCAAGAAATAAGTTCTCGAAATTTTTCAAAAATTAATTCCGAAAATAGAAAGGGAAGCTGCTATAACGCGAATTTACCTCAAACGAAGAGTACCCAGCAGTCCCCAAGAACTCCAACGCGTAGCCATGAACTTCCCAAATATACTAGGCTTCGAATCACCCAAAATGGAGCTCTAGAACTCAAGACCAAACCCAAAAAATGCCTTGCTACTGCTGCTGCTATGCTTCTGTTGATTTTGGATTTTTCCAAAATCTTCGACGGGGTACTCGAGATTCGTTCAGAATCCGATAAAAATATCCAAATATGCTACCCCACTAAAATCAACATTCCGGACTCAATGGTGCATTCATAATTTCCATACGAGATTATTTTAATAAAAAATAGGTCCCACACCAAAGAGCCATTTTAAGCCATATTCTATAACGGGCCTCGATATTAGTTCGGAAGCTTTCAAAAGAGAATGAAGGGTCGTTCTAGACCAAAATCAACATCCCGGAACTAACCGCGCTGTCAGAATTTTCATTCAAGTACATTTTCCAAGAATGTTGACCAAAGTCAACCATAGACTAAGTTTCAAAGTCAAAAGCGCCAAATGGCCCAAACTCATATCGATTGCCTCGATAGTCATTCCAATAGTGCTACTCGCCTAATTTGGTCATTTCGGAGATGATGGAACCATCAAAATTTGAATTTGAGATTTCTTGACCCAAAACTCAAAAAGTCGCAACTAAACCAACTTAGGCCTTTAAAATACCAAACCGGACTCGGGACCTCTAAAAATTCAATCAATACTTCTTCTAGACCAAAAACCATCTCCCGAATCCAACGGAGTCATCAGAATTCCATTCCAAGCATCCAAACTCCAAAAGTTGACCAAAGTCAAACCTTGGCTTAAAGTTCCTCAAATTCTCTGCTCAAGGCCTCAAATCTTCGTTACAACTCCAAAACTGATTCCGTAAAGTCTTCTAATCCTATTTTGACATTTTGGAGCTGTTGGAATCAACGGAATTCCATTTCGAGATCCATAGCTCTAATTGACCCAAAATACCACTTTTTAATACTTTAAAGCTTATGAAACTCAAAATTTCCAAAGACTTAACTTTTTATGGGATTTTCTAAAAATCAACACCCGGTAACAATTAGAAATGACTCGGGGCATCTAAATGGAGGGGTAAAATGGTTATTTTACAAAAATTCCAAAAAAAATGACTTTCAGGGTCATTACACCTATATTAGTTGAATCTCATTCGAGGACGAATGTTCTAAGGGGGAGATATTGTAACATCCCTCAGAATTAAAAAAATAATATATATATATATATACCTTAAAAATACCTTGAAAATAGGCCGCTCATGTAACGTATTACCCTTAATCTCTTTAGAAATATCCGAGTTCGGAATATCGATCAAGGGGTCAAAACCTGCGAAAAAATGGTCTCGGTGGATTTTTAGGATCCGTAGACCAGAAGAAAGATTTTCAAAGAAACCACAAAATAGTGTGGTCTGCGACAGGACCGTATCGCAGACCTGGAAAGCCGCACAAGACAGAGTAGTCCGCGACAAGTTTGTGTCGCGGACCTGGGAAGGTTTTCTGGCCGAAATTAAGTTTTTTAAGGTTTTTTTTAGACTTTTCCTAAATTATTAGTTAATGAATCTAGATGTTTTTAGGACTTAATTTAACTCTATAAATTAACCTAAACCTCTAATTCAATTCATTCTTCTAGAATTCATCTATCAAATATTTCTGTCTCTACAAAAAGGCTCTCAAGAATTTCCATTGAAGATTTCAAGCAAATTCACTCAATTTCTCCATCAAAATTCTCAAGTTCTTGTTAATTAATTTGTGTTCTCACTCAAGGTATGTGAGTATTGATTCATTGATTCTTTCATCCATGAAACTCAATCAATTTCTCAAGTTTTTCTATCAAATTAAAGTATGATATTTTATGGGTTTTGTGATCTCTATTCCAATTGCATGAATTTTGATTTAAAGTATGATCATGGGTCTATTTTGATATAAATAAATGGTTATTGAATTAAATTGAAGAATTTTTCTATGAAATCTCCTTTTTTGATTTCTAGGGTTCATGGTATAAACTATGAGTATTTTCAAGTCTACTTCTAAATGATATTATCTATATGAATTATGTATGGGCTGATATAAAGTTTATGATCATGCATGTTTTCAAGTTAATTCCATGATTTTTAAGTCAATTGATCATGCATTATAGTCATACCCTAATTTCAAGTTCAAGCTATGATCATGAATTTTCAAAGTATGAATTATTACTATATGTTTTCATTATAATCATGAATTCTAAGTATGTTTCAAGGTATGAATTTCATGCAAGTTATGAAGTAAGGTGACTTAGGATCCTATGTGGTGACCTAAGGCCTATTGATATGAATTATGCAAAAATAATTGTAATGATGGAAGGACAATTCTCACATTACAAGTATGTTATAAAAATGAGCTACTCTATGATTTCAAGCCTATGATCATGACTACGATATATGATATTATGATCTTATGTTATGTATGTATTCCGTGGGATTTGACTTAAAACCGAGTGGACTTGAGGTGGGGGCCCTATCAAAAGCCTTAGTAGCAGCCTCATATTCCATAAACTACGTGCCACCATATGTTGCCTTTATGTCCTAGCTAGTGGATCCATAAATAGCACATGTTCATGATTACAAGTCTACCTTAGCAAAGTAGTCTCCCCCTTCTCGATGTGGGGATCATCGGATTCTATGTTATAGCTCACATGGTCTTATTGTCGGTTATGGTTCCTATCCCACATATGTATGATTTCTTAAGTAAGTTATGACTTGAATTTATGTTTTTAAATGCTTTGGTCAATATGATTTTCTCATGACTTTACGTATTCCATCTTATCATGTATTTTACTTGACCTTTGTATTCCATGGTTTACGTTGCATGTCACGTCCTCATACTTAATACATTCTAACGTACTAATACATACTTTTTACCTACATTGTCTCATAATATAGGAGTTGAGGTTGAAGATCCTAATCGTCCACGTACTTAGTAGGCATTCATATTCGAAGGTGTTGTGGTGATTCCTCATTGACCGGGGACTAGTTTCAAGTTACTTACTATTTTCTTATCAAAAGACTTTTGCTTATATTGTGTATTGAGGGTGAGATAAGGACATATCTTATCCCCAGCCCATACTCATGTTGAGAGCCATGTAGTTGGACATACGTTTGAGTCTATGTTCTCATAAAATATTTTTAGATTTCTATTCATGGTTTAGACTCTCTTATGATGTTTCCGCTTTTATATTTTACCTTATATATGCTTATGATATGTACAAGAGGCTTGGTTGGAGCCCTTTGGGGTTTCGATCGTCTTGTTATAACTAGGCCCTAGGTCGGGTCGTGACAACTACTTAGCAGGCAGCTATTTCAAAGTAGACTCAACTATTAAGTGATTAAACCAGCGATTGAGAGTGCTTGCCATGTCTTATATTTCCAAGTCCTTAGATTCCAAAGATAAAAGGGTATGCGGGAATTTCTTCACCTCTAGTAGCGTCAACAGTGGTTCATATACCTCTTATACCACCATCAAGTGCCTCTGAGAAAGATCTTAAAGGGGAAGTATAGTTTCTCACTCATTTGATAGCTGCTCAGGTCTAAGGACAAAATGCAACTTCACCTAGAATTATCTAAGGATAGGCAGATGGATCCAAAGTACATAATTTCCTCTTTATGAATCCCTCAGTATTCACCAAATCTAGTGTGACAGAGGAACCACAACAGTTTATAGATGAGATCAACAAAAATTTTAGGGTCATGCATATCTTAGAGACTAAGGTAGTTGAATTGGCCTTCTATCAACTGAAATATGTCTCCATTGTATGTTACGAGATATGGGTGGATTCTAGGGTAGCAAATGCGACCCCAATAGTTTGGTAGGAGTTTTCTAAGGCCTTTATGGAGAACTTTCTTCCCCAAGAACTCCGGGAGGTAAGGATTGAATAATTTCTGAACTTTCAACAAAGTAACCTCGGTGTCAAGGAGTATAGCATGTGGTTCACTTAGTTGGCCAAATTTTCTCCTGAGATGGTCAGCACCTAGGATACAATGAGGCATCATTTTATGGTTTGCCTTGAAGATTATTTGATTGGATCTTATACAGTTGCTACATTAAATTGGGATATGGATATTGCTATATTGATGGCACACTCTTAGTAGACAGAAGTACGCTTACAAAATTATAGGGCAGAGAGAGAAAGAGAACAAAATAAGAGGGCCAGGATAGCTGGCATATTTCAGGGATGTGATAGAGCTTATTCCAGTAAAGGTCTACAAAGGCAAGCTCAATCAGTAGACCGCTCCAAAGTTAGTACCCCAGCTTAGTCATTGATACTTAGAGAGGAGCAGAGTCAAACTTCGAGGGCACTAGGCCCCCGCTATTAGAAAGTGCTAGCCAAGAATTACCACCATGACCTAGTTGCAGATTGTGTGTTCGGTCTTATTTAGGAGAGTGTCAATTTGGATCTATCGCTTTCTATACATGTGGAATCAAGGGTCATAAGATGCGTGACTTTCCTAGGCTTGAAGCTGAGGGTAGAGGTGATTAAACATATTATACTGGCCCGGCAGGAGCATCCTCATCACCAATATCTTCTTCATCTTTTTATCCTCAATCATTAGTAGGTAGGGGTTTAGGCAGTGGCAGAGGATCCAATTTGGGAGCTGGTGCAAATTGGATGTATGCACTAGCCGATCGACATAATTCTAATGCATTCCCAGATGTGGTTACATCTACCTTATCTATTTGCTCTTATGATGTATATGCATTGATAGACCTAGACATTACCCGATCATATATTACTCCATTTATTACTAAGAACTTTGGAGTAGAGCTAAAGTTATTACGTGAGCCATTTGAAGTAGCAACTCCAATTAGAGAATCTATTATAGCTAGAAGGGTCTATCATGGGTGTATGGTAAAATTATGTGGCTGAGACACATTGGCAAATTTAATAGAGCTAGAAATTGTGGATTTTGTCATCATAATGGGCATGTATTGGTTATCTGCTTATTATGCTATAGTTGATTATTGATCTAAGATTGCTCGATTCCATTTCCTTGGTGAGCCAGTTCTGGAGTTGAAAGGCAATTCTTTGATGCCTATAGGAAGGTTATTTCCTATCTTATGGCACAAAAGCAAATAGAGAAAGGGATTTTATATAACCTGGTCTAAGTAAGAGACCTTGAAGTTGAGAAGTAGTTTCCAACACTTCAATCTGTGCTCGTTTTGAATGAATATTCAGATGTATTTCCTAATGAACTTCCTAGATTACCTCTAATTAGAGAGATTGATTTCGGTATCAATGTAGATCCCGATACCCAACCTATATCCATTTTCGCTATAGAATGGTGCCAGGTGAGTTGAAATATTTACTTAATAAAGGTTTTATTCACCTATCATATTGCCTTGGGGTGCTCTAGTACTATTTGTACGCAAGAAGGATGGCATCATACGAATGTGTATAGATTACAAACAACTGAACAAAATGATGATAAAAAACTAATACCCCCTTCCAAGGGTAGATGATTTATTTGATAAATTGCAAGGAGCTAAATGTTTTTTCAATATTGACTTAAGATCCGGATATCATCAACTAAAGATTCGGGAAGTAGATATTCCCAAAACAACATTTTGGATGAGATATAAGCACTTTGAGTTCCTCATCATGTCATTTGGACAAACGAATTCCCAATAGCCTTCATGGATATGATGAATAATGTTTTCAAAGCCTTTCTTGATTTGTACATGATTGTATTTATATATTATATCTTGATATATTCACATGATGCTGCAGAACATGCAAATCATCTTAGATCAGTCCTATAAATAGTCAGAGAGCACCAATTATATGCCATGTTTTCTAAATGTTAGTTCTGGATAAACTCAGTGGCGTTTATTAGCCATATGGGGTATGGTGAAGGCATTAGTGTAGATATGCAGAAGATTGAGGCTGTGAAGAGTTAGCCTCGACCTACTAATCTAACAAAGGTGCGTAGTTTCTTAGGTCTAGCTATCTATTATCGAATATTTGTAGAGGGTCTCTCCTCTATTTTTGTCCCATTAACTAAGTTAATGCAGAAGGCAGTTAAGTTCTAATGGTCAGACGTTTTTGAAAGAAGCTTCCAAGAGCTTAAAGATAAATTGACTACGATGCCAGTATTGGCCTTACTAGAGGGTACATAAGTGTATGCTGTTTATTGTGATGCTTCAAGAATTGGCCTAGAGAGCCTACATTTCTCAGCTATTGAAGAAACATGAACAAAACTATCCAACTCATGATTTGGAGCTTATAGCGATTGTATTTTCTCTTAAGATTTGGCGTCACTATTTTTATGGGGTACAAGTTTATATATTTATAGATCGTAAAAGTTTCCAATATCTCTTCATGCAAAAAGAGTTGAATTTGAGCCAAAGAAGTTGGCTAGAGTTGCTAAAGGACTATAATGTAAACATTCTCTACCACAAAAAAAAAGCTAACGTGGTAGCAGATGCACTTAGTTGACTATCTATCGGCAACCTAGTTCATTTAGAATGGGTACAACAAGAAGTAGTACGAGATGTTCATAGATTTGCCAGCCTAGAAGTCTAATTACTGGAATTTAAAGATGGAGGCATAGTTGCGCAAAATATAGTAGAGTCATCATTAGTGGCATTGGTGATAGAAAAATAGTATGATGATCCTTTATTGATCTAGTATCGAGAAGGGATTCGAGAACATTGAATTACTGCATTTAAGTTGGTAGGAGATGGCACCTTGAGATGCCAAGGCAGACTATGTGTTCCTAATATAAATGGACAGAGGCAGCAAATTATGGTTGAAGCATATTGTTCCCGATAGTTAATTCATCCGGTCTCAACAAAGATGTATCATGACCTTAAGTAGGTCTACTAGTGGAACTACATAAAGAGAAATATAGCAGAGTATGTGCCACAATGCTCTAATTGCCAACAAGTTGAAGAAAAATATCAGAGACTCGATGGCCTAGCTCAGACTATGGACATCCCAATATGGAAATGGGAGGCTATTAATATGGATTTTTATAGGTTTTCCTTTCTCTTTTAAGAGACATGATTTCATTTGGGTGATTATTGATCGATTAACGAAGTCAACCCACTTCTTGCCAGTTAAATCCACCACCACAACTGCAGAGTATGCCAAGATATATATAAGTGAAGTTCTTTGCTTGCATGAATGGTTAGTCATACCATTTAGATTAAAAAACGTCCCATAGATATTTCAAAGAAAAATGGATAATATCTTTAAAGATTATGACTATATATTTCTCTATGTTGATGCTATTTTAGTTTTGTCTGATAACCCCCTCTCCCCATGTCGATACTGTATTGACTTGTCATTTTAATATGAAAATTATCTTATTGTCGTAAGTAATCTTGATACCATGATTAAATATATCATATGGTTTTACACTATCTAGAAAATTAGTTCCTAGCATTATTTCTAACATATCATTATTTCCTTCTGGTTCAACCAATAGTCTTATAGGTATAGTCTTATCTTTAAATTTTAAAATGGTTTCTATCATGTTTGTTATTTCATGCCTCTTTCCATTAAAATCGGTATAAAGATGATTATCTTTTAGTTTATATTGTTGGAGATTGTTACATAGCCTAAGGCTAATGTAATTTCCACTAGCTCCTGTATCTAATAGGATGTGGATGGGAATAAATTGTATACCATTAAAATATTCTCCTTTTATCTTATAATTTTTTATTTCATCATTTTTTGCTTATAAGATAGGTTTTCTAACTCTTTCTGATTGTGTTCTTCTTATCATTGTTGCAGGGTTTATGACTCGAGTTTCCTCAAAGGATAATCGAGATGTGGAATCTTGTTGGTTGTATAAAGGTTTAGATTGTAAATCTAAATCTAATGGTGTATAATTTATTTCTTGTATCTGTGTTATACTAGGCATTTGTATCTGACTAACTTCCTCAAATAGATGGGGATAATCTATTATTTGTTTTATGGCAAAGCAATCAGAATGATGTGTATTAGAAATAGCATATGAGATTACATATGTTATCGAATAGGGTCTATTGTATTTATGAAAGAAATCTTTTCTTTTAAAATCTTGTACTAAGCTTAAAGTTTTAGCAAAGTCTTTATCTAGAAGATGGTATGAAATTCTAGGATAAACATTAAATTTAATCTTTCCGTATTGTAAATTTCCTCGTAGTATTCCTAAGCAGGCTTCTTTCCTGTTTATTATCCTATTATCTATAATAGTTAAATTTATTGGGATATCCAATCCTTCTCTAAATGTGGATTTTATTATTATCTGGATTGCTCCTAGATGTATCCTTCCTAGAGTATTTCGAATTTCTATTTTTATTTTTCGTAATTTATCTTGAATATCTTTTTTGGATAATAAAGGAATCATTATTTTATTAGAAATAACAGAAACTTCTAGTGCTCTTTCCTGGATATTTAATCCGTAAAACAAATGATGTTGTCTTTTTCTTAATCCGAATCTATCAAGTATATTTACGTCAAATCCTGAGTAGTTAGTTAAAGAAAACTTTTCTTTTTTTATTTGTTTTAATTTTCTTTTATCAATAAAAAAATCTTATTTATATTCTCTAACTTGTTCTAACGTTTCTTCTATTATATCCTGGACAATTTCTATTTCATTATTTATCTTGACTGTCTTCTTCTGACGAAGAATAATATTCAGTATCAGTTAATATAAAAATTGTATCGTCTGATTCAACTTCTTCAAAATTATTTAGTTGTATAAATTCTTCTAAATTTATCATTTCTTCGATGTCTTCATCAATTTCTATTTTCTTATTATTATTAGCAAATTTCTTTGGGCATCTATTGGCCTAGTGTCCTATCTCTTTGCAGTAGTAATATTTACATTCTTTTGGATTTATTCTTTTATTATTCCATTTGTAAAAAGGTTTTTGATATCTTGTATATCTTTTATTTTTGTAATATCTAGCCTTTCTCTATTTAAAATATTTTTTTTAAAGAGTTTCTTTTTCTTATATTTTTTTAATCTTTTTGTAATAATAGGGACTTTCACATCCAATCATTATAGACATTTTAGGATTATCACAACATAGACTTACTTTCTTTCTTAATTCTTTTGTTTCTTTAGCTAATATGGCATCTGCACACTATGTACTAAGCTTATATTTTAAATGAGTTATTCTTTTTCCTAAAGTATCGGCTGTTCCGGGATTATAAGTATCTATTAACTTTTTACCCCAAGGGTCTAGTATCTTAGTGAAAAATATCAATAAATACATTTCTGTATTTTTAACTCTGTTATAAACATAGTAATAATAATCTTGAAAGACACAAATATATTTATCTATTTCACACATATCACATAATTTTAATCGTAACAAAGCAATTTTGTATTTTTTAATCATTGCAAGGTCTTTTAAAATATTACTTTCTCCGACAAATTCTAATCTTATAGCTTCTGTAGATCTTGTAATTAAATTAGCAATATTATCTTCAGTACCAAAACTATTATTTCAAAAAGCATCCAGCTAGTTTAGGATAGAATGGAAAATAAATCCAATTATAAATTACTTAATGAAGAAGATCCTTTAAAAATAGAACAAGATTTGTACGAAATACAAAAAATGATAGTTTACTTTAAAAATTTAATAGTTAAAGAAATTCAAACTTTGAAAGATATACTAAATCAAAATGAAATAAATATTGATAAAGAACCTATAAATAAAACCTTAAATATCATATTTCAAAAATAAAAATACCTGAAGGATACGGAGGAAATAATTTAAAATGGTAAGCTCCGACTCAAAAAATTCTGAACTAGATAATCTTATAATAAATATAAAATAATAATAATGATAATAATAATGATAATGATAATAATGATAATAATAATAATGATGATGATAATAATAATGATGATAATAATAATGATAATAATAATAATAATAATAATGATAATAATAATGATAATAATAATGATGATGATAATAATAATAATAATAATAATAATAATAATAATAATAATAATGATAATAATAATAATAATAATTATAATAATAATAATAATAATAATAATAATAATGATAATAATAATAATGATAATAATAATAATGATAATAATAATGATGATAATAATAAAGATGATAATAATAATAATAATAATAATAATAATAATAATAATTTTAATAATAATAATAATAATTTTAATAATAATAATAATAATAATTTTAATAATAATAATAATTATTATTTTTAGGGTATATTGGTGGGAAACAACAGTGAAATAAGAAAATATGATCCTAGAGTTCCTCACATAAAATCTTGATTTGGGGTCGAATAACGATCCTTTTTAGCTGAAATTTGACATGTGAGTTTATTTTATCATGAGTGAACATAATCGGAAAGAAAATTTCAGATTTGACTTTAATGACTCGGGATGACTTTTTGACCCAATTTTTTATCAGAAAATAAATATAGCAATATGGGTGTCATTGGATTCATATTCTTATGAAGATTATGTATTTGAATAGATTTTAATCGTTAGAAAGCATTACGAAAGGCTCAAGTTTTAAAGTGATTATTTAATTTAATTGAGGTTTAGCCTAATTTTGAAATTCAGAAAATATGGGAGTTGACATGTTAAGTGGCATCAACATTAGGAACGTGTTTATAGATTTGCTTAAATTTTTGGGTCTAGGCTAGACATATGGTAATAAGGGTTTTGTTAGTTTCGAAAATCTTATTGTGATTATTTATTTGACTAGATTACCTTGATTTGGAGGCCCAACGAAAAGGGAAGGCTCAAGTCTCAGAGTGATTGCTTGATTAATTGCGGCAAGTAAATTTATAACCCTCAGTTTAAGCTTGTAGATGCTTGTATTTCCGTGTTATATATACTAGGGAGTAATGTGAATTAGACTGGGTTATTGACTATATGATTGAGCTTAAAAATAGAGACGAGGGGTATAAAATGGTGATATAATGACATGTAATGGTGGAATTGATATGTTGTGATTGTAGATTTATTTTGGACATGTGTCACGACCCAAAATGGGCCATGAGTGGCACCCACCCTTAACCTCCTAGGTGGGAGAACCAAAGATGTGAACCCCAACTTATAAAGTATAACAACAACGCGGTAGCTCAAACTTATAAAGTAAGAATTAACAATCCACAAGAGTTTACTACATAACGTTCCCCAAAATCTGAAAGTCATCACATTAAGGACATCTAAATTCTAAAACTAGTCTCGAATTATCAAACACCAAATAAATAAATAACATAACGTGTCTGAAAACTAAGGACACCATGCCATGATAAGAGATTCCATCGCCAGCTAGAAGGATAGCTCACCCTGAAATCTTATGAACTGGAGACTGACCAGAGCTGAGGTCGAGTCGAAGTCGGTGGAACACTCGCTGCACCCCACAAAATAAAACAAGAAAAGATACAAGTAGGGGTCAGTACAGGACAACATGTACTGAGTAGGTATCATCGGCCGAATCAAAATAGGAATCAATATGCAATAAGTAATAGCGGGAAATCAACTGTAGCACTTAACAGGTGGCAACCAACAGGATCAAGATCAAGTGACAACACAGTGAACAATTTCATAACCAATCAACAATATTAAGATCACACATGAGGACTCAAGCCTCCATATCACACTCTTTTGGAAAATGAGTTATTGGAGATTGGGTAGTATTAAGTCATTTTAATTTATTTTCCTTTAATATTACCATGTCGGAACGTGACACCCGATCCAAATATACCATGTCGGAATGTGACACCCGATCCAAATATATCGTGTCGGAACGTGACACACGATCCAAATATATCGTGTCGGAATGTGACACCCGATCCAAATATATCGTGTCGGAACGTGACACCCGATCCAAATATAATTAATTTATCATTCTTCATGATTACATTCCACTTCATTAACAATATTTCATCAAGCCTCCTTTATTCAAGGCACCATTTTTAATAGGGCAAGTTCAAGATTATGGATTTCATGGCCTCAGGATTTCAGACCAATCACAACAACATATCAACCATCCAAACCACAACAATTAAATGCGTAGTAAACTTCACACATTACCCAATGAATATCAATCACTATTAAGAGTCTATCTATGATATAGAATAAAAACCATAACCTACCTCCACCGAAGAACCAAAGTCAAGCAAGCTAATACACCGGTGATTTCCCTTTCTTCGATGCCTCAAAACGTTTCCAATCTATCAAGTATACCATACTTATAAGTAAACGAGTTTGTAGACCTCCATACTATATATATGTTTAACCTAGACCCAACAACTCACCAAATTCTATTATCAATTTCCTAAAACTCAAGCCTAGAGTTAAGTCTTAATTCCTCCAAATAATATAACTTTGATGGATTTCATATAAACACTACATCTAATATTTAATTACATATCTCAATATGTCAAAACTTGAATTACAATATTATGACCATAAGAACAATTTTGGATCAACAACAACATTACGTAAATTAACATCTAAACCGAATGAAAATAATATAATAATAACATTCCAATAATGCCTAGGTACACTGGAACACAAATAATGCGCTGACTATATATATGTTTACATAACTTAGAAATTAGCATGCAGAAAGCAATTGAGTTTAGCCACCTGAATGTAATTGCTCGCTATCTCCTCCTTTTCACTGTTCTGCCTCTTCTTTCGTTTCGTTTTTTTTGTTTCAGTTGTAGCAACTCAGGAAGAAAAATACAACCCTAATCTACTTTAATTTAATAAATAGGGGATAAGTGGTATAGGGTATTAATTAAATTAACACTTTAACCACAAATTTAAATTAAATATCTAAAGTTACCCCTCAATTAAATAACCTTAGTTATCAATTAGTCCAAAGTACCCATTAAAAATTTACGGGGTGAGTCTTTTATGAAATAAAAAGTCATAGTATACAAAACGACCTAAAGGGTCGTTACAACATGTGAAATGAATATGTTGATGTGAGATAGGAAAAATTATTGTTGTTGTCATGTTATTATCATGAATTATATGAACATGAATTGATTGCATTGGTTCTGACATATTGTGTTGAGACTGAAAATAATATGAAACAAAAAGAGTCAGGCCACACACTTCGTGGAAGGTATTATGAAATAAAGAGGTCGGGCCACACATTCTGTGGTAGGTATTATAAAACAAAGAGGTCGGGCCACACGCTCCGTGGCAGGATATATATATTGAGGGGATGGGCCACACTCTCCGTGGCAGGTTACATGGACAAAAATGTCCCCCATAGGTTTCAAACTATAATTTAGTGGATGTGTACCGATAGGATAGACATGCATCATCTCATTGTATTACATCACATTTTGTTGATATTTGTATATTCGTGTTTACCCCTTTATTGCTCTGTATATGTTGAACTTGACTTGATATGATTCATTGATGAGTATTCGTGGACTGTATTACTGTTATTATTATACAAGTGTAGAGTTGTGTTGGTTTATGTAGGTTGTAGTTAAGGAGGTTCGGTTGGGAGGACATGATACTTGTATCTATTGAGCTTTGCTTAGTTTTAGTTGTCCACTTGCTGAGTAACGTGTTGTTTGGTACTCACCCCTTGCTTCAAAACTTGTGTAGGTTGTGAACTCGGACCTGCTTGATCTCCTACTATTTTCTACTACATCTGAGGCTATCATTCCGAGTATTGAGGTAGCTGTTACATCCATCTAGCGGACACCTCTTACTATTTTATTATGATTTAGTCCTATTCTAGAGACAAAGACATTGTGACTGTATTTGCTTTCGTACTTTGGTAATATATTAGTGGCTTGTATACGTGACAACTAGTCTTGGGGAATTTGAGACTATTTATTTGTCTTTGAATAAGTTAAACCTTGCTTTATATCAATTACTTCCGCATTCACTTTCTGTTGAGTTTTAGGCTGACTTATCTTGGTGGGTTGAGATGAGTTCCATTACACCCGTATGTGGTTTGTGACAAAATGGTAACAGAGCCCCATGTTAATAGGTCTAACGTGTATATAAGTCAAGTCTAAGTAGAGTCTTGAGGATCAGTATAGAGACGTCTGTACTTATCTTCGAGAGGCTATGAGGACTTTTAGGAAATTTTCCCTTTGTTCTTTCACTCTGTATCGTGCGTGTTTACTTGTGTGGTACTAAATTTTTCATGTCCTTTTTGATAGATGGCTAGGACCAGAACTATGGCTAGAGGTAGAGGAATAAAGGCACTCCCCAAGGTTGATATTGGGACCCCAACTAGGGGTAGAGATAGAGTCTGAGCTATAGACCATGGTCAGGAGGTGGAAGCAGGCAGAGGCCATGCCCGAGGAGCGGCACCAGCAAGAGGTTGTGCTAGAGAGGCTTCTCTTGATCCATAGATTGATGCTAGAGAGGAACAGGTCCCTCCAGAGCTTGCTACTGCACCATTGCTTCATGCCACTTTGATGCGAGTATTGGATGCTCTCAAAGGATTTAATTAGAGTGTGAGGGAGAATGGTACACTTGAGGGTTCTCAAACTAGAGCAGGAGCTCAAACCCAGGGCAACATCAAATTCCAATTGTTCAGGGTCTAGTGGGCCATTCACCTATGGGCCTTAGAGCTGATGAGGATGGAGGGGGAGCCCATGGTGCACTTGTAATCATATTAACTAACGACGAGAAATGACGATAAGAGAGGTTCCAAAAAATAGACCCCTCCCCACAGTTTTAGGGTGGGAAGACTGAGGATGCACACTAGTTCTTGACCATGTGCCGAGAGTTGTTGGAGGTAGTAAGGTTAGCTGAGACACATGGATTTTGTTATACTACACTATAGTTACTTGGACCATCCAAAGAGTGGTGGAGATTGTATATGAGTTCTAGGCCAGTTGGGTCACCCCAGATGACTTAGGACGAGTTTGCTAGTGCCTTTTATGACTGTTTCATCCCCTGGAGTATAAAGGAAGAAAGCCGATTATGGTTCGAGAATTTGAGTCAAGAGGGTCTTACTGTTGCTGAGTATCAGACTCATTTCTACCAGTTGTCCAGGCATGACATGTTTGTCCTTCCTGATAAGACAGAGCGGATTTGTAGATTTGTGCGAGGACAGAACTATACTATTCGTACAATAGTTTTTCGACCCACCCGTGAGGGCTTTTCCTTCTAGTCCATTATGGGTACTGCCAAGAAGGCAGATTTGATAGAGAGAGAGGAGTTTGGGGACCCCAAAAGGGCCTGTGCTTCTAGTCAGTTTTCGTGTACCTCATCTATAGGTAGAGGGTCTTATATAGAAGGTGGTTCCTTCCAGTGTAGAGGACCAATTCATGCATCTATGCCGGCTTCTGAGGATTTTCAGACACCTCGTGAGTCTTATAGTACAGGTCAGAGTTACCAGGGGTCATAGTAGAGGCTGGTGAGCCGGGTGGTTATACAAGTTCTTCAGGTTCATCGCAGAGGTTTCGCATAGGAAAGCATGTTATATTGTGGAGATACGGATCATATTTCATAGCAGTGTACATCTCAGGGTCGAGGAGGAACCGAACTTAGTTCTTCAGTAGTAGTTAGAGGACCAGCGCCACCGGTCAAAGGTTGAGGTAGAGCCCAGACTAGTAGAGATGGTCGCACTCCTGGTAGGGGTGCTGGTGGTGCTATAGTCCCTCAAGGAGGAGGTAGAGATATTGGGCAGGTCGGAGGTGGTAGGGGAACTCAGTGTTATGATTTTCCAAGGAGACCCAAGGCTGAGGCTTCCAACATAGTTATCACAGGTATTGTCCTAGTTTGCCATCGACCTGCATCTGTATTATTTGATTCAGGGTCTACATTTTCCTATGTGTCTTCTTATTTTGCATCTGACTTTGATTTGACATGTGATCGTATGTCTGTGCCCATTCATATTTCTACATCCATGGGTGAACCCTTAGTGGTGGATCAAGTATATCAATCCTGTCTTGTATCTTAGGTCGGGTATTATACTTGGGTAGATATGATTATTCTGGGGATGGTAGATTTTGATGTGATATTGGGTATGAATTGGCTTTCTCCCCATTGTGCTATTCTCAATTGTTATGCTAAAACTATTACCTTAACAATACCTGGTGCCTCGAGGATTGAGTGGAAGGGTACTAGTGGCTCCTATCCCAGTAAGGTTATCTCATATATTCATGCTCAGAGGTTGATTGATAAAGGGTATATGTCTTATTTGGCCTTTATTTGGGATACCAGTATTGAGTCACCTCCTATAGAGATGGTTCCAATGGTTAAGGAGTTTTCTGATGTATTTCCTACTGATCTTCCTGGTATTTCTCTGATAGGGACATTGATTTTGCTATTGACTTAGATCCTGGCACTAAACCCATTTATATTGCTCCATATCGCATGGCTCCAATTGAGTTGATGGAGTTGAAGGATCAGTGGCAAGACTTGCTGAGTAAGGGGTTTATTCGCCCTAGTGTGTCGCCTTGGGGTGCACCGGTTCTGTTTGTAAAGAAGAAAGATGGGACTATGAGGATGTGTATCGATTAGAGGCAGTTGAACAAGGTAACTATTAAAAATAAGTATCCTCTTCCCCGTATTGATGATTTATTTGATTAGTTAAAGGGAGCGACATTATTTTCCAAAATAGACTTGAGGTCCGGTTATCATCAGTTGAAGATTAGGGCATTGGATATCTCTAAGACAGCTTTACAGACTTGTTATGGTCACTACGAGTTCTTCGTGATGTCATTTAGGTTGACCAATGCCCCCACAACATTCATGGAGTTGATGAACGGAGTGTTTCACCCGTACTTGGATTCTTTTGTGATAGTATTCATTGATGAAATCTTGGTGTATTCCAAGATTGAGGCAGATCATGTCCGCCATTTGAGGTTGGTACTTCAAAAGTTGAGGGAAGAAAAGTTGTATGCAAAGTTCTCCAAGTGTGAATTTTGGCTTGATTGTGTGATATTCTTAGGACACGTGGTGTCCAAAGAGGGGATTAGAGTGGATCCAGCTAAGATTGAGGCAGTTCGAGGTTGGACAAGGCCTACTTCTCCTACTGAGATTCATAGTTTTGTGGGGTTAGCCGGTTATTACAGACGGTTTATGCAGGGAATCTCCACTATTGCAGCTCCACAAACTAGATTAACTCAGAAGGCTGTGGATTTTTATTGGTCCGATGATTGTGAGGCGAGCTTTCAAAATCTCAAGACTTTATTGACTTCGGCTCCAGTTTTGATGCTACCTGAAAAATGTATGGGCTTTACTGTATAATGTGATGCTTTCGGTGTTGGTTTAGGTGGAGTGTTGATGCAAAAGGGGAAAATGGTTGCCTATGCTTCAAGACAGTTGAAGGCCCATGAGAAAAACTATACTACTCATGATTTAGAGTTAGCAGCTGTGGTTTTCGTTCTTAAGTTGTGGCATTATTACCTATACGGTGTGCATTGCGATGTCTTCACCAATCATAGAAGTCTTCAGTATATATTCAGTTAGAGAGATCTGAACTTGAGGCAATGTAGATGGCTTAAGATATTGAAGGACTATGATATAACTATATTTTATCACCCAGGAAAAGCCAATGTGGTAGTGGATGCTTCGAGTAGGAAGTCATCTAGTATGGGGAGTCTTGCGGCGATTCGAGTTGAGGAGCGACCATTGGCTAGAGATGTTCAGAGGCTAGCTAATAGCCTTATCCGATTGTAGATTTCAAAGAATGGTGGTGTTCTTGCCTTTGTGGAGGCAAGTTCTTCCTTGGTTGAGAATATTCGAGAGAGACAGTTTGAGGATGAGAAGTTATGTATCATTCGAGACAATGTATTAAGAGGTGAAGCTAAGAAGGCGGTACTTGATTCAGAAGGCGTATTGAGGATTGGCGGCAGAATTTGTGTTCCTAATGTAGGTGACCTGACTAGACTTATTTTGGAAGAGACTCATTGTTCAAGGTATTCCATCCATCTGGGATCAGCCAAGATGTATCATGATCTGGGCCAGCACTATTGGTGGTGTGGGATGAAGAAGGATATCGCAGAGTTCGTGTCCAAGTGTTTGACTTGCCAGCAAGTAAAGTGTGAGCACCAGCGGCCTAGGGCTATGAGTCAGAGGATGCCTATTCCCACTTGGAAGTGGGAAATGATAACTATGGACTTCGTTGTGGGTTTACCTCCCACAGTGGGTGGTTATGATTCTATATGGGTGGTTGTTGACAGACTGACAAAGTCTGCCCATTTTATTCTGGTTAAGGTGGGTACACAGCGGATAAGCTAGCCCAGTTGTATATTAGACATATCGTTCAGCTTCATGGTGTCCTAGTATCCACTGTTTCGGATCAAGGTTTAGTATTTACTTCGCACTTTTGGCAGGCATTACATCACGGTTTGGGCACTAGACTTGATATGAGTACAACTATTCACCCACAGACCAATAGTCAGTCCAAGCGGACGATTCAGGTGTTGGAGGACATGCTCCGAGCTTGTGTTATCGATTTTGGTGCTAGATGGGATCAACACTTGCCCTTAGCAGAGTTTGCCTATAATAACAGTTATCAGTCCAGTATCCTGATGGCCCCATTTGAGGCTTTGTATGGTAGGTGGTGTCAATCCCCTATTGGATGGTTTGACTTAGCTGAGATGGACTTCTTAGACAAAGACTAGCTTAGAGATGCTATGGAGCAGGTTCATAGGATTCAGGGTAAACTCTTGACAGCCCAAAGTAGGCAGAAGAGTTATGCAGATCGGAGAGTTCGACCATTGGAGTTTATGGTGGGTGATCACATTTGGCTTTGAGTGTCACCCATGAAGGGTGTGATGCAGTTCGGGAGGAAGGGCTAGCTCAGCCCTCAAATCATTGGGCTATTTGAGATTTTGGCGCGAGTTGGAGAGGTAACTTATAAATTGGCCTTACCACCTAGCTTATCGGCCATGCATAATGTGTTTCATGTTTCTATGCTTCGGAACTATGTTCCAGATGAGTCCCATGTGTTATCACTCAATTCAGTGGAGTTGGGTCCAGATCTGACATTTGAGGAGGAGCCTGTAGCCATTCTAGATAGGCAGGTTCGTAAGCTTAGAACCAAGGAGATAGCTTCAGTGAAGGTATAATGGAAGCACCATTCAGTCAGAGTGGCAACTTGGGAGACAGAGGCTGATATGCATGCTAGATATCCCCAGCTTTTCGAAGCTTCCAGTCGGAGTAGCGACTTGGGAGACAGAGGCTGATATGCGTGCTAGATATCCCCAGCTTTTCGAAGCTTCAGGTCGGAGTGGCGACTTGGGAGACAGAGGTTGATATGTGTGCTAGATATCCCCAGCTTTTCGAAGCTTCAGGTACTTTCTTTTACTTTATGTTCGAGGAAGAACATGGTTTTTAGTGGTGGATGATGTAATGTCCCGTTAGATAATTTTGAGAATGAGTCCTCCTCCTTTCATAAAAGACCCTTTTCGTAAATTTAAGTTAAAATTTTTTGACCTTTCGGTAACTTTGGTTAATTAGTTGAGGGATAATTTTAGAGAATTAATTTAATTGATGGGCTAAAGTATTAATTTATTTAATACCCTATACCACTTTTTTTGTATTTATTAAAATGGGTTAGTAGAATTTATAAATTTTTATACATAATTAGTTTGGAAAAGGAAAAAAAAGAAAAGAAAAATAAATAAATATATATATATATATATATATATATATATATATATATATATAATCTGATCGCTTTATTCCATCATATGTAACGAGAAAGAAAAAAAAGCGACGACGAACACAAAAACTAGAGGAAAAAAATATGGAGGAAAAAAGAAAAGAAAGGAGAAAAGAAAAATAAAGGAGAAGAGAAAAACAAAGATTTTTATTCCCAAACGTCAAGGTAATTATTCTCATCCTTTCCATTAAATTTTCATGCGATTATGAACATATTTTTAGGGTATATTGGTGGGGAAACAACGTTGAAATAAGAAAATATGACCCTAGGGTTCCTCACATAAAATCTTGATTTGGGGTCGAATAACGATCCTTTTTAACTAAAATTTGACATGTGAGTTTATTTTATCATGAGTGAACATAATCGGAAAGAAAATTTCATATTTGACTTCAATGACCCGGGATGACTTTTTGACCCAATTTTGGATCCGAAAATAAATATAGCAATATGGGTGTCATTGGATTTATATTCTTATGAAAATTATGTATTTGAATAGATTTTAATCGTTAGAAAGCATTATAAAAGGCTCAAGTTTTAAAGTGATTATTTAATTTAATTGAGGTTTAGCCTAATTTTGAAATTCAGAAAATATGGGAGTTGACATGTTAAGTGGCATCAACATTAGGAACGTGTTTATAGATTTGCTTAAATTTTTGGGTCTAGGCTAGACATATGGTAATAAGGGTTTTGTTAGTTTCAAAAATCTTATTGTGATTATTTATTTGACTAGATTACCTTGATTTAGAGGCCCAACGAAAAGGGAAGGCTCAAGTCTCAGAGTGATTGCTTGATTAATTGAGGCAAGTAAATTTCTAAACCTCAGTTTAAGCTTGTAGATGCTTGTATTTCTGTGTTTTATGTACTGGGGAGTAATGTGAATTAGACTGGGTTATTGACTGTATGATTGGCCTTAAAAAGGGAGATGAGGGGTATAAAATGGTGATCTAATGACATGTATTGGTGGAATTGATATGTTGTGATTATGAATTTATTTTGGACATGTGAAATGACTATGTTGATGTGAGATAGGAAAAATTATTGTTGTTGTCATTTATTATCGTGAATTATATGAACATGAATTGATTATATTGGTTCTGACATATTGTGTTGAGACTAAAAATAATATGAAATAAAAGGGGTCAGGCAACACACTCCTTGGAAGGTATTATGAAACAAAGGGGTCAGGCCACATTCTCCGTGGCAGGTATTATAAAACAAAGGGATCGGGTCACACTCTCTGTGGCAGGATATATATATATTGAGGGGACGGGCCACACGCTCCGTGGCAGGTTACATGGATAGAAATGTCCTCCATGAGTTCCGAATTGTAATTCAGCGGATGTGTACCGATAGAACATACATGTATCATCTCATTGCATTGCATCATATTTTGTTGATATTTGTGTATTTGTGTTTACCCCTTTATTGCTCTGTATATGCTGAACTTGACTTGATATGATTCATTGATGAGACTATTGATGAGTATTCATGGACTGTATTACTGTTATTATTGTACAAGTGTAAAGTTAGGCTGGTTTATGTAGGTTGTAGTTAAGGAGGTTCGGTTGGGAGGACATGAGTACTTGTATCTATTGAGGTTTGCTTAGTTTTAGTTGTCCACTTGCTGAGTAACGTGTTGTTTGGTACTCACCCCTTGCTTCAAAACTTGTGTAGGTTGTGAACTCGGACCTGCTTGATCTCCTACTATTTTCTACTACATCCGAGGCTATCATTCCGAGTATTGAGGTAGCTGTTACATCCATCTAGCGGACACTTCTTATTATTTTATTATATTTTAGTCCTATTCTAGAGACAAAGACATTGTGACTGTATTTGCTTTCGTACTTTGGTAATATATTAGTGGCTTGTATACGTGACAACTAGTCTTGGGGAATTTGAGACTATTTATTTGTCTTTGAATAAGTTAAACCTCGCTTTATCTCAATTACTTTCGCATTCACTTTCTGTTGAGTTTTAAGTTGACTTATCTCGGTGGGTTGAGATGAGTGTCATCACACTGATATGTGGGTCGTGACAATAATGGACATCTTTTTGGTGAATCTTTGAAATATCTTTTTTCTTGAAAATTATTTACAGTATTAAAATCCTCAGTCTTTCCAATTTGCATAAAATGGTACGCAAAATATCTTTCTTCTTTGTGAAAATCTGGTCCGGCAGAAATAAACTTAAGGACCATAATATCTTTTATGATTATCGTTGGGTTATTGAGATAACAATATTTTACTCTGTCTTGTATCCATGAAAGTAATCTACTAATTTCTAGAAAATTTGTTGAAGTAAGATAAATATAATTTATCACTCCAAAATTAAACCAGTATCTAATTTCTTGAAGGAATGAATCTTGCAAGTAATTGATTCGAGGATATATCCCCGTAAAATTGATGTATCTGTTGGGAGTTATTTTAAGAGAAAATAAATCTCTCATTATCTATTCTTGATCTTCAATGGCTTGAAGTAGCTTATTGAATTTTTCTTTATATCCCAAAGTAATTTCTTTTTGAGGCAATTGGGGTCTAAAAGATATTTTTTTATACTTATCTTTTTCCTCTGTAGTTGTCGAGGTATTATCATCTTTTTACACTTTTATCAAACTATTAACAATATCATAAGAATCGCTACACTGTCCAATTTTGGACGTTATCTGGGCATATTTGCTGATTAATTTGTCAACAATCAGTTATTCACAATCAAAATTAGCAATTTTGATAATATCCGAAACTGTCATTTGAATATCTTTAAATCCTTTATCAATATCTTGAAGATGGTCTTTAATTCTTTCCATCTCTGGTGAGAAAATCTGCTGTAATATTTTTATCAGTTCGAATAATTTCAATATCAAAAAAGTATTCAGACAAAAGCATTTGTCATCTGATAAATCATTTCTATTCCGATTTTGATGGATGATTATTATGAACAAAATTCTTTACTTGAGTATTATCAGTTCTACGAGTAAATTATTTTGGTAGTAAGAAGTAATATAATTTTTGATAATTTTTTACTATGGCTAATAATTCTTTTTCATTAATATGATATCTAGTTTGTGTATCTGAAAAGATTTCAGAACAATATCTGCATAAACTTTTTCCTATCTTATTTTTATTAAGATCATAATCTATCTTTTTTAATAATTCTTGAAATGGATTTTCTTAGTTTAGCCAAATTCTGAATATAATCTGAAGCATAGTTAAGTAATCCTAAAAAGCTTTGTACTTGCTTTTTATCGACTAATTTATCTGGGAAAACAGATATCGTTTCAATGATATGGCTTTATAATTTTTTACCATTTCCGATATTATCATTCTTAAAATTTCTATCTCATTTTTTAATAAGCTTGCTTTCTTTTTAGAAAGTGCTAATTCATTTTCTAAGAATAAGTTAGTAAACTTATTTAGGTGTATCAAGTGTTCTTCAAGGTTATCAGACAAAATTAAAATATCATCAACGTAAACAAATATATAGTCATAATCTTTAAAGATATTATCCATTTTTCTTTGAAATATTTGTGGGGCATTTTTTAATCCAAATGACATGACTAACCATTCATATTGCCCTTCAGGGGTAGAAAATGCAATATAATGAATACTATCTTTATTCATTTTTATCTGCCAAAATCCGCTTTTACAATCAAACTTAGAAAATATCTTTTTGTTAGTAGTTTTATTAATTAGACCTTCTTTATGTGGTAAGAAATATCCATCAAATATAGTATTATCATTTAATCTTTTATAATTAATAACCATTCTTGGTTTATTTCGTACTATCTTTGCATGGTTTCTAACAATAAAGGCTGGTGAACTGTGATGGGAGTTACTATGTCTTATTATTCTAAGACTTAATAATTCCTTAATCTGTTTTTAGAATTCTTCTTGGTCATCGGGGTTGTATCTCATTGGTTTCACTCTAATAACTTTATTTTTATCTTTCATTTCTAGCTTGGCTTCTATCTTATTTTTATCCCAAAATTCTAAGGGATTTTCGAAAAAATATTTTTCTAATTTTATTTTGATCATATCCAAGCTTTCTTCTAATTTATTAAAGGTTATTTGGTATTCTAACATATTGTTAGATCGTTGATTAATTGTTTGAAGGTTGTCCCAATCCATATCATATTGAAGTAAAGGAGTACTTTTTAGAAAAATTGGTTTGTTATTATATCCTATATCACCACGCTGGGATGTGCGGGGTTTAAAGTGAATAGGCAGTCTTTTGAAGTAAGCAGTTTTAAATTATTTTACCACAATAATATGTTGGCAAGGAGTTTGGAATTTTATTAGAAATAAAACTCTATCATATAAAACAGTATAAAACATTTCTAAAAAGTTATTTCCTAATAGAACATCTTATCCGGTATTATGGAAATCAAATGGTGGGCATTTTATTAGAAAATATCCTAGTAGTATAATTGGTTGAGCAATGCCTTTAGACATTGTGATGATATTATTAGATATATCTCTTCCTTTGATAATAGATAATTCTTGATGGTACTCTTTGGAAAATATTTCTGATATACAATAATATTTTCCCGATCTATTATCTATATAAACAACAAAATATTCTACTTTATAATCTTTGTACGTTATTCCTATTGGTATGTAGATACTGTATTGACTTATCATTTTGATATGAAAATTATCTTATTATCGTAAGTAATCTTGATACCATGATAAAATATATCATATGGTTTTACACTCTCTAGGAAAATGGTTCCTAGTATTATTTCTAACATATCATTATTTCCTTCTGGTTCAACCAATAGTCTTATAGGTATAGGGTTATCTTTAAATTTTAAAATGGTTTCTATTATGTTTGTTATTTAATGTCTCTTTCCATTAAAATAAGTATAAAGATGATTATCCTTTAGTTTATATTGTTGGAGATGGTTACATATCCTAAGGCTAATGTAATTTCCACTAGCTCCTGTATCTAATAGGATGTTGATGGGAATAAATTATATACCATTAAAATATTCTTCTTTTATCTTATAATTTTTTATTTCATCATTTTTTGCTTCTAAGATAGGTTGTCTAACTCTTTCTGATTGTGTTCTTCTTATCATCACTGCATGGTTTATGATTCGAGTTTCCTCAAAGGATAATAGAGATGTGGAATCTTGTTGATTGTACAAAGGTTTAGATTGTAAATCTAAATGTAATGGTGTTTCTTCTATTTCTTGTATCTGCATTATACTAGGCGTTTGTATCTGATTATCTTCCTCAAATAGATGGGGATAATCTATTGTCTCTTTTATGGCAAAGCAATCTGAACGATGTGTATTAGAAATAGCATATGAGATTATATATGTTATCGAATAGGGTCTATTGTATTTATTAAAGAAATCTTTTCTTTTAAAATCTTATACAAAGCTTAAAGTTTTATCAAAGTCTTTATCTAGAAGATGATATAAAATTCTAGGATAAACATTAAATTTAATATTTCCGTATTATAAATTTCCCCGTAGTATTCCTAAGAAGGATTCTTTTCTGTTTATTATCCTATTATTTATAATACCTAAATTTGTTGGGGTATCTAATCTTTCTCGAAAGGTGAATTTTATTATTATCTAGATTGCTCCTATATGTATCCAACCTAGAGTATTTTGAATTTCTATTTTTATTTTTTATAATTTATCTTGAATATCTTTTTTGGATAATAAAGGAATCATTATTTTATTAGAAGTAACAGAAACTTCTAGTGCTCTTTCCTGGATATTTAATCCGTCAAACAAATGATGTTGACTTTTTCTTAATTCGAATCTATCAAGTATATTTACGTCAAATCCTGAGAAGTTAGTTAAAGAAAACTTTTCTTTTTGTATTTGTTTTAATTTTCTTTTATCAATAAAAATATCTTGTTTATATTCTCCAACTTGCTCTATCGTTTTTTCTATTTATATCAGTTTCTATTTTATTATTCATTTTGACTGTCTTTTTCTGACGAATAATAATAATTTGTATTAGTTAATATTAATATTGTATTGTCTGATTCAACTTCTTCAACATTATTTAGCTGTATAAATTCTTTTGAATTTATCATTTCTTCGATGTCTTTATCAATTTCTATTTTTTTGTTATTATTAGTAATTTTTTTGGGTATCGATTGGAATAGTGTCCTGTCTCTTTGCAGTAGTAATATCTGCATTCTTTTAGATTTTTTTTATTATTCCTTTTGTAAAAAGGTTTTTGATATCGTGTATATCCTCTCTTTTTATAATATCTAGCCTTTCTCTTTTTAAAATATTTTTCTTAAAGAGTTTCTTTTTCTTATATTTTCTTTTAATCTTTTTGTATTAATAGGGACTTTCACATCCAATCATTATAGGCATTTTAGGATTATCACAACATAGACTTACTTTCTTTCTTAATCCTTTTGTTTTTGTAGCTAATATGGTATTTGCACATCATGTACTAAGCTTATCTTTTAAATGAGTTATTCTTTTTCCTAGAATATCAGCTGTATCGGGATAATAAGTATCTATTAACTTTTTACCCTAAAGGTCTAGTATCTTAGTGAAAAACATCGATAAATACATTTCTGTATTTTTAATTCTGTTATAAAAATAATAATAATAATCTTGAAAGACACAAATATATTTATCTATTTCACACATATCACATAATTATAATCTTAATAAAGAAATTTCGTATTTTTTAATCATTGCAGGGTCTTTTAAAATATTACCTTCTCCGGCAAATTCTAATCTTATAGCTTCTATAGCTCTTGTAATTAAATTAACGATATTATCATCGGTTCCAAAAATATCATTTTTAGTGGCATCATTTAAGTTTTGCCAAAATCTTAGCACATTATTTAATAGACTTCGTTCTATAAAATATTTAGTGGTGTCATAATTCATTTTGTTTACTGTTACTGCTGTCCTTAAAGAAGTTTCTCATTTATCTATAGCTTCTTCAGTATTATTAATGCAATCTAAATCTAGATATAATCCAAACGAATTAATCGCTTCACTTTTCATTGATCCCACGGGTGTGTGACTATCTTTTGTTCTTAATGCAGCATTTACAACTGCATAAGTCCTACTGGGTCTATTAAAACTTATTCGGCTAGTTTCAGCCTGAGTAGGAAGCTCAGTAATATTAGGATTAAAATCTACTTCTTCTGGTTTGACTATATCCATTTTTAAGTTTATCATATCAGCTTCATTTTTTAACTGAGTTTCTTTTATATTTATTATAAGATTATCTAGTTCAGAATTTTCTGAGTCGGCGCTTACCATTTTAAATTATTTCTTTTGTATCCTTCAGGTATTTTTATTTTTGAAATATGGAATCCAATGATATCTAAGATTTTATTTATAGGTTCTTTATCAACATTTATTTCTTTTTGATTTAATATATCTTTCAAAGTTTGAATTTCTTTAACTATTAAATTTCCAAAGTAAATTATCGTTTTTTGTATTTCGTACAAATCTTGTTCTATTTTTAGAGAATCTTTTTCATTAAGTAATTTATAATTGGATTTATTTTCCATTCTATCCTAAACTAGCTGGATGCTTTTTGAAATAATAGTTTTGAAGCAATTTTATATTATCTCATTCTCTTATTATATCATCTTCATTAGCGTGTATTATATTTTGTACTCTTCTTACTTATTCAATTTTACCAGGGTCTAACCTTTTTAAATATCTTTTGTAAGATTCGTCTTTTATCTTAGCAACCCTTAAGTTTTTCTGAAAGGTCAAATACAGATGGTTATCTAATCTTATTTCTGTAAAGAAAGGTAATTTATTCATTATCCTATGATAAAAGGATGGGTTTTAATTTCGAGTTGAATGAGTTTTATGTTATCTGATAGTTCTTCTATGACTCTGTCATAGTCATCTAATATTTGTTTTGTTCTAATAATAGAATCTCTTATGTTTTCGTTGTTATCTTTCAAAAGTAATCGTAATAATTTTTTGCATTTTTCTTTGCCGTCTTGAGTATCCTTTAAATGTTTACTAAACTTCCATAGATAATTATTATCTATTTTTATATCTGAAAAAGAGGGATGCCTTTTCATTATATGTCTATGTCATTAAATTTTTTATCACATCTTAAATAGTTAGTTATTTTATCAAATTTATCTTCACTGTTTTCTTGTCTAATATTAATATCTAAAGAGGACATGGACATGTTTTGAGTAATATCTACCTCTACGTCTTTAATATCTATCATGACTCTGATACCAACGGGAAGAGGGGGTCCAGAAAATCGTTGGTTCGATAAGTTAAGTATCCGGATAGGTATATTTTCATATCTAATAACATTATCATCTTATTTAACAAGTAAAATAAAGCTTCCTGAGTAGGAATATGTTATGTCTAAAATTAACATAATTTTTGAATTAGAGTAATTTTTCAGAGCAACAGGATATTATAACAACATAATATCTTAACTTGAATAAACAGTCAAGAGTCCAACACGCTTTCATACCTGTCCCGTTTAGACCAAAATTACATTGGGTATCCGTCGAGACTTTTACCGAAAATTGCAATCCCAACTTGAAAACAGATAACTTCTCTGGCGTTCCTTTAGCATTACGCAGCACAACCTTAGTTCATTTTCTACTCTAAGGCGTAAGGGTGATATGGAAGGGGAGTCCATTTTTTTTATAAAAGAAAAATAATTATAACAGAAATAATAAAATTTTTCTCTAGAAAATACTCACAATTTTTTTAGTTATTATTCATAATGAAGATGTATGTACAAAGAAAAAGAAGACTGATGATTTCTCGATGCCCCCTTCATTTCCAAACTGTCCCCTTTTATAGACGAAGGAGATGGACTTCAACTGACGGACTTCAAACTTACATTTTCTTGTTTAATAGTACTTGACAATGACTTTATACTTAAACATTTAAATAAAAATGACTTTTCTACAAAAATGACAAAGATGTCATCTTTATCTTCTTGTAATGACCCATTATGCCATTTTGAGAATGAGTCCTCCTCCTTTCATAGAAGACACTTTTCGTAAATTTAAGTTGAAAATTTTGGACCTTTCGGTAACTTTGGTTAATTAGTTAAGGGATAATTTTAGAGAATTAATTTAATTGATGAGCTAAAGTGTTAATTTATTTAATACTTATACCACTTTTCTTATATTTAATAAAATAGGTTAGTAGGGTTTGTAAATTTTAATACATAATCAGTTTGGAAAAGGAGAAAAAATATAATAAAAGAAAAGAACAAAAATAAATATATATAGATACATAATCTGATAGCTTAATGCCATCAGATGTACGCGAAAAGAAAACGAGAAATAGAAACGGGAAGAAAAAATATGGAGGAAGAAAGAAAAGAAAGGGAAAAAGAAAAATAAAGGAGAAGAGAAAAATAGGGATTTTCATTCCAAAGCATCAAGGTAATTATTCTCATCCTTTCCATTAAATTTTTATGCGATTATGAACATAATTTTTAGGGTATATTTGTGGAGAAATAATGCTAAAATAAGATAATATGACCCTAGGGTTCTTCACATAAAATCTTAATTTGGGGGTCGAATAACGATCCGTTTTAGCTGAAATTTGACATGTGAGTTTATTTTATCATGAGCAAATATAATCGGAAAGAAAATTTCAGATTTAAATTCAATGACATAGAATGAGTTAGTTTCCGAATTTTGATATATTGAGATAGATAATTAAATATTAGGTATATTATATTTTATGAATTCTATTAAATGTATGATATTAGGGACATTAGAACCTAACCGTAGACTTAAAATTTGGAAATATGAGAGTTGACATGTTATTTGACATCAACATTAGGAACTTGATTATAGATTTGGGTAGGTTGTAACAACCCCTAAAATGTTGTATGTCGGTATTTCAATTTTTAACAAAAATAATACAGCCTCTGTATTTTGAGCAAAACTTTTCATAGGTTGGTCCAAATTAGGTGATTCAAATTTCTGGGTTGGTCCATATTTTGAACATATCTTAAGATTCAGAGTATAAGTAGGTCAAATAAATTAGTCTTTGCAAGATATAGTACTGTGACGGAATTGAGTGTTTATAGAAGAAAATTCATATCTCACTGTAGTTTGCTCCAAATTGGTTGATTCTTGAACGATATGAAACTATACTTCCATATATACAATTCTTATGAAGACACCAAATCCTAATAAGGAATTTATCTTATTCAAAAGCAGCTCCGAAAAAGAGTATTCTGTTAAAAAGAACTCATCTTACCTACCATGGAAAGATCTAGATACATTTGACATCACTCATGACATAAATTGTCCTCCATTTAACATCATCCATAACATCAATATATTCCATTAAATATACAAATTTTTTTTATAATTATTTTATTTATTATTAGGTCGCTCTTTCCCACCTATAAATACCCACCTATAAATACCCGCCTTATTTCTTTATTTTATTCATCAAGCTTTCTTAAGCAACTCTTCTATCTATATACTTCATCTCAAATCTAGTTTTAGTTTTAGTAGTATAAAAATACTATTCCGGTGATTCTTATACTCCGGGTAGTACACAAAACGCTCCAGCGAGAAGAAAAGGCTAGGGGTCCAAAAGTATTCTAATTCGGAATAAAGCTTTGGATTTAAGGTATGTAAGACTTTCATAGCATTGGATTGAGTTCATCCATGCGCCCAATATTTAAATTCATTATAATTGAGTTATATTTGAGTTTTATCCAAATCTTAAATTCTAAATGAATTAATTCTTCTTCTATTGAGTTTGATAAATTTATGCATTAATATTATTGTTGTTATCTCTCATATTATTGGAATTATTGTTAATGGCAACTTTACCATGAATCCTAATTGATTTGATGTTCATGAATATTTTTACACATTTTTTTTGAGTAAAGATGTTGGCTTTTTATTATTTTCATTGATAAAAAGAAAGTTATATGAATTAATACTATATATGTATTTTATTGAGTTTTGAAAGAGCAAAAGAGTTGAGTTTGAATGAATTTGAGCAAATGATCTTTTGAGCAAGATGTTTTGATGAGATGTAAATGATGTTTTTGGAAGTATAATGATTGATGAAATGAAATGAGATAAGTTTAATGATTTAAATTAAAGTCCAATGAGACTAGATGATGAGTTTAATATGAGCACATATTTTGGGAGTAGTATTGAGCACCGAGTTGGGTAAGAGTTTAATTGACTCAAACCCCAGAACTACGTAGCCAGCGTAGGATGGAGGCTATGCCTCTTAAGTCCCAAAAAGAGGACTTTGATGAGTGGATCCAAGATGGTGATGTCTATTATTCTGGAAAGGTATTGGATGGATGTGGCAACGACATCGCTTCATTGTATCATCGCTAGCTCATAAGTGATGGTTGTCGGTTAGAGAAACTCCCAACTGAGTAAGCATTGCTTATTACTATTATTTTTATATTTTAAACTTGCATTATATATTGATGTTGAGATAATGTTGAGTTTTGAGCTGAGTTTTCTCGAGAGGAGTTTATTGATATCTGTCCTTACCTTTGTACCATTTTACATACTCGTACATTCCACGTACTGACGTCATTCGACCTGCATCGATTTATGATGCAGATACAGGTGTTAGAGATCCTCAACAGACGTTTCGTTGAAGATCATTATTTTTCAGCTATTTGGTGAGTCCTTCTTGTATTCAGAGGAACTCTTTATCCTTTAATTATTGTTGAATATTATATTTCTTTTAAGGTAGACATGGACATGTCATTGGCACCATCTAAGAGTATTAGAGGCTTCATAGACAGAGTTTGATGATGTAATCGGAGTAGTTCTCCTTAGAAACTACTTCTTCTAAGAATTATCTATTTTTCCTTTGATTATGACAAGCCCACATTAGTATTCTTAAGTCTTCCGCTGATGAACAAATGAGTAATGAGACCAAGTGGTTCTCTCGGAAGCCAGAGATGGTTTCTGAGTGCCAGCCACGCCTAGGGTACCCTCTCGGGGCGTGACATAGGATTTGGGTCTAGGCTAGACATATAATAATATGGGTGTTGTTAGTTTCGAAATCTTATTGTGGTTATTTATTTGATTAGATTATATTTATTTAGAGGACCAACAAAAAGGGAAGGCTCAAGTACCAAAGTAATTACTTGATTAATTAAGGCAAGTGAATTTCTGAACCTCAGTTTAAGCTTGTAGATGCTTATATTTCCATGCTATATGTACTGGAATGTAATAAGAATTGGACTGGGTCTTCCAATTATGCAACTTCCCCAAAAAATGCTTTTACACCTAATACTAGGTATGATCAGAGATCGCTAAGTCACCAAAACTTCTGATCTCAGGGTTCTCAGTCCCAATTAAGTGTGGCTCAAGGTTCTAAAGGGAAACCACCATGTGCTAGATGTGGGAGGCTCCATTTGGGAGAGTGTCGTGTGGGCACCAATGCTTGCTATGGATGTGGAAAGATAGGTCACTTCCAGAATGAGTGTCCTTCAAAGAGACAGGGAGATGGAAGTAGTAGAGCTCAGTTTTCTTCTGCAGCTCCACAGAATAGAGGTAATCATAGAGGTGCAGCTTCAAGTGCAAGTGGGGGAACCAACCGTCTGTATGCTATGGGTAGTCGCCAAGACCAAGAGAATGCACCCGATGTTGTTACTGGTATGATCTGAGTCCTTTCTTTTGATGTGTATGCATTACTTGATCCGGGTGCTACGTTATCTTTTGTGACTCTTTACTTGACTAGTAAATTTGAAATCCTTCCTGAGTATCTTCTTGAGCCTTTCAGCGTGTCTACTCCTGTTGGTGAGTCTATCTTAGCTAAGAGGGTCTATAGAGATTGTACTGTGTCAATCTATCACAGGGATACCATGGCTGACTTAGTTGAGTTAGACATGGTTGATTTTGATGTGATTCTTGGTATAAATTGGCTTTATTCTTGTTATGCTTCATTTGATTGTAGGACCCATGTCACGACCCAAAAACTGAGGTCATGATGGCACACATCTCAAAATCCAATCTGATGTGTAACCCTAAAAATAAAACTCATACAAGAATCCCAAAGGGGAAAGTGATGCCACGATTTAAATAAAAAGAAAAAAAAACAATGAAGAAATTATCCCAAAATCTGGTGTCATAAGTATAAAGAGCATCTAATACAAGGTTCGAATCTGAAGATACAACATAAGTCTCTGAATGATACAAAAGACTGAAAAATAAAGATAGACTAGTGATGATCCGAATTCTGGGACCTCACCACTAATCTGAGAATACACAATCCGCTAGAATATTAACTGCCACGTGGGGTACCCCGACTAGTATCTGCATCAAAAAGGGACACAGAAGTAGGGGTGAGTACAATTCACATGTACTCAGTAGGTTTTAGCTGACTGAGTATAAGGAATTAATCAAACCTATGAAATAAACTAAGGAACGCTTCCACCTGCATATAGAAAAGTCTCACTTCGGCATCGGTGCCGCCAGTTTATATATATAGTGGCACGAGTAAAGTAAACCCATAATAACAACTCATAATCACAATTAATCAAATAATTCAAGCAACACAAATATCAATGCAATGCAATGCAATATGATGATGCAATGATGTGGTGGTACGGTGGAATCAAGACTGTCGCACAGCCTGTCGTATACACCTGCTGAGCTGTGCTCCCAAGCAGGAACCATGGGGGTCTCGCAGACCATATACCTCAATCACAATATATCATTATCCTTGCCACCTCCTCGTGGTCAAGGGATCACAATGCATCCACTACCCTGCCGGAAAACTGCCTCGGTCAGGGACTCAAGATACAAAGGTTAGGATCAGAATGCATCCACTACCCTGCTGGAAAACTGCCTCGGTCAGGGACTCAAGATACAAAGGTTGGGATCACAATGCATCCACTACCCTGCCGGAAAACTGCCTTGGTCAGGGACTCAAGATACAAAGGTTTAAAGGTGTTTCATTTTCTTTCTCAAAAAGAATTTCCATATTTCTCAATTTCCCATGTTTCATGATATGATGAATGAGGATGAATGCATCAAAACACATATGCATGGAAGTAATAATCAACTCACATGTGGTATAAGGTTCAAAATTCTCAAAACTTAACCTACACATGATATTCACCCTCAATAAATAGTAACGGGAAGAACACACTTTCATTTAAATATTCACCCCTTTCTCAACAATATTTCAATACTCAAGTATGCTCAAAACCCCCAACTCAATCTCTCAAGCGGCATCACAAGTCAAATAATATACTCAAGCCTCTCTCTTAGGCAAATCACAATTCACATGCTCTCAAAGCAAATAAGATAACAAACAAGGCCCCCACACGGGCTATGTAATACGAATAAACCCCCACACGGCAACATATTAATAAATGAGCCCCCACACGGGCATCACAATATATATAACATTCTCAACTCATACTACAACCCCATCCCAAAGTCTATAACATATGAATGACTAATTACCCCATCTCAATCTCAAAGAAAGATAGCCAAACCTACCTCAATTGCCGAAGCCGCACTCGAATACCTCCACCGGACAAGCAACTCTCGAATTTAGCGCCCGGAATGACAACCCACTATAAACAATGAAACATACACATCACAAGGAGTCCAATGACACCCATATTGATAGGTTTCGGAACCGGGGGTAAAATGGTCCAAAAATTAACTATTTTCGAAAAGGGTCAAATCTGGAAATTTATTGAACAATCCCATTCTATTGGTACTAAGGACCTCATGGTTGAAAAACCCATAAAAATAAAGCTCAAAACGAGTTGGAAATCACAATTTTCCTTAAATTCGGATTAGGGAAGAAACAAAGATTTTTGGGGTTTGAAACTAAAATTTAAGAGTTAAAATCGTCAAAAACTTAATGAAAAAGGAAGGTTTTAGGTCAAAAATCACTTACCCAACACTTTGCCTCAAAAATCTCTTCTCAAATCACCTCAAGGAGTTCAAGAACTCAAACAAATGATGAAAAATATTGAAATGGGAAGAAAGGGGCATTTTCTGCCCAAAAAGTTACTGTTCACGCGTGTTACTGTTCACGCGTGTTTTGTACAAATTTTCGAAAATCACCCTCAAGGTCATTACATTATCCACCACTAAAAAGGATGTTCGTCCTCGAACATAAGATAAAATAAAGTACCTGGGGTCTCAAAAAGCTGAGGGTACCGAGCCTGCATATCAGACTTTAACTCCCAAGTCGCCTCCTCAGCAGGCCGATGCTGCCACTGCACCTTGACCGAAGCGACCTCCTTGGTCCTGAGTCTATGAAGCCGCCTATCTAGAATAACTGTCGGCTCCTCCTCATAAGTCAAATTCGGACTCAACTCTAGCGCATCATAAGAAATCACATGAGACTCATCCGGTATGTACTTGCGAAGCATGGAAACATGAAACACCGGATGGACAGCTGACAATTTAGGGGGTAAGGCCAACTTATACGCCACTCCACCTACTCTCCTCAGGATTTCAAACGGGCCAACAAACCTTGGGCTAAGCTTGCCCTTCTTTCCGAACCTCATCACACCCTTCATGGGCGATATTTTAAGCCACACGCAATCACCCACCATGAACTCTAAGGGACGAACCCTCCTATCAGCATAACTCTTCTGACGACTCTGAGCTGTCAATAGTCTACCCTGAATCAAACGTACCCGCTCCACAGCATCCCTAAGTAAGTCAGTATCCAATGCATCAACCGCAATAGAATCAAACCATCCAATGGGTGATCGACACCTACGACCATACAATGCCTCAAATGGTGCCATTTGAATGCTGGAGTGATAACTGTTATTATAGGAAAACTCTGCTAAGGGCAAGTGTTGGTCCCATCGGGCACCAAAATCAATCACACAGGCCCTAAGCATATCCTCCAACACCTGAATAGTCCGCTCGGACTGACCATCAGCTTGGGGATGAAATGCTGAACTCATCTCTAGCCGCGTACCCAAACCACGCTGTAATGCCTTCCAAAAGTGAGAGGTGAACACTGAACCCCGATCCGATACAATAGAGATAGGCACCCCATGCAGCCTAACAATCTCACGAAGATAGATCCTAGCTAACTGATCTGCATTGTAGCTAGTCTTCACCGGAAGGAAATGAGCTGATTTGGTCAATCGATCCACAATCACCCAGATAGAGTCATACTTACCCAATGCCATGGGTAATCCAGACACGAAGTCCATAGTGATACGTCCCATTTCCACTCAGGAATGGGCATCCTTTGCATAGGACCACCCGATTTCTGATGCTCATACTTCACTTGTTGGCAATTTAAACACTTAGCCACAAAATCAATAATGTCTCTCTTCATGCCACACCACTAATAGTGTTGTTTCAAGTCATGAAACATCTTTGCCACTCCCGGGTGAATCGAATACTTGGAACAATGAGCCTCCTCCAATATCATACGTACCCATTCACTAACCTTGGGCACACAAATGCGACCATTAATCCTCAAAACTCCTTCCGAATCAAGAGAGGCTGATTTTGCTTCACCACTTAACACTTTGTCTCGAATGGCCCTCAACTTTTCATCTTCAAACTGGTGTGTACGAATCTGGTCCATCAAAGTAGACCTAGCCTCCACAAAGGCCAAAATACCATGATGTGTAGAAATATCAAGTCGGACCAACTGTCTAGCCAATAACTGAACCTCCAATGCCAAAGGCCTCTCCACAGCCTTAAGAAAGTCCAAACTACCCATGCTAGATGCTTTGCGACTCAGGGCATCCGCTACCACATTAGCTTTTCCCGGATGATAAAGTATGGTAATGTCATAGTCTTTCAATAACTCTAACCACCTACGCTGCCGCATGTTCAGATTCGGCTGAGAAAAGATATACTTAAGGCTACGGTGGTCAGTATAGACCTCGCAATGCACTCCATAGAGATAATTCCTCCACAACTTCAGAACAAACACCACCGCTGCTAACTCTAAGTCGTGGGTAGGATAGTTCTTCTTATGTACCTTCAACTGTTGAGAAGCATAAGCTATAACTCTACCTTTTTGCATCAATACACCACCCAAACCGACTCCCGAAGCATCACAAAACACAATAAATGCCACGCCCTCCTCGGGTAAGGCTAGAATAGGTGCTGAAGTCAATAATTCCTTGAGCTTTTGAAAGCTCGCCTCACACTCATCAGTCCACTGAAATGCCACGGTCTTTTGAGTTAGCCTAGTCAATGGGGGCTGCAATAGAAGAGAATCCTTGAACAAACCGACGATAGTAGCCTTCCAACCCAATAAAACTCCGAATCTCGGTAACCGAAGTAGGCCTAACCCAATCACGAACCGCTGCAACTTTGGCTGGATCAACCATAATACCATCCTTGGTCACTATATGACCCAAGAATGTCACGGACTCAAGCCAAAACTCACATTTGGAGAATTTTGCATACAACTTCTCCTCTCTCAATCTCTGAAGGACTGTCCTCAGGTGCCTAACATGATCCGCCTCATTCTTGGAATAAACCAAGATGTCATCAATAAACACGATCACAAACGAGTCCAAATAAGGTCGAAATACCCGGTTCATCAACTCCATAAAAGCAGCCGGGGCATTAGTCAACCCGAAGGACATAACCACAAACTCATAATGCCCATAACGAGTCTTGAATGCAGTCTTCGGGATATCAGATTCCCGAACTCTCAACTGATGGTAACCCGACCTCAAATCAATCTTTGAGAACACCGATGCACCTTGAAGCTGGTCAAATAAATCATCAATGTGAGGGAGAGGATACTTGTTCTTGATAGTGACTTTGTTCAACTGTCAATAGTCAATACACATCCTCATAGTACCATCTTTCTTCTTCACAAATAAAACCGGTGCACCCCACGGTGATACACTAGGTCTAATAAACCCTTTCTTCAACAAATCTTCCAATTGTTCTTTCAACTCTTTCAATTCTGCCGGAGCCATCCGATAAGAAGAAATAGAGATGGGTTTAGTGTCATGCTCCAAATCAATCAAAAAATCGATATCACAGTCAGGAGGAACTCCCGGCAAGTCTGTAGGAAATACATCCATAAACTCTCTCACCACCCTCATAGTCTCTATATGAGATGACTCCGTGGTGAGATCACGTACATGAGCCAAATAAGACAAACAACCCTTATCCATCAAGCGACGAGCACGAATTTAAGATATCACCCCCTTAGGATACGAACTCGGATTACCCTTCCATACTAAGCTAGGTAAACCGGGATAAGCTAAGGTCACGGTCTTTGCATAACAATCTAATATAGCATGATAAGGAGATAACCAGTCCATACCCAATATCACATCAAAATCAAGCATGTCTAGTAAAATCAAGTCTGCACGGGTCTCTCTACCCGAAAATATCACCAAACATCCCTTGTATACCCGATCCACTACTAAAGATTCACCTATTGGGGTAGAAATAGTAATAGGCACAATAAGGGACTCACTCACATAATCAATACCCACATCGAAATAAGTCGACACATAAGAATAGGTAGACCCTGGGTCAAATAATACTGACGTAAAATGATGGCAAACCAGAACAATACATGTAATAACCACATCAGAGGCCTCTGCCTCAAATTTACCTAGTATAGCATAGCATAATTAATGGTCACCCTTAGCCTGTGAACCACTACAACCACCACCTCGAGTACTCCATGAAGCACCTCAAACAACTAAAACTGGTGTATTGCAGACAACTTGTGACCCTGGCTAAATAGAAGAAGAATCACATATTTGCCCCTTATTCAAACTCACCATCACAAAACAACCTAAGTAAACTACTCCCAACTCATCATAGGAGGACCGACAGGTCTATGAGCAAGAACAGACCTCTATCACTTCTTAGCCATTCCCGCAATTATAAAAAGAAATAAGACATTCCATGTGCCTTCAAGATACCCAATTTTGAACAACCTGTCCTGACACTTGGTCAAAAAGATATAAGCCTTCTCAACAGTGATAACCTCAAACTTGGGAGACAATACCCTGACGACATAGGTCTAACATAAACATAGCAACGCTAGAAGACATAGGTGGAACCACAGATCTCAAAGGAATCCAAAGTGGGCTAATTAGATATCTAAAATTTGAAATCTAACTGTCAAAGTCTAACCGACCATCTTCCATACTTTTTTTTTGTTGCTCCACATCTTCATACTCATAATCAGGCTCGAATAGGCATCACTAAATCATCCTTAAGCAAGAGCCGATATTTCGAACCCGACAGTTACTTTTAATGCGGAAGGAATAGATCAGAGGTAAATAACACTTGATATGAATAAATCGCACGAAGGGAGTAAAAAGAAAGAAATTCTCCTATTAAGTATCTTGTAGCCTCTCGAAGATAAGTACGGACGTCTACGTACCGATCCGCAAGACTCTACTAGACACCCTACTCTTTAACTTATAAGACCGGTGAACCTAGTGCTCTGATACCAATTGTCACGACCCAAAAACTGAGGTCATGATGGCACACATCTCAAAATCCAATCTGATGTGTAACCCTAAAAATAAAACTCATACAAGACTCCCAAAGGGGAAAGTGATGCCACGATTTAAATAAAAAGAAAAAAAACAATGAAGAAATTATCCCAAAATCTGGTGTCATAAGTATAAAGAGCATCTAATACAAGGTTCGAATCTGAAGATACAACATAAGTCTCTGAATGATACAAAAGACTGAAAAATAAAGATAGACTAGTGATGATCCGAATTCTGGGACCTCACCACTAATTTGAGAATACACAATCCGCTAGAATATTAACTGCCACGTGGGGTACCCCGACTAGTATCTGCATCAAAAAGGGACACAGAAGTAGGGGTGAGTACAATTCACATGTACTCAGTAGGTTTTAGCTGACTGAGTATAAGGAATTAATCAAACCTATGAAATAAACTAAGGAACGCTTCCACCTGCATACAGAAAAGTCCCACTTCGGCATCGGTGCCGCCAGTTTATATATATAGTGGCACGAGTAAAGTAAACCCATAATAACAACTCATAATCACAATTAATCAAATAATTCAAGCAACACAAATATCAATGCAATGCAATGCAATATGATGATGCAATGATGTGGTGGTACGGTGGAATCAAGACTGTCGCACCGCCTATCATATACACCTGCTGAGCTGTGCTACCAAGCAGGACCCATGGGGGTCTCGCAGACCATATACCTCAATCACAATATCTCATTATCCTTGCCACCTCCTCGTGGTCAAGGGATCACAATGCATCCACTACCCTGCCGGAAAACTGCCTCGGTCAGGGACTCAAGATACAAAGGTTAGGATCACAATGCATCCACTACCCTGCTGGAAAACTGCCTCGGTCAGGGACTCAAGATACAAAGGTTGGGATCACAATGCATCTACTACCCTGCCGGAAAACTGCCTCGGTCAGGGACTCAAGATACAAAGGTTTAAAGGTGTTTCATTTTCTTTCTCAAAAAGAATTTCCATATTTCTCAATTTCCCATGTTTTATGATATGATGAATGAGGATGAATGCATCAAAACACATATGCATGGAAGTAATAATCAACTCACATGTGGTATAAGGTTCAAAATTCTCAAAACTTAACCTACACATGATATTCACCCTCAATAAATAGTAACGGGAAGAACACACTTTCATTTAAATATTCACCCCTTTCTCAACAATATTTCAATACTCAAGTATGCTCAAAACCCCCAACTCAATCTCTCAAGCGGCATCACAAGTCAAATAATATACTCAAGCCTCTCTCTTAGGCAAATCACAATTCACATGCTCTCAAAGCAAATAAGATAACAAATAAGGCCCCCACACGGGCTATGTAATACGAATAAACCCCCACACGGCAACATATTAATAAATGAGCCCCCACACGGGCATCACAATATATATAACATTCTCAACTCATACTACAACCCCATCCCAAAGTCTATAACATATGAATGACTAATTACCCCATCTCAATCTCAAAGAAAGATAGCCAAACCTACCTCAATTGCCGAAGCCGCACTCAAATACCTCCACCGGACAAGCAACTCTCGAATTCAGCGCCCGGAATGACAACCCACTATAAACAATGAAACATACACGTCACAAGGAGTCCAATGACACCCATATTGATAGGTTTCGGAACCGGGGGTAAAATGGTCCAAAAATTAACTATTTTCGAAAAGGGTCAAATCTGGAAATTTATTGAACAATCCCATTCTATTGGTACTAAGGACCTCATGGTTGAAAAACCCATAAAAATAAAGCTCAAAACGAGTTGGAAATCACAATTTTTCTTAAATTCGGATTAGGGAAGAAACAAAGATTTTTGGGGTTTGAAACTAAAATTTAAGAGTTAAAATCGTCAAAAACTTAATGAAAAAGGAAGGTTTTAGGTCAAAAATCACTTACCCAACACTTTGCCTCAAAAATCTCTTCTCAAATCACCTCAAGGAGTTCAAGAACTCAAACAAATGATGAAAAATATTGAAATGGGAAGAAAGGGGCATTTTCTGCCCAAAAAGTTACTGTTCACGCGTGTTACTGTTCACGCGTGTTTTGTACAAATTTTCGAAAATCACCCTCAAGGTCATTACAACCCAAATTGTCAAGTTTCAATTTCCAAACGAGCCTATCTTCGAGTGGAAGGGGAATTCTATAGTGCCTAGGGGTAAATTTATTTCCTACCTCAAGGCCAGAAAATTAATCTCTAAGGGATGTATATATCATATAGTCTGAGTCAAAAATATTAATGATCAGACTCCATCTCTTGAGTCAATTCCCATAGTGAATGAGTTTCCTGAAGTCTTTCCTAAGGATCTACCCGGAATCCCTCCTGATAGAGAGATAGACTTTGGTATTGATGTCCTTCCTGATACACAACCTATATCCATTCCTCCTTATAGGATGGCTCATGCTGAGTTAAAAGAGTTGAAGGAACAACTGAAAGACCTCCTAGATAAGGGATTTATTAGGCCAAGTGTCTCACCTTGGGGCGCTCCTGTCTTATTCGTGCGAAAGAAAGATGGGTCCCTTAGAATGTGAATTGATTACCAACAACTAAACAAGGTCACCATAAAGAACAAGTATCCTCTCCCCAGAATAGATGATTTATTTGACCAACTTCAAGGTGTCACATGCTTCTCTAAGATAGACCTCAGATCAGGCTATCACCAGTTGAAAGTGAGCGAATGTGACATTCCGAAGATGACTTTTCGAACCCGCTATGGTCATTTTGAGTTTCTTGTTATGTCCTTTGGATTGACAAATGCCCTAGCAGCTTTTATGGACCTCATGAACCGAGTATTCAGGCCATACCTAGATACGTTTGTAATTGTCTTCATCGATGATATTTTGGTCTACTCTAGAAGTAAGAGTGAGCATGCTAATCACCTTAGGATTGTCCTTCAAACTCTTAAGGAGGAGAAGTTGTATGCTAAGTTTTCGAAGTGTGAGTTTTGGCTTGAGTCTGTAGCATTCCTAGGCCATATTATATCTGGTGATGGAATTCAAGTTGATACTCAAAAGATTGAGGCAGTTAACAACTGGCCCCGACCCATCTCTCCAACCGACATAAGGAGTTTCTTAGGTTTTGCTGGTTACTACAGGAGGTTTATTGAGGGATTTTCATCCATATCCTCACCATTGACTAAGCTGACTCAGAATAAGGCTAAGTTTCAATGGTCTGATGCTTGTGAGAAAAGTTTTCAAGAGTTGAAAGATAGATTGACTACTGCTCCAGTACTATCCCTACCCGAAGGAACGAATGGTTTTGTAATCTATTGTGATTCTTCAAGAGTTGGGTTGGGATGTGTATTGATGTAGAAAGGAAATGTCATTTCCTATGCCTCCAGGCAGCTTAAGACTCATGAGAGGAACTACCCCACTCATGACCTTGAGTTGGCAGCTGTGGTATTTGCTCTTAAGATCTGGCGTCACTATCTTTATGGTGTACATGTGGATGTGTTCACAGACCATAAGAGCTTACAGTATGTATTCAGCCAGAAGGAGCTGAATTTGAGACAGAGGTGATGGCTAGAGTTGCTCAAGGATTATGACATGAGCATTCTCTACCACCCAGGTAAAGCAAATGTAGTTACTGATGCTCTTAGAAGGTTATCTATGGGGATTACAACCCATGTGGAAGAGGAAAAGAAGGAGTTGGCAAAGGAAGTGCATAGACTTACGCATTTGGAAGTTTAACTTATTGACTCTAGTGAGGGTGGTGCAATAGTACGAAATGGAGCTGAATCATCTATAGTTGCAGAGGTGAGAGAAAAGCAAGATTAGGATCCCATTCTTCTTAAACTGAAGAATGAGGTTCACAAGCAGAAGGTAATGGCTTTTACCAAAGGGGGAGATGGAGTGTTGAGATATCAAGAAAGATTATATATTCCAAGTGTTGATGGTATTCAGGAGAGAATCATGAAAGAAGCACATAATTCTAAGTATTCAATCCATCCAGGTTAAACAAAGATGTATCATGACTTGAGAGAAGTATACTGGTGGAGTGGAATGAAAAGAGATATAACAGAGTTTGTGTCCAAGTGCCCGAGTTGCCAACAAGTTAAAGTTGAGCACCAAAGGCCTTGTAGAGTAGCTCAGAACATAGAGATTCCGGAATGGAAGTGGGAAATGATCAATATGGACTTCATTATCGGTTTACCACGAACCCACAAACAACATGACTCTATTTGGGTGATTGTGGATAGGATGACCAAATCGGCCCATTTTTTGCCGGTTAAGACTACGAACACTGCAAAGGATTATGCCAAACTGTATCTTAGAGAGATTGTTAGACTACATGGAGTTCCTTTGTCTATCATCTCTGATAGGGGAGCTCAATTTACTGCTCAGTTTTTGAAGTCATTTTAGAAGGGCTTGGGTTCAAGAGTGAACCTTAGTACTGCTTTTCATCCGCAAACAGATGGCCAGGTAGAGCATACGATACAGACTTTGGAGGATATGTTAAGAGCTTGTGTCATTGACTTCAAAGGTAATCAAGATAATCATTTAGCTCTTATTGATTTTGCATACAATAATAGTTTCCATTCGAGTATTCAAATGGTTCCTTATGAAGCTCTGTATGGGAGGAGATGTAGATCACTAATTGGTTGGTTCGAAGTTGGTGAAGCTGATTTGATTGGACCAGACTTGGTTCACCAAGCTATGGAGAAGGTGAAAACCATACAAGAGAGGTTGAGGACTGCTCAAAGTCGCTAGAAATCCTACACTGATGTTAGGAGAAGAGATTTGGAGTTCGAAGTGTACGATTGGGTATACTTGAAAGTTTCACCCATGAAGGGTGTGATGAGATTTGGAAAGAAAGGGAAGCTTAGTCCCCGCTACATTGATTCTTATCAGATTATGAGGAGGGTAGGAAACGTAGCCTATGAACTAGAGTTGCCCCCAGAATTAGCTGCTATTCATCCCGTGTTTCACATCTCTATGCTTAAGAAGGGTTAGGGAGATCCTTCACTTGTTGTCCCAGCTGAGAGCATTGGGGTGAAAGAGAATTTGAGTTATGAAGAGATTCCAGTTCAAATTCTTGATCGTCAGGTTCGCAAATTAAGAACTAAGGAAGTGGCATCTGTCAAAGTCCTATGGCGAAATCAATTTGTTGAAGAGGCTACATGGGAAGCTGAAGAAGATATGAAGGCTAACTATCCTCATCTATTTGTGCCTTCTGATGACGATATTCAAGGTAATATTCCTTACTTCTACCTTTGAGTCGATGTTTATTCTTGAGTTTGAGTCATTGACCATTTGAGTATCAGAGTTTTTGAGAAATTGATGTATTGATGATATTCATTTTTTATGTCTCCTATTTTCATCTTCATTCGAGGACGAATGATCCCAAGTGGGAGATATTGTAACAACCCCTAAAATATTGTATGTCGGTATTTCAATTCTCGATGAAAATAATATAGCCTCTGTATTTTGGGAACAACATTTCATAGGTTGGTCCAAATTAGGTGATTCAAATTTTTGGGTAACCAGAGCATCCTTACCTACAACTTTCATGAAGAACATATCTTACGATTCAGAGTATAAGTAGGTCAAATGAATTAATCTTTGAAAGATATATTACTGTGATGAAATTGAGTGTTTATAGAAGAAACTTCATATCTCACTGTAGGTTGCTCGAAATTGGTTGATTCTTGAACGATGTGAAACTAGACTTCCATATCTACAATTCTTATGAAGACACCAAATCCTAATAAGGAATTTATCTTATTCAAACGCAGCTCCGAAAGAGAGTATTCTATTAAAAATAACATATCTTACCTACCATGGAAAGATCTAGATACATTTGACATCACTCATGACATAAATTGTCCTCCATTTAACATCATCCGTGACATCAATATATTCCATTAAATTTTTAGATTTTTCTTTATAATTATTTTATTTATTGTTAGGTCCCTCTTTCCCACCTATAAATACCCACCTTATTTCCTTATTTTATTCATCAAGCTTTCTTAAGCAACTCTTCTCTCTATATACTTCTTCTCAAATCTAGTTTTAGTTTTAGTAGTATAAAAATACTATTCCGATAATTCTTATACTCCGGGTAGTACACAAAACGCTCCAGCGAGAAGAAAAGGCTAGGGGTCCAAAAGTATTCTAATTCGGAGTAAAGCTTCGGATTTAAGGTATGTAAGGCTTTCATAGCATTGGATTGAGTTCATCCATGCACCCAATATTTAAATTCATTATAATTGAGTTATATTTGAGTTTTATCCAAATCTTGAATTCTAAATGAATTAATTCTTCTTCTATTGAGTTTGATATATTTATGCATTAATATTATTGTTGTTATCTCTCATATTATTGGAATTATTGTTAATGGCTACTTTACCATGAATCCTAATTGATTTGATGTTAATGAATATTTTTACATATGTTTTTGAGTAAAGATGTTGGCTTTTTATTATTTTCATTGATAAAAAGAAAGTTATATGAATTAATACTATATATGTATTTTATTGAGTTTTGAAAGAGCAAAAGAGTTGAGTTTGAATGAATTTGAGCAAATGATATTTTGAGCAAGATGTTTTGATGAGATGTAAATGATGTTTTTGGAAGTATAATGATTGATGAACATGTAATGAGATGAGTTTGATGATTTAAATTAAAGTCCAATGAGACTAGATGATGAGTTTAATATAAGCACATATTTTGGGAGTAGTATTGAGCACCGAATTGGGTAAGAGTTTAATTGACTCAAACCCCATAACTACGTAGCCAGCATAGGATGGAGGCTATGCCTCTTAAGTCCCAAAAAGAGGACTTTGATGAGTGGATCCAAGATGGTGATGTCCTTTACCCTGGCAAGGTATTGGATGGATATGGCAACGACATCGCTTCGTTGTATCATCGCTAGCTCATAAGTGATGGTTGTCTGTTAGAGAAACTACCAACTGAGTAAGCATTGCTTATTACTATTATTTTTATATTTTAAACTTGCATTACATATTGATGTTGAGATAATATTGAGTTTTGAGCTGAGTTTTCTCGAGAGGAGTTTATTGATATCTGTCCTTACCTTTGTACCATTTTACATACTCGTACATTCCACGTACTGACGTCATTCGACCTGCATCGATTTATGATGCAAATACAGGTGTTAGAGATCCTCAACAGACGTTTCGTTGAAGATCATTATTTTTCAGCTATTTGGTGAGTCCTTCTTGTATTCAGAGGAACTCTTTATCCTTTAATTATTGTTGAATATTATATTTCTTTTAAGGTAGACATGGACATGTCATTGGCACCATCTAAGAGTATTAGAGGCTTCATAGACAGAGTTTGATGATGTAATCGGAGTAGTTCTCCTTAGAAACTACTTCTTCTAAGAATTATCTATTTTTCCTTTGATTATGACAAGCCCACATTAGTATTCTTAAGTCTTCCGCTGATGAACAAATGAGTAATGAGACCAAGTGGTTCTCTCGGAAGCCAGAGATGGTTTTTGAGTGCCAGCCACACCTAGGATACCCTCTCGGGGCGTGACATAGAATTTGGGTCTAGGCTAGACATATAATAATATGGGTGTTGTTAATTTCAAAATCTTATTGTGGTTATTTATTTGATTAGATTATATTTATTTAGAGGACCAACGAAAAGGGAAGGCTCAAGTACCGGAGTAATTACTTGATTAATTAAGGCAAGTGAATTTCTAAACCTCGGTTTAAGCTTATAGATGCTTATATTTCCATGCTATGTGTATGGAAAGTAATGAGAATTGGACTGGGTCTTCCAATTATGCAACTTCCCCAAAAAATGCTTTTACACCTAATACCAGGTATGATCAGAGATCGCTAAGTCACCAAAACTTCTGATCTCAGGGTTCTCAGTCCCAATTAAGTGTGGCTCAAGGTTCTCAAGGGAAACCACCATGTGCTAGATGTAGGAGGCTCCATTTGGGAGAGTGTCGTGTGGGAACCAATGCTTGCTATGGATGTGGAAAGATAGGTCACTTCTAGACTGAGTGTCCTTCAAAGAGACAGGGAGATGGAAGTAGTAGAGCTCAGTTTTCTTCTGCAGCTCCACAAAATAGAGGTAATCATAGAGGTGCAGCTTCAAGTGCAGGTGGGGGAACCAACCGTCTGTATGCTATGGGTAGTCGCCAAGACCAAGAGAATGCACCCGATGTTGTTACTGGTATGCGCTGAGTCCTTTCTTTTGATGTGTATGCACTACTTGATCCGGGTGCTACGTTATCTTTTGTGACTCCTTACTTGGCTAGTAAATTTGAAATCCTTCCTGAGTGTCTTCTTGAGCCTTTCAGCGTGTCTACTCTTGTTGGTGAGTCTATCTTAGCTAAGAGGGTCTATAGAGATTGTACTGTGTCATTCTATCACAGGGATACCATGGGTGACTTAGTTGAGTTAGACATGGTTGATTTTGATGTGATTCTTGGTATGGATTGGCTTTATTCTTGTTATGCTTCAGTTGATTGTAGGACACGAATTGTCAAGTTTCAATTTCCAAATGAGCCTATCTTAGAGTGGAAGGGGAATTCTGTAGTGCCTAGGGGTAAATTTATTTCCTACCTTAAGGCCAAAAAATTAATTTCTAAGGGATGTATATATCATATAGTTTGAGTCAAAAATATTAATGATCAGACTCCATATCTTGAGTCAGTTCCCATTGTGAATGAGTTTCCTGAAGTCTTTCCTGAGGATCTACCTGGAATCCCTCCTGATAGAGAGATAGACTTTGGTATTGATGTCCTTCCTGATACACAACCTATCTCGATTCCTCCTTATAGGATGGCTCATGCTGAGTTAAAAGAGTTGAAAGAACAACTGAAAGACCTCCTAGATAAGGGATTTATTAGGCCAAGTGTCTCACCTTGGGGCGCTTCTGTCTTATTCGTGCGAAAGAAAGATGGGTCCCTTAGAATGTGTATTGATTACCAACAACTAAACAAGGTCACCATAAAGAACAAGTATCCTCTCCCCAGAATAGATGATTTATTTGACCAACTTCAAGGTGTCACATGCTTCTCTAAGATAGACCTTAGATCAGGCTATCACCAGTTGAAAGTGAGCGAATGTGACATTCCGAAGACGACTTTTCGAACCTTCTATGGTCATTTTGAGTTTCTTGTTATGTCCTTTGGATTGACAAATGCCCCAGCAGCTTTTATGGACCTCATGAACCGGGTATTCAAGCCATACCTGGATACGTTTGTAATTGGCTTCATCGATGATATTTTGGTCTACTCTAGAAGTAAGAGTGAGCATGCTAATCACCTTAGGATTGTCCTTCAAACTCTTAAGGAGGAGGAGTTGTATGCTAAGTTTTTGAAGTGTGAGTTTTGGCTTGAGTCTGTAGCATTCCTAGGCCATATTATATCTGGTGATGGAATTCAAGTTGATACTCAAAAGATTGAGGCAGTTAAGAACTGGCCCCGACCCACCTCTCCAACCGACATAAGGAGTTTCTTAGGTTTGGCTGGTTACTACAGGACGTTTGTTGAGGGATTTTCATCCAAATCCTCACCATTGACTAAGCTGACTCAGAAGAAGGCTAAGTTTCAACGGTCTGATGCTTGTGAGAAAAGTTTTCAAGAGTTGAAAGATAGATTGAATACTACTCCAGTACTATCCCTACCCGAAGGAACGAATGGTTTTGTAATCTATTGTGATTCTTCAAGAGTTGGGTTGGGATGTGTATTGATGTAGAAAGGAAAGGTAATTTCCTATGCCTCCAGGCAGCTTAAGACTCATGAGAGGAACTACCCCACTCATGACCTTGAGTTGGCAGCTGTGGTATTTGCTCTTAAGATCTAGCGTCACTATCTTTATGGTGTACATGTGGATGTGTTCACAGACCATAAGAGCTTACAGTATGTATTCAGCCACAAGGAGTTGAATTTGAGACAGAGGAGATGGCTAGAGTTGCTCAAGGATTATGACATGAGCATTCTCTATCACCCAAGTAAAGCAAATGTAGTTGCTGATGCTCTTAGCAGGTTATCTATGGGGAGTACAACCCATGTGGAAGAGGAAAAGAAGGAGTTGGTAAAGGAAGTGCATAGACTTGCGCGTTTGGGAGTTCAACTTATTGACTCTATTGAGGGTGGTGCAATAGTACGAAATTGAGCTGAATCATCTTTGGTTGTAGAGGTGAGAGAAAAGCAAGATCAGGATCCCATTCTTCTTCAACTGAAGAATGAGGTTCACAAGTAAAAGGTAATGGCTTTTACCAAAGGGGGAGATGGAGTGTTGAGATATCAAGAAAGATTATGTGTTCTAAGTGTTGATGGTATTCAGGAGAGAATCATGAAAGAAACACATAATTCTAAGTATTCCATCCATCCAGGTTCAACGAAGATGTATCATGACTTGAGAGAAGTATACTGGTGGAGTGGAATGAAGAGAGATATAATAGAGTTTGTGTCCAAGTGCCCAAATTGCCAACAAGTTAAAGTTAAGCACTAAAGGCCTTATAGACTAGCTTAGAACATAGAGATTCCGGAATGGAAGTGGGAAATGATCAATATGGACTTCATTACCGGTTTACCACGAACCCACAAACAACATGACTCTATTTGGGTGATTGTGGATAGGATGACCAAATCAGACCATTTTTTGCCGGTTAAGACTACGAATACTGCAAAGGATTATGCCAAACTGTATCTTAGAGAGATTGTTAGACTACATGGAGTTCCTTTGTCTATCATCTCTGATAGGGGAGCTCAATTTACTGCTCAGTTTTTGAAGTCATTTTAGAAGGGCTTGGGTTCAAGAGTGAACCTTAGTACTGCTTTTCATCCGCAAACAGATGGCCAGGCAGAGCGTACGATACAGACTTTGGAGGATATGTTAAGAGCTTGTGTCATTGACTTCAAAGGTAATCAGGATAATCATTTAGCTCTTATTGAGTTTGCATACAATAATAGTTTCCATTCAAGTATTCAAATGGCTCCTTATGAAGCTCTGTATGGGAGGAGATGTAGATCACTAATTGGTTGGTTCGAAGTTGGTGAAGCTGATTTGATTGGACCAGACTTGGTTTACCAAGCTATAGAGAAGGTGAAAACCATACAAGAGAGGTTGAGGACTGCTCAAAGTCGCTAGAAATCCTACACTGATGTTAGGAGAAGAGATTTGGAGTTCGAAGTGTACGATTGGGTATACTTGAAAGTTTCACCCATGAAGGGTGTGATGAGATTTGGAAAGAAAGGGAAGCTTAGTCCCCGCTATATTGATTCTTATCAAATTATGAGGAGGGTAGGTAACGTAGCCTATGAACAGGAGTTGCCCCCAGAATTAGCTGCTATTCATCCCGTGTTTCACATCTCTATGCTTAAGAAGGTTTAGGGAGATCCTTCACTTGTTGTCCCAGCTGAGAGCATTGGGGTGAAAGAGAATTTGAGTTATGAAGAGATTCCAGTTCAAATTCTTGATCGTCAGGTTCGCAAATTAAGAACTAAGGAAGTGGCATCTGTCAAAGTCCTATGGCGAAATCAATTTGTTGAAGAGGCTACATGGGAAGCTGAAGAAGATATGAAGGCTAACTATCCTCATCTATTTGTGCCTTCTGATGACGATATTCAAGGTAATATTCCTTACTTCTACCTTTGAGTCGATGTTTATTCTTGAGTTTGAGTCATTGACCATTTGAGTATCAGAGTTTTTGAGAAATTGATGTATTGATGATATTCATTTTTTATGTCTCCTATTTTCATCTTCATTCGAGGACGAATGATCCCAAGTGGGAGATATTGTAACAACCCCTAAAATATTGTATGTCGGTATTTCAATTATCGATGAAAATAATATAGCCTCTGTATTTTGGGAATAACATTTCATAGGTTTGTCCAAATTAGGTGATTCAAATTTTTGGGTAACCAGAGCATCCTTACCTACAACTTTCATGAGAACATATATTACGATTCGGAGTATAAGTAGGTCAAATAAATTAATCTTTGCAAGATATAGTACTGTGATGAAATTAAGTGTTTATAGAAGAAACTTCATATCTCACTGTAGGTTGCTCCAAATTGGTTGATTCTTGAACGATATGAAACTAGACTTCCATATCTACAATTCTTATGCAGACACCAAATCCTAATAAGGAATTTATCTTATTCAAACGCAGCTCCGAAAAAGAGTATTCTGTAAAAAAGAACTTATCTTACCTACCATGGAAAGATCTAGATACATTTGACATCACTCATGACATAAATTGTCCTCCATTTAACATCATCCATGACATCATTATATTCCATTAAATTTTTAGATTTTTCTTTATAATTATTTTATTTATTATTAGGTCCCTCTTTCCAACCTATAAATACCCACCTTATTTCCTCATTTTATTCATCAAGCTTTCTTAAGCAACTCTTCTCTCTATATACTTCTTCTCAAATCTAGTTTTAGTTTTAGTAGTATAAAAATAATACTCCGGTGATTCTTATACTCCGGGTAGTAAACAAAATGCTCCGGCGAGAAGAAAAGGCTAGGGGTCCAAAAGTGTTCTAATTCGGAGTAAAGCTTCGGATTTAAGGTATGTAAGGCTTTCATAGCATTGGATTGAGTTCATCCATGCGCTAAATATTTAAATTCATTATAATTGAGTTATATTTGAGTTTTATCCAAATCTTGAATTCTAAATGAATTAATTCTTCTTCTATTGAGTTTGATATATTTATGCATTAATATTATTGTTGTTATCTCTCATATTATTGGAATTATTGTTAATGGCTACTTTACCATGAATCCTAATTGATTTGATGTTAATGAATATTTTTACATATGTTTTTGAGTAAAGATGTTGGCTTTTTATTATTTTCATTGATAAAAAGAAAGTTATATGAATTAATACTATATATGTATTTTATTGAGTTTTGAAAGAGCAAAAGAGTTGAGTTTGAATGAATTTGAGCAAATGATATTTTGAGCAAGATGTTTTGATGAGATGTAAATGATGTTTTTGGAAGTATAATGATTGATGAACATGTAATGAGATGAGTTTGATGATTTAAATTAAAGTCCAATGAGACTAGATGATGAGTTTAATATAAGCACATATTTTGGGAGTAGTATTGAGCACCGAATTGGGTAAGAGTTTAATTGACTCAAACCCCATAACTACGTAGCCAGCATAGGATGGAGGCTATGCCTCTTAAGTCCCAAAAAGAGGACTTTGATGAGTGGATCCAAGATGGTGATGTCCTTTACCCTGGCAAGGTATTGGATGGATATGGCAACGACATCGCTTCGTTGTATCATCGCTAGCTCATAAGTGATGGTTGTCGGTTCGAGAAACTACCAACTGAGTAAGCATTGCTTATTACTATTATTTTTATATTTTAAACTTGCATTACATATTGATGTTGAGATAATATTGAGTTTTGAGCTGAGTTTTCTCGAGAGGAGTTTATTGATATCTGTCCTTACCTTTGTACCATTTTACATACTCGTACATTCCACGTACTGACGTCATTCGACCTGCATCGATTTATGATGCAGATACAGGTGTTAGAGATCCTCAACAGACGTTTCGTTGAAGATCATTATTTTTCAGCTATTTGGTGAGTCCTTCTTGTATTCAGAGGAACTCTTTATCCTTTAATTATTGTTGAATATTATATTTCTTTTAAGGTAGACATGGACATGTCATTGGCACCATCTAAGAGTATTAGAGGCTTCATAGACAGAGTTTGATGATGTAATCGGAGTAGTTCTCCTTAGAAACTACTTCTTCTAAGAATTATCTATTTTTCCTTTGATTATGACAAGCCCACATTAGTATTCTTAAGTCTTCCGCTGATGAACAAATGAGTAATGAGACCAAGTGGTTCTCTCGGAAGCCAGAGATGGTTTTTGAGTGCCGGCCACACCTAGGATACCCTCTCGGGGCGTGACATAGAATTTGGGTCTAGGCTAGACATATAATAATATGGGTGTTGTTAATTTCAAAATCTTATTGTGGTTATTTATTTGATTAGATTATATTTATTTGGAGGACCAACGAAAAGGGAAGGCTCAAGTACCGGAGTAATTACTTGATTAATTAAGGCAAGTGAATTTCTAAACCTCGATTTAAGCTTATAGATGCTTATATTTCCATGCTATGTGTATGGAAAGTAATGAGAATTGGACTGGGTTATTGACTGTATGATTGGCCTTAAAAATAGAGATGAGGGGTGTAAAATGGTGATATAATGACATGTATTGGTGGAATTGATATATTGTGATTGTGGATTTATTTTGGATATGTGAAATGACTATGTTGATGTGAGATAGGAAAAATTATTATTGTTGTCATGTTATTATCATGAATTATATGAACATGAATTGATTGCATTGGTTTTGACATATTGTATTGACATTGAAAATGATATGAAATAAAAGGGGTCAGGCCACACGCTCCGTGATAGGTATTATGAAACAAAGGGGTCGGGCCACACTCTCTGTGGCTGGTATTATGAAATAAAAGGGTCGGGCCACATGCTCCGTGGCAAGATATATATGTTGAGGGAATGGGCCACACGTTTCGTGGCAGGTTACATGGACAGAAATGTCCCCCATGGGTTCCGTACTGTAATTCAGCGAATGTGTACCGATAGGACAGACATGCATCATCTTATTGTATTTTATCGCATTTTGCTGATATTTGTGAATTCGTATTTTCCCCTTTATCGCTTTATATATGCTGAACTTGACTTGATATGATTTATTAATGAGATTATTGATGAGTATTCATGGACTGTATTACTGTTATTATTGTACAAGTGGAGAGTTGGGCTAGTTTTATGCAGGTTGTAGTTAAGGAGGTTTGGTTGGGAGGATAAGAGTACTTGTATTTATTGAGCTTTGCTTAGTTTTAGTTATCCACTTGCTGAGTACCGTATTGTTTGGTACTCACCCCTTGCTTCTACACTTGTGTAGGTTGTGAGCCCGGACCTTCTTGATCTCTTAGTGTTCTCTACCACGTCTGAGGCTATCATCTCGAGTGTTGAGGTAGCTATTACATCCATCTAGCGGACACCTCTTACTTTTTTATTATGTTTTAGTACTATTCTAGAGACAAAGATATTGTGACTGTATTTTTTTGTACTTCGGTAATGTATTAGTGGCTTGTATATTTGACAACCATTCTTGGGGAATTTTGAGATTATTTACTTATTTTTGACTAAGTTAAACCTTGCTTTATCTCAATTACTTCTGCATTTACTTTCCATTGGTTATTAGGCTAACTCATATCGGTGGGTTGAGATGAGTTTCATCACTACCGTATTTAGATCATGACAAAGTGGTATCAGAGCCTCAGGTTCATAGGTCTCACGTATATACAAGCCGAGTCTAAGTAGAGTCTTGAGGATCGGTACGTAGACGTCTGTACTTATCTTCAAGAGGCTATGAAGACTTTTAGGAAATATCTTCACCTTTTGATTTTCTATCGTGCGTCCTTGATCCGATCTATTTTCTATTGCCTCACTCTGTTCTCTCACATATAGTGGTGACTCTTGCCTGATTTTATGTGCGTGTAGTTGAAAAGTCATCACGTGGTCTAGGTTTAATTTGGAGGTGGAAGTAATAAACTTATGGAAAGGGTGTATGGTGAGATTTGTAATGCACGGCGATTTTAAAAGAGTAAGTAAGGTTATGATTCAATAATTTAATTTGAGGATATGGTATAGGAAGAGGAACAATGGTATGGAGGATTATATGAGTCTTATATTTTTGGATAGTGGTTAAGAATCAAGAATAATGCTTGTTTGGCCTACCCAATGTTTAAAGTGGTTCTACAATTAAGAATGGTATAATTAAGGGAATGACTATGTTGTGAGCATTTCCCTCAGAGACTACAGACCGTGAAGTTCGTCATGAAAGAATGAGTTACATAGTGAGTGATGAGGATGATTTTGTGCTAATCGAGATCAGAATTTCTATAGCAATTTGATAGGATGGATGTATATCAGGAAGGGTTATTATAAGTCTACTACTGCGGTACTTGTGATTATTTGGTTAGGGTTATGGGTTGTGTTGCTTCTGCTATTGACCTTACCTATTGAAGGGTGATATCGATTTTGACTAGAGACTGAAATGCGTTGGTAATGTATGACTGTTACGTAATGGATAGAAAGGTGTAGACTATATAGTTATGATCTTTATGGTGGGTATGATGTATTCTAGTGGTGGATCTATCAAACTTTCACGGTGTAGTACTATTGGAATACAAAAACAAATACATCAATTATCAAGTGTGATTACCAATTACTTAAGAAGTTATCAGTTGTATCATCTTCTCATATGATGAGATTTGATGTTGCATTCACATTTGAAAATCCAACTAGTTTGTTACTACGGACGCTTGGGGTAAGCATTGTGTATAAGAAAGATCTTAGTGGTGGATTTTGGTATGATTAATGCGTTTAGGTTGTGAAGTGTATCCCGAGAATTCTAAATGAGGACTTGTAATTTAACAGTAAACTCCAAGGGAGTGGATCGATATCAGAATGATAAGCTTATGGATAAAAAAAGTAGTAGTAAGTATACTTGTGTGAAGGCAATTAAGCATTTTAGTGAGAGTGCACATAAAATTGGGTTATTCCATTGGAGTTGGTTGGTATAACTGGGTTTAAGGTGTCTTGTCGATTGAAAAGGTTGACTTCGAGATGATGGCAATGGTTGTTGATCATAATGGTAATAAGAATTTGTGATGGATTATGATTAGGACATAACCATACTTTAAGGATTTTGGGTTAAATAGATTCAATATAATAATAATGACTTGCAGTTATCTAAATTGCGATTTTCTACTATTTGGTGAGTGGCGTGGTTGTATGAAAAGTCGTAGAATGTGTTGAGACACCGCTCGAATAGAATTGAAAGAATCTAGATTCATAAATGAAAATAATTAGTAAAATGTAGTTTAGCCTTTGAAACAAGGCGAGAACTATTATATTTACTCTGGTTGTAAGGGCCGAATGTATCTTCAGAGAGAGTGGAGAATTAAATTTAGTGAGATGTGGTTCTGTTTATTTTGTTCTGTTTATGTTGGCAGTGTTATGTGTTATTCATATAGGTTAATGATTATTGGATAAGATTTGAGAAATAACTCTATAGGCATTTGACACGAGTGTGGTAATAAGTTCTTTTATGGTTTCGAGTTTGGTAACTGGTATAATTAAATTTTAATGAAGGATACAATAAGATCAATGGAGAGGTGATCAATGATAGCTAAGATACATGAATTCATAAAGGTCTTCAATGTATGAGCTAATATTGATAGATAATGGGATTGGGTTACATGAATGAAATTCAAAATTCAAGTTGTTCATTTTAAGTCTACATTATGGCGGTAGGTTTCATCAAAGTATAGATCCGCAAGATGAAAATTGATCGATCACATAGGGTATTGGGTAGTTGAAAGAACTTGTGCAGGGTTTGGATTGTAGAGTTTATTGCTTTTGATCATTAAAAGGCCTAAGAAAGGGCGTCACTTAAAGTTTTTGATTCAAAAGAATAAGGTTGGTAAATGAGTTAGCAAAAGGAATAAGAGTCTGGTATATTAAATAGTTTAAGGTATTTGGAATTTGCTTCATGGGAATCATCTAAGAAATGATAAGAAATAAGACACCATGTGTATATCCTTAGTTCAAAGTTGAAGATTATACGAATTTTCGCCCTTGTTTTCAAATATGACTATACAATGTCGATTGGTTCGACACAGACTTATGAGGGATATAACAACGACTTTTCTGAAGGTTTGGTTTTGGTTTGAATGAAAAATAGTGAGGTGTCGAAGATTATGTGTTTTATGTAAGGTTAGACTCTCTATTTATGGTAGGTGACTTATGGATGCACTACAAGATGGGATATAGTTCTTCATGGTTATTAAGGATATCGAATTGGATTGATACTACTTTGTTGATGGGTTATACGAACTATTGTGATGCGTTACATAGGCACTAGAGGGTAAATAGAGGCTATGTGCTCATAGTATATAGAATTATTCAGGTGACCAAGAATTTCTCTAAGTTTTGGTATGGGGAATAGACTGGTCGATTGTGAGTAGCAAAAAAATCAAAGTGATGGAGTTAGATGAATGAAAATGTTTGATATAAGCACTATAAGAGAAGTATCTTGTGTTATTCGATCTTGATTTCATACATTCTTATGTAACTATCTATTTTGTTTCGGACATGAGTTGAAGTATGATTCGCTGCCTATGCCCACACGTGTTTCTACTTCGGTGGATGGATCCCTAGTGGTTGATTGATGTACCGATCCTGCGATATACTTTTGGTAGGGTAGGATGCTTTTACAAACTTGGTTATTTTAGTTGTGATAGATTTGGTGTTGTTAGGGATTGTTGAAGTATAATAGTGTGAATTTACATGCACAATTCTTTTTATAAGAATTTGTAAAAGAGCTACCATGAATACTTACAATTGTCCGACAGTCTTAAATTTCAACTCTCATCGGGGTCTCATTCTGGCTATGTATGGTAGAATGTAGGGGTCCAATGGGTCTAGTGTTACCACTCTTAAGGGTTGTTTACAATCACAACTACTGATCTACCGTTTTCGATAGTGATATTAGAAGTTTTGTATGCTTGGGTATATCGCTCGCTAGGAGGGTATTCAATCATGTCATTCTTTGGGTTAGATAAATCATATTCTCCAGTAATGAGTACCTAATGCCTAAACATCAGATTTGTATAGCTTAAGCTCGTGGAAATCTTTGGTAGTGGGAATGGAATCTTAACAAGATCTGTGATAGTCTGTGCATTATGAGTGTGGTGATTGATTCAGGTTCACTTCTGATTGTAGTCGGTATTAGTCTAGAATTTTCTCGTGGTTATGTGATGAAAGATTGTCCTGATGGTTATGATGAGGTTTAGAGGGTTTCGATTAAGGTTTAGTTCATGGGTTAATCTGTGACATCTAAATTATCCCTAATTTATAGATTTGCCAAAGTTTGATTCGAAAGTTCAGTTCTTAGAAGTTGATCTTGATGGAATAGTCTTATTAAGGAGCTCACTTGAAGGAATAAAAACTGACTTTTGAAGATTATAACTCAGACTTTTGGTAACGTTGGTTATTCTCCTTTCTCCTTCTTTATGTTCGAGGACGAACATGAATTTTAGTGGTGGATAATGTAATGACCCATTAGGTCATTTTGAGAATGAGTCCTCCTCCTTTCATAGAAGACACTTTTCGTAAATTTAAGTTGAAAATTTTGGACCTTTCGGTAACTTTGGTTAATTAGTTAAGGGATAATTTTAGAGAATTAATTTAACTGATGGGCTAAAGTATTAATTTATTTAATACTTATACCATTTTTCTTATATTTAATAAAATAGGTTAGTAGGGTTTATAAATTTTAATACATAATCAATTTGGAAAAGGAAAAAAAATATAATAAAAGAAAAGAACAAAAATAATTATATATAGATACATAATCTGATGGCTTAATGCCATCAGATATACGCGACGAGAAAATGAGAAATAGAAATGGGAAGAAAAAAATACGGAGAAAGAAAGAAAAGAAAGGGGAAAAGAAAAATAAAGGAGAAGAGAAAAATAGGGATTTTCATTCCAAAGCATCAAGGTAATTATTCTCATTCTTTCCATTAAATTTTTATACGATTATGAACAATTTTTAGGGTATATTGGTGGAGAAATAATGCTAAAATAAGAAAATATGATCCTAGGGTTCTTCACATAAAATCTTGATTTGGGGGTCGAATAACGATCCATTTTAGCTGAAATTTGACATGTGAGTTTATTTTATCATGAGCGAATATAATCAAAAAGAAAATTTCATATTTGACTTCAATGACATAGAATGAGTTAGTTTTCGAATTTTGATATATTGAGATAGATAATTAAATATTAGATATATTATATTTTATGAATTCTATTAAATTTATGATATTGGGGACATTAGAATCTAACCCTAGGCTTAAAATTTGGAAATATGAGAGTTGACATGTTATTTGACATCAATATTAGGAACTTGATTATAGATTTGGGTAGGTTTTGGGTCTAGGCTAGACATATAATAATATGAGTGTTGTTAGTTTTGAAATCTTATTGTGGTTATTTATTTGATTAGATTATACTTATTTGGAGGACTAACGAAAAGGAAAGGCTCAAGTACCGGCGTAATTGTTTGATTAATTAAGGCAAGTGAATTTTTAAATCTCAGTTTAAGATTGTAGATGCTTGTATTTCCGTGCTATGTCTACTGGAAAGTAATGAGAATTGGACTGGGTTATTGACTGTATGATTGGCCTTAAAAATGGAGATGAGGGGTGTAAAATAGTGATATAATGACATGTATTGGTGGAATTGATATGTTGTGATTGTGGATTTATTTTGGACATGTGAAATGACTATGTTGATGTGAAATAGGAAAAATTATTATTGTTGTCATGTTATTAACGTGAATTATATGAACATGAATTGATTGCATTGGTTTTGACATATTGTATTGACATTGAAAATGATATGAAATAAAAGGGGTCGGGCCACATGCTCCATGGCAGGTATTATGAAACAAAGGGGTCGGGCCATACGCTCCATGGCAGATATTATGAAATAAAGGGGTCAGGCCACACACTCCTAGCAAGATATATATGTTGAGAGGATGGGCCACACGTTCCGTGGCAGGTTACATAGATAGAAATGTCCCCCATGGGTTTCGGACTGTAATTCAGCGGATGTGTACCGATAGGACAGACATGCATCATCTTATTGCATTTCATCACATTTTGCTGATATTTGTGAATTCGTGTTTACCCCTTTATCGCTCTATATATGCTGAACTTGACTTAATATGATTTATTGATGAGTATTCGTGGACTGTATTACTATTATTATTGTACAAGTGGAGAGTTGGGCTGGTTTTATGCAGGTTGTAGTTAAGGAGGTTCGGTTGGGAGGATAGGAGTACTTGTATTTATTGAGCTTTGCTTAGTTTTAGTTATCCACTTGTTGAGTACCATGTTGTTTGGTATTCACCCCTTGCTTCTACACTTGTGTAGGTTGTGAGCCCGGACCTTCTTGATCTCTTAGTGTTCTCTACAACGTCTGAGGCTATCATCTCGAGTGTTGAGGTAGCTGTTACATCCATCTAGCAGACACCTCTTACTCTTTTATTATGTTTTAGTCCTATTCTAGAGACAAAGACATTATGACTGTATTTTTTTGTACTTCAGTAATGTATTAGTGGCTTGTATACGTGACAACCAGTCTTGGGGAATTTTGAGATTATTTAGTTATTTTTGACTAAGTTAAACCTTGCTTTATCTCAATTACTTCCACAATTACTTTCCGTTGGTTATTAGGCTGACTCATCTCGGTGGGTTGAGATGAGTGCCATCACACCTATATTTGGGTCATGAAACTTATACGCTTACTTATCTTCTTAAACATTATTACAAAATGACAAAAGGTTAGCTATCAGTCTCTATCGGTTAGATATCTGTCGCTATCATCTCCTTTGTCTTATCTTCTATCCTTGACTTCTTGCTTTGGCTTTTGCATACGTATCATCTTGCCTTGTCTTTTCATATTCTTCTTCCACCTTTTAGAGTAGACAAGATAGTAGGACCACCTATCACCATTTACAAAATGACAAAAGAGTGTATACTAAATGCATCCTTATCTTCTTTGCATCCTTCTATCGTCCATCTGTCATTTTTTAATAGGAAGATATTTACATAGCATCTCCAATTATCTTCTCCTTTTTTGGAGAGCAAAATTCTCACGTACCTTTGGCGTGCTTTCTCATTTGGCACAGTCGTTGCTGAGCCTGAGGGCTGGACTGAATAATACCTTTATTAATTAAATCTATCTTTGTTTCCATATATCTTTTCGCTGCCGGCGGAGTGTTCTTTGCTGGGGTAATCAAAATAGAGGAATGTATTTTGGTTTCTCCATAAGTTCTAAATCCTTTTCTAAAATTGTGTTCCATATTTTGTAACACAATTCTTAATCCAATAGCACGTCTATAATGAACATCTTTGTTGGTGAATCTTTGAAATATCTTTTCTTGAAAATTATTTATAATATTAAAATCGTCAGCCTTTCCAATTTGCATAAAATGGTAGGCAGGATATCTTTCTCCTTTGTGAAAATTTGGTCCGACAGAAATAAACTTAAGGACCAAAATATCTTTTACGGTAATCATTGGATTTTTGAGATAACAATCTTTCACTCCGTCTTGTACCCATGACGATAATCTACTAATTTTTGGAAAATTTGAAGAAGTAAGATAAATAGAATTTATTACTCCAAAATCATACTAGTATCTAATTTCTTGAGGGGATGAATCTTGCAAGTAATTGATTCGAGGATATATCTCCGTAAAATCGATGTACCTGTTGGGAGTTATTTTGAGAGAAAATAAATCTATCATTATCTGTTCTTGATCTCCAATGGCTTGAAGTAGCTTATCGATTTTTTTTATATTCCAAAGTAATTCCTTTTTGAGGCAATTGGGATCTAAAAAATATTTTTTCATACTTATCTTTTTCCTCCGTAGTTGCCGAAGTATTATCATCATTTTGCGCTTTTATCAAGTTGTTAACAATATCATAAAAATTGCTGCACTGTACAATTTTGGACGTTATGTGGGCACATACGCTGATTAATTTATCAGCAATCAATTGTTCAAAATAGAAATTAGCAATTTCCATAATATCTGAAACTGCCGTTTGAATATCTTTAAATTCTTTATCAATATCTTGAAGATGGTCTTTAATTCTTTCCATCTTTGGTGAGAAAATCTGCTACAATATTTTTGTCAGTTCGAATAATTTCAATATCAAAAAAGTATTCAGACAAAAGGATTTGCCATCTAAGAGTAAATCGTTTAGATAGTAAGAAGTAATATAATTTTGACAACTTTTTACTACGGCTAACAATTCTTTTTCATTAATATGATATCTAGTTTGTGTATCTGAAAAGGTTTCGGAATAATATCTACATAAGCCTTCTCCTATCTTATTTTTATTAAGATCATAATCTATTTTCTTTAATACTCCGCTCCAGCACTGTTTTGAAGCGTCTGTTTCTAAAATCAAATCATCACTCTCTTTGAGTAATTATAATTTTGGTAAGTTTTTATAAATAGATTTAATATCTTTTACTTTTTTCATTCAGACTTCATTAAATTCAAAGCTCTTATCCTTTTTTTAATAATTCTTGAAATGACTTTCTTAGTTTAGGCAAATTCTGAATATAATCCGAAACATAGTTAAGTATTCCTAAAAACCTTTGTATTTTCTTTCTATCGACTAATTTATCTGGGAAAACAGATATCTTTTTGACGATACGGCTTTGTAACTTTATGACATTTCCATCAATTATCATTCCTAAATATTCTATCTCATTTTTAAATAAGCTTGCTTTTTTTAGAAAGTGCTAATCCATTTTCTAAGCATAAGTTAGTAAATTTATTTAAGTGTATTAAGTGTTCTTCGAGACTATCGGATAAAACTAAAATATCATCAACGTAAACAAATATATAATCATAATCTTTAAAGATATTATCCATTTTTCTTTGAAATATCTGTGGGGCGTTTTTTAATCCAAATGGCATGACTAACCATTCATATTGCCCTTGAGGGGTAGAAAATGCAATATAATGAATACTATCTTTATTCATTTTTATCTGCCAAAATCCGCTTTTACAATCAAACTTAAAAAATATCTTTTTGTTAGTAATTCTATTAATTAGACTTTTTTATGTGGTAAGAAATATCCATCAAATATAGTATTATTATTTAATTTTTTATAATTAATAATTATTCTTGGTTTATTTCGTACTATCTCTTCATGATTTCTAACAATAAAGGTTGGTGAACAGTGATGGGAGTTACTAGGTCTTATTATTCTAAGACTTAATAATTCCTTAATCTGTTTTTGGAATTCTTCTTGGTCATTGGGGTTGTATCTCATTGGTTTCACTCTAATAACTGTATCTTTATCTTTCATTTTTAGCTTGGCTTCTATCTTATTTTTATCCCAAAATTCTAAGGGATTTTCGAAAAAAAAATTGTTTTAATTTTTGTTTGATCATATCCAAGCTTTCTTTTAATTTATTGAAGGTTATTTGATATTCTAGCAGGGGATATTGCTGATTTATTATCTGAGGGTTGTCCCAATCAGCATCATATTATTGCAATGGAGTGCTTTTTGAAAAAATTGGGTTGGTTTGGAATCCTATACCATCACGCTGGGCTGTGCGGGGTTTAAATTGAATAGGTAATTTTTTAGAATAAGTAGTTTTAAAATGTTTTAGAATAATCGTATGTTGACAAGGAGTCTTTAATTTTATTTGAAATAGAACTCAATTGTATAGTACGCTATGAAACATTTCTAAAAAATCATTTCCTAACAGTGCAACTTGTGATGTATTATAAAAATAAAATGGGGGACAATTTATTAAAAAATATCCTAATAGTATAATCGGTTTAACAATGCCTCTAGACATTGTTACAATATTATTTGATATATCTCTTCCTTTGATAATAGGTAATTCTTGATGGTACTCTTTGGGAAATATTTCTGATCTACAGCAATATTTTCTCGATCCATTATCTATATAAGCAGCAAAATATTCTGCTTTATAATCTTTGTACTTTATTCCTATAGGAATATATATACTATATTGACTTTTCATTTTGATATGAATATTATCTTATCATTGTAGGTAATTTTGATACCATGATCAAATATATCATATGGTTTTACACTTTCTAGAAAAGTGGTTCCTAGTAGTATTTCTAACATATCATTATTTTCTTCTGGATCAACCAATAGTCTTATAGGTATAGGGTTATCTTTAAATTTTAAAATGGTTTCTATCATGTTTGTTATTTCATGTATTTTTCCATTAAAATCAGTATAAAGATGATTATATTTTAGTTTATATTGTTGGAAATGGTTACATAGCCTATGGCTAATGTAATTTTCACTAGGTCCTGTACCTAATAGGATGTTGATGGGAATAAATTGTATACCATTAAAATATTCTCCTTTTATCTTATAATTTTTTATTTTATCATTTTTTGCTTCTAAGATAGGTTGTCTAACTCTTTCTGATTGTGTTCTTCTTTTCATCACTGCAGGGTTTATGATTCGAGTTTCCTCAAAGGATAATAGAGATGTGGAATATTGTTGATTGTACAAAGATTTAAATAGTAAATCTAAATCTAACGGTGTATCTTCTATTTCTTGTATCTGCATTATACTAGGCATTTGTATCTGATTATCTTCCTCAAATAGATGGCGATAATCTATTATCTCTTTTATGGAAAAGCAATCAGAATGATGTGTATTAGAAATAGCATATGACATTACATATGTTATCGAATAGGGTCTATTGTATTTATGAAAGAAATCTTTTCTTTTAAAATCTTGTACTAAGCTTAGAGTTTTATCAAAGTCTTTATCTAGAAGATGGTATGAAATTCTAGGATAAACATTAAATTTAATCTTTCCGTATTATAAATTTTCTCATAATATTCCTAAGCAGGCTTCTTTCCTGTTTATTGTCCTATTATCTATAATAGCTAAATCTATTGGGGTATCTAGTCCTTCTCTAAATGTGGATTTTATTATTATTTGAATTCCTCCTATATGTATCCATCCTAGAGTATTTCGAATATCTGTTTTTATTTTTTGTAATTTATCTTGAATATCTTTTTTGGATAATACAGAAATCATTATTTTATTAGAAGTAACAGAAACTTCTAATGCTCTTTCCTGGATATTTAATTCGTAAAACAAATGATGTTATCTTTTTCATAATCCGAAACTATCTAGTATATTTACGTCAAATTCTGAGTAGTTAGTTAAAAAAAACTTTTCTTTTTGTATTTATTTTAATTTTCTTTTATCAATAAAAATATCTTGTTTATATTCTCCAACTTGTTCTATCATTTCTTCTATTATATCATTTTCTATTTCATTATTTATTTTGACTGTCTTCTTCTGATGAAGAATAACAATTTGTATCAGTTAATATAAATATTGTATCGTCTGATTCAACTTCTTCAAAATTATTTAGTTGTATAAATTCTTCTGAATTTGTCATTTCTTTGATGTCTTTATCAATTTCTATTTACTTGTTATTATTAGCAAATTTCTTTGGGCATGTATTGGCATAGTGTCCTATCTCTTTGCAGCAGTAATATCTGCATTCTTTTGGATTTTTTCTTTCATTATTCCTTTTGTAAAAAGGTTTTTTATATCGTGTATATCCTCTCTTTTTATAATATCTAGCCTTTCTCTTTTTAAAATATTTTTTCTTAAAGAGTTTCTTTTTCTTATATTTTCTTTTAATCTTTTTGTATAAATAGGGACTTTCACATCCAATCATGTCATGACCCGCATCCGGGTGTGATGGAACTCATCTCAACCCATTGACACAAGTCAACCTAAAACTCAATGAAAAGTGAATGCGGAAGTAATTGAGATAAAGCAAGGTATAACTTAGTCAAAAATAAATAAATAATCTCAAAATCCCCTAAGACTAGTTGTCACGTATACAAGCCACTAATACATTACCGAAGTACGAAAAAAATACAGTCACAATGTCTGTCTCTAGAATAGGACTAAAACATATTAAAGGAGTAAGAGGTGTCCGCTAGATGGATATAACAGTTACCTCAACACTCCAGATGATAGCCTCAGACGTGGTAGGAAACACTAAGATATCAAGTGGGTCCGAGCTCACAACCTACACAAGTGTAGAAGCAAGGGGTGAGTACCAATTAACACGGTACTCAACAAGTGGACCACTAAAATTAAGCAAAGCTCAATAGATACAAATACTCCTGTCCTCCCAACCGAACCTCCTTAACTACAACCTGAATGAAACCAGCCCAACTCTACACTTGTACAATAATAATAGTAATATAGTCCACGAATACTCATCAATAGTCTCATCAATGAATCATACCAAGTCAAGTTCAGCATATACAGAGCAATAAAAGAGGTAAACACAAATTCACAAATATCAATAAAATACGATGCAATGCAATGAGATGATGCATGTCTGTCTAATCGATACACATCCGTTGAATTACAATCCGGAACCCATGGGGGACATTTCTGTCCATGTAACATGCCATGAAGCATGTGGACCGTCCCCTCAATATACATATCCTGCCACAGAACATGTGGCCCAACCCCTTTGTTTTATAATACCTGCCACGGAGCGTGTGGCCTGACCCTTTTATTTCATAATACCTGCCACGGAGCATGTGGCCCGACTCCTTTTGTTTCATATCATTTTTAGTCTCAACACATGTCAAACCCAATGCAATCAATTCATGTTCATATAATTCACGATAATAACGTGACAACCAATAATGTTTCCTATTTCACATCAACATAGTCATTTCATATATCCAAAATAAACCCATAATCACAACATATCAATTTCACAAAAAAATGTCATTAGATCACCATTTTATACCCCTCATCTCCATTTTTAAGGCCAATCATACAGTCAATAACCCAGTTCAATTCTCATTAATCCCCAGTACACATAACACAAAAATACAAGCATCTACAAGCTTAAATTGAGGTTTAAAAATTCACCTGCCTTAATTAATCAAGCAATCACTCTGGGACTTGAGCCTTCCTTTTTCGTTAGGCCTCCAAATCAATGCAATCTTAGTCAAATAAATAATCACAATAAGATTTTGAAACTAAAAACACCCTTATTACTATATGTCTAGGCTAAACCCAAAAATTTAAGCAAATCTATAAACATGTTCCTAATCTTGATGCCACTTAACATGTCAACTCCCATATTTTCTGAATTTCAAAAGTAGGGTTAAACCTCAATTAAATTGAATAATCACTTTAAAACTTGAGCCTTTCATAACGCTTCCGAATGATAAAAATTTGTTCAAATACATAATTTTCATAAGAATACGAATCCAATCACACCTATATTACGATATTTATTTTCGAATAAAAAATTAGGTCAAAAGTTATCCCAAGTCATTGAAGTCAAATTTGAAATTTTCTTTTCGATTATATTCACTCATGATAAATAAACTCACATGTCAAATTTCAGCTAAAACGGATCGTTATTCGACCCACAAATCAATATTTTATGTGAAGAACCCTAGGATCATATTTTCTTATTTCAGCGTTATTTCTCCACCAATATACCCTAAAAATATGTTCATAATCACATAAATATTTAATGGAAAGGATGAGAATAATTACCTTGACGCTTTGAAATGAAAATCCCTATTTTTCTCTTCTCTTTTATTTTTCTTTTATTTTTCTTTTCTTTTTTCTTTTCTTTCTTCATCCGTATTTTTTTTTCTCTTCTCATTTTTTCCAGTTCTACCGCTGCGTTTCTCACTTACATTTGATGGCTTAATGCTTAATTCCATTATATATATATATATATATATATATATATATATATATATATATATATATATATATATATATATATATATATATATATATATATATATATATATATTATTTACTTTCTTCTTTTTCTTTTCTAAATTAATCATAAACTAAAAGTGACAAACCCTACCAACCTATTTTATTAAATATAAGAAAAGTGGTATAAGTATTAAATAAATTAATACTTTAGCCCACCAATTAAATTAATTCTCTAAAATTATCCCTCAACTAATTAACCGAAGTTACCGAAAGGTCCAAAATTTTCAACTTAAATTTATGAAAAGGGTCTTCTATGAAAGGAGGAGGACTCGTTCTCAAAATTACCTAACGGGTCATTACATCATCTACCACTAAAGAATATGTTCGTCCTCGAATATAAAGAAGGAAAAGGAAGAATAGCCGACATTACCTAAAGCTTGAGTTATTATATTCCATAGTCTGTGTTCATCCCTCCAGGTGAGCTCCTCCTTAAGACTATTCCATCAAGATCAACTACTAAGAACTGAATTTTTGAATCAAACTTTGGCAGATTTACAAATCAGGAGTGATTACCAAGCCATAAACTAACCCATAAATTCAATGTGAATCGAAACCTACTGAATCATAACACAACCACCAAGGCGAGTCTTTTCTCACATACCCATGATGAAGTTCTAAATTTATACCGACTACAATCAGAAGTGAACTTGAACAACTACCATATACTCATAATGTGCAAACCATCACAGGTTTTGTCAAGATTTCATTATCACAATCTCCCCATAAGATTAAGTTATAAAATTTTGATCTTTAGACATCGGGTATTCATCACAGGAAAATAAAACTTATCTAATCCAAAGAAGGAAATGATCGAGTAACTTCCTAGAGAGCAACACCCCTAAGCATACAAAACCTTTAACAACACTATTGAAGATGGTAGATCAGTAGCTGTGATTGTAAACAACCCTTAAGAGCGGTACACCCTATCCACAACTATCCCAAACAACACCAAATCTGCCACAACTAAAATAACTAAGTTTGCAAAAGCATCCTACCATACCAAAAGGACATCATAGGATCGGTACACCCTATCCACCACTAGAGATCCATCCACCGAAGTAGAAACACGTATGGGCATAGGCAGGGAATCATACTTTAAATCATGCGTAAAACGAAGTTGAAAGACGTATGGTCACCTAAGAATGCACGAAACCAAGGTCGAATAACATAAGATACTCCTTTCATTGTGCCCATATCAAACACTTCCATTCATTTGACCCCATCTTTTTGATTTGTAGCTACCCATATTCAACCAATATGGTCCTCATTACAATCATACACATACTTGATTTATCAAACCCCACATGCTCCTCACAGTACTCCACTAAAACCAGCACTCTCAATACTAACAAAATATCATAGCCACACCTGTCATTTACCATACTCCTAAACTGTCACTAGTATCAAAGTCTTCTTAACAATACATTTTCGCCTCCAAATAATTCAAATTATGGTTCCCTCTCTTTCCATTTAAGTATTCCATAATAGATACGGGGCATACCTAAGGTTGATAGCACTAATTTCAAATCTGACAGTACTTTCCCATCTAGGTATGGATATTGAATCGCACCCAATGTCAACTCCACGCAATATTTTACATACCAAATTTCAACTACTATTCAAACCTTCATATACCTCATACCAAAATTTAGAGACATTCTTGCTCACCCAAATAATTATATATACTATGAGCACATAGCCTCTATTTGTCCTCTAGTGTCTGTGTAATGCATCACAATAGTCTGTATAACCCATCAACAGAGTAGTATCAATCCAATTTGAAATCCTTAATAACTATGAAAAACTATATCCCATCTTGTAGTGCATCCATAAGTCACCTACCATAATTTGAGAATCTAACCCCATATAAAATACATAACTTCGATACCTCACTGTTTGTTAGTCAAACTAAAACCAAACCTTCAGAATAGTCATTGTTACATCCCTCATAAGTCTGTGTCGAACCAATCTATACTGTATAGTATTATCTAAACACAAGGGCAAAAATTTATGAAATCTTCAACTTTGAACTAAGGATCTAAACATGACGCAAATTCTAAATACCTTGAACTATTCAATATACCAGACTCTTGTTCCTTTTGCTAACTCGTTTACCAACCTTATTCTTTGACCAACAACTCATGACATTTACCTCATGTTCTAAATTAAAAATTTAAGTGGAGCACTTCCTTAGGCCCCTTAACAATTAAAAGTAACAACCTCTAAGACCAAAACCCTGCACAAGTATTTTCAATTGCTCAATATCTGATGTGATTGATCATTTCTCAGCTTACTAATCTATACCTTGACAAAACCTACTACCATAATATAGACTTACAATGAACAAATTGAATTTTGAATTCCAACCAGGTAACCCAATTGCCTTATCTATCAATATTAACTCGTACCTTGAAGATCTTTATGAATTCACATATTATGGATTATTGATCGCCTCTCCATCGACCTCACCGTATTCTTTGTTAAAAATTCAACTGTACCAGTTACCAAAATCAAAAATACCAACGCACTTATTACCATACTCGAGCCAAACACATGAACACTTCATTCTCAAATCTTATCTAACAGTTTTTAACCCATATGAACAACATTCAACATTATCACCATAACTAGAGAAAAACAGAAGGAACCACGCGTCTCTGAATTCAATTCTTCCCTTTCTCTGTAGATACATCTTTGACCCTTACAATGAGAGTAAATATCTTCTTCTTTTTTTTCGTCCTCCCTCTGAAGGTTAAACTACATCCCACTAATTTGTTTCCACTTATGAGTACTCTAGCTCTTTTCAATTCCATTTGAGTGGGGTATCAACACATCCTAAAACTTTCCAGATAGCCACGCTATTTATCAAATAGTCGCAAACACAACTTTAGATACCCACCAGTCGTTATTACCATACCAAATCCATTTAATAAAAAACAATTCTTATCATATTGTTGCATCCTTATCATAATCCATCATAACCTCTTATTATCATTATGCTCAGTAGACATTACCATCATCTCGAAGACAATATTATCATTGACATGACGCTTAAATCCAGTTATACTAATCAAATTCAAAGGACTCCAATTTTGTACGCACTTTTTTACTAAAATCTTCAATTGCCTTCACACAAGTATGCTCGTTGGGACTTCCTTTACTCATAAGCTTGTCATTCTAATATTGATCCACTCCCTTGGAGTTTACATTGAAATTATAAATCTTCGTTTAGAATTCTTGGGATACACTTCATAACTTAATGCATTAACCCTACCAAAGATCCAGCACTAAAATCTTCCATATAAACAATGTTTAACTCAAACATCTGTAGTAACAAACTAGTTGGTTTCTCAAATGTAAATGCAACATCGAATCTCATTATACGAGCATGTGATACAACTAATAACTCCTTATAGTTAGTATTCGCATTTGATGATTGACGTATCCTTTTCCATATACCACTATTACCATATCGTATAAATCTAATCTATCCACCACTAGAACACATCATACCCACTAGAAAGATCATACCCAGATAGACTACTCCTTGCTACAAATTATGTAACTGCCATTCATTATCAAAGCATTTTTGTACCCAATCGGAAGCGATATGCACCCTTTCATTGGCCAAGTCAATGGGAGAAGAAAAACAACCCATAACTCTAACCAACTAAGTATCGGTACAATTGTGATAGTTGTATCATGACTCTCTTTGATATACACTCAATCTATGAAATCGCTATAGAAATTCTAATCTCGGTTGGCACAACATCATATCCTTCATACACTAAGCAAGACATTCATGAAATCTCACAACTATTATTACTCCTTCTATACTATATCCTCAAAATACATCATTGAACAATAACCTTGCTCACTCTTTTCAAATTGCGGCGTATTATAAGTCTGACCATACATCCTTTCCATAACTCTATCACTTTCACCTCAAAATCAGATCTAGACCACATGATCATATTTCAACGGTATGCATGCAGCACCAAGAACAAGTAACCACTATAAGTAAGAGAACAGAGAATTAGATTGGAATAAAAATGCATGATAGAGAATCAATAAGTGAACATCTGTCCTAATAGACTTCATAGCCTCCCAAAGATAAGAACAGACATCTCCGTACCGATCCTAGAGAGTCTACTTAGACTTGGTTTATACACACATGAGACCTATGAACTTGGGGTTCTGATACCATTTTTGTCACGACCCCCATCTAGTGTGATGGCAGTCATCTCAACCCACCAAGACAAGTCAGCCTAAAACTCAATGGAAAGTGAATGCGGAAGTAATTAAGATAAAGCAAGGTTTAACTTAGTCAAAAATAAATAAATAATCTCAAAATCCCCCAATACTGGTTGTCACGCATATAAGCCACTAATACATTACCAAAGTACGAAAGAAAATACAGTCACAATGTCTTTTTTATATATTTTTTCATATTCTTTTTATGTGAATAGACCCTACACGAGGCTCCCACCTCTCGTGCACAGTCAGGGGTTGAGCATCACCCCCAAGCCTTATCATAAATAACAAATAGAAAAATACAATGAGGGGGACATAAACCTTACCTCTGCTCCTAGTTTGGTTCATAAGTCTGCTAACCTACTAAGGTCAGCTGACTCATCCTCAAATACAAAAAAAGACTATCTAGAAACTAGAAAGCAATAAACCTATGGGAGGACTCCTCCCGGTACAAGTCGACTAAGAAAGCATAAATGAGGGAGACTCTCCCCTTCTATGAGAAAAAAGAAAGTAACCTACACTAGTCCTATTTAACTACGCTATATATCATACATAGCTAAATTGAAGAAGAACAAGTATACAAAACTTCTATGTCGTATGGGGTGAAAAAAGTTTTTTCATTTTTGCCCTTTTTAGTCTTGTTGTACCAAGTAAGTCTAAATGGAAGGATGTATCAACATCAAGATCATGATTATAAGAGCTAAAGAGGATGAAAAAAAGGGAAAAAATATAGAGTTGTAGCAGGCCGCAGCTGGAGTTGTTATTGAGGATGATGTTGGGTTGAATTGTTGTAAGTTGCAGCTTGTATATGATGCAATTGTGGCTTGAACTGCTGCTTAAAGGTTCAACTGATGGTTCTTTGTACCTTGGAGGGGTTTATGTGCCTACACACAAACAAATAAGCAAGTAAATAGCTCCAAGTAGCTTGGATGCAAGAGGGCTGCTTCAGGTGTTGTAGCATGGTAGCTGGAATGGATGAATTATTGGCTGCCCATCCAAGTACAACCATGCACTTTGTAATCCCTGCACCTGTAATAAAATAAACAACAACCCTGCACAATGAGGCACAAAGGCTAAAGATCTGGGGTTTATTGGCAGCTGCTTGAGTAGCAATGTTACAAGAGGCTTAGCAGTGTGCAAAATCTTGAGAGCTTCCAGGTTGGTGCACTCCAGTGTTGCAGTGATTGAAGTAGCAAGTAGGAAATGTAATGGAGCTCTAGCTGGTTTCTTTGATACTTGTTTGCATTGTAGGAAGTCTAAAGGAGGCTTCAACTTCAAAGAGATGTTGCCTTTCTTTAGTGTGCCTGCACATAACAACTTAACAAGAAACAAATAAATAATAAAGATGCTCCAAGAGTTCTTAAAAGTGTTATAGCTGTCTAGTATATCATGCTTGTGTAAGCTGTAGTATCTTGCAATAGAGAGGCATGCTGATTTATGCTGTAGTTCTGCAAGCTCTTGGGAAAAAGAAGATGATGAGGGACTGGTGGTTGGTTTTTGTAGGTCTTTGATATTGTTGCACAAGATGCAACAACTAATAGAGGGGAGGGGCTGCAGCTTTGTTATTATACTTGCAGGGCAGAAAACAAAGAGAGGGGAGCTTATTCTAATTCTAGATGCAAGATTAGAGTTTATGAGACTAGAGGAGAAAGAACTAAGGGAGACTCTCCCTTTTACAGTGGCCCTAACTATGAATTCTTCAAAGACAATATAACTATGAAGTAGATACATTCAGGTTGAAGAATAAGTTAGTGCACTAGGAAGTACTGTAGGGGAGAAGTCAGGGTGGCTTCTTGATCCTCTTGGTTCTTCTTCTCCTGAAGTTAGCCATGCCCAGTTTGTCCATTTCCATATGACCTCTGGCTTCTTTAGGGATGTCTTGCTTTGTGAAGAAGAGTTTAGGAGAAGTGCATTTGTGGCTATGTTTAGACAAAGAATCAGCTGTGTAGTTGGTTTCTCTAAAGATATGGTTGCAGCTGAAATCTTGGAATTGGCTGATGATGTTCTTTAAGCTGTTCAGCTGCTCCTTGATGGGCCTAGGGGGTTTTGCTTCTTGTTGCAGCCACTTGGTAAGAAGCTGATAATCCACCTCCAAGTTTACCTGTGAGTAACCAAGATGAAGGCACCAAGAGAGACCAAAGATGGCAGCCTTGATCTTTGCTTGATTGTTAGTTCCTACACCCAGGGGGGGTTGCATAGGCAAAAATGAGATCACCATGAACATTCCTAAGGAGTCCCCCTCCACCAATGTTGCCAGGGTTGCCAAGGGCACTGCCATCAGTGTTAAGCTTCACCTTGGGAGCAGTTGGTTTAACCCAACATGTAGGGGTTACTTTGGTATCATGAAAGCACTGCTCAACCAAAAGGACCAGGTCCTTCCAGTTATTAGGCCAGACCATATAAGGAAAAGATGTGGTGAGAAGGTTGTAGGTGTCTTTAAAGATGGAGAACTTGACTCTAGTGACATTAGACTGCTTCCCACCATATTTGGAAGCACATCTATTCTTCCATAGATTCCAACAAATGAAGATAGGAGTTGCATGGAAAATGAGTTTATGGGCCTCTTTCTTATGCTTTAAAGTCCACCATCTCATTAACAGGTTTCTAAGGGGAGTGTAATCAGTATTAATGCCCAAAGAGTCAGAAAATAATCTCTATACATTATGAGCAAAGGCTCCTGCAACAAAGGTGTGATCAATGGTATCCTGGCCAGGTTTATAACAAGTCACAATGTCTTTGTCTCTAGAATAGGACTAAAACATATTAAAGGAATAAGAGGTTCCGCTAGATAGATATAACAACTACCTCAACACTAGAGATGATAGCCTCAGATGTGGCAGGAAACACTAAGATATCAAGCAGGTCCGGACTCACAACCTACACAAGTGTAGAAGCAAGGGGTGAATACCAAACAACACGGTACTCAGCAAGTGGACCAATAAAACTAAGCAAAGCTCAATAGATACAAGTACTCCTATCCTCCCAACCGAACCTCCTCAACTACAACCTGCATAAAACCAGCCCAACTCTATACTTGTACAATAATAATAGTAATATAGTCCATGAATACTCATCAATAGTCTCATCAATGAATCATATTAAGTCAAGTTCAGAATATACTGAGCAACAAAGGGGTAAACACGAATTCACAAATATCAACAAAATGCGATGCAATGCAATGAGATGATGCATGTCTGTCCTATCAGTACACATCCGCTGAATTACAGTTTGGAACCCATGTGGGAAATTTCTGTCCATGTAACCTACCACGGAGCGTGTGACCCATCCTCTCAATATACATGTCCTTCCATAGAGCGTGTGGCCCGACCCTTTTGTTTCATAATACCTGCCATGGAGCGTATGGTCCGACCCCTTTATTTTATAATACCTGCCACGGAGCATGTGGCCCGACCCATTTTGTTTCATATCATTTTCAGTCTCAATACAATATGTCAGAACCAATGCAATCAATTCATGATCATATAATTCACGATAATAACATGACAACTATAATATTTTTTTCTATCTCACATCAACATATCCATTTCATATGTCCAAAATAAACCCATAATCACAACATATCAATTCCACCAAAATATGTCATTAGATCACCAGTTTATACCTCTCATCTCCATTTTTAAGGTCAATCATACAGTCAATAACTCAGTCCAATTCTCATTAATTCCCAGTACATTTAACATAGAAATACAAGCATCTACAAGCTTAAATTGAAGTTTAGAAATTTACTTGCCTTAATTAATCAAGCAATCACTCTGGGACTTGAGCCTTCCCTTTTCATTGGGCCTCCAAATCAACGTAATCTTAGTCAAATAAATAATCTCAATAAGATTTTGAAACTAACAACACCTTTATTACCATATGTCTAGCCTAGACTCAAAAATTTAAGAAATCTATAAACATGTTCCTAATCTTGATGCCACTTAACATGTCAACTCCCATATTTTCTGAATTTCAAAAGTAGGGTTAAAACTCAATTAAATTGAATAATCACTTTAAAACTTGAGCCTTTCATAACGCTTCCGAATAATAAAAATCTGTTCAAATATATAATCTTTATAAGAATACGAATTCAATGACACCCATATTGCGATATTTATTTTCGAATAAAAAATTGGGTCAAAAATTACCCCAAGTCATTGAAGTCAAATCTAAAAAAAAAATCGATTATGTTCACTCATGAAAAATAAATTCACATGTCAAATTTCAGCTAAAACGGATTGTTATTCGACCCCAAATCAAGATTTTATGTGAAGAACCCTCGGATCATATTTTCTTATTTCAATGTTATTTCTTCACCAATATACCCTAAAAATATGTTCATAATCATATAAAAATTTAATGGTAAAGATGAGAGTAATTACCTTGACGCTTTGGAATGAAAATCCTATTTTTCTCTTCTCCTTTATTTTTCTTTTCCCTTTTTTTTCTTTCTTCCTCTGTATTTTTTTTTCTCTTCTCATTTTTTTCCAGTTCTACCGCTGCGTTTCTCGCTTACATATTATGGCTTAATGATATATATATATATATATTATTATTATTATTATTATTTTTTAAAAAATTAATCATATACTAAAAGTGACAAACCCTACTAATCTATTTTATTAAATATAAAAAAAGTGGTATAAGTATTAAATAAATTAACACTTTATCCCACCAATTAAATTAATTCTCTAAAATTATCCCTCAATTAATTAACCAAAGTTACCCAAAGATCCAAAATTTTCAACTTAAATTTACGAAAAGGGTCTTCTATAAAAGGAGGAAGACTCGTTCTCAAAATTATCTAACGGGTCATTACAAATCACTATAGGCATTTTAGGATTATCACAACATAGACTTACTTTCTTTCTTAATCCTTTTGTTTCTTTAGCTAATATGACATTTGCACATCATGTACTAAGCTTATCTTTTAAATGAGTTATTCTTTTTACTAAAGTATCAGCTGTACCGGGATAATAAGTATCTATTAACTTTTTACCCTAAGGGTCTGGTATCTTAGTGAAAAATATCGGTAAATATATTTCTGTATTTTTAACTCTGTTATAAACATAGTAATAATAATCTTGAAAGAAACAAATATATTTATCTATTTCACACATATCACATAGTTGTAATCTTAATAAAGCAATTTTATATTTTTTAATCATTGCAGGGTCTTTTAAAATATTACCTTCTCCAGCAAATTCTAATCTTATAGATTCTGTAGATCTTGTAATTAAATTAGCGATATTATCATCGGTACCAAAAATATCATTTTTAGTGGCATCATTTAAGTTTTGTCAAAATCTTAGCACACTATTTAATAGACTTCATTCTATAAAATATTTAGTGGTGTCATAATCCATTTTGTTTACTGTTACTGTTGTCCTTAAAGAAGTTTCTAATTTATCTATAGCTTCTTCAGTATTATTAATACAATCTAAATCTAGATATATTCCAAATGGATTAATCGTTTCGCTTTTCATTGATCCTACGAGTGTATGACTATCTTTTGTTCTTAATGCAGTATTTACACCTGCATAAGCCCTAGTGGGTCTATTAAAACTTGTTCGGCTAGTTTTAGCCTGAGTAGGAAGCTCAGTAATATTAGGATTAAAATTTACTTCTTCTAGTTTGATTGTATCCATTTTTAAGTTTATCATATCACCTTCATGTTTTAACAGGGTTTCTTTTATATTTATTATAAGATTATCTAATTCAGAATTTTTTGAATCGGAGTGTACCATTTTAAATTATTTCCTCCGTATACTTCAGGTATTTTTATTTTTGAAATATGGGATCCTATGATATCTAAGGTTTTATTTATAGGTTATTTATCAACATTTATTTCTTTTTGATTTAGTATATCTTTTAAAGTTTGAATTTCTTTAACTATTAAATTTCCAAAGTAAATTATTGTTTTTTGTATTTCTTAAAAATCTTGTTCTATTTTTAGAGGATCTTCTTTATTAAGTAATTTCTAATTAGATTTATTTTCCATTCTATCCTAAACTAGCTGGATGCTTTTTGAAATAATAGTTTTGCAGCAATTTTATATTATCTCATTCTCCTATTATATCATCTTCATTAGCGTGTATTATATTTTGTACTCTTCTTACTTATTCAATTTTATCAGGGTCTAACCTTTTTAAATATCTTTTGTAAGATTCGTCTTTTATCTTAGCAACCCTTAAGTTTTTCTGAAAGGTCAAATACAGATGGTTATCTAATCTTATTTCTGTAAAGGAAGATAATTTATTCATTATCCTATGATAGAAGAATGGGTTTCAATTTCGAGTTGAATGAGTTTTATGTTATCTGATAGTCTTTTTATGACTCTGTCATAGTCATCTAATATTTGCTTTGTTCTAATAATAGAATCTCTTACGTTTTCATTATTATCTATCAGAAGTAATCGTAACAGTTTTTCGCATGTTTGTTTGCCGTCTTGAGTATCCTTTAAATGTTTACTAAACTTCCATAGATAATTATTATCTATTTTTATATCTGAAAAAGAGGGATGCCTTTTCATTATATGTCTATGTCATTAAAATTTTTATCACATCTTAAATAGTTAGTTATTTTATCAAATTTATCTTCACTGTTTTTTTGTATAATATTAATATCTAAAGAGGACATGGACATGTTTTGAGTAATATCTACCTCTACGTCTTTAATATCTATCATGGCTCTGATACCAACGGGGAGAGGGGGTCTAGAAAATTGCTGGTTTGATAAGTCAAGTATTCGGGTAGGTATATTTTCATATTTAATAACATTATCATCTTGTTTAACAAGCAAAATAAAGCCTCCTGAGGAGGAATATGTTATGTCTAAAATTAACATAATTTTTGAATTAGAGTAATTTTCCAGAGCAACAGGTTATTATAACAGCATAATATCTTAACTTGAATAAAAAGTCAAGGGTCGAACACGCTTCCATACTTGTCCCGTTTAGACCAAAATTACACCGGGTATCCGTCGAGACTTTTACCGAATATTGCAATCCCAACTTAAAAACAGGTAACATCTCTGACGTTCCTTCGGCATAACGCAGCATAGCCTTAGTTCGTTTTCTACTCTAAGGCATAAGGGTGATATGGAAGGGGAGACAATTCTTTCTATAAAAAAAATAATTATAACAGAAATAATAAAATTTTGCTCTAGAAAATACTCATAAACTTTTTAGTTATTATTCATAGTGAAGATGTTTGTACAAAGAAAAAAAGGTTGATGATTCCTAAAAAGCTTTGTACTTGCTTTTTATCTACTAATTTATCTTGGAAAATAGATATATTTTCGATGATATGGCTTTGTAATTTTATGCCATTTCCATCAATTATCATTTCTAAAAATTTAATCTCATTTTTAATAAGCTTGCTTTCTTTTTAGAAAGTGTTAATCTATTTTTTAAGCATAAGTTAGTAAATTTATTTAAGTGTATTAAGTGTTCTTCAAGACTATTGGATAGAACTAAAATATCGTCAACGTAAATGAATATATAGTCATAATTTTTAAAGATATTATTCATTATTCTTTAAAATATCTGTGGGGCATTTTTTAATCCAAATGGCATGACTAACCATTCATAGTATTATCATTTAACCTTTTATAATTAATGACCATTCTTTATTTATTTTGTACTATCTCTGCATGGTTTCTAACCATGAAGGCGGGTGAACTATGAGGAGAGTTACTAGGTCTTATTATTCTAAGACGTAATAATTCCTTAATCTGTTTTTGAAATTCTTCTTGGTCTTCCAAACTGTATCTCATTGGTTTTACCCTAATAATTTTATCTTTATCTTACGTTTCTAGCATGGCTTCTATGTTATTTTTATCCCAAAATTCTAAGGGATTTTCGGAAAAATATTGTTCTAATTTTTGTTTGATCATATCCAAGCTTTCTTCTAATTTATTGAAGGTTATCTGATATTCTAGCAGGGGAAATTGCTGATTTATTATCTGAGGGTTGTCCCAATCAGTATCATATTGTAGCAATGGAGTGTTTTTTAGAAAAAATGGTTTGATTTGGTATCCTATACCATCACGCTAGGCTGTGCGGGGTTTAAATTGAATAGGTAATATTTTAGAATAAGCAGTTTTAAAACGTTTTACAATAATCGTATGTTGACAAGGAGTCTTTAATTTTATTTGAAATAGAACTCTATCATATAGTACGCTATGAAACATTTCTAAAAATTCGTTTCCTAACCGTACATCTTGTCCTGTATTATAAAAATAAAATGGAGGACATTTTATTAAATAATATTCTAATAGTATAATCGATTGAGCAATGCCTCTAGACATTATTACAATATTATTTAATATATATCTTCCTTTGATAATAGGTAATTCTTGATGATAATCTTTGAGAAATATTTCTGATCTACAGCAATATTTTCCCGATTCATTATCTATATAAGCAACAAAATATTCTATTTTATAATCTTTGTACGTTATTCCTATAGAAATATATATACTATATTGACTTGCCATTTTGATATGAATATTATCTTGTCATTGTAGGTAATTTTGATACCATGATCGAATATATCATATGGTTTTACACTTTATAGGAAAGTGGTTCCTAGCAGTATTTCTAACATATCATTATTTTTCTTTTGGTTCAACCAATAGTCTTATAGATATAGGGTTATCTTTAAATTTTAAAATGGTTTCTATCATTTTTGTTATTTCATATCTTTTTTCATTAAAATCAGTATAAAGATGATTATCTTTTAGTTTATATTGTTGGAGATGGTTACACAGCCTAAGGCTAATGTAATTTCCACTAGGTCCTGTATCTAATAGGATATTGATGGGAATAAATTATATATCATTAAAATATTCTCTTTTTATCTTATAATTTTTTATTTCATCATTTTTTGCTTCTAAGATAGGTTGTCTAACTCATTCTGATTGTGTTCTTTTTATCATCACTGCAGGGTTTATAACTCGAGTTTCCTCAAAGGATAATCGAGATGTGGAATCTTGTTGATTGTACAAAGATTTAAATTGTAAATCTAAATCTAATGACGTATCTTCTATTTCTTGTATCTATGTTATACTAGACATTTGTATCTGATTATCTTCCTCAAATAGATGGGGATAAGCTATTGTCTCTTTTATGGCAAAGCAATCAGAATGATGTGTATTAGAAATAGCATATGAGATTGCATATGTTATCGAATAGGATCTATTGTATTTATGAAAGAAATCTTTTCTTTTAAAATCTTGTACTAAGATTAAAGTTTTATGAAAGTCTTTATCTAGAAGATGGTATAAAATTTTAGGATAAACATTAAATTTAATCTTTTCATATTGTAAATTTCCTCATAGTATTTGTAAGAAGGCTTTTTTCATGTTTATTATCCTATTATCTATAATAGCTAAATCTATTTGGGTATCTAATCCTTCTCTAAATGTGGATTTTATTATTATCTGGATTGTTCCTATATGTATCCATCCTAGAGTATTTTGAATTTCTGTTTTTATTTTTCATAATTTATCTTGAATATCTTTTTTGGATAATAAATGAATCATTATTTTATTAGACGTAATAGAAACTTCTAATGCTCTTTCTTGGATGTTTAATCCGTAAAATAAATAATATTTTCTTTTTCTTAATCCGAATCTATCAAGTATATTTACGTCAAATCCTGAGTAGTTAGTTAAAGAAAACTTTTCTTTTTGTATTTTTTTTATCAATAAAAATATCTTATTTATATTCTACAACTTGTTCTATCGTTTCTTCTATTATACCCTAGACAGTTTCTATTTCATTATTCATCTTGATTGTCTTCTTCTGACGAAGAATAATAATCAGTATCAATAATATTAATAGTGTATAGTTTTCTCTGTAAATCTTTAAAAAGATCTATCTTGAAAATTATTAATAATATTAAAGTCATCACCTTTGCCAATTTGCATAAAATGATATGCTGGGTATCTTTCTTCTTTGTAGAAGTCTGGTCCTGTAGAAATGAATTTTAGGACTAGAATATCTTTGACTGTAATCGTAGGGTTATTAAGATAAAAATCTTTTACTCCTTGAATCCATGAAGGTAATCGACTTATTTCTGGGAAATTCGCAATTGTAAGATAAATCAAGTTTATTGCTCTGAAGTCATACCAGTATCTGATCTCCTGGGGAGACGAATCCTGTAGGTAATTAATTTAAGGGTATATTCCCGAGAAATCCATATATCGGTTTGACATTGTTTTGAGAGAAAATAAATCTCTTATTATTTGTTCCTGTTTTTCCATATCAATCGTATTTGTTACAGATTCCAAAGAGATTTCCTTTTGAGGTAATTGGGGTCTGAAAGATAATCTTTCATATTTGTCCTGTACCTCAGTAGTAGCGGAGGTATTATTCCCTTTTTGGACTTTTAAGAGATTATTAATAATATCGTATGAATCACTGCAATATCTAATTTTTAAGGTTATCTAGGCACATATGTTGATTAACTTATCAATAATCTGTTGTTCACAATCGAAATTAGCGATTTCGATAATATCAGAAACAGTTGTTTGGATATCTTTTAATCCTTTATCAATATCTTTGTAATGACCCGTTAGGTCATTTTGAGAACGAGTCTTCCTCCTTTCATAGAAGATTCTTTTTGTAAATTTAAGTTGAAAAGTTTGGACCTTTCCGTAACTTTGGTTAATTAGTAGAGCGATAATTTTAGAGAATTAATTTAATTGGTGGATTAAAGTGTTAATTTATTTAATACTTATACCACTTATATTTAATAAAATAGGTTAGTAGGGTTTGTTACTTTTAGTGCATGATTAATTTAGAAAAGAAAAAGAAGGAAATAAATAATAATAATAGAAAAGAAAAAAATATATATATATAAAATTTGATGGCATTAAGCCATCAAATGTAAGTATAAGCAGCGGTGTGAAAGAACGCAGAAACTGAAATAAAGAATACGGAGGAAGAAAGAAAAATAAAGGAGAAGAGAAAAATAGGGATTTTCATTTCAAAGCGTCAAGGTAATTATTCTCATCCTTTCCATTAAATTTTTATGCGATTATGAACAAATTTTTAGGGTATATTGGTGGAGAAATAATACTGAAATCAGAAAATATGACCCTAGGGTTCTTCACATAAAATCTTAATTTGGTGGTCGAATAACAATCGTATCGAATAACGAAGGATACGATAAGATCAATGGAGAGGTGATCAATGATAGCTAAGATACGTGAATTCATAAAGGTCTTCAATGTATGAGCTAATCTTGATAGACAATGGGATTGGGTTACATGGATGGAATTCGAAATTCAAGTTGTTCATTTTAAGTCTACATCATGGCAGTAGGTTTCGTCAAAGTATAGATTGGCAAGATGAAAATTGATTGATCACATGGGCTATTAAGCAGTTGAAAGAACTTGTGCACAGTTTGGATCATAGAGTTTATTGCTTTTGATCATTAAAAGGCCTAAGAAAGGGCTTCACTTAAAGTTTTGATTCAAAAAATAAGGTAAAATATCATAAGTTGTTGGTCAAAGAATAAGGTTGGTAAACGAGTTAGCAAAATGAACAAGAGTCTGGTATATTGAATAGTTCAAGGTATTTGGAATTTGTGTCATGGGAAGCATCTAAGAAATGATAAGAAATAAGATACCATGTGTAGATCCTTAGTTCAAAGTTGAAGATTATATGAATTTTTGCCCATACTTTGATTCTTTTGTGATAGTATTCATTCATGACATCTTGGTGTAATCAAGACTGAGGCAGATCATGTCCGCCATTTGAGTTTGGTACTTCATAAGTTGAGGGAAGAAGAGTTGTATGCAAAGTTCTCTAAGTGTAAATTTTGGCTTGATTCTGTGATATTCTTAGAACATGTGGTGTCCAAAGAGGGGATTAGAGTGGATCCAGCTAAGATTGAGGCAGTTAGAAGTTGGACAAGGCCTACTTCTCCTACTAAGATTCGTAGTTTTGTGGGATTAGCCAGTTATTACAGATGGTTTGTGCAGGGCTTCTCCACTATTGCAGCTCTATTGACTAGATTGACTCAGAAGGCCGTGGATTTTCATTGGTCCAACGAGTGTGAAGCAAGCTTCTAAAATCTTAAGACTTTATTGACTTTGGATTTTGATGTTACCCAAGAAAGGTGTGGGATTTACTGTATACTGTGATGCTTCCGGTGTTGGTTTAGGTGGTGTATTGATGCAGAAGGGGAAAGTGCTTGCCTATGCCTCGAACAAGTTGAAGGCCCATGAGAAAAACTATCCAACTCATGATTTGGAGTTAGAGGACATGGTTTTTGTGCTTAAGTTATGGCATCATTACCTATACAGTGTGCATTGCGAGGTCTTCACTGATCATAAGAGTCTTTAGTATATATTCAGTCAAAGGGATCTGAACTTGAGGCAACATAGATGTCTTGAGTTGCTGAAAGACTACGACATGACTATCTTGTATCACCCAAGAAAAGCCAATATGGTGGCGTAAGCCTTGAGTAGGAAGTCCTCTAGTATGGGGAGTTTTGCCGCGATCTGAGTTGAGGAGCGACCATTGGCTAGAGATGTTTAGAGGATGGCTAATAGCCTTATCCAGTAGCAGATTTCAGAGGATGGTTGTGTTCTTGCCTTTGTGGAGGCACGTTCTTCCTTGGTTGAGCAAATTTGGGAGAGATAGTTTGAGGATGAGAAGTTATGTATCATTTGAGACAAGGTATTAAAAGGTGAAGCTAAGGAGGCGGTACTTGATTTGGAAGGCATATTGAGTATTGGCGGCAAAATTTGTGTGCCTAAGATGGGTGACGTGACTAGACTTATTTTGGAAGAGGCTAATTGTTCAAGGTATTCATCCATCCGGGAGAAGCCAAGATGTATCATGACCTGTGCCAGCACTATTGGTAGTGTGGGATGAAGAAGGACATCGCAGAGTTCGTGTCCAAGTGTTTGACTTGCCAGCAGGTAAAGTATGAGCACCAACGGCTTGGGGGTGTGAGTCAAAGGATGTCTATTCCCACTTGGAAGTGGGAAATGATCACCATGGACTTTGTTGTGGGTTTACCTACCACCGTGGTGGTTATAATTCTATATGGGTGGTTGTTGAAAAATTGAAAAAGTCTGCCCATTTTATTCCAGTTAAGGTGAGGTACACAATGGATAAGCTAGCCCAGTTGTATATTAGCCATACTGTTTGACTTTATGGTGTCCCAGTATCCATTGTTTTGGATCAAGTTTCAGTATTTAGTTTGCACTTTTGGCAGGCATTACAACATGGTTTGGGCACTAGACTTGATATGAGTACAAATTTTCACCCATAGACCGATGGTCAGTCTGAGCGGACGATCCAGGTGTTGGAGGACATGCTCCGAGCTTGTGTTATTGATTTTGGTGCTAGATGGGATCAAGACTTTCTCCTTGCAAAGTTCGCCTACAACAACAGTTATCACTCCAGTATCAAGATAGTTCCATTTGAGGCTTTGTATGTGTCACGACCCAATTCCTTAGGTCATGATGACACCTACTATAACCCTCTAGTAGGCAAGCCAACCCGTCAACCCAAAACTTCAAGTAATGGGTTTAAGGGAAGAAAGTAAATAAGAGTATTGAATTATAAAAGTAAACAGTATGAATAAGCAGAAGTAAACCAAAACATGTTTTAAACGACTAAAGATCCCTCCCATAACCTGGAAGTCACAAGTACAAAGCTGCTACAAAATAAAATACGAGTACAAGTTCCAAAAGTGGACCGAAAATATATATAACAACTGGCTAGTCTCAGAAGGCAAAAGATGGGCCATCCATGCTGAAGGAGACAGGAATGATCCAACAATACTAAGTACTCACCCTAGTATCCGAAGTTTACTGCAACAGGCTCGATTTATCAACGGTGATAGTTGGTGCTCGGTCATGCATCACGAAAGTAGATGCAGAGTGTAGTATAAATACCAAGACAACAAGTACCCAGTAGGCATCATAGGCCGACTGAGCAGAAAAGGTAAAAATAATATGAAAAAGAAAAATAGCCTAAATAGGAGTCAACATAAGCATCAAAAGGGGAAAGAGTACTACCAATGAGAGCTACAGCTAACTATACCCAACTGGGCCCCCATAAGCCCAGCCGGGACACTCATGTGCAAGTTAAATAAAAACTCGGACGAACCCCCATAAGCCCGCCGAGTACAAAGAATAGCTACAACTACCAAGGCTAGGAATCAAGAATCTGCGATGTTAGGAACCGAAGTACTGTATTATTTCTAATCCCAGAATCTCCAAAAGTCAATCGATCTAGTGGTGACTTAGGAGTCGAGGCCAGGATTGGGACCCAGATACTCACCCAAATATTTAAAGTGGCCAAAGATGGGACTGAGTACCCGGATGCTTGCCATAATACATAAGTGCGGTCGAGGCCGGGATTGGGTACCTAGATGGTCACCGTAATACATTGGCATGATCGAGGCCGAGACTGGGTACCCGAATGCTCATCATACTAGCAAATCGATAGAGGCCGGGGCTGAGTACCCGGATGCTCCCCGATAATTTAGAATGGAGGTCGGGACTTGGTACCCGAATGCTCACAAATAATTTATCCAATGATGCCAAACATTCTACTTCCCAACTTAGAATACAACACCAAAAATCTTTTCCCAAATGAGTTAACCGATATGTCACCAAACCTGGAACCGGTGCCAAAGTCAACGATAACAAAATCTAGTGTTGCCGATGCATCACGAAATTCACGATTATACCAATTTATGAATAAGGATATTTTTAAGAGCAAGGATAACTCCTAACTAAGGCTATGCTACCAGGCACTAGACCGTTACACCATTCTACAAGGATCTAAGTCCACCGGAGTGACATTGAGACATCTAAAGCAAGTTTATATCCTATACTAAGGTCAACATACCCCACAGTATCAACAACATGCTCATTCAACACTCCTTATACTACTAACAAATAATGACAAGATACGTATGCTTCTAAATATCCGAAAAATCCGATAACAATCCTAAAGCATGATTTCTAACACCTAAAATATACAATCAAACTATCCAACTCAAATTCCAACTATTTCAACATGCTTTCACACAATCCATCTCAATCTAAAGAAAGGTAAAACCGTAGACTACCTATAGGCTAAACACGTGGGCTCCAAATTACTGTGCCGGAGATTTTCTCCTCTGAACAACCTTGAAATGTTTCCAAGCTATCAAAAACAGAACCACGATGTCAATACGGTCATTTAGACAGTAATTTCATAATTTTTAGAGGCAGACCAATTTTGGAGTATAAAATGGAAAAGGTGGGACGCACATACGAAATTTTGGATTTGGTCTCCAAAACAGTTTCCAAACGTCACCCCAAGCTCACAAATTATATTTATAACACCATTCGGGGTTGGAAATTATGTAAGACGATCAAACAATAAATTCCCACCTTTTTAAACTAAGAAAACAAATAAGGCAGCCTCTTTACACGTCGATTTCTCAAAAACGAACATCTTTCAATCAAAAAATATTACACCATGATGTTCCTTGTGAAAAACCCCATAATCTAGCCTCAAAAATCACTCAAACGGAGTTATATTGACCAAGATACACTCTTCCAAAATTCCCCAAAATTTCATTCCGAAAATGACTAAATCAGTAACTAAAAATGCATTTTTACATCAAACTAAGCTTCTCCTCGCATTTCTGAGATTACCAAAAGATTCCTCATGAAATTATCTTGAATTTAGACCCTTGAATTACCAAAATTGGATTTATATAGGTCAAGAAACAATTACTAAAAGTTCTTCAAAAAAAACTCAATTCAAAAATAGACACAACTGCAATTAAAATCACGATTTTTACCTGAATCGAATGCTCCAAATCAGTTTTCAATCTCTCCAATGCGTTCTCCATAAAAAATCTCACAAGTTTGCCTTTTGAATCACCCAATTTGGAGCCGTAATGCTCAAGTTATGGGATTTTAAAGTTGGAGAAAAAAACCCAAAAAAAATAAAAATAAAAGGGTTGTTGGCTGCTGCACTACTGCAGTTTTTTGGAAAAAAAATAATCAAAATATCCGATGGGGTGCTCGCGATTCATTCGGAATTCGATAAAAATAAACCAGATATGCTACCCCACTTAATTCGACATTCCAGACTCAATGACACATTCAGAATTTCTATACGAGATTATTTTAATAAAAAATGGGTCCCACACCCAAGAGTCATTTTAAGCTTCATTCCACAACGGGCCTCGATATTAGTCTATAAGCCTCAAAAAGCGAACGAAGGGTCGTTCTAGACCAAAATAAACATTACAGAACTAACCGCACTGTCAGAATTTTCATTCGAGTGCGTTTTCCATGAATGTTGACCAAAGTCAACCATAGGCTAAGTTTTAAAGTCAAAAGGGCCAAATGGCCCCAAACTCGTATCGATTGCCTTGATAGTCATTCCAACAGTGCTATAAGCCTAATTTGGTCATTTTGTAGCTGATGGAACCATCAAAATTTGAATTCGAGATCTCATTGACCCAAATCTCAAAAAGTCGCAACTAAACCAACTTAGGCCTTCAAAATACCAAAACGAACTCGAGACGCCTAAAAATTCAACCAACACTTCTACTAGACCAAAAACCATCTCTCGAATCCAACGGAGTTGTCAGAATTCCATTCCGAACATCCGAACTCTACAAGTTGATCAAAGTCAAACTTTGGCTTAAAGTTCCTCAAATTCTCAACTCAAGGCCTTAAATCTTTGTTACAACTCCAAAACTGATTCCGTAAAGTCTCCTAAGCCTATTTAGACATTTCAGAGTTGTTCGAATCGACGGAATTCCGTTCCGAGATCCATAGCTCCAATTGACCCCAAATACCACTTTTTAATACTTAAAGCTTATAAAACTACTGTTCATCATCTTCATCGGCAGAAGACTGCCGGAATGGCTTCACCACCACCGGTGGAGCTTCACATACCACCAGACCGTAATAAGAACATAGCTGAAGAAGCATCAACCTTTAATCCAGCTAAGAATACTTTGAATCTGCAAAAAAATACTGACAAACCAGTAGCAATTTCAAGTAAGGCAGGATTGATTCAAGTTGCAACATCACAAAATCAAACCCACAGCTCCTCCAATCTGCAAAATACACCTGCGAACACTGTAGATATTTCTGAGGAGGAGCTGCGCCGTGCTCAAAGAATCATTGATTTGAAGAACAATGGTTTGATTCGAGTCACAAGACCTGTATCATCTGATTCCTTATCATTTGGACTACCTATAGTCCAAAAATTGGATCAAAATACTACACAAATCGTGAGCACTGATCCTGCAATTAGTGCACTGGAAAATGCACAGTCGCCGAAGGTGCGCCTTGAAATTCGACCAAGTTCCGGCGACATTCGAGCCATCGCACCACCTGGGCTTTGTTCTCAAGGATATGGCGCCCCTCAGGGAACAAAAATCTCCGGCAAAATCATCGCCGGCGAACAATTCAGCGTCGGCGGCGGAGCTCCAGCGAACAAAACTGAACAAGATGAATACCAAAATGATCCTCAAGCTATTGCCCATCTTCCCAACCATGAGAGACAACTCGAATATACTCTAATTGTTTCGAATTCACATTTGAGTTCTGACAACAATGGAGTCGCCGGAGATCCGGCGACTGAATTCATCCAAGACCAATACCAAAAGGTGAGTAACAGTGTGGAGAGGCATTCTAACAATAAAACATGTCTCGAATCTCCACAAATAAGTTCAAATTCAAAAAGTATTCAAGACGACTTTGGGGGTGCCGGAGCTCCGGTGAACCAATTGGCACAAGACCAATTCCAAAAGGTCCATCAAGGTGTTAGGAGGTTCCCAAGCTATGTAGAGTGCCTCGAATCACAACCAACAAGCTCAAACTCAAAAAGTCGCAAAGACACTCATCTTAATGAAGAACACTGTGACAGTGTTCTTCAATCTGAATTTGTAACTGGTGCGGTGGATCATGATACATATGACCAACAAAAAAATAGAATGGGAACATTGGAAGGCATTGAAGAGTATGATCAAGTCCCCAAAGAAAATTCGAAGGGGAATTTCTTTGTTGAGCAAAGGAACAGTGCCCCTACAGTGGTTCCTCCAGGTAAGTCCTCCAACTATTTCAATCAATATATAATAGAACATACTAGTCATAATCACAATGTTGATCAAATGCATATTGATACTGTCAAATTTCATGAAGTTAGTCTAACTGATAATAATACTCAAAAAGAAAATGTAGCTAATGCAGCTACTGTTAAGTCTACTGATCTGCATCTTGTTATGTCCAAAAATAATAAAGTACTGAAGACTTCTACTCACAATGTTGATGTTGATCTTGTTGATAAACACAAGGAGCAGGGGAACATATTACCTAGAAATGTTGAAAAAACCAAACAAACTGCCCAGTTGAACAGGGGTCTCAATGTGAAATTTCAACATGTCCAAAAACCTTATGTTCCTAATAGTAACCCAATGAAAGTGTCTAATAACTTTGATGCTTTCAAATCCAATAATAAATCTGCTACTATGAATACTGGAAGCAATTTAGGTCCCAAATATCCAAACCAACTTAGAGCTCCAACTTTTAATACTTCTATTTCTACTAATCATGTGGTGTCCCCTACTAATCAGTTACATGTCAAACAAAACAAGCATCCCAATACTAATATTCCAACCCCTCCAAATCCTGTCATCCATCAGACCTTGGCTACTAAGTTGAGAGCCCAAGAAGCCATTAAAACAGCCATTATTGATATTACACCCCCCAAAATTACTACAAAACAAGGCTATCCAGCTATAGTATTTACAGAAGAAGATTTTTTGGTGAAATTGGCTAGTGATTATAAGTATACTCTGATAGGAAAATTCACTAATACTATGCCTAAGATAGAAACCATTAGAAAGGAATTCATCTTGCAAACAGAGCTCAGAGGAGGAGTGAAAATTACTCATTTTAACTCTAGGCATCTGTACATAGACTTGGACAATGAATATGATCACTCTACTGTATGGTCCAAAGGAAAAATGTACATAAATGGACAGCTTATGAGACTCCAGCTATGGACCCCCACCTTCAAGCCTGAAGAAGAAACCTCTCTAGTTCCTATATGGGCTATATTACCAGAATTACCTTGGCACTGTTATCGTCTTGAAGTGGTAACCCCTTTACTGTCCCCAATTGGAAAGGTGTTGTTCTTGGATTTGGCAACCTACAAGAAAACAAGGGGTAGTGTTGCCAAAGTCAAAGTACAAATTGACCTTACAAAAGAAAGACCACAGCATGTATGGATGGGCTATGGTGAATATGAAAATGGAGCAGGAAGGTGGCAGTCTATTCAATATGAAGGGGTACCAGATTACTGTCAACACTGCAAACATCAAGGTCACACCATATATGTTTGTACTGTTAAAAAAAGGGATGAGGATAAGCAGAAAAAGCAAGTTCAAGAAGAAGAAGCAAGACACAAAGATAAGGACAACACTGACAAGAATAAGGAACAACAGAAAAATGAGCTAAAGCACCAAGAAGACAAACAAAGTAAGGAACAACAAAATACTAGCAGGGCTGCAGCTGAAAAAAGAGACCAAGAACATGCAGGTTGGCAAATTCAAACGAGGAAAGGTAAAAAAGAAGAACAACACCACCAACAACAACCACAACAACATAAAACACAAGTATACATGACAAAAGGGGAAACTTCAGCACCCCACCAGCATAATATCAGCAGCAGCAGAGAAGGGAAAAATCCACAGCAGGCAGGTATGGTTAATAGCTCTAAATTTAATACTTGTACTAACCAAACTTGTAATGTAGACTCTGGAGTCCAGAGCTTACTCCCTACTCCCCATACAACATTAGATCCCATCCCCCATAAGCCTATACAGCAGGTTCTACATGGTACTGGAAGTAGCAGACCTGCAGACAAACAAAAAGAGCAAAATATTACAGCTATTTGTACACCAAGTACTGCTGTGAACAATGTGGAATGCAACAATGCCTATGGAAAAATCCCAGGTATTGACTCAATGCTCCCACACCCCCATGGCTCCCCTAATTACTTTAATGTATTAAATAGTATTACTGTTGTGGCTGATGAAGTCTGTGGAGGTGAGGATGGGGGAATACAGGAGAAAACCACTAATCTACAGGAAGGGGAAACCAAGGGGAAGGAAAATTTGGCTGAACATAGAAAAGATCCTAGAACCCCTATCAACACTCTTCCAGCAGAAATAAGGTACTCTATGCATTGGCAACAAGATGATATTCAACAAGTTCCAGAAGACAGGTTACAGCTCACTGAAATGGATAAGGAAGGTGCAGAATCTCCAAATAGATGTGAAGGAAATATGTGTGCAGTTACTAAGCTCCTGAATAATAAATATACTCTATCTCTGAGTAAGAAGAAGAGGGATGCAATGAAGAAAAAGTTAGCTCAGAAACAAAAAAAATCTCTATCTGGAAAAACACAACACAGAGTGAACTATGTGTTGGTTGATGAACAAGCAGGGATTCATGTGACACCTCTTCAAATTCAATCCAGTTCTACTGAAGTGTGTGTTCTTGATAAGAAAGCCATATCATATGACAATGAGGATGAATACAGACCTATTCAATCTGAAGATGAAGAGGATCTGGACCAAAGGGAACAATCTCAAGATGAGGAAACTAGTGCCTCTCCCTTTAGAGCATTGGAGGATATCACAAATACTACAATACAGGAGGAGGTGCTGCAGGTCACTGAGGAGAAGGGTCTATCACCCAGGGGTCAGCAAGATCAAAACAAGAAGAAAAAGAAACAAGACATCTCCACCAGTTCAGATAATGCTACTTGTAAGAGTGGCATCAAAACAAGGTCCAAATCCATGAAACCTTGATGATGAATACAATATGCTGGAATGCAAGGAGTATTGATACTCAAGGTGCTTTGGATAGACTCCAAAAACTCAAGGATTATCATAGTCTCTCTATGTTGGCAATTCTTGAACCATTTGCTCATCAATCACAGATTAACCAATACAAAAATCAGCTTAGAATGAATAATGCCTGTCATAATCCTAATAACAAGATTTGGCTATTCTGGAATCAGGATGTGGACTGTCACATTAGAGACCAGGATGAACAACAGGTCACTTGTGATATTAAACATGTGTCTAGCCGCAATTCTCACACTATTACATTTGTCTATGCCAAGTGTAAAGATTACTTGAGAAGAAGTCTTTGGGAAAAAATGCTGCAGGTGGCTGATATAGATAAGCCTTGGTGTATTGTTGGAGACTTTAATGTAATCACAGAAGTGGAGGAAAAGCTTGGAGGGCTGCCTTACAATATGAACAAAAGCCTTGAATTCATAAGTGTCATTGAAGCATGTGGCCTCACAGACTTGGGTTTTCATGGCCAAAGCTTCACCTGGTGCAACAACAGGGACAATGATGCTAGAATATGGAAGAGGTTGGACAGGGCCATGGTGAATGATAGGTGGTTAGAGATAATGCCTATGACTACTGTGACTCATCTAGCCTCTACAGGTTCAGATCACTGTCCTCTTTTAGTTGAATGTCAAGATAATCATAGTAATCCCATCAAATACTTCAAGTTTTTTCACTGCTGGACAGAGAATGATACTTTCCTGGATACTGTTAAAACCTGTTGGGATAGGCATATGGAAGGAAATCCTATGAGAATTTTCCACCAGAAGCTTAAGAGGGTAGCTAACACTCTTAGCAAGTGGTCAAGACAATAATATGAAGACATATATACCACAGTTAAAGAGTTTGAAGAGAAAGTACAGCAGGCAGAAGAAGATATCATCCTTGATAATTCTGAGGAAAATAGAAACAAGCTTCATCAAGTGAATGCAGAGTACATTAGATATTTGAAGATTGAGCATTCTATCCTTAAACAAAAAACTCAGATTCAGTGGTTTAAGGATGGAGATGCCAACTCCAAATACTTTCATGCTATCATCAGAGGAAGGAGGAGGAGGTTACTCATTCATAAAATCACTGATGACCAAGGAAACACTATTCAAGGTGATCAGAACATAGCAACTGCTGCCTGTGATTACTTTGAGAAGATCTTTACTGGAAAAGAGGATTTGATTAATGAAGATATCCTAAAATGCATTCCCTGTTCCATCACAGATCAGCAAAATCAGATTCTTAATGCTATGCCTACCAAGGAGGAGTTGAAAGCTGCTGTATTTTCTCTTAGTGATGTGTCTGCAGCAGGTCCTGATGGATTTAATGGCAAATTCTTCCATACCTACTGGGATATTATTAGTGAAGACTTGTTAAACTTAGTGAAGTAATTTTGTTGTGGACAGTCTATTCCCAAGTTCATCACACATTCCTATTTGGTTCTACTCCCAAAAGTAGAACATCCTAATAAACTATCTGATTTCAGGCCTATATCACTCAGCAACTTCACCAATAAAGTCATTTCTAAGGTCCTTTGCCTCAGAATAGCCCCAATTCTCCCTCAAGTAATCTCTGAAAATCAATCTGGTTTTGTAAAGAGAAGAAGCATCTCTGAGAATATTAAGTTAGCACAAGAGATCATTCATGGAATAAAACAACCAAAGATTGGAGACAATGTTGTTATCAAGTTAGACATGGCCAAAGCCTATGACAGGGTGTCTTGGTCATATATATGTCTGGTGATGAGAAGAATGGGTTTTGGAGAAGTATTCATTGACATGGTTTGGAGGTTAATGGCTAACAACTGGTACTCAGTTATTGTGAATGGAGGTAGGCATGGTTTCTTTCATTCTACAAGAGGCCTCAAATAGGGAGATCCTTTGTCTCCAGCCCTATTTATTTTAGGTGCTGAGGTGCTGTCAAGACTTCTCAACAACCTTCATCAACACTATTTGTACAAAGGTTTTCACATGGAAAAGAAGGGTCCTCTAATTAATCACTTGAGCTTTGCTGATGATGTAATTATTTTTACCTCAACCTCTAAGTATTCTCTCAAGTTGATCATGAAGACTCTGCAGTTGTATGAACATACATCAGGACAGCTTGTTAACAAAGACAAGAGTCAATGTATGATCCCTTTGAATACTGATCCAGCTACTAATGAGAGGGTCACTTCTATCACTGGTTTCAAATCAACTCATGGCCCTATTACATATTTAGGATGTCCCTTATATATTGGGCGTCAAAGGATCATTTACTTTACTAGTATGGTATCCAAAGTGATCTCCAAGATTAGAGGATGGCAGGCCAAAATATTGAGCTATGGGGGAAGAGCTACTCTTGTCAAATCAGTGTTGCAATCACTTCCAATTCACCTGCTTTCAGCAATCATCCCTACAGTCACTACCCTCAAACAAATTAAAGCCCTTATGGCAGATTTTTTCTGGGGATGGGACAAAGAAAGGAGGAAGTACCACTGGGCTTCTTGGGAGACACTCAGCTACCCTGTGGAGGAAGGGGGTATTGGTATGAAAAACATACAAGATGTGTGTCTGGCCTTACAATACAAATAGTGGTGGACTTTTAGATCCAAGAAGACTTTATGGGGAGAATTCTTAAAGGCTAAGTATTGCCAAAGAGCACATCCGGTGATAAAAAAATGGAACACAGGTCAATCTCTTATGTGGAAGCATATGATGGCAAATAAAATTAATATTGAGCCTCATATACATTGGCATATCAATTCAGGTACATGCAGCTTTTGGTGGGATGATTGGATGGGTATTGGACCCCTTGCTTATCACAATAACTATCTACCTAGGCTCAATAATACTACAGTCTCTGAATACCTTATGAATGGGGAATGGAATGTGCAGAAAATCAGAAAATATGCCCCTCCTCAGCTTGTGTTTCAGATCCTTAACACTAAGGTATATTATCATCCCAACATAGCTGATAAAGCATGCTGGAAACTAACATCTCATGGTAATTTCACTTCCAAATCTGCTTGGGAACAAGTTAGAAAGCACAAATGTAAGAGCTTGACTGATAGTTGCACTTGGCACACTAACATCCCTTTCAAGGTGTCCATTTTACTATACAGAGCACTCAGATTGAAACTTCCAACCAATGAAAAACTAGTTCAATTTGGAGCTGAACCAGCAGAATGCTCTTGTTGCTACAGGCCTGGATTGGATACTGTTGACCATATATTTGCCTCTGGAAATTTAGCAAAACATATTTGGCAGCAATTTTCCAGATCTTGGGGAATCCTGCAAGACAACTGGCCTCTGAGAAACATCCTGATGAAGTGGTGGACTTCTAAGCCCAATAATGCAGTCCATAAGCTCATGTTGCAGGCAACTCCTATTTTTGTTTGCTGGCATATATGGAAGAATAGATGTGCAAGCAAATATGGAGGAAAGAAATCTAGTTCTACTAGAGTTAAGTTCTCCATTACTAAGGACCTGTACATGCTGATAAGCACTGTCTATCCTTACATTAAGTGGCCTAAGAGTTGGAATGATCTGGTTCTGATGGTAGAAAATTGCCAACATGACACTAAAGTGATCAAAGTTGTGTGGATCAGACCTTCACCTTCAATAGTAAAGTTGAATACTGATGGGAGTGCATTGGACAACCCTGGGAAGATTGGAGCAGGGGGAATATTGAGAGACCACAAGGGTAACTTGATATATGCATTTGCAACTCCATTAGGACATGGAACCAACAATCAAGCTGAGGTACAGGCAGCTACTATGGGCATCCTTTGGTGTCTTCAACATGGTTATAGTAGAGTGGTACTGGAGGTGGACTCAGAACTTTTGACTATGTGGTTGAAGCAAGATATCAAGCCTCCATGGAGCATACACAAATACATGGAAGAACTTCAGAATTTAGTCCAGTTACTAGACTACTTTCATTGCAAACATGTATTCAGAGAAGCCAATTTTGTTGCAGATACTCTTTCTAAGCACAGCCATAAGCTTGACAATACTCAACAATTCTATAATATGCAACAACTTCCACAAGAAACCAAGGGCTACATCAAGCTGGACAAGATAGGGATGGCAAGCTTCAGGAGAAAAAGATTAAAAAGGATCAAACAACCTCCTTGAACTATTTTTATCTTCAATGTTCTAACTTACTCTTCAAATTGGATATCAATATGACTAGTGATAACCACTTTGAAGGTTCTACAGTTAGGACCATTGTAAAGGGGAGAGTCTCCCCTGCATCTTACCTACCTAGGATTAGAGTAGCCTTTTTCTTTTTCTTTCCTTTCCTTCTACTTTTTGACTGTGCAGGAACTTGTACATATGCAACATATCAATCCACAGTTGGAGGGCCAGTTATGTGTGCTGCATATTACAGCAGTGGCAGGATGGAGCACTTCACCATTTGGAGCTTGCAGCTTGTGGAATTCCTCCATACAACTAGAACTTACATCAAGGGGCTGGTGCTGGAGTGTCAGCAACTGAGCTTGGAATTCCAACAAATTGCAGCATACAAGGAGAAACTACAGCACAGTTTTTGCTGTGCAGAATATTTCTTGTTCCTTTACTTGTGCAGGTACAATACACAACTGCAACCTCCAAGAACAAGTTCTTTAGCATACAACAAATCATTAGAACATAAAGCAACATCAAGACATACCTGCAACAGATGGACTACAGCTGCAGCAATAGCCATCAAACCAGCACAGGCCACAGCTGCAGCCCCCAACAAAAGCATCATGCAACATAAAATTGACTCCAAACTAGGCAAGAATACAGAAAATACAGTAGTTGCAAAGCCCAAGAAGTTTCAGCTCAAACGGAAATTTGGAGACGTTAGTCGAGCGACCTTGAAAAGGTTAGCTGAATTAAGTCTCCAAATGGAACACTTCACTACTTGGAGCTTCCAGCTTGTCCAAAAGGCCTCCAAATGTTGTAAGAACACAGAAAATACAGTATTTGCAAAGCCCAAGAAGTTTTACCTCAAACGGATAATTGGAGACGTTAGTCGAGCGAGTTTGAAAAGGTTAGCCGACTTAACTCTCCAAATGAAGCACTTCACTACTTGGAGCTTCCAGCTTGTCCAAAAGGCCTCCAAATGTTGCCAGAACATAGAAAATACTGTAATTACAAATCCCAAGAAGTTTCATCCCAAACGGATAATTAGAGACGTTAGTCGAGCGACCTTGAAAAAGTTAGCCGACTCAAGTCTTCAAATGGAGCAATTCACTACTTGGAGATTCCAGCTTGTCCAAAAGGCTTCCAAATGTTGCAAGAACACAGAAAATATAGTAACTACAAGGCTCAAGAAGTTCCACCTCAAATGGATAATTGGAAATGTTAGTCGAGCGACCTTGAACAAGTTAACCGACGTAAGCATAATGAGGAGGTTGGTGTCTATTTGTTTTTGGTCTTGTTGGCTTGTCTCTATGCATTTGCAGGTATCTGGAGATACATTAAAGCATGTTACAGTTGGGGACATGTTTACAAGCCACAACACATAAAAACTCCAACAACATGCAGCATACAAGGACAAACTACAAGTCCACAATGGACCTGCAGAACCACAGCACAGTGTTTGCTGTGCAGAAGTATTGGAGGTATTTTTCTTCTTGTTCTTTTACTTGTGCAGGTACAATACACAACTACAATCCCAAAGAACAAGTACTTCAGCATACAACCACTCACTAGAACATAAAGCAACATCAAGACAGACCTGCAACAGATGGGCTACAGCTGCAGCAACAACAGTGGCAAAAGGGTTGTTTTTCTTTGCAGATGCAGGGATTACAAAGTGTACACTTGTAGATGCAGCCAACAGATACCATGATACAACACCTGCAACAGCCCTCCTGGATTCTGTGCAGGCACACAAGAACCCTCCAATATCTAAGGCTGCTGGAACATTAGAAGCTGCAAAATTCTCGTTTCATCCTCCTTAGCTGATAATCATGATTGCGATGCTGTTGCATACTTCCCTTGGACTTACTTGGTACGACAAGACGAAAAAGGGCAAAGATGAAAAGAGCTTCTTCACCCCATGCAAGATAGAAGGTTCATATACTTGTTCTTCTTCAATTTAGCTATGTATGGTACGTAGCATAGTTGAATAGGACTAGTGTAGGTTACTTTCTTGTCTTTTCATGGAAGGGGAGAGTCTCCCTCATTTATGCTTTCTTAGTCGACTTGTATCGGGAGGAGTCCTCTCATAGGTTTACTGCTTTCTAGTTATAGATAGCTCCTTTTGCTACGGGGATGAGTTAGCCGACCTTAATAGGTTAGCTGACTTATGAACCAACATAGGATCGGAGGTAAGGTTTATGTCCCCCTCCTTGTATTTTTCTGTTTTATTTTATGTTAAGGCTTAGGGGTGATGCTCAACCCCTGACTGTGCACGAGAGGTGGGAGCCTCGTGTAGGGTCTGTTCCCTCAAAAAAAAAAAAAAAAGCTTATAAAACTCAAAATTTTCAAAGACTTAACTTTTCATGGGATTTTCTAAAAATCAACACCCGGTAACAATCAGAAACGACGCAGAGCATCTAAAGGGAGGGGTAAAATGGTCATTTTACAAAAAATTCAAAGATGACTTCAGGGTCATTACAACATCCACTACTAAAAGAACTTTCATCCACGAAAGTAAGGACAAGAGTATACCTGGAGGGTCAAATAAGCAGGGGAACTACTCCCGCATCTCCTGCTCGGTCTCCTATGTAGCCTCATCGATCAGACAATGGAGCCACTGGACCTTAATCACAGGGATAGACTTAGAATGAAGCTGGCGATCATCTCTGGCTAGAATAGCAATTAATTCCTCAACAAAAGTCAGGCGATCATCTAACTCAACAAAGTCATACTGAAGTACATGAGACTCATCTAGAATGTAAGCATTGAAACATGAAAAATAGGGTGTATAGCTGAAAATGTTGGTGGCAAAGCCAACTCATAAGCAACCTCTCCAACTCTCCTCAGAATCTCAAACGGCCCGATATTCCTGGGGCTAAGCTTACCCCGCTTGTCGAATTTCATCACTCCTTTCAGGGGCGACACCCTTAAGAACACCCGATCTCCTACCTCAAAGTGCAAGGGCCGACGCCTGCGATTAGCATAACTCTGGTACCTACTCTGAGCTGTCCTCAACCTATCCTGAATAACCCAAACTCTGGTCATGCATCTTGAAATAAATTTGTACTGTGCGGACCAGGCCCTGAAGACTCAAACCAACCAACTGGAGTGCGACAACGCCTGCCATATAAGGCCTCAAATAGGGCCATCTGAATACTAGAGTGGTAGCTGTTGTTGTACGCAAACTCTGCCAAAGCTAAGTACTGCTCCCAATGACCCTTGAACTCTAATACACAAGCTTGCAGCATATCCTCTAGAACCTGAATAGTACGCTCTGACTGACCGTCAGTTTATGGATGAAATGCCATACTAAGATCAACCCGGGTGCCCAACTCTATTTAAAGACCCTCCAGAAACTGGAAGTAAATTGACATCCCCTATCTGATATAATAGATATCGATACCCCATGCAGATGGACCATATCCTGAATATAGATTCGAGCTAGACAATTTGTAGTAAAAATGGACTGTACTGGCAAGAAATGCGCTGACTTGGTCAATCGATCAACGATGACCCAAATACCATCATTACCTCTGGATGATCAAGGCAATCCCATCATGAAATCCATGGTAATCCATTCCCATTTCCACTCGAGAATGGGTAATCTCTAAAAGACTCCACCAGGCCATTGATGCACGTCCTTAACCTGTTGGCAACTTAAACAATGGGATACATACTCAGCTATATCTCTCTTTATACTACACCACCAGTAATGTTGTCTCAAATCCTGATACATCTTTGCAGTACTCGCATGGATAAAATATCTAGAATCGTGGGCCTCTTGAAGGATCAACTAAATGAAGTCTCTAACTCTGGGAACACAAAGGCAACCATCGAATCATAGTATGCCATCCGAATCTATAAAAGCCTGGCCACCCTCGCCTCACAATACTAACTCTCGAAGCTTTACAATTCTCCATTCTCAAACTGCTGGCCATGAATCTGGTCCAGTAGAGATGATCGATCTCCCACAAAAGCCAAAATCGATCCAGAATCTGAGATTTCCAACCTGACCATCCGATTAGCCAAATACTTGATGTCCAAGGCTAGGGGTCACTCCAAAGCAAACAAGTAAGCTAAACTACCCATACTCCCCGTCTTTCGGCTCAAGGTGTCCGCTACTACATTCGCCTTATCTGGATGGTAAAGAATAGAGATGTCATAATCGGCTAGTAGCTCAATCCAATGCTACTGTCTAGAATTAAGATCTTTTTGACTCATAATGTACTGTAAGCTACGGTGATTTGTATATATCTTGCAATGGACTCTGTATAAGTAGTGCCTCCATATCTTGAGTACGAAAATTACCATTGCCAGTTCCAAGTCATGGGTGGAGTAGTTGCGCTCGTGCACTCTCAATTGTCTGGAAGCATAAGCAATAACTCATCACGCTGCACCAGTACACACCCAAGACCTACACCAGAAGTGTTACAATATACCAAAAAGATCTCTCCCTCAACTGGTAGATTCAGAACATGAGCAGTAGTAAGCAACTCTTTAAGCTTTCAAAAGCTCGACTCACAACTCGACTCACACTCCTTGGACCACACAAAGGGAACATCCTAGCAGGTCAAATAGGTCAATGGGGCTGCAATAGTAGAGAAACCCTCAATGAATCGTCTATAATACCCAGCCAATCCAACAAAACTCTGAATCTTCGTAATAGATATGGACCTAGCCCAACCACGAATAGCATCAATCTTTACTGAATCTACTCTGATACCCTTTTTGGATACCACGTGTCCCAGAAATGCCACAGACTCTAACCAAAACTCACACATTGAGAATTTAGCATAAAGTTGTTGATCTCTCAAAGTTTGGAGCACAACCCTCAAGTGTTGCATGTGTTTCTCCCTACTCCGCGAGTATACCAGTATGTCATCGATGAATACAATCATGAAGAAGTTAAGATAATGCCTGAATACTCGAGTCATAAGGTCTATAAAAGCTGTGGGGGCATTGGTAAGCCCAAAAGACATCACAAGGAACTCATAGTGGCCATAGCGAGTCCAAAAAAAGTCTTAGGAATGTCGGTTGCTTTAATCTGCAACTGGTGGTAGCCAGACCTCAAGTCAATCTTACAAAACACGGTCGCACCCTGAAGATGATCGAATATATCATCGATACAAGGCATGGGGTAATGGTTTTTCACCGTCACCTTGTTCAACTGCTTATAATCAACACACATCCACATAGTCCCATCCTTCTTCTTAATAAATAAGATGGGCGCAACCCACGGCGACACACTCGAGCAAATAAATCCCTTACCTAAAAGATCCTCAAGCTGCATGCTGAGCTCCTTGAGCTCTGCAGGGTCTATATGATAAGGTGGTATAGAAATAGGCTTAGTTCCCAACTCTAAATCTATGGCAAAGTCAATATCTCTCTCTTGGGGTAGACCAGGTAGGTCAGTGGGGAAGTTATCAGTATACTCCCTAAGCATAGGGACTGAATCAATAGTAGGGGCCTCGCTAGACACATCACGGATATATGCTAAGTATGCCAAGCACCCGGATGCAACTAGCCATTGGTCCGCATAAAGGATATGATCCCAGTCGGTGAGCGACTATAAACACCCTACCACAAGACCGGAGGAATACCAGGCATGGATAAGGTAATGGTCTTAGCATAATAGTCCAAAACCGCATGATGAGGAGATAGCCAATCCATGTCCAAAATAACATTGAAGTCTATCATATTAAGTAAAATAAGATCTGCCTGAGTCTCATGCCCCTGAGTAGTCACCGCACAGGATCTACAAACCTGATCCACTACTAAAGAATCCCCTACCGGGGTCAAAACATGTAATGGGACCTCAAGTGACTCATAAGGAATACCCAGATGTGGAATAAAAAATATAGACACATAGGAATACGTGGAACCTGGATTAAATAAAGTTGAAGCAGTCTGCTGACAAATAAGGATAATAACTGTGATAACATCATCTGATGCCTCAGTCTTTGCCTTCGCCGGAGCAGCATAAAAGTGGCCCTGTTGGCCTCTCCCACAATCATTTGCCCTACCATCTGACCTTCCTCCCCGAGAACCTCCTCAAATACCCTATTGACCATCACCGCGGTCGTGACCCTATTCTATACCTCCTGGTGAAGGTGGTGCTACTACAATAGTCTAGCTCGGCCGAGACATTCCCTAGCCCAGTGCTCCAGTGAGCCATAATCGAAGCATCTTGAAGCTAAGCAACCCATGACCTCTGCAGTAGGAAGAAAGCGGACCTGATCCCCTCGAGCTCTGCCCTATGGTGGAACCACCAAATAGGGCTGACTACCCTCAACTACTGGCAGAGCGGCCTGAATCGGTCAGTTGGACTGACTCTGTTGGTACCTATCCTGCTAGAACCGCTGGCGGTGCCTGTCATAAGTATCATGGCCTCTAGAATGGGACCCACTGTAGCTACCTTGATGTCTGGGTCTCTTATCACTACTCCCTTAGGCCTGACGATGAATAATCTCGATCGTGCGAGTATAATCCACCATATCCAGAAAAGAGTGGCCCGCAGAAACAAGGTACTCGGTCCCCAACCTTAGGTAAGGTCTTAATCCACGCATAAAACATCATACCCGCTCCTACTCAGTGGGTAAAATCATAGTGGCATGTCAAGAAAGCTGATGAAATCTAGCCTCATACTCTACAATCGTCATGTGGTCGTACTCCAACCAAGCAAACTGATCCCAAAGTCGGTCCCGAACACCTCTAGGGATATATAGAGCCAAGTAAGCCTCTGAGAACTGGGCTCATGTCAATGGTGGTAACCCAGCTGGTCTGGACTACAAATAAGAGCGCCATCACTGTCTGGCTGCCTCTCTAAACTAGTGATCAGTGAAGTCAGCGCCTCTGGACACCACAAAACCCAAGGAATGGAGCTTCTCTTGACAAGTAGTCAAGAACTCCATGGCATCCTCGCCAATGGCTCTAGAAAATGTCGGGGGCGACAGCCTCTGAAATACCCCTAACATCTTCTAATCCTGTAATGACATCATACCCTCTAGAATTGTTATCGGGGGTGTAACAACTGGTGGAGGTAGTTGAACCTCAAGTGCCAGCTGAACGGGCGGATCCCGCAGTGCTGGTATGACCGCTTCTTGGGTTGGGGCCTATGGTATAACCCCAATAGCTGTAAGGAGCTGCACAATCGCTGCTTGTAGTGCTAGGGTCATAACTAGTGCAGTTGGAGGCTGTGCTGGTAGAGGTAGTCCCTCTGGCTGAGCAGGTATAGGAGTATCCTGATGCTCCTCTACCAGCTCCGGCTCTATCTTTGGGTTGGGAGTTGGTGCTGCTCCCCTACCTGTCCCACAAGGATGACCTCTAGGCATACCAGGCCTTGTTGCGTTATCACGACTGGTGGTACCATGCGTACGAACCATTCTTGTGAAAGAGTGGAACAAAGGAGATTTCACAAAATCAATAAGACACAACACTGCACGAAATGATACAACATAGAGAATGTTCCAAATGACATCGTATAGCCTCCCGAAGATAAGTTATGGACGTCTCCACACCCATCCGCGAGACTCTACTAGATGTTAGCTCTGTACAAGTGAGACCAATGAACCTGAGGCTCTGATACCAACTTTTCATGACCCAATTCCTTAGGTCATGATGGCACCTACTATAACCCTCTAGTAGGTAAGCCAACCCGTCAACCCAGAACTTCAAGTAATGGGTTTAAGGGCAGAAACTAAATAAGAGTATCCAATTATAAAAGTAAATAGAATGAATAAGCAGAAGTAAACCAAAACATATTTTAAACAACTAAAAATCCCTCATAAAACCTGGAAGTCACAAGTACAGAGCTGCTACAAAATAAAATAAAAAATACGAGTACAAGTCCTGAAAGTGGACCGAAAATATATATAACAATTGGCTAGTCTCAGAAGGCAAAAAGATGGGTCATCCATGCTGAAGGAGACAGGAATGATCCAAAAATGCCAAGTACTCACCCTAGTCTCTGAAGTTGACTGCAACAGGCTCGATTTATCTACGGCGATAACTGGTGCTCGGTCCTGCATCACGAAAGTAGATGCAGAGTGTAGTATGAGTACCAAGACAATAGGTACCCAGTAGGCATCATAGGCCGACTGAGCAGAAAAGGTAAAAACAATATAAAAAAGAAGAATAGCCTAAAAAGAAGTCAACATAAGCATCAAAAGGGGAAAGAGTACTATCTATGAGAACTACAGCTAACTATACCCAATTGGGCCCCCATAAGCCCAGCCGGGACACTCGTGCGCAAGTTAAATAAAAACTAGGATGAATCCCCATAAGCCAGCTGAGTACACAGAATAGCTACAACTACCAAGGCTAAGAACCAAAAATCTGTGATGTTAGGAGCTGAAGTACTATATCATTTCCAAACCAAGAATCTCCAAGAGTCAATCAATCTAGTGGTGACTTAGGGTTCGAGGTCGGGACTGGGACCTAGATGCTCACCCAAATATTTAAAGTGGCCAAGTCCGGGACTGAGTACCCAGATGCTTGCCATAATACATAAATGCGGTCGAGGCCGGGACTGGGTACCCAGATGCTTGCGTAATACATCAGCATAATCGAGGCCGAGATTGGGTACCCAGATGCTCGTCATACTAGCAAGCTGATAAAGGCTAGGGCTAAGTACCCGGATGCTCCCCGATAATTCAGAATGGAGGCCAGGACTTGGTATCCGAATGCTCACAGATAATTTATCCAATGATGCCAAACATTCTACTTCCCAACTTAGAATGCAGCACCAAAAATCTTTTCCCAAATGAGTCAACCGATATGCCACCAAAATTGGAACCGGTGCTAAAGTCAACGATAACAAAATCTAGTGTTTCCGACGCATCACGAAAGGCACGATTATACAAATTTACGAATGAGGATATTTTTAAGAGCAAGGATAACTCCTAACTAAGGCTATGCTACCAGGCACTAGCCCGCTACACCATTCTACAAGGATCTAAATCCACCGGAGTGATGCCGGAATATCTAAAGCAAGTTTATATCCTATACTAATGCCAACATACCCCACAGTATCAACAACATGCTCATTCAACTCTCCTTATAATACTAATAAATAATGACAAGATACACATGCCTCTAAATATTCAAAAAACCCGATAACAATCCTAAAGTATGATTTCTAACACGTAAAATATACAATCAAACTACCCAACCCAAATTCCAACTATTTCAACATTCTTTCACATATTCTAGCTCAATCTAAAGAAAGGTAAAACCGTAGCCTACCTGTAGGCTAAACACGTGGGCTCCAAATCACTATGCCAGAGCTTTTTTCCTCCAAACTACCTCAGAATATTTCCAAGCTGTCAAAAATAGAACCACGATGTCAATACGGTTATTTAGACACTAATTTCATAATTTTTAGAGATAAATCAATTTTAGAGTCTAAAATGGAAAATGTGGGACTCACATATGAAATTCTGGATTTGGTCCCCAAAATAGTTTCCAAACATCACCCCAAGCTCACAAATCAAATTTATAACACAATTCGGAGTGGGAAATTATGCAAGATGATCAAACAATCAATTCCCACATTTTCAAACTAAGAAACAAATAAGGCAACCTCTTTACATGTCGATTTCTCAAAAAAACATCTTTCAATCAAAAAATATTATACCATGACATTCCTTGCAAAAAACCCCACAATCTAGCCTCAAGAATCACTCAAAACAGAGTTATATTGACCAAGATACACTCTTCCAAAATTCCACAAAATTTCATTCCGAAAATGACTAAATCAGTAACTAAAAATGCATTTTTACCTCAAACGAAGCTTCTCCTCATGTTTTTGATATTACCACGAGATTCTTCACGAAATTCTCTTGAATTTAGACTCTTTAATCACCAAAATCGGGTTTATATAGGTCAAGAAACAATTACTCAAAGTTCTTCAAAAACTCAATCCGAAAATGGATACAGATGCAATTAAAATCATAATTTTAACCTGAATCGAATGCTACAAATTAGTTTTCAATCTCTGCAATGCATTCTTCACGAAAAATCTCACAAGTTTGCCTTTTGAATCACCCAATTTGGAGCCCTAATGCTTAAGTTATGAGGTTTTAAAGTTGGAGAAACAAACCCAAAAATAAAAATAAAAATAAAATGGCTATTGGCTGCTGCACTGCAGTAGTTTTTTGGAAAAAAAATAATCAAAATCTCCGACGGGGTGTTCGGGATTAATTCGGATTTTGATAAAAATAAACCATATATGCTATCCCACTAAATTCGAAGTTCTGAAATCAATGACGCATTCAGAATTTCCATACGAGATCATTTTAATAAAAAGTGGATCCCACACCAAGAGCCATTTTAAGCCTTATTCCACAACGGGCCTCGATATTAGTCCGGAAGCCTCAAAAAGCAAAAGAAGGGTCGTTCTAGACCAAAATCAATATTCTAGAACTAATCGCGCTGTCAGAATTTTCATTCGAGCGCGTTTTCCAAGAATGTTGACCAAAGTCAACCATAGGCTAAGTTTCAAAGTCATAAGCGCCAAATGGCTCCAAACTCGTATCGATTGCCTCGATAGTCATTCCAACCATGCTACAAGCCTAATTTGGTCATTCTGAATCTGATGGAACTATCAAAATTTGAATTCGAGATCTCGTTCACCCAAAACTTGAAAAGTCGCAACTAAACCAACTTAGGCCTTCAAAATACCAAAACGGACTCGGGACCTCTAAAAATTCAACTAACACTTCTCCTAGACCAAAAACCATCTCCCGAATCCAACGGAGTCATTGGAATTCCATTCCGAGCATCAGAACTCCAAAAGTTGACCAAAGTCAAACCTTGGCTTAAAGTTCCTCAAATTCTCAACTCAAGGCCTTAAATCTTCATTACAACTCCAAAATTGATTCCGTAAAGTCTCCTAAGCCTATTTAGACATTTCGGAGCTGCTGGAATTGACGAAATTCCATTCTGAGACCCGTAGCTCCGATTGACCCCAAATACCACTTTTTAATACTTAAAGCTTATGAAACTCAAAATTTTCAAGGACTTAATTCTTCATGGGATTTTCTAAAAATCAACACCCAGTAATAATCATAAATGACTCGGGGCATCTAACGGGAGGGGTAAAATGGTTAGTTTACAAAAATTCCAAAGATGACCTTCAGGTTCATTACAGTATGGTAGGCGGTGTCGATCTCCTATTGGATGGTTTGAGTTAGCTGAGATGGACTCCTTAGACACAGACTTGTTTAGAGATGCTATGGAGCAGGTTTGTAGGATTTAGGGTAGACTCTTGGCAGCCTAGAGTAGGTAGAAGAGTTATGCTGACCAGAGAGTTCGACCATTTTAGTTCATGGTGGGCGATCATATTTGGCTTCGAGTGTCACCCATGAAGGGCTTGATGCGGTTCTGGAGGAAGGGCAAGCTCAGCCCTCGATTCATTAGGCCATTTGAGATTTTAGCTCGAGTTGGAGAGTTGTCTTATAAATTGTCCCTACCACCTAGCTTATCGGTTATGCATAACGTGTTTCATGTTTTCATGCTCTAGAAGTATGTTGCGGATGAGTCCCATGTGTTATCACTCGATTAAATAGAGTTGGGTCAAGACCTGACTTTTGAGGAGGAGCCTATAGCTAGCCTAGATAGGCAGGTTCGTAAGCTTTGAACCAAGGAGATAGCTTCAGTAAAGTACAATGGAAGCACCATTAGGTCGGAGAGGCGACTTGGGAGACAGAGGCTGATATGCGTGCTAAATATCCTTAGCTTTTCGAAGCTTTGGGTACTTTCTTTTACATTATGTTCGAGGAAGAATATGGTTTTTATTGGTGAATAATGTAATGAACCATTAGGTCATTTTGAAAACGAGTCCTCCTCCTTTCATAGAAGACCCTTTTCGTAAATTTAAGTTGAAAATTTTGGATCTTTCCATAACTTTGGTTAATTAGTTGAGGGATTATTTTAGAGAATTAATTTAATTGATGGGTTAAAGTGTTAATTTATTTAATACTTATACCAGTTTTCTTATATTTAATAAAATAGGTTAGTAGGGTTTGTCACTTTTAGTACATGATTAATTTAGAAAAGAAAAAGAAGAAAATAAATAATAAAAAAAACAAAATAAATATATATATATATATATATATAAAATCTGATGGCATTAATCCATCAGATGTAAGTATAAGCAGCGGTGTGAAAGAACGCAGAAACTTAAATACGAAGGAAGAAAGAAAAGAAAGGGGAAAAGAAAAATAAAGGTGAAGAGAAAAAACAGGGATTTTCATTCCAAAGCGTCAAGGTAATTATTCTCATTCTTTCCATTAAATTTTTATGCAATTATAAACATATTTTTAGGGTATATTGGTGGAGAAATAACGCTGAAATTAGAAAATATGACCCAAGGGTTCTTCACATAAAATTTTGATTTGAGGGTCGAATAACGATCCATTTTAGCTGAAATTTGACATGTGAGTTTATTTTATCATGAGTGAGTATTATCGGAAAGAAAATTTTAGATTTGACTTCAATAACTCGAGATGACTTTTTGACCCAATTTTTTATCCAAAAATAAATATAGCAATATGAGTGTCATTGGATTCGTATTCTTATAAAGAGTATGTATTTGAACAGATTTTGATCATTCAGAAGCGTTACGAAAGGCTCAAGTTTTAAAGTGATTATTCAATTTAATTGAGGTTTAACCCTACTTTTGAAATTTAGAAAATATGGGAGTTGACATGTTAAGTGGCATCAAGATTAGGAACGTATTTATAGATTTGCTTAAATTTTTAGGTCTAGGCTAGACATATGGTAATAAGGCTGTTGTTAGTTTTGAAATTTTATTGTGATTATTTATTTGACTAGATTACGTTGATTTAGAGGTCCAACGAAAAGGGAAGACTCAAATCCCGAAGTGATTGCTTGGATTAATTAAAGCTAGTGAATTTTTAAACCTCGGTTTAAGCTTGTAGATGCTTGTATTTCCGTGTTATGTGTACTGGAAAGTAATGAGAATTGGATTGGGTTATTGACTGTATGATTGGCCTTAAAATAGAGATGAGGGATATAAAATGGTGATCTAATGACATGTATTGGTGGAATTGATATGTTGTGATTATGGATTTATTTTGGACATGTGAAATGACTATGTTAATATGAGATAGAAACAATTATTGTTGTTATCATGTTATTAGCGTGAATTATATGAGCATGAATTGATTGCATTGGTTCTGACATATTGTGTTGAGATTAAAAATGATATGAAACAAAAGAGGTCGGGCCGCATGCTCTGTAGCAGGTATTATGAAATAAAAGGGTCGGACCACACACTCTGTGGCAGGTATTATGAAATAAAGGAGTCTTGCCACACGCTTTATGGCAGGATATGTATATTGAGGGGATGGACCACACACTCTGTGGTAGGTTACATGGATAGAAATATCCCCCATAGGTTCCGGACTATAATTCAGCGGATGTGTATCGATAGGACAGACATGCACCATCTCATTGTATTGCATCACATTTTGTTGATATTTGTGAATTCGTGTTTACCCCTTTATTGCTTTGTATATGCTGAACTCGACTTGATATAATTCATTGATGAGACTATTGATGAGTATTCATGGACTGTATTACTGTTATTATTATACAAGTGTAGAATTGAGCTGGTTTTATGCAGTTTGTAGTTAAGGAGGTTCGATTGAGAGGACAGAAGTACTTGTATCTATTGAGCTTTTCTTAGTTTTAGTTGTCCACTTGTTGAGTACCGTGTTATTTGGAACTCACCCCTTTCTTCTACACTTGTGTAGGTTATGAGCCCGGACCTTCTTGATCTCTTAGTGTTCTCTACCACATCTGAGGTTATCATCTCGAGTGTTGAGGTAGCTGTTACATCCATCTAGCGAACACCTCTTACTCTTTAATATGTTTTAGTCCTATTCTAGAGACAAAGACATTGTGACTGTATTTTCTTTCATACTTTGATATTGTATTAGTGGCTTATACACTTGACAACCAATCTTGGGATTTTGAGTTTATTTTACATGTTTTCGGTTAAGTTAAATTTTGATTCCTTTCTTTTTCTTCTACATCTACTTTCCATTGGGTATTAGGCTGACTTATCTCGGTGGGTTGAGATGAGTGCCATCACACCTGGATTAGGGTCGTGACAATCTTGAAGATGGTCGTTAATTTTTTCCATCTCTGGTGAGAAAATCTGCTGTAATAGTTTTGTCAGTTTAAATTATTTCAATATCAAAAGACTATTCAGACAAAAGCATTTGCCATTTGATAAATCATTTGTATTCCGGTTTTGATGGAAAATTACTATGAACAAAAGCCTTTACTTTAGTATTATCAGTTCAAAGAATAAATCATTTTGGTAGTAAGAAGTAATAAAATTTTTGACAATTTTTTACTACGGCTAAAGATTCTTTTTCATTAATATGATATCTAGTTTGTGTATCTGAAAAGGTTCTGGAACAATATCTACATAAACTTTCTCCTATCTTATTAAGATCATAATCTATCTTTTTTAATACTTCACTCCAGCACTATTCTGAAGCATCCGTTTCTAAAATTAACTCATCATTATATTTTGGTAATTATAATTTTTGTAACTTTTTAAAATAGTTTTAATATCTTTTACTTTTTTCATTAAGACTTCATTAAATTCAAAGCTCTTATCCTTTTTTAATAATTCCTGAAATGACTTTCTTAGTTCTGCCAAATTCTGGATATAATCCAAGGCATAGTTAAGGATTCCTAAAAAGCTTTGTACTTGGTTTTTATCGACTAATTTATCTGGGAAAATAGATATCTTTTTGACGATATATCTTTGTAATTTTATGTCATTTTCATCAATTATCATTCCTAAAAATTCTATCTCATTTTTTAATAAGCTTGCTTTTTTTTAGAAAGTGTTAATCTATTTTCTAAGCATAAGTTAATAAATTTATTTAAGTGTATTAAGTGTTCTTCGAGACTATCGGATAGAACTAAAATATCATCAACATAAATAAATATATAGTCATAATCTTTAAAGATATTATCCATTTTTTTAAAAATATATGTGGGGCGTCTTTTAATCCAAATGACATGACTAACTATTCATATTGCCTTTGAGGGGTAGAAAATGCAGTATAATGAATACTATCTTTATTCATTTTTATCTGCCAAATCCGCTTTTACAATCAAACTTAGAAAATATATTTTACAATCAGAGCCATGATAGATATTAGAGATGTAGAGGTAGATATTACTCAAAACATGTCCATGTCCTCTTTAGATATTAATATTAGACAAAAAAATAGAGAAGATAAATTTGATAAAATAACTAACTCTTTAAGATGTGATAAAAATTTTAATGACATAGATATAGAATGAAAAGGCATCCCTCTTTTTCAAATATAAAAATAGATAATAATTATCTATGAAAATTTAAAAAATATTTAAAGGATACTCAAGCCGATAAAGAAAAATGCAAAAAATTATTACGTTTACTTTTGAAAGATAATAACGAAAACGTGAGAGATTCTATTATTAGAACAAAATAAATATTAGATGATTATGACAGAGTCATAGAAGGACTAACTGATAAAATAAAACTCATTTAACTCGAAATTAAAACTGATCCTTCTAGCATAGGATAATGAATAAATTACCCACTTTTACAGAAATAAGATTAGATAACCATCTATATTGGACCTTTCAGAAAAACTTAAAAGGTTCTAAGATAAAAGATGAATCTTACAAAAAATATAAAAAGATTAGACCCTGATAAAATTGAACAGGTAAGAAGAGTACAAAATATAATACACGCTAATGAAGATGATATAATAGGAGAGCGATATAATATAAAATTGCTTCAAAACTATTATTTCAAAAAGCATCCAGTTAGTTTAGGATAGAATGGAAAATAAATCTAATTATAAATTAATTAATGAAGAAGATCCTCTAAAAATAGAAAAAGATTTGTACGAAATACAAAAAACAATAATTTACTTTGGAAATTTAATAGTTAAAGAAATTCAAACTTTGAAAGATATACTAAATCAAAAAGAAATAAATGTTGATAAAGAACCTATAAATAAAACCTTAGATATCATTGGATTCCATATTTCAAAAATAAAAATACCTGAAGGATACAAAAGAAATAATTTAAAATGGTAAGCTCCAACTCAGAAAATTTTGAACTAGATAATCTTATAATAAATATAAAAGAAACTCAGTTAAAAAATGAAGCTGATATGATAAACTTAAAAATGGATACAGTAAAACTAGAAGAAGTAGAAGAGCTTCCTATTCAGGCTGAAACTAGCCGAATAAGTTTTAATAGACTCATAGGGCTTATGCAGGTGTAAATGCTGCATTAAGAACAAAAGATAGCCACACATTCGTAGGATCAAAGAAAAGTGAAGCGATTAATCCATTTGGATATATATAGATTTAGATTGCATTAATAATACGGAAGAAGCTATAAATAAATGGGAAACTTTTTTAAGAACAGCAGTAACAGTAAACAAAATGGATTATGAAGAAGAAAATAGAAATCGATAAAGACATCGAAGAAATGATAAATTCAGAAGAATTTATACAACTAAATAATTTTGAAGAAGTTGAATCAGATGATACAATATTTATATTAATCGATACGGATTATTATTCTTCGTCAGAAGAAGACAATCAAAATGAATAATAAAATAGAAACTGATATAATAGAATAAACGATAGAACAAGTTGGAGAATATAAACAAGATGTTTTTATTGATAAAAGAAAATTAAAATAAATACAAAAAGAAAAGTTTTCTTTAACGAACTACTCAGGATTTGATGCAAATATACTTGATAGATTCGGATTAAGAAAAAGACAACATCATTTATTTTACGGATTAAATATCTATGAAAGAGCATTAGAAGTTTCTGTTACTTCTAATAAAATAATAATTCCTTTATTATCCAAAAAAGATATTCAAGATAAATTACTAAAAATAAAAACAAAAAATTGAAATACTCTAGGATGGATACATATAGGAGCAATCCAGATAATAATAAAATCCACATTTAGAAAATGATTAGATACCCCAATAGATTTAGCTATTATAGATAATAGGATAATAAACAGGAAAGAAGCCTACTTAGGAATATTATGAGGAAATTTACAATACGGAAAGATTAAATTTAATGTTTATCCCAGAATTTCATACCATCTTCTAGATAAAGACTTTGATAAAACTTTAAGCTTAATACAAGATTTTAAAAAAAAAAATTTCTTTCATAAATACAATAGACCCTATTCTATAATATGTGTAATCTCATATGCTATTTCTAGTACACATCATTCTGATTGCTTTGCCATAAAAGAGACAATAGATTATCCCCATCTATTTGAGGAAGTTAGTCAGATACAAATGCCTAGTATAACACAGATACAAGAAATAGAAGATACGCCGTTAGATTTAGATTTACAATCTAAACCTTTGTACAATCAACAAGATTCCATATCTCGATTATCTTTTGAGAAAACTCGAGTCATAAATTCTGCAGTGATGATAAGAAGAACACAATCAGAAAGAGTTAGACAACCTATCTTAGAAGCAAAAAATGATGAAATAAAAAATTATAAGATAAAAGGAGAATATTGTAATTTAATACAATTTATTCCCATCAACATCCTATTAAATACATGACCTAGTGGAAATTACATTAACATTAGGCTATGTAACCATCTCCAACAATATAAACTAAAAGATAATCATCTTTATACTGATTTTAATGAAAAAAGACATGAAATAAAAAACATGATAGAAACCATTTTAAAATTTAAAGATAACCCTATACCTATAAGACTATTGGTTGAACCAGAAGGAAATAATGATATGTTAGAAATACTGCTAGGAATCACTTTCCTAGAAAGTGTAAAACCATATGATATCTTTGATCATGGTATCAAAATTACCTACAATGATAAGATAATATTCATATCAAAATGACAAGTCAATATAGTATATATATTCCTATAGGAATAACATACAAAGATTATAAAGAAGAATATTTTGCTGCTTATATAGATAATGGATCGGGAAAATATTGTTGTAGATCAGAAATATTTACCAAAGAGTACCATCAAAAATTACCTATTATCAAAGAAAGAGATATATCAAATAATATTGTAATAATGTCTAGAGGCATTGCTCAACCGATTGTACTATTAAGATATTTTTTAATAAAATGTCCTCCATTTTATTTTTATAATACAGGATAAGATGTACTGTTAGAAAATGACTTTTAAAAATATTTCATAGCGTACTATCCGATAGAGTTCTATGTCAAATAAAATTAAAGACTCCTTGTCAACATACGATTATTGTAAAACGTTTTTAAATTGCTTATTCTAAAAGATTAACTATTCTATTTAAACCCCGCACAGCCCAGCGTGGTGGTATAGATACCAAACAAAACCAATTTTTCCAGAAAGCACTCCATTGCTACAATATGATACTGATTGGGACAACTCTCAGATAATAAATCAGTAGTACCCCCTGCTATAATATCTGATAACCTTCAACAAATTAAAAGAAAGCTTGGATATGATCAAACAAAAATTTAAACAATATTTTTCTGAAAATCCCTTAGAATTTTGTGATAAAAATAAGATAGAAGCCAAACTAGAAATAAAAGATAAAGATAAAGTTATTAGAGTGAAATCAATGAGATACAACCCCGATGACCAAGAAAAAATTCCAAAAACAGATTAAGGAATTATTACGTATTGGAATAATAAGACCTAGTAACTCCCCTCACAGTTCACCAGCCTTTATGGTTAGAAACCATGCAGAGATAGTATGAAATAAACCAAGAATGATTATTAATTATAAAAAAATAAATGATAATACTATATTTGATGGATATTTCTTACCACATAAAAAAGTCTAATTAATAGAACTACTAACAAAAATATATTTTTTATGTTTGATTGTAAAAGTCGATTTTGGCAGATAAAAATGAATAAAGATAGTATTCATTATACTGCATTTTCTACCCCTCAAAGGCAATATGAATAGTTAGTCATGTCATTTGGATTAAAAGACGCCCCACATATATTTTTTTAAAAATGGATAATATCTTTAAATATTATGACTATATATTTATTTACGCTGATGATATTTTAGTTCTATCCGATAGTCTCGAAGAACACTTAATACACTTAAATAAATTTATTAACTTATGCTTAGAAAATAGATTAACACTTTCTAAAAAGAAAGCAAGCTTATTAAAAAATGAGATAGAATTTTTAGGAATGATAATTGATGGAATTGACATAAAATTACAAAGCCATATCGTCGAAAAGATATCTGTTTTCCCAGATAAATTAGTCGATAAAAAGCAAGTACAAAGTTTTTAAGGAATAATTAACAATGTTTCAGATTATATTCAAAATTTGGCTGAACTAAGAAAGCCATTTCAAAATTTATTAAAAAAGGATAAGAGCTTTGAGTTTAATGAAGTCTTAATGAAAAAAATAAAAGATATTAAATCTATTTGTAAAAACCTACCAAAATTACAATTATCAAAAGATAGTGATGATTTAATTTTAGAAACAAATGCTTCAGAACAGTGCTGTAGTGTTTTATTAAAAAAAATAGATTATGATAATAATAAAAATAAGATAGGAGAAATTCTATGTAGATATTATTCGGGAACCTTTTCAGATACACAAACTAGATATCATATTAATGAAAAAGAATTGTTGGCCATAGTAAAACGTTATCAAAAATTATATTACTTCTTACTACATAAACGATTTACTCTTAGAACTGATAATACACAAGTAAAGGCTTTTGTTCATAACAATCTTCCGTCAAAATCAGAATATAAATAATTTATTAGATGACAAATGCTTTTGTCTGAATATTCTTTTGACATTGAAATTATTCGAATTGACAAAAATATTACAGCAGATTTTCTCACCAGAGATAGAAAGAATTAAAGACCATCTTCAAGATATTGATAAAAGATTTAAAGATATTCAAACGACAGTTTTGGATATTATCAAAATTGCTAATTTCGATTGTGAACAACTGATTGCTGATAAATTAATCAGTGTATGTGCCTAGATAACTTCCAAAATTGGACAGTGCGGTGATTCTTATGATATTTTTAATAAATTGATAAAAGCAAAAAAAGATGATAATACCTCGACAACTACGGAGGAAAAAGATAAGTATGAAAAAATATCTTTTAGACCCCAATTGCCTCAAAAAGGAATTACTTTGGGATATAAAGAAAAATTCAATAAGCTACTTCAAGCCATTGGAGATCAAGAACAGATAATGAAAGATTTATTTTCTATCATGTTTGTTATTTCATGTCTTTTTCCATTAAAATCAGTATAAAGATGATTATCTTTTAGTTTATATTATTGGAGATGGTTACATAGCCTAAGACTAATGTAATTTTCACTAGCTCCTGTATCTAATAGGATGTTGATGGGAGTAAATTGTATACCATTAAAATATTCTCATTTTATCTTATAATTTTTTATTTCATCATTTTTTGCTTCTAAGATAGGTTGTCTAACTCTTTCTGATTGTGTTCTTCTTATCATCACTGTAGGGTTTATGACTCAAGTTTCCTCAAAGGATAATCGAGATGTGGAATCTTGTTGATTGTACAAAGGTTTAGATTGTAAATCTAAATCTAACGGCGTATCTTCTATTTCTTGTATCTGTGTTATACTAGGCATTTGTATCTGACTAACCTCCTCAAATAGATGGGGATAATCTATTGTCTCTTTTATGGCAAAGCAATCAGAATGATGTGTATTAGAAATAGCATATGAGATTACATATGTTATCGAATAGGGTCTATTGTATTTATGAAAGAAATCTTTTCTTTTAAAATCTTGTACTAAGCTTAAAGTTTTATCAAAGTCTTTATCTAGAAGATGGTATAAAATTCTAGGATAAACATTAAATTTAATCTTTCCGTATTGTAAATTTCCTCGTAATATTCCTAAGCAGGCTTCTTTTCTGTTTATTATCCTATTATCTATAATAGCTAAATCTATTGGGGTATCTAATTATTTTCTAAATGTGGATTTTATTATTATCTGAATTGATCCTATATGTATCCATCCTAGAGTATTTCAAATTTCTGTTTTTATTTTTAGTAATTTATCTTGAATATCTTTGTTGGATAATAAATGAATTATTATTTTATTAGAAGTAACAGAAACTTCTAACACTCTTTTCTGGATATTTAATCCATAAAATAAATGATGTTGTCTTTTTCTTAATCCGAATCTATCAAGTATATTTACGTCAAATCCTGAATAGTTAGTTAAAAAAAATTTTTCTTTTTGTATTTATTTTAATTTTCTTTTATCAATAAAAATATCTTGTTTATATTCTCCAACTTGTTCTATAGTTTCTTCTATTATGCTGGACAGTTTCTATTTCATCATTCATCTTGACTATAATAATAATAATAATAATGATAATAATAATGATGATGATAATAATAATAATGATGATGATGATACTAATACTAATACTAATAATAATAATAATAAAAGGGTAGCCCGATGCACTAAAGCTCCCGCTATGCGCGGGGTCTAGGAAAGGGCTTGACTATAAGGGTTTATTGTACGTAGTTTTACCTTGCATTTCTGCCAGAGGCTGTTACCTTGCATTGTTATAATAACAATAACAATAACAATAACAATAACAATAACAATAACAATAACAATAACAATAATAATAATAATAATAATAATAATAATAATAATAATAATAATAATAATTATAAAAGAAGAAACCCTCCCCCCCAAGACCTGATATCAATCGGTAGTCGAGCTACTAAACTAAATAAAGAAATACTAGATTTATATAGATACAATAGTAGTAATAGTAATACATACTATCTTTGACTACAAAATAAAGACTAGTCCAAGTCCAAAATAGAAGAAGAGAGGCAACTCTAAACACCGAGAGCTCACCCAAGTCTCCAAAATCCAAGCGATGCTCCGCATGATATCCAAATTAGTACTGCAAACCCGTACTTTGATTATCAGGGAGCAGAAGTGTAGTATGAGTACCAACAAGTGGCACTTACTAGGCATCTGTAATGACCTTGAGGGTGATTTTCAAAAATTTGTAGAAAACACGCGTGAACAGTAATTGTTTGGGCAGAAAATGCCCCTTTCTTTCCATTCCAATATATTTCATCATTTGTTTGAGTTCTTGAACTCCTTGAGGTGATTTGAGAAAAGATTTTTAAGGAAAAGTGTTGGGTAAGTGATTTTTGACCTAAAACCTTCTCTTTTCATTAAGTTTTTGATGATTTTAACCCCTAAAGTTTAGTTTCAAACCCCAAAAATCTTCATTTCTTCCCTAATTAGAATTTAAGGAAAATGGTGATTGCTAACTCGTTTTGAGCTCTATTTTTATGGATTTTTCAACCATGATTTCCTTATTATAAGTAGAATGTGATTGTCCAATACATTTCTAGATTTGACCTTTTTCAGAAATAATTATTTTTTGGACCATTTTACCCCCGGTTCCGAAACCTATTAATATGGGTGTCATTGGACTCCTTGTGATATGTATGTTTTATTGTTGATAGTGGGTTGTCAGTATGGGCATTAAATTCGAGAGTTGCTTGTTCGGTGGAGGTGTTCGAGTGCAGTTTCAGCAATTGAGGTAGGTTTGGCTATCGTTCTTTGAGATTGAGATGGGATAATTAGTCATTCATATGTTATAGACTTTGGGATGAGGTCATAGTATAATTTGAGAATATTATATATATTGTGATGCCCATGTGGGAGCTTATTTATTAATGTATTGCCATGTGGGGTTTATTTGTATTATATAGCCCGTGTGGAGGCCTTAATTGTTATCTTATTTGCTTTGAGAGCATGTGATTTGTGATTTGCCTAAGAGAGATGCTTGAGTATATTACTTAACTTGTGATGCTCACCTGAGAGGTTGAGTTGGGGGTTTTGAGAATGCTTGAGTATTGAAATATTATTGAGAAAGGGATGAATATTCCTATTACTATTTATTGAGGGTGAATATCATGTATAGGTTAAGTTTTGAGAACTTTGAACCTTCTACCACATGTGAGTTGAATATTACTTTCATGTCATATGTATTTTGATGCATTCATCCTCATTTATCATAGAAGTTGAGAAATATGGAAATTCTTTTGGAGAAAGAAAATAAAATACCTTTAAACCTTTGTATCTTGAGTTCTTGTCCGAGGAAGTATTACGACAGGGTAGTGGATGCATTGTGATCTCTTGACCACGAGGAGGTGGCAAGGATAATGAGATATTGTGATTAAGGTATATGGTCTGTAAGACCCCCATGGGTCCTACTTGGTAGCACAGCTCGGCAGGTGTATACAACTGGTTGTGCGACAGTCTTGATTCCACCGTACCACTATATTATTGCATCATCATATTACATTGCATTGCATTTATATCTGTGTTGCTTGAATTATCTGATTAATTGTGATTATGAGCTGTTATTATGTGTTTACTTTACTTGCGCCACTATATATATATAAAGTGGCAGCACCGATGCCAAAGTGGGACTTTTCTATATGCAGGTGGAAGAGTTCATTAGTTTATTTTATAGGTTTGATTAATTCCTTATACTCAGTCAGCTAAAACCTACTGAGTATATGTAAATTGTACTCACCCCTACTTCTGTATCTCTTTTTATTACAGTTACTAGTCGGGGTACCTCACATGATAGTTGATATTCTAGCGGATTGTGTATTCTCAGATTAGTGGTGAGGTCCCAGAATTTGGATCGTCACTAGTCTATCTTTATTTTTCAGTCTTTTGGATCATTTAGCGACTTATGTTGTATCTTCAGATTTGAACCTTGTATTAGATGCTCTTTATACTTATGACACCAGATTTTGGAATAATTTTTTTTATTGTTTTTCTTTTTATTTAAATTGTGGCATCACTTTCCCTTTGGGAGTCTTGTATGAGTTTTATTTTTAAGGTTACACATAGAATTGGGTTTTGAGATGTGTGCCATCATGACCTTGATTTTTGGGTCGTGACAAATTAGTATCAGAGCACTAGGTTCACCAGTCTCATAAGATAAAGAGTAGGGTGTCTAGTACAGTCTTACGGATTGGTACATAGCGTCCGTACTTATCTTTGAGAGGCTACAAGATACTTAATAGGAAGACTTCCTTCATTTTATTCCCTTCATGTAATTTATTCATATCAAATGTTGTATACCTCTGATCTATTCCTTCTGTGCAGATGGTGAGGACTAGAGCCACAATTACTAAGGATGAGACTGTACCTGCTGCCCGAGCCCCAATACGCAAGTGAGGTAGAGAACGTGGTGGAGTCAGAGGACGAGGCCGAGCGAGGGAAGCGACACCTGCTCATGGATGAGCTAGAGATCCATCACCTGAGCCCATGTACGAGCATGAGGATGACTTGGACCAGAAGACTAAGGAGCAGAGGCCATCCCAGCCTCCTGTGGTTCCCGATAGTGCTCCGATGCTTCAGGAGCTACTAGTTTGATTATTTTCTAGACTGGATGGTGCTCCTACCTTTGGTATTCTTCCAGGTAGCGTAGGTACTCCTATCATAGTTTGTGCTACACCCCCAGTTTAGGGGCCTAGTGTAGGATTTCATACTCATGGTTCTTCTATAGTGCCTTCTATTGCACCTCTAAGATTTGTAGCTCCGCCAGTTTCTGCTAATGCTGCCATGTCGATAGCTGAGCAGAAGAGCTTCAAGAGGTTTGTTCGATTGGCGCCTCCAAGGTTTGATAGTACAGCTGGAGAGAAAGCTTATGACTTTTTGACTGAGTGCCAAGACAGGTTGTTTAACCTAGGCATCTTAGAGGCACATGGAGTAGCTTACACTTTATATCAATTTGAGGGAGTAGCCAAGGAGTGGTGGAGGTCGATTGTTGCCCGTAGACCTATTGGTTCTCCTATGATGAGTTGGGAATAGTTTACTGAGATGTTCCTTGAGAGATTTATGACTGATAGCCTCTGTGATCAGTGCAGGAATGAGTTTGACAGACTGGAGCAGGGCTCCCTATCTGTATCTGAGTACGAGACTCGCTTTCATGAGTTATCTCATTATGCTATGTCGAGTATTCCCACTGAGTTCGAGTAGATTCACAAGCTAGTGAAGGGATTCACCAATTATCTCTAGGAGGCTACAGCCTCTCTTATACTATCTGGAGGTACATTTCAGAGTATTATTGATCATGCAAGGATGATAGAGAGTATTCGATGTGCTAGACAGGGCAGGGCCAAGAGGTTCCATCAGTAGGGTCAGTTCAACGGTCATTCCTCCAAGGGTAGAGAATATTCGGGTTCAAGAACCCATGGTTATTAGGGCAGACCGGTCCAAGCAGCTATTCAGGGTTCTTCGGGCTCCGGAGGCCATTTTGACACTTATGGTTATCCCCCACGGGGTTCAGGTCCTCGAGGTTGTTATTTCTGTGATGAGTTTGAGCGTAAGGCCCAAGATTGCCCCAAACATGCTCTTTCTACTGGGTGGCCCAGGGCACAAGTTGTTCGTTCTAGAAATGCTCCAGCCATTCGGGGTTCTTTGCAGAATACTAGAGGTAGCACCCGTGGTGCTAAGGTTGAAGCATGAGGTGGTGCTCATGGTGGTTCGCAGGCTAAGGGTAACCGTCAGTTATACTATGCTATACCGGGTAGATATGAGGCAGAAGCCTTTGATGCAGTTATTATAGGTATTGTTCTAGTTTGCAATTGTTCTACTTCAGTATTATTTGACCCAGAGTCTACCTATTCTTATGTGTCAACTTATTTTGATGTGGGTATTTATTATGTGAGTGAGTTCCTTGATGTGCCTATTACTATTTCTACCCTAGTAGGTGAATTTTTAGTGGTGGATCGGATATACAAGGGATGTTTGGTGATATTTTTGGGTAAAAAGACCTGTGTAGACTTGATTTTATTAGAAATGCTTGATTTTGATATGATACTGGGTATGGACTAGTTATCTCCTTATCATGCTATATTAGATTATTATGCAAAAACCGTGACCTTAGATTATCCCGGGTTACCTAGCTTGGTATGGAAGGGTAATCCGAGTTCGTATCCTAAGGAAGTGATATCTTATATTCATGCTCGTCGCTTGATGGATAAGGGTTGTTTGTCTTATTTGGCTCATGTACGTGATCTCACTCCAGAGTCATCACCTATAGAGACTATAAGGATGGTGAGAGAGTTTATGAATGTATTTCCTATAGACTTGCAGGGAGTTCCTCCTGGCCATGATATCGATTTTGTGATTGATTTGGAGCCTAACACGAAACCCATCTCTATTTCTCCTTATCGGATGGCTCCGGCAGAATTGATGGAGTTGAAAGAACAATTGGAATATTTATTAAAGAAGGGGTTTATTAGACCTCGTATATCATCATAGGGTGCACCAGTTTTGTTTGTGAAGAAGAAAGATGGTACTATGAGGATGTGTATTGACTATCGACAGTTGAACAAGGTCACTATCAAGAACAAGTATCCTCTCCCTTGCATTGATGATTTATTTGACCAGCTTAAAGGTGCATTAGTGTTCTCAAAGATTGATTTGAGATTGGGTTACCATCAGTTGAGAGTTCAGGAATTTGATATCCCGAAGAGTGCATTCAGGACTCGTTATGGGCATTATGAGTTTGTGGTTATGTCCTTCGGGTTGACTAATGCCTCGGCTGCATTTATGGAGTTGATGAACCAGGTATTTCTACCTTATTTGGACTTGTTTATGATCATGTTTATTGATGACATCTTGGTTTATTCCTAGAATGAGGTGGATCATGTTAGGCACCTGAGGACAGTCCTTCAAAGATTGAGAGAGGAGAAGTTGTATGCAAAATTCTCTAAATATGAGTTTTGGCTTGAGTCTGTGACATTCTTGGGTCATATAGTGAGCAAGGATGATATTATGGTTGATCCAGACAAAGTTGTAGCAGTTCGTGATTGAGTTAGTCCTACTTCGGTTACCGAGATTTAGAGTTTTATTGGGTTGGCAGGCTACTCTCATCGGTTTGTTCAAGGATTCTCTTCTATTGTAGCCCCATTGACTAGGCTAACTCAAAATACCATGGCATTTTAATGGACTGATGAGTGTGAGGCGAGCTTTCAAAAGCACAAGGAACTATTGACTTCAGCACCTATTCTAGCCTTACCTGAAGAGGGCGTGGCCTTTATTATGTTTTGTGATGCTTCGGGAGTCGGCTTGGGTGGTGTATTGATGGAAAAAAGTAGAGTTATAGCTTATGCTTCTCGACAGTTGAAGGTACATGAGAAGAACTATCCTACCCATGACTTAGAATTAGCAGTGGTGGTGTTTGTTCTGAAGTTGTGGAGGCATCATCTCTATGGAGTGCATTGTGAGGTCTATACTATCCACCGTAGCCTTAAATATATCTTTTCTCAGTGGAATCTAAACATGCGGCAGCGTAGGTGGTTAGAGTTATTGAAAGACTATGATATCACCGTACTTTATCATCTAGGCAAAGCTAATATGGTAGTGGATGCCCTGAGTCGCAAAGCATCTAGCATGGGTAGTTTGGCCTTCCTTAAGGCTGTTGAGAGGCCTTTGGCATAGGAGGTTCAGTCATTGGCTAGACAGTTGGTCCGACTTGATATTTCTACACATTATGGTATTTTGGCCTTTATGGAGGCTAGGTCTACATTGATGGACCAGATTCGTACACACTAGTTTGAAGATGACAAGTTGAGGGCCATTCGAGACAAAGTATTGAGTGGTGAAGCAAAATCAGCCTCTCTTGATTCGGAAGGAGTTTTGAGGATTAATGGTCACATTTGTGTGCCCAAGGTGAGTGAATAGGTACGTATGATATTAGAGGAGGCTCATTGTTCCAAATATTCGATTCACCCGGGAGTGGCAAAGATGTTTCATGACTTGAAACAACACTATTGGGGTATGGCATGAAGAGAGACATTATTGATTTTGTGGCTAAGTGTCTAAATTGCCAATAAGTAAAGTATGAGCATCAGAAACCGGGTGGTCCTATACAAAGAATGCCCATTGCCGAGTGGAAATGGGAGCGTATCACTATGGACTTTGTGTCTGGATTACCCATGGCATTGGGTAAGTATAACTCTGTTTGGGTGATTGTGGATCGATTGACCAAATCAGCCCATTTCCTTCTAGTGAAGACTAGCTACAATGTGGATCAGTTAGCTAGGATCTATGTTTGTGAGATTGTTAGGCTGCATGGGGTGACTATCTCTATTGTGTCGGATTGGGGTTCAGTGTTCACCTCTTATTTTTGGAAGGCATTACAGCATGGTTTGGGTACACGGTTAAAGATGAGTTCAGCATTTCATCCCCAAACTGATGGTCAGTCCAAGCGAACTATTCAGGTGTTGGAGGATATGCTTAGGGCCTGTGTGATTGATTTTGATGCCCGATGGGACTAACACTTTCCCTTAGCAGAGTTTGCCTATAATAACAGTTATCACTCCAGCATTCAGATGGCACCATTTGAGGTATTGTATGGTCGTAGGTGTTGATCACACATTGGATGGTTTGATTCTATTACGGTTGATGCATTGGATACTGACTTACTTAGGGATGCTGTGTAGCGGGTATGTTTGATTCAGGGTCGACTATTGATAGCTCAGAGTCATCAGAAGAGTTATGCTGACAGGAGGGTTCGTCCCTTAGAGTTCATGGTGGGTGATTGTGTGTGGCTTAAAATATCGCCCACGAAGGGTGTGATGAGGTTCAGAAAGAAGGGAAAGCTTAGACCAAGGTTTGTTGGCTTGTTTGAAATCCTGAGGAGAGTAGGTGGAGTGGCATATGAGTTGGCCTTACCCCCTAAATTGTCAGCTGTCCATCCGGTGTTTCATGTTTCCATGCTTCATAAGTACATACCGGAGGAGTCTCATGTGATTTCTTATGATGCGGTAGAATTGAGTCCGGATTTTACTTATGAAGAGGAGACAACATTTATTCTAGATAGGCGGCTTCGTAGACTCAGGACCAAGGAGGTCACTTTGGTTAAGGTGCAGTGGCAGCATCGGCCTACTGAGGAGGCAACTTGGGAGTTAGAGTCTGATATGTAGGCTCGGTACCCTCAGCTTTTTGAGACCCCAAGATGAACATCCTTTTTAGTGGTGGATATTGTAATGACCTTGAGGGTGATTTTCGAAAATTTGTACAAAACACGCGTGAACAGTAACACACATGAACAGTAACTTTTTGGGCAGAAAATACCCCTTTCTTCCCATTTTAATATTTTTCATCATTTGTTTGAGTTCTTGAACTCCTTGAGGTGATTTGAGAAAAGATTTTTAAGGCAAAGTGTTGGATAAGTGATTTTTGACCTAAAACCTTCTCTTTTCATGAAGGTTTTGATGATTTTAACCCCTAAAGTTTAGTTTCAAACCCCAAAAATCTTCATTTCTTCCCTAATTCGAATTTAAGGAAAATGGTGATTTCTAACTCATTTTGAGCTCTATTTTAATGGTTTTTCAACCATGAGTTCCTTATTAAAATTATAATGTGATTGTCTAATAAATTTCCAGATTGACCTTTTTCAAAAATAATTAATTTTTAGACCATTTTACCCCCAGTTCTGAAACCTATCAATATGGGTGTCATTGGACTCTTTATAATGTGTATGTTTTATTGTTGATAGTGGATTGTTAGTTCGAGTATTGAATTTGAGAGTTGCTTGTTCGGTGGAGGTGTTCGAGTGTAGTTTCGGCAATTGAGATAGGTTTTGCTATCCTTCTTTGAGATTGAGATGTGGTAATTAGTCATTCATATGTTATAGACTTTGGAATGAGGTCGTAGTATGAGTTGAGAATATTATATATATTGTGATGCCCGTGTGGGGGCTTATTTATTAATGTATTGCCATATGGGGTTTATTTGTAATACATAGCCCGTGTGGAGGCCTTAATTGTTATCTTATTTGCTTTGAGAGCATGTGATTCGTGATTTGCCTAAGAGAGATGCTTGAGTATATTATTTGACTTGTGATGATCACCTGAGAGGTTGAGTTGGGGGTTTTGAGAATGCTTGAGTATTGAAATATTATTGAGAAAGGGATGAATATTCCTATTACTATTTATTGAGGGTGAATATCATGTGTAGGTTAAGTTTTGAGAACTTTAAACCTTCTACCACATGTGTGTTGAATATTACTTCCATGTCATATGTGTTTTGATGCATTCATCCTCATTCATCACAGAAGTTGAGAAATATGGAAATTCTTTTTGAGAAAGGAAATGAAATACCTCTAAACCTTTGTATCTTGAGTTCCTGTCCGAGGCAGTATTACGGCAGGATAGTGGATATATTGTGATCCCTTGACCATGAGGAGGTGGCAAGGATAATGAGATATTGTGATTGAGGTATATAGTTTGCGAGACCCCCATGGGTCCTACTTAGTAGCACAGCTCGGCAGGTGTATATGATAGGCTGTGCGACAGTCTTGATTCCACCGTACCAACACATCATTGCATCATCATATTGCATTGCATTACATTGATATCTGTGCTGCTTGAATTATCTGATTAATTGTGATTATGAGCGGTTATTATGGGTTTACTTTATTCGTGCCACTATATATATATATATAAACTGGCGGCAGCGATGCTGAAGTGGCACTTTTCTGTATGCAGGTGGAAGAGTTCCTTAGTTTATTTAATAGGTTTGATTAATTCCTTACACTCAGTCAGCTAAAACCTACTGAGTACATGTGAATTGTACTCACCCCTACTTCTGTAACCCTTTTGGATACAGATACTAGTCGGGGTACCTCACATGGAAGTTGATATTCTAGCAGATTGTGTATTCTCAGATTAGTAGTGAGGTCCCAAAATTTGGATCGTCACTAGTCTATCTTTATTTTTTAGTCTTTTGGATCATTCAGAAACTTATGTTGTATCTTTAGATTTGCACCTTGTATTAGATTCTCTTTATACTTATGACACCAAGTTTTGGGATAATTTTTTTTATTGTTTTTCTTTTTATTTAAATTATGGCATAACTTTCCCCTTTGAAAGTCTTGTATGAGTTTTATTTTTAGGATTACACATCAGATTGAGTTTTGAGATGTGTGCCATCATGACCTCGATTTTTGGGTCATGACAGCATCGACCGACTGAGCTCCAAAGATAAAACAAGTATAAATAACATGTATTCAAGAAGTATATATCACAAGTAACTAATAAGAATAATACACAAGCCTGCAATAAGAAGCATCAGATATAAGAAAAAGAGAGATAGGAAACAAGCAAGGAAACCAAGGACGTACCTGGTGGCACCATCCCAAGACCTAAACACAATGACACACTACAAAAAGGGAATCCAGTAAGTGACAACCTACTAACCGAAGTAAACACACATATCACATAAACGCCAAAAAGATCGTATCAACTAAATCCCTGCACAAAAAGTTAGATAAATAATAACAAGGGAAGTAACTACCTTCAAACAAAATACCACCCTTTATACCGCCACAAGTTCACAAATAGTAAGACAATACCTCCCGAGCCTTGTGTGCCAAGGAAGTTCACTCATAAATAAGTAAACCCACATGACATCCCATACTACCGATAGGTACAAACAACTATGCTGGTTCTAAGCAATGCATATATGACTGAAAGTCATGCAATAAAACCAGTAATACCATCTGTGCCAAGTGCCTCATACCAAGATATATGCACCTACTTCGAGTCCCAACAAGGAAGTAGGACCCATGCACCTCTTTGGGATGCATATATGAATGAAAGTCATGCAATAAAACCAGTAATACCATCTGTGCCAAGTGCCTCATACCAAGATATATGCACCTACTTCGAGTCCCAACCAGGAAGTAGGACCCATGCACCTCTTTGGGATGGCCATGGGGGAATTAAGAACACCCCTATATACCTTTCTGGTCCCAATCCAAGTCTTATATCAATATATATATATATATATATATATATATATATATATATATATCAATCTATATATTCGAGCATCAAAGTCTGCTCCGTTGAGGTGACCGAAGATCAAAAAAGTCAAATCTATACAGAAAGGGTCAGAAATCTCTATGACCGAGCCAGTATCATAAAATGAGTGCATCATCGATGCCTTAATCAATATAATAAAATGAGTGCATCCTCGATGCGTCCAATCTACTAAAAATCATAGTAATAATGGTAGTACGACCCTCAATTTTAGAAAAATAAATATAAAATAGTTTGGGTTACAACCCAGCTTTCTCAAATTAATGCGAAGAACCAATGCATGCACTAGGTTCGATACATCCGTGAGAAAATAATGATCCAACACAATACATGACATCACCAGCACCAAGCAACATGTACAATCACATACAATACTAACTCCATAAGAACCTTACCCTCTAGAGCATAGAAAATATGTCCAACAAATTCAAGCGACCTATAACCAAGGCTTAAATCTCAAATCTACTCATCTAACTCAACCATAAGGCCCTAAAGGGAATCAACCCTAACTGGGTGAAAAGAAGGAGGAAATGAGAAATAGGTGCTCAACTAGTCAAACAATACCTCTAGATCCAACTAGGAAAAAAACCTCGAGATTTCGAACACTTCTAGCCCTGCCAAACGACAAAAGAAAGAATAGGGGATTCTAGCTCTAAAACAAGAAATGGGGTCCATCAATTATTTCTTCACTACTAAGAACTAAAACTATCTTTGAGATCGTGTAAAGAAGTGTATAGAGAGAAGATTTGCTTGAGAAAGCTTGATGAATAAAATGAGGAAATAAGGTGGGTATTTATAGGTGGAAAAGAGAGACCTATCAATAAATAAAATAATTATAAAGAAAAATCTGAAAATTTAGTGGAATATATTGATGTCATGGATGATGTTAAATGGAGGACAATTTATGTCATGAGTGATTTCAAATGTATCTAGATCTTTCTATGGTATGTGAAATGAGTTATCTTTGACAGAATACTCTTTTTGGGAGCTGCGTTTGAATAAGATAAATTCCTTATTAGGATTTGGTGTCTTCATAAGAATTGTAGATATGGAAGTCTAGTTTCATATCGTTTAGGAATCAACCAATTTGGATAAACCTACAGTGAGATATGATTTTTCTTCTATAAACACTCATTTCGTCATAGCATCCTACCTTACAAAAATTAATTTATTGACCTACTTAACCTCCGAATCTTATAATATGGTCTTCATAAAAGCTGTAGGTAATGATCTTGTGGTTACTCAGAAATTTTAATCACTCAATTTGGATTTTCCTATGAAAAGTTATGCCCAAAATACAGAGGCTATATCATATTTAGGCGAAAATTGAAACATCGTATACAACGTTTTTAGGGGATGTTACATTATCTCCCCCTTGGGAACATTCGTCCTAGAATGAGAAAAGACTTAGCTTGAGTAGAGTAGAGTGTTAACAAAAAACCTATCATTAATGCAACAGTGTAATTTAAAATATTATTTAAAATATATTTCATAATTTTGCAAGCATATGACAAGAAAAGTTGAGATGTAAAGATTTCAAGTAATTGAGCAAGGGCAACTTAATACCTTAGGTTTGGGTAGAGGGGAAAATATGAGGGTATCTATTAATCATATTCGCTTCCGCTTCCCATGTTGCACTTTCTATTTGTTGATTCCTCCAAAGAACTTTAACAGATGCAACTTCTTTGTTCCTCAATCTCTTAACTTGCCGGTCCAAAATTACCATAGGAACTTCTTAATAGGTCAAGTTTTCTTCAATATTCACTACTCCCATAGGTACAATGGAACTAGGATCACCCACACGTTTTTTCAACATAGATACGTGAAACACCGGATGAACCATGGCCATTTCCAATGGTAATTCCAACCCATATGCAACCTTACCAACAAGCCTCATGATTTTATAAGGCCCTACATATCTAGGGCTCAATTTCCCTTTCTTTCCAAATCGAACCACACCTTTCATGGGTGAAATCTTCAGATACACCCAATCATCTACATTAAACTCAAGATCCCTTCTTCTAGTGTCAAAATAGGACTTTTGACGACTTTGAGCCGTCTTCAACCTTTCTCTAATGATCTTCACCTTCTTTAAAGCATCAAGTACCAAATCGGGGCCCAACAAGGTCATCTCGCCTACTTCGAACCAACCAACTGGTGATCTACATCATCTCCCATACAAAGCCTCAAACGGCGCCATCTCAATACTTGAGTGGTAACTATTATTATAGGCAAACTCGATGAGAGGTAGATGATCATCCCAATTCCCTTTAAACTCCAACACACAAGCCCTTAACATATCCTCTAGTGTTTGAATCGTCCTTTCGGCTTGCCCATCCATTTGAGGATGGAATGCTGTGCTCAACTTTACCTTAGTACCGAGGCCTTTTTGAAATAATCTCCAGAAGTGTGAAGTGAATTGGGTACCACGATTCGAAATAATGGATAATGGCACACCATGCAACCTCACCAACTCTCGAATATACAACTTAGCATAGTCTTCAGCACTATAGGAAGTTTTAATCGGTAGGAAGTGAGCTGACTTAGTCATTCTATCAATAATTACCCAAATCGAGTCATGACGCTTCCGGGTATGAGGCAAACCCACTACAAAATCCATATTCACATCTTCCCACTTCCAAGTAGGGATTTCAATGTCTTGAGCTAGTCCACACGGCCTTTGATGTTTGGCCTTCACTTGTTGGAAATTTATACATTCTGACACAAACCTTGCTATGTCCTTCTTCATGCCACCCCACCAATACAACTCCTTTAAGTTTCGGTACATTTTCGCTGAACTAGGATGAATGGAGTATCTAGAATTATGAGTCTCCATAAAGATCAAACTCCTTAGGCCATCCACATCTGGAACACATATCCGACCTTGGTAGTGTAGAACCCCATCTCCCCCTTGGGAAAAGACCTCTATCTTCTTTTCCTTTACCAACTTCTTTAACTCGATAAACTTTGGGTCAAGATCTTGCTTGGATTTAACATCAGCCACCAAAGAGGATTCAGACCTATTTTGAACAACCATACCCCCATTATTAGTACCACACAACTTCACCCCTAATCTAGCCAATCGGTGAACATCTTTCACCAACTCCCTTTTACTTTCATCCACATGGGCCACACTCCCCATAGACACTCTACTAAGTGCATCAGCAACCACATTAGCTTTACCCGGATGATAGTGCACACTCATGTCATAGTCCTTAAGGAGTTCTAGCCACCTCCTTTGCCATAGATTAAGGTCCTTTTGGGTGAACACATATTGAAGACTCTTATGATCAGTATACACATCCACATGCACCCCATAGAGGTAATGCTTCCAAATCTTCAGAGCAAAAACAAAAGCCGCCAATTCAAGGTCATGGGTAGGGTAGTTGCGCTCACGCACCTTTAATTGCCTAGAAGCATAGGCTATTACCTTGCCTTTTTGCATTAAGACACAACCTATACCAATCTTTGAAGCATCACAATAAACTACAAACCCTTCTAATCCTTCTGGGAGAGTCAAAATAGGAGCAAAGGTAAGTCGATCTTTTAAGGTCTGGAAACTCTTCTCACACTCATCTGTCCATATGGATTTGGATTTCTTTTGGGTCAATTTTGTCATAGGAGATGAAATGGAAGAAAAGCTTTTGACAAACCTTCTATAGTGCCCGGCTAGACCTAAGAAGCTCCTAATGCCTGAAGGAGATAATGGTCTAGGCCAATTTTTAACTGCCTCTATTTTCTTAGGATCAACCTTGATTCCATCACCGGACACTACGTGACCAAGAAATGCTACCTCCTTTAACCAAAATTCACACTTACTAAATTTTGCAAGTAATTGTTTATCCCTCAATGTTTAAAGCACAACTCTTAAGTGATTTTTATGTTCTTCCTCACCCCGAGAGTAAATTAAAATATCATTATTGAAGTCTACTACAAAGGTATCAAGGTAAGGTTTGAACACCCTATTCATCAAGTCCATAAACACCGCCGGTGCATTCGTCAACCCAAAACTCATCACCACAAACTCATAGTGACCATACCTTGTTCGGAAGGCTGTTTTTGGAATGTCACACTCCCTTACCCGTAGTTGGTGGTAGCCGGACCGAAGGTCGATCTTGGAGAAGTGACTTGCCCCTTGTAATTGATCAAACAAGTCATCTATTCTAGGGAGTGGGTACTTATTCTTAATGGTCCTCTTATTTAATTGCCGGTAGTCTATGCACATTCAAAGTGACCCATCCTTCTTTCTTACAAATAGAACGGGAGCACCCCATGGCGAAATACTTGGTCTTATGAACCCCTTCTCTAACAAGTCCTTTAATTGTTCCTTCATCTCTTTCAATTCTGTTGGGGCCATGCGGTAAGGAGGAATAGAGATAGGTTGGGTATCGGGGAGGAGATTGATACCAAAATCAACTTCCCTTTCGGGAGGGACACCGGGAAGGTCATCAGGAAAGACATCGGGGAATTCATTGACTATATGAACTGACTCAAGAGAAGGACTTTTGGAGTTGACATCCCTAACCCTCACAATATGGTAAATATATCCCTTAGAAATCATTTTACGAGCCTTAAGATAAGAAATAAACTGCCCTTCACCACCGAATCACGACCCTGCCATTCAATAACAGGCTCATTTGGAAATTGGAATTTGACTCGACGATTCCTACAATCTATGGAAGCATAAGATGCATGTAACCAATCCATCCCAAGAATGACATTGAAATCTATCATGTCAAGCTCAATGAGATCACAAGGAATAATTTTATGCAATATAGACATAAGGCAACCCCTATAGACCTTTCTAGCAATAACTGACTCACCAACAGGGGTAGACACCAAATAAGGCTCTAATAACATTTCAGGTAAAACATCAAATCTATTAGCAAGGAATAGAGAAACAAAAGATAAATTTGCACACGGATCTAATAGTGCATACACATCAAAAGAAAAGGCCTTTAACATACCGGTAATGACATTGGGTGCATCCTCAACCTCTTGTCTCCCATGCAAGGCGTAAAAGCGGTTGGTGCGTTGGACACCTCCTTGGACTTGTTGACCATGAGCAATTTGTCCTTGAGTCCTACCACCACCATCTCTATAATCCTTAGAATGGTGGCCCAGCTTGCAACACTTAAAGCATGCATTGGAGCCGGCTAAGCATTCCCCTTTGTGCGTCCTTCCACACTTCTTGCAAGTGGGGAAAGTTTGAGTAGCAACATTCTCTCTTGGAATCATTGGTTTACCACTCTTGTCCTTGTTGAACTTTGGAGGAGGAGTATTGGTGGAACCTTGTCCCATAAATCGTTGCCCACCTTGGCCTTTGACATTGTTACCATAATCGGACCTTTGAGGGTTAAACCCTCCACCATCCACTCTAGCTTTTTTGAACCCCCTTGATCTCTCTCTAAGCTTTTCTTCTTCAATTTGTTCTGCGTAAGTCATTAACCGAGAAATATCCATCTCCTTGACCAACATGGCCATTTTGCACTCCTTGGACACCAAGCTTGACACACCGGAAATAAACTTGTTCATCCTAGCAATTGGGTCGGAGACCATGAAGGGAGCATACTTTGACAACTTAGTGAATTTGAGAGCATACTCCCTCACGCTCATACTTCCTTGACGGAGGTTGATGAACTCTTGGATTTTGGCCTCCCTTAGCTCCAATGGTAAGAAGCGGTCTAGGAAGGCACCTTTGAACTCTTCCCATCCTATCGACCCTATTTCTTTATCCCTCTCAATAATCCATTGTTCGTACCATACTCGAGCCACACCTTTGAGTTGATAGGCCACTAGCTCAGCCTTCTCATTTGGTGGCACACCCATGATAGCCATAATCCGGTACACCTCATTAATGAACTCCATAGGGTCTTTATCTAGTTTAGAACCATCGAACTCGGGCGGATTCATCCTTTGGAAATCCCGAATCCTAGAGGCTGGATTTTGCATTTGGGGAGGTGGAACACCTAGATTCACTTGGTTGGCTACGACTTGAGCTAATTAAGTAATAACACTGTGAAACTCAGCATGGGTTACCCCATCCTCATGATGTTGGGCATTGGGAATCGGAGGAGTTTGGTCCTCATCGTCAAACCTTGCTCTTCGAGGTGGTCTTCCATGAGTCATTATCTAGAGCACACAAAATGGGTCGTTAGTTAAAGGAAAGCTTAGGATGCTCTAAGGCACAACATGAATTTGAAAGAAGTGAAAATATTTCCTAAACGCCTTATAGTCTCTTATTCATAATTGTGGCGCGCTTCACAACCATGAACAAGACCCTATTTGACGCGGTATGTTGGACTTCCAAGGATCATTCAAAACCTCGGGCTTTGATACCAAGTTTGTCACGACCCAAGCCTAGGGCCTAGACGTGACATGGCGAATGAGGAAACCGAAAGTACCTCAATCAAGCCTCTTAGCATTCTTTTAGCCTTTCATAGGTAATGATGATAAAATAAATAAGCGGAAATCATAATAGTAAATCTTCAACTTACATATGTCCAACAATACCTCTAACTATTAGGTTTAATGGGGCTAAGACAAGTCCCTAGCTCACCCTTAATTATAATAGAAGAAATGCCATAGTAAAATATCTTAACATATCATAAGCTAGAAAGATAAAGGAGTATTGTTCCCGGAACATGGGAACTCACCAAAAATAGTCTTCAATAGAATATCAACTAGCTACGTGGAGGAGAACGAGGAGGAGCACTGATCCTACATGGTGATATTATGTAGGCAAAAGAGTATGCGTTAGTACTTTGAATGTACTAAGTATGTAAGGATGCATGAACATTGAGGAAAACATTAAAATATTTATGTAATATGGAACATAATTTAATGTATGCATAATTAATCATATATATACCCTTTAAAACATTCATTTTGTGGGAAATTAACCATAACCGACATTTAAGACCATGCGAGCTATTACATGGAATCCAACATAACCCCCTACGTTGTCCGGGGAGACTACTTGCCAGGTAGAACTTCGTCAACTTTATTCATTTCTTTAACTTTAACTTTAAGGGCTATTTATGAATCCTTTAAATAGATAAATAGAGGAATTACTTGTAAGCCATCAATTCATACATATGAAATTATGTTGCATCAAAATAGAGCAATAATCATTAGTTTAACCATGATTCATACTATTAAGTAAAATTAAGAATTAACATAAGAAAATATTACTTGAAATCAAGATATTTAATTGAAAGAGTTTTTGGACTACATGGGTGGAAGAACCCATGGATAAACACCCACATAACTTAGAGTAAAGCTTAAAGAAAATAAACATAATTTTTCATATAATCAAAATAATTTAGACATGAAAGTGGAAGGAATACTCTCATTGAAACCTTACATACCTGGAGACCGAAGCTTTAGTTGGTACCGAAAGACTTAATGAACACTCTTGAGTCCTAGCTTCTGTCCTCGCCAGAACGTTTTGTGTACTACCCGGAGTATATGAATCACCGGAATAGTATTTCTTCACTACTAAGAACTAAAACTATCTTTGAGATCGTGTAAAAAAGTGTATAGAGAGAAGATTTGCTTGAGAAAGCTTGATGAATAAAATGAGGAAATAAGGTGGGTATTTATAGTTGGGAAAGAGAGACCTATCAATAAATAAAATAATTATAAAGAAAAATCTGAAAATTTAGTGGAATATATTGATTTCATGGATGATGTTAAATGGAGGACAATTTATGTCATGAGTGATGTCAAATGTATCTAGATCTTTCTATGGTAGGTGAAATAAGTTATATTTGACAGAATACTCTTTTTGGGAGCTGCGTTTGAATAAGATAAATTCCTTATTAGGATTTGGTGTCTTCATAAGAATTGTAGATATGGAAGTCTAGTTTCATATAGTTCAGGAATCAACCAATTTGGATAAACTTACAGTGAGATATGATATTTCTTCTATAAACACTCATTTCCGTCACAGCATCCTACCTTACAAAAATTAATTTATTGACCTACTTAACCTTCGAATCTTAAAATATGGTCTAGGTAATGATCTTGTGGTTACTCAGAAATTTGAATCACTCAATTTGGATTTTCCTATGAAAAGTTATGCCCAAAATACAGAGGCTGTATCATGTTTAGGCGAAAATTGAAACATTGTATACAACGTTTTTAGGGGATGTTACAGTTCCACAAGACATTTGTATGTGATACGAAAGTGATTATGAGATTATGAGAATAAGAGTAGTAATGATTCAAGATTGGTTAAGTTGTTGTTATGGCCTAATATGTGCATTCAAAGTTCATATCATACATGGAAAGTTATGCATGAACTCCGAGCTATAATCGGAGGTAAAGGGCCTATTTTCCCACATAACTCTATATATTGTACAGATGACCACAGGTTGGCAATATGTTACCGGTAAGCTACCGGAAGAGACTGCCATTGCTACCATTTGGTTGGGTATATCATGCATTTAAATATATATATATATATATATTGTAATATCCCTCAAAATGCTCGTAAGTTCCTTAAGAATGCCTTGGAAATACGCCGCTCATGTAGTGCATTATCCTTAATCTTTTTGTAAAATTCGAGTTTGGAATATCAACCATGGGGTTAAAACCTGCGGAAAATAGTTTCGGTGGATTTTTAGGACTCGTATATCGAAAGATAGATTTTTGAAAAAATTGCATAAAACAGTAAGGTGCGCGGCAAGTCCGCATCGCGAACTTGCTTGCCTCCGCGTCGCGGATCTGGCAATGACTTTTTGGCCGAATTTAGTTTTTAATAAAGCACTTTAGACTTTTTTCTAAATTTTTAGCTAATGAACCTAGATGTTTTTAGGACCTAATTAAACTCTATACATTAACCTAAACCTCTAATTCTATTCATTCTTCTACAATTCACCTACTCAAATATTTGTCTCTCTACAAAAGACTCTCAAGGACTCCATTGAAGACTTCAAGTAAATGTTATGTCGGAAAAAGACGGTTTAAAATTAATTTCAACTTTTTAGAGAAAAAATCAATTTTGTAAAAGAAGAGTCGCCACTTAATTTTTTAAAGAAATTAAGAAAACTTAATTTAAAAGACCCTAACAGATTTAAGTCTTAAAAATTTAGAGAAAAAGGTACGAGGTTCATATTACTATTTTAAGAAGGTTTTAGCACTTAAAATAGCCGTTAACATGCGGTTGTCCACCGATTTGAAAATTAGTTGACTAACTTTGGAAAAATGTGTTTTAACAGTAATTGAAGTATTAATCAATTTGAAAGAAATATAAGTTTTGAAATATTTTAAGGTAATTTATCAGAGTAATAGACTTGCTATAAAAGTGATTAAATAAAAGAGGGATAATTTAAATGAAACGAATGATCATAAAAAATGGTTTCTCTTCAAGGGATTTATTTAAGTTTAAACTAAACAATTAATGTTAGAATTAGTATAGGATAAATAAATATTATTAACTAATTAAAATAATAGTAAAGGCAATAAATATTAGTGATGACTAAAAGAAGACATTTTAGTTTCTAACATTAAACCACCCCAGATATGTACAAACAAAAAAATATTTTAAAATAGACGGGATGAAAAATATTTATGTACTCATATTCTTCGGATCAGCGTCAGCTTATTAATCGGAAGACAAAATATAGTTTTTGTCATTTTTCTACTCGGGTCGACTTCCATCATTTTCGAAGGGCCTAACTACCCCTACCCCTCCTAAGTTTATTTTATTATTATAATCCTAAAGCGATCTAAAAGAAATAATAAAATCTATCATCCTAAAAAATATCTAACGTCCCAACTTAATATCCAAGAGGCATTGAACGTACTATTGGGTAGACTAAAAAAATATAGGCATCCTAATTAGACACATCGTCAAACAAAATAAATAAGATGGCATTTAGCACTTAAAATCTCAAATAAGCCTCTACATTAATTAATTAGCATGCTTGAAAACACAAATAAGTTGTGAAGGACAAAATAAATATTAAGTGTGTATGAATACCAAGCCAAGATGACATAGAGGTAAAGTTTAATTACTAGACATGCGAAGGCAAATTTTTACTGACCAGATTAATTTTGATAAAGAAAGGCATTTTTAACAATTTCAGTTATTAACTAATGTATTTATAAAATCATATAAACAAGATATCTAATTAATAGCATGTTAAAAGATTATTAAAAATAATATAAGCATGATTTCTACATAACAAAATTTATTGAAAGTTGTAGGCGTTTCCATATAAAAACAATATGACAAATAATTATTAAAATTCTATAGGCGTGATTTCTATATGATTAGCATGTTAAAAATATTACTTAAAATATATATAGACATGATATATTAAAAATTATAAATCCTATGAACATGACGTCTATACAAAATGGTATGTTAAAATATTAACTAAAATATATGGACATGATATATTAAAATTATAAAATCCTACGAGCATGATATCTATATGAAATGGCATTTAAATCTAAATATAATTTTCATCATATTCAAAATTATTTAGTAGATTCTACATATATAATGTCTAAATAGTTAACATGACAAAGTTATTCTTTGAAACTATTGCATGGTTTTAAGTTTAAGAAAAACAAGTTATAATGTAGTAGGATCATCAAAGTAATTATACTAATGAGATTTAAAATTTAATAAACAAAGATAACACATATAAAATAGATAAATTATTCTTGAAACATATATGACGATAAATGATATTTAACAATATCCCTAGCTCATTCTAGTGCATGGTTTTAAGTTTAAGAAAAACAAGTTATAATGTAGTAGGATCATCAAAGTAATTATACTAATGAGATTTAAAATTTAATAAACAAAGATAACACATATAAAATAGACAAATTATTCTTGAAACATATATGACGATAAATGATATTTAACAAACTATCCCTAGCTCATTCTATTGCATGGTTTTAAGTTTAAGAAAAACAAGTTATAATGTAGTAGAATCATCAAAGTAATTATTCTAATGAGATTTAAAATTTAATAAACAAAGATAACACATACAAAATAGATAAATTATTTTTGAAACACATATGACGATAAACACTATTTAACAAACTATCCTTAGATCATTTTATTTTATTCTATTTTATTTTTTATTAAAGAAAACATTTTGTAAAAAAATATTTATATTGTGAATAAATGAACCTAAACATGTGGATATGAGTAGTATAACTAGATCACATGTATCCAAGCACACATAAATTTATGATAAACTAAAAAATAAATAAAATAAGCAAATAGCAAGTATATTCCCTCCCTATGCATGTTTCTCCCCTTTTATTATATACGGAATTTATTATTACATACCAAAATAATCAAGAAAGCATAATATACAAGTAGAAATAATAAACCAGAAACTAAAACTATCGGAATCCCATTCCAAATGAACTCTTCATGTCTTTAATTTTTGAAATCCAAATCCTGCTAAAGCATAAAGAAAATACAAGCAGTATACAAAGAATATAGAGATATAACATGATTATATGATTTTACTTTAACAAAATAAGCAAGCAAGGCAAGAATAGATTTTTTTAATAACAATCTAACATATCAAGGGAGATTGGAACTAACCTGGATGCTTTAGTTAGGAGGAATAAGTAATCGAAACCTGAAAACCCAATGCTAAACATTAGAAAATAGAATATTAAAGTGTGCAAGAAACTCTCTTTTTGTTTTTGTTTTTGTTTGAAATTTTGAACTGTAAAGTAAAATGTTCTTTCTTTCTTTGTTTTTTTTTCTCTTTGTTTTTGCTCTTGTCTTTCTGTCTCTCTCCCCCCTCAAATAAATATGAAGGGTCTTCTTTTATAGTGATAAGAAGACAATCAACAAAAATCTCAATCCCATTTTAGTCAAACTTTGTTTTCCAATAAGTCATAGGAAGAATAAATATTTCAAAGGGAAGTGACCAAATTTTCAACAACAAAATCAACCAAGATTCTTAATAGCACAATTAGTCAAAATTTCAACCACCAAATCAATTCAAATCAAAAAATGATGGAAAGTCAAGCTAAAAGATAACTAGCACTGCCAAAAAGTCCAAAACTCATGCCTAAAGGGATTTATTATCAATAATTGATAAGAAGCTATAAAACCTAATTAGAATAAGTATTCAAGTATTCGAACAAAATTTCAAACTTTCAACAATGTAATAATATTTCAGATTTCACAAGCAAACAAAATCAAAGTATGGGTCCAAACAAAAATATATATAAAAAATATTACAACTTTGACATAAATGTTTAAAATAAATTCAATGTGAGATTTGCAAAGATCTATATCACAAATGAATCAAATTCATTAAACTTAAACTTAAGGTAAAAATTCATCGACTTCATGATTTTCACTTAGCAAACAATCATTACGAAATTCATATTAGATATGTAGACAAATTAAGCTTAACAACTCATAATTTTCACATAACAAGCAATCATTACGAAATTCATATTAAATATGTAGGCAAATTAAGCTTAACAACTCATGACTTTCACATAACAAGAAATATCCTAAAATTTATGTTAGATCCGTAAGTAAATCAATCCCACCAAATAAAGTTTAAACAAAAAATTAGAACGATAATACCGAAGAAGACTTGTAAAGATCCGTCTTTAATAAAACGATCTAATCTCTCATCTTTGCGGCGTCTCGTCTTCATCGTCGGAGCTTTCTAGAGGAGAAATAGTTTTCTCGCTGATGTTTGTGTGGAGCTGCTGCCGTCGATGGCGCTGCTGGCTGTCGGAGAAGGAGCTGCGACTGCTGCAGCTATTGGTGATGGTGTTGGGCGGCTGCTGGCTAGTACTTGTGGTCACCGGAGTTGGAGCGGTGCTGGAGATGAAGGAGGGAGAAGAGTGATGCTGTGGTTGCTGTGTTGAGCAGCTGGCAGCGTTCATGGTAAGATATGATGGGGTGCAGTGATGAACAGAAGAGGGAGAGATCGGCGGGTATGGCGCTGTTGAGAGAGATCAAGAGAATAGGGGGGCGACGTGAGGGAGAGAAGAAGAGAAGAAGAGAGTAGCGGAGAGTCATTTGGTTGGGGTATTTTTTGGTGAGAGAGGGGTGGAGGTGCGGCGGCTTGTCTTCTTTTCTTTTTGAAGAAGATGAAGAGTAGAGAGAGAGTTCTCTTAGATGAGGGAAAAATAAAAGTCAAATTAGTTTTAGTGTTTTTGGGTTTGGATAGTTTGAGATAGGAAAATAATAAGATCAAATCATGGCCATTGATTAAGATGTAATGGATGGTTGAGATTAAACTTGGGATTTTAAAATTATAACACTACTTATATATATACTATGTATATATATATATATATATATATAACGTATGTATGTACTAAAATAGATGCATAACTAACATAGTTAACTAAAATATATAATAAACTTAATTAAGTAATGACCTTTTATATGCACATGTATACGAGACGTATTAAAATAGATATGTAATATGTATATATTAATATGAATAAGTAAATTATAAAATAAACTTAGTTAGAAAATTTTTTATATAAAGAAAATATACACACATACATAATATATACTAAATAGATATGTAAGAATATTTGAACGTATTAAGCTTATTATTTAAAAAATAAAAATAATAAAGATAATAATCATAATATTAATAAAAAGAAATATTATAAATTATGAATGAAAAAATATATGATTTATTGGGTAAAATTAAATATAAATTTATTTATTTAATAAAGAGATAATTTTGAAAAATGCCTATTTATTAAGATAACAATCTGAAAAGTAGTTATGGGTTGGTCAAAATTGGGTGTCAACAACTGTCCCTTTCTTTGAGTAAGATCGATGAAAGAGATCCTGAGCAAAGAAAATTGACAAATCTAATTTTGATCGATCTCATCTTCCTCTTTTTGAAAGGAGATTTGGTATGAACTTTAGAAAGTTATGGCCGAACACTGATATCAAGTTTTCTATATATCTCAGGTTGCATGAGAATTTAGGCCACTTATAGTTCAATAAGCTTGATTTGGAGCACGAATTTGAAAGAATTCAAAAGCTATCACATAGTCAAATTATGGAGAAAACAGAAAGCTTGAGAATGGGATGAAGAGGTTTGTTGGAGTACAGTCGGGTTTTCAACATCGAGCCTGCCTACATATCCTTAAACTTAGGAATCAGACTGCTTGTAGTTCGACACAATCGGTTGAAAAGAAAATCTCTTATGCTAAGATAACCTTCGGTTGGGATGAGTGACGAATGAATCGAGTATGAAAAATAGGCTTGCAACCTCTTAGCCATGAATGTGGCTAGCTTCACACCCATAATTAAGAACTTACACAGACATAATTTCCAAAGCTCTTTATGTATTGTCACTCAGATTAAGAAATTGGTTTCGGTGACAAGTTAAAGCTTTTCGGAGTGAAATTGAAGTTGATGAACTTAAAGAAATACCCACATGCCTTCTGACAGGGGTGTGGTTTGATTATGGTGGAAGTCACTCTACATCTCGTGTCTTAAGAGTTTGATACTCCTCTTCAGACTCTGTCCTAGTTCTTTGCTAAGAAAAAGCTCTACGTTGTGCTGCATCCTATTTGATATCATCCGTACCTGTAGTCAAGACTGAGACAAAGCTCATTAGTATAAAATATAGTTCAAATGAAGAGTAGTGTCATTACTATGTCGACACGTATTCGTCTTTTTGAACATTTGACGTCAAATTCTTTGATTTTTATATTGTAGATGATGGATAGATATGATAAAATATAATGATGATGATTTTCCATCAATAGGGTGATAATGCTCTATTAATATGATGATGATATTCCATTAATAGGAATGATGATGCTCCATTGATAGAATGGTGATTCTCCATTGATCAGATGATAATGCTTCATTAAAAAGGATAAAGACATATTAATAGGATATATATGTTGATTCATCAGTAGGACAATATTGTTCTATTGAATAGGATATAAATTGATTCATCGGTAGGATATATGTTTCTATTGATAGGATATAAATTGATCCATCGGTGTTTCATTGGTTGGATATAAATATGTATATCTATTGGTAGGATGATGATATTCCATCGGTAGGATAATGATATTCCATCGATAGGATAATGATATTCCATCGATAGGATGTATGTTACTCCATTGATAGGATATAGATTGATGTTCCATCAGTAGGATATAAATTTATGTATCCATCGGTAGGATGATGATATTCCTTCTGTAGGATAATGATATTCCATCGGTAGGATGTATTTTACTCTATTGGTAGGATGATGATATTGTGTGTTGATCGGTAAGATGAATGGAGATCCATTGGTAGGATGATGATATTTCATCGGTAGGATAATGATATTCCATCAGTAGGATAATGATATTCCATCGGTAGGATATATGTTGATCTATTGATAGGATATAGATTGATGTTTCATTGATAGGATATAATGTGTGTATCCATCGGTAGGATGGATGGAAATCCATTGGTAGGATGATGATATTCCATCGGTAGGATAATGATATTCCATTAGTAAGATGTATGTTACTCCATTGATAGGATATAGATTGATGTTCCATCGGTAGGATATAAATATATGTCTATCGGTAGGACTAATAGAGATCCATTGGTAGGATGATGATACTCCATCGGTAGGATAATGATATTCCATTGATAGGATACTGATATTCCATCAGTAGAATATATGTTGATCTATTAATAAGATATAGATTGATGTTCCATCGGTAGGATACAATGTATGTATCCATCGATAGGATGAATGGAAATCCATTAGTAGGATGCTGATATTCCATTAGTAGGATAATGATATTCCATCGGTAGGATACTAATATTCCATTGGTAGGATGTATGTTGATCCATTGATAGGATATAGATTGAAGTTCTATCGGTAGGATATAATGATTTCTCATTGATATGATTTTTGGCATGATAAAGCATATTTTGGTAAGTTTCACTTCACCCTCTTCGGTATTTGATACAACTTATGTATGCCTATCAGACATCTTTGATGCTGGAAAATACAATTTGACGTCATTATAGACAATTGCATGTCTTGAAAGTAGCTCTTTCACGTGTTCCTGTTCACTTCGATATCAGTGTGCAAATATCATCCTCATTTTTGAACATTTTATATTCATTGTGGCTCATGGTTTGCTGGGTATTTGAACGAGGCATTGTTGCTCGTATTTTGAACTTCTTCTTTTCGTTTGATTAATCTTGATGACAAAAAATATCACTTTTGAAAACTCTTTGTTCTTTTGACTTCTTTGTACTTGCTGAACGGAGGGATATAGTGATCCTTTATAAATCTGCATCCACAAAAAAATTGTTAGTTTTGAATGAATTGATCTGTATTGAATTCTCCGTTTGTTTTCTCCTTGTCTTGCTATCTTCGATTGCTTGCTATGATTCCCCACTTCTCGGTAGATATAAGATGAAAATATATCTATGCAAAATGTTTTGATGTATTAAAATTTTTGAGAAAGATGAGTTTTTGAAAAGCAATTTGGAAAGGGTTACTTCCAGATGTCATGTCACACATAACTTAAATGAACGTCCTTGATTCGAAACTTTAAGCATGTTTGATAGCTTGTTCCCAAAATTTTGAGGATTCTTGAGGATCCAAGGTAGGAAGTCTTGACATAGCTAGAAATTTTGTAGTTGACTCTGAACTCTGACAGTGTTGGAGATTATTGAAGTTGACATTGAACATCTAACAATGTTGGGGATCATTCGAAGCCAGCCTTGAGATTTGAAGTTGAGTAAAACCTTCTGATGATATTGGATAAAATTTTTGAGGTCATCCTCAAAAATCTCTGTCCCAGTTAGATGTCTTGGTGAATATCAAACTACCAATAAGAGATTTGTAGAATTTTTGAGATCCTGTCAAAACTTCTGTCCCAGTTACTTTTTTTGATGCACCTCAGTCTTGTCTTCTTTTGTAGAAAGATCTTCTGTTGAAATTTTTGAGTCCCTCTCAAAAATTTTATCCTAGTTTCTATTATAAATAGAGAACTTATGGGAGATATGACCAAATTGTTGTGGCGCCTACGTAACCTATTGAGTCAGGAATCAGGTCAAACGTAGATCCCCTCTCGGGAGATAAATGAGAAATGAGTGACTTTAATAGAAAAATGACTGAGGCCGACATAGGCCACCTACGTATCTCATTCTTGAGAATTCAAGTCAGACGTAGTTCAAACACCCAAAGGGAATATATTAAAAATAGATAAAGGGGTGACGAAGCTGACATAGGCCACCTACGTATCTCACTCTTGAAAATTCAGGTCAGACGTTGTTCAAACAAAAAAGGAATATTAAAATAAGCAAGTATAGAAGAGATTACACGCAAATGATGCAATTACAGGGAAAGATACAAGAGAAAATTCTAAATCTTCAAACAAAGTATCTCCTGACAAAATTTCAATTGATCTCCAACTTGTGAGAGACACGTCGGTGTGTAACCGTGGTATATCATCATATGAATGTATCGATGTATTGTCTAAGAAAATTGATGCATTCTGAGTCTCTGTCAAATGCACATGAATTTTAGTTTCTTTGACACATTTGTCATCTGCCAGATTAATGATTTTAGTCTTACTACATTCTTTGAACTCATCATTCGCTTCATTTTGGATCATTCAGCTTGTGACATGACATGATATTGACAGGTTTTAAATTATTTTTACTGAAATCATAAATAAAGACCATTAGATAGCAAAAGTAATGTATTTAAAGTGAATTTTCGCAATAAAGAAGGCTTTCATTTGAAATAAAGAAATAAAACTTTGGCCATGGTCATGGACCAATTTGCCTTTTTCAAAACATTACGAGGGAAATTAAAGCATAACAAGGTAAAAGTGACATAAAGGGTGGGTATCCATACTATCACCGGTTTTTCAAAAATATCATAAAATTCATCTTTATCTATCAAGATTAGCGAGGAACCAAGAGCGGATTGGATGTCCAATTAGTCACTTGCTCTTCTGGTTTGGCATCTCATATGCCTGACATCTCGATCATCACATCATCACTTTCTTCAAACATATTTTTGACTCCGCCCCCTAGACAAATATTATTATCACACCTATGCACTGAAAAAGACTGGTAGATATGAGAAAAAGGCTTTGATGGAGCACAATCAACTTTCTTTGTGTTCTGACCCTTCTTTGGCTCTAAAGCAACAGCTTGATGGGGTGCCATGATTACAGATTCATATCTCTCTTTTTTGCTTAGGGAAGCTATGGCATTTTTAAGATTGTCAGGTTCAGCTCGAACTATCACCTTATCTGTATACCAATCTTTTTCAACTTCAATTATGTTAATATTTACCCCTTCATGATTCGGCCGGGGGTTATTATTAACATTAGGAGAGGCAGTTTGGAGAATAACAACCTTTTGATCTATCAGGTCTTGAATTTTATGCTTCAAGTTGATACAATCCTCAGTGGTATATCCAGCAGCTCCTGAATGATAAGCACAATAAAGATCTGATCTAGAAATTTTGGAATTGACATTATTGTTCTCTGGGTCGATTGTTTATATCATGCCAGTCGCTTTTAATCTCTCAAAAAGCTGTGTTCGGATCTCAATCAAAAGAGTAAAGACTCGAGAAAATTTATTCTCAAGGTTTGGACGAGGAAAGTTGTAATTATTTTGTGGAGGTGGAGGTACTTGACGGTACTTTAGAGGATTTTGATGAGTAGGTGTTGGCGTTCTGAAATTTGCATATTATGGAGTTTGGTAGTTAAGAGGAGCATTTTGATAGTGCGGAGGTAGGTAATTAGGAGGCAGAGTTTGGTAACTTGGTTGGATGTAGAAAATTGGGTAAGAATTTTGTGGAGATGGGGGATAGGTTTTGGATAGTGAGGTTTTTCTGTAGCTATAATTGGACGATCTTTGTGTCCTTCTATCAGGCATATGTGAAATAAATAACACATCTTTTTTTATATTTTTGATCAAACATGACGACCCAGCTTGGATAGACACATGGGTAATCCTTTTGGTCTTAAGACCGTCTTCGATGGTCTCACCAATTTTGACCACCTCAACAAATTTTGCTCCTACGAGCAACAACATCTTATCATAGTATTGAGGCTCTTGAATGCATACAAAGACTTCGATAATCTTTTTTTTAGTCATGGGAGGTCGAACTCTGGCAGTCTCTTTTTTCCAATGGTAGGCATACTCTCGATAGCTTTCAGTAGACTTTTGTTTGATTTTCTCCAAAGAGTAACGATCGAGAACGATCTCCATATTGTAAGCAACTCTTTCGATGAAATCTTTAGTCAAAACATTCCAACTTGGCCACTGTTTCATTTTTTGAGAAGTAAACCATTCCAAGGCCTCTCCGCTTAAGCTTCGTCTAAAGAGCCGCATTAATAAAGCCTTGTTCTTTCCAACTCCTATGAGTTGATCACAATATTCTCTCAAATGAGCCAAAGGATTTTCGGTTCCTCCGAAAGTATCAAATTTTGGTACTTTGAACCCTTTAGGAAGGTCCAGATCTGGATGGATACACAAATCTTCATAACTCAATCCAACAACATCCGGAGTATAGTGAAACTCTTTCATAGCTTTCACAATTTCCTCTTTCATACTCTGCTTAGTCGTTTCTTTTTTTGTCCTCCACTCATTCTCCTTCTCCTTATTGTGATCAGGCTCGAGATATGTAGTGTAAGAAGGATATGATTTCGGTAGTGTTGGAATATAGAAAGTGGTTTTTGAAGGTATGGGTTGAGTGGTAGGTGGGTTTTGAGTGTTTTGATAAGGTGTCTGGTACATGAGAGGGAATGTTTGAGAACTATTGGCATTTAGGTTTTGGGAAGGCGGTGTTGCTTGGTATGATGAGCTATCATGATGTGGGTTAAGAGTGGTTAAATCGATGGTTGGTGATTTCTGTGTTGGAACGACATGAGGATCATTTGGCATGTTTTCTGGAGGATTTTGTGGATGAAGATGGAGAGGAGGTCTTCCTTCGCCTGGAACCGACGTGTTGGTGGCGATAGCCAAGTTTGAAAAATCCTGATTCTTCTGTATCTCAACTCTCATCTCGGCAATCTGTTGTGCTAACTGTGTGATCAACTTATTCTGTTCAATAACAACATGGTCCGTCATAATAATATCATTTAAACCAGTGCCCTCATTATTTCTAGTCATTTTTCTTTTTCCTATTATAGGATTTTGATCGAGGAAGGAGTCTTTAGGCACTTTAGATCTCATGAAGTATGGATGCTTGGCCAGATTATCAGCACAGATCAATTCTAACTACCTGTATAGAAAATAACTCAAAAGGTAAACATGTCAGTCTACATTCATAATAGATAATGCAAAATATCACATCAAAAAAAGATAAACACATAAGAGTTGCTTTGTTTGAAGACAAGATAACCCATGAGCATTGGAAAATGACAAAATAGATAGGAATTTGCTTATTGAATTTTTTGTATCAAGAAATATGACTTGCGTAGAATCAAGATCTTCTTGCATCTTACAAGTTTGTATCTTGACATCTGCTGATGTGATATTGGTATTTCTTTGTAAAATATGAAGGGGAAAAGTAAGCTTTTAAAAGATAGTGGTCAAATCCTGAAAGACTGTCTACGTATCTTATGAAGGAGATGCTAGGCCCTACGTAGTTTGAGAATTTTCTGACTTGAGATGATAAATCAACCTCTTTTTGAGAAGAGAGAGTAAGATTTAGGACTTGAAAGTGAAATTTGAATTTTGTGGTGAGACTAAAGAGTCTAAGAGCATTTGGTCGCACTTTCGATAGTGACTTGATATTTGTGTTTTGAGGGATTTAGAAAAAGAATATATATATATATATATATATATATATATATATATATATATATTTAAAGAGTGGGTTAGAGTGCCTTCAAGTAAAATAACATATTCATTCAAACAGTTATAACATATAGTAGATATACATTTATTGCATGTCCTAAACAGATATGTGACCCTTTTGTGCCAAGAATAGGCCTACCGATTTGAAGGATGTATAACATCATTTGAAAAATTTCACTGCCCCAAAACTTATATTTATACAAATATTATAAATAAACTGAATAGGGATACAATAATGGGGAAAAAGGGATACAAATAATCAGTCCCACGCAGGGGCACAATCCTAACTAAGCCTTCGTGGAAAATCCTTCGTTCTTGACTTCTTGACATCTACGAATGCTAACGCCTTTTGAATGAAGTAGCAGCTTGTGAAGATCCTTCTTCGAGTAGAATAAGCTACTAAAATAAACCTTCAACCCCGATGGACAATGGTTTGTCCAACGACGTATACAACCTTCAAATTTAAACACATAGGTATGATCGTCCTTTAGGCCGAGGGCTGCTTTGGACTTAAGGTGGTCTTTCTAATGGGCCCAATACGCCTTGGGTATTGGGTCATTTTAGGCCAATGCTCTAAATCAGGGTTTTGATTTTGCTCTACGCTAGGTTGACTAGGAGTGGCTTTTGCAAGATTGGTAACCCAAGCGGACAACTCAGGCTGGAACTTACGACAACCATTAGATGCATGGCGTATCCATAAATCATCGATCATTCCAAAAAAGGGTTAAGTATAAAAATTCCGTCTGCAGTTCCGCAAAACCTTTCTTTAATATACTATACATTCAATAAAAAGATGTCATGAAATGAAAATGATAGTTTAATATATAAATTAAATAAATAATTGTGCAATTAAGAAAAGCAAGAATTACTGATTATTATAAACCCAAACAATTAGTCAAATAAAAAATTAAATCTAATGGTTAGAACCTAATTAAATCTCCAACAGAGTCGCCATTTCTGTTATGTCGGAAAAAGACGGTTTAAAATTAATTTTAACTTTTTAGAGAAAAAATCAATTTTGTAAAAGAAGAGTCGCCACTTAATTTTTTTAAATAAATTAAGAAAACTTAATTTAAAAGACCCTAACAGATTTAAGTCTTAAAAAATTAGAGAAAAAAGGTACAAGGTTCATATTACTATTTTAAGAAGGTTTTAGCACTTAAAATAGCCGCTAACATGCGGTTGTCCCTGATTTGAAAATTAGTTGACTAACTTTGGGAAAATGTATTTTAACAATAATTGAAGTATTAATCAATTTGAAAGAAATATAAGTTTTGAAATATGTTAAGATAATTTATAAGAGTAATAGATTTGCTATAAAAATAATTAAATAAAAGAGGGATAATTTAAATGAAACAAACGATCATAAAAAGAATAGTTTCTCTTCAAGGGATTTAATTAAGTTTAAACTAAACAATTAATATTAGAATTAGTATAGGATAAATAAATATTATTAACTAATTAAAATAAGAGTAAAGGCAATAGAAATTAGTGATGCCTAAAAGAAGACATTTTAGTTTCTAACATTAAACCACCCCAGATATGTATAAATAAAAAAATATTTTAAAATAGACAGGATAAAAAATATTTATGTACTCATATTCTTCGGATCAGCGCCGGCTTATTAATCGGAAGACAAAATATAGTTTTTGTCATTTTTCTTCTCGGGTAGACTTTCATCATTTTCGAAGGGCCAAACTACCCCTACCCCTCCTAAGTTTATTTATTATTATAATCCTAAAGCAGTCTAAAAGAAATAATAAAATCTAACGTCCTAAAAGATATCTAACGCCCTAACTTAATATCCAAGAGGCATTGAACATATTATTGGGGTAGGTTTTAGACTAAAGAAAATATAGGCATCATAATTAGACACATCATCAAACAAAATAAATAAGATGACATTTAGCACTTAAAATCTCAAATAAGCCTCTACATTAATTAATTAGCATACTTGAAAAATACAAATAAGTTGTGAAGGATAAAATATATATTAAGTGTGTATGAATACCAAGCTAAGATGACATGGAGGCAAAGTTTAATTACTAGACATGCAAAGGCAAAGTTTTACTGACCAGATTAATTTTGATAAAGAAAGGTGTCACGACCCAAAAATCGAGGTCATGATGGCACAAATCTCAAAACCCAATCTGATGTGTAAATCTAAAAATAAAACTCATACAAGACTCCCAAAGGGGAAAGTGATGCCACAATTTAAATAAAAAGAAAAACAATAAAGAGAAAATTATCCCAAAACCTGGTGTTATAAGTATAAAGAGCATCTAATACAAGGTTCGAATCTGAAGATACAACATAAGTCTCTGAATGATTCAAAAGACTGAAAAATAAGGATAGACTAGTGATGATCCGAATTTTGGGACCTCACCACTAATCTGAGAATACATAATCCGCTAGAATATCAACTGCCACGTGAGGTAACCCGACTAGTATCTGCATCAAAAAGGGATACAGAAGTAGGGATGAGTACAATTCACATGTACTTAGTTGGTTTTAGCTGACTGAGTATAAGGAATTAATCAAATCTATGAAATAAACTAAGGAACACTTCCACCTGCATACAGAAAAGTCCCACTTCGGCATCGATGCTGCCAGTTTATATATATAGTGGCGCGAGCAAAGTAGACCCATAATAACAGCTCATAGTCACAATTAATCAGATAATTCAAGCAGCACAGATATCAATGCAATGCAATGCAATATGATGATGCAATGATGTGGTGGTACGGTGGAATCAAGACAGTCGCACAACCTATCGTATACACCTGCCGAGATGTGCTACCAAGAAAAACCCATAGGGGTCTCGCAGACCATATACCTCAATCATAATATCTCATTATCCTTGCCACCTCCTCGTGGTCAAGGGATCACAATGCATCCACTACCCTGCCGGAATACTGCCTTGGACAGGGACTCAAGATACAAAGGTTTAAAGGTGTTTCATTTTCTTTCTCAAAAAGAATTCCCATATTTCTCAACTTCTATGATGAATGAGGATGAATGCATCAAAACACATATGACATGGAAGTAATATTCAACTCACATGTGGTAGAAGGTTCAAAGTTCTCAAAACTTAACCAACACAAAATATTCACCCTCAATAAAGAGTAATAGGAATATTCATTCCTTTCTCAATAATATTTCAATACTCAAGCATTCTCAAAACCCCCAACTCAACCTCTCAAGAGAGCATCACAAGTCAAATAATATACTCAAGCCTCTCTCTTAGGCAAATCATGAATCACATGCTATCAAAGCAAATAAGGCCTCCACACGGGCTATGTAATACAAATAAACCCCCACATGGAAATACATTAATAAATAATCCCCCACACGGGCATCACAATATATATATAACATTATCAACTCATGCTATGACCTCATCCCAAAGTCTATAACATATGAATGACTAATTATGCCATCTCAATCTCAAAGAAGGATAGCCAAACCTACCTCAATTGCCGAAACCGCGCTAGAACACCTCTACCGAACAAGCAACTCTCGAATTCAATGCCCGAATTGACAAACCACTATCAACAATAAAACATACACATCACAAGGAGTCTAATGACACCCATATTGATAGGTTTCAGAACTGGAGGTAAAATGGTTCAAAAATTAATTATTTCCGAAAAAGGTCAAATCTGGAAATTTATTGGACAATCACATTCTACTTGTAATAAGGAACTCATGGTTGAAAAACCCATAAAATAGAGCTCAAACCGAGTTAGAAATCATCATTTTCCTTAAATTCTCCTTAAATTCGAATTAGGGAAGAAACAGAGACTTTTTGGGTTTAAAACTAAACTTTAGGGGTTAAAATCATCAAAAACATAATGAAAAGGAAGGTTTTAGGTCAAAAATCACTTACCCAACACTTTGCCTTAAAAATCTCTTCTCAAATCACGTCAAGGAGTTCAAGAACTCAAACAATTGATGAAAATATTGAAATGGGAAGAAAGGGGAATTTTCTGCCCAAAAAGTTACTGTTCACGCGTGTTACTATTCACGCGTGTTTTGTACAAATTTTAGAAAATTACCCTCAAGGTCATTACAATATCCACCACTAAAAAGGATGTTCATCCTCGAATATAAGATAAAATAAAGTACCTAGGGTCTTAAAAAGGTGAGGGTATCGAGCCTGCATATCAGACTCTAACTCCCAAGTCACCTCCTTAGCAGGCCGATGCTGCCACTGCACCTTAAAAAAAGAGACCTCCTTGGTCATGAGTCTACGAAGCCGCCTATCTAGAATAAATGTTGGCTCCTCCTCATAAGAAAAATCCGGACTCAACTCTACCGCATCATAAGAAATCACATGAGACTCCTCCGGTATGTACTTACGAAGCATGGAAACATGAAACACCGGATGGACAGCTGACAATTTAGGGGGTAAGGCCAACTCATATGCCACTCCACCTACTCTCCTCAGGATTTCAAACAAGCCAACAAACCTTGGGCTAAGCTTTCCCTTCTTTCTGAACCTCATCACACCCTTCATGGGCGATATTTTAAGCCACACACAATCACCCACCATGAACTCTAAGGGATGAACCCTCCTGTCAGCATAACTCTTTTGATGACTCTGAGCTATCAATAGTCGACCCTGAATCAAACGTACCCACTACACAGCATCCCTAAGTAAGTCAGTATCCAATGCATCAACCGTAATAGAATCAAACCATCCAATGTGTGATCAACACCTACGACCATACAATACCTCAAATGGTGCCATCTGAATGCTGGAGTGATAACTGTTATTATACGCAAACTCTGCTAAGGGAAAGTGTTAGTCCCATCGGGCATCAAAATCAATCAAACAGGCCCTAAGCATATCCTCCAACACCTGAATAGTTCGCTTGGACTGACCATCAGTTTGGGGATGAAATGCTGAACTCATCTCTAGCCGCGTACCCAAACCATGCTGTAATGCCTTCCAAAAATGAGAGGTGAACACTGAACCCCGATCTGACAAAATAGAGATAGGCACCCCATGCAGCCTAACAATCTCACAAAGATAGATCCTAGCTAACTGATCCGCATTGTAGCTAGTCTTCACCGGAAGGAAATCGGTTGATTTGGTCAATCGATCCATAATCACCTAGACAGAGTCATACTTACCCAATGCCATGGGTAATCCAGACACAAAGTCCATAGTGATACTCTCCCATTTCAACTCAGGAATGAGCTTCCTTTGCATAGGACCACCCGATTTCTGATGCTCATACTTCACTTGTTGGCAATTTAGAAACTTAGCCACAAAATCAATAATGTCTCTCTTCATGCCACACCACCAATAGTGTTGTTTCAAGTCATGAAATATCTTTGCCACTCCTGGGTGAATCGAATATTTGGAACAATGAGCCTCCTCCAATATCATACATACCCATTCACTCACCTTGGGCACACAAATGCAACCATTAATCCTCAAAAATCGAATCCTTGAACAAACCGATGATAGTAGCCTACCAACCCAATAAAACTCCGAATCTTGGTAACCGAAGTAGGCCTAACCAATTCACAAACCGCTGCAACTTTGGCTGGATCAACCATAATACTATCCTTGGTCACTATATGACCCAAGAATGTCATGGACTTAAGCCAAAACTCACATTTGGAGAATTTTGCATACAACTTCTCCTCTCTCAATCTCTGAAGAACTGTCCTCAGGTGCCTAACATAATCCGCCTCATTCTTAGAATAAACTAAGATGTCATCAATAAACACGATCACAAACGAGTCCAAATAAGGTCAAAATACCTGGTTCATCAACTCTATAAAAGCAGTCGAGGCATTAGTCAACCCGAAGAATATAACCACAAACTCATAATGCCTATAATGAGTCCTGAATGCAGTCTTCGAGATATCAAATTCCCAAACTCTCAACTGATGGTAACCCGACCTCAAATTAATCTTTGAGAACACCGACGCACCCTGAAGTTGGTCAGATAAATCATCAATGTGAGGGAGAGGACACTTGTTCTTTATAGTGACTTTGTTCAACTGTCGATAGTCAATACACATCCTCATAGTACCATCTTTCTTCTTCACAAATAAAATTGGTGCACCCCACGGTGATACACTAGGTCTAATAAACCCTTTCTTCAATAAATCTTCCGATTGTTCTTTCAACTTTTTCAATTCTACCAGAGCCATCCGATAAGGAGAAATAGAGATGGGTTTAGTGTCAGGCTCCAAATCAATCACAAAATTTATATCACGGTCAGGAGGAACTCCCGATATGTCTGTAGGAAATACATCCATAAACTCTCTCACCACCCTCGTAGTCTTTATAGGCGATGACTCTGCAGTGAGATCACGTACATGAGCTAAATAAGACAAACAACCCTTATCCATCAAGCGACGAGCACGAATATAAGATATCACTCCCTTAGGATACGAACTCAGATTACCCTTCCATACCAAGCTAGGTAACTCGGGATAAGCTAAGGTCATGGTCTTTACATAACAATCTAATATAGCATGATAAGGAGATAACCAGTCCATACCCAGTATCACATCAAAATCAAGCATTTCTAATAAAATCAAGTCTGCACAGGTCTCTCTACCTGAAAATATCACCAAATATCCCTTGTATACCCGATCCACCACTAATGATTCACCTACCGGGGTAGAAATAGTAATATGCACATCAAGAAACTCACTCATATAATCAATACCCACATCAAAATAAGTTGACACATAAGAATAAGTAGACCCTGGGTCAAATAATACTAAAGTAGAACGATGGAAAACTGGAACAATACCTGTAATAACTACATCAGAGGCTTCTGCCTCATATCTACTCGGTATAGCATAACATAACTGATGGTAACCCTTAGCCTGTGAACCACCACGAGAACTACCTCGTGCTCCACCCTTAGCACCATAGGTGCCACCTCTAGTATTTTACAAAGAACCCCGAATAGCTGGAGCATCAATAGAACGAACAATTGGTGCCCCGGACCACCCAGTAGAAGGAGCACATTTGGGGCCATCTTAGGCCTTATGCCCAAACTCATCATACACATAACAACCTCAAGGACCTGAACCCTGTGGGGGATAACCAGAAGTGTCAAAATGGCCTTTGGAGCCCAAAGAACCCTGAATAGCTGCCTAGACCGGTCTGCCCTGATAACCATGGGTTCCTGAACCTGAATATTCTCTGCCCTTGGAGGAATGACCGCTGAACTGACCCTGCTGAAGGAACCTCTTGGCCCCACCCTGTCTAGCACGTTGGATACTCTCTATCATCCTGGCATGATCAATAATACTCTAAAATATACCTCAAGACAGTACAAGAAAGGTTGTAGCCTCTTGGAGATAACCGGTGAATGCCCTTACTAGCTTGCAAATCCATTCAAACTAAGTGGGAATACTCGACATAGCATAATGAGATAACTCATAAAAGCGAGTATCATACTCAGATACAGATAGGGAGCTCTGCTCTAGTCTGTCAAACTCATCCCTACACTGATCACGGAGGCTATAAGGCACAAATCTCTTAAGGAACATCTCAGTAAACTATTCCCAACTCATCATAGGAGAACCAATAGGTCCACGGGCAAGAACCTACTTCCACCACTCCTTGTCTACTCCCGCAAATTGATATAAAGTGTAAGCTACTCCATGTGCCTCTAAGATGACTAAGTTGAACAACCTGTCTTGGCCCTCAGTCAAAAAGTCATAGGCTTTCTCTCCAGCTGTACCATTATACATTGGAGGCGCCAATCGAACAAACCTCTCAAAGTTAATCTGCTCAACTATCGATATGGCAGTACTAGCAGAAACTGGCAGAGCTGCAAATCTCGGAGGTGCAATAGAAGGCACTAAAGAAGAACCATTAGTATGAAATCCTATACTAGGCCCCTAAACTAACGGTGTATCACCAACTATGATAGGAGAACCTACGCTATTTGGAAGAAGACCAGAGGTAGGAGCACCATCCAGTCTAGCCAATAATCGAACCAGTAGCTCCTAAAGCATCGGAGAACTATCGGGAACCACAGGAGGCTGGGATGGCCTTTGCTCCTCAGTTTTCTGCTCTAAGTCATCCTCATGCTCGTACATGGGCTCAGGTGATGGCTCTCTGCCTTCTATTTAAATATTCACCCCTTTCTCAACAATATTTCAATACTCAAGTATGCTCAATACCCCCAACTCAATCTCTAAGGCAAGCATCACAAGTAAAATAATATACTCAAGTCTCTCTCTTAGGCAAATCACGAATCACATGCTCTCAAAGAAAATAAGATAACAAATAATGCCCCCCACGACTATGTAATATAAATAAACCCCCGCATGGCAATACATTAATAAATAAGCCCCCACACCGGCATCACAATATATATAACATTCTCAACTCATATTACTACTCCATCCCAAAGTCTATAACATATGAATGACTAATTACCCCATCTCAATCTCAAAGAAGGATAGCCAAACCTACCTCAATTGCAGAAACCGCACTCGAACACCTCCACCGAACAAGAAACTCTCAAATTCAATGTCTGGACTGACAACCCACTATCAACAATAAAACATACACATCACAAGGATTTCAATGACACCCATATTGATAGGTTTCGGAACTGGGGGTAAAATGGTCCAAAAATTAAATATTTCTGAAAAAGGTCAAATCTGGAAATTTATTGGAAAATCACAGTCTACTTGTAATAAGGAAATCATGGTTGAAAAACCCATAACAATAGAGCTAAAATGAGTTAGAAATCACCATTTTCCTTAAATTCGAATTAGGAAAGAAACAAAGATTTTTAGGGTTTGAAACTAAACTTTAGGGGTTAAAATCATCAAAAACTTAATGAAAAGGAAAGGTTTTAGGTCAAAAATCACTTACCCAACACTTTGCCTTAAAAATCTCTTCTCAAATCACGTCAAGGAGTTCAAGAACTCAAACAAATGATAAAAATATTGAAATGGGAAGAAAGGGGCATTTTCTGCCGAAAAAGTTACTATTAACACATGTTACTGTTCACGCATGTTTTGCACAAATTTTCGAAAATTACCCTCAAGGTCATTATAATTCAATCCCATCAAATAAAGTTTAAACAAAAAAATAGAATGATAATATCGAAGAGGACTTGTAAAGATCTGTCTTTAATAGAACGATCTGATCTCTCATCTTTGCGGCGTCTCGTCTTTATCGTAGAAGCTTGCTGGAGGAGGAACGATTGTCTAGCTGCTGTTTGTGTCGAGCTACTGCCGTCAATGGAGCTGCTGGCTGTCAGAGAAGGAGCTACGACTGCTGCAGCTGTTGGTGATGGTTTTGGGCGGCTACAAGCTGCTACTTGTGGTCACCAGAGTTGGAGCTGCGCTGGAGATGGAGGAGGGAGAAGAGCGATGTTGTGGCTGCTGTGTTGAGCAGCTGGCAGCGTTCATGGTGAGATGTGATGGGGCACAGTGATGAATAGAAGAGGGAGAGATCGACGGGTATGGCGCTGTAGAGAGAGATCAAGAGAATAGGGTGGCGACATGAGGGAGAGAAGAAGAGAGTAGCGGAGGGTCATTTGATTGAGGTATTTTTTTGTGGGAGAGAGGTGTAGGTGCGTCGTCTTGTCTTCTCTTCTCTTTGGAGAAGATGAAGAGTAGAGAGAGAGAGTTCTCTTAAATGAGGGAAAAAGAAAAGTCAAATTAGTTTTGGGGTTTGGATAGTTTGAGATAGGAAAATAATAAGATCAAATCATGACCTTTGAATAAGATGTAATGGATGGTTGAGATTAAACTTGGGATTTTAAAATTATAACACTAATATATATACTATGTATGTATATATATATATATATGATGTACGTATGTACTAAAATAGATGCATAACTAACATAGTTAACTAAAATATATGATAAACTTAATTAAGTAATGACCTTTTATATGCACATGTATACGAGATGTATTAAAATAGATATGTAATATGTATATATTAATATGAATAAGTAAATTATAAAATAAACTTAGTTAGAAAATATTTTTTATATAAAGAAAATACACACACATACATAATATATACTAAATAGATATGTAAGAATATTTGAACGTATTAAGCTTATTATTTAAAAAATAAAAATAATAAAGATAATAATCATAAAATTAATAAATAGAAATATTATAAATTATGAATGAAAAAATATACGATTTATTGGGTAAAATTAAATATAAATTTATTTATTTAATAAAGAGATAATTTTGAAAAATGCCTATTTATTAAGATAGCAATCTGAAAAGTAGTTATGAGTTGGTCAAAATTGGGTGTCAACAATAAATTCACTCAAGCACTCCATCAAAACTCTCAAGTTCTTCCAAATTATTTGGTGTTCTCACTTAAGGTATGTGGTATTGATTCGCTGGATTCTTTGATCCATGAAGCCAATCAATTTCTCAAATTTTCTATCAAATTAAAATATGATATTTTATGAGTTTTATGATCTTTATTTCTATTACATGAATTATGATTTAAAGTATGATCATGAGTCTATTTTGATATAAATTGATGGTTATTGCATTAAATTGAAGAGTTTTTCCATAATTCTCCTAGTTTGATCTCTAGGGTTCATGATGTAAATTATGAGTATTTTGAATTATAATTCCTAATGATATCATCTAAATAAATTATATATGGGCTGAAAGAAAGTTTATGATCATGCATATTTTCAAATTAATTTCAGAATTTTCAAATCAATTGATCATGCATTTATGTCTTACCTTAATTTCAAGCATAAGCTATGATCATGAATTTCCAAGTATAAATTATGATTATGTATTTTAATTATGATCATGAACTATAAGTATGTTTCAAATGATATTTTCATGCAAATTATAGAAAGGGTGACTTAGGGCACAACATGGTGTCTTAAGGCCTAATGATATGAACTACGTATGTATGATTTGTAATGATGAAAGGAAAATTCTCATATTACAAGCATGTTATGAAAATGAGCTACTCTATGATTTCAAACCTATGATCATGACTATGATATATGAAATTATGATTTCTATGCCATGTATGTATGCCAAGTATAATGACATAGATATAGAATGAAAAGGCATCCCTCTTTTTCAAATATAAAAATCGATAATAATTATCTATGAAAATTTAGAAAACATTTAAAGGATACTCAAGACGGTAAAGAAAAATGCAAAAAAATTATTACGTTTACTTTTGAAAGATAACAATGAAAACGTGAGAGATTCTATTATTAGAACAAAACAAATATTAGATGATTATGACAGAGTCATAGAAGGACTAACTGATAACATAAAACTCATTTAACTCGAAATTAAAACTCATCATTCTAGCATAGGATACTGAATAGATTACCCTCTTTTACAGAAATAAGATTAGATAATCATCTATATTGGACCTTTCAGAAAAACATAAAAGTTGCTAAGATAAAAGACGAATCTTATAAAAAATATTTAAAAAGATTAGACCCTGATAAAATTGAACAGGTAAGAAGAGTACAAAATATAATACACACTAATGAAGATGATATAATAGGAGAACGAGATAATATAAAATTGCTTCAAAACTATTATTTCAAAAAGCATCCAGTTAGTTTAGGATAGAATGGAAAATAAATCCAATTATAAATTAATTAATGAAGAAGATCCTCTAAAAATTGAAAAAGATTTGTATGAAATACAAAAAAATGATAATTTACTTTGGAAGTTTAATAGTTAAAGAAATTCAAACTTTGGAAGATATACTAAATCAAAAAGAAATAAATGTTGATAAAGAACCTATAAATAAAACCTTAGATATCATTGGATTCCATATTTCAAAAATAAAAATACCTGAAGGATACAGAAGAAATAATTTAAAATGTTAAGCGTCGACTCAGAAAATTCTTAACTAGATAATCTTATAATAAATATAAAAGAAACTCAGTTAAAAAAATGAAGCTGATATGATAAACTTAAAAATGGATATTCTCACGCCCCGAGAGGGTACCCTAGGCGTGGCCGGCACTCAAAAACCATTTCTGGCTTCTGAGAGAACCACTTGGTCTCATTTCTTATTTATTCATCAGTGGAAGACTTAAGAATACTAATGTGGGCTTGTCATAATCAAAGGAAAAATAGATAATTCTTAGAAGAAGTAGTTTCTAAGGAGAACTACTCCGATTACATCATCAAACTCTGTCTATGAAGCCTCTAATACTCTTAGATGGTGACAATGACATGTCCATGGCTACCTTAAAAAAAATATAATACTCAACAATAATTAAAGGATAAAGAGTTCCTCCGAATACAAGAATGACTCACCAAATAGCTGAAAAATAATGATCTTCAATGAAACGCTTGTTGAGGATCTCTAACACCTGTATCTGCATCATAAAATGATGCAGTTCGAATGATGTCAGTACGTAGAATGTACGAGTATGTAAAATGGTAGAAAGGTAAGGAAAGATATCAATAAACTCCTCTCAAGAAAACTCAGCTCAAAACTCAACATCATCTCAACATTAATATGTAATACATGTTTAAAATATAATAATAAAAATAATAGAAATAAGCAATGCTTACTCAGTTGGGAGTTTCTCTAACCGACAACCATCACTTATGAGCTAGCGATGATACAACGAAGCGATGTCGTTGCCACATCCATCCAATACCTTGCCAGGGTAAAGGACATCACCATCTTGGATCCACTCATCAAAGTCCTCTTTTTGGGACTTAAGAGGCATAGCCTCCATCCTACGCTGGCTACGTAGTTTTGGGATTTGAGTCAATTAAACTCTTATCCAACTCGGTGCTCAATACTACTCCCAAAATATGTGCTCATATTAAACTCATCATCTAGTCTTATTGAACTTTAATTTAAATCATCAAACTCATCTCATTTCATGTTCATCAATCATTATACTTCCAAAAACATCATTTACATCTCATCAAAACATCTTGGTCAAAATATCATTTGCTCAAATTCATTCAAACTCAACTCTTTTGCTTTTTTAAAACTCAATAAAATACATATATAGTATTAATTCATATAACTTTCTTTTTTATTGTTACACCCCGTACTTTGGTACCTTAGAAGGCTTCTTAAGTTTCTCAAGTTTCTGGGAAGACTCTTTAAGTTTCTTAAAAGTCGTTATGTGAGTCAGATAGTTAATAATGCTATCAAATAACTCCAAGGAAAGGAGAAAAAAATGCTTCATAATAAGGAAGATTGGAAATAAGGTTATAAAAATTTGAAAGAAGTTTGAGGCCGAGAAATGAGTCGTAGCACTCAATTGACTCGCGTATGCTACCAACTTGGAGGTCTTACGTACTTAAGCTACTCGAGTGCGTGTTGAGACTAAGTCGTAAGGAATACATAGGCTCTTAAAGTGATTACGAACCCACGGAAGAGAAATAAGGAAACGACGCAGCGAAAGCGAAGCAAGTAGGTGACAAGAAAGAAGGTGATAAGCAAGCAGGTGACTCACCTACTTGAGGTGGACCCCACATGCCATGTGGCAGCACGTGAGTGGCCGCATGGTGTGAGGTGGCACCCTAGGGGCTGCCACGTGTCACCCCTAGGGGATGCCACGTGTCACCCTCTTAAAAAGGGTATATATACATGTAAAGATGACTAATCTCTCATCTTTGATTCATTTGAGACTTGGAAAAGTTAGGAGCAAGCTTGAAAGAAATAGAGAGAGCTACGGCAGCAACCAAATAAGGTAAGCCCTCCGTTTTTGATTCAGGAATTAATTATTCAAGATATACCGTGATTAAATAACGGTGTTTGACCATATAAAAATTTATCATTGGGGCAACGAGGAGGTTTTTGTTCTTGTTAAGAAACCCGTTTTTGAATAGGACTGCTGTTAGTAATACAAGTATAACTCCTTGTGTAAGGCTTAGTTTCGGGTGATTCAAGATGTTTTGGAAAGCTATTTCATAGGGCTAAAACTTTCATGAGACTCTGCAACCCAGTTTTGCTTTTCTCTACTCCAAAAATGGTGGTGAAGCTTGGGGGAGCTGCTGCCCAGATTGTGCTTTGGAAATCCTACAAGGACAGCTATGAGTATTTTGGGCATATATTTTCGTAAGAAATTGCTGGAGGGGTAATTCAAAATTTTTTGCGACCTTGATACACATGTCTATAACTTTCATTGAGTCCATAAATCCTGTTTCCCTCAATTACCCCTCCGAAACTAAGCGACAATATAAGACAATGCGCTGTCCAGATTTCGCGTTTTGATAGTTTTGGCGAGTTTGACAAGTTTAACGTAAGGTAAGGCCTTTCCTTTTAAATTGGAGTTTATGGTGTTGTTATATAGGGTATTGTACATTGTGTAAGTGGCTGGAAATGTGAAAATATGATAAATATGCTTGACGTCTGAAATAAACTAAATTGGAGTCGCTACAAGTGAATTATCGTCGAAATAAAGTGTCGTTCTTGTGAGTTATTGCTGCAGGGGTGTAATGTGTTGTTTCAGGGCCTAAATATGTTCTAATGTGGGTAAGGGTGCTTCTGGTTGAATCCACACGATCCCTCATTGCGTATAATGAAAGGCGTTACAAAATAAAGGCTAGACGCCTTATTGTCCTACCATATTTTTGAATAAGTCGTTTGGAGTTTATGTTGTATATTGTTGGTGTGAATTGATGCAGGTTGTTGTGGTTGGTTGGATTTAGGTCTTAGGGACCTAATTGGAAATTTTGATAGGGCACATTATAGGGGAGGTGCTGCCCAATTTTTGTCGACGCCTTAGCGAATAACAGAACTAGTCGGGGAAACGACTAAGGAAATAGATTCCATTAATACTAAGATGTAACCTAGGGTGCTGGAAAGTAAAAGGGGTTGATATTCATACTACTTTCATGTTGAATAGGTTTAAAGGACGGTGAGACAAGCAGGATAAGGAATAATTCAGACAAGGTATGTAAAGCTCTCTCTTGGCATGTTTTGGTATAAGTTCGTACAACTATCTTTCTTTTCTTTTGTCAATGTTTAGCCTTAAGTGAATTGTATATTGTCATGACCCAAGCCTAGGGCCTAGACGTGACATGGCGAATGAGGAACCCGAAAGTACCTCAAACAAGCCTCTTAGCATTCTTTTAGCCTTTCATAGGTAATGATGATAAATAAATAAGCGGAAATCATAATAGTAAATCTTCAACTTACATATGTCCAACAATACCTCTAACTATTAGATTTAATGGGGCTAATACAAGTCCCTAGCTCACCCTTAATTATAATAGAAGAAATGTCATTGTAAAATATCTTAACATATCATAAGCTAGAAAGATAAAGGAGTATTGTTCCCGGAATATGGGAACTCACTAAAAGTAGTCTTCAATGGAATATCAACTAGCCACGTGGAGGAGAACGAGGAGGAGCACTGATCCCTACATGGTGATATCATGTAGGCAAAAGAATATGTGTTAGTACTTTGAATGTACTAAGTATGTAAGGATGCATGAACATTGAGGAAAACATTAAAATATTTATGTAATATGGAACATAATTTAATGTATGCATAATAAATCATATATATATATCCTTTAAAACATTCATTTTGTGGGAAATTAACCATAACCGATATTTAAGACCATGCGAGCTATTACATGGAATCCAACATAACCCCCTACGTTGGCCGGGGAGACTACTTGCCGAGTAGAACTCCGTCAACTTTATTCATTTCTTTAACTATAACTTTAAGGGCTATTTATGGATCCATTAGCCTAAGCCTACAAGGGCTCCTATGTTGGCACATAGTTAATGAGACAAGGGATTGCTACTAGGATTCCCTTACGAATCCCACCTCAATGCCTCATTCGGTGCTAAGTCAATCCCACGGAATAGTTTAATACTTCAAAATATTCATAGCATATAACTTGAGAATTCAAATATCATGTTCGGTAGAATAGCTCATTAAAATATTTGATAATTCAAATATGCAAGAATTGTCCTTATTGCATAAAGAATCCATCATTCATATCATTTCATCATTCTTTCATTTCATAAGACTCCCTTTTTGATCATAGATATTGCTTTCATAAATATTTATTTGGAGTCAAAGCTTTCAAGTCAAACTTTATTAAAAACATAGTAAAACTAGGTGGGTTCAAATCACTTCAACTTGAAAATATGTATGTAAATAAATATTCATAAATACTTTAAAATCCATTAATTAAAAATCATTCTTTGAACAACCCACCATGAATTTCAAGAGCCTTTAAATAGATAAATAGAAGAATTACTTGTAAATCATCAATTCATATATATGAAATTATGTTGCATCAAAATAGAGCAGTAATCATTAGTTTAACAATGATTCATACTATTAAGTAAAAATAAGAATTTACCATAAGAAAATATTACTTGAAATCAAGATATTTAATTGAAAGAGTTTTTGGACTACATGGGTGGAAGAACCCATGGATAAACACACACATAACTTAGAGTAAAGCTTAAAGAAAATAAATATAATTTATCATATAATCAAAATAATTTAGACATAAGAGTGGAAGGAATACTCTCATTAAAGCCTTACATACCTGGAATCCGAAGCTTTAGTCGGAATCGAAAGACTTAATGAACACTCTTGAGTCCTAACTTTTCTCCCCGCCGGAACGTTTTGTGTACTACTCGGAGTATATGAATCACTGGAATAGTATTTTTTCACTACTAAGAACTAAAACTATATTTGAGAATGTGTAAAGAAGTGTATAGAGAGAAGACTTGCTTGAGAAAGCTTGATGAATAAAATGAGGAAATAAGGTGGGTATTTATAGGTGGGAAAGAGAGACCTAACAATAAATAAAATAATTATAAAGAAAAATCTGAAAATTTAATAGAATATATTGATGTCATGGATGATATTAAATGGAGGACAATTTATGTCATGAGTGATGTCAAATGTATCTAGATCTTTCCATGGTAGGTGAAATGAGTTATCTTTGACAGAATACTCCTTTTTGGAGATGAGTTTGAATAGGATAAATTCCTTATTAGGATTTGGTGTCTTCATAAGAATTGTAGATATAGAAGTCTAGTTTTATGTCGTTCAAGAATCAACCAATTTGGATAATCATACAGTAAGATATGATTTTTCTTTTATAAACACTCCTTTCCATCACAACATTTTTTCTTACAATAATTAATTTATTTGACCTACTTAACATCCGAAACATAAAATATGGTCTTCACAAGAGTTTTAGGTAACGATCTTGTGGTTACTCAGAAATTTGAATCACCCAATTTGGATATTCCTATGAAAAGTTATGTCCAAAATACAGAGGCTGTATCATATTTAGGCGATAATTAAAACATCGTATACAACGTTTTTAGGGGATGTTACATTATCTCCCCCTTGGGAACATTTGTCCTCGAATGAGGAAAGACTTAGCTTGAGTAGAGTCGATTGTAAACCAACAACCTATCATTAATGCAATAGTATAATTTAAAACATCGTTTAAAACATATTTTATAATTTGGCAAGCATATGACAAGAAACGTTGAGATGCAAAGATTTCAAGTAATTGAGCAAGGACAACTTAATACCTTAGGTTTGGGTAGAGGAGAAAAGATGAGGGTATCTCTTAATCATATCCGCTTCCACTTCCGATGTTGCACTTTCTATTTGTTGATTCCTCCAAAGGACTTTAACAGATGCAACTTCTTTGTTCCTCAATCTCTTAACTTGCCGATCCAAAATTTCCACAGGAACTTCTTCATAGGTCAAGTTTTCTTCAATATTCACTACTCCCATAGGTACAATGGAACTAGGATCACCCACACTTTTTTTCAACATAGACGCGTGAAACACCGGATGAACCATGGCCATTTCTAATGGTAATTCCAACTCATATGCAACCTTACCAACACGTCTCATGATTCTATAAGGCCCTACATACCTAGGGCTCAATTTACCTTTCTTACCAAATCGAACCACACCTTTCATGGGTGAAACCTTCAGATACACCCAATCATCCACATTAAACTCAAGATCCCTTCTTCTAGTTTCAGAATAGGACTTTTGACGACTTTGAGCCATCTTCAACCTTTCTCTAATGATCTTCACCTTCTCTAAAGCATCAAGTACCAAATCGGGGCCCAACAAGGTCATTTCACCTACTTTAAACCAACCAACCGGTTATCTACATCGTCTCCTATACAAAGCCTCAAATGGCGCCATCTTAATACTTGAGTGGTAACTATTATTATAGGCAAACTCGATGAGAGGTAGATGATCATCCCAATTCCCTTTAAACTCCAACACACAAGTCCTTAACATATCCTCTAGTATTTGAATCGTCCTTTCGGCTTGCCCATCCGTTTGAGGATGGAATGTTGTGCTCAACTTTACCTTAGTACCGAGGCCTTTTTGAATTGATCTCCAGAAGTGAGAAGTGAATTAGGTACCACGATCCGAAATAATGGATAATGGCACTCCATGCAACCTCACCAACTCCCGAATATACAACTTGGCATAGTCTTCGGCACTATAGGAAGTTTTAACCGATAGGAAGTGAGCTAACTTAGTCATTCTATCAACAATTACCCAAATTGAGTCATGACACTTCTGGGTATGAGGCAAACCCACTACAAAATCCATATTCACATCTTCCCACTTCCAAGTTGGGATTTTAATGTCTTGGGCTAGGCCACCCAGCCTTTGATGTTCGGCCTTCACTTGTTGGCAATTCGTACATTCGGACACAAACCTTGCTATGTCCTTCTTCATGCCACCCACCAATACAACTCCTTTAAGTCTTGGTACATTTTCATTGAATCGGGATGAATGGAGTATGTAGAATTATGAGCCTCTATCATGATCAAACTCCTTAGGCCATCAATATTTGGAACACATATTCGACCTTGATAGTATAGTACCTCATCTCCTCCTTGGGAAAAGACCTCTATCTTCTTTTCCTTTACCAACTTCTTTAACTCGATAAACTTTGGGTCAAGATCTTGCTTGGATTTAACATCAGCCACCAAAGAGGATTCAGACCTATTTTGAACAACCATACCCCCATTATTAGTACCACACAACTTCACCCCTAATCTAGCCAATCGGTGAACATCTTTCACCAACTCCCTTTTACTTTCATCCACATGGGCCACACTCCCCATAGACACTCTACTAAGTGCATCAGCAACCATATTAGCTTTACCCGGATGATAGTGCACACTTATGTCATAGTCCTTAAGGAGTTCTAGCCACCTCCTTTGCCATAGATTAAGGTCCTTTTGGGTGAACACATATTGAAGACTCTTATGATCAGTATACACATCCACATGCACCCCATAGAGGTAATGCTTCCAAATCTTCAGAGCAAAAACAATGGCCGCCAATACAAGGTCATGGGTAGGGTAGTTACGCTCATGCACCTTTAATTGCCTAGAAGCATAGGCTATGACCTTACCGTTTTGCATTAAGACACAACCTAAACCAATCTTTGAAGCATCACAATAAACTACAAACCCCTCTAATCCTTCTAGGAGAGTCAAAATAGGAGCAGAGGTAAGTCGATCTTTTAAGGTCTGGAAACTCTTCTTACACTCATCTGTCCATATGAATTTGGATTTCTTTTGGGTCAATTTTGTCATAGGAGATGAGATGGAAGAAAAGCCTTTGACGAACCTTCTATAGTACCCGGCTAGACCTAAGAAGCTCCTAATGTCCTAAGGAGATAATGGTCTAGGCTAATTTTTGACTGCCTCTATTTTCTTAGGATCAACCTTGATCCCATCACCGGACACTACGTGACCAAGAAATGCTACCTCCTTTAACCAAAATTCACACTTACTAAATTTTGCAAATAATTGTCTATCCCTCAAAGTTTGAAGCACAACTCTTAAGTGATTTTTATGTTCTTCCTCACCCCAAGAGTAAATCAAAATATCATCAATGAAAACCACTATAAAAGTATCAAGGTAAGGTTTGAACACCCTATTCATCAAGTCCATGAACACCGTCGGTGCATTCGTTAACCCAAAACTCATCACCACAAACTCATAGTGACCATACCTTCGTCGGAAGGCCATTTTGGGAATGTCACATTCCCTCACCCGTAGTTGGTGATAGCCAGACTGAAGGTCAATCTTGGAGAAGTGACTTGCCCCTTGCAATTGATCAAACAAGTTATCTATTTTAGGGAGTGGGTACTTGTTCTTAATGGTCATCTTATTTAATTGACGGTAGTCTATGCACATTTGAAGCGATCCATCCTTGTTTCTCACAAATAACACAGGAGCACCCCATGGTGAAATACTTGGTCTTATGAACCCCTTCTCTAACAAGTCCTTTAACTGTTCCTTCAACTCTTTTAATTCTGCCGGGGCCATACGGTAAGGAGGAATAGATATAGGTTGGGTATCAGGTAGAAGATCGATACCAAAATCAACTTCCCTTTTGGGAGGGACACCAGGAAGGTCTTCAGGAAAGACATCGGGGAATTCATTGACTATAGGAACCGACTCAAGAGGAGGACTTTTGGAGTTGACATCCCTAACCCTCACAATGTGGTAAATACATCCCTTAGAAATTATTTTACGGGCCTTAAGATAAGAAATAAACTTCACCACCGAATCATGCATCTGCCATTCAATAACAGGCTCATTTGGAAATGGGAATTTGACTCGACGATTCCTACAATCTATGGAAGCATAAGATGCATGTAACCAATCCATCCCAAGAATGACATCGAAATCTATCATGTCAAGCTCAATGAGATCACAAGGAATAACTTTATGCAAGATAGACACAAAGCAACCCCTATAGACCTTTCTAGCAATAACTGACTCACCAACGGGGGTAGACACCAAATAGGGCTCTAATAACATTTCAGGTAAAACATTAAATCTATTAGCAAGGAATGGAGTAACAAAATATAAATTTGTACCCGGATCTAATAGTGCATACACATCAAAAGAAAAGACCTTTAACATACCGGTAATGACATTGGGTGCATCCTCAACCTCTTGTCTCCCATGCAAGGCGTAAAAGCGGTTGGTGCGTTGGACACCTCCTTGGACTTGTTGACCATGAGCAATTTGTCCTTGAGTCCTACCACCACCATCTCTACAATCCTTAGCATGGTGGCCCAGCTTGCCACACTTAAAGCATGTATTGGAGCCAGCTAAGCATTCCCCTTTGTGAGTCCTTCCACACTTCTTGCAAGCAGGGAAAGTTTGAGTAGCAACATTCTCTCTTGGAATCATTGGTTTACCACTCTTGTCCTTGTTGAACCTTGGAGGAGTAGTATTGGTGGAACCTTGTCCCATAAATCGTTGCCCACCTTGGCCTTTTCCATTGTTACCATAATCAGACCTTTGAGGGTTAAACCCTCCACCATCCACTCTAGCCTTTTTGAACCCCCTTAATCTCTCTCTAAGCTTCTCTTCTTCAATTTGTTCTGCATAAGTCATTAACCAAGAGATATCCATCTCCTTGACCAATATGGCCGTTTTGCACTCCTTGGACACCAAGCTTGACACACCGGAAATAAACTTGCTCATCCTAGCTCTTGGGTCGGAGACCATGAAGGGAGCATAGTTGGACAACTTAGTGAATTTGAGAGCATACATCCTCACGCTCATACTCCCTTGATGGAGGTTGATGAACTCTTGAATTTTGGCATCCCTTAGCTCCAATGGGAAGAAGCGGTCTAGGAAGGCACCTTTGAACTCTTTCCATCCTATCAACCCTATTTCTTCATCTCTCTCAATAACCCATTGTTCATACCATACTCGAGCCACACCTTTGAGTTGATAGGCTACTAGCTTGGCCTTCTCATTTGGTGTCACACCCATGATAGCCATAATCCGATACACCTCATTAATGAACTCCATACGATCCTCATCTAGTTTAGAACCATCGAACTCGGGTTGATTCATCCTTTGGAAATCCCGAATCCTAGAGGCTGGATTTTGCATTTGGGGAGGAGGAACACCTAGATTCCCTTGTTTAGCTACGACTTAGGCTAACAAAGTAATAATACTGCAAAATTCGGCATGGGTTACCCCGTCCTCATGATAATGGGCATTAGGAATCGGAGGAGTTTGGTCCTCATCGTCAATCCTTGCTCTTCGAGGTAGTCTTCCACGAGTCATTATCTAGAGAACACAAAATGGGTCGTTATTTAAAGGAAAGCTTAGGACACTCTAAGGCATGACATGAATTTGAAAGAAGTGAAAATTTTCCTAAACGCCTCATAGTCTCTTATTCATAATTGTGGCGCGCTTCACAACCATGAACAAAAACCTATTCGACGCGGTATGTTGGACTTCCAAGGATCATTCAAAACCTCGGGCTCTGATACCAAGTTTGTCACGACCCAAGCCTAGGGTTTAGACGTGACATGGCGAATGAGGAACCCAAAAGTACCTCAAACAAGCCTCTTAGCATTCTTTTAGCCTTTCATAGGTAATGATGATAAATAAATAAGCGGAAATCATAATAGTAAATCTTCAACTTACATATGTCCAACAATACCTCTAACTATTAGATTTAATGGGGCTAAGATAAGTCCCTAGCTCACCCTTAATTATAATAGAAGAAATGCCATTGTAAAATATCTTAACATATCATAAGCTAGAAAGATAAAGGAGTATTGTTCCCGAAAATGGGAACTCACCAAAAGTAGTCTTCAATTGAATATCAACTAGCCACGTGGAGGAGAACGAGGAGGAGCACTGATCCCTAAATGGTGATATCATGTAGGCAAGAGAGTATGCGTTAGTACTTTGAATGTACTAAGTATGTAAGGATGCATGAACATTGAGGAAAACATTAAAACATTTATGTAATATGGAACATAATTTAAGGTATGCATAATAAATCATATATATATCCTTTAAAACATTCATTTTGTGGGAAATTAACCATAACCGACATTTAAGACCATGCGAGCTATTACATGGAATCCAACATAATCCCCTACGTTGGCCGGGGAGACTACTTGCCAGGTAGAACTCCGTCAACTTCATTCATTTCTTTAACATTAACTTTAAGGGCTATTTATGGATCCATTAGCCTAAGCCTACAAGGGCTCCTATGTTGGCACATAGTTAATGAGACAAGGGATTGCTACTAGGATTCCCTTACCGAATCCCACCTCAATGCCTCATTCGGTGCTAAGTCAATCCCACGGAATAGTTTAATACTTCAAAATATTCATAGCATATAACTTGAGAATTCAAATATCATGTTCGGTAGAATAGCTCATTAAAACATTTGATAATTCAAATATGCAAGAATTGTCCTTATTACATAAAGAATCCATCATTCATATCATTTCATCATTCTTTCATTTCATAAGACTCCCTTTTTGATCAAAGATATTGCTTTCATAAATATTTATTTGGAGTCAAAGCTTTCAAGTCAAACTTTATTAAAAACATAGTAAAACTAGGTGGGTTCAAATCACTTCAACTTGCAAATATGTATGTAAATAAATATTCATAAATACTTCGAAATCCATAAATTAAAAATCATGCTTTAAACAACCCACCATGAATTTCAAGAGCCTTTAAATAGATAAATAGAGGAATTATTTGTAAATCATCAATTCATATATATGAAATTATGTTGCATAAAAATAGAGCAGTAATCATTAGTTTAACAATGATTCATGCTATTAAGTAAAAATAAGAATTTACCATAAGAAAATATTACTTGAAATCAAGATATTTAATTGAAAGAGTTTTTGGACTACATGGGTGGAAGAACCCATGGATAAACACACACATAACTTAGAGTAGAGCTTAAAGAAAATAAATATAATTTATCATATAATCAAAATAATTTAGACATGAGAGTGGAAGGAATACTCTCATTAAAGCCTTACATACCTGGAATCCGAAGCTTTAGTCGGAATCGAAAGACTTAATGAACACTCTTGAGTCCTAACTTTTCTCCCCGCCGGAACATTTTGTGTACTACTCGGAGTATATGAATCACTGGAATAGTATTTCTTCACTACTAAGAACTAAAACTATATTTGAGAATGTGTAAAGAAGTGTATAGAGAGAAGACTTGCTTGAGAAAGCTTGATGAATAAAATGAGGAAATAAGGTGGGTATTTATAGGTGGGAAAGAGAGACCTAACAATAAATAAAATAATTATAAAGAAAAATCTGAAAATTTAATAGAATATATTGATGTCATGGATGATATTAAATGGAGGACAATTTATGTCATGAGTGATGTCAAATGTATCTAGATCTTTCCATGGTAGGTGAAATGAGTTATCTTTGACAGAATACTCCTTTTCAGAGATGAGTTTGAATAGGTTAAATTCCTTATTAGGATTTGGTGTCTTCATAAGAATTGTAGATATAGAAGTCTAGTTTTATGTCGTTCAAGAATCAACCAATTTGGATAATCATACAGTAAGAAATGATTTTTCTTTTATAAACACTCCTTTCCATCACAACATTTTGTCTTACAATAATTAATTTATTTGACCTACTTAACATCCGAAACATAAAATATGGTCTTCACAAGAGTTTTAGGTAACGATCTTGTGGTTACTCAGAAATTTGAATCACCCAATTTGGATATTCCTATGAAAAGTTATGCCCAACATACAGAGGCTGTATCATATTTAGGCGAAAATTAAAACATCGTATACAATGTTTTTAGGGGATGTTACATTATCTCCCCCTTGGGAACATTCGTCCTCGAATGAGGAAAGACTTAGCTTGAGTAGAGTCGAGTGTAAACCAACAACCTATCATTAATGCAATAGTGTAATTTAAAACATCGTTTAAAACATATTTTATAATTTTGCAAGCATATGACAAGAAACGTTGAGATGCAAAGATTTCAAGTAATTGAGCAAGGACAACTTAATACCTTAGGTTTGGGTAGAGGAGAAAAGATGAGGGTATCTCTTAATCATATCCGCTTCCGCTTCCCATGTTGCACTTTCTATTTATTGATTCCTCCAAAGGACTTTAACAGATGCAACTTCTTTGTTCTTCAATCTCTTAACTTGCCGATCCAAAATTTCCACAGGAACTTCTTCATAGGTCAAGTTTTCTTCAATATTCACTACTCCCATAGGTACAATGGAACTAGGATCACCCACACTTTTTTTCAACATAGACACGTGAAACACCGGATGAACCATGGCCATTTCTAATGGTAATTCCAACTCATATGCAACCTTACCAACACGTCTCACGATTCTATAAGGCCCTACATACCTAGGGCTCAATTTACCTTTCTTACCAAATCAAACCACACCTTTCATGGGTGAAACCTTCAGATACACCCAATCATCCACATTAAACTCAAGATCCCTTCTTCTAGTGTCAGAATAGGACTTTTGACGACTTTGAGCCATCTTCAACCTTTCTCTAATGATCTTCACCTTCTCTAAAGCATCAAGTACCAAATCGGGGCCCAACAAGGTCATCTCACCTACTTTAAACCAACCAACCGGTTATCTACATCGTCTCCCATACAAAGCCTCAAACGGCGCCATGTTAATACTTGAGTGGTAACTATTATTATAGGCAAACTCGATGAGAGGTAGATGATCATCCCAATTCCCTTTAAACTCCAACACACAAGCCCTTAACATAACCTCTAGTATTTGAATCGTCCTTTTGGCTTGCCCATCCGTTTGAGGATGGAATGTTGTGCTCAACTTTACCTCAGTACCGAGGCCTTTTTGAATTGATCTCCAGAAGTGAGAAGTGAATTAGGTACCACGATCCGAAATAATGGATAATGGCACACCATGCAACCTCACCAACTCCCGAATATACAACTTGGCATAGTCTTCGGCACTATAGGAAGTTTTAACCGGTAGGAAGTGAGCTGACTTAGTCATTCTATCAACAATTACCCAAATCGAGTCATGACGCTTCTGGGTATGAGGCAAACCCACTGCAAAATCCATATTCACATCTTCCCACTTCCAAGTTGAGATTTTAATGTCTTGGGCTAGGCCACCCAGCCTTTGATGTTCGGCCTTCACTTGTTGGCAATTCGTACATTCGGACACAAACCTTGCTATGTCCTTCTTCATGCCACCCACCAATATAACTCCTTTAAGTCTTGGTACATTTTCATTGAATCGGGATGAATGGAGTATGTAGAATTATGAGCCTCTATCATGATCAAACTCCTTAGGCCATCAATATTTGGAACACATATTCGACCTTGATAGTATAGTACCCCATATCCCCCTTGGGAAAAGACCTCTATCTTCTTTTCCTTTACCAACTTCTTTAACTCGATAAACTTTGGGTCAAGATCTTGCTTGGATTTAACATCAGCCACCAAAGAGGATTCAGACCTATTTTGAACAACCATACCCCCATTATTAGTACCTCACAACTTCACCGCTAATCTAGCCAATCGGTGAACATCTTTCACCAACTCCCTTTTACTTTTGTCCACATGGGCAACACTCCCCATAGACACTCTACTAAGTGCATCAGCAACCACATTAGCTTTACCTGGATGATAGTGCACACTCATGTCATAGTCCTTAAGGAGTTCTAGCCACCTCCTTTGCCTTAGTTTAAGGTCCTTTTGGGTGAAAACATATTGAAGACTCTTATGATCAGTATACACATCCACATGCACCCCATAGAGGTAATGCCTCCAAATCTTCAGAGCAAAAACAATGGCCGCCAATACAAGGTCATGGGTAGGGTAGTTACGCTCATGCACCTTTAATTGCCTAGAAGCATAGGCTATGACCTTGCCGTTTTGCATTAAGACACAACCTAAACCAATCTTTGAAGCATCACAATAAACTACAAACCCCTCTAATCCTTCTGGGAGAGTCAAAATAGGAGCAGAGGTAAGTCGATCTTTTAAGGTCTGGAAACTCTTCTCACACTCATCTGTCCATATGAATTTGGATTTCTTTTGGGTCAATTTTGTCATAGGAGATGAGATGGAAGAAAAGCCTTTGACGAACCTTCTATAGTACTCGGCTAGACCTAAGAAGCTCCTAATGTCCTAAGGAGATAATGGTCTAGGCTAATTTTTGACTGCCTCTATTTTCTTAGGATCAACCTTGATCCCATCACCGGACACTACGTGACCAAGAAATGCTACCTCCTTTAACCAAAATTCACACTTACTAAATTTTGCAAATAATTGTCTATCCCTCAAAGTTTGAAGCACAACTCTTAAGTGATTTTTATGTTCTTCCTCACCCCGAGAGTAAATCAAAATATCATCAATGAAAACCACTATAAAAGTATCAAGGTAAGGTTTGAACACCCTATTCATCAAGTCCATGAACACCGCCGGTGCATTCGTTAACCCAAAACTCATCACCAAAAACTCATAGTGACCATACCTTGTTCGGAAGGCCATTTTGGGAATGTCACATTCCCTCACCCGTAGTTGGTGATAGCCAGACTGAAGGTCGATCTTGGAGAAGTGACTTGCCCCTTGCAATTGATCAAACAAGTCATCTATTCTAGGGAGTGGGTACTTGTTCTTAATGGTCATCTTATTTAATTGACGATAGTTTATGCACATTTGAAGCGATCCATCCTTGTTTCTCACAAATAACACAGGAGCACCCCATGGTGAAATACTTGGTCTTATGAACCCCTTCTCTAACAAGTCCTTTGACTGTTCCTTCAACTCTTTTAATTCTGCCGGGGCCATACGGTAAGGAGGAATAGAGATAGGTTGGGTATCAGGTAGAAGATCGATACCAAAATCAACTTCCCTTTCGGGAGGGACACCAGGAAGGTCTTCAGGAAAGACATCGGGGAATTCATTGACTATAGGAACCGACTCAAGAGGAGGACTTTTGGAGTTGACATCCCTAACCCTCACAATGTGGTAAATACATCCCTTAGAAATTATTTTACGGGCCTTAATATAAGAAATAAACTTCACCACCGAATTATGAACCTGCCATTCAATAACAGGCTCATTTGGAAATGGGAATTTGACTCGACGATTCCTACAATCTATGGAAGCATAAGATGCATGTAACCAATCCATCCCAAGAATGACATCAAAATCTATCATGTCAAGCTCAATGAGATCACAAGGAATAACTTTATGCAAGATAGACACAAAGCAACCCCTATAGACCTTTCTAGCAATAACTGACTCACCAACGGGGGTAGACACCAAATAGGGCTCTAATAACATTTCAGGTAAAACATTAAATCTATTAGCAAGGAATGGAGTAACAAAAGATAAATTTGTACCCGAATCTAATAGTGCATACACATCAAAAGAAAAGACCTTTAACATACCGGTAATGACATTGGGTGCATCCTCAACCTCTTGTCTCCCATGCAAGGCGTAAAAGCGGTTGGTGCATTGGACACCTCCTTGGACTTGTTGACCATGAGCAATTTGTCCTTGAGTCCTACCACCACCATCTCTACAATCCTTAGCATGGTGGCCCAGCTTGCCACACTTAAAGCATGTATTGGAGCCAGCTAAGCATTCCCTTTTGTGAGTCCTTCCACACTTCTTGCAAGCAGGGAAAGTTTGAGTAGCAACATTCTCTCTTGGAATCATTGGTTTACCACTCTTGTCCTTGTTGAACCTTGGAGGAGTAGTATTGGTGGAACCTTGTCCCATAAATTGTTGCCCACCTTGGCCTTTTCCATTGTTACCATAATCGGACCTTTGAGGGTTAAACCCTCCACCATCCACTCTAGCCTTTTTGAACCCCCTTAATCTCTCTCTAAGCTTCTCTTCTTCAATTTGTTCTGCGTAATTCATTAACCAAGAGATATCCATCTCCTTGATCAATATGGCCGGTTTGCACTCCTTGGACACCAAACTTGACATACCAGAAATAAACTTGCTCATCCTAGCTCTTGGGTCGGAGACCATGAAGGGAGCATAGTTGGACAACTTAGTTAATTTGAGAGCATACTTCCTCACGCTCATACTCCCTTGACGGAGGTTGATGAACTCCTGAATTTTGGCCTCCCTTAGCTCCAATGGGAAGAAGCAGTCTAGGAAGGAACCTTTGAAATCTTCCCATCCTATCAACCCTATTTCTTCATCCCTCTCAATAACCCATTGTTCATACCACGCTCGAGCCACACCTTTAAGTTTATAGGCTACTAGCTTGGCCTTCTCATTTGGTGTCACACCCATGATAGCCACAATCCGATACACCTAATTAATGAACTCCATAGGATCCTCATCTAGTTTAGAACTATCGAACTCGGGTGGATTCATCCTTTGGAAATCTCGAATCCTAGAGGCTGGATTTTGCATTTGGGGAGGAGGAACACCTAGATTCCCTTGTTTAGCTATGACTTGGGCTAACAAAGTAATAACACTGCAAAACTCGGCATGGGTTACCCTGTCCTCATGATGTTGGGCATTAGGAATCGGAGGAGTTTGGTCCTCATCGTCAATCCTTGCTCTTCGAGGTAGTCTTCCACGAGTCATTATCTAGAGAACACAAAATGGGTCGTTAGTTAAAGGAAAGCTTAGGACACTCTAAGGCACGACATGAATTTGAAAGAAGTGAAAATTTTACTAAACGCCTCATAGTCTCTTATTCATAATTGTGGCGCGCTTCACAACCATGAACAAAAACCTATTCGACGCGGTATGTTGGACTTCCAAGGATCATTCAAAACCTCGGGCTCTGATACCAAGTTTGTCACGACCCAAGCCTAGGGTTTAGACGTGACATGGCAAATGAGGAACCCAAAAGTACCTCAAACAAGCCTCTTAGCATTCTTTTAGCCTTTCATAGGTAATGATGATAAATAAATAAGCAGAAATCATAATAGTAAATCTTCAACTTACATATGTCCAACAATACCTCTAACTATTAGATTTAATGGGGCTAAGACAAGTCCCTAGCTCACCCTTAATTATAATAGAAGAAATGCCATTGTAAAATATCTTAACATATCATAAGCTAGAAAGATAAAGGAGTATTATTCCCGGAACATAGGAACTCACCAAAAGTAGTCTTCAATGGAATATCAACTAGCCACGTGGAGGAGAACGAGGAGGAGCACTGATCCCTACATGGTGATATCATGTAGGCAAAAGAGTATGCATTAGTACTTTGAATGTACTAAGTATGTAAGGATGCATGAACATTGAGGAAAACATTAAAACATTTATGTAATATGGAACATAATTTAATGTATGCATAATAAATCATATATATATCCTTTAAAACATTCATTTTGTGGGAAATTAACCATAACCGACATTTAAGACCATGTGAGCTATTACATGGAATCCAACATAACCCCCTACGTTAGCCGGGGAGACTACTTACCAGGTAGAACTCCGTCAACTTCATTCATTTCTTTAACATTAACTTTAAGGGCTATTTATGGATCCATTATCCTAAGCCTACAAGGGCTCCTATGTTGGCACATAGTTAATGAGACAAGGGATTGCTACTAGGATTCCCTTACCGAATCCCACCTCAATGCCTCATTCGGTGCTAAGTCAATCCCACGGAATAGTTTAATACTTCAAAATATTCATAGCATATAACTTGAGAATTTAAATATCTTGTTCGATAGAATAGCTCATTAAAATATTTGATAATTCAAATATGCAAAAATTGTCCTTATTGCATAAAGAATCCATCATTCATATCATTTCATCATTCTTTCATTTCATAAGACTCCCTTTTTTATCATAGATATTGCTTTCATAAATATTTATTTGGAGTCAAAGCTTTCTAGTCAAACTTTATTAAAAACATAGTAAAACTAGGTGGGTTCAAATCACTTCAACTTGAAAATATGTATGTAAATAAATATTCATAAATACTTTGAAATCTATAAATTAAAAATCATGCTTTAAACAACCCACCATGAATTTCAAGAGCCTTTAAATAGATAAATAGAGGAATTACTTGTAAACCATCAATTCATATATATGAAAATATGTTGCATCAAAATAGAGCAGTAATCATTCGTTTAACAATGATTCATACTATTAAGTAAAAATAAGAATTTACCATAAGAAAATATTACTTGAAATCAAGATATTTAATTGAAAAAGTTTTTGGACTACATGGGTGGAAGAACCCATGGATAAACACACACATAACTTAGAGTAGAGTTTAAAGAAAATAAATATAATTTATCATATAATCAAAATAATTTAGACATAAGAGTGGAAGGAATACTCTCATTAAAGCCTTACATACCTGGAATCCGAAGCTTTAGTCGGAACCAAAAGACTTAATGAACACTCTTGAGTCCTAACTTTTCTCCCCGCCAGAATATTTTGTGTACTACTCGGAGTATATGAATCACTGGAATAGTATTTCTTCACTAATGAGAACTAAAACTATATTTGAGAATGTGTAAAGAAGTGTATAGAGAGAAGACTTGCTTGAGAAAGCTTGATGAATAAAATGAGGAAATAAGGTGGGTATTTATAGGTGGGAAAGAGAGACCTAACAATAAATAAAATAATTATAAAGAAAAATATGAAAATTTAATGGAATATATTGATGTCATGGATGATGTTAAATGGAGGACAATTTATGTCATGAGTGATGTCAAATGTATCTAGATCTTTCCATGGTAGGTGAAATGAGTTATCTTTGACAGAATACTCCTTTTCGGAGCTGTGTTTGAATAGGATAAATTCCTTATTAGGATTTGGTGTCTTCATAAGAATTGTAGATATAGAAGTCTAGTTTTATGTCGTTCAAGAATCAACCAATTTGGATAATCCTACAGTAAGATATGATTTTTCTTCTATAAACACTCCTTTCCGTCACAACATTCTATCTTATAATAATTAATTTATTTGACTAACTTAACTTCCGAAACGTAAAATATGGTCTTCATAAGAGTTGTAGGTAACGATCATATGGTTACTCAGAAATTTGAATCACCCAATTTGGATATCCCTATGAAAGGTTATTCCCAAAATACAGAGGTTGTATCATATTTAGGCGAGAACTAAAACATGGTATACAATATTTTTAGGGGATGTTACATATATGAAGTGCGGGGATAATTCTATTCCCAGAATTCCTAGTATTCCTCTTAACTCCTATCCACTGTTCAGCATTAGAGTTTCTGTGAAGATTAAGTATTGCCTAGTAGGGCTTCTATGTGTCAGAATATAATGTATGGGAAGCTATCTTTCATTCCCAGTGAGATGTATTTGATACGAAAATGATATTACGATTCCATAGTGGTTCACTGAGCCCCATGAAGGTCCGGGTACGAAATATTATATGAAGATCACCTGAAGGAAAGTACACACTATATAGAGCTTATTCTTTTTCTTCTTTTGGCATATCTTAGCTATAAGTTAAACATGATACGATCTCTGAGGTAATGATCTAGCTTGTATATGGTTACTTACTACTCTGCTTGTGCATATGGTTTACATATCCTTACCGAGTCCCATAGAGGGTCGGGTATGACCGAAGTCCCAAAAAGGGGCCGGGTATGATATAAGATGATATAAATATTCACCGAGTCTCAACAAGGGCCGAGTATGACTGAGCCCCACCAAGGGCCGGGTATGCTATGTGAATGCAATGATAAGACAGCATGATTGCAGACCGAGTCTCATTAATGGGCCGGTTATGGTATATTTATGCTTATGATGACATAAAGATAAATTTGTAACACCGAGTCCCCGAGCGGGCTAGATACGGTATGTGATAGTGGTATACATGACTTTATTTTGTAAGGTGCAAGTATAGTACCCTATTAAATGTTATACTTGGTTTCCTGCATCCTTGGTTCAGTTGTTATCTTAGTTATGTTATGCTTATATACTCAGTACATATATCGTACTGACCCCCCTTTCTTTGGGGGGGCTGTGTTTCATGCCCGCAGGTACAATACAAATTTTGGGAGTCCACCAGCTCAGGGTTCCACTCAATAAGTTTAGAAGAAGCTCTATTGATTCGGAGCCAAGTTTTGGTACCAAACCACCGATGTATATATTTGGTTACACAGGGGTAAGGCGGGGGCCCTGTCCCACCATATATTGTCGTTCCTATTCTTAGAGGTCTGTAGACATGTATGTGTGGGTTGTTTATGAGTTTATTTCGGCTGTGCCTATATGGCACGTTGTAAATGTTTTTACGTTATGGAAGTCTTGTTGGCTTGCATTCTCTTTCATGATACGATATGAATGAAAGAGGCCACACGTACGCGAAAAAGTTTTAACTCATTGGAGTTCTCATGAGTAGTATTGCTTGCTCATAGTTCAATTTGACTACAGTTGAAAAATATGTATACGGGGGTCTAGGTCGGACCCTAGTCGCTGCCCACGAGGTTGGGTCGTGACATTTATCAATGAAAATAATAAAAGTCATCATCTTTACTCAAAACATGTGTAAAAATATTCATGAACATCAAATCAATTAGGATTCATGGGAAAGTAGCCATGAACAATAATTCCAATAATATGAGAGATAACAATAATAATAGTATTAATGCATAAATATATCAAACTCAATAAAAGAAGAATTAATTTATTTAGAATTCAAAATTTGGATAAAACCCAACTATAACTCAATTATAATAAATTTAAATATTGGGCGCATGGACGAACTCAATCCAATGCTATGAAAGCCTTACATACCTTAAATCCGAAGGTTTACTCCGAATTGGAACACTCTTGGACCCCTAGCCTTTTCTTCTCGTCGGAGCATTTTGTGTACTACCCGGAGTATAAGAATCACCGGAGTAGTATTTTTATACTACTAAAACTAAAACTATATTTGAGAAGAAGTATATAGAGAGAAGAAATGCTTAAGAAAGCTTGATGAATAAAATGAGGAAATAAGGTGGGTATTTATAGGTGGGAAAGAGGGACCTAACAATAAATAAAATAATTATAAAGAAAATCTGAAAATTTAATGGAATATATTGATGTCATGGATGATGTTAAATGGAAGACAATTTATGTCATGAATGATGTCAAATGTATCTAGATCTTTCCATGGTAGGTAAGATGAGTTCTTTTTAACAGAATACTCTTTTTTTTTGGAGCTGCGTTTGAATAAGATAAATTCCTTATTAGGATTTGGTGTCTTCATACGAATTATAGATATGGAAGTCTAGATTCATATCATTCAATAATCAACTAATTTGGAGCAACCTACAGTGAGATATGAATTTTCTTCTATAAACACTCAATTCCATCACAACACTATATCTTGCAAAGATTAATTTATTTGATCTACTTATACTCCGAATCTTAAGATATGTGCTCATGAAAGTTGTAGGTAATGATGTTATGGTTACTTAGAAATTTGAATCACCTAATTTGGACCAACCTATGAAAAGCTATGTCCAAAATACAGAGGTTGTATTATTTTCATCGAGAATTGAAATACCGACATACAACATTTTAGGGGTTGTTACAATATCTCCCCCTTGGGATCATTCGTCCTCGAATGAAGATGAAAATAGGAGACATAAAGAATGAATATCATCAATACATCAATTTCTCAAAAACTCCAATACTCAAAAGGTCAATGACTCAAACTCAAGAATAAACATCGACTCAAAGATAGAAGTAAGGAATATTACCTTAAATATCATCATCAGAAGGCACAAATAGATGAGGATAGTTAGCCTTCATATCTTCTTCAGCTTCCCATGTAGCCTCTTCAACAAATTGATTTCGCCATAGGACTTTGACAGATGCCACTTCCTTAGTTCTTAATTTAAGAACCTGACGATCAAGAATTTGAACTAGAATCTCTTCATAACTCAAACTCTCTTTCACCCCAATGCTCTCAGCTGGGACAACAAGTGAAGGATCTCCCAAACACTTCTTAATCATAGAAATGTGAAACACGGGATGAATAACAGCTAATTCTGGGGGCAACTCCAATTCATAGGCTACGTTACCTACCCTCCTCATAATCTGATAAGGACCAATGTAGCGGGGACTAAGCTTCCCTTTCTTTCCAAATCTCATCACACCCTTCATGGGTGAAACTTTCAAGTATACCCAATCGTACACTTCAAATTCCAAATCTCTTCTTCTAACATCAGTGTAGGATTTTTGGCGACTTTGAGCAGTCCTCAACCTCTCTTGTATGGTTTTCACCTTCTCCATAGCTTGGTGAACCAAGTCTGGTCCAATCAACTCAGCTTCACCAACTTCAAACCAACCAATTGGTGATCTACATCTCCTCCCATACAGAGCTTTATAAGGGGCCATTTGAATACTCGAATGGAAACTATTACTGTATGAAAACTCAATAAGAGGTAAATGATCATCCTAATTACCTTTGAAGTCAATGACATAGGCTCTTAACATATCCTCCAAAGTCTGTATCGTACGCTCTGCCTGGCCATCTTTTTGCGGATGAAAAGCAGTACTAAGGTTCACTCTTGAACCCAAGCCCTTCTGAAATGACTTCCAAAACTGAGCAGTAAATTGAGCTCCCCTATCAGAGATGATAGAAAAAGGAACTCCATGCAGTCTAACAATCTCTCTAAGATACAGATTGGCATAATCCTCTACAGTATTTGTAGTCTTAACCGGCAAGAAATGGGCCGATTTGGTCATCTTATCCACAATCACCCAAATAGAGTCATATTGTTTGTGGGTTCTTGGTAAACCGGTAATGAAGTCCATATTGATCATTACCCACTTACATTCCGGGATCTCTATATTCTGAGCCACTCCACAAGGCCTTTGGTGCTCAACTTTAACTTGTTGGCAATTTGGGCACTTGGACATAAACTCTGCTATATCTCTCTTCATTCCACTCCACCAGTATACTTCTCTCAAGTCATGATACATCTTTGTTGAACCTGGATGGATGGAATACTTAGAATTATGGGCTTCTTTCATGATTCTCTTTCGAATACCATCAATACTTGGAACACATAATCTTTCTTGATATCTCAACACTCCATCTCCCCCTTTGGTAAAAGCCATTACCTTCTGCTTGTGAACCTCATCCTTCAATTGAAGAAGAATGGGATCCTGATCTTGATTTTCTTTCACCTCTGCAACTAGAGATGATTCATCTCCATTTTGTACTATTATACCACCCTCACTAGAGTCAATAAGTTGAACTCCCAAATGCGCAAGTCTATGCACTTCCTTTGCCAACTCCTTCTTTTCCTCCTCCACATGGGTTGTACTCCCCATAGATAACCTGCTAAGATCATCAGCAACTACATTTGCTTTACCTGGGTGGTAGAGAATGCTCATGTCATAATCCTTGAGCAACTCTAGCCATCTCCTCTACCTCAAATTCAGCTCCTTCTGGCTGAATACATACTGTAAGCTCTTATGATCTGTGAACACATCCACATGTACACCATAAAGATAGTGACGCTAGATCTTAAGAGCAAATACCACAGCTACCAACTCAAGGTCATGAGTGGGGTAGTTTCTCTCATGAGTCTTAAACTGCCCGGAGGCATAGGCAATGACCTTACCTTTCTGCATCAATACACATCCCAACCTAACTCTTGAAGCATCACAATAGATTACAAAACCATCAGTTCCTTCGGGTAGGGATAGTACTGGAGCAGTAGTCAATCTAGCTTTCAACTCTTGAAAACTTTTCTCACAAGCATCATACCATTGAAACTTAGCCTTCTTCTGAGTCAGCTTACTCAATGGTGAGGATATGGATGAAAATCCCTCAAGAAACCTCCTGTAGTAACCAGCCAAACCTAAGAAACTCCTTATGTCAGTTGGAGAGGTGGGTCGGGGACAGTTCTTAACTGTCTCAATCTTTTGAGTATCAACTTGGATTCCTTCCCCAGATATAATATAGCCTAGGAATGCTACAGACTCAAGCCAAAACTCACACTTTGAAAACTCAGCATACAACTCCTCCTCCTTAAGAGTTTGAAGGACAATCCTAAGGTGATTAGCATGCTCACTCTTACTTCTAGAGTAGACCAAAATATCATCGATGAAGACAATTATAAACATATCTAGGTATGGCTTGAATACTCGGTTCATGAGGTCCATAAAAGCTGGTGGAGCATTTGTCAATCTAAAGGACATAACAAAAAACTCAAAATGACCATAGCGGGTTCAAAAAACCGTCTTCGGAATGTCACATTCTCTCACTTTTAACTGGTGATAGCCTGATCTGAGGTCTATCTTAGAGAAGCATGTGGCACCCTGAAGTTGGTCAAATAAATCATCTATTCTAGGGAGAGGGTACTTGTTTTTAATGGTAACCTTATTTAGTTGTCGGTAATCAATGCACATTCTAAGGGACCCATTTTTCTTTCACACGAATAGGACAGGAGCGCCCCAAGGTGAGACACTTGGCCTAATAAACCCCATATCTAGGAGGTCTTTCAGTTGTTCTTTCAACTCTTTCAACTCAGAAGGAGCCATCCTATAAGGAGGAATGGAGATAGGTTGTGTATCAAGAAGGACATCAATACCAAAGTCTATCTCTCTATCATGAGGGATTCCGGGTAGATCCTTAGGAAAGACTTCAGGAAACTCATTCATAATGGGAACTGAATCAAGAGATAGAGTCTGATCATTAATATTTTTGACTCGAACTATATGATATATACATCCCTTAGAGATTAATTTTCTGGCCTTAAGGTAGGAAATAAATTTACCCCTAGGCACTATAGAATTCCCCTTCCACTCTAAGATAGGCTCGTTTGGAAATTGAAACTTGACAATTCGGGTTCTACAATCAACTGAAGCATAACAAGAATAAAGCCAGTCCATGCCAAGAATTACATAAAAATTAACCATGTCCAACTCAACTAAGTCAGCCATGGTATTCTTATGATAGATTGACATAGTATAATTTCTATAGACCCTCTCAGCTAAGATAGACTCACCAACAGGAGTAGACACGCTGAAAGAGACACTCAGGAAGGATCTCAAATTTACTAGACAAGTAAGGAGTCACAAAAGACAATGTAGCACCCGGATCAAGTAATGCATACACATCAAAAGAAAGGACTCGGAGCATACCAGTAACAACATCGGGTGCATTCTCTTGGTCTTGGCGACTACCCATAGCATACAGACAGTTGGTTCCCCTACCTGCACTTGAAGTTGCACCTCTATGATTACCTCTATTCTATGGAGCTGCAGAAGAAAACTGAGCTCTACTACTTCCATCTCCCTGTCTCTTTGAAGGACACTCATTTTGGAAGTGACCTATCTTTCCACATCCATAGCAAGCATTGGTTCCCGCACGATACTCTCCCAAATGGAGCTTCCCACATCTAGCACATGGTGGTTTCCGTCTAGAACCTTGAGCCATACTTAATTGGGACTGAGAACCCTAAGATCGGAAGATTTGGTGACTTAGCAATCTCTGATCATACCTGGTATTAGGTGTAAAAGCATTTGTTGGGGAAGGTGCATAATTAGAAGACCTTTTCTGAAAGAAAGACTTGTTACCCTTCCCTTGCTTCTGCTTATTCTCATGCCCTGCAGACTTAGCCTTCTTGCTTAGGTGTTCCTCACGGTCCTTTTTATTGTCATCCTCAACCTGCTGAGCATACACCATCAATCTAGAAAAATCCATGTCAAAAATTATTAGCATTGCCTTACATTCTTTCTTTACATGTTTGCCTAGGCCAGAGACAAACTTTCTCATCTTAGACCTCATATGAGGAATCATTTCTAGGCATATTTGGAGAACTGAATAAACTTCAAACTATACTCTTTCACAGTCATATGCTCCTGCTTGAGGTTTACAAACTCCTCAATTTTTGCTTCACGTAACTCTTGGAGAAAGAAGTTATCAAGAAATGTTTTTTCAAACTCATCCCAAAGAGCAGGCTCTGCATCCTCACCTCTACTTTCTTCCCACTGGTTATACCAGATATTTGCCACATCCTTGAGTTGATAAGACACCAACTCAAACCCCTTGATCTCTGTAGCATGCATCACTTTTAGTATCTTCCACATCTCATCAATGAAATTTTAGGGGTCTTCATCAACGTTGGAACCCGTGAAGACCGACAGATTCATTCTCAGAAAATCTCTGATCCTCATGGCAGCAGACGGCTCTTGATAACTAAAGCTAGGAGTTGGTGAACACTGGCTACTATTTCGAGCAGCCACCAACAGGGTGAGCATAGCAATCGCTCCTCGAAAATCTTCCTTAGAAGAAGGAGTGGTCTGAACAGTAGGTACTTGGGGTACCTCAGTAGACCTTGCAGGTCGGCCCCTAGTTCTCTATAGAGGTATCACTGACTGTGGAATCTCAATGCTGGCAGCGTCCCTCTAACTAGCTGAACGTTTAGGATGCATGTCTGAAATGTGTAAACGCACGAATTAGAAAGGAAGCTTTTATATAGTTAAACTCTATCGCACGAACTCAGATTATGAAAGAAGTGAAAAAATTCCTAATGTCCTATAGCTTCCTGATTATAAGTGTGGTGCATGACACACCCATAAACAAGACTCTACTAGACACGGCTTCATAGACACCCTAGGACTCTTGAACTCTATGCTCTGATACCAAGTTTGTCACGCCCCGAGAGGGTACCCTAGGCGTGGCCGGCACTCAAAAACCATTTCTGGCTTCCGAGATAACCACTTGGTCTCATTTCTTATTTATTCATCAGCAGAAGACTTAAGAATACTAATGTGGGCTTGTCATAATCAAAGGAAAAATAGATAATTCTTAGAAGAAGTAGTTTCTAAGGAGAACTACTCCAATTATATCATCAAACTCTATCTATGAAGCCTTTAATACTCTTAGATGGTGCCAATGACATGTCCATGTCTACCTTAAAAGAAATATAATACTCAATAATAATTAAAGGATAAAGAGTTCCTCCGAATACAAGAATGACTCACCAAATAGCTGAAAAATAATGATCTTCAACGAAACACCTGTTGAGGATCTTTAACACTTGTATCTGCATCATAAAATGATGCAGGTCGAATGACGTCAGTACGTGGAATGTACGAGTATGTAAAATGGCAGGAAGGTAAGGACAGATATCAATAAACTTCTCTCAAGAAAACTCAGCTCAAAACTCAACATCATTTCAACATTAATATGTAATACATGTTTAAAATATAATAATAAAAATAATAGAAATAAGCAATGCTTACTCAGTTGGGAGTTTCTCTAACCGACAACCATCACTTATGAGCTAGCGATGATACAACGAAGCGATGTCGTTGCCACATCCATCCAATACCTTGCCAGGGTAAAGGACATCACCATCTTGGATCCATTCATCAAAGTCCTCTTTTTGGGACTAAAGAGGCATAGCCTCCATCCTACGCTGGCTACGTAGTTCTGGGGTTTGAGTCAATTAAACTCTTACCCAACTCGGTGCTCAATACTACTCCCAAAATATGTGCTCATATTAAACTCATCATCTAGTCTCATTGAACTTTAATTTAAATCATCAAACTCATCTCATTTCATGTTCATCAATCATTATACTTCCAAAAACATCATTTACATCTCATCAAAACATCTTGCTCAAAATATCATTTGCTCAAATTCATTCAAACTCAACTCTTTTGCTTTTTGAAAACTCAATAAAATACATATATAGTATTAATTCATATAACTTTCTTTTTTATCAATGAAAATAATAAAAACCATCATCTTTACTCAAAACATGTGTAAAAATATTCATGAACATCAAATCAATTAGGATTCATGGGAAAGTAGCCATGCATAATAATTCCAATAATATGAGAGATAATAATAATAATAGTATTAATGCATAAATATATCAAACTCAATAGAAGAAGAATTAATTTATTTAGAATTCAAGATTTGGATAAAACCCAACTATAACTCAATTATAATAAATTTAAATATTGGGCGCATGGACGAACTCAATCCAATACTATGAAAGCCTTACATACCTTAAATCTGAAGGTTTACTCCGAATTAGAACACTCTTGGACCCCTAGCCTTTTTTTCTCGTCGGAGCATTTTGTGTACTACCCGGAGTATAAGAATCACCGGAGTAGTATTTTTATACTACTAATACTAAAACTATATTTGAGAAGAAGTATATAGAGAGAAGAAATGCTTAAGAAAGCTTGATGAATAAAATGAAGAAATAAGGTGGGTATTTATAGGTGGGAAAGAGGGACCTAACAATAAATAAAATAATTATAAAGAAAATCTGAAAATTTAATGGAATATATTGATGTCATGGATGATGTTAAATGGAAGACAATTTATGTCATGAATGATGTCAAATGTATCTAGATCTTTCCACACACCCGTAGGATCAATAAAAAGTGAAGCGATTAATCCATTTGGAACATATCTAGATTTAGATTGCATTAATAATACTGAAGAAGCTATAGATAAATGGGAAACTTCTTTAAGGATAGCAGTAACAGTAAACAAAACGGATTATGACACCACTAAACACCAATATCTACATAAACTTTCTCCTATCTTATTAAGATCATTATCTATCATTTTTAATACTCCACTCCAGCACTGTTCCGAAGCACCCATTTCTAATATTAAATCATCATTATCTTTTGGTAATTGTAATTTTGGAAAAATTTTACAAATAATTTTAATATCTTTTACTTTTTTCATTAAGACCTTATTACATTCAAAGCTCTTACCCTTTTTTAATAATTCCTGAAATGGCTTTCTTAGTTCAGCCAAATTCTGGATATAATCCGAGGCGTAGTTAAGGATTCCTAAAAAGCTTTGTACTTGCTTTCTATCGACCAATATTTCTGGGAAAATAGATATCTTTTCGACGATATGGCTTTGTAATTTTATGCCATTTCCATCAATTATCAGTCCTAAAAATTCTATCTCATTTTTAATAAGCTTTCTTTATTTTTAGAAAGTGCTAATCCATTTTCTAAGCATAAGTTAGTAAATTTATTTAAGTGTATTAAGTGTTCTTCGAGACTATCGGATAAAACTAAAATATCATCAACGTAAACAAATATATAGTCATAATCTTTCAATATATTATCCATTTTTCTTTGAAATATCTGTGGGGCATTTTTTAATCAAAATGGCATGACTAACCATTCATATTTTCCTTTAGGGTATAAAATGTAGTATAAGGAATACTATCTTTATTCATTTTTATCCGCCAAAATCTACTTTTACAATCAAACTAAAAAAATATCTTTTTGTTAGTAGTTCTATTAATTAGACTTTCTTTATGTGGTAAGAAATATCCATCAAATATAGTTTTATCATTTAACTTTTTATAATTAATGACCATTCTTGGTTTATTTTGTACTATCTCTGCATGGTTTCTAACCATGAAGGCGGGTGAACTATGAGGAGAGTTACTAGGTATTATTATTCCAAGATTTAATAATTTTTTAATCTGTTTTTGAAATTCTTCTTGGTCTTTCGGACTGTATCTCTTTGGTTTTACCCTAATAATTTTATCTTTATATTTCATTTCTAGCTTGGCTTCTATATTATTTTTATCCCAAAATTCTAAGGGATTCTTACAAAAATATTGTTCTAATTTTTGTTTGATCATATCCAAGCTTTCTTCTAATTTATTAAAGGTTATCTGATAATCCAGTAGGGGATATTGCTGATTTATTATATGAGGGTTGTCCTAATCAGTATCATATTGTAGCAATGGAGTGCTTTTTGGAAAAATTGGTTTGGTTTGGTATCCTATACCACCACGCTAGGCTGTGCGGGGTTTAAATTGAATATGTAATCTTTTAGAATAAATAGTTTTAATTTTTTTTACAATAATCGTATGTTGATAAGGAGTCTTAAATTTTATTTGAAATAGAACTCTATCGTATAGTATGCTTTGAAATATTTCTAAAAAGTCATTTTCTAATAGTATATCTTGTCCTGTATTATAAAAATAAAATAAAGGATATTTTATTTAAAAATATCCTAATAGTATAATCGGTTGAACAATGCCTCTAGACATTGTTACAATATTATTTGATATATCTCTTCTTTTGATAATAGGTAATTCTTGATGGTACTCTTTGGGAAATATTTCTGATCTACAGCAACATTTTTTCGATCCATTATCTATATAAGCAGCAAAATATTCTACTTTATAATCTTTGTATGTTATTCCTATAGGAATAAATATACTATAATGACTTGTCATTTTGATATGAATATTATCTTATCATTGTACGTAATTTTGATACCATGATCAAATATATCATATGGTTTTACACTTTCTAGGAAAGTGGTTCCTAGCAGTATTTCTAACATATCATTATATCCTTCTGGTTCAACCAATAGTCTTATAGGTATAGGGTTATCTTTAAATTTTAAAATGGTTTCTATCATATTTTTTTATTTCATGTCTTTTTCCATTAAAATCAGTATAAAGATGATTATCTTTTAGTTTATATTGTTGGAGATGGTTACATAGCCTAAGGCTAATGTAATTTCCACTAGGTCCTGTATCTAATAGGATGTTGATGGGAATAAATTGTATACCATTAAAATATTCTCCTTTTATATTATAATTTTTTATTTTATCTTTTTTTGCTTCTAAGATAGGTTGTCTAACTCTTTCTGATTGTGTTCTTCTTATCATCACTGCAGGGTTTATGACTCGAGTTTCCTTAAAGGATAATCGAGATGTGGAATCTTGTTGATTGTACAAAGGTTTAGATTATAAATATAAATCTAATGGTGTAGCTTCTATTTGTTGTATCTGCATTATACTAGGCATTTGTATCTGACTGACTTCCTCAAATAGATGGGAATAATATATTATCTCTTTTATGACAAAGAAATCTGAATGATGTGTATTAGAAATAGAATATGAGATTACATAGGTTATCAAATAGGGTCTATTGTATTTGTGAAAGAAATCTTTTCTTTTAAGATCTTATATTAAGCTTAAAGTTTTATCAAAGTCTTTATCTAAAAGAATAACTCATTTAAAAGATAAGCTTAGTACATGGTGTGCAGATGCCATATTAGCAAAAGCAACAAAAGGATTAAGAAAAAAAGTAAGTCTATGTTTTGATAATCCTAAAATGCCTATAATAATTGGATGTGAAAGTCCCTATTATTACAAAAAGATTAAAAGAAAATATAAAAAAAAGAAACTCTTTAAGAAAAAAATATTTTAAAAAGAGAAAGGCTAGATATTACAAGAAGAGAGGTTATACACGATATCAAAAACCCTTTTACAAAAGGAATAATAAAAGAAAAAATCCAAAAGAATACAGATGTTACTACTACAAAGAGATAGAATATTATGCCAATAAATGCCCAAAGAAATTTGCTAATAATAAAAAGAAAATAAAAATCGATGAAGATATCGAAGAAATGATAAATTTAGAAGAATTTATACAACTAAATAATTTTGAAGAAGTTGAATCATATGATACAATATTTATATTAACAGATATGAATTATTATTATTCGCCAGAAGAAGACAGTCAAAATGAATAATGAAATAAAAACTGATATAATAGAAGAAATGATAGAACAAGTTGGAGAATATAAATAAGATATTTTGATTGATAAAAGAACATTAAAACAAATACAAAAAGAAAAATTTCTTTAACTAACTACTCAGGATTTGACGTAAAAATACTTGATAGATTCAGATGAAGAAAAAGACAACATTATTTGTTTTATGGATTAAATATCCAGGAAAGAGGACTAGAAGTTTCTGTTACGTCTAATAAAATAATGATTCTTTTATTATCCAAAAAAGATATTCAAGATAAATTACGAAAAATAAAATAGAAATTCGAAATACTCTAGGTTGGATACATATAGGAGCAATCCAGATAATAATAAAATCCACATTTAGAGAAGGATTAGATACCCCAATAGACTTAGCTATTATAGATAATAGGATAATAAACATGAAAGAAGCCTGCTTAGGAATACTATGAGGAAATTTACAATACGGAAAAATTTAATTTAATGTTTATCCTAGAATTTCATACCATCTTCTAGATAAAGACTTTGATAAAACTCTAAGCTTAGTACAAGATTTTAAAAGAAAAGATTTCTTTCATAAATATAATAGACCCTATTCGATAACAAATGTAATCTCATATGCTATTTCTAATACACATCATTCTTATTGATTTGCCATAAAAGAGACAATAGAATATCCCCATCTATTTGAAAAAGTGATTAAGATACAAATGCCTAGTATAACAGATACAAGAAATAGAAGATACGCCGTTAGATTTAGATTTACAATCTACACCTTTGTACAATAAACAAGATTCCACATATCGATTATCCTTTGAGGAAACTCGAGTCATAAACCCTGCAGTGATGATAAGACGACCACAATCAGAAAGAGTTAGACAACCTATCTTAGAAGCAAAAAATGATGAAATAAAAAATTGTAAGATAAAAGGAGAATATTTTAATGGTATACAATTTATTCCCATCAACATCCTATTAGATACAGGACCTAGTGGAAATTATATTAGCCTTAGGCTATGTAACCATCTCCAACAATATAAACTAAAAGATAATCATCTTTATACTGATTCTAATGGAAAAAGACATGAAATAACAAACATGATAGAAACCATTTTAAAATTTAAAGATAACCCTATACCTATAAGACTATTGGTTGAACCAAAAGGATATAATGATATGTTAGAAATACTGCTAGAAACTACTTTCCTAGAAAGTGTAAAACCATATGATATATTTGATCATGGTATCAAAATTACGTACAATGATAAGATAATACTAATATAAAAATGATAAGTCATTATAGTATATATATTCCTATAGGAATAACGAATAAATATTATAAAGAAGAATATTTTGCTGCTTATATAGATAATGGATCGGAAAAATATTGCTGTAGATTAGAAATTTTTCCAAAGAGTACCATCAAGAGTTACCTATTATCAAAGGAAGAGATATATCAAATAATATTGTAACAATGTCTAGAGGCATTGTTCAACCGATTATACTATTAGGATAATTTTTAATAAAATATCCCCCATTTTATTTTTATAATATAGGACAAGATGTACTGTTAGGAAATGACTTTTTAGAAATGTTTTATAGCGTACTGTATGATAGAGTTCATCAGCCTTTATGGTTAGAAATCATGCAGAGATAGTATGAAATAAACTAAGAATAATTATTAATTATAAAAAATTAAATGATAATACTATATTTGATGGATATTTCTTACCACATAAAGAAAGTCTAATTAATAGAAAAACTAACAAAATAATATTTTCTAAGTTTGATTGTAAAAACGGATTTTGGAAGATAAAAATGAATAAAGATAGTATTTATTATACTGCACTTTTTACCCCTCAAGGGCTATATGAATGGTTAGTCATGCCATTTGGATTAAAAAATGCCCCACAGATATTTCAAAGAAAAATGGATAATATCTTTAAAGATTATGACTATATATTTATTTACGTTGATGATATTTTAGTTCTATCCGATAGTCTCGATGAACACTTAATACACTTAAATAAATTTACTAACTTATGCTTAGAAAATAGATTAGCACTTTCTAAAAAGAAAGTAAGATTATTAAAAAATGAGATAGAATTTTTAGGAATGATAATTAATGGAAATTACATAAAATTACAAAGCCATATCGTTGAAAAGATATTTGTTTTTCCAGATAAATTAGTCGATAAAAAGCAAGTACAAAGCTTTTTAGGAATCCTTAACTACGCCTCGGATTATATCCAGAATTTGGCTGAACTAAGAAAGTCATTTCAAGAATTATTAAAAAATGATAAGAGCTTTGAATTTAATGAAGCCTTAATGACAAAAGTAAAAGATATTAAAACTATTTGTAAAAATTTACCAAAATTACAATTACCAAAAGATAATGATAATTTAATTTTAGAAATGAATGTTTTGGAATAGTGCTGGAGCGAAGTATTAAAAAGATAGATTATGATCTTAATAAAAATAAGATAGGAGAAAGTCTATGTAGATACTGTTTTAGAACCTTTTCAGTTACACAAACTAGATATCATATTAATGAAAAAGAATTGTTGGCCATAGTAAAAAAAATTGCTCTTAGAACTGATATACACAAGTAAAGGCTTTTGTTCATAATAATCTTCCATCAAAATCGAAATATAAATAATTTATTAGATGACAAATGCTTTTGTCTGAATACTCTTTTGATATTGAAATTATTCGAACTGACAAAAATATTGCAGTAGATTTTCTCACCAGAGATAGAAAGAATTTAAGACCATCTTCAAGATATTGATAAAGGATTTAAAGATATTCAAACGACAGTTTTGGATATTATCGAAATTGCTAATTTCGATTGTGAACAACTGATTGCTGACAAATTAATCAGCGTATGTGTCCAGATAACGTCCAAAATTGGATATTGCAGTAATATTTATGATATTGTTAATAGCTTGATAAAAGTGCAAAAAGATGATAATATCTTGACAACTACGGAAAAAAAATTAGTATGAAAAAATATCTTTTAGACCCCAATTGCCTCAAAAATGAATTACTTTGGGATATAAAGAAAAATTCGATAAGCTACTTCAAGCCATTGGAGATCAAGAATAGATAATGAGATATTTATTTTCTCTCAAAATTACTCCCATCAAGAACATCGATTTTACGGGGATATATCCTCGAATCAATTACTTGCAAGATTCATCCCATCAAGAAATTAGATACTGGTATGATTTTAGAGCAATAAATTCTATTTATCTTACTTCTCCAAATTTTACAGAAATTAGTAGATTGCCGTCAAGGGTACAAGATTGAGTAAAAAATTGTTATCTCAATAATCCAATAATTACCGTAAAAGATATTTTGGTCCTTAAGTTTATTTCTGTCGGACTAGATTTTCACAAAAAAGAAGATATCCTACCTACCATTTTATGCAAATTGGAAAGGCTGATGATTTTAATATTATAAATAATTTTCAAGAAAAGATATTTCAAAGATTCACCAACAAAGATGTTCATTATAGACGTGCTATTGGATTAAGAATTATGTTACAAAATATGGAACACAGTTTCAAAAAAGGATTTAGAACTTATGGAGGAACCAAAATACATTCCTCTATTTTGATTGCTCCGACAAAGAACACTCTGCCTACAACTAAACGATATATGAAAATAAAGATAGATTTAATTAATAAAGGTATTATTCAGTCCAGCCCTCAGGCTCAGCAACGACTGTGCCAAATTAGAAAGCACGCCAAAGGTACGTGAGAATTTTGCTCTCCAAAAAAGGAGAAGATAATTGAAGATGCTATGTAAATATCTTCCTATTAAAAAATGACAGATGGACGATAGAAGGATGCAAAGAAGATAAGGATGCATTTAGTATAGACTCTTTTGTCATTTTGTAAATGGTGATAGGTGGTCCTACTATCTTGTCTACTCTGAAAGGTGGAAGAAGAATATGAAAAGACAAGGCAAGAAGATATGTATGCAAAAACCAAAGCAAGAAATCAAGGATAGAAGATAAGACAAAGGAGATGATAGCGACAGATATCTAACCGATAGAGACTGATAGCTAACCTTTTGTCATTTTATAATAATATTTAAGAAGATAAGTAAGCATAGAAGATAAAGATGACATTTTTATCATTTTTGTAGAAAAGTCATTTTTATTTAAATGTTTAAGTATAAAGTCATTGTCAATTACTACTAAACAAGAAAATGTAAGTTGAAGTCCGTCTCCTTCATCTATAAAAGGAGACAGTTTGTAAATAAAGGGGGCATCGAGAAATCATCAGCCTTCTTTTTCTTTGTACAAACATCTTCACTATGAATAATAACTAAAAAGTTTGTGAGTATTTTCAGGAGAAATCTTTTATTATTTTTGTTATAATTACTTTTATTTTATAAAAAGAATAGTCTAACCCTTATGCCTTAAAGTAGAAAATGAACTAAGGCTGTGCTGAGTTATGTTGAAGGAACGTTAGAGAAGTTACCTATTTTCAGGTTGGGATTGCAATATTCAGTAAAAGTCTCGACGGATATCTGGTGTAATTTTGGTCAAAACGGGTCAGGTATGAAAGTGTGTTGGACTCTTGACATTTTATTCAAGTTAAGATATTATACTATTATAATATGTCGTTGCTCTGGAAAATTACTCTAATTCAAAAATTATGTTAATTTTAGACATAACATATTCCTCCTTAGGAGGCTTTATTTTGCTTGTTAAACAAGATGATAATGTTATTAGATATGAAAATATACCTACCCGGATACTTGACTTATCGAATCAATGATTTTCTGGCCACCCTAGGTTGCCTTCATGGCCTAGCTATTAGATCCACATATAGCGTATGTATGACCCGCCTAGAGGGGTAGAGTCTACCTTGGCAAGTAGATTCCCCTTTTTCTTCGTTGTATGGAGAGACAAAGGGATTCCATGTTATAGCTCGCATGGTCTTATTGTCGGTTATGGTTCCTATCCCACATATGTATGATTTCTTATGCATGCTATGATTTTAAAGTATGCTTTTTAAATGTTTTGGTCAATATGATTTTTTTTGTTATGTCTTTACTTACCTCATCTTATCATGTGATTTACTTGACCATTACATTCCATGATTTATGTTGCATGTCACGTCCTCATACTTAGTACATTCCAACGTACTAATGCATACTTTTTGCCTACATTGTCTCATAATGTAGGAGTTGAGATTGAAGATCATACTCATCTACGTGGCTAGTTAAGCATTCTAATCCGACGGTGTTTGTGGTGAGTCCTCATTTATTGGGGACTAGTCATCGAGTTATTTATTATTTCAAAGAATTTTGTTATGTTTCATATTGAGGTGAGATAGGGACATGTATTAGCCCCTGCCCATATTCATGAGTAGAGGAATAAGAATCACTTAAGGGTTGTACCTCAAACATTGAAGGATAGGAAATTGGTTGCAAAATTTAGTAAGTGCAAATTTTGGTTGAAGGAGGTGGCATTTCTTGCTCACATAGTGTCCGGTGATGGGATCAAGATTGATTCTAAGAAAGCGAAGGAGGTAAACAATTGGCCTAGACCATTGTCTCCTTCGGACATTAGGATCTTATTAGGTTTAGCCAAGTACTATAGAATGTTCATCGAAGAGTTTTATTTTATCTCATGTCCTACGAAGAAATTGACCCAAAAGAAAGAGAAATTCATATGGATGAATAAGTGTGAAAAGAGTTTCCAAACATTGAATGATCAACTTACCTCTACTCTTATTTTGACTCTATAGGAAAGATTAGAAGTGTTTGTAGTCTATTGGGATGCATCAAAGATTGGTTTGAGTTGTGTCTTAATGTAAAATGGTAAGGTGATAGCCATTCTTCTAGGCAATTAAAAGTGCATGAGCGTAACCACCATACCCATGATCTTGAGTTGGCGGCTGTTTTTTAGCTTTAAAGATTTGATGGCACTACCTATATGGAGTATATATGATGTGTATACCGATCATAAAAGCCTTCAATATGTGTTCACCCAAAAGCACCTTAATTTAAGGCAAATGAAGTGGCTAGAATTCCTCAAGAACTATGACATGAATGTGCACTACTATTCGGGTAAAGTCAATATGGTTGTCGATGCACTTAGTAGGGTGTTTATGGGGAGTATGGCCCAAGTTGAAGGAGGGAAGAGAGAGTTGGTGAAGTATGTTAACTGGTTGGCTAGATTAGGGGTGAAATTGAGTGGAACCGATGGTGCTGGTATGGTTGTTCATAATGGGTCCAAATCCTCTTTGGTCGTAGATGTTAAGTCAAAGCAGGAACTTGACCCGACAATAGTGGTGTTAAAGAAGTAGGTGAAGGAAAAGAAAGTAGAGGTCTTTTCACAAGGATGAGATGGGGTGTTATACTACCAAGGTCGGTTATGTGTTCTGGATGCTGAAGATTTAATTAGTTTGATCTTGTTGGAGGCTCATAATTCTTCATACTCTATTCCACCTGGTTCGACAAAAATGTACTGAGACATAAAATAGTTCTATTGGAGGGTTGGCGTGAACAAATACATAGCCAGATTCGTGTCCAAATGTATGAATTGCCAACAAGTCAAGGTCGAACACCAAACACCGAGTAGCCTATCCAAAGACATTAAAATCCCCACTTGATAATGGGAATATGTGTATATGGATTTTATAGTAGGGTTGCCTCATACACGAAAGCGTCATGATTTGGTTTGGGCATTTATTTTTAGAATGACTAAGTCGGCTCACTTCCTACCGGTCAAGACTTCTTATAGTGCCAAAGACTATGCCAAGTTATATATTCAAGAGTTGGTGAGGTTGCATGGTTTGCCATTGTCAATCATTTCGTATTGCAATACCCAATTCACCTCTCAGTTTTGGAGATCATTTCAAAAGGGCCTCCATACTAAGGTTAAGCTAAGAACCATAATCCATCCTTAAATCGATAGGCAAGCTAAAAGGATAATTCAAATACGAGAGGATATGCTAAGGGCGTGTGTGTTAGAGTTAAAAGGAAATTGGGATGATAATCCATAGCTCATTGAATTTTCATATAATAATAGCTACCACTCTAGTATCGAGATGACGCCATTTTAGGCTTTGTATAGGTCCCTGGTTGGGTTGTTTGAAGTAGATGAGATGACCTTGTTAGTTCTTAATTTGGTACTTGATGCTCTAGAGAATTTGAAGGTCATTGGAGAAAGGTTGAAGATGGCTCAAAGTCGTCAAAAGTCATATTCCTATATTAGGAGAAGAGATCTTGAGTTTAATATGGAGGATTGGGTGTATTTGAAGGATTCATCCATGAAAGGTGTGGTTTATTTTGGTGAAAAATGGAAATTGGGACCTAGATATGTAGGGCCTTATATATTCATAAAGTAGGTTAGCAAAGTTGACTATGAATTGGAGTTACCTATAGAAATGGCCATGGTTAATTCGGTGTTCTGTGTGTCTATAGTGTGGAAGTGCGTGGGAGATCCAGGTCCATTATGCTTATAGAGATAGTGAATGTTGAGTACACTTTGACCTATGAAGAGGTTGTGGTTGAAGTTTCCGACCGCCAAATCAAGAGATTGAGGAACAAAGAAGTTGCATGTGTTAAAGTCGTTTGGAGGACTCAACAAGTTCAAAGTGCTACATGGGAAATGGAAGCAGATATGATGAAACGTTACCCTCATCTCTTTCAGTCTACTCAAGCCTAAGGTACTAATTACTTCATGCTCAAGGAGGAATTTTTAGAAAGATGCAGAAACTGACAGTAGGAGATGACCAAGGAAGCCATCACGGGTCATGGTATGAATCAAGGACCGTAGAGAGAAACCGTGGTAGAGATTCAGAGACTCAAATTGTAGGTGAAAAACCATGATGGAGGATCATAGATTGTGGTGACCATGGTTTGTGAAGCCCTCCATTGTGAACCATCCCTAACACATTTAGTAATTTTCCCAAGGCAGGGTCCATGGATGACTACCATGGATCATGGAACCCTACATAGACCGTGGTGTGTCCTCGAGGTGGACACCCTACAAGTCCACTAGCAAACCTACACCACGGCCACATTTCACGGCCTTCAATGCACTTCACAGACCTTGAAGTGTCACTGTCATGAAACTTTAAAGACCCAACCTGTAGGCCTTCCAAGCATTTTTTCCAAGTCCCTCACCAAGGGACCCCACCACGGGCCATGGTGAGCACTATGGACCATACAGTATCTCTGTGAATCCCATTCTGATCAGATTTCAAAAGGGGTATTTTAGTCTTTTCCTGTATTTTATGTCAAAATAGTATTGTTTTAGATGCAGAATCCTTCTATCTAAAGACCCTAAAACCTTGAAAATTCTCATTATGAATACTTAAGACTCAAAATACTAAATTCCCCTCATCTCAAGCTCTCCCAAGAACTTCTAGGCAAGCCTCGGGTTTCTATCACAAGGCATTTCAAGTCTCCTTCTTCTTCAAGTTTCCATAAGGATTTTGTGTCCCTAGGGTATGTGAGTTTCCATCCATGGGTCCTTCCACCCATGGAGACAAAAAGTTCTTCTCAACTTGATATTTTAAGTCTATTGATGAATTTTGATGGGTTTTGTATAATGACTCTAAATGCAAAGACTCTGATATATTTTAAGTTTATACATATATGTTGATGTGTATTGACTCTTAAATTCATGAAATAAATGATTTGCTATGGTGCCTATGTAAAGACTTGAAAAAGGTTTTAAGGCTCATAGGGTGGGATGTTTTAAAATGTGTATTTTGATGCATTTCCATCACTCTCATGCATGTAAGTACTCTTTAAAATACATTTCAAAGTTTTATGAGAAGAACCCACCTAGTTTTCCTCATGATTAAAGTAAACTTGAAATGGAGTTTTTGACTAAAAATGAATGATGAAAAGCAAATATTTAAGTAAAGGGAGTCTTATGATTGAATGAATGATGAAAGGGCTTCTTGGACAATTAAGATTTCAATGTGAAAGGACAATTCTCGCATTGAATCAAATCAAAGTTTTTAATGAGTTATTCCACCAATTGACCTAGCATTGAATGTAGCATGTAGATGGGAACTCGACCTAAGGGGTCATTAAGTAAAGTCTCATGTTGCATTTATTATGTGCCAATATAGGTTCCCTTGTCAATTATTTTAGGCTTGTTGCTCTATGATTAGCCATAAATTTTATAGTTAAATAAATGTTTAAAGTTAGCGGAGTTCTATCCGGCAAGTAGTCTCTCATGCCAATGTAGAGTATTATGTTAAATTAAATGTAATAGCTCGCGTAGTATTAAATGTTGATTACGTTCACCTTCCCACAAAATGAATGATTTAAGGTTTCATATGATGTTTGTCATGCATGCATTGACATATGCATATTTGTTACAAATGATTTGGTGTCCGACATTTAGAATGCTCACATTCTTAGTACATTCAAAGTACTAACGCATACTTTTTCCTACATGATATCACCATGTAGGGACCGAGTTGCTTCACACTCTCCTTCTCGTGGCTAAGTTGATTGTTGAAGGCTACCCCTTTTGGTGAGTTTTCATGTTCCGGGAACAACACTCATAACCTATCTAGCTTATGTTATGTTTAGACATTTGAGTTACAATTTGGTATTTTGACCTAATCATGAGGGTGAGCTAGGGACATGTCTTATCCCCCTCCAAGTCTTAATGTACAAGGTATTATTGGGCATAGTATAGGATGATATGTTGACTGACTCTTTTTGAATGCAAAACCCTTAGTCCTGATTACCGGTTATGTTCCCGCTTGTTGTGTTTTATCATTACCAATGAAATACTCAACGAATGCTAAGGGGCTTGGGTGAGGTACCTCATGAACATGTGCTATATATTAATCTACTAGCTAGGCCATAAAGGCAAATACTACAGTGACACGTAGTTATTAGACTAGAGACTTTATATAAGGACCCCGTAAGTCAAACCCAAACCTCAAGCCTCATTAGATACTAAATCAAATCCCATGGAATACATATCGTAAATTATACTTAACATATATATATATATATGCTTGTTCATAAATTTCACAAATCATTGAATAAATCATTTTTATATCATAATTACAATGTGAGTAAAAGCCTATCAACATCACAAATCATTCTTGCATGATATATAGTATTAGATTCCTAGGTCAATAGTTAAGGATCCTAAGTCACATTTTTCAATAACTTGCATAAAATTATATTATGAACATACTTGGAATCTGTGATCATAACTTATACATGAAATAAGAGTAGAAACTTGAGTACATGCACAATTTACTTGGAAATCATAAAATTGGATTGAAAACATGCATGATCATATTCCTTATTCCAATCCATACATAATTCATGAAATTAATATCAATTACATGCGTAAGTTAATCAAGAATCATATAATACATCATAATTAAGATGACCTAATGCATAATCCTTGAAATTAGGGCTTTTTAAATGAGAATCATAAGGAATTTTTGAAAGAAAACTTGGGATTTCATTAGTGAAAGGTACCCATGGATGAAGTCCCACATACCTTGATGAATTCTAGATTTGAGATTGAAAAAGTAGACTTGATCTTGTAGAAAACACTAGAAATTTCTTGATGAAGATGAAGACTCTTAAGAGGAACCTTAGGAGAGAATATTTTATGATTTTGGGAGTTTATGACAGAATGAGAGGGTTAGGAATACTTAGGGTTAGTTCATAGGTCAGAATGTAGTCCCAAAAATTTCAACATGCATTAATGAAACATAGTGAAAGACCAAAATAACCCTCATTAAGTCTAGATGAACATACCCTATGACTGGGTCCTTACGAATTATAACAATTCCTACGGGTCATAGAAATGACTCGTCCTGGCAATCTTGAAAACCCAAAATTCCTTAGCATCTGATCTTCTTCTACAACTCATTCCTATGAGTCCTCATTACTTCTATGACTCATCTTGTTGAATTGTAGAAAAATCCCTAAACTTATTATCTGCAGACCCACTTCCTGACAAAATTGAGTCGTAGACCCACTTCTTGACAAAATCAAATTTCTAGCCACAACATCAATCCTCTGAGTCACTCCTACAACTCGTAAGAGTGACTACAACTCATAATTCAATTCGTAGGCTCTAGGACAATCAAAATTTCTTTAAATATTTGTTCACTTTGACTTTGAAACTTTGGGAGTCTTACAAAATCTTCCCCTGCTCACGTACCGCTTTAATGGGCGAACAACCCAACCCTTGGAACATACTACAGCCCCAGGTGGCGAAGAGCCGACATCGAACGAGAAGTTCGAAGATGGAGACCTGGTTCGGCACGAAATCCGTATCTAAAATGACTTCGAGCATCCAGCTTCACCACTGCTGCCTGCTCTCTCCTTCTTCGGCACTTCCCAATGGGAATTGCAACGCACTATTCGGTCCAGCTCCAATCTACTTTCCGGTTCCCTCTGAAATGAGGCATGTAAGGGAGCCACTACAAAGAAGTTCCGGGAGTTACGAAGGAAGCTTCGAGTGGTTAAAATCATTTTATCAATATGAGTATCCTATATCGATAAAATATTTATTCGAATGAGATTAAACTAGCGTAGAAAGGATATTTAAAGAGGACTAACAACCCAATATGAATGCAATGACACATTAAATTGCATAAACCATGGAACTTTTCAGACTTGAACATAAAAACAATTTTAAAATCAACTTCATGAACATTCATGCTTATGAAGGACATACGAAAACTGAAACATAGGAATTTAGGTGATTTGAGCAAGAACCACCTAATACCTTATGCTTGAGTGGAAGGAAATAATTCCTAAACATATAAAATATGTATGGTAATTATAATTTGTAAACATAAAAATAAGTTTTAATACGACAAGTCCATTTAATTAAATAGGCCAAGCTTATTTAATTAAATAGGTCAATCCCATTTAAAGTATAAGATTGTCGAGAAGGCCCTTACAAACGAGCCTGATATGCAGAGAAATAAAGCCTCATTAGAATACTGGAATGTAGAATTAAGTGCTCATGTATGTCACAAGCCCCATGCATTTTTTTTTCTGTTCATTTCTATTAATTAATTAGTCTTTTCTCCCTAAAATGTACCTGCTTTGTTTCTTGGGATCTGAGGTTACAAAGTCGCAGCTCAAGAATTGGTAAGGGTGATATTTCTTTTATTTTGTTAATACCTTTAAATAGTTTATCTTAAACTATTTTATTGTCAGAATGGTGTGGGTCTAATTATGTTTATTACAAGGTACCTAAATGATTTATTCTTTTTAGTTTTTACACCTGTGTACTGCTTTCCCACTATGAGTGCCAGCATCCATGAATACCCATGTTACTGTTTCACATCCTACTACCTTTTGAAACATAGATGTCTGTCCAATGGCATGCTGAGTCAACAAAATACCTATACTTAACTGATAGACCGTCCGATAATCGTCCGATAATTATTAATTCGATACCGAACCAATCAATATCTTATAGGTTGTCTAGAGGATTAGTACTTTTAAAAACTGATAACTATTAAGTCAAATCGTTAAACATAATAATCCATCCTATCCGCCCAATAAGCAGCCCTATCTAGAATGATGTCAAAATAAGCCATGTTAAATTGAAAAACATCACTAGAAATAACTTTATGCAAAACCGACATGGGATAATTTCTATAATCCTTCTTGGCTAACATCGAATCACCACTAGGAGTATAAATTGAAAAAGGCTCTAACAAAATTTGGGGCACACATCAAATCTCATAGAAAGGTTAGGAGAAACAAATGGCAAATTTGCACTCAGATCAACAAAGCATAATCATCAAAGTGAAAGACTCATAACATACCCGTAACAACATTGGGAATCTTCTCCACATATTGCCTAGCATGGAGTGCATACAACCATTTTTTGTGTTGACCAACTTTTGGTTGAGCTTGGGCAACATGTTGAACTTTCCTTCCTTGATCAACTTGGACTTCAGGAAGACCTTCTCCACCTCTATTCGCAATATTTGGGCACTCTAATTATTTGTGACCCATCTTACCACATCCATAGCAAGTACCCATTACCATGAAACACTTCCCTTCATAAGTTTTTCCATACTTAGCACACTTGAGAAAAATAGTACCACTAGTATTTCAACCTCCACCTTGAACCTTAGGGTATGACACCTTATCCTTTTAAAATCTTTGGTCTTCGAATCTTTGGCCTTGTTGAAAATGGCAACTACTACCACCAATCTTAGAATTTAAGAATCAATTTTCAAAATGAGCACTCTTAGAGGTTCTCATCCTTATCTCATTATGTTTCTCACTTTAACTTTGTTTGGCAAATGTCATGAGCTGGGATATGTCTATTTCTCTCTTAAGCATAGCAGTTCAGAATTCTTTAGCAATCATGTCGGACACTCCCGACATAAATTGGTCCATTCAACCATAAGGATTGGGAACCAAAAAAGGAGCATATATTGATAGATTGGGGAAATTAGTTAAGACCCCATAAGTCAAAAAGTTGAGACAAAGGAAAATCTTGCAAAAATGGAATAGTTCAGTCTAAAACTCAACCAATGAGTCGTAGGGATTCCTACGAGTCGTACAAAGGGATCGTAGGGTTGATGTTGAGGGTTGGAAATATAACTATGTGTGGAAGTGGGTTTATGAAGTGAAGTATGACTTATGAAAGCTTTCACGACTCGTAGAAAGGAGTTGTAGGATCAGACTCTAACTTTGAGAAATACTAAGTTTCTAAATTTGCTACGACATAACAAGCTGAGTCATAAAAGTATTTGTTACTCGTAAAGATGATACGTAGAAGAAGATTAGAGGCTCAAATTTAAAGGTTTTACAGAGGTTGCCAGGATTTATTGGGTCTACAACCCATAAACTTTTTGACAACTCATAAAGAGTGATTGGTAGGATCTTCTGACAAGGTTTAATGAGGGGTAGTTTGGTTTTTTTCCTATACTTCGCTAATGTAAGTGAAAGTTTTTGGGAGTAGGTTCTGAACTAATAACTACCCGAAGTATTCCTAAACCTCTCATTCTATTAATAATTCTCAAATAAATCACAAGTATTCTCTCCCAAGGCTCCTCTCAAAGGTTTTCTTCTTCATCAAGAAATTCTAGGGTGTTTTATGGATCAGGTGTAACACCCCGAAAAATGTTATGGTAATCTAATTTTCGATAAAAATGATACTTCTTCTGTATTTTAGGCATAACTTTTCATATGATAGTATAAATTAGGTGATTAAATCTTTTAAGTAACCCTAACATCAGTACCTACAACTTTTGTGAAGAAAATATCTTAAGATTCGGAGGCTAAGTGAGTCAAATAAATTAATCTTTGCAAGACCTGGTGTTGTGACGAAATAAAGTATTTGTAGAAGAAAAATCCTCTCTCAATATATTACTCCAAATCAATTGATTCTTGAATGAGATGAAAGGAAACTTCTAGATCTGCAATTCATATGAAGACACCAAATACTAATCAGAAAGTTATCTTGTTCAAACGTAGCTCCAAAAAAAGGTATTCTATAAAAAGAACATTCATCTCACTAACCATAGAAGAGATAGATTTATTTGACATCACCCATGACATCAGAATTCTTCATTAAATTTTCATATTTTTTTAATAATTATTTTAATTATTATTAGGTCCCTCCTTCACACCTATAAATACCACCTTATTTCATCATTTTATTCATATCAAGCTTTCTCAAGCAACTCTTCTCTGTATACACTTATTTATTCATTCTCAAAATATAGTTTTAGTTCTTAATAGTGTAGAAATACTATTATTGTGATTCATTTACTCAGCGTAGTACAAAAACGCTCTGATGAGGAGAAAATGCTAGGATTCAAGATTGTTCTTTAAGACCTTCGATTCTTAGTGAAGCTTCGGATCTAAGGTATGTGAGTATTGATTCATGGATCCTTTCATCCATGAATACCAATTAATTATAATACCCCCTAAAAACGTTGTATATGATATTCCAATTCTCGATGAAAATGATACAACTTCTATATTTTGGGCATAACTTTTCATAGGTTGGTCCAAATTAGGTGATTCAAATTTCTTAATAACCCCAACATTATTACCTACAACTTTTGTGGACCATATTTTATGTTTTGGAGGTTAAGTAGGTAAACTAAATTAATTTTTGCAAGACATGTTGCTGTGACAAAATAATGTATTTCTTGAAGAAAAATCATATCTTATTGTAGGATGCTCTAAATCGGTTGATTTTTGAAAGAAATGAAGTTAGACTTCTAGATCAACAATTCATATGAGACACAAAATCCTAATGAGAAAGTTATCTTGTTCAAATGCATCTTCGAAAAAGTATATTTTGTTAAACGAAGGTTTATCTCACCAATAATGGAAAGATCTAGATACATCTGACATCACTTATGACATCAATAGTCCTCCATTTGACATCACTCCTGACATCACAATGTTTCATTAAATTTTGAAATTTTTCTTTATTATTATTATAATTTTTGTTAGGTCCCTCCTTCACACTTATAAATACCCACCTTATGTCATCATTTTATTCATCATACTTTCTCAAGCAACTCTTCTCTCTATACACTCCTTTACTCATTCCCAAAATATATTTTTAGTTCTTAGTAGTGTAGAAATACTATTCCGATGATTTATATACTCTAGGTAGTACACAAAATACTCCAGCGAGGAGATAATGCTAGGATTCAAGAGTGTTTATTAAGTCCTTTGATTCTGAGTGACGCTATGGATTCTAGGTATGGAAGGCTTCAACCAGAGTATTCCTTCCACTCTCATGCATAAATTATTTTGAGTATATGATAAATTATATTTATTTTCTTTAAGCTTTACTCTAAAGTATGTGGGTGTTTATCCATGGGTTCTTCTACCCATGGAGTCTAAAGCTCTTACAACTAAATCTTTTGATTTCAAAAAAAGATTTTCTTATGGGTAATTCTTATTTCTACTTAGTGGCATGAATCATGGTTAAACTAATGATTATTGGTCTATTTTGATGCAAAATGATTTTATATGTATGAATTTATTGTTTTCAAGTATTTTTCCCTATTTAGCTCTTTAAAGGTTCTTGAAATTCATGGTGGGTTATTTAAAACATGAATTTTATTAATGAATTTCAAATTATTTATGCATAATTTCATTTACATAAATGTTTAAAAGTTGAAATGATTTGAACCTGTCTAGCTTTACTATATTTTCAATGAAGGTTGACTTGAAAGCTTTGACTTTAAATAAATGTTTATGAAAGCAATGTGTATGATCAAAAGGGAATATTATGAAATAAAATAATAATAAAATGATATAAATAATGGATTCTTTATGCTATAAAGATAATTCTTGCATATTTGAATCACTAAAGCTTTAAATGAGCTATGCCACCGAATGTGATGTTTGAATTCTCAAGCTATATACATGACTATTTTGAAATATTAAACTATTCTGTGGGATTGAATTAGCACCGAATGGGGCATTGAGGTGGGATTCAGAAAGGAAATCCTAGTAGCAACCCCTTATCTCATTAACTATGTGTCAGTATAGGAACCCTTGTATGCTTAGGCTAATGGATCCATGAAGTCCTTAAAGTTTAAGTTAAAGAAATGGATGAAGTTGACAGAGTTCTATCCGGGAAGTAGTCTCCCCGGCCAACGTAGGAGGTTATATTGGATTCCATGTTAGCTCGTATGGTATTAAATATCGTTTATGGTCATCTTTCCACAAAGTGAATATTTTAAAGGATATCTATATGATTGATTATGCATGCATTGTATTATGTTTTGTATTACATAAATGTTTTAATTTTTCCTCAATGTTCATTCATTCTTACATACTTAGTCTATTCAAAGTACTAACATATACACTTTTACGTACATGATATCACCATGTAGGGACTGGTGCTCCTCCTCATTCTCCTGTACATAGCTAGTTGAGATTTTATTTGAAGACTACTTTTGGTGAGTTCCCATGTTTTGGAAAAAATATTCCTTTATCTTTCTAGCTTATGATATGTTGAGATCTTTAGACACTTACTATGATATTTATTTCTATTATGATTGAGGGTGAGCTAGGGACTTGTATTAGCCCCATTAAATCTAAAAGTTAGGTATTGTTGGACATATGTAAGTTGAAGATTTATTATTATGATTTCCACTTGTTTATTTATTGTCATTATCTATGAAATGATAAAAGAATGCTAAGAGGCTTATTTGAGGTACTTTCGGATTCTTCATTCGCCATGTCACGTCTAGGCCTTAGGCTTGACTGATGACATTAGTTATCAAGGTCTTCTATTTAATTCAAGTATGAAACTTATGGGTTTTCATATCATTATTCCAAATATATCTATTATTAAGTATTTGAAGTTTATTTATCTATCTTATATTAGCGTATGTAAGGATTCAATAAGAGTATTCCTTCCACTCTCATGCCTAAATTATTTTTATTATATGATAAATTATGTTTATTTACCCAATTCTTATCAAGCTTTACTCTAAGGTATATGTGTATTGATTCATGGATCCTTTCATCCATGAAGCCCAAATGAATTATCAAAGTCTTCTATTTAATTCAAGTATGAAACTTTATGGGTTTTTATATCATGATTCCAAATGCATAGATTATTAAGTATTTGAAGTTTAATTACCTATCGTATATTTGCTATGTAAGACTTCAATGAAAGTATTCCTTCCACTCTAATGCCTAAAGTATTTTGATTATATGATAAATTATATTTAGTTTCTTTAAGTTTTACTCTAAGTTATGTAGGTGTTTATCCATGGGTTCTTCCACCCATGTAGTCCAAAAATATTTCAACTAAATCTCTTGATTTCCAATAAGATTTTCTTATGGGTAATTCCTATTTCTACTTAATAGCATGAATCATGGTTAAACTAATGATTATTGATCGATTGTGATGCAAAATAATTTTATATGTATGAATTGATAGTTTGCAAGTAATTTCTCTATTTATCTCTTTAAAGGTTCTTGAAATTCATGGTGGGTTCTTTAAAGCATGATTTTTAATTAATGTATTTCAAAGTATTTATGCATAAATTTAGTTAAGTATATGCTTGAAAGTTTAAGTGATTTAAAGTCACCTTGTTTTATTATATTTTCAATAAAGTTTAACTTGAAAGCTTTGACTATAAATGAATATTTATGAAAGCAATGTCTATAATCAAAATGGAGTCTTATGAAATAAAAAAAATGATGATATGATTTAAATGATGGATTGTTTATGAAATAAGGACAATTCTTGCATATTTGAATAACTAAATGTTTTAATGAGCTATTCGACCGAATATGATATTTTATTTCTCAAACTATATGTTATTAATATTTGAAGTATTAAAGTATTCCATGGGATTGATTTAGCACCGAATGGGTCATTAAGGTGAGATTCGGCACAGGAATCCTAGTAGCAACCCCTTGTCTCATTAACTATATGCCAACATACGAGATCTTGTAGGCTTAGGCTAATGGATCCAAAAATAGCCCTTAAAGTTAAATTTAAAGAAATGAATGAGGTTGATGGAGTTCTACCCGGAAAGTAGTCTCCTCGGCCAATGTAGGGGTGATGGTTTATTCCATGTAATAGATCGCATGGTCTTAAATGTCGGTAATGGTCATCTTCCCAAAAAATAAATATTTTAAAGGATATCTATATGATTGATTATGCATGTATTGCATTATGTTTCATATTACATAAATGTTTTAGCGTTTTCTCAATGTTCATGCATGCCTACATACTTAGTACATTCAAAATATATCACGACCCAACCTAGGGCCAAGTTGTAACACGGCAATCAAAACCCCGAAAGACTCCAACAAGGCCTCTTTTACATATCATAAGCATACACAAGGTAAAATAAAAGCGGAATAATTATAAGAGAGTCTAAACCATGAATAGTAAATGAAGAATGTCACATGAAAATATAGACTTGAAACATTTGTCCAACTAGATGCCTCTACTCATGAATATGAGAGGGGGATAAGACATGTCCCTTGCTCATCCTCAAAATGAAATATAACAAAAGTCTTTGAAAAAATAACCAACTCGATGCTAGTCCTAGATAAATGAGGAGACACCACAAACACCGTCGGATAGAAAAGCTTAACTAGCCACATCGATGAATATGATCTTCAACCTCAACCCCTATATTATGAGACAATGTAGGAAAAAAGTATGGACTAGTACGTTGGAATGTACTAAGTATGAGGATGTGACATGCAACGTAATTCATGGAATGCAAAGGTCAAGTAAAGTACATGATAAGATGGGACAAGTAAATTCATGAGAAAATCATATTGACCAAACCATTTTAAAAGCATAACATCAAAATCATAGCATACTTAAGAGATCATACATATGTGGGATAGGAACCATAACATACAATAAAACCATGTAAGCTACAACATGGAATCCGTTGTCTCCCCATTCAATGCATAAAAGGGGAATTTACTTGCTAATATAGACTCTACCCCACTAGGTGGGTCAAACAAACGCTATATATGGATCAAATTGCTAGGCCATGAAGGCAACCTATGGTGACACGTATTATATGAGATATGAGGTTGCTACTAGGGCTTTTGGTAGGTCCCCCACCTTAAGTCCACTTGGTGATAAGTCAAATCCCACGGAATACATACATAACATCAAATCATAATTATATATATCATGGTCATGATCATAGGTTTGAAATCATAGAGTAACTCATTTTTATAATACTCTTGTGATGTGAGAATTGCACTTTCATCATTACAATCATATTTACATAATTCTTATTGTTAGGCCTTAAGGCACCACATTGGGCCCTAAGTCACCTTTTCATAATTGGCATGAAAATCGTCATTCGAAATATACTTATAGTCCATGATCATAATTGAAATACATAATTATAATTCATACTTGGAAATTCATGATCATAGCTTATACTTAAAATTAGGGTAAGATAATAATGCATCATCAATTAATTTGAAGATCATGAAATTGACTTAAAAACATGAATGATCATAAACTTTGTATCAGCCCATACATTATTCATATAGATAATATCATTAGCCCTAGAAATCAAAATATAACAATTCATGAGAAAACTCTTCAATTTAATGCAATAACCATCAATCTATATCAAAATATACTAATGATCATACTTTAAATCATAATTCATGCAACAGTAATACAGATCATAAAACCCATAAAATACCATACTTTAATTTGATAGAAAACCTTGAGAAATTGATTGGGCTTCATGGATGAGAGGATCCATGAATCAATACCCACATACCTTAAGTGAGAACACTAATTAATTTAGAAGAACTTAAGAGTTTTGATGACGAGCTTGAGTAAATTTACTTAAAGCTTCAATGGATTCCTTAAGAGTCTTTTGAAGATACAGAAATATTTGATTAGGTGAATTGTAGAAGAATGAATAGAATTAGGGCTTTAGGTTAATTTATAGAGTTGAATTAGGTCCTAAAAATGTCTAGGTTCATAGATAATAATTTAGGAAAAAGTCTAAAGTGCCCTTACTAAAAACTAAATTCGGCCAAAAACAAATTGCTAGTTCCGCGATGTGAAGGCAAGCAAATCCGCGATGCGGACTTGTCGCGGACCTTACTGGTTCGCATAGTTCCTTAAGAAATCTATTTTTGATATACGGGTCCTAAAAATTCATCGAGACTATTTTCCTGAAAGTTTTGACCCCCTAATTGATATTCCAAACTCGGATTTTCCAAAAATATTAAGGATAATGCATTATTTGAGCGACCTAATACCAAGACATTCTTAAGGCACTTGTAATCATTCTTAAGCTTTTCCTCTAGAGATATCCATTTACTTTATTAACATGGCCTTCTTACATTCTTCAACAACCAAATATGAAACCCCTGATATAAACTTACTCATTCGGGCTCGAGGGTCAGACACCAATGTCGGAGCATATTTGGACAACTTCATGAAGTTGAGGGTATACTCCCTCACATTCATACTCCCTTTCTTCAATTTTATAAATTCCATCACCTTCACCTCCCTCAACTCTAAGGGAAAGAAGTGGTCAATAAAAGCAACTTTAAAATCCTCCCAACATATAGGGCCTCTTTCAACCCTTTTGGCCTTCCATTGGTCAAACCACATTAGAGCGACACCCCTAAGTTGGTAGGCCGCCATCACCTCCTTCTCTTTCAAAGACATCTCTATAATATCCATAATCTTATATACCTCATAAGCAAAGTCTTCGGGATCCTCATCATCTTTCGAACCATAGAACTCGAGAGGGTTCATCCTTTTGAAGTCTCTATCTCTTGAAGCTGGTGTGATTATATTTGGAGGAACATTACTCCTTCGATGGCCATTATACGAGCTAGCATAGTGATATAGGTCCAAAACTTATCATTAGTTACTTGATCGGGAAGAGGACCATTAGCTTGATGGATTTGTCTTCTCAGTGGCATGTTCTGAAAATCGCAAAGAACAATTTTTAGGAGGGAAGGGCTTAGAGTACCACTCTATCGCATGACATGGATCATGAAAAAATGAGAATTTCCTAAGACTCCTTATAGCCTCCTACTCATAAGTTTGGCATGCTTCACACCTTAAGTAAGAACACCAATTAATTTGAAAGAACTTGAGAGTTTTGATGAAGAACTTGAGTGAATTTACTTGAAGTATTCAATGGAGTCCTTGAGAGTCTTTTGTAGAGAGAGAAATATTTGATTAGGTGAATTGAAGAAAAATAAATAGAATTAGGGGTTTATGTTAATTTATAGAGTTGAATTAGGTCCTAAAAAAGTCTAGGTTCATTAGCTAAAAATTTAGAAAAAAGTTTAACCTTCCCATACTAAAAACGAAATTCGTCCAAAAAAATACATTGCCAGGTCTGTGATGCGGAGGAAAGCAAGTCTATGACGCAGATTTATCATGGACCTTACTGGTTTGCACAGTTCCTTGAGAAATCTATATTTTGATCTAGGGGTCCTAAAAATCCACCGAGACTATTTTCTTGCAAGTTTTGATCTCCTGATTGATATTCAAAACTTGGATTTTCCAAAAAGATTAAGGATAATATATTACTTGAGTGGCGTCATCCCAAGGCATTCTTAAGGCACTTGTGAGCATTTTTTGAGGGATGTTACAAAATACTAACATATACTCTTTTGCCTATGGTATATTACTATGTAGGGACCAGTGTTCATCCTCTTTCTCCCCATGTGGCTAGTTGAGATTTCATTTGAAGGGTACTATTGGTGAGTTCCCATATTCAGGGAACAATACTCCTTTATCTGTCTAGCGTATGATTGAGGGTGAGCTAGAGAATTATCTTAGCCTCGTTAATTCTAAAAGTTAGAGGTATTGATGGACATATGTAAGTTGACGATTTACTATTATGGTTTCTACTTGCTTTTTCTATCATTACCAATGAAAGGCTAAATGGATTCTAAGAGGCTTGTTTGAGGTAATTTTGGGTTCCTCATTCTCCGTCTCACATCTAGGCCTTAGGCTTGGGTCGTCACATCAATCCTCCTTTTATAAACCCCAAGGTTAAAATTTACCAAGGTATGTGAGAATTCATACATGGTCCCTTTTACCAATTGATTACCAAGGTTCTTGTCAAATTATCCATATGATTTTCAATCCAAAAGCCCTAATTTCAATTATTATGCATTGGATCCTCTCATTCAAGGTATTTTATGTGATTATTGGTTTTATCATGCATTCAATTGATAATTTTTCTTCATGAATTATGTATAAGTTGATATAAGGAATACAATCATGCACGTGTTCAAAAATATTTCATGACTTGTAAGTAAATTATTTATGTATTCAAGTTTCTCCTCTAATTTCAAGTATAATCTATGATTGTGGATTCTGATTATGTTCATATTTTGAATTTCATGCAAGTTATGGAAAGAGGTTACTTACGATCCTTAATTGGTGACCTAGAAATATAATTATATGTATTATGTAATTATGATTTCAGATGTACTTACATCGGAATTATGATATGAAAATGAGCTACTCTATTAGATTTGAAATCTATGAACAAATTTATAAATATATGTTAAATGTGATTACTATGTTAAATATTCTGTGGGATTTAACTTAGTACTTAATGAGGCTTGAGGTTGGGTCTTAACCTACAGGGTCCTTATATAAAGTCTCTAGTCTTATAACTAAGCCACTATATTATTTGTCTTTATGGCATAGCTATTGGATTCACATATAGCACATGTTCATGACCCACTTGGTGAGATAGAGTCTACCTTGGTGAGTATATTCCCTTTTCTTCTATTATATGGGGATACATCAGGATTCCATGTTATATCTCAAATGGTCTTATTGACGGTTATGGTTCTCTCCCATATATGTATAGTTTCTTTATGTACTCCTTTTTATTTCACTTATGCCTTTCCAATTCTTGATTAACTATGGTTTTCCCTTGACTCTACTTATCATCTTATATATCATGTACGTTATTTTATCATTGCATCTCATGTTTTATATTGCATAGCATGTCTGCATACTTAGTACATTCATACGTACTAACACATACTTTTTCCTATATTGTATCATAATGAAGGGGTCAACGATCACATCCATTCTCCATGTGGCAAGTTGAGTTGTTATACTCCGTTGATTCATGAATTCTCATCTATTCGAGGGCGATTTTATGATTTTTTGCCTTTTCTTAAAGAATTGTTATTTTACATTATTGAGCTAGGGACATGTCTTAGCCCTCACCCATGTTCTTATGATTCAAGTTCTTGAGATTTTCTTATGTTGTTTCCACTTACTTATACCTTATGCATGCTTACGATACGTGAAGAGGTTAGGTTGGAGCCCTTCGGGGTTTTGATCACTGTGTCACGTATAGGGCCCAACTTGAGTCGTGACAAACTTGGTATCAGAGCACAAGATTTAAGAGTATCTTAGGCAGTCAAACATGTCTCATTAAGTAGATTCTTATTCATGGTCTAAATTTCATCATATCGATGAATAAGAGGCTATAAGATGTTTTAGAAAATCCTCACTTCTTTTATGATATATGTCATTCAATAGAGTATACTTTAAGACTTCATCTCCCTAACGATCGTTGTTTGCAATTTTCAAAAAATGCCTTTGAGAAAAGATGTACTTTAAAGAGGGGTTAATGCTAATGAGGGACAAGTACCATAAGCTAATCGTCCCCTACCCGATCAAGGGAATAATGCGGAGTTTGGGATGATTATTACTATGCTATCCAAAGTTGCGGCCAACCATAGAGTTCTTGCTCCTCCTAATGCTCCGACTTCTACCTTTCCCATGTGTTCTATGCATGGGAAAAATTATGGAGGAAGTTGTTTGATGGGAACGGGTACTAGTTAAGGATGTGTTAAGATGGGCCATAGGAAATTTGAATGCCCAAATATTGCTAATAGAGGTACAGAAGTTCATCCTCATGGACAACTTTCTCGAGAAGGCAAAATGCAACATGGTTCCAAAACTCAATCATGACGTGTTCAATTTAATAATCGATTCTATGCTCTTCATACTCGGCAAGATGTGGATGAGACTCTCGATATTGGTACGGGTATATTATGGGTCTTTAACTTTTATGTTTATGCATTTCTTGATCCAGGTGCCAACTTGTCTTTTGTTACTCCTTACCTTGCTTTGAGATTTGATGTGTGCCCTAAAATTTTGTTAGAGCCTTTTTCTCACGACATGAATCTAGGACCTAGATGTGACACGACAATCAGGAACCTGAAGGATCCCAACCAACCCATCTCAATATACATCGCATATATAAGTTAAAAGATAATGAAATGAAATGGAAGAAACAACTTAACAATGAAAGTTTAAGAAAGAAAAAATACTCAAATCAATGCCCAAAATGGACTACATCACTTGCAACGTCTAAACATGCCTTTAAGTCTATAATTTATGGGGGCTTTAGGATAAGATCCTAGCTCACCCGAATCATAAGAGAAAATTCAATGTAAAAATATGAAAGAAAATTAATGTCATCAATGAATGAGAACTTACAAATTCTTGACACGAATGTGAGGAATGTGAGTATCGTCCATCCCTACATTATGAGATAATGTAGAAAAAGTATGCATTAGTATATAAAAGATACTAAGTAAGTGAGAGAGGTAAGAATAAGTAATAGGACATGAATAATATGGCATAGGATGAATGTCCAATCATAATAAACATGAAACAACGAAAAATCGTTTGAAATAGCATGAAAGCATATGGCCAATACATCATAAAATTTCATAGTAAACCTTTCATATTTGCATATAACTTGGGTGTGCAATAAGACCTTTAAATGGTATCTTAACACATGCGAACTATAACATGGAATCCAATGCAACTCCCACAATGAGAAGAGAAAGTCTACTTGCCAAGGTAGACTTCATGAGAACAACTTTAACTGTGTGAGCTATATGTGGATGCACTAGCTAAGACATAAGTCAACCTATGATGACCATATAGTTTGTGACTTTAAGTTTCTACTATAATTCTCTTAGGTAACTAACTATGTTACCAGACCAAACCCTGTGTAGAAATCCTCTCTATGCTTAGTTAATATCCCAACGAAATTCAATAAGACATAGAAACATCATCATTAAATTCATCATGGAATAATCATAAGAGTATCTCATTAACTTTAGTGATTCATATTTATCCATAACTTTTATGAGAATTGTCGTTATCATCATCTAAACATGATTGGTGTGACAATTGTACTTATCACACCATAATAAATTTCTTGGATCATCATTGATCATCATTTACAACTTTCATCGTTGAATCATAAATATCAACTTCATTCATATAAGTTTTCTTTTAAAAATCATTGAACTCATAATCAAACTCATATAAAATAATCTTTCAACTTCATAATCATGATTGAAAATAACTCTAAGCATGAACATTTATAGTTCATTTTCAAATAATATAATTCATGTAGAAACATACTGATATTGATCATTGGTAACATCTAAAAATAAATTTGAAACAATCCAATGCAATTTATCAACATTAGGGTTAATAGACAATTGAAATTTCAAGAAAACCTTGAGGAAACCTTGAGACTCTATGGGTCAAAGGAAACCATGGATCAATTCCTACATACTAGGGTGAAATCAACTCAAAATTAAAGAAGAACCTTGGTGAACTTGAAACCCTAGCTTTGAATTTGTGATCTTACCTTAGTTTTTTTTGAAGAATGAGTAGAATAGGAGGGAAATTTGAAGGGTTAGGTAGTTATAGGTTTGAACATATGCATAATTGTGTCTACATACATTTAACCAAACATTGGAAAATACTATACTACCCTTCATTAATTTTGGATTTTTGACCTATGAGTTGGTACCTATGACTCGTCTCCAAGTCTACGAGTCATAGTCTTGACTCTTATTTTAAGGTATGAAAGAACCCGAGAATTGAGTCTTTGAAGATGCTTTTACAATTCGTGATTATGACTCTTCATATAGATTATGGGTCGTAGACCCAACTCATCTTGCAAGCCTTGAAAACCTCCAAAATATGGGTCTTTGATATTTTGTTATGAGTTATCCTTGTGACTCATCAACCGAATTTTTAGGGATTCTTCTTAGAATGTTTATGGACAAGATCAAGATTTCACTCTATGACTTGACCCTATGAGTCATGGAAGGTCTACGAGTCATAAAGCGACTCGTAAACTTGGGTCTAGTTCCATTTCCTTGAGTTTTCCTTTTGATCCAACTTTTCCACTTCTGGGGTGTTGCACATTTTTGGTTTATACTCTAGTTGGTGATTCGATGCTATCCAAGAGAGTTCATAGAAATTGTCCCATGCCGGTTTTGTTTAAAGTTAGTCCTTATGATCTTGTTGAACTTGACATGACCAATTTTAATATTATTCTTCGAATGGATTGGTTGCATGCCTCATATGCATCTATTGATTATATAACCCATAGGGTTAAGTTTCAATTTACTAATGAGCCAAATCTCAAATAGAAGGATAATGATTCAGTGGTTAAGGGTTGATTGATCTCATGTATTAAGGCCCAAAAATTGATTCCAAAAGGTGCATTTATAATATAGTGCATGTTAGGAATATTGATTATGAAACCCCTACTCTTAGTCAGTTCCTATGTAAATGAATTTCCTGATGATTAGCTCGGTGTTCCTCCCGAAATGGAAACTAACTTTGGCTTAGATCTTCTTCCTCCTGATACTCAGCCCATTTCTATTCCTCCTTAACATATGGCTCTGGTGGAACTTAAGGAGTTGAAAGAGCAATTGAAGAATTTGTTTCATAAGGGTTTCAAAAGTCCAAGTATTTCACCATGGGGTCCTCTCGTACAGTTTGTTAGGAATAAGGACGGATCACTCCGAATGTGTATAGAGTACCGATAGTTGAATAAGGTCACTATATAGAATAAGTAACCAACTCTGAGAATAGATGATTTGTTTGACCAATTGCAAGGGGAAAATAATTTCTCAAAGATGGATCTCTATCACAAGACCACGTTTCAAACAAGGTATGGTAATTTTGAATTCTTAGTCATGTCATTTGGATATACTAATGCTCCTGCTATCTTCATGGTTATGTTTTTGGTGGTTCTTATTGATGATATAATGATTTACCCTATAAATAAGGAAGCTCATGTGGGTTACTTGAGGATTGTGTTGTAAATTTTAAGGGACAAGCAACTAGTTACCATGTTTAGTAAGTGTAAATTTTGGCTAAGAGAAATTGCATATCTTGGCCATGTAGTGTACGGTTATGGGATTAAGGTTGATCTGAAGAAAACATAGATGGTGAAGAATTGGCGTACACCATTGTCTCTTTTATGCCCCGTATTTTTGTACCTTGGAATGCGTTCTTAAGTCTCTTGAAAGGCTCGTAAGTTTTGTGTAAGGATCGTAAGCCTCTTAAGTTTTTTAAGGTTTCTTAAAGTTTCTTAAAGCTTCTTAAGAACTCTTAAGCTCTTAAGGGCTACCATGTGAGCCGCATAATCTATAACGCTACCAAACAAATTTAAGGAAAGGAGAATGCGATACCCCATAGTAGAGAAGATTGGAAATAGAGTTATAACAATCCGGAAGAAGTCAGAGACCAAATAATGAGTCATAGGACTCGACTTATTTATGTAAGCTACAAACTTGGAAATCTGACATACTTAAGCTACTTGAGTAGATACCAAGCTTACGTAGCAAGGATTACATAGGTTCATAAAATAAGACGAGATTACGAACCCACAAGGGGAAAAGAAAGTTCCACATGGAAGCATGAGAGAGTGCCACATGGAAGCAGCTGGAGCAAAGGTGGTGGGCCCCACATGCCACATGGCAGCCCAAGGTTGGAGGGGGTAGGGTGTTGTCCCAATAAAGGCTTGACATGTATCACTACTTAGGGGTTGACACGTGTCACCTCCTAAAGTGGCATATATATATATAGATATTTTATGATAAACCTTATCAACAAGTCATTATCTTCCAAGTTCAAGAGGCTTCTAGAGAAAGAATGAAGAGAAGAGAAATCTAGAACTACAGAGAGAGTAGGTTCAGCCAAGGAGAAAAAAATAGGTAAATCTCCGATTTCGTTCCGTGAATTAATTATATAGGGTGCACCACGATTTTATAAAGGTGTTAGTAATAAAATTTTATGATTTGGAGCAGTCCAAAATGTTATCACACAGCCACGAAGTTTTAGTCGCGCTAAAGGAAATTTCGAGGTAAGTTTCAATGAGTTTGATGAGTTTCAGGCAAGGTAAGGGTTTCCCTTTCAAATTGGTGTTTATGATATCATTATGAGGTATATTACATATCTTAAATAAGGTTGGAAGTGGAAAAATTGCATAAGGATGCTAGACGCTAGAAACAAACTAAATTAAAGTCGTAGTAGCTAAACCGAAGTCGCGTAGTGTGTTTTCGTTGTGGTACTGCAATTGCAGCTGGTTGGGTTGTGTGTTGCAGGGATGTAAAGTGTTTTAAAAAGGTTTTGGTTTCTTCTGGTTGCAGCTACATGACCCTCCATTTGGTGTGATAAATGATTTTGCGAAATAAAGATTTAAAAACTCTATTTTTGGTATCGTAGTTTGGAGCTAGTTGTTTGGAGCTTGTACTGTGTAATGTTGAAGTGATTTACTAGTAAATATGCTTCTTTTCATTCTTGTTAGTATGGTTGTTGATGTTTCAGCCAATTGGAAATCTCGAGGATGTTGAAGTTATAGGGGAAATACTGCCCGATTTATGGTAGTATCAGAACTCACAAGAAACTAGTCGACGGTGATGGATAGGAAATGACTCCTATTAGTACTTGGTTGTAGAGTGGGATATTGGAAAGTGAAATGCTATTAACCTTAGTATTACTTTCATGTCAAATAGGTTAAGGAGGTATCAAGACAAGTCGGATTCAATTAATCCTTGAAAAGGTATGTGAAGCTTTCTCTTGGCATGTTTTGATACGAGTAGATGATTCCAAAAGTGCTACTTTGATGCAAACCGTAATGACACTCCAAAGATACTTTTTATGGCTATTGTTTTACTTTTTGAATGATCGTTCATTTTGATTATTTCAAAAAGTCTCCAATGATATTTTAAATTGCATATGGTTACTCACTACTCTACTCATGTATACCGTAACCCTTCTATCACCGAATCCTAGGCCGGGTATAAAATCATGCGTAGTTCACTGCATTATCCACCGAGTCCCTCATTAAAGAGTCGGGTACGTTATATAAATACATAGTAATGCAATGACTGGATCCACTCACCGAGTCCCTCACTAGAGCGCTGGATACATATGTATATATGTGATGATATGCTGTGATAAGGGAATATTGGCACCAGGCCCTATGGTGGTCCTATATTTATATGATTTACTGAGTCCTTGAAAGGGCCAGCTATATTGTATGATATGAACATGCATGCTTTTCTTTATTATTCAAAAGGTACAGGTATAGTGTTTTGTTAAGTGACATAATTATCTCTTGACTCTCTATTCCAGACATGTTTCCAATTATGTTATGTATGCTTTATATACTCAGTACATATGTCGTACTAACCCCTCTTTCTTCGGGGGTCTGCGTTCATGCTCGCAGGTACAGATGCATGTTTTGGAGACCCACTAGCTTAGGACTTCTACCAGTAAGTTCTAGAGAAGCTCCATTGTATCGGAGCCTAGTTGTGGTACTGGTCTCTTGATTTGTACACTTATTTTGCTTATTTAGGGGTAGGGCATGGGCCCTGTCCCACCTTATGTTGTCATTATACTCTTAGAGGTCTGTAGATATATGTGTGGGTTGTATATGGGTTATATAGGTATGTATGTACAGACGTGCAGAAATGGTTTATATTTTGGGGGACATTTTCCCCTATCATGATCGCTGTGCCGGCTGAGGTGTTATCTAGTATATTTATACACTGTGACTCAAACATGGGATACATTTTCTTATAGCTAGCAAGGGTATACGTGAGTTTCAAGTTCGGACACCAGTTATGGCCTATGGGTTGAGTCGTGAAAAAAGTGTTATCAGAGCGGTCTTTCCTTGGAATGTCTACAGACCGTGTCTAGTAGAGTCTTGTTTATCGGTTTGTTGGGAACCACATCTATAAATAGGAGGCTAGAGGACATTAAGGATGTTATCTTCCTTTCTTTTCTTAGATCGTGCGATAGAGCAAAGGTATTAGGATGACCTTTTACTAACCTACCTTTATGTTTACAGTAATGCCTCGGTAGCGGGGGAAACCAGTCGGCCCCCAAGAGTTACTAGGGCTCATTCCTAGTCTGTACCAAGGATTATGCCTCAGTTAGTGAATTCTACTATGTCGTTACCTTCAAAGGAGTTTAGGGAAGCGGCAACTGCAGGTCCTGAAGCTTCAGTGCCGGATCCTCCAGCCCTATAGCAAGGATCGGAGGATAGAGTGATGAGAGACACAGAGCAATTACTGACCAGACTAATGGAAGGACAAACTCGAAGGCATGGCCTGGATGATGCAAATAGATAAGACAACTTGAGGGTCTGTGACTTCCTAGCCTGCAATCTCCAAGAATTTAACTGGTTGAGATCTGTAAAAGTTCCACAAGTATTTACTTAGTAGATACAGCGTACACTACGAATTATTAAGGCCTCAGAAATAAAGTCGATAGAATTGGCTTCATATCGACTGCTTGATGTAGCCTCTAACTCGTATAGTCTTGGGAATTATCGAGGGGCGAGAGTGCTCCTCTAATTGATTGGGATAAGTTCGTAGAGGCCTTTCTTGGCCACTTTCTGCCTCTAGAAATGAGATGAGCCCGAGTTGATAAGATATTGCAGTTGAAGCAAAATGGCAGAAGTATTAGAGAATATAGTCTCGAGTTTGATTCTTTGGCAAGGCATGCGCCCACGTTTGTAGATGACATGGCTGACCGGGTGCATCATTACATGATGGGCTTGGATCTTTATTTGGTTGACAACTGTATGGCTATGACTTATCAGCCAGGCATGGATATTGCCCTAGTACAGGCATACGCCTAAGGGATATAGGAGAGATGTAGTGGGCGTCAGCATAATAGAGGCTATGATAGAGGCCACCATAAAGGGGTTAGGACGATTGGTTATCTAGGGGAATTTCGGAGCACGCAACCCCAGTAATATGGTAGATATCCATCCTAGCCAGCTCGGAGTGCACCCTTACAGGTTCCAGGTGGAATATTTACGAGCACTGGGTATTCGGGAGCTGTTCAAAGCTCTAGGGTTTTAGGTACACAGGTGAACTGGGGTTCTTGATAATCAAGACCACCGTTTCCCCAGTGTCCCTATTATGACAGACCTTATTTTGGAGAATGTCATTGGAACACAGGTGCCTGTTTTACTTGTGGCCGCCAAGGCCACATTGCAAGGGAATGTCCATTCAAGGGTACTCCAGGTGCTGCAGATCAGCCAACTAAGTCATTTATGGGTTCTTCTTCTTCGGTAGCTATGCGCTCTATAGGGTAGGGCATGCAAACATCGACAGGCTATGGAAAAGGCCGGGGTGGAGCTTCCAGTTCTAGCGGCCCTTCCAACCATATATATGCCTTAGCCAGCAGACAAGATCAAAAGCCATCACCTAACGTGGTTACAGGTATATTATCAATCTTTTCTCAGGATGTGTATACATTGATAGATCCAGGCTCTACCTTGTCATATATATCCCCCTTTGTTACTAGTAGAATTGGAATAAAGCCTGAGTTAATAGAGTCATTTGAGGTGGCCACACCGGTGGGAGACTCTGTTATAGTATAATAAATATATAGAAATTACTTAGTAGATTTATATGATCGTCATACTTTGGCAGACTTGATGGAGTTAGATATAACGGAATTTGATGTTATTATGGGTATGGACTGGTTAGCTTCTTGTCATGCCAACGTAGATTGTAGGGACAAAGTAGTTTGGTTCCAATTCCCAGGTGAACCAATTATCGAGTGGGTAGGGAACACAAAATTGCCAAAGGGTAAATTCATTTCATACCTCAAGGCAAGGAAAATGATTAGAAAGGGGTATATCTATCATCTAGTCCGTGTACAAAACCTGGAAGCAGAGGTGCCAACTCTCCAATCAATGCCCATAATTAATGAATATCTTAATGTGTTTCCAGATGAACTCCCACGTCTTCCTCCTAAATGGGAGATAGAGTTCAATATAGATGTGCTACCAGATACTCATCCCATCTCTATCCCTCCATATAGAATGTCACCCATAGAGTTAAAGGAGCTAACAGAGCAGCTGAAAGACTTGCTTGAACAGAGTTTTATTAGGTCCAGCATATCGCCATGGGAGCACTGGTACTGTTTCTAAAAAAGAAATATAGGTAGCTAAGAATGTGCATCAACAACAGGAAACTAAACAAGGTAACAATTAAGAATAGGTATCCCCTCCCCAGGATTGACGATTTGTTTCACTAGTTGTAGGGTGCTAAGTGCTTTTCATAAATAGACCTACGGTCAGGTTATTATTAGGTGCGGGTAAGAGAAGCAGACATCCCAAAGACCATGTTCAGAACTTGATACAGACATTATGAGTTTAGATTGATGTCATTTGGGCTGATAAATGCTCCAGAAGTGTTTATGGATCTGATGAATCTAGTGTTCAAACCGTTTCTAGATTTGTTCATGATTGTATTTATTGATGATATTCTGGTTTATTCATGATTAGAAAAGTAACACGTAGATCCTTTGCGGGTGGTACTGGGAGTACTCCAACACCAGAAGTTGTATGCTAAGTTCTCTAAGTATGAATTCTGGTTGACTTCAGTGGCATTCATGGGACACATTATTGGGACTAACGGTATTAGCATAGATAGAAAGAAGATTGAGGCCGTGAAGGCTTGGCCAAGACCTACAACCCATACAGAGGTACATAGATTTTTAGAGCATGATACTACAGGAGGTTTGTAGAAAAGTTTGCTTCCATTTCAAATCCTTTAACTAGGCTAACTCAAAAGGCGACTAAGTTCTAGTGGACTGATGGTTGTGAGCGAAGCTTTCAGTTATTAAAAGATAAATTGACTACGGCTCCTGTTCTAACTCTTCCCGAAGGACCAAATAGCTATGTTATTTACTGTGATGCTTCCGGTGTTTGGTTGAGATGTGTATTAATGCAATATGGTATAGTTATAGCTTATGCCTCTTGGCAGCTCAAGAAGCATAAAAGGAATTACCCAACCCATGATTTAGAATTAGCAGCGGTGATTCATACTTTAAAAATATAGAGGAACTACTTATATGGCATACATGTTAATATCTATACGAACCACAAAAGCCTCTAGTATATTTTCAAGCAGAAAATCAGAATCTACAGCAGAGAAGGTGGCCAGAATTGCTACAGCACTATGATGTTGACATTCTATACCACTCAGGGAAAGCAAATGTGGTGGAAGATGCACTCAGCGGTAAATCAATGGGTAGATTGGCCGATGTACAACCAGGACGGAAGGAGATAATCCATGAGATTCACCAATTAGCTAGTCTTGGAGTCCGCTTAGCTGACTCGGATAATGATAGAGTTTTTGTCTGAAGAATTGCTAAATCCTCAATCATGGAAGATGAAAAGCAGTACCAGTACAAGGACCCTATTCTTATTTAGTTTAGGGATGTAGTCTCTAGAAGGAAAATATGCCATTCGAGTTCACCCTGATGGGGTACAATGATATAGAGGCAGAGTCTGCGTACCAAATATTGTAGGGCTATAGAAGCAAGTGCTGGGTGAGGCACACCATGCCTGTTATTCGGTTTATCCGAGGGCAAACAAGATGTATTATGACCTCATATGTTTATATTAGTGGGATGGTATAAAGAAGGATATAGTAGAGTTCGTAGCCCAATGCACGAACTGACAACAAGTTAGAATTGAACATTAGAAACCAGGTGGACTATTGCAGGAGATGGATATCCCAACTTGGAAATAGAAAGCGGTTAACATAGAATTCATTACAGGCTTACCTCGCACTCTCTAAAACTAGGATTCCATATGGATTATTGTGGATAGGCTGACAAAATTAGCCCACTTCCTTCCAGTCAAGACGACATACTCAGCTGAAGACTATGCGAAGCTAGATATCAAGGATATAGTAAGACTTCATGGAATTCCCACATCTATTATATTAGACAGGGGAGCTCAGTTCACAGCCAACTTTTAGAGATCATTCTAAGAAGGTTTAGGGATGTAGGTGTGTCTTAGTACAACATTTTATCCTCAGACTGACGGGCAGGTTGAGCATACTATTCAAATGCTAGAAGATATGTTATGGCCTATATTATTGACTTTAGGGTAGCTGGGATGATCATTTACCACTTATTGAGTTTGCTTACAATAACAGCTATCCCTCTAGCATCTAGATGATGCAGTATAAGGCTCTATATGATAGGAAGTACATATCACCTATTGGTTGGTTCGATGTTGGCAAAACATGACTAATAGGCCCTGATATGGTCCAACAAGCTATGAGGAAGGTGAAACTGATTCGAGAAAGATTATTAGCTGTCCAGAGTCAACAAAAGTTATATGTAGACAATCGACGTCGACCCTTGAAATTTCAAGTGGGTGATTGGGTGTTCATAAAGGTGTCACCCATGAAAGGAATAATGAGGTTCGGTAAGAGGGGAAAGATGAGTCTGAGATACATTGGCCCTCATCAGGTCCTCCACCGAATAGGCAAGTTTGCCTACTAGTTGGACTTACCAGCGGATTTGGAAGTAGTACATCCAGTCTTCCATGTGTTAATGCTTCAGAAATATATTGGGGATCCATCTCGAGTATATCCCATAGATGATATCTAGGTCACAGAGGAGTTATCCTATGCCGAGCAACCTATCGCCATCCTGGATAGGCATATTAGAAGATTGTGGACTAAGGACGTAGCTTCCATCAAAGTGTTGTGGCAAAATGAGAATCTTGAAGGAACAACCTGGGAAGCTGAAAAGGAAATGAAACACAAGTATGCTTACCTATTCCCTATGGCTACAGGTAATCCCAACTTTTGAAACTTTTATATTGGTTACTTGGTGAAAGTATGGGTTATTGCAATAGACAAAAATTTCCCCGTAATCTGTATAAGATCTTAAGAAAAGTTTTGGTTCACATTCAAGGATGAATGTCCTAAAGGGGGGAAGGATGTTACACCCCTTACTTTTGTACCTTGGAACACGTTCTTAAGTCTCTTGAAAGGCTCTTAAGTTTTGTGTAAGGATTGTAAGCCTCTTAAGTTTCTTAAGGTTTCTTAAAGGTTCTTAAAGCTTCTTAAGAAATCTTAAGCTTTTAAGGGCTACCATATGAGCCGCATAATCTATAATTCTACCAAACAACTCTAAGGAAAGGAGAATGCGATACTCCATAGTAGAAAAGATTGGAAATAGAGTTATAAGAATCTGGAAGAAGTGAGAGACCAAATAATGAGTCGTAGGACTCGACTTATTTATGTAAGCTACCAACTTGGAAATATTACATACTTAAGCTACTTAAGTATATACTAAGCTTACGTAGCAAGGATTACATAGGTTCATAAAGTAAGACGAGATTATTAACCCACAAAGGGGAAAAAAGAGAGTACCATATGGCAGCATGAGAGAGTGCCATGTGGAAGCAGCTGGAGCAAGGGTGGTGGGCCCCTACATGCCACGTGGCAGCCTAAGGTTGGAGAGGGTGGTGTGTTGGCCCAATAAAGGCTTGACACGTGTCACCACTTAGGGGTTGATATGGGTCACCTCCTAAAGTGGTCTATATATATATATAGATATTTTATGATCAACCTTATCAACAATTCATTATCTTCTAAGTTGAAGAGGCTTCTAGAGAACGAAAGAAGAGAAGAGAAATCTAGAACTACAGACTGAGTAGGTTTGGCCAAGGAGAAAAAAAAAGGTAAGTCTCCAATTTCGTTCCATGAATTAATTATATAGGGTGCACCACGATGTTATGAAGGTGTTATTAATAAAACTTTATAATTTGGAGCAGCCTAAACTGTTATCAAACAGCCACAGAGTTTTAGGCGCGCTAAAGGAACTTACGAGGCAAGTTTCGATGAGTTTGACGAGTTTTGGGAAAGGTAAGGGTTTCCCTTTCCAATTGGAGTTTATGATGTCATTATGAGGTATATTAAATATCTTAAATAAGGTTGGAAGTGGACAAATTGCATAAGGATGCTAGACGCTAAAAATAAACTAAATTGAAGTCGTAATAGCTAAACCGAAGTTGCATAGTGTGTTGTTGTTGTGGTGCTGTTGTTGCAGCTGGTTGGTTTGTGTGTTGTAGGGCTGTAAAGTATTTTGAATGATAGTTCATTTTGATTATGTCTATTGTCTTAATTTTTGAATAATATAGTTCATTTTGATTATTTCAACAAGTCTCCAATGATGGTTTAAATTGCATATGGTTACTCACTACTCTACTCGTGTATATCGTAACCCTTCTATTACTGAATCTTAGGCCAAGTATAAAATCACGTGTATTTCACTACATTATCAACCAGGTCCCTCATTAAAGAGCCGGGTACATTATATAAAGACATGGTAATGCAATGATAGGATCCACTCACCGAGTCCCTCACTAGATGGCCGGGTACGTATGTATATATGCGATGATATATTGTGATAAGGGAATGTTGGCACCGAGCCCTATGGTGGTCATATATTTATATGATTCACTGAGTCCTTGAAAAGGCCATCTATATTGTACGATATGAGCATGTTTTTTTAATTATTCAAAAGGTATAGGTATAGTGTTGTTTTAAGTGACATAATTATCCCCTGACTCTCTATTCCAAAAATATTCCTAGTTATGATATGTATATTTTATATACTCACTACATATGTCGTACTGACCCCCTTTTGTTTTGAGGGCTACGTTCATACCCGCAGGTAATGACGCACATTTTAGAGACCCACCAGCTTAGGACTCCTACCAGCAAGTTTGGGAGAATATCCATTGTATCAGAGCCTAGTTGTGGTCTTGGTCTTTTGATTTGTACACTTTTTTTGCTTATTCAAGGGTACAGCGGGGGCCTTTTCTCGCTTTATGTTATCATTATACTATTAGAGATTTGCAGAAAGGTGTGTGGGTTGTATATGGGTTATATAGGTATGTATGTATAGTCGTGCAGATATGGTTTATATTTTGGAGGATGGTTTTTCCTGTCGTGATCGCTATGCTGGCTGAGGTGTATTAAGTATATTTATACACTGTGACTCAAATAGAGGACAAGTTTGCTTATAATAGTAAGGGTATACATGAGTGTCTAGTTTAGGCACCAGTCATGGATTACGGGGTTGGGTCATGACAGTCTCCTTTAGATATTAGAATCTTTTTGGGCTAGCTGGATACTATAGAAGGTTCGTTGAAGGATTCTTATGTATTGCTTCACCTTTTAAAAAGTTGACTCAAAAGAGAGTGAAATTTCACTGGTCAGACAAATGTGACATGAGTTTCCAACTATTAAAGGATTGTCTTATGTTGACTTTTATTTTGACATTGCCCAAAGGTTTGGATGTGTTTATTTTCTATTGTATTACCTCACGTATTGGTTTGGGTTGTGTCTTAATGCAACACGGTAAGGTTAAAGTGTATTCCTCTTTGAAACTCGAAATTGCATGAATGAAAATATCAAACCCATGATCTTGAACTAGCGGCGGTTGTATTTACATTAAAAGTTTGGAATAATTATAATTATGGGGTGCATGTTGATGTGTTTCACCAACCTTAAAAGCTTTCAATATGTGTTTAGACACAAGGATTTGAACCTTAGGCAAAGCAAGTAGCTTGTACTATAGGGGTTATAATATGAGTGTGTTATACCATCCAGTAAAACCAAATATTATAGTCGATACTCGTAGTTGGGTGTCCATGAATAGTGTTGCCCATATAAAGGGAGGTAAGAATGAGTTGGTTAAAGAGGTGCATGGATTAGCCCATTTAGATGTGCATTTAGTTTATTCTAATGATGGGGTGTTCTTATGCACAATGGCTCAAAATCATCACCTATGGCAGATCTTAAGGTCCAAACAAAACCATGATCCGGTTGTGGTTGAATTGAAGAAGTTGGATTCTGAAAACCCCATTGAGGCTCTCTCCCAAGAGGGAGATAAGGTACTTTGTTACTAAGGTCATTAGTGTATGCCTAATATGGATGGTCTAATGGAATTAATATTGGATGAGGCCCATAGTTCTTGGTATTCAAATAATCCATGATCCACCAAGATGTATCATAATTTGAGAGAAGTGTATTAGTGTATTGACATGGAGAAGGACATAATGAAGTTCGTGACTAAGTGCCCAAATTGTCAATAAGTAAAAGTTGGGCATAAAAAACTAGGAGGTTTAGCTCAAGTTATTGAGATTCCTACTTAGATGTGGGAAGATGTTAATATGGACTTTGTGATAGGCTTGACTTTTACTAAAATTCAACATGATTCTATTTGGGTTGTTGTGGACCAAATGACTAACTCGGCACATTTTCTATTTGTTAAAACATGTTGTAATGCCTAAGACTATGCTAAGTTGTATATTCATGAGTTGGCAAATCTTCATGGTATTCGCTTATCTATTATATTGGATTAAGGTACTCAATTCATTTTACATTTTTAGAAGTCTTTCCAAAAGGGTCTTGGTATGAAAGTTAAGTTAAGTACCGCTTTCAGCCCTCAAACTGATGGACAAGCTTAAAGAACGATCCAAACATAGAAGGATATGTTATGGGCATGTGTCATTGAATTGAAAGGAAGTTGCATTGGGCATTTTCCATTGATTGAGTTTGCCTACAATAATAGCTATCAGTCTAGCATCCAAATTGCTCCTTTTGAACCTTTGTATGTGGAAGTTGTATATCCCCGGTGGGATGGTTTAACTTGGTCGAGATAGCATTGATTGGTACCGATTTGGTATTAGATGCAAAAGAGAAAGTAAGTTTTATAATAAAAAGATTGAAAACTTCTCAAAGACGACAAAGGTCATATTCATAAATATAAAAATGATACCTTGAATTTAATGTGGATCATTGGGTTTATTTAAAAGTTTTGCCAATGAAGGGTGTAATGCACTTTGGTAAGAAATGGAAGTTGATTCCTAGATATATGGGACCCAATAAGATATTGAAGCATATTGGAAAGGTGGTATATTAGTTAGACTTTCCATTTGAGTTGGCTATGGTTCATCCAGTGTTTTAGTATTAATGTTGAGGAAGTTTGTGGGTGATCAAAATTTTATTGTTCCATTAGAAAATATAAATGTTGAAGATAAATTAACCTACAAGGATGTTTCTGTAGAAATTTTAGTCCGAAAAGTGAAGAGGTTAAGAAACAAAGAGGTTGTATACATTAAGGTATTGTGGATAAATCAACAAGTAGAGAGTGCTACATGGGAAGTGGAAGCAGAAATAAGAAAGCGATATCCGCATCTCTTTCCTTCCACTCAAGCCTAAGTTACTAAGTCATTCATGCTCCAGCCGTTTAAACCTATGTTTTAATTTTTCCTATGTCTTTCATATGCATGCATGTTCATGAAGATAATTTAAAGGTCACATTTTTTGTTAAGTTGAAAATCTCATGGTTTATACTTTTTTATGTGTCATTCCATTAATGTTGGGTTGCTAGTCCTTTTTCCATGTCCTTTCCATCCTAGTTAAATCTCATTCGAAGACGAATATTCCAATGGGGGAGATATTGTAAGACCCCCAAAGTTGAAAAGTTGAAACAAAGGAAAAACTTGGGAAAAAAGCCAGGTTTAGAGTCTACAACTCAACCTACCAGTCGTAGGGATTCCTATATGTCGTAGGAGGGACTCATAGGGTTGATTATAAGGGTAGGAAATCTTACTAAGTGTGGAAGTGGGTTTACAAACTTATCTAGGACTCCTGGAAGTTTTAAAACTCATAGAAGGGACTTGTAAGATTAGTGTCTGAGCCTAAGAAATTACAAGTTTCAGAACTCTTTCTACGACTCAACGGGGTGAGTTGTAGAAGTGTTTGGGACTCGTAAAGATTAGTAAAAGAAGAATATCAGAGGCTCAATTCTTAGGGTTTTTCAGAGGTTTCCAGGATGAATTGGGTCTACGACTCATAAACATTTCGACGACTCATAAAGAGTGATTTGTAGGGTCTTCCTATGGGGTTTAATGAGGGGTAGTTTGGTCTTTTACCTATATTTCATTAATGTATGTGGACGTTTTTGGGACTAGGTTATGAACTATGAACTACCCCAAGTATTCCTAAAACTCTCATTTTCTTATTATCTCTCAAAAAAAATGACAAGTCTTCTCTCCCAAAGCTCCCCTCAAAGGCCTTCTTCTTCATAAAGAAATTTTAAAGTTTCTTCAAGATCAAGCCGCATTTACTCAACTTCAAGTTCAAAATTCACCATGGTATGGGAATTCATCCATGGGACCTTTCACCCATGGAGTTCTAAGGTTCTTCTCAAATTATTCTTATGATTATCTATTCAAAATCCCTATTTTCAATGATTATGCATTGGGTCCTCTCAATAAATATATATAATATGATTATGTTAGATCATGTAGCCAATCGATATTTTCTTCATGAATTATGTATAGGTTGATATAAGGAATATGATCATGTATGTTTTCAAATAAATTTCTTGACTTCTAAGCAAATTATTATGTATTCAAGTTTTTACTCTAATTTCAAGTATAAGCTATGATTGTGGATTTTAATTATGTTCAAAGTATAAATTTCATGCAATATATGAAAAGAGGTGACTTGGGATCCTTAATTTGTGGCCTGGGAATATAATGCCATGTATTATGCAGGTATGATTTGTGATGTTGAAAGACGTTTACTCACATAGCAATTATGATATTAAAATGAGATACTGTATGAGTTGTGAAACCTATGAATAAGTTTATGAATATATGTAAATATAATTACTATGTTATGTATTCCATGTGATTTGACTTAGAAATGAATGAGGCTTGAGGTGGGGGATCGACCTACGGGGTCCTTATATAAAGTCTCTAGACTCATAACTACGTGCCACCATATGATTTGCCTTTATGTCATAGCTAGTGGATCCACATATAGCACATATTCATGACCTGCCTAGCAGGGCAGAGTCTACGTTGGCAAATAGATTCTCTTTTATTTTGTTGTATAGGGAGACATCGGGATTCCATGTTGTAGCTCACATGGTCTTATTATCAGTTAATTTTTTATCCCACATATTTATAATCTCTTTCTTTCTTTTTAGTAGGCGTATTAGCGCACTATAATTCCTTGTGGTTTGATTTCTGTTATTATCTATTACTCTTTGTACTTTGATTGCTCTATTTTATATGAGTTTCTTTTGTTATTTGCTTTTCCATATCAGTTTTAACTTCTTATCCTTATCTGACTTCTTTTTATGATTTTACTGAGCCGAGGATCTTTTTGAAACAGCTGTCCTACCTTAATAGGAGTTAGGTCTGCGTACACTTTACCCTCTCCAGACCCCACATTGTGGGATTTTACTGGGTTGTTGTTGTTGTTGTTGTATGTATACTCTCTTTATATACTCCTAATTATTTCACTTTTTCCTTTCAAATTCTTGATTAACTACGGTTTTCTCATGACTCTAGTTATCATCTTATATAGTATATACGTTATTTAATCATTGCATCTCATCTTTTATATTGCATAGATTGCCCGTATACTTAGTATATTAATACATACTAACACTTATTTTTCCCTACATTGTATCATAATATAGAGTTTGACGATCACATTCATTCTCCACTTGGCTAGTTGAGTTTCTATACTCCATTTATTGGTGATTCCTCATCTATTCGAGGGCAAGTTTCTGAGTTCCTTCATTTTCCTTAAGACTTGTTATTTTTCATTGAGGGTGATCTAGGAATATGTCTTAGCCCCCGCTAATGTTGACTAGTGGAGGCTTGTTGGACACAAATGTAAAAGTCTATGTTGTCAAAATGTATGCTCTTATGATTCATGTTCTTGAGATTTTCTTATGTTGTTTCCATTTAATTATACCTTATGCATGCTTAAATATGTCAAGAAACTTGATTGGAGTCCTTCAGGGTTTTGATCATCTTTTCATATCTAGGGCCATAGATATGGTCGTGACAATATGAGGGCATACTCCCTCACACTCATGTTGCCTTTCTTGAGATTAATATGCTCTCTCATCTTTGCTTCATCTAACTCAAGTGGGAGAAATTGATCAAGAAATTCAGGTTTGAAATCTTCCCAACCTATGGGACCCTCATTAACCCTCTCAGACTTCTATTAAGTATAACACACTTGGGTAACCCCCTTGAGGTTGTAGGCCACCAACTCTTATTTTTCTTCCAAAGTCACTCCCATGATAGTCACCATATTATATACCTCATCAACGAACTCTTGAGGATCTTCATTGTCACAACCCAAGCCTAGGGCCTAGACGTGAAATGGTAAATTAGGAACCCGGAGGTACTTCTTAGCATTCATTTAGCCTTTCATCAATAATAACAATAAATATCAAATGGAAGAAAAAAGGGAAAGCGGGACAATAAAATAAGATCATCATCATCCTTAGATCATCATACATTTATGTCCAAACATACCTCTACTAATAGACTTGGCGAGGGCTAAGATATATTGCAAGCTCACCCTAAAATAAACTAATAATGATGTACCAAAATAGGTGTCTTAATGCCTCAACATAACATATTATAGAAAGGGGAGAAGTATTGTCCCTGAATTAATGGGAACTCACCAAAAGTGGCATTCAAATGATCCAACTAACCACGTGGAAGAGGAGGAACACCGGTCCCTACATGCTGATATCATGTAGGCAAAAGAGTATGTGTTTGTACTTTGAATGTACTAAGTATGTGAGATATGAATTAACAAGTAAGAGAACACAATCAATATGCCATAAGATGCATGACCAATCCTAATGAGCATGAGTATAACTTAAAAGAAATCTTTAAACATAAAAAGTTCTTGGTCAATGCATATCACAAAACTTCAAAGTAACACTTACTTCATGTCATATAACTTGTGAGAAACAACCTTTAACCTTATAAGAGATAATGGAAATATGAAATATATTAGTATTCATAGTAAGAAATAACTTAAACATCAAGAGAAGGACATTGTAACTTAGTAAGAGCGACTGTTAACTTACATAAACTATATGAGACATAACATGGAGTTCCAATGTTTACCTATACATCGAAGGAAAGGGGGAGAATACTTGTTAAGGTAGACTTCTATACGCCTCAGTGGATCCACTAAGCTACATGAAGGATGGATCCTCAACTGCGAGTGATCCTCTAAGGAACCAAGCCTCTACTATGGGTGATCATTTATCCTATGGTGGCATATAGTTATGAGACAATGGGATCTTTTTACAGGTCTCTTGATTTTTCTACAGGAGAGAATGCCTATACCAAGGTTCACTTAGTTCTATCTAAACTCTCAACGAAATAGACAAACCATACAAACATAAACCCGATCATCATGTTGGAGAGGCCATATCTATTACCCGTCCATTATTCATAGGAAAAAAATCATAGAATAGCTCCTTAACTTTGTCTCATGTGATGTGAGTGTAGATCTTTCATCATCACATATATTTATTAATAAAACATCTTTAGGGCCTTAAATCACCCTATCATTAACTTGCTTGAATATTATAGAATCATCACTCATAAACCTTATTTGCAAAAAAGACTTTAAATTTATTTGTAGACATTGTCAAACATTTATTTAGAGTCAAAATGCATTTCAACTTTGCTTTATCATAAGAAATTATGCGGGTTCAATTTCATAAAGACTTTCAAATATATTTAAAGAATATTTGTATGCATGAGAGTGATATAAATGCATCAAATCAAATATCTAAAAGACAACCCACCATATGAACTTTAAAACTACATTCCAAACCTTCATATAAGAACCTTGATAAACCATCCATTTCATGTAAATAAAATTCAACATAAGTCAATATAGGTAAATAAACTTCAAATATTCAAGAATCTATACATTTTAAATTATAGTATAAAAACCCATAAAACTCATCACTTGAAATTGAGAGTCCATATATATATATATATATATATATATATGTATAGATATAAATATATCAATATGAGTAAATAAACTTCAAATATACTATAATCTATGCATTTGGAACCATCACGTAAAAGCACATAGGATTTCATCCGTTGAAATTGAAATACTAAGTTGAGAAAACACTTGGGTTCAATGGGTAGAAGAACCCATAGATGAAAATCCGTATACCTTAGAGAGGAACTTGAAGAAGAATTTCATAAGTCTTGATGTTAGGTCTTCAATGGGAATCTCGAATCCTTGAGTTTGAGAGCAAATTTTTTCGAGATGATTTGAGAGAGAAGAGGATGAAGTTTAGGGTTTTGGAGAGGCAAAGGACTGTAAAAATAACCCCAAAATGCATCTAATTTCGTCTATATAAGTTCAGGGAATTGTCCAATGTTCCCTTACTTGAAAATTGAAATTTTTGCTAACTTTTGAACTAACTAGGAACAGGTCTGTGACACAAGGTTGTTATACCCCGTACTTTTATACCTTGGAAGGTTCCTAAGTTACTTAAGATTCTTAAGTTTCTTGGAGCTTATTAAAGCTCTTGAGCTTCTTAAAAGTTATCATGCGAGCTGGATAATCTATAACGCTACCAAATTACTTCAAGGAAGGGAGAATGAGATACCCTAAAATAGAGAAGATTGGAAATAGGGTCATAAGAATCCGAAAGGAGTTGGAGACGTAGGACTCAACTTACTTACTTAAGCTACCAACATGGAAATCTTAGGTACTTAAACAACTTGATTACATACCAAGCTTACATAGCAAGGATTACATAGGTTCATAAAGCATGACGAATTTATGAACCCACGAGGAGAAAAAGAGAGCAACACATGGCAGCATGGCAGAGTGCCATATGGCAACAATTGGAGGTGGCATGTGGCATAAGATGCAGCAAGGGGTGGTCCCCACATGCCATGTGGCAGCCCCTAAGTGGAGGAGGTGCTGCGTTGGCCCTATCAGGGCTTGACACGTGTCACCACTTGAGGCTTGACATGTTTGACCCTATAAAGTGGCCTATATATATATAATTTATGACTTTTATGGTCATATTTATTCTATAAGTTTCATTCTTATCTCCAAAAGTCAAGAAAATTCTAGAGAAAAGAAGAGAAGAGAAACTTAAGCTAGAGAGAAGGAAGAGCTACGGTTTTGAGAGGAGAAAAAGGTAAGTTCTCCGAGTCTGTTCTATGAATTAATTATATGGGGTATAAAATGAAGGTATGAAGGTGTTAGTAATGTAAATTATGGTTTGTGGCAGCCCCAAATGGACAACAAACATCCATGAAGTTTCAGTCGCGCTAGAAGAGCTTCCGAGGCAAGTTTTGGCAAGTTTTGGACAAGGTAAGGTTTTTCCTTTCAAATTGAAGGTTATAATGTTGTGATGGGGTATATTACATGTATTAAATGAGTCTGTAAGTGGAAAAATTGCATAAGGATGCTTGACATTAGAAACAAACTAAATTTAAGTCGCTAGCGTTAAATCGAAGTCGAGTAGTATGTGGTGATTATGGTGCTGCGGTTGCATCTGGTTGGATGGAGTGTTGCAGGGATGTAAAGTGTTCTAAAATGGGTGTGAGTACTGATTTTTTCATCCACACGACCCTCCTTTTTGTATTGTTAAAGTTTTTGTAAAATAAAGACTAAAAACTCTATTTTGGTATCATAGTTTTGAGCTAGTTGTTTGAAGTTGTACTGAGTAACGGTGAAGTGATTTGATTGTATATATAAGTGACGGTTGTTGTTGGTAATATGGATTCTAAGATTAGCAATTGGATAGGGAAAGTTATAGAAGAGATGCTGCCCGATTTTCGGCAACTTCAAAACTAGTAATAAGCTATTCGAGGGAAATGAATAAGGAAATGGTTCCTATGACTACTTGGGTGTAGATTTGGAAATGGGAAAATAAAATTTTATGAATCTTATTATTATTTTCATGTTAAATAGGTTAAGTAGATATCGAGGTAAGTTGGGTTATGATTAATCCCTAAAGAGGTATGTGAAGCTACATTCTTTCTCTTGGCATATTTTTGGCATGAGTAAATAGAGCTATCCTTCTTTCCTCTTGGAATGCTTTTGAAATAAGTATGATGCTATTATGCTATAATTATTCACCTATCCCTAATAGGCCTGGTACGATATATGCATATGATGACTCCGTGAGGGAAAGTAGAAAGTATGTAAAGCTTATTCTTTCTCTTGGCATGTCATTGGCATAAGTATGTAAAACCTATCCTTTTTCTTCTTTTGGCATGTCTTGATATAAGTACCACATGATGCAAGCTTTGGGGAGTATCCCATCCATAAATCTCTGAGCAAGATTTATGAGTCTTACCAACCTCCTAATGTTAGAACTTCCATAATAATGGAGTTACAGCTCTCAAGCCTTCTATATGATGGAGCGTAGTAAGTATGTGAAGCTAACTACTTTTTCTTGGTATGTCTTAGCACATGTATGAGGTGTGTATGAAATTTGGGAGTAACTCTATTCTTAAAACTCCAAGTATGGTCCATATGTCTTATTCACTTCTCGATGGTATAAATCCTATACTAGTTGAGTTATTGCCTCTCAAGGCTTCTATGTGATGGAAAGTAGTAAGTACGTAAACTATCCTTTGTTCTCGTTTGGCATATCCTAAAAGTAAGTGATATGTATACAAGTTGGGGTAATCTCATTCTTAAGTTCCTAATAGGATTCTTGTCTCTTACTCATTTTCTAATGCTAATGCTCTTATGGTAGTTTAGCTACTACCCTTGAGCCTTTTGTATGTAAAACAGGAATTGGCGTGTGAAAGTCCATATGCTCAAAGACGCTACAGTGACTAATGTCCTTACCTTGATAAGCTCCTATTCCTAAGGACTCTATGATGACCAATGCCTCTAATTTCATAAGTCATTCGGCATTACTTGATAAATGCCTATGATTCTTGAGACTCTAGTTGATACGACCCCTAATGACACTTAGAGGGTACTTAGGATAAGTACCATTCTGAACCTCAAAGGATAACCCAATTTGATCATTTTATTAAGTCTCAGATGATAGTAGGATGATTATGACACCGAGTTCCATAAAAGGCCGGGTACGGTATATGATGATTATGACACCGAGTCCCATAAAGGGCCGGGTATGTTATATAATAATTATGATACCGAGTCCCATAAAGGGCCTGGTACAGTATATGATGATTATGACACCGAGTATCATAAAGGGCTGAGTACATTATATGATGATTATGATAACGAGTCCCATAAAAGGATGGGTACAGTATATGATGATATGATGACACTGAGTCCCATAAAGGGTTGGGTACAATATATGATAATGTGATGACACCGAGTCCCATAAAGGGCCGAATACGGTATATTTATTTAATAATATAATATAATATATTGATCAGACCATACGTTCCTCGGCATTACTATATGAAATGTAGATCGGACCGAACATTCTTCGGCATTACCATATGACACATGGATCGGACAGAATATTCCTCGATATTAGTATACGATATGCAGACTGTGCCGTACATTCCTCGACATGTACTTACTATATACATAGATCGGGTTATACATTCCATAGTGCTAAAAATATATATGTTCTTATGATGACAGTATGACGTAGATGGTAGACCGAGTCCCCTAACGGGATGGGGATAGTACGTGATGGTAAAATATATGACTTTCTTTTTTATGATGCAGGTACGACAAATGGTTAAATGTTATACTTGCCCCCTGTATCCCTACGTTAACTATAATTTCCTTATGATGTTTATTCTTTACATACTCAGTACATATGTCGTACTGACCCTCCTTTCTTAGGGGAAGGGGCTGCGTTCATGCCCGCAGGTACAAATACATACCATGGAGATCTGCCAGCATAGGAGTTCCACTCAGTAGTTCAGAAACACTCCATTGTGCCGGAGCCTAGTTTTGGTATTAACTCTCGATGTATATATTTATTTATTCACAGGTACGGCGGGGCCCTATCCCGCCTTATGTTATTGTTCTTACTCTTAGAGGTCTATGGACATGTATATGGGTTGTATATGCATGTATGTACAGTGGTGCCTATGATAAGCCTCTCCGGCTTATATGTTATCCTTCCTGTTGATATGCTATAACTTAAATAGGGGACAAATTTACTTACAGATAGCAGGGATATATGCGAATGCCCAGTTCGGGCACCCGTCACAGCCTACGGGGTTTGGTCATGACAGAAGTGGTATCAGAGCGGTTCTTCCTCAGAATGTCTATAGACCGTGTCTAGTAGAGTCTTGTTTATCGGTGTGTTGCACGCTACATCTATAAATAGAAGGCTTCAGGGCATTTAGGATATTACCTTTGTTTCATATCTAAGATCGTATGATAAAGCCTAGCCATAGGACATAAAATTCCTTTTTCTAACTTTTGGTTTCAACTGAAAAACGACATCGACAGAAGAAAATGACGGATGATATTAAGAGTTACCAAGTATACAGGTAAGTAATGGTGTGAAGGAGGCATGTTGGATAAGGTAAGAAGATTGAAATATTAAGTCGAAGATTGAAGGGAAAAGTAGATAGGAAAGTGCAATGGGTGCAGTTTGAGTTTGACATACGAGGTAAGTCTATTATTTTATATTATGGTTGATATTAGGCGCCCTGTGTGGTGGTGATATGAATATATATATATGTTAGCCCTGTGAGGCATTGTTGGTATTTCCTGAGTACAGGTTTAGGATAGTAAGGAATATAGAGGAAACTCTGCCAATTTTTTTTTGAAATAAAATGAGAATAAGCTATAAGGCTGTAGTATATCTTGAGAGATTGTATCCACAGTAACGATAAGATCCGACTAAACTAGGAGTACAACTGACTTTGGGAAATAAGTAAATTGTGGTATGGGTGGTAATTAGAAGGTCGATACTGTTATGGTGAGAAGAATGGTGATGGATATGAACGTCTTAAGACTGCCTATGAGGTATTAATGATGAGAAAGGATAAGGGGGTTAAGTACGCTTGCTCCACCAGGTGGAAGTAGTCTAGAGTAAGGATCGTGTATAAAGGTTAAGAAATATTACCCTTCGAGATTGACCATGAGCAGAATATAGTGTGATTATAATGAGGATCATCATGGAAGTACGTACGGCCTAGTAACGAAGTAACTAAAGAATGTGATTGTGAGTAAGATTAGGTTTCAGCATCGAGTACACGATAAGGATGAAAGCGCATGAAGCAGAAAGGGATATTGTACGACCTCTCAAGGATGAGGGAGGTAGCTCTGCAAGACAATTGATGCACTACAAGTCAATTAAGAGGAATAAGTGGTATTCACTGGGATGAAGATAATGTTATAGCAATGCTAGAAACACGTGTCATCAGAGTATAAGTTCCCCCGAATGGAGAATCAGACACAATTATAAGTACTAGTGACGTTCTGATTGGGATGAAGGAAATGCAGCTTCGACTAAGCTACTACATTACTTATATGACTCGAGTACCAGTCTTGGACTAGATTATGTACTATTTATTGAGAATTCTAAGCACCCATGGTTTTATTAAGGTTTCTTACAAGGGAAACCTAAAGTATATATGAGTTAACAAAAGGTGTAGACATGTTGTAGTATGTCAAATATGTTGGAATAGGAGCTCGAGGAAAATAATAAATAGATAGGAGCCACGGCATCTAAGGCCGTGTGAAGAATCATTGGTAGAACCCTAAGGGATGGGTGCCTACCACAAGGGGTGAATACGATAAGAGAGTAGGACTGAACAAACTAAGGGCCGCCAAGAGGGTAGTAGGGCTATGTTTGAGTAAAGATTAAGATATGGCAATGACATCATTGGTTACTGATATCGGGACGTACAAGTAGAAAGAAGAATATAAAATCTCCGATGGTAGGAAAGGAGGAGACCAAGGAGTACGTAAAGGAACAAAATAAAGTAGCGAAGAAGTAAAATACTAGGTCGAAGATTCCACATCACGACCTTGTCTACAAGACTTACTTTTCACTCCCCGGAAAGATAATTCTATATGGAATATTATGCGCAGATTAATAAGATCAACCCAGGTTCCTCTAATCAAAGACTACTTTTCAACCGAGATGGTATGAAATTATAGGTCAAGAGGGTGGTAGGACCTTACGGAGTTCCCATTGCTATTGTCCTAGATAAAGGAGCCCAAGTTACAGTTAACTACCGAAGATCAGTTTACGAAAAGATTGGGAAAACAGATAGGTCTTCATACACTATTTTACCCTCAAACTGATGGACAGACTAAGCTTACTAGCTAAATGTTAGACGATATGTTGTGGACCTATACATTTGACTCTAAAAGTAGCTCGGATAATTGCCTACCACCTGTCAAAAGTACTTACGATATTAACTATCATTCTAGTATCCAGATGGCCCTGTATGAGACATGGTATAGCGGATAGTGTAGGTTGCCAATTGATTGGTTTGATGGTAGTAAAACAAGACTAATATGCTTATATGTGGTTCAATAAGCAGTATAGAAGGTGAAGCTTATTTGCGAGAGATTATTAGCAACTTCGAGTCGACAAAAGTCATATGAGAATAATCGACATCAATCTCTAGAATTTCAAGTTATAATTAAGCACTCTCAAAAGTATCATCCACAGAGAAAGTCATGAGAGCCAGCAAGAAAGAGGACCTTAGTCTGAGATGCATTGGCTCTTATCAGACCCTCTACCGAATAGGTAAGGTTGCCTGCGAGTTAAACTTATCGATGGATCCAGAAGAGTATTGATGCTTCACAAGTGTGTTGGTGATCCATCCCAAGTATATTCTGCAGAGGATATCCAGTTCACAAAGGAGTTATCCTATGAGAAGGAACCGGTTACCATCCTGGATCGGCAGATTAGAAAATTGCGATCTAAGGATGTAGCTTCCATCAAGGTGTTATGGCGAAATGAGAATTGCAAAGAAATGACATGGGAAGCTGAAGAAAAAGTGAAACACAAATATCCATACCTATATCCTATGTATATAGGTAATTCCAACTTTTGAAATGCTCAAGTTGATGGGAATATGTGTTACTGTAATAAAGAGGAATTTTCCCTATAGTCTGTGTAAGATTTTGAAGAAGAATTTGTTTAACATTCAAGGACGAATATTCTAAAGGGGGGAAGGATATTATACCCCATACTTTTGTACATTGGAAGGTTTCTAAGTTACTTAAGATTCTTAAGCTTCTTAAAAGTTACCATGTGAGCCGAATAATCTATAACGCTACCAAATAACTCCAAGGAAGGGAGAATGAGATACCCTAAAATAGAGAAGATTGGAAATAGGGTCATAAGAATCCGGAAGCAGTTAGAGATAAAATAATGAATCGTAGGACTCGACATACTTACTTAAACTACCAATTTGGAAATCTTACATACATAAACTACTTGAGTACATACCAAGCTTACGTAGGAAGGATTACATAGGTTCATAAAGCAAGACGAGATTACAAACCCACGAGGAGAAGAAGAAAGCGACACATGGAAGCATTGGAGAGTGACACATGGCAATAGTTAGAGGTTCCATGTGGAAGAAGATGCAGCAAGGGGTGGGCCTCACATGCCAAGTAGCGGCCCCTAAGTGGAGGAAGTAGTGCGTTGGCCCTATGAGGGCTTAACACGTGTCACCACTTGCGGCTTGACACGTGTCACCTCCTAAAGTGGCCTATATATATATATATAATTTATGACTTTTATGGTCATCTTTATCCTATAAGTTTCATTCTTATCTCCAAAAGTCAAGAAAATTCTAGAGAAAAGAAGAGAAGAGAAACTTAAGCTAGAGAGAAGAAAGAGCTTCGGTTTTGGGAGGAGAAAAAGGTAAGTTCTCTGAGTCTGTTCCATGAATTAATTATATGGGGTATAAAATGAAGGTATGAAGGTTTTATTAATGTAAATTATGGTTTGGAGCAGCCCCAAATGGATAACAAACAGCCATGAAGTTTCAGTCGCGCTAGAAGAGCTTCCGAGGCAAGTTTTGGCAAGTTTTGGACAAGGTAAGGTTTTCCCTTTCAAATTTAAGGTTATGATGTTGTGATGGGGTATATTAAATGTCTTAAATGAGGCTGAAAGTGGAAAATTTGCATAAGGATTCTTGACGTTAGAAATAAACTAAATTGAAGTCGCTAGCGTTAAATCGAAGTCGAGTAGTGTGTGGTGATTGTGGTGTTGTAGTTGAAGATGGTTGGATAGCCTGTTGCAGGGATGGAAACTGTTCTAATAAGGGTGTGAGTACTTCTGTTTACATCCACACTACCCTCTGTTTAATATTGTTAATGGTTTTATGAAATAAAGGCTAAAAACTTTATTTTGGTATCATAGTTTTGAGCTAGTTGTTTGGAGTTATATTGAGTAACGTTGAAGTGATTTGATTATATATATAAATGATGGTTGTTGTTGGTAATATGGATGATAAGATTAGCAGTTGGATAGGGCAAGTTATAGGGGAGATGCTGCTCGATTTTTGGTAACTTCAGAACTAGTAATAAGCTAGTCAAGGGAAATGGATATGGAAATGGTTCCTATGACTACTTGGGTGTAGAGTTGGAAATGGGAAAATAAAAGGTTATTAATATTATCATTACTTTCATATTAAATAGGTTAAGGATATATCGAGGCAAGCTGGGTTACAATTAATCCTTAAAGAGGTATGTGAAGCTACATTCTTTCTCTTCGCATGAGTAAATAGAGCAATCCTTCTTTCCTCTTGGTATATTTTTGACATAAGTATGATGCTATTATGCAATAATTATTCACCTATCCATGATGGGCTGGGTACGATATATGCATATGATATCTCCGTGAGGGAAAGTAGAAAGTATGTAAAGCTTATTCTTTCTCTTGGCATGTTGTTGGCATAAGTATGTAAAGCCTATCCTTTCTCTTCTTTTGGCATGTCTTGATATAAGTACCACATGATGCAAGCTTAGGGGAGTATCCTATCCATAAAGCTCCGAGCAAGATTTATGAGTCTTACCAACTTTCTAATGTTAGAACTTCCATAATAATGGAGCTACGACTCTCAAGCCTTCTATATGATGGAGGGTAGTAAGTATGTGAAGCTAACTCCTTTTTCTTGGTATGTCTTAGCACAAGTATGAGGTGTGTATGAAATTTGGGAGTAATTCTATTCTTAAAACTCCAAGTATGGTCCATAAGTCTTCTATGTGGTGGAAAGTAGTAAGTACGTAAACTATCCTCTATTCTCGTTTGGCATATCCTAAAAGTAAGTGATATGTATACAAGATGGGATAATCTCATTCTTAAGTTCCGAATAGGATTCTTGTCTCTTACTCATTTTCTAATGTTAATGCTCTTATGGTAGTTTAGCTACTACTCTCGAGCCTTCTGTTACACCCCGCACTCTTGAGCTCGGAACGACTTCTTAAGTTCCTTAAACACTATCATGTGAGCCGGATAAGCTACGACACTATCAAACAACTCTAAGGAAAGAAGATTGGGATACCTCACGAGAAGGGAGGTCGGAGATGGAGTCATAAGAATCCGGAAAGAGTTGGAGGCTAAGAAATGAGTCGTAGGACTCGATTTACCTACTTAAGACACTAAGTTAAGAGTCTTATACACTTAAGTTGCTTAAGGATATACCAAGCTTACGTAGTTTGGATTACATGAGCTCTTACAGTAAGACGAGATTACGAACCCGCGAGGAAGGGAAAAAGACGACGCGTGGAAGCCAATGGAGGAGCGACACGTGGCAGCACCTCAAGCAAGCAGGTGATGCACCTACTTAGGGTCAAGTAGGTGATGCAGCTGCTTGGGGGAGGTGGACCCCGCTGCCACGTGGCAGCCCCTAATTGGCAGCATGACACGGTGGCCAATCATGGCTTGACACGTGTCATCCTTAGGGGATGACACGTGTCACCCCTTGGGACCACCCATATAAATGATATATATCTCAAACTTCAGCTTGTTCACAAACATTTCCAGCAGCAACGTGAACAAACAAAACCCTAAAGCTAAGGAGAGAAAATTGCGAGGGCTTGGGAGAAAAATAAGGTAAGTCCCGATTTCGTTCCGTAAATTAATTATATAGCGTATACCACGATGATATGGAAGTATTAGTAGTATAAAATTAGAGTTTGGTGCAGCAAAAAACGGACAGCAAGCTGCCACGACGTTACAGCACGCTGAAAAAAAAGTTCCGAGGCGCGATTTCGGCAAGTTTTAGTCAATTTCGGGAAAGGTAAGTTCTTCCCATCTAATTTGAAGTTTATGAGGTTAAATTAGGGTGTATTACACACCTTAGGAGCTGCTGGAAGTTGGGTAAAAGGTTTGAAAAGTTCAGCGTTCGGAATAAACGAATTTGGAATCGCTATAGTTAAGTTGTTGTCGAAATAAGATGTTGTACGAGTAGGGGCTGCTGCTGGTTGTGTTGTGGCGTGTTGCAGGGTCTAAAAGTTATCTAAATGAAGTGGTGGAGCTGCTGGTTGCAGCCACACGACCCTCCGCTTTGCAATTAAAGGATTCGCGAAAGAAAGATTAAAAACTCTAGTTTTGGTATCTTAGTTTCGAGTGAATTGTTGGGGGTTTATATTGTGTAATTTTGGTCGTAATATGTATATGTATGGGCTGCTTGTTGCATTGTTGGTTTGCTTCAGGTGCTAAGGACATGGTTGGGAATTCGGATAGGGCACATTATAGGGGAGGTGCTGCCCGATTTTCGTTAACATCCTAACTAGTTAAGGAACTAGTCGAGAAGGCGAGCGAAGGGATGAATGTTATGAATACTCGTGGGTAGTCTAAGTTGCTGAAAAGTCCAAGGTTTTTAATACTTACATTACTTCCATGTTAAATAGGTTTCGAGGACAACGATGTGGACGTGATTAAGAGAAGTCCATACAAGGTATGTGAAGCTTTCCTTTGGCGTGTTTTTGGAATAGATATGTAGAACTATTCTTCTTTTCTTTTGGCATGTCTTAGATATAAGTTATGAATGATATGTATACGATATTTGGGATTCAATCCATTCGTAAATCCCTGAGTATGAGTCGAGACTCTTGTTTACTTCTTGATATTAACTTCTGTAATAGCTGAGTCATTGCCTTTTTGTCTTCTATGTGATGAAAATTAGTATATGTAAAGCCTATTTCTTCTTTCCTTTGGAATGGCTTAATTTTGAGTTAAATGGTATATGATATAGGTTTAGAGGTAATTCCATTTATGAGCTCTGATTGTAACTCGTGACTTGTAGTCACTCCTGAACATCAAGAGTCTAAAAGTTGTCAAACTACTATTCTCAAGCCTGCTATATAATAAATAGTAAGTAGAGGTACCATCTCCTCTTTTTAGAGGCTCTGAAATGATAAATGCCGTTGATTGCATGAGTTGAGTCTTTGACTAGATAAATTGTATTTATGATTGCATAGACTATATTTCTGATTGCATGAATTATGTGGCATTATTTTGATGCATGTTTGTGATCCCTGAAGCCCCAACTAATATAAGCCCTAATGACATCTAAAGGGATACCTCGGAAAATTACTTCCCCAGTCTTCACGTGACGGTTCACTTGACTGTTTCATCGAGTCTTAGATAATGACTTAGTTGCATATGGTTTCTCACTACTTTACTCGTGCATACTGTAACCCATCCTTCCTCGAGTCCCACGATGGGCCGGGATATGTTATCGTGCATAGTATTACTACTTCTTTCACCGCGTCCCGGGCCAGATGTGTATAGTTCCATGCACGAGGAGACGATGCCGTACGTGAGGTGTGATATATGTTATATGTTATGACGATACGATTATTCTCCGAGTCCCGGGCCGGCTATAATATGATAGTATATGTGGTGAAATAAGGAAGGAACACCGAGTCCCTCCTTAGAGGGCCGGGTACATATGTATATTATGATGGTACGCTATAGACGTACACCACTCCATTCACCGAGTCCCTCACTAAAGGGCCGGATACTTTATGTAGGCATGCATATGAGATTAAAGCAATATATTGTGACCCTGAGCCCTGTAGGGAACCAGGTATAATACGATGATATACATGATAAGATGATACCGTATACGATGGTATGATACCATATATGATGATATGATGAAATGAAATGCATTATGATACGATGATATGTGATTATGAAGTAATGATGATGACACCGAGTTCATTAGAGGGCCGGGCACAGTATATGATGGTGTATAGGATTACGTGTCCTAAGGTGCAGGTACAGTAATTTGTTAATAGTTATACTTACCCCCTGCATCCCTATTTCAGTTATGATCTCAGTTACGATGTGTTATACTTTACATACTCAGTACATATATCGTACTGACCCCCCTTTTCTCGGGGGGCTGCATTTCATGCCCGCAGGTACAGATGTTTATTCTGGAGATCCATCAGCATACGAGTTCCTCTCAGCTGTGTCGGAAGTGCTTCACTGTTCTGAAGCCTAAATTTTGATGCTGGTCACTTAATGTATATATTTGTACATTCAGGGGTACGGCGGGGGCCTTGTCCCGCCATATGTTATTGTTACTATTCTTAGAGGTTTGTAGACATATGTATATGTGGGTTGTTTGTGAGTTAGTTTTAATGTTGCCTATTCGATATGTTGTGAATGTTTTTGTTATAGCAGCCTTGTCGGCTCGCGTGCCCTTTCATGATATGATACAAATGAAAGAAGCTACATGTACATGAAAAAGTTTTAAACTATTGGGGTTTTTGTATATAGTATCACATCACACACGGTTCAACTTAAGTGTAGTTGATAAATACGCATAAGAGGGTCAAGGTCGGAACCCAGTTGCGGCCTACGGGGTTGGGTCGTGACACCTTCTGTATGTAAAATAGGAATTGGTGTGTGAAAGTCCATATGCTCAAAGACGCTATAGTGACTAATGTCTTTACCTTGATAAGATCCTATTCCTAAGGACTATATGACGACCAATGCCTCTGATTTCATAAATTGTTCGGCATTACTTGATAAATGACTATGATTCTTGAGACTTTAGTTGATACGACCCCTAATGACACTTAGAGGGTACTTAGGATAAGTACCATTCTGAACCTCAAAGGATAACCCAATATGATTATTTTATTGAGTCTCAGATGGTAGTAGGATGATTATGACATCGAGTCCCATAAAAGGCCAGGTACGGTATATGATGATTATGACATTCTTCCTTCGCACAAGCTACGGTCTAACGACCGAGTCCCATAAAGGGCTGAGTATAGTATATGATGATTATGATATCGAGTCCCATAAAGGGTCGGGTACGATATATGATCATTATGATACCGAGTACCATAAAGGGCCGAGTACGGTATATGATAATTATAACACCGAGTCCCATAAAGGGATGGGTACGGTATATGATGATATAATGACACTAAGTCCCATAAAAGGACTGGTATGGTGTATGTATGCAATGATATAATATAATATGTGGATCAAACCAAATGTTCCTCGGCATTGCTATATGATATGTGGATCATACCAAACATTCCTCGACAATACCATATGATACATGGATCGAAATGAACATTCCTCGGTATTAGTATATGATGTGCGGACTGCGCTGTACATTCCTCGGCATATACTTACTATATACATAGATCGGGCTGTACGTTCCATGGTGCTAATAATATATATGTTCTTATGATGACAGAATGACGTAGATGGTACACCTAGTCCCCTAACAGGGCGGACATAGTACATGATGGTAAAATGTATGACTTTGTTTTATACGATGCAAGTAAGGTAAATGGTTAAATGTTATACTTGCCCCCTGCATCCCTACGCCAACTGTAATCTCCTTATGATGTCTATGATTTACATACTTAGTATATATATCGTACTGACCCCCTTTTCTCGGGGGGCTGCATTCATACCCGTAGGTACAGATACATACATTGGGTATCCGTTAGTGTAGGAGTTCCACTCAGCAGTCTAGAAATGCTCTATTATGCTAGAGCCTAGGTTTGGTATTAACCCTCGATGTATATATATTTATTTGTTCACGGGTATGGCGTGGGCCTTGTCCCGCCTTATGTTATTATTCTTACTCTTAGAGGTTTGTGGACATATATGTGGGTTGTATATGTAATTATGTACAGTGGTGCCTATGATAAGCTTTGCCAGCTTATATATTATCGTGCCTGTTGATGTACTATAACTTAAATAGGGGACAAATTACCTACAGATAGTAGAGATATACGTAAGTGCCCAGTTTGGGCACCCGTCATGGCCTACGGGGTTGGTTCATGATAGAGGTGTTCTTCCACAGTTCATGTTTTTCTAAAATTAAAATTTGAGCCAAGATTAACCAAGTTTGTGATGCTAACTTGGCGCATACCCTTGTAGTTAAGAGGATATAAATTTTTACTATTTACTCCAAATAATGCAATCTTAGTGGAGTTGGAAATAAGACTTAAAGACCATTAATTTGATAGTTAATATGCCACCTAATTCATTGTATGCTAAGATATATGATTTTTTGAAGTTGACCCTTATACGTACTAAAATGAAAACTTAAATGATAGAAATTCTTTGAACTTAGCTTTGTGTTAAAGATACCTAATAAAACTAATCCACATCTAATACACTATAAATACTTAGTAATTGATCATAACTCATATATACAATTAGAAGTCGATAAGTTAAAGCCTATACGCCTATAAAGAATAGTTTGGATCTTGGCATAGAAATTTTCAAGTTATTACATTTATCCAAGTTTGAACCATGTAATTTATTAGGGTTCAACCTCTACAAAATCCCTCAATCTAGAAGCCAGAGTAGGAGAATTTGGAAACACTTATTGTCAGGCCACAATATTAGCTACCATAGTGATAGCGGTTTGGCACCCTACATTGGTCACTTGATCGGGAAAGGGACCATTTACTTGATGAACCCGAGGAGCTTGGTCCCCATTTGCGTTGAACCCTTTTTGCATAGTTGCTCTTCTTGAAAGAATTTTTTTAAAATTGCAAAGAATAATCATTAGGGAGAGGAAGTCTTAGAGTACACTATATGGCATGACATATATCACGAAGGAAGTAAAGGTTTACTAGAACTCCTTTTAGCCTTCTATAAATAGTTTTGGTGCGCTTGACAACCTTGAAAAAGACACTACTTGACACGACATATTGGACTTCCTAGAAAATCTTAAATCTTGTGCTCTGATACTAACTTTGTAACGATCCAAACTAGGGCCTAGATGTGATATGCCGATCAAAACCCCAAAGGGCTCCAACCAAGCCTCCTAAAGTATCATAAGCATGCATAAGGTATAATAAAGTTGAAACAACATAAGAAAAATCTCAAACAACCTCTATCATAAGGATTATGAAAATATAACAATATAGAATCTCTATATATATCCAACAAGTTTCTACTAGTCAATATGATCTGTGGCTAAGACATGTCCTTAGATCACCCTCAATGTAACATAACAAAGTCTTTCAAAATAAATTAAAGGAAGAAACAATAATCTGGCCCTCTACAAATGATGACTCACCAATAATGGAAGTAGGAACTCAACTATAACCACGTGGAGGGTGGATGTGCTTGACAACCCCTATATTACATTAAAATGTACGCAAAAGTATATATTAGTACATTTGAATTAAGTATGCAGGCATGCTATACAATATAAAACATGAGAATGCAATGATCAAGTAATGTACATACTATACAAGGAGATAAGTAGAGTCATTAGAAAATCATAGTTGATCAAAGCATTTGAAAGGCATAAGTGAAATCATAAAGAGTACATGAAGAGAGTATATATATATGGTATAGAACCATACCCAACAAAAAGTCCATCGTCAGAATCCAAGTCCAGGGCCTAGATGTGATATGGCGATCGAGAATCCGAAGGATCCCATCTAAGCTTTCTTATTATACATGCATACATAACATAAATAAACAAAACGAAATAAGTGGAGGAATCAACTCAACATAGAAATCAAAGGAAAGTATACTCAATCCCAATATCCATAATGGAATACATTAATTTCTCAACATCTAAACATGTGTCTATACTATAATTTGATGGGGCTTAGGACAAGCTCTTAGCTCACTCAAATAATAGAATAAAGTCAAAGCAACATAAGAAAGGAAATATTTTCCTCGATGAATGATAAATCACCAACTACAACTCAAGAATGCTAAGTCAACTCTAGCCACGAAGTGAGGAGCGTGAGTATTGTCCATCCCTACATTATGAGATAATGTAGGGAAAATATGTCTTAGTACATAGAAGATACTAAGTATGTGAGGTATGAATGAATATGTAATAGAACATGATCAATATGACATAGGATGCATGAACAATCAAAAATAAACATGAATAAGTCTTAAAATCATTTAAACTCACATGAAAACTTATGGTCAATACATTATAAAAATTCATAGTAAAACTTACATCTGTACATATAACTTGTGTGCGATAAGACCTTTAACCAATATCTTAAGACCATGCGAGATATAACATGGAGTACGTTATACCTCTCACATTGAGAATAGATAGGCTACTTGCAAAGGTAGACTCCATGAGAAACAACTTTAATCTCAAAATCTATATGTGGATCCACTAGCTAACCTATAAAGGCAACCTATGGAGGAAACATATTTTGGGAACTAAGGTTGCTACTAAGAATCCCTTGGGTAACTAACTACTTTATTGGATCAAAACTTACCTAAAAGTCCTCTCGGTGATTAGTCAATACCCCAATAGAATTCATTAAAAACATAGAAGCATCATCATTAACTTCATCATGAAAATAATCATTAGAGTATCTCATTAACTTAAGTGATTCATATGAATCAGTAAACTTTGATATGAAATGTCTTTATCAATATCTTTAAATCATAATTGGTGTGAGAATTTTCCTTATCACATCATAATAACTTTCTCAGATCATTATTGATCATCATTATAACTTTCATCATCAAATCATAAATATCATCCCTTTCATAAAAGTTTAACTTGAAATGATTGAACTTCATAATCATAATTCATGTATTTCATCGTTGAAAAGCTTCATGAATGGGCATTCATAATTCAATTTGCTATCATGCAATTATTGTAGAATCATACTTATATTGATCATTGATAATAACTAAAAATACAATTAAAATTGTCCAATATAATTCATCAAAACTAGGGTTAGAAAATAATGAAATTTAAAGAAATTTTGGTGGAAAACCTTGGGACTCCATGGGTGTAAAGAACCTACGGATGAACACCCACATACCTTGGTGAATTAACTAAAAATTATAAGAAGAAACTGATTGCTCTTGAAATCCTAGATTGAATTTGTAGAAGAGAACCTCGAGAGAATTTCTTAGCCTTCTCTTAGAGAATTTACAAGGGACCCTAACCCCATAGGCCATGAATGGGGTCCGACCTGGACCCCCCGTATACATATCTATCAGTTGTGGTCATATCGAATTATAAATATGTAATGCATATAAATCAAGTGTAGTCAAACTAGACTACAACAACATGATACGTACATGAGAACCTCTATGGGTCATAATATTTCATACATCTGTAGCCTCTTTCATTTGTATCATAACATAAAAGGGCATGCAAGACAACAAGACTGCCATAATGTAACAATACGTACAATATATCATATAGACCCAGCTGAACCAAACTGACATATACAACCCATATATACATATCTGCAGACCTCTAACAATATTAATGACAACATATAGCAGGAATGGGCCCCCGTCGTACCCCTGAATAACAAAACAATACTACACATCAACGACCAGTGCCAACAACTAGGCTACGATACAATGAAACCTCTTCCAGCCGAGCTGAGCAGAATCCTATGATGATGGACTCCAAAACCTATATTTATACCTGCAGGCATGAAATGCAGCCCCTCAGAGAAAAGGGGGTAAGTACGACATATGTACTGAGTATGTAAAATGTAATATAATACAACTAGAGGTATATCCGAAATAAATAAGCAGGGGAATAAATTATCAAATTAGAAGTCTGTACCTATACTCTGTGAATTAAAAAAGCATGCATGTTCATATCATACCATATAGCCGGCCCTTTCAGGGGTCCGGTGAATCATATCTGTAAAACCATCATGGCCTCAGTGCCATCGCCTCCTTATTACAATACATCATCATATATATATATACATACGTATCCGACCCTCTAGTGAGGGGCTCGGTGAATAATGTAGTGAATTGTACACGATAACATACCCGGCCCTGGATTCGGTGAAACAAGGGTTATAGTATACACGAGTAGATTAGTGACTAACTATATGCAATTTAAATCATTATCAGAGACTCGACAAAATAAGAAAGTTAAGCTTTTGTTTGAGGACCGAGTAATGGTGTAGTCATCTCAAGTGTCCTCTAAATGCCATTGTGGACTCCCTCAAAATTAATCTCGGGGACCCTTGACATGTATTAACATAAGGACAAAACATTTATGAAATCAAAAACACTTAGTCTCGTATAGTCTTTAAGACTTGGAGCCTGTACATTTGGTACCTCTTTATCATATAGAAGCTTCTAGGGAAATAGTTCAGCTACTATCAGAGTTTGATATTCAAAAGTAAATAGGAGATGTTAAGAATGGAGTTACTCTGGAGCTCACATCATATTTAACTTACCACTAAGACATGCCAGAAAAGAAAGAGAGTAAATCTATATAGTCTGTACTTTTCTTTAGGTGGTCATTATATACATATCTCATACCCGGCCCATCCTGGGGCTCGGTGAACAACTATGACATCATAATCTCATTTTCATACCAAGTACATATCAAGTGAAAGGAAAGATAGTTTCCCATACACTACTCTTTAGCACGTAGAAGCCTTAACAGGTAATGCTAAATTCTTGTAGGGGTGTCAACAACTAACTGTAGTTAGGGATTATGAGGCATACCTAGAGTTCTGGGAGTGGAATTATCCCCACATTCCACATACAATTCACTTAAGTCTAAGACTTGCCAAAAGGAAATAAAGTTAGCTATACATACTTATACCAAAATACGCCAAGAGAAATCTTTACATACCTCGTACGAGTCACTCTTTGTCACATTCGCCTCATCTTCCTTTGAACCTATTAAACATGGAAGTAATACAAATATCAACCACTCTTGACTTTCCATCACCTTCAGTTGCACCTTAGTATTCATGGAATCTATTTCCTTGTTCGCTTCCTCGACTAGTTCTTTAATTAGTGAAGGCGTTAACGAAAATTGGGCAGCACCTTCCCTAAAATATGCCCTATTCGAATTTCCAATCACACCCCTAATAACTACATCCAACAAACAACAACAATCTGCAACATATATATAAGCAATTCACACCAACATTACACAATACAAACCCCAAACAACTCACTCCAAACTATCAAAACATAAATTTTGGACAGCTTACTATCCTGCATTGTCACTTTATTTCGAAGGGGTAATTGAGGGAAATAGGCTTTATGTCCTTCATGAATGTTATATACATGTGTCTTAGGGTCATATAAAATTTTGAATCACCCCTACATTAATTCGATACAAAAAGATATGCCCAAAATACCAACAGCAGTCCAGGTAAGATGTTCAAAACCAAAATCCGAGCAGTACTTCTTTTGTACTTCATCACCCTTTTTCGAGAAGATAAAAGAAAAACTGGATTTTAAAGTCTAAATGAAAGTTATAGAACTATGAATTAAATTTCTGAAACATATTGAATCACTCGAAATGAAGCTGTACACAAGAAGTTATACTAATATTACTAACGACAGTCCCTTCCAAAAATGGGTTTGTTAACTAGTTCTTAACATTTTCTCTCTTTGTTCTTTCAACTTTCTCTCAAGTTCCAAGCTGAAGAATTAATTCCGTAGACATCATAAGACACATATATACATATCCACGTAATTGAGGAACACCGTATATAATTAATTCATGTAGGAAAATTGGAGAACTTACCTTGAATCCTTCAAAACGTGGCTGCCTTTCTCTTCTTCCTTTTTCACATTTTTCTCTCTATATTCTTGGCTAATTTTTTTGGCTAAGAAATATTGTACTTAGTCATTAACATATATATCCACCTTTTTAGAAGGTGCCATGTGGCAGCCCCTTAGAGGTGACACGTAGCATCCTCCTAGGACGCCACCTAGGCTCATGCGGCCTATCATACGCCACCACATGGCAGCGGGGTCCACCCCCCAAGCAGGTAGGTCAGTCACCTCCTTTCTTGTCACCTGCCTGCTTGTCACCTTCTTGCTTGTCACCTGCTTTCTTCGCTTTTGTAAGTTTGAAAATTAGTTTTTTTTTGCTTCCTCTCATAGGTTCGTCATCTCGTCTTATTTTAAGAGCCTATGTAACCCATGCTACATAAGCTTGGTATGTACTTAAGTAACTCAGTTGTGTAAGACTTCTAAATTAGTACCTTACGTAGGTGAATCGAGTCCTATGACCCATTTCTTGGCCTCCAACTCTTTCCGGATTCTCTTTACTCTATTTCCAACCTTCTCTACTATGGGGTATCACATTCTCCCCTCCTTAGAGTTGTTTGATAGTGTATGGATAGTGGAGATATCTTGGCCACTTTCAAGAAGACTACGAACACGTTTCAAGGTTCAAAAGTGCGGGGTGTTACATTCTTCCCCCCTTTAGAACATTTGTCCCCGAATATTAAACAAAATTTCCCTTAGAACTTTATATAGGGTATAGGGAGATTCTTTGCTATTGCCATAACACATACTCCTATCTAAGTATTCAATATACGAGTTTCAGGAGTTAGAGTTATCTGTAGACATTGGGAATAAGTGCGAACACTTGTGTTTCATGTTCTCTTCAGCTTCTTCGGTCATTCTCTTTCTAGTTTTGGTTTTGCCACAGTATCTTGAAGGAAGGCACATCTTTAGTCTACAATCTTCTAGTTTGCCGATCTAAGATGGCGATAAGTTATTCCTTACAGGATTCCATTTTCTGGACCTCATCTATAGAACATACTCCGGGTGGCTCACCAGCACCTTCATAAAACATCCTTATCTAATAGACTGAGCGTATAGTTTTCCAATCAGGTGGTAAGCTCAACTTACTAGCAACTTTTCCCATGTTATGAGTAACTTGACAAGATCCAATGTATTTTGGGTTAAGTTTCCTTTTCTGGGTGACCCTGTTATGAACATCCAATCATCAATTTGAACTTTGTATGTCGATGTCGATTAATTAAATACTACATATGCCAACTCTAGGCTGCTAGTTAACAGCTTGCTCAATTATGTCGAGTTTTTTTTAGCTTAATCTCTCTAACATCGCCCTATCCAATAGAGGCTTACAAATCTTGCTCTGCTAGTCTTGTATGGGGGCCATTGGGATACTGCCATAGTAATTATTATTATAGGCAACTCGATGAGTGATGGATAATCATCCTAGCTACCTTTGAAGTTAATCTCCTGACTTGCGACATATCTTCTAGCGTCTAATAGTGCGCTCAGTCTGTTTAACAGCTCAAGGGAAAAATGCGGTACTAAGACCTGTTTGTGCTCCTAATCTCTTGTTGAACTGATCTCGAGATATTAATCATAATTGAAGTCTTTCTATTTGAGATATTTGCTGGGGAAACGTCACGAAACCTTACTACCTCCTTGTCCTATAACTTCACCTAGTTCTAGCTGCATAGGTGGTCTTTCTTGAAAGCAAATGGGTTGATTTGTTAGCCTTCTCACAATAACCCGTATAGCACCCTACTCTTGAAGAGTATAAAATAGGTGTGTGATGACGTTGATAATTTGGGAATCCTTAGCCTCGTATAGTTCTTCTCGACTTTCTTCAGAACTTTAATTGGCACTCTATTTTTGTGGGTTTTGCTTTTCAATCCTTAGAGTTGGCTTCCTGGTGGTGTCAAAAGTTCCTCGTCCACTGGCCCATATATCCTTTTTGTGATTTGCCTCTCATTAACTGGTACAATGTTCAAGAACTATGGCATTCGAGTGCGTCGTCAGTTAGCAATTAGCTAATCCTTCTTGTCTTGCTTAAATCCCTTTTTACAATACCCTCAACATAACTTATAGTACTTCCAGGAACATAATCTTATGTCATTCCTCTGTCTCTAGTTCAGATTCTTCCATCTCGCGCGATCACACCCGCAATATCGCATTAAGTTGCATCAGAATTTCGAAGTTAAGCATGCTGGGGCGAGAGAAATACTGGGATGTGTGACCTCTTTGGGAATTCCTTATGTCGCATTTCATGGTAATCCTTGCAATAATGTACGGGGCACTCAACTTAGCCCAAAATTTATCTTAACGTCGTCTCGCGAGTCTTTATGTTTTGCCTTGTCCTTTCCTCTGTTATCTTGCAACTAGCTAGTCCTGTCCATCTTATTCAAACCACTTCAAAGTTTTCCTTACCCTCGCTTGTAATTCTTTTGACATATTTTTGTGTCATTCTTTACCTTTACAAGGATATGAGAAGGTTTTCAACTTAACCTGACAGATATCTTAGCGTTGCCCCACTCGTCCCCCCTTGTCGCACTTCTTTCTTTTCCCCTATTCATTCTGTGTTCTTCTTATTTTTTACCACAGGAGGCTTTCTATTCCTTTTTCTTTGGATATTTATCTATCGTAATATCATTTGCGACTAACTCTATAGCCCACATTTTGGCTTTTGGTCTAGCATGTTGTCATTATTCTTCGTAATGTCTCTTGAGTTATTCGATATCTTTTCATGGTCACACTCTTCTGTTTTTATACGCTGCCGCCTTCTAGTGTTATGTTGTTCAGGGTCTCATTACAAACTTCTTAATGCTGCCTTATGTAGAGTTCTGGCTTCCATCCAATTATTGGTGGCTTCCAGACCTTTCTAACTTGGTTCGACAAGATATTTTATTGAAATTTAGATGTCCATCTCAAATATATTGCCATATCAATTGCATCCTCCTACTTCTGCCATTTTTTCATTAATTTCCCCCCTTTAGAGGATACTCATACTTTCATCTGCTTATACCTTGCTCTATGTCTCTATGTCCAGTCTCAATTTCGTCCAATCTCTTTCTCCAATCTACTTGGTACTGCATCAGGTCCCCGTCTTCCTGTATATTTTACAACCTGGTGATTCGCGTATGGAATCTTGGCTAAATTATGAAACGATGAGAACCTTTTCATACATAGTGTGACACCTCATCTATTACTCTGTACTTGCGTAATGGGACCTATGGGACTACTTGTCTGAGGCAACATTCAAAAATTAATTAGTACTTGTATTCGTTCCAATTTTAATTAGGCAATACTAGTATTCAAATGATAACTATTCCAGGTTTTCTTGAAGTAATGGCTTTGTCCCAACCTATATCCTTTGTTTCTTGGGATGAACATAAGTTGCACCATTTATTCCCTAAGTTTGCCGTCTTTGTCTTTTAAGGGTTCCATTATTTTCAGGGAGACGTCGTGTACACCTGTCATTCCTTTATACCTTATGCCCCTTGCCCTTACTATGTACCCAACATAGGATTTTAACTTATTCAACGTATACCAAGTGCGCCTTACTAGTGGTCCTATTTTATCCCTGTATAATTGTATCAGATCGTTCAATTCATACTTATATATCCCCCTTTTAGTTTGTACTTATTTTCAGTTCCTGACATCTCTTTGAGGTGCTCCTGTTCTAAGTTTTTTCCCCAATTATTCGGTAGGGAATTATAAACTATTATTTTAAACTATTTTCCAACCATTATTGGAAGAAACCAAAATTTCTGAAATAGCACAGTACCTCTTTTAATACTTACTTGACCTACCTGGTCTCCTTCTGAGTTTATCTTTGAGTTATGAACATCCCATCTAATTTACAATAGAAGTTGGGGACTTGGTATTTTCAAAAAGAGTGAAGCTGAATTGCTGGATATCTTATCCTTCCACCTGAGCTTCTCCCTTTTTTTTTCTTACAGCACAATTGTGGCTGGAGATACTGCGGTCCGAACTGTACTGCTCAGACAGACTTTAATTTTTCTGAAATGAACTTCCCCAAGTAAAAAGGTTGTCCCTTATCTATGACCTGAAGAGTACCTCTTACAGCTTTAGTTTAGCATAATATGGGTACTTGGTATCAATTTCTAAGACATGTTATAAAACTATGTTTTATCCTATTTTCTTCTTCTGGGAAAATTTCGGCAGAGTTTCCTCTATATTTCTTACTTATCCCAAACTTGTACGCAGAAAATACCAACAATGCCCCACAGGGCCAACACATATATATATTCATATCCTATCACAGCCGCACAGGGCTTTCAATATCATCTTATACCACAACCACACAAGGCTTTCAATATCATCTTATACCGCAGCCACACAAGGCTTTCAATATTAACAATAATATAAAAATACTGGACTTACCTCGTATGTCCAACTTCAAACTGCATCTATTGCACTTCCTGTCTGCTTTCCTTTCAGGTTTCAACTTTACATTTTAATATTAGTTCAATACCTTACCCAATAGATATCTTTCGTGCCTTTACTTTACTTACTTGCGTGCTTTGTAATGTCCCATGTTGTCAATTACCTCCTACTATTGGTGTCGTCCTTCTGTTAAGATCCAAGGTTAGTATAAGCAATTTTCTTATGACTCAAATCTAAAGCATGATCTCAGATGTGAAACAACGGTAACATCCTAAATATCTTGTAGCTTCCTGTTTATAGATGTAGCATGCAATATATCGATAATCAAGACTCTACTAGACACGTTCTTCAGACAATCCATGGACGAACTGCTCTAATACCACTTCTGTCACGACCTAACCCCGTAGGCCGCGACTAGGGTCCGACGTGGAGCCCCCGTATACATATCTATCAGTTGTGGCCATATCTAATTATAAAAATGCAATGCATATAAATCAAGTGTAGTCAAACCAGACTACAACAACATGATACGTACATGAGAACCCCCATGGGTCATAATATTTCATACATCTGTAGCCTCTTTCATTTGTATCATAACATGAAAGGGCATGCAAGCCAACAAGGCTCCCATAACATAATAATACGTACAATATATCATATAGACCCAACTGAACCAAACTGATATATACAACCCACATATACATGTCTTCAGACCTCTAACAATATTAATGACAACATATAGCGGGACAGGGCCCCCGCCGTACCCCTGAATAACAAAACAATACTACATATCAACAACCAGTGCTAATAACTAGGCTGCATTACAATGGAACCTCTTCCAGCCGAGCTGAGCGAAATCCTAAGCTGATGGACTCCAAAACCTGTATTTGTACCTACGGGCATGAAATGTAGCCCCCCGAGAAAAGGGGGTCAGTACGACATATGTACTGAGTATGTAAAACATAACATAATACAGCTGGAGGTATATCCGAAATAAATAAGCAGGGGAACAAATTATCAAATTAGAAGCCTGTACCTGTATTCTGTGAATTACAAAAGCATGCATGCTCATATCATACCATATAACCGGCCCTTACAAGGGTCCAGTGAATCATATCTGAAAAACCATCATGGCCTCAGTGCCATCACCTCCTTATTACAACACATCATCATATATATACATACGTACTTGGCCCTCTAGTGAGGGGCTCGATAAATAATGTAGTAAATTGTGCAGATAACGTACCCGACCCAGGACTCGGTGAAAGAAGGGTTAAAGTATACACGAGTAGAGTAGTGAGTAACTATATGCAATTTAAATCATTATCAGAGACACGACAAAATAAGAAAGTTAAGCTTTTGTTTGAAGACCCGAGTAATGGTGTAGTCATCTCGAGTGTCCTCTAAATGCCATTATGGGCTACCTCAAAAGTAATCTCAGGGACTCTAGACATGTATTAACATAGGTCCAAATCATTTATGGAATCAAAAATACTTAGTCTCGTATAGTCTTTAAGACTTGGAGCCTGTACATTTGGTACCTCTTTAACATATAGAAGTTTCCAGGAAAATAGTTCAACTACTATCAGAGTTTGATATTCAAAAGTAAATAGGAGATGTTAAGAATTGAGTTACTCCATAGCTCACATCATATGCTAGAAAACAAAGAGAGTAAATCTATATAGTCTGTACTTTCCTTCAGGTGGTCATTATATACATATCTCATACCCGGCCTATCCTGGGGCTTAGTGAATAACTATGGCATCATAATATCATTTTCATACCAAGTACATATCAAGAGAAAGGAAAGATAGTTTCCCATACACTACTCTTAAGCACGTAGAAGCCTTAATAGGTAAAGCTCAATTCTTATAGGGTGTCAACACCTAACTGTAGTTAGGGATTATGAGGCATACCTGGAGTTGTAGGAATGGAATTATCCCCACATTACACATACAATTCACTTAAGGCTAAGACTTCCCAAACGGAAAGAAAGATAGCTGTACGTACTTATACCAAAACACGCTAAGAGAAATCTTTACATACCTCGTATGAGTCACTCTTTATCACATTCGCCTCATCGTCCTTTGAACCTATTAAACATGGAAGTAATTCGATTATCGACCACTCTTGACTTTCCAGTACCTTCAGTTGAACCTTAGTATTCATGGAATCTATTTCCTTGTTCGCTTCCTCAACTAGTTCTTTAATTAGTTAAGGCGTTAACGAAAATTTGGCAGCACCTCCCCTATAATATGACCTATCCATATTTCCAATCACACCCCTAATAACTACATCCAAACAAAAACAACAATCTGCAACATATATACAAGCAATTCACACCAACATTACACAATACAAACCCCAAACAACTCGCTCCAAACTATCAAACTGTGAATTCTGGATAGCTTACTGTCTTTCATTGTCGCTTCATTTCAAAGGGGTAATTGAGGGAAACAGGCTTTATGTCTTTCATGAAATTTATAGAAATGTGTATTAGGGTTGTATAAAAATTCGAATAACCCCTACATCAATTTGTTACAAAAAGATATGTCCAAAATACCAACAGCAGTACTAGTAAGATGTTCAAAACCAAAATCTGGGCAGTACTTCCTCTATACTTCATCACCCATTTTCGAGCAGCTAAAAGCAAAAATGGATTTTAAAGTCTAAATGAAAGTTATATACCTATGAATTACATTTCAAAAACATATTGAATCACTTGAAATGAAGCTGTACACAAGACGTTATAGTAATATTACTAACAACAGTCCCTTCCTAAAACGGGTTTGTTAACTAGTTCTTAACATTTTCTCTCTTTGTTCTTTCAACTTTCTCTCAAGTTCCAAGATGAATAATTAAATCCATAGACATCGTAAGATACATATATACATATACACGTGGTTGAGTAACACCGTAGATAATTAATTCACGGAGGAAAATTAGAGAACTTACCTTGAATCCTTCAAATCGTGGTTGCCTTTCTCTTCTTCCTTTTCCACATTTTTCTCTCTATATTCTTGGCTGATTTTTTTGGCTAAGAAATGTTGTACTTAGTCATTAACATATATATCCACCTTTTTAGAAGGTGCCACTTGGAATCCCCTTAGGGGTGACATGAAGTAGCCCCCTAGGACGCCACCTAGGCTCATGCGACCTATCACACGCCTCTACGTGGCAGCGGGGTCCACCCCCAAGAAGGTAGGTGAGTCACCTACTTGCTTGTCACCTTATTTCTTGTCACCTTCTTGCTTCGCTTTCATAAGTTTGAAAAATATTTTTTTTTTGCTTCCTCTCATAGGTTCATCATCTCGTCTTATTTTAAGAGCCTATGTAACCCGTGCTACATAAGCTTGGTATGTCCTTAAGTAACTCAGGTGTGTAAAACTTCTAAATTAGTACCTTACATAGGTGAATCGAGTATTACGACCCATTTCTTGGCCTCCAACTCTTTCCAGATTCTCTTGACTCTATTTCCAACCTTCTCTACTACGGGGTATCACATTCTCCCTTCCTTAGAGTCGTTTAATAGTGTCTGGATAGTGGGGATATCCTATCCACTTTCAAGAAGACTAGGAATACGTTTCAAGGTTCAAAAGTGCGGGGTGTAACACTAGAAAAACTATCTCAACGATATCTAGTTTCATTGTCAATTGTTGCAACCTTTGAAGATCCCTAACTTTGCTTAATGTGAATGACCTTGAGGTAATATGGATTCAATCATTCTTCCCTTATTGAAAATGATTCATCCTCGAATCCAAACATTGCAAAACCATAGGGAAAGCTAATAACAACAAGATCCTCATGACAAGAGCATTAACATTAGAAATAAGTAATGTATCACCATGCCAATGATGCATAAACTTAAAATACAACCATCCATCATAATGATTGACCAAGTACTTGTAACCCATCAAAATAAGAGATACTTGGATACTCAAGAGTCTTTGACAATGTGGTAAAGCGAAGGAACCATTACACTTAGGCAAATACACATTTAAACCCTCATTGGTTACTCATTCCAAAAAGTACAATTCCCTTTTTAAGTCAAGTAGCACACGAACCCCCTCATAGCTAAGTGGAAAGTCATGAACAATGTTAACCCAAGTTAAGACTCCACCCAATGCACTAGCTAACTTCAAGAATGTGATTATTCCCAATTCATCACTGAGGTCAAATAAAATTGTATTCTCCAAACAAGTTGGCACAAATACCTCATTCAAGCACATAGGATAGAGTAATAACACCAAGTATGAATCATGTGAAAGAAACAAAATGCTACAACTATACTCATCACAAGTTAGGTCAACACCGGGGTCAAATTGGAAGGGAGAACATAGTATTAAGACAAAGAGACTCCCATTTGCCATATTATACTACTATTAACATAAGATATACTCTCCACACAAGCACGAGTATCATCATATGCAAATAAGTAGTATAGAAAGGTGTCTGGCAAAATAACTTCATCCACGGTGTTCTCATAGGTTAGACTACTACTAGGCTCAAAATCACTTGCCATATCATCAAGAATTGGAACACACCAAGAAGAATAGGTAATGGAAAAACAAATACCACCTTCCTTCTCTTCACAATCCTTCCCCTTAAGAGTGCATTAATCTTCCAAGAAGAGATTTCCATCTTTGGAAGGAAAATCTTTACACAATAGTGTGTTAATATAAAAAGTATAGCTCTCACAAACTACACTACTCTCATGATTCATACCACTAGGCACTTTACTAGGAGTAATCTCTTCAAACAAGCTATTATACTTAAACAGAGAATGATCAACCAAAGTGGGAGAATTAAAACATATAAGTTCACTCTAAAAAATAAACATGTCATTTTTCAAATTATTTTCAAGCACATGATCTCTATGAGCCAAACAAATAATAGGGTCAATTCAACATAGAATGAAATGGGGCAAAGACTAGTCCCTAGCTCACACTCAATAAAAATAGAATGAAATGCCATTGTAAATGTCTAAATGTTCTAACATATCATACAATAGAAAGATAAAGGAGTATTGTTCCTGGAACATGGAAACTCACCAGAAGTATCCTTCAAACAAAATCTCAACTAGCCATGTAGAGGAGAACGAGGAGGAGCGTCGGTCCATACATGGTGATATCATATAGGCTAAATAGTATGCGTTATTACTTTGAATATACTAAGTATGTAGGCATGCAATACAATATAAAACATTTAGAACATTTATAAGGTAAAGTATATAAATGAGTCCATGTATAATAATTAAATTGATGTGATTTAAAATCTTACATATATGGAAAGATAACTATAACCGACATTAAAACCATATGAACTATTAAATGGAATCTAACATAAGCCCTATGTTGGCTGGGGGGTCTACTTCCCTAGGATAGAACTCTGTCAACTTTACACTTATTCTTTCTCTTTAACTTTAAGGGCTTTCATAGTTCCATTAGCCTAAAAAGCCTACAAGGGCTCCTATGTTGGCACTAATTTAATGAGACAAGGGGTTGCTACTAAGATTCCCTTACCGAATCTCACCTCTACAGCATATAGCTTGATAAATCAAAACATCATATTTGGTGGAATAGCTCATTAAAACCTTTGGTGATTCAAATATGCAAGAATTGTCCTTATTGCATAAAGAATCCATCATTCATAGAATTTCACCATTGTTTTATTTCATAAGACTCCCTTTTTATCATAAACATTGCTTTCATAAATATTTATTTGGAGTCAAAGCTTTCAGGTCAGACTTATTAAAAATCTAGAAATTAGGTGGTTCAAATCACTTCAACTTTCAAACATATATGTAAATGAAATTATGCATAAATACATTGAAATTCATCAATTAAAAATCATGTGTTAAATAACACAACATGAATTTCAAGAACCTTTAAAGAGCTAAGTAGAGAAAATACTTGTATACTATCAATCCATACATAAAAAAATATTTTGCGTCAAAATAGACCAATAATTTTTAGTTTATCCATGAATTATGCTATTAAATAGAAATAAGAATTGCCCATAAAAAATCTTACTTAAATTCAAAAGATTTAGTTGAAAAAGTTTTGGACTCCATTGGTGGAAGAACATATCGATAAACAATCACATACCTTGGAGTAAAGCTTAAAGAGAATTGGGTAAATAAACATAATTTATCATATAATCAAAATACTTTAGGAATGAGAGTGGAAGGCATACTCTCACTGAAGCCTTACATGCCTGGAATCTGAAGCTTTACTCAGAATCTAAAATGTCAATGAATACTCTTGAATCCCTAGCCTTTTCTTCTCGCCGGAGCATTTTATGTATTACCCGGAGTATTTGAATCACCAAAATAGAATTTTTACACTACTAAAAACTAAAACTATATTTTGAGAATGAGTAAAGAAGTGTATAGAGAGAAGAGTTGCTTGACAAAGCTTGGTGAACAAAATGATGAAATAAGGTGGGTATTTATAGGTGTGAAGGAGAGATCTAACAATAAATAAGATAATTACAAAGAGTGATCTTGAAAATTTAATGGAGGATTGCGATGTAATTGATGATGTCAAATGGAGGACTATTGATATCATTAGTGCTGTCAAATGGATCTAGATCTTCCATGGTTGGTGATATAAATCTTTATTTTACATAATATTCTTCTTTTGGAGATATATTTGAATAAGATAAGTTCCTAATTAGGGTTTGATGTCTTTATATGAATTGTAGCTCCAGAAGTCTTCTTTCATGTCATTTAAAAATCAATTGAATGGGTTCAGCCTACAGTGAGATATGATTTTTCTCCTACAAATACTTTATTTCGTCATGGCACTAGGTCTTGCATAAATTAATTTATTTAATCTACTTAGCCTCTGAATCTTAAGCTATGGTCACAAAAGTTGTAGGTAATGATGTTGGAAATATTTAACTATTTGAATCACCGAATTTACACCATCCTATGAAGAGTTATGCCCAAAATACATAAGCAATATTATTTTTCATTTAGAATTGGAACACAATATACAACATTTTTAGAAAGTGTTACAGTCGTCCTCGCCAAGTCAATTTGGAAGGTCGCCTATTCTTCCTCTCACTGCTAATCGATCCTAAAAACATAGGGTCAGATTCTCTAGTTCTTTCGGTGAGCTGAATTTTCCTCACTGAGTCAATTCGCTTGGTCACCGATTCTCCCCCTTACTCGCTAAGTGAACCTGACATTTGTAGTCCTAAATCTCTGACCCTTTGGCGAGCTTAGAGGCCCTCTCCGAAACTATTCTGCATGCCGCCAAATGGTTCATGCTCGCCAACTTAATAGCTTCTTCCATTAGCCTTCTTTCATCCCCTCAAGCTAACATCCATATGTGGAAGCCCTTCATTTGGTGCTCAATAGGGTCCATCCAAGTGATCTTCAAAGCATAAAATCTCTTCTTTACTAGTAAAACTAGTTCAACGATCTCTAGTTTCATGATCAATCCTTGCAACCATTGAAGATCCCTACTATAGCTTTAAGTGAAAGATCTTGAGGCAATATGGATTGTATCATTGGATGTTTATGGGCTTTGAAATTAGCCATAAAAGTTTCTAGATTCATTGAATTGAACTTGGGGAAAAGATAATATTTCCCTTCATTAAACTAAGATTTTGTCCAATGAGTTGACTCTTATGAGTCATAGAAACCTTTACGACTCATCAATCTAAGTTTCTTGCAGGTATGAGAAGACACTAAGATTTGGATCTCTGATTCATCTCTATAAGTCGTGGTTATGATTCTTCAAAATTCTTGCAGGTCATAGTCCCAACTTGTCAACAAGACTACAACTCATCTTGTTGAGTCATAGGATTTCTGGTGAGGATGGTCCTGAAAAGGCTCAAGATCTCCCTCTACGACTCATCCCTACGAATTGTATGAGTAACTACAAGTCATATTGGGAGCCGTAGACTTAGGGACTGTGACACTTTAGGAGATTTTTCATTTGTTCCAACATTTCGACTTTCGAGGTGTTACAATATCTCCTTATTAGGAACATTCGTCCTCGAATGAGATTCAACTAGTGTATAGAGGACATGGAAAGAGGACTAACAACCCAACATGATTATTAGGACACCTTAAAAATGCATAGAACATGAGATTTTAAAAAATAACGTAAAATATGACTTAAAATCAATCTTCAAGAGCATGCATGCATATGAAAGACATAAGAAAAACTGAATACGTAGGAGTTTAATCTTTTAGAGCAAGAACAACATAATACTTTATTCTTAGGTAGAAGGAAATGATACGGGTATCATTTCATCATATATGCCTCTGCTTCCCAAGTAGCACTCTTTATTTGTTGTGTTCTCCACAATACTTTGATGGACACCACCTCTTTTTTCCTTAGCCTCTTCACTTGCTGATCTAGATTTTTTACCGATACTGCTTCATAAGTCATATTCTCTTGAATACTCATATCTTCCTATGGCATAATAGAGTTTGGGTCACCTATAAGCTTCATTAAAATGGACACATGAAACACTAGATCGTCAATATCTAAGTCAAATGGAAAATCTAACTCATATGCCACTTTATCAATATGTCTCACTATCTTATAAGATCTGACATACCTGGGACTCAATTTCCCCTTTTTACCAAAATGTATTACACCCTTCATGGGTGAAACTTTCAAACAAACCCAATCTTCCACATCAAATTCAAGCTCCCTTTTACTTACATCCGAATAGGACTTTTGGAGACTTTGAGCCATCTTCAATCTCTCTATTATGAGTCTCAATTTTTCTATAGCACCTATCACAAAATCGGGTCCAATCAAAGCTCTCTCACCTACTTCTAATCAACCCATTGGGAACCTACATCTTCTCCCATACAATAATTTAAACTAAATAATTTGGATGCTAAAGTTATAACTAATGTTGTAGGCAAACTCAATCAATGGTAGATATTCATCCCAACTTCCTTTAATATCAATAATACATGCTTTCAACATATCCTTTGAAGTTTGAATTGTCCTTTTAGCTTGACCATCGGTATGAGGATGAAAAGCAGTACTTAGCTTGACTTTCATACAAAGACCGTTTTTAAATGACTTCCAAAAATTCAAAGTGAATTGAGTCCCTCGATCAAATAAAGTAGACAAGGGAACACGATGTTGTCTTACCAACTCATGAACATACAACTTATCATCATCTTCGGCACTGTAAGAATTCTTAACCAGTAGATAATGAGTCGACTTTTTAATTTAATCTACAACAATCCAAATAGAATCATATTGTTTCTTAGTAAGGGGCAAATCCGTTACAAAGTCCATATTCACATATTTCCACTTCCAAGTAGGAATTTCAATGTCTTGAGAATAACCTCCCAATTTTTGATGCTCAACCTTCACTTTTTAACAATTAGGACACCTTGCCACATATTTCGCAATTTGTTTCTTTCCATTCTGACCAATATACTTCTCTCATGTCACGATACATCTTGGTGGATTTGGGATGAATCAAATATTGAGGACTAGGGGCCTCATCCTATAAAAACTCTCTTAGAACATCTACGTTTTGCACACAGAAGCAACCCCTTGATAAAGACCACATGGAAGCATCTGGAGCAAGGGGTGGGCCCCACATGCCACATGGTAGCTTCGGATTGGAGAAGATGATGCATTGGCCCAATAAGGGCTTGACATGTGTCACCACTTAGGGGTTGACACGCGTCACCCGTTAGAGTAGCCTATATATGTATGTTTATGACTTTTTATTTCCATACTTATCTCATAAGTCATCTTTATCAAAAGAAAATTCTAAAAAGAAGAAGAGAAGAGAGAACTTAAGCTAGGAAGAAGAAAGAGCTACGGTTTTGGGAAGAGAAAAAAGTAAGTTCTCTGATTCCACTCTGTGAATTAATTATATTGGGTATATCAAGAAGGTATGAAGGTTTTAGTAATATAAATATATGGTTTGGAACATCCCCAAATGGACAACAAACAGCCATGTAGTTTCAGCCGCGCTAGAACTGCTTCCGAGGTGAGGTTTGGCGAGTTTTGAGTGAGGTAAGGATTTCCCTTTCAAATTAAAGTTTATGATGTTTTTATGGGTTATATTAAATTTCTTCAGTGAGTCTGGAAGTGGAAAAAGTGTACAAGGATGCTTGGCATTAGAAACAAACTAAATTGAAGTCGTAGTAGGTAAATTAAAGTCGAGTAGTGTGTTGTTGTTGTGGTGCTACAACTTAGGAACTAGTAATGAAATAGTCGAGGGAAATGGATAAGAAAATGACCTCCATGGAGACTTGGTTGTAGAGTAGGAATTGTAAAGTTAAAGGTCATTAACCATAGTATTACTTTTATTTTAAATAGGTTCAAGAGTCGATGAGGCGAACGTATTAGGAGTAATCCGTAAGAGGTATGTAAAGATATTCGTTCCTTATTTTGGCATGTCTTTGGCATAATATGTAAAGCTTATTCTTTCTCTTGGAATGTTTTAACATAAGTAGTTAAAGCTAATCTTCCTTTTTGGTATGGTTTTTATGAAACAAGTATATGCCTTTTATATGATTCGAAGGAAGCTCCTATTCATAGAGCCACTAGGATGGCCAACTTCTTGATTTTCCAAAGGATATTTTATCGTGCCTAGATACGTGTATATGATTCTAAAATTTATATTTTTATATAACTCATAGTGATATTCAAAAGGTACTTCATACGAATCTTGTCTTGATTTTTGAATAATAGTTCATTTTGTTAACTCCATCAAGTCTCAAACATGATTTAAAGTGCATTTAGTTTCTTACTACTCCACTCATGGATGCCTCAATGCTTCCTTCATCGAGCCTGGGTTAGGTTTTGTTATCGTGCATACTTATCTACTTTGTTCGCCGTGCCCCAATGTTAGGAGGCAGGTACACCCTGTACATGGGTTTGATTTGTGGAGTTATGATGTGCCATGTACACAGATGATATGATATGATTTTTTATGGAGAAGTTACCTACTCTGGAGTTATGATGTGCTGTGGCGCTAGTGATATGGCGGCGACCATGATTTATTCACTGAGTCCTATAATAAGGCCGGATATGACATATGTTTTTCTCCATACATTTTTTGTTGTTATGAAAAAAATTCTGATATTCTTGATACTTTGCTCATTTTTGCACCTTCTGTTCTAGTAATGGCTTTACCTATTACAGTCTATACTTTACATACTCAGTACATTATCTATACTGACCCCCTTTCTTCGGCAGCTGCGTTATATGCCTGCAAGTACAGACTCTCAATTTGCTGATCTGCTCGCTTAGGACATCTACCTTTTTGGTTGGCAGTGCTCCTTTGTCCGGAGCCCTATTTTGGTACTAACTTTTCAATTATACAGTTTTACATATTGGTTAAGGGTACAATGGGGCCCTGCCCTATTATATGACTAGGCTATCATTCTATAGAGGTCTGTAGATGTGTGATGTGGGTTATGTATATATGTTTTGTGCTTTGTGTTCCGTGATGGCGTTAACGGCCCTCTTGTGCTATATATGTTCTCATGCTCTCTCTAGCGACCTCTTTTTGATTTCTACATTTGTTTATTCTGCTAACATGCTAAGTAGGGCTAAGTTTATGTATGGGTGCCCAACTCGGGCACTAGTCACGGCCTATGGGGTGAGTCGTGATAGTAGGTCAATTCATAGGCGCTAAGGTAGTCAAAATTTCTTAAAATTTTCATTCGCTTCGACTTTGAAACTTAGGGGTTTTCCATAGGGTCTAGCTTTGGTCATGGAAAACATTGAATCAGAGCACAAGGTTTAAGTGTCCTAGGGAGTCTAACATGCTTCATAAAGTAGAGTCTTGTTCATCAATGTGCAGCATGCCACATCTATGAATAAGAGTCTATGAGGCATCTTAGGAAAAAACAATACTTTTTTCATGATTGCATCATGTTATAAAGTTTAAAATCTAAAGTTTCATCCACTAATGCATTCTCTTTATAATTATAGAATCATGCCTGAGCCAGTTTCAAGTTATTTCTCAAGCCGTGGAAGCTTAAGTGAACCGTGTGGTTGTAGCTCCCATAAACCCAAATGTGGTTACGACAGCTTGCTAAGTTCGTAATTTAACCCATATTAACCCTCCTTATTATCATGATTCAAAGGTAGATGACGATCCAAAATAGTTCATGGAGGGTATTGGTAAGATTGTTGGTATCATGGGTTTTGACCAGTTAAAAAAGCTGACTTAGTAGTGTATCAACTTAAAGAGGGTCCTCATATTTGGTATGAACAATGGATAGGTGAAAGAGGTGCAGGTGATGGTCTCGTTGAATTGGAGAAGTTCAAAGATGCTTTTCTTGACTGATTGTTTCCATTGGAGCTAAGTTAGGCTAAGGAGTAAGAGTTCATAAATTTGCAACAAGGGTATTCTAGCAAAACATTATTTAACACTCTGGCTTAAAAATTTTATAAGGATAAGGTACCTAATCCTAAGGGACAAAGAGTAGCTCCGAGGGGTCAAGTCATCCCTCCATGCAAGAATTGTGGGAGAAATCATAATGGATAATGTCTAGAAGGATTAGATGTGTGTGATAGTTGTGAAAAACTAGGTCATCACTAGAGGCGAGTGTAGGGATCATGGTAGACCCCAGACTCTGACTCTGAATATCAGTCCTCTGGGCTAGTGTGCTACTACAGATGGCGGTCAGTGCCAAAAAAGATTTTATGCCCTTCAAACTCATCAAGAGTTAGAGGATTCCTCGATGTTATGATTGGTATGTTGAAAGTCTTTAACCTTGATGTTTTTACATTATTGGATCTGAGTGATAACCTATAATTTATTACTCAGTATCTTGATATGAAGTTCGTTGTTAGTATTGAGGTCTTGCTAAAGCCTTTTTTGGTCTATAGTCCTGTTGGTGATTAAGTTGTGACTAAAAGACTCTATGTAAATTGGCTAGTTTCAATATTTTATAAAATCACCTCAGTCGGTCTTGTAGAACTTGATATGACCAATTTTTATATTATTGTTGGTGTGGATCATCTTTATGCATGTTATGCTTCTATATTTTATGGGACCTGTGTGGTCAAGTTTCAGCTTCCAAATGAGAAAGTCGTAGAATGGAAAAGAAGTAATTAGGTGTTTAAGGATAAATTTATCTCATGCCTTAAAGCTTAGAAAATGATATTCAAAGGTTGCATTTATCATTTTAGTTTGGGTTAGAGATACTAATTATGAAACTCCTAGTCTTGAGTCATTTTTAGTCGTTAATGAGTTTTCAAAAGTTTTCCCTGATGACCTACCAGGATTTCCTCTCGAAAGAGAAATAGACTTTGCAATCAATCTTCTCCTCGATACTTAGCCTATCTCTATTCCTCCTTATTTTATGGCTTTGACAAAATTGAAAGAGTTAAAGGATTATTTAAAGGATTTGTTGGATAAGGATTTCATTTGCCCGAGTATCTCCATGGAGTGCTCCGGTTCTCTTTGTCAGGAAGAAGGATGGTCCTATTTGAATGTGTATTGATTATTGATAATTGAACAAGGTCACAATTAATAATAAGTATTCCTTCATAAGGTTTGATGACAAGTTCGATCAACTTCAATGAGCAAGATACTTTTCCAAAATTAATCTTTGATTGGGTTATCATCAACTCCGAGAAAAGAAAAGTTACATTCCAATGATCTCTTTTAGAACTAGGTATGATCACTTTGAATTCTTTGTTATGTCTTTTGGACTAACGAATGGTCCTGAAGCTTTTATGTATTTGATAAATAGGGTGTTCAAGCAATATTTGGATATATTTGTAATTGCGTTCATTAATGATATTTTGATCTATTCTTAGAGTGAGGAAGAGCATGCATGTCATTTGAGTATTCTATTGTAAATTATCAAGGGCTGTAAGTTATTTGCAAAATTCAGTAATTATGAATTTTGGTTAAGGTCAGTTGCTTTCCTTATCCACATCATCTCCAGTGAAGGAATTATTATTGATCCCAAGAAGACCTAGGGGGTTAAGAAATTACCTAGACCATTTTCTCCTTCAAATATTAAGAGTTGTTTTGGCTTAGCCAGTTATTATAGACGGTTTGTGGAAGGTTTATGTTCCATTGCATCAGCCTTGACTACTTTGACTCAACTGAAGGTGAAATTCAAATGGTTTGAGGCATGCAAGAAAAATTTTCAAGAGATTAAGGGATGGCTTACCTCTGCTCCTGTGTTCACTTTGCGAGAAGGTTCTGATGGATTTGTTGTCTATTGTAATGCTTCACGAGTTGGTATTCATTATGTGTTAATGTAGAATGGTAAAGTGATAGCTTATTCTTCTAGGCAACTCAATGTTCACAAAAATAATTACCCTACCTATGACTTAGAGTTAGCCACTGCGGTATTTGCTTTAAAGTGATGGAGACACTATTTGTATGGTGTTTGCCACGACCTAATTCCTCAGGTTATGATGGCTCCTACTATGACCCACCAATAGGCAAGCCAACCCCTATCCCTGAACTGTGAGTAATGGTATGTCAGGTTAGAAGACCAGCAATTCAATCTAAAACTGTAAAGAAATAATGGAGCATACATGAATGCACTGAGGCAACTAAATATATACAAACAAAAGTTCCCTCCCAAAACCTGAAACTCACATGTACAGAGCTACTTGTAAAAAGAGTACAAGTCCAAAAAGTGGATCACAGAAATGTAGTTGTATGAAAAAGCAAAAGACAAGCAAAATATATGTACAGAGGGAGACAGGTAAATCCAAAACACAATATGCTCACCCTTGCCTCTGATCACAACCGCAACTTGCTCAATTCAACATCGATAGCTACTACTCGGATCTCTATCACAAAAATAAATGCAGAGTGTAGTATGAGTACAAAAATAATAGGTATCCAATAGGCATTGTAGGTTGACTGAGCAAGATAAGCAAAAGTAAATTGAAGTGTGACTAAATGATCACAATCAAATATAGGGAAAGAAGTAAATGTAGCTATGTACATGATCTTAACAATCAAAAAGAAGGAATCAACTAAATTTGTTGGTCTCCCATAAACTCGATGGGTACAAGTATAAGGTAACCACCTGTACAGACTCTCATTAGACCAAAAGGTGCAAGAATAGCTAAAGTAAAATGAACTAAGCCAAAAATATTCCAATAATAACACTATTTCTTGCACTTCAACCGAACCATTCCGAAACTCTAATACCTCAACCCAAATCTAAGAGTAGATAAAGAGTTGAACAGAGGATTTATTTAATAATAAAGAATTGAAACACATGTAAGATTGTCCACGGACCTCAACAGTAAAAATGTAGCTAATGGGTAAGATAAACCATGACCTTCAATTGGCTTACTATAGATAAGGAGCCTGAACACAAGTAAGCTAGACCAAGAACTTTAACTGGGTATCTACAGCTAAGGAATCAAACTAGATTAGAATCAGCGGCCAACTGAGCATCATAGGGAGTACCCCCAAATGGAGTATCATCAACATATTACTCTGGCCAAAACCATATTAAACCCAAATTGTCGAGGAGACTACCAAAATCAATAACCAAGTGATATAGGAATGTTCGGAGAATAGAGAATTATAGAAGTAAGTTTACAGGTTGTGTTACTTCCTAGCTCAAGCTCAGACTATAAGACTCAAATCTGTTATGTCAATCTATAGGGACCAAACCATTCGGAATAATGTCAGAGAAGTTCTAAGGCCCAACAGCACAAAAATCGTGCATGTCTAAGGCAACACAAGTCTAAGCCTAGACTAAGGCCAAACATTTTTGTAACATATAATCACAAGCTACGGATAATCAACAAATACAGCAGTCATGCTTAAATAGTCCAATAGTTTCCCATAATAGAATCCCAAACAAGAATTCTAGGAACTTAGAATGTTCGACAACCCAACCCCTCCAACTTATACAATTTAATATACAATTGCCTAAACATGATGTGTCTCATGAGGGGAATATCGTAGCTTATGTATATACCAACTAGGCGCGGAAATAAAAACTTTTAATTTCCGAGAAACCTACGAATGCTTCCACACTATCAACAATAGAATCACAGTGTAAATACAGTCATCATGATATTAAATATATAGAATTCGGAGATGGGAAAATTTTAAAGTCAAAATTAGGAATTGTGGGACCCAGTCCATAATTCATGGATCCACTCCGAGAATAGGCTCCAACTACTACCCCCAACTCATGTTCCCCAAGAGAATAGATTTCACAAGCCAAAACAGGCCCAAACCTAACATGCATAAATGATTAAATAAAGACCTAAGAACTTAGAAATGTAGGTAAAAAGGAAATTTTACCTCAAAGGAAGAGTAAACTACTGATTCTGAACACACCACTTGGTTTTCCTCGAAAATCTACATAATTTAGCCTTTTGAATTGCCCAAATTGTCCAAGAATTAAACTAGAAAACAAGGTTTAAATTTTAAAAAAAAATGTGGAAATTGGGTCTTAAGAATGGCGCTCAGATACTGCTTTAGTGACCCCCCGGCGATTGCTTAAGCAACATCCACCCAAAGGCGGGCATTGCTTAAGCGACCAGAAAATAATACCTGCCCAAGGGGATTGGTCGCTTTAGCAAGCTCCTGGCTGCCTTAGCAGCGCTTGGTTTAGCGACGACATTAGACCCAGCAGGTGCAAACATGATCTTAGCATGCCAAATCCTCCGATGGGGTGCTCAGGATTTATTCAAAAACCCCTGCTTGCGAACGAGATACGCTACCACACCAAATTTAATGTTCCAAACTCAATAGCGTATTCGAAATTCTCATACTAGGACATTTTAATGAAAATTGGGTCACACACCTAAGTGCCATTTGGAGCCTATTTCCATAATGGGCCTCGAGATTAGAATGGAAGCATTGATAAAAGAACAAGGCCATTTTAGAACCAACTCGACATTCTAGAGCTAATCGTATTGTTTGATTTTTCATCTGAGTGCATTTTCTAAGAATGTTGATCAAAGTTAACTATAGGCCAAATTTCAAAGGAAAAAACACCAAATTTTCCTAAACTCATAGTGTTTGTCTTAGTACTCGTGCCAACCATGTTACTAGCCTAATTCGGCTATTCTAGAGGTGATGGAACTATTAGAATTTAATTTTGAGGTCGTTCTCCTAAAATTATGTCCGAAGTCAACTTTTTAGGTTATAAAAGCTTCAAAATGGGGAAACGGGCCTAAAATACAAACAAATGACCAGACGATAGAAAAGTCAGTGCTAGTAAGTCATAAATGACTTGGGGTTGCTACACAAATGATCTAAAAAGGGAATAAATGCTTAAATTCTAAAATTACCTAGAGGGTCATTACAACATCCACTACTAAAAGAACTTTCATCCATAAAAATAGGTGTCAAGAAGTACCTAAAGGATCTACTAAGCTGGGGAACTGTGCCTGCATCTCATGCTTGGTCTCCTAGGTAGCCTCCTTGATTGGATAATGCCTCGAACAAACCTTAGCCATATAAATGGCTATGGAGTGCAACTTCCTGATATCTATGGACAACCGAGCATCACGAAGAGTACCTCCATACAGAGTGTCATCAATACATCACTCCAGCCTAAACGATATTGAACCCGAAATGTCAAGGAGATTTCCAAAAGTAAGAACCAAATAATACAACAACATTAGGAGAATAAGGCGTTATAGAGGTAAGTTCATAATCTATGTTACTGCCTAGATAAAGATCAAACTATAAGATTCAAGTTTGATATATCAGTCTACAGGGAGCTAACCATCTGAAAGAATGTTGGAGAAGTTCTGAGGCCCAATAACACCAAAATCACACCAGTCTAAGGCAACCATAGTCTAACACTAGAGTAAGTCAAAACATACTTCCAACTATAATTACAGGCACATCATACATCATAAGATATAGATAATCGACAAATACAGGAGTCATGCTTAAACAGTCTAACAGTTTCTCGAAATAGAACCTAGGAAAAGAATTCAAGTAATTTACCATGCTCGATACCCCAACCCCTACAACTCATACAATTCAATATGAAATTGCCTAAATATGCTCAGTCTCAAAAGGGGAAAATTATAGCCTACCTATAGGCTGACCGCGGATGCTCCAACTCATAAAACCCGAGCTTTGCCTTTTCGAGCAGCCTTCAAATTCTTCCATGCTATCAATAATAGAATTACATTTTTAATATGGTTGTTATGAAACTGAATTTATCGAATTCAGTGATGGGCTAATTTTTGAGTAAAATATTGAGATTTGTGGGACCCATTTTGTAATTTATGGGATTGAGTCTGAGAATAGGCTCCAGCTATAACCCCCAGCTCATGTTCAGCAATGCAATACAATTCACATAACAAAATACGACTAAAATTAACATGCATAAATGATCAACTTCAATGACTAAGAACTTAGAAATGCCGGGGAAAAAGGAAAATTTACCCCAAAGGATTCCTCAACACCTAATTCTAAATACATCAATGGGTTTCTGTCGAAAATCTACATTATTTAGCCTTTTGAATTGCCCAAGAATTGAAGGAGAAAACAATGTTTAAAGTTTGAGAGAAAATCTAGAAATTTGGTCTTACGAACGATCCTCGCAGAATCCCCTGAAAGATCACTTAAGTGATACCCACCAAAAGGCAGACACTGCTTTAGCGAGATACTGGTTGCTTAAGAGACCTGACACTTTAGCAATAGGGATGTTGCTTAAGGAATACCTACTCAAGGGGGATGGTCACATTAGTGTGCTCCAGGCTAATTAAGCGGTACTCGCTTTAGCGACCAGGGGTCGCCTTAGATATTCCACCAGACTTAACTGGTGCAAACATGATCTTAGCATGCCAAATCATCCGATGGGGTGCTCACAATTCATTCAAAACCTCATGCATGCAAAAGAGGTATGCTACCCCATAAAATTTAATGTTACGGACTAAATAGTGCATTCAAAACTCCCATACCATGTCATTTTAATCAAAAATGTATTCCACACCCAAATGCCATTTTGAGCCCATTTCCACAATAAGTATTGAAAATAGTTTGAAAGCCTTGGAGAGAAAACAAAGGTTCATTTTAGGTCAAACTCAATATTTCAAAGCTAACAGCGGTGTTAGAATTTTCATTCGAGTGTGTTTTCTAAAAACATTAACTAAAGTAAACTATAAGTCAAGTTTTAAAGGAAAAAGTGTCAAATGGTCCTAAACTCCTATCGATTGCCTCGATACTTATACCAAATATGCTATTGGCCTAATTTAGCTCTTTTGGAGCTGATGGAATTGTGAGAATTCTATTCTGAGGTTTCTTCCCCAAATTATGATTGAAGTCAACTCTTCTAGGTATAAAAGCTTCACAATAAGGAAATGGGCCTAAAACCCAAACGAACGATCAGAAAACTGAACAGTCAATTTTAGTAGCTCATAAGAAAGTTGGGGTCACTATAGAAATGCTTTAAATGATAGAATGAATGCTTAAATTCAAAAGTGACCTGGAGGGTTATTATAGTGTCCATGTGGATATATTCACCAATCATAAGGGTTTGCAATATTTTTTCACTAAAAAGGACTTGAATATTTGACAAAGAAGATGAATTGAATTGTTGAAGGATTATGATATGAGTGTGCTATAACATCCAAGAAAGGAAAATGTTGTTATCGACGGTCTTAATAGATTGTCCATGAACAGTGTTTCCCTAATTGAGGATGAGAAGAAAGAGTTCATTCGGGATGATAATAGGTTGGCCTATTTGAGTGTTCGATTAGTTGCCTCTAAGGATGGTGGTGTTATTGTGTAAAATATTTATGAATCATCTCTTATGGAGGATGTTAAGGCCATGCAAGATAGTGATTTTATCTTTGTAAAGTTGAAGATGCAGTTGCTGAAAACTCTATTGAAACTTTCTCCAAATGGGGATATGGTGTTTTGAGATATCAAGGTCCATTATTTGTTCCCAATGTAGATGGATTGAGGGAAATGATATTTTCTAAGGCTCATAGTTCATGGTATTCTATTTATCCAGGTTCAAGAAAAATGTACCATGATTTGAGCAAAGTGTATTGGTGGAATGACATAAAGAGAAATGTCCTAGAGTTTGTGTCTAAGTGTTTGAATTAGGAACAAGTAAAGGTTGAGCATAAAAAAAGGATGTTTAGCTGAAGACATTGAGATTCTTAATTGGAAGTGGGAAGCCTTGAATATGGACTTTATTACTAGTTTGCCTCATACCCGTAGGCAACTTGATTTTATTTAGGAGTTGTTGACCAAATAACTAAGTTAGCTTATTTTCTTTCTATCAAGACTTTATATTCATCCGAGGACTAGGCTAAGATATATATTTGATAGATGGTTAAGCTTCATGGTGTTCCATACTCTATCATTTTGAATGTAGGTAGTCAGTTTACATCTTAGTTTTGGTGATGTTTTCAAAGGGGTCTTGGTACTAAAATGAAGCTTAAAATAAAAATTCACCCAAAGATGGATGGTCAGGTTGAACGTATTATTCAGACCCTAGAGAACATGTTGAGAGACTATTTTATAGATTTTAAAGGTAAGTGGGATGATCATTTGTCATTGTTAGAGTTTGCTTATAATAATTATTATCATTCTATTATTCAGATGGCTCTGTTTGAGGCCTTATTTGGTAGGAGATGTAGGTCCCATATCATTTGGTTTGAGGTTGGTGAGGTAGACTTTAAAGGACCTGAGTGGGTACACAAAGCTATGGAAAAGGTAAGATTGATTATAGAAAGATTGAAGACAACCTAAAGCCGACAAAAGTGCTATTCAAATATAAGGAGAAGGGAACTTGATTTTAAGGTTAACAATTGAGTTTACTTGAAAATTTTAAACATGAAAGATTTGATGCATTTTGTTAAGAAAGGGAAGCTATGCCCCTATTATGTTGGCCCATATCAGATTTTAAGGCAGATTGGCAAGGTGGCTTATTAGTTGGATTTGACTTCTGATTTGGCATCAGTGGATCTGGTGTTTCACTTGTCTTTATTAAGGAATTTTATTGGTGATCCTAGCTCTATTTTTCCATTGGATAATTTTTATGTTAAGGAGAATCTTTTATATTGGAGGATCTGATTGAGATCCTAGACCGGCAAGTTATGAACTTGAGAAATATCGAATTAACTTCAGTCAAGATTTTTATGGAGGAACCAAGATGTTGAGGGTGCTGCTTGGGAAGATGAAGCCGATATAATGTCATGATATCCTCATATCTTACCTTTCGTGCCTAGTTGAGGTACTTAGTTCCTTCATGATCCATTAAGTCCAAACCATGTGTTTCAATTATTCTCTTATTTTCATATGCATGCATGTTCATGAAAAGAGTTTTAAGTCATGTTTAAACTTGAGATTGAGTATTCTATGTTTCATAGATTTTTGAGATATTTTACATTCATGTTGGGCAGGTATGTTCCCTTTCTATTCCATTCATGCTAGCTTGAGTCCCAATAGGAGGGAGATACACCCTAGAATAGAGAAAGTCGGAAATAGACGTTCAAAAAAAGTTTCCAAGAAAATCTCAGCTTTTGCACTAGGTCACCTCCACGAGCTCATTTCACATGTCGTCAAATTGAGTATGGGCCATACTACCCATAGTGATAGGAGCCTCAAAACTTAGTGAATCAAGAGTGAAGACCACGAGTGGCACTACATATAGTGGTGGGAACCACGAGCCATGTTGGGCACCATGAGTCGTGGTGGCCTCCGTGGTGAATAATTTCCTCAAACCCTTAGGTAGAATCCTCACCACTCATACCACCATGGGTCATAGTGCCCTTCACGGGCTGTGGTAGGTCTAGTGGATGGAGGGATCCTGTCATAACCCATTCCTAGGTCCTAGACGTGACATGGCGAATGAAGAACCCAAAAATACCTCAAATAAGCCTCTTAGAATTCCTTTAACCTTTCATAGGTAATGAAAATAAATAAACAAGAAGAAATCATAATAGTAAATCTTCAACTTATATATATTCAACAATACCTCTAACATTTAGATTTAATGAGGCTAAGACAAGTTTTTAGCTCACCCTCATTCATGATAGAAAGAAATTCTATAGTAAGTGTCTAAAGATCTCAACATATCATAAGCTAAAAGGATAAAGGAGTATGGTTCTTAGAACATGGGAACTCACAAAAATATGTCTTCAAACAAAATCTCAACTAGCCACGTGGAGGACAACGAAGAGGAACACTGGTCCCTACATGGTGATATCATGTATGCAAAAGAGTATGCGTTAGTACTTTGAATGTACTATGTAAGCATGCACGAATATTGAGGAAACATTAAAATATTTATGTAATATGACACATAATATAATGCATGTATAATCAATCATATAGATATCCTTTAAAACATTCATTTTGTAGGAAAAATGACCATAACCGACATTTAAGACCATGTGAGCTATTACATGGAATCCAACATAACCCCCTAAGTTAGCCAGGGAGACTACTTGCCGAGTAGAAATCTATCAACTTCATTCATTTCTTTAACTTTAAATTTAAGGCTATTTGTGGATCCATTAGCCTAAGCCTACAAGGGCTCCTATATTGGCTCATAGATAATGAGATAAAGGGTTGCTACTAGGATTCTCTTACCGAATCTCACATCAATGACCCATTAGGTGCTAAGTCAATTTCACGGAATAGTTTAATACTTCAAAATAGTCATAGAATATCCCTTGAGAATTCAAAACATCATATACAGAAGAATAGCTCAATAAAACCTTTGTTAATTCAAATATGCAAGAATTGTCCTTATTGCATAATGAATCCATCATTCTTTCATTTTATAAGACTCCTTTTTGATCATAGATATTGCTTTCACAAATATTCATTTGGAGTCAAAGCTTTCAAGTCAAACTTTATTAAAAACATACTAAAACTAGGTGGGTTCATCACTTCAATTTTCAAACATGAATCTAAATGAAATTATACATAAATAATTTGAAATCCATAAATTAAATATCATGTTTTAAACAATCCACCATGAATTTCAAGAACCTTTAAAGAGCTAAATAGAGAAAATACTTGCAAATCATCAATCCATACATATGAAATTATTTTGCATTAAAATAGTCTAATAATTATTAGTTTAACCAAGATTCATGCTATTAAGTAGAAATAACAATTACCCATAAAAAAATCTTTTTTTAAAATCAAGAGATTTAGTTGAAAGATTTTTGAACAACATGGGTGGAAGAATTAATGGATAAACACCCACATAACTTAGAGTAAATCTTAAAGAAAATAAATATAATTTATCATATAATTAAAATACTATAGGCATGAGGGTAGAAGGAATACTCTCATTGAAGCTTACATATTTTGAATCGGAAGCCTTAGTCAGAATCGAAGGACTTAATCAACACTCTTGAATCCTAGCATTTTCTTCTCGCTAGAGCGTTTTGTTTACTACCCGGAGTATATGAATCACTAAAATAGTATTTCTACACTACTAAGAACTAAAAATATATTTTGAGAGTAAGTAGAGAAGTATATAGAGATAAGATTTGCTTGATGAACAAAATAATGAAATAAGGTGGGTATTTATAGGTATGAAGGAGCGACCCAACAATAATTAAAATAATTATAAAGAAAAATCTGAAAATTTAATGGAAGATTGTAATGTCATGGGTGATGTCAAATGGAGGACTATTGATGTCATGGTGATGTCAAATGGATCTAGATCTATCCAAGGTTTGTGAGATGAACCTTCTTTTAACGAAATATCCTTTTTTTGGAGCTGCATTTGAAAAAGATAACTTCCTCATTAGGTTTTGGTGTTTTCATATGAATTATTTCTCTAGAAGTATAATTTCATGTAGTTCAAGGATTAAATGATTTGGATCATCCTAAAGTGAGATACGATTTTTGTTGTACAAACACTCCATTTTGTCACAACACCATGTCTTGCAACAATTTATTTATTTGACCTACTTAATCTATGAAACATAAAATATGGTCTTCACAAAAGTTGTAGGTAATGATGTTAGAGTTATTAAAAAAATTGAATCACTTAATTTATACCAACTCATTAAAAGTTATTCTCAAAATACAGAAGCGATGTTATTTTCATCGAGAATTGGAATATCATATACAACATTTTTAAGGGGTGTTACATTATCTCTCCCTTGGAAACATTCATTCTCGAATGAGGAAAGAATTAGCTTGACTAGAGTAGAGAGTAAACCAACAACCCATCATTAATGCAATAGTGCAATTTAAAACATCATTCGAACATATTTCATAATCTTGCATGCATATGATAGAAAAAATGAAATGCAAGGCTTTCAAGTAATTGAGCAAGGACAACTCAATTCCTTAGGTTTGGGTAGAGGGAAAAAGATAAAGGTATCACTTAATAATTTCTGCTTCCGCTTCCCATGTAGCACTTTTGATTTGTTGATTCCTCCTAAGGATTTTAATAGATGCAACTTCTTTGTTCCTCAATCTCTTAACCCGCCGATCCAAAATTTCAACCGAAACTTCTTCATAGGTTAACTTTTCTTCAACATTCACTACTCTCAAAGGAGCAATGTAACTAGGATCACCTACATATTTTCTCAACATAGACACATAGAAAACCGGATGCACCATGGCTATTTTCAATGGCAACTCCAACTCAAATGCAACATTGCCAACACATCTCATGATTCTATAAGGACCTACATACCTAGGGCTCAATTTCTCTTTCTTACCAAACCAAGCCACACCCTTCGTGGGTGAAACCTTCAGATACACCCAATCATCCCCATTAAATTCAAGATCCCTTTTACTAGTGTCGGAATAGAATTTTTGATGACTTTGAGTCGTCTTCAACCTTTCTCTAATGATATTCACCTTCTCTAAAGCATCAAGTACCAAATTGGGGCCCAATAAGGTCATCTCATTAACTTTGAACCAACCAATCGGGGATCTACATCATCTCTCATACAAAGCCTCAAATGGCGCCATCTCAATACTTGAGTGGTAACTATTATTATAGGCAAACACAAGCCCTTAACATATCCTCTAGTATTTGAATCATCCTCTCAGCTTGCCCATCCATTTGAATGTAGAATTCATTGCTTAATTTTACTTTAGTACCGAGGCTCTTCTGAAATCATCTCCAAAAATGAGAAATGAATTGGGTACCACGATCTGAAATAATGGATAATGGCACACCATGCAACCTTACCAACTCCCAAATACACAACTTGGCATAGTCTTTGGCATTATAGGAAGTATTAAGTGGTAGGAAGTTAGCCAACTTAGTCATTCTATCAATAATTACCTAAATCGAATCATGACGTTTCTGGTAGAAGGCAAACCCACTACAAAATCCATATTCACATCTTCCCACTTCCAAGTAAGGATTTCAATATCTTGGACTAGGACACATGGTCTTTGATGTTCGTACTTGACTTGTTAGCAATTCGTACATTCGGACACAAACTTTGTTATGTCTTTCTTCATGCCAGCCTACCAATAGAACTCTTTTAAATCTTGGTACATTTTCATCTAACCGGGATGAATGGAGTATGTAGAATTATGAGCCCCCATCAAGATCAAACTCCTTAGGACATCAACCTCCGGAACACATAGCCGACTTTGGTAGTATAGCACCCCATCTCCCCTTTGGAAAAAGACCTCTATCTTTTTTTACTTCACCAACTTATTTAACTCGATAAACGTCGGGTCAAGATCTTGCTTTGATTTAACATCCACAAAAAAGAGGATTTGAACCTATTTTGAACAACTATATCACCATCATCAGTATTGTTACACCCCACACTCTTGAACTCAGAGTGTATCTTAAGCTTCTTAGAAGTTAACATGTGAGCCAGATATTCTACGACAATATCAAACAACTTTAAGGAAGGGAGAATGAGATACCCTAAAATAGAGAAGATTCGAAATAGGGTCATAAGAATCTAGAAAGATTTGGAGGCCAAGTAATGAGTCATAGGACTCGACTTACCTATATAAGCTATTAACTTAGAAGTTTTACATACTTGAGCTACTTGAGTATATACTAAGCTTGCGTAGCTGGGATTACACGGGTTCTTAAGGTAAGATAAGATTACGAACCCACGAGGGAGAAAAGATTATGAAATGTGGAAGAAAGAGAGAGTTCCACATGGAAGCAGGAGGAAGTGCCATGTGGAATCAGCTGAAGGAAGGAGGTGACCCACCTGCCTTCTTGGGGGGGTGGATCCCACTGCCATATGGCAGCCTAGGGGTGCTTGCATGATTGAGGGGGACTAATGAGGGACTTACACGTGTCAACTCCTAAGGTAACATATATATGTATGTTATATGACTCTTAGAGTCATTATTTATCCAAAACAAGGAACAAAAAAAGAAAATAGAACTTAGAGACTAGAGAGAGACTTGCTGGTTTGAAGGGCTACCATGGTAAGGCCCTATTTCGTTCTGTGAATTATTTATTTAAGATATACTATGGTGATATAGTGGTTTTCTATAATGTAAAAGTTCATTTTGGGGCAGAAAGGAAGTGATACAAGTAGTCCGCTAAATTTCAGCATGTTAGGAGAAGTTCCGAGATAAGGTTTAGCAAGGTATGGCTTAGTTCTCTTCTCCTACGTTTTGGTAAGGATTTGGAAATTTTATGAGGGTATTAATAATGTAAATTTAAGCTTTGGAGAAGCACCAAGAGGACAACAAACAGCCACGACGTTTCAGCCGCGCTAGAAGAACTTCCGAGGTGAATTTTTGCAAGCTTTTGCCAATTTCTGCTAAGGTAAGGGTTTTCCTTTAACTTTAGAGTTTATGGTGTGGATATGGAGTGTATTAGACGTCTTATATGTGGATGTAAGTATAAAAATTGCACACGGATGCTTGGCGTTAGAAACAAACTAAACTAAGGCCGTCATAGTTAAATCGAAGTCGAGTAGGGTGTTGTGGTTGTTGTTCTATGCTTGCAGGTGCTTTTATTGTGTTTTTCATGGATGGAAAATGATCTAAATAAGTCTTGGGTTCTTTTGGTTTCAGCCACATGACCCTCCGTATGGTTAAAGGTTTTACAAAATAGCAACTAAAAACCCTATTTTGGTATCGTAGTTTTAAGCGAGTTGTTGGAAGCTTGTATTCCATAATATTGCCATATTTTAATTGTATATAAGCTGCTGATTGTTTTTTTGGTTGGATTCTAAGGTTTGGGGGTTAAATTGAATGTTCAGATAGGGCATGTTATAGAGGAGATGCTGCCTGAATTCCGTTAACTTCTAACTAATTAATAGACTAGTTGAGACTAGTAGAGAAAAGAGAATAAGGAATTGGTTCCTATGGTTAATTGGTGGTAGAATTGCAAGTTGGAAAGTCTATGGTCACTAAACTTAGTATTAGTTCTATGTTAAATAGGTTAAAGAAGTAACAAAGCGAGCTTGGATGCGAGTAACTCATAACAGGTATGTAGAGCTATTCTTCTGTTCTTTTGGCATGTCTTAGGTATAAGTTATGAATGATTTGTATATGAAATGTGGGGATAATTACACTCATGAAACTCCAAGTGTAATTCATAGACTTTATTCACTTTGTGATGTTAAGACTCCTGTAATAGTTGAATTATTGCATGTTAAGGCTCTTAGATCATGAACAGTAGTATATGTAAAGCCTGTTGCTTCTTCTTTTAGGAATGTCTTAAGTATAAATGAAATGGTATATGATATGAGTTGGAGGTAGTTCCAGTTATAAGCTCCAAATACGACTTGTGACTTTTATTCACTACTTGATGTTAGAATTCTTAAAGTAGTTACACTACTATACTCGAGTCTCCTATCCGATGAATAATAATTGAATGCATCAGCTCATATTCCTAAGGTCTCTGTGACGACAAATGTTTCTAATTCTTTAAGCTGATTAACCTTGTCTCGATACATGTCTACGATTCTTGAAACTCTAGTTGATATGATCCTTAATGATATTTAGAAGGTGCTTAATACGATTACTACTCTGGTCTTCAGATGACGGTTCACTTGACTGTTTCATTGAGTCTCAAATGATGACTTAGCAGCATATGGTTTCTCACTACTCTGCTCATGCACACTGTAACCTATCTTCCTCCGAGTCCCATAAAGGGGTCAGGAACGTAGTTGTTCCTAGCTTTACTATTCGTTCACTAAGTCCCAAGCTGGCTATATATATATATATGTTATGAAGTATACAAGGATGAAATATCGTATATGATGAAGTAAAGCATACGATGACGCCGTATGTGATGATGCTCATCACCGCATCCCAGGCTGAACATCTAGGTGATAATATGATGGGAAATTATGGATCGAGTCGTACGTTCCTCGACATTTTTTTAAAATATGGATCGGGTTGTACGTTCTTTGACATTGTTTTAAAATATGGATCAGGTCGTACGTTCCTCGATATTGTTTTAAAATATGGATTGGGCCATACGTTCTTCGGCATTGTTATAAAATATAGATCAGTCGTACGTTTCTCAACATTATTTTAAAATATGGATCAATCCGTACTTTCCTCGGCATTATTTTAAATTATGGATCAGGCCAAACGTGACTCGGTATATATTTACTATATGATAATGGTACTGAGTCCCATAGTGGGTCTGGTGTGGTACAACATGTACACCACTCTTTCACCAAGACCCTCACTAAAGGGTCGAGTATGATAGGTAGGCATACATATGAAAACATAGTGATGTATTTGTAATGTATGAAATAATATCGTGTATGAGGGTATGATGCCTTATACGATGATATAGTAACACCGAGTCCCACAGCGGGATGGGAGTGATATGTGAGGATGATATACATGCCCTCTTTTCATAAGATGCAGGTATATTGAACTATTAATTGTCATACTTGTTTCCTGTATCCCTATTTCAGTTGTTATCTCAGTTATGTTATGTTATGTTTTATATACTTAGTACATATATCGTATTGACCCCCCATTTTCCGAGGGGATGGGTTTCATGCCTATAGGTACAAATGTTTATTTTGGAGATCCACCAGCTTTGGGTTTCCACTTAGCGATGTTGGAAGCGCTTCACTATTCCAGAGCCTAACTTTTGATACTGGTCATTTGATATATATGTCTGTTTATTTAGGGGTACGGCGGGGGCCCTGTCCCATCATATGATACAGTTAATACTCTTAGAGGTCTGTAGACGTGTATGTGGGTTGTTGATGAGTTTGTTTTAGCTAAGCCTGTAAGTCGTGTTATAAATATTATTAGGTTATGACAGTCTTGTCAGCTTACGTGCCTTTTCATGACATGGTATGAATGAAAGAGGCTACATATAAATGAAAAGGTTTTGACCCATTAGGGTTTTTTATATAGTACCACATCACACATAGTTCAACTTGACTATAACAGATAGATACCTATGTAGGGGTCCAAATCGGACCTCAGTTGCGGCCCATGGGGTTGGGTCGTGACAAGTACCATACAACTTCACCCCTAATCTAGCCAACCGATGAACATCGTTCACCAACTCCCTCTTTCTTCATCCACATAGGCCACACTCTCCATAAATACTCTACAAAGTGCATCGACAACCACATTGGCTTTACTCGGATGATAGTGCACACGCACGTCATAGTCCTTAAGGAGTTCTAGCCATCTCCTTTGCCTTAGATTAAAGTTCTTTTGGGTGAACACATATTGAAGACTTTTATGATATTTATACACATCCACATGCACCCCATAGAGGTAATGCCTCAAAATATTCAGAGCAAAAATAACGACCGCTAATTTAAGGTCATGGGTAGGGTAGTTACACTCATGAACCTTTAATTTTCCTGAAGAATAGGCTATGACCTTGCCATTTTGCATTAAGACACAACCTAAACCAATGTTTGAAGCATCATAATAAACTACAAACCCTTATAATCCTTCTGGTAGAGTCAAAATAAGAGTAAAGGTAAGTCGACATTTTAATGTCCGGAAACTCTTCTCACACTCATCCATCTATATTAATTAGCTTTGATTTGGGTCAATTTCATCACAAGAGATGAAATGGAAGAAAACCATTCGATGAACCTTCTATAGTACTTGGATAGACCCAAGAAGCTCCTTATGTCTGAAGAAATGAAGAGAAACCTTGATGAACTTGAAACCCTAGCTTTAAATTGTAACAGAAGCTTGAGAGAGATTTTGGTATTCTTGTCATAGGGAAATTTTGAAGAATAAATTAAATAGGAAGGGAATTTGAAGAGTATGGTTAATATAAGCTTCTTACCTTTCCATAATAGTGTCTAGCTTTGTTGAACCAAACTTTAGAAAAGATAGAAATACCCTTAATTAAATCCAAATTTTTTGACCTACGAAAATTACTCTACGAGTCGTAAAGAGTCCTATAACTTGTCATCATAAGTCATCATATAAGTCTGAGGAAATTCCTAAAAGTTAGGTCTCTAAATTCTTTCTATGAGTCATGTTTACGACTCGTCAACGAGTCTCTGAGTCATAAACCCCTCTCGTCCTATAGGTCTGAAAAAATTACAAATTCTTGAGCCTCTAAAGTTTTTCTATGAGTCGTTATTACAACTCATAAACTAGACAATGACTCTTCCTATAGAGTCGTGGGGACTTCTGTAGAGATTTGTCCTGAATAGGTTTAAGGAATCCCTCTACAACTTATATCTACAAGTCGTAGAAAGTTCTACGAGTTGTAAACTGACACATCAACTTGAAGTCAGTCTATATTTTCAAAAAATTCTCCTTATTTCCAACTTCCCAATTTCTAGGGTCTTACAAAACCTAGTCTATCTTTCTCTTTATCATTATTAGACTATACTGGTACATTGAGACTATTCCATGTCATGTCATTACTTTTTTGAGGTTGAGTTAGGAACATTTCCTAGTCCCCTCCTATGTAGTCCTATAGAGGCATGTTCAATATACGTGTATGGACTCTATGTCATCTTACTTCTTTCAACCTATTCTATGTTCTTGGAATTTTATGAGTTTTTGCTTATTTATTAGCTTATGTGTTCTTATGACAAGCTAAACGGACTCTTTGGGGCTTCTTCAGGAATCCTAATCAGTGTGTCACATCTAGACCCTAGTTTGGATCATGACAAAATTCCAACCTTTTCTACCTTAAACAATGGTGTTTTCTCAATTCTTGTAATGACCCTCTAGGTCATTTCTAAATTAACTCAATCATTCCATCATTTAGAGTGTTCCTATAATGACCCCAAGTCATTTATGACTTGCTGGAACTGGTTGTTCAATCGCCTAGTCCTTCGTTTGGATTTTAGGCCCGTTTTCCTATTTTGAACCTTCTATAACTTGAAAAATTGACTTCCCTCATAACTTTAGGAAAATGACCTCAGAATGAAATTTTGATGATATAATCATCTCTAGAATGACCAAATTAGACTAGTAGCATGGATGGCATGAGTACCGAGGCAATTAGTACGAGTTTAGGGCCATTTGGTGCTTTTGCCTTTAATATTTTTCCTATTATTTACTTTGGTCAACATTCTTGGAGAACACGCTCAGGTGAAAATTCTTACAATACGGTTAGTTTTAGAATGCTGAGTTTGGTCTTGAATGGCCCTTTATTGGCTTCCTGAGGCTTTCGATCTAATCCCGAGGCCTACTATGGAATTTGGCTCAAAATGACACTTAGGTGTGGGAACCACTTTCAGTCTTAACAACCTCGTATGGAAATTGCGACTGCGCCATTAAGTCTAGAATGCTGAATTTTGTGGGACAACATATATCATTTTAACGCACAGGATTACGAATAAATTTTGAGCACCCCGTAAAAATATTTAAACTTGGTGAAAATCAAAATTTCAGTTGATATTTGGTGTAGGTGGATTTTTTATCCGCGATCACAAGCCCTTAGTCGCGTTCGAGGAGGTCCAAGATATGTCCCTCGGCATTCGCGGGGCGTAGGTCGCGTTCGTAGAGGTATGCCTCTTTTGCCTCCACATTTATGAAGTCCAAACTTCCTGACTTTCGTGTTCGCAGGCTGCGTAGGGCTTATTCGTAAAGTTCAGAATCTTGGTCTTTTAATAAATGACCAAGGACGAACTCAGCCACACTTCACTATTTCAAACTTTGATTTCTCCTCCTATTCTTAATCAAACTTGGTGATCTAAAGATCTAAATTGAAGGTAATCTCGCGGGGAAAATTCATTGGTGAGCTCAGAAACTTGTTTAGGAGCTTCGTGTGAGATAAATTCACTAACTTAGCTGCTTCCGTTACCATTTTTGGATTGGAATTTTATGAATTTTTGGAGGATTGTATCTTTCCAATTTTAGCTTCATTTTTTGTTATTCTTGATGCTAAATTGTGAGCTTTTCCGCAAGGAACATCGTAGTATGATTTGTTTGGGATGTGTGGCTTTCATTTTTGATAAATTGTTGATTTTAGATGCCACCGTAGTTGCTCCATTTAGCATAAATTATGGGAATTGGTTGCATGAGCGATTCATGTTTTTTCCCACCCAAGACTATGTATCAATTTGATTTGTGAGCTGGGTGTGCTGTTTTGGACAAATATTTGGGGTCATTTCCAAAATTACAGACTTGTCGCGCACCCTCCTATTTTATGCGATTCTTGAAAATTTCATCTTTCGATAGACGAGTCCTAAAAATCCACCGAGATAATTTTTCCACAAATTTTGACCTACTAATCGATATACCGGACTCAGACTATCCAAAAAGGATAAGGATAATGCTTTATGCAAGCAACATATTTCCAAGGCATTTTAAGGCACTTGTGAGCATTTTTGAGGAATGTTACAATATCTCCCCCTTGGGAACAATCGTCCTCGAATGTGGAAAGACTAGCTTGAGTAGAGACAGAGTATAACTACCAACCCAACCATGAATACAATAATTCAACTTCTAAATATCAACTTCATTTAAAAATTATTTTCATGGTATGCATGCCTATGTCATGACACAGAGGAGTCGAAATGTAGGATTTTAGAAGATTTGAGTATAGATGCCTAAGTGCCTTAGGATGGATCGGAAGGAAATGAGCTAAGGATATTGTTTTCTCATGTACGCTTTCGCTTCCCATGTAGTACTCTCAACTTCTTGATTCCTTTATAAGACATTAACGAATGCAACTTCCTTGTTTCCCCACCTAGAAGTACTTGGTGCTTAGTCAATACCCCCCTGGAAACACATAAAGACATGATCAAATAATAATGGGAAAATATAGTAACTACCTATCAATCCATCTTTATACAACATATTTGAAATAACCCATTCACTTTAGCGATTTATAAGAATTCATTAGCCGTAATTGTTTCTAGTTTCATTGAATCAAACTTGGGAAATGACACAAATACCCTTCATTAAAACTTTGAATCTAACTCTATGAATTGACTTCTATGACTCATCCTCAAGTCTACGAATCGACTTCATAGATGTCACGACCCAATGTCGTAGGCCGCGACTGGGGTTCGACCTGGACCCCCTGTATACCTAGATATCAGCTGTGGTCAAATTGAACTATAAATAAAATACTATTATGTAACAGATCCCCATTGGGCGATAATACTTTCATAAACCTGTAGCCCTTTTCGTTTGTATCACAATATGACAGGACATGCAAACCGACGAGGCTGCCATAACATAATAACATATATCATATATCATGTAGACCCAACTGAATCACACTAACATACACAACCCATATATACATGTCTGCAGACCTCTAAAAATATAACTGACAATATATGGTAGGATAGGGCCCCCGCCGTACCCTCGAATGGACAAAACAATTTTATACATCAGTGGACAGTATCAAAACCTAGGCCCCGATACAATGGAGCCTCTTCCATCTGAGCTGCATGGAATCCTAAGCTGACGAACTCCCAAAACCTGTATCTGTACCTACGGGCATGAACGCAGCCCCCCGAGAAAGGGGGTTAGTACGACATATGTACTGAGTATGTAAAATGTAACATACTTCAACTGGAGGTATATCCAAAATGGAGAAGAAGGGGAACCAATTATCAAATCAGAAAAATGTACTAGTACTCTATGAATCACAAAAACATGCATGCTCAAATTTTTAATATAGACGGCCCCATCAGGGGTCCGGTGAATCATATATGTAGTATCAGTATCAGGCCCTGTGCCATCGCCACCTTATTACAATAAATCATCATCATATATGCGCATATGTACTCGACCCTCTAGTGAAGGGCTCGGTGGATAAAAGATTCAAGAAAATTAACTTAACTATCATACAAGCTTTAACATTCAGAATTGAATAAGGAGCATTCAAGAATGGAATTAATTTAGGCGTAATATCACTGCTTACTTACCTCTATGACATGCCAAAAAAAGAGAAGGGACAAGCTTCACATACCTCTTATGGACTTCCCTTAGTCTTGTTTACGTCATCATCCTTGAAACCTTTTTAACACGAAAATAAGGCGAGTATTAACAACCTTAGATTTTTCAGCAACTTAGGCTACCCACTAGTAATCGTAGCATTTATCCCCTCGCTTGCCTTCTAGACTAGTTCCTTAAATAGTAAAGGTGTTAACGGAAATCGGACAACACCTCCCCTATAATGTGCCCCATCCGAATTTTCCAACCATGTCCTTAATACCTGAATCCAACCAAAAATACAACCAGCAGATTATATATATATAACATGGCAACATTACACAATATAAACTCCAAATGACTCGCCCGAAGTTACGATACCAAAAGAGGGTTTCTAGTTTCTATTTTGCGAAACCTTTAACCGTACGAAGCGGGGGGGGGGGAGGGGGTCGTGTGGCTGTAACCAGAAGCTCCCCTACCTCATTTATAGCACTCTTAGACCCTGCAACACGCCCCAACATAACCAGAAGCAGCCCCCACGCGCACAACACCTTACTTCGACAACTATTTAACTATAGCGATTCCAAATTAATTTATTTCGAACGCCGAACTTTTCAAACCTTTTACCCCACATACATCAGCCCCTAAGGTGTGTAATACACCCTAATTTAACATCATAAACTTCAAATTAGAGAGGAAGAACTTACCTTTCCCGAAATTGGTTAGAACTCGCCAAAATCGCGCCTCAGAGTTTTTTTTAGCGTGCTGAATCATCGTGGCAGCTTTGTGTCCATTTTTTGGCTGCACTGAAATTTAATTTTATTCTACTAATACTTCTATATCATCGTGGTATACGCTATATAATTAATTTACGGAATAAAATCGGGACTTACCTTATTTTTCTCCTAAGCCGTCGCAATTTTGCTCCTTAGCTCTAGGGTTTGTTTTCTCTTATTTTGGCTAAAATTTGATGAACAAACTAAAGTATATGATTCATATATATACATATACGTGGCTGTAGGGTGTGACACATGTCATCCCCAAGAGGTGACACATGTCCATTCTCTATTGGGCCACCGCATCTACATGCTGAAGGAGGGGCTGTCATGTGGCTGTGGGGCCCACCTCCCCCAAGCAGGTGGGTAACCTACTTGACCCCAAGCAGGTGGGTCACCTTCTTGCTTAGGTTCTGCCATGTGTCACCCTCCCATTGGCTGCCCTGCACAATTATTTTCCTTCTCGTGGGTTCGTAATCTCGTTCGTAATCTCGTCTCACTATAAGAGCCTATGAAACCCTTGCTACGTAATTTTGGTATGTAATCAAGTAACTCACATATGTAAGACTTATAAATTAGTAGTTTACGTCGATAAGTTGAGTCCTACGACTTGTTACTTGGCCTCCAACTCTTTCCGACTTCTCTTAACTCTATTTCCAACCTTCCCTCTCACGAAGTATCACATACTTATTTCCTTCAAGTTGTTTTATGGTGTCGTAGCATATCCGGCTCACATGATAATGTCTAAGGAACTTATGAGACATTCTGAGTTTTAAAAGTATGGGGTGTAACATCCTTCCTCCCTTTAGAACATTCGTCCCCGAATGTTAAACAAAATCTCCCTTAGAACTTTATACAAATCATAGGGAGATTCTTTGCGATCTTCTTAACACATACTTCCTTATAAGTACTTAATATACGTATTTCAGTTAATATACGTAGGTACGAATACTTGTGTTTCATGTTCTCTTTAGCTTCTCCAGTTATCTTTAGATATGAAAGAAAGTAACATCCTAAATGTCATGTAGCCTCTTGTCTATAGATGTGGTGCACAACACACCAATAAACAAGACTCTACTAGACACGGTCTGTAGACACTCCAAGGACGAACTGCTCTGATACCACTTCTGTCACGACCCAACCCCGTAGGCCGTAATTGGGTTCCGACCTGGACCTTCTCATACGTATTTATCAACTACACTTAAGTTGAACCGTGTGTGATGTGATACTATATACAAAAACCCCAATAGTTTAAAACTTAAAAACTTTTTCATGTAGATGTAGCCTCTTTCATTTGTATCATATCATGAAAGGTCACGCGAGCCGACAAGGCTGCTATAACAAAAACATTCACAACATATTGAATAGGCAACATCGAAACTAACTCACAAACAACCCACATATACACATGTCTATAGACCTCTAAGAATAGTAACAATAACATATAGCGGGACAAGACCTCCGCCGTACCCCTGAATGTACAAATATATATATTAAGTGACCAGCATCAAAATTTAGGCTCCAGAACAGTGAAGCACTTCCGACACAGATGAGAGGAACTCCTACGCTGATGGATCTCCAGAATAAACATTTGTACCTGCGGGCATAAAACGCAGCCCCCCGAGAAAAGGGGGTCAGTACGATATATGTACTGAGTATGTAAAGCATAACACATCGTAACTGAGATCATAACTGAAATAGGTATGCAGGGGACAAGTATAATAACTAAATGAATTACTGTACCTGCACCTTAGGACACGTAAATCATACACATCATCATATGCTGTGCCCGGCCCTCTAGTGAACTCGGTGTTATAATCACTTCTTCATAATCACATATCATCATATCATAATGCATTTCATTTCATCATATCATCATATACGGTATCATACCATCGTATACGGTATCATCTTATCATGTATATCATCGTATCACACCCGGTTCACTGTGGGGCTCAGGGTCACAATGTATTGCTTTAATCTCATATGCATACCTACATAAAGTATCTGACCCTTTAGTGAGGGACTCGATGAATGGAGTGGTGTACGTCTATAGCGTACCATCGTAATATACATATGTACCCGGCCCTCTAAGGAGGGACTCGGTGTTCCTTCCTTATTTCACCACATATACTATCATATTACAGCCGGCCTGGGACTCGGTGAATAATCGTATCGTCATAACATATAACATATATCACACCTAACATAAGGCATCATCTCCTCGTGCGTGGAACTATACACATCCGTCCCGGGACGCGGTGAAAGAAGCAGTAACACTGTGCACGATAACATATCCCAGCCCATCGTGGGACTCGAGGAAGGATGGCTTACAGTATGCACGAGTAGAGTAGTGAGAAACCATATGCAACTAAGTCATTATCTAAGACTCGATGAAACAGTCAAGTGAACCATCACCTGAAGACTGGGGGAGTAATTGTAACAACCCCTAAAATGTTGTATGTCGGTATTTCAATTCTCGACAAAAATAATACAGCCTTTGTATTTTGGGCATAACTTTTCATAGGTTGGTCCAAATTAGGTGATTCAAATTTCTGGGTAATCACAACATCCTTACCTACAACTTTGATGAAGAACATAACTTCAAATTATGAGTATAAGTAGGTCAAATAAATTAATCTTTGCAAGATATAGTGCTGTGACGGAATTGAGTGTTGATAGAAGAAAATTCATATCTCACTGTAGGTTGCTCCAAATTGGTTGATTCTTGAACGATATGAAACTAGACTTCCAAATCTACAATTCTTATGAAGAAACCAAATCCTAATAAGGAATTTATCTTATTCAAACGCAGCTTCGAAAACAAGTATTCTGTTAAAAAGAACTCATCTTACCTACCATGGAAACATCTAGATGCATTTGACATCATGCATGACATAAATTGTCCTCCATTTAACATCATCCATGACATCAATATATTCCATTAAATTTTCAGATTTTTCTTTATAATTATTTTATTTATTGTTAGGTCCCTCTTTCCCACCTATAAATACCCACCTTATTTCCTCATTTTATTCATCAAGCTTTCTTAAGCATTTCTTCTCTCTATATACTTCTTCTCAAATATAGTTTTAGTTTTAGTAGTATAAAAATACTACTCCGGTGATTCTTATACTCCGGGTAGTACACAAAATGCTCCGGCGAGAAGAAAAGGCTAGGGATCCAAGAGTGTTCCAATTCGGAGTAAACCTTCGGATTTAAGGTATGTAAGGCTTTCATAGCATTGGATTGATTTCGTCCATGCGCCCAATATTTAAATTTATTATAATTGAGTTATAGTTGAGTTTTATCCAAATCTTGAATTCTAAATGAAATAATTCTTCTTCTATTGAGTTTGATATATTTATGCATTAATATTATTATTATTGTTATCTCTCATATTATTGGAATTATTGTTCATGGCTACTTTCCCATGAATCCTAATTGATTTGATGTTCATGAATATTTTTACACATATTTTGAGTAAAGATGTTGGCTTTTTAATATTTTCATTGATAAAAAGAGTGATATGAATTAATACTATATATGTATTTTATTGAGTTTTGAAAGAGCAAAAGAATTGAGTTTAAATGATTTTTTGAGTAAATGATGTTTTGAGCAAGATGTTTTGATGAGATGTAAATGATGTTTTCGAAGTATAATAATTGATGAAGAGGTAATGAGATGAGTTTGATGATTTAAATTAAAGTCCAATGAGACTAGATGATGAGTTTAATATGAGCACATATTTTGGGAGTAGTATTGAGCACCGAGTGGGTAAGAGTTTAATTGACTCAAACCCCAGAACTACGTAGCCAGCGTAGGATGGAGGCTATGCCTCTTAAGTCCCAAAAAGAGGACTTTGATGAATGGATCCAAGATGGTGATGTCCTTTACCCTGGCAAGGTATTGGATGGATGTGGCAACGACATCGCTTCGTTGTATCATCGCTAGCTCATAAGTGATGGTTGTCGGTTAGAGAAACTCCCAACTGAGTAAGCATTGCTTATTACTATTATTTTTATTATTATATTTTAAACTTGCATTACATATTCATGTTGAGATGATGTTGAGTTCTGAGCTGAGTTTTATTGAGAGGAGTATCTTGATATCTGTCCTTATCTTCCTGCCATTTTACATACTCGTACATTCCACGTACTGACGTCATTCGACCTGCATCGTTTTATGATGCAGATACAGGTGTTAGAGATCCTCAACAAGCGCATCGTTGAAGATCATTTCTTTTCAGCTATTTGGTGAGTCCTTCTTGTATTCGAAGGAACTCCTTATTCTTTTATTATTGTTGAGTGTGATGTTTCTTTTGAGGTAGCCATGGACATGTCATTGGCACCATCTAAGAGTATTAGAGGCTTCATAGACAGAGTCTGATGATGTAATCGGAGTAGTTCTCCTTAGAAACTACTTCTTCTAATAATTATCTATTTTTCCTTTGATTATGACAAGCCCACATTAGTATTCTTAAGTCTTCCGCTGATGAATAAATAAGAAATGAGACCAAGTGGTTCTCTCAGAAGTCAGAAATGGTTTCTGAGTGCCGGCCACGCCTAGGGTACCCTCTCGGGGCGTGACAAACTTGGTATCAGAGCCCAGAGTTCAAGAGTCCTAGGGTGTCTATGAAGCCGTGTCTAGTAGAGTCTTGTTTATAGGTGTGTCGTGCACCACACTTATAATCAGGAAGCTATAGGACATTAGGAATTATTTCACTTCTTTCATAATCTGAGTTCGTGCGATAGAGTTTAACTCTATAAAAGCTTTCTTTCTAATTCGTGCGTTTACACGTTTCAGACATGCCTCCTAAAAGTTCAGCTAGTCAGAGGAACCCTCCCAGCACTGAGGTTCCACAGTCAGTGATGCCTCCACGGAGAACTAGGGGCCGACCTACAAGGTCTACTGAGGTACCCCAAGTACCTACTGTTCAGACCACTCCTACTTCTGAGGATGATTTTCGAGGAGCGATTGCTATGCTCACCCAGTTGGTGGCTGCTCGAAATAGTAGCCAGAGTTCACCAACTCCTAGCTCTAGTTATCAAGAGCCGTCTGCTGCCACGAGGATCAAAGATTTTCTGAGAATGAATCCACTGGTCTTCACGGGTTCTAACGTTGATGAAGACCCCCAAAATTTCATTGATGAGATGTGGAAGATACTAAAAGCGATGCATGCTACAGAGATTGAGGGTGTTGAGTTGGTGTCTTATCAACTCAAGGATGTCGCAAATGTCTGGTATAACCAGTGGGAAGAAAGTAGAGGTAAAGATGCAGAGCCTGCTCTTTGGGATGAGTTTGAAAGAGCATTTCTTGATAACTTTTTTCCCCAAGAGCTACGTGAAGCAAAAATTGAGGAGTTTGTGAACCTCAAGCAAGAGAGTATGACTGCGAAAGAATATAGTTTGAAGTTTATTCAATTGTCCAAATATGCCCCAGAAATGATTCCCCATATGAGGTCTAAGATGAGGAAGTTTATCTCTGGCCTAGGGAAACATGTAAAGAAAGAATGTAAGGCAATGCTAATGATTTCTGACATGAATTTTTCTAGATTGATGGTGTATGCTCAGCAGGTTGAGGATGATATGAAAAAGGACCGAGAAGAACACCTAAGCAAGAAGGCTAAGTCTGCTGGGCATGAGAATGAGCAGAAGCAAGGGAAGGGTAACAAGTCTTTCTTTCAGAAAAGGTCTTCCAATTATGCACCTTCCCCAACAAATGCTTTTACACCTAATACCAGGTATGATCAGAGATCGCTAAGTCACCAAAACTTTCGATCTCAAGGTTCTCAGTCCCAATTAAGTATGGCTCAAGGTTCTAGAGGAAAACCACCATGTGCTAGATGTGGGAGGCTCCATTTGGGAGAGTGTCGTGTGGGCACCAATGCTTGCTACGGATGTGGAAAGATAGGTCACTTCCAAAATGAGTGTCCTTCAAAAAGGCAGGGAGATGGAAGTAGTAGAGCTCAGTTTTCTTCTGCAGCTCCACAGAATAGAGGTAATCATACAGGTGCAGCTTCAAGTGCAGGTGGGGGAACCAACCGTCTGTATGCTATGGGTAGTCGCCAAGACCAAGAGAATGCACCCGATGTTGTTACTGGTATGCTCCGAGTCCTTTCTTTTGATGTGTATGCATTACTTGATCCGGGTGCTACATTATCTTTTGTGACTCCTTACTTGGCTAGTAAATTTGAGATCCTTCCTGAGTGTCTTCTTGAGCCTTTCAGTGTGTCTACTCCTGTTGGTGATTCTATCTTAGCTGAGAGGGTCTATAAAAATTGTACTGTGTCAATCTATCATAGGGATACCATGGCTGACTTAGTTGAGTTGGATATGGTTGATTTTGATGTGATTCTTGGTATGGGACTGGCTTTATTCTTGTTATGCTTCGGTGATTGTAGGACCCGAATTGTCACGTTTCAATTCCAAACGAGCCTATCTTAGAGTGGAAGGGGAATTCTGTAGTGCCTAGGGGTAAATTTATTTCCTACCTTAAGGCCAGAAAATTATCTCTACGGGATGTATATATCATATAGTTCGAGTCAAAAATATTAATGATCAGACTCCATCTCTTGAGTCAGTTCCCCATTGTGAATGAGTTTCCTGAAGTCTTTCCTGAGGATCTACCCGGAATCCCTCCTGATAGAGAGATAAACTTTGGTATTGATGTCCTTCCGGATACACAACCTATCTCCATTCCTCCTTATAGGATGGCTCCTGCTGAGTTGAAAGAGTTGAAAGAACAACTGAAAGACCTTTTAGATAAGGGGTTTATTAGGCCAAGTGTCTCACCTTGGGGCGCTCCTGTCCTATTCGTGCGAAAGAAAGATGGGTCCCTTAGAATGTGCATTGATTACCGACAACTAAATAAGGTCACCATTAAAAACAAGTACCCTCTCCCCAGAATAGATGATTTATTTGACCAACTTCAGGGTGCCACATGTTTCTCTAAGATAGACCTCAGATCAGGCTATCACCAGTTGAAAGTGAGAGAATGTGACATCCCGAAGACGGCTTTTCGAACCCGCTATGGTCATTTTGAGTTTCTTGTTATGTCCTTTGGATTGACAAATGCTCCAGCAGCTTTTATGGACCTCATGAACCGAGTATTCAAGCCATACCTAGATACGTTTGTAATTGTCTTCATCGATGATATTTTGGTCTACTCTAGAAGTAAGAGTGAGCATGCTAATCACCTTAGGATTGTCCTTCAAACTCTTAAGGAGAAGGAGTTGTATGCTAAGTTTTCAAAGTGTGAGTTTTGGCTTGAGTCTGTAGCATTCCTAGGTCATATTATATCTGGGGATGGAATCCAAGTTGATACTCAAAAGATTGAGGCAGTTAAGAACTGGCCCCGACCCACCTCTCCAACCGACATAAGGAGTTTCTTAGGTTTGGCTGGTTACTACAGGAGGTTTGTTGAGGGATTTTCATCCATATCCTCACCATTGACTAAGCTGACTCAGAAGAAGGCTAAGTTTCAATGGTCTGATGCTTGTGAGAAAAGTTTTCAAGAGTTGAAAGCTAGATTGACTACTGCTCCAGTACTATCCCTACCCGAAGGAACAGATGGTTTTGTAATCTATTGTGATGCTTCAAGAGTTGGGTTGGGATGTGTATTGATGCAGAAAGGTAAGGTCATTGCCTATGCCTCCAGGCAGCTTAAGACTCATGAGAGGAACTACCCCACTCATGACCTTGAGTTGGTAGCTGTGGTATTTGCTCTTAAGATTTGGCGTCACTATCTTTATGGTGTACATGTGGATGTGTTCACAGACCATAAGAGCTTACAGTATGTATTCAGCCAAAAGGAGCTGAATTTGAGGCAAAGGAGATGGCTAGAGTTGCTCAAGGATTATGACATGAGCATTCTCTACCACCCAGGTAAAGCAAATGTAGTTGCTGATGCTCTTAGCAGGTTATCTATGGGGAGTACAACTCATGTGGAAGAGGAAAAGAAGGAGTTGGCAAAGGAAGTGCATAGACTTGCGCGTTTGGGAGTTCAACTTATTGACTCTAGTGAGGGTGGTACAATAGTACGAAATGGAGCCGAATCATCTCTAGTTGCAGAGGTGAAAGAAAAGCAAGATCAGGACCCCATTCTTCTTCAACTGAAGGATGAGGTTCACAAGCAAAAGGTAATGGCTTTTACCAAAGGGGGAGATGGAGTGTTGAGATATCAAGACAGATTATGTGTTCCAAGGGTTGATGGTATTAGGGAGAGAATCATGAAAGAAGCCCATAATTCTAAGTATTCCATCCATCCAGGTTCAACAAAGATGTATCATGACTTAAGAGAAGTATACTGGTGGAGTGGAATGAAGGGAGATATAGCAGAGTTTGTGTCCAAGTGCCCAAATTGCCAACAAGTTAAAGTTGAGCACCAAAGGCCTTGTGGAGTGGCTCAGAATATAGAGATACCGGAATGGAAGTGGGAAATGATCAATATGGACTTCATTACCGGTTTACCACGAACCCGCAAACAACATGACTCTATTTGGGTGATTGTGGATAGGATGACCAAATTGGCCCATTTCTTGCCGGTTAAGACTACGAATACTGCAGAGGATTATGCCAAACTGTATCTTAGAGAGATTGTTAGACTGCATGGAGTTCCTTTGTCTATCATCTCTGATAGGGGAGCTCAATTTACTGCTCAGTTTTGGAAATCATTTCAGAAGGGCTTGGGTTCAAGAGTGAACCTTAGTACTGCTTTTCATCCGCAAACAGATGGCCAGGCAGAGCGTACGATACATACTTTGGAGGATATGTTAAGAGCCTGTGTCATTGACTTCAAAGGTAATTGGGATGATCATTTACCTCTTATTGAGTTTGCATACAATAATAGTTTCCATTCGAGTATTCAAATGGCTCCTTATGAAGCTCTGTATGGGAGGAGATGTAGATCACCAATTGGTTGGTTTGAAGTTGGTGAAGCTGAGTTGATTGGACCAGACTTGGTTCACCAAGCTATGGAGAAGGTGAAAACCATACAAGAGAGGTTGAGGACTGCTCAAAGTCGCCAAAAATCCTACACTGATGTTAGAAGAAGAGATTTGGAGTTCGAAGTGTACGATTGGGTATATTTGAAAGTTTCACCCATGAAGGGTGTGATGAGATTTGGAAAGAAAGGGAAGCTTAGTCCCCGCTACATTGGTCCTTATCAGATTATGAGGAGGGTAGGTAACGTAGCCTATGAATTGGAGTTGCCTCCAGAATTAGCTGCTATTCATCCCGTGTTTCACATCTCTATTCTTAAAAAGTGTTTGGGAGATCCTTCACTTGTTGTCCCAGCTGAGAGCATTGGGGTGAAAGAGAGTTTGAGTTATGAAGAGATTCCAGTTCAAATTCTTGATCGTCAGGTTCACAAATTAAGAACTAAGGAAGTGGCATCTGTCAAAGTCCTATGGCGAAATCAATTTGTTGAAGAGGCTACATGGGAAGCTGAAGAAGATATGAAGGCTAACTATCCTCATCTATTTATGCCTTCTGATGACGATATTCAAGGTAATATTCCTTACTTCTACCTTTGAGTCGATGTTTATTCTTGAGTTTGAGTCATTGACCATTTGAGTATCGGAGTTGATGTATTGATGATATTCATTCTCTATGTCTCCTATTTTCATCTTCATTCGAGGACGAATGATCCCAAGGGGGAGATATTGTAACAACCCCTAAAATGTTGTATGTCGGTATTTCAATTCTCGACAAAAATAATACAGCCTTTGTATTTTGGGCATAACTTTTCATAGGTTTGTCCAACTTAGGTGATTCAAATTTCTGGGTAATCACAACATCCTTACCTACAACTTTGATGAAGAACATAACTTCAAATTCTGAGTATAAGTAGGTCAAATAAATTAATCTTTGCAAGATATAGTGCTGTGACGGAATTGAGTGTTGATAGAAGAAAATTCATATCTCACTGTAGGTTGCTCCAAATTGGTTGATTCTTGAACGATATGAAACTAGACTTCCAAATCTACAATTCTTATGAAGAAACCAAATCCTAATAAGGAATTTATCTTATTCAAACGCAGCTTCGAAAACAAGTATTCTGTTAAAAAGAACTCATCTTACCTACCATGGAAACATCTAGATGCATTTGACATCATGCATGACATAAATTGTCCTCCATTTAACATCATCCATGACATCAATATATTCCATTAAATTTTCAGATTTTTCTTTATAATTATTTTATTTATTGTTAGGTCCCTCTTTCCCACCTATAAATACCCACCTTATTTCCTCATTTTATTCATCAAGCTTTCTTAAGCATTTCTTCTCTCTATATACTTCTTCTCAAATATAGTTTTAGTTTTAGTAGTATAAAAATACTACTCCGGTGATTCTTATACTCCGGGTAGTACACAAAATGCTCCGGCGAGAAGAAAAGGCTAGGGATCCAAGAGTGTTCCAATTCGGAGTAAACCTTCGGATTTAAGGTATGTAAGGCTTTCATAGCATTTGATTGATTTCGTCCATGCGCCCAATATTTAAATTTATTATAATTGAGTTATAGTTGAGTTTTATCCAAATCTTGAATTCTAAATGAAATAATTCTTCTTCTATTGAGTTTGATATATTTATGCATTAATATTATTATTATTGTTATCTCTCATATTATTGGAATTATTGTTCATGGCTACTTTCCCATGAATCCTAATTGATTTGATGTTCATGAATATTTTTACACATATTTTGAGTAAAGATGTTGGCTTTTTAATATTTTCATTGATAAAAAGAGTGATATGAATTAATACTATATATGTATTTTATTGAGTTTTGAAAGAGCAAAAGAATTGAGTTTAAATGATTTTTTGAGTAAATGATGTTTTGAGCAAGATGTTTTGATGAGATGTAAATGATGTTTTCGAAGTATAATAATTGATGAAGAGGTAATGAGATGAGTTTGATGATTTAAATTAAAGTCCAATGAGACTAGATGATGAGTTTAATATGAGCACATATTTTGGGAGTAGTATTGAGCACCGAGTGGGTAAGAGTTTAATTGACTCAAACCCCAGAACTACGTAGCCAGCGTAGGATGGAGGCTATGCCTCTTAAGTCCCAAAAAGAGGACTTTGATGAATGGATCCAAGATGGTGATGTCCTTTACCCTGGCAAGGTATTGGATGGATGTGGCAACGACATCGCTTCGTTGTATCATCGCTAGCTCATAAGTGATGGTTGTCGGTTAGAGAAACTCCCAACTGAGTAAGCATTGCTTATTACTATTATTTTTATTATTATATTTTAAACTTGCATTACATATTCATGTTGAGATGATGTTGAGTTCTGAGCTGAGTTTTATTGAGAGGAGTATCTTGATATCTGTCCTTATCTTCCTGCCATTTTACATACTCGTACATTCCACGTACTGACGTCATTCGACCTGCATCGTTTTATGATGCAGATACAGGTGTTAGAGATCCTCAACAAGCGCATCGTTGAAGATCATTTCTTTTCAGCTATTTGGTGAGTCCTTCTTGTATTCGAAGGAACTCCTTATCCTTTTATTATTGTTGAGTGTGATGTTTCTTTTGAGGTAGCCATGGACATGTCATTGGCACCATCTAAGAGTATTAGAGGCTTCATAGACAGAGTCTGATGATGTAATCGGAGTAGTTCTCCTTAGAAACTACTTCTTCTAATAATTATCTATTTTTCCTTTGATTATGACAAGCCCACATTAGTATTCTTAAGTCTTCCGCTGATGAATAAATAAGAAATGAGACCAAGTGGTTCTCTCAGAAGTCAGAAATGGTTTCTGAGTGTCGGCCACGCCTAGGGTACCCTCTCGGGGCGTGACAAACTTGGTATCAGAGCCCAGAGTTCAAGAGTCCTAGGGTGTCTATGAAGCCATGTCTAGTAGAGTCTTGTTTATAGGTGTGTCGTGCACCACACTTATAATCAGGAAGCTATAGGACATTAGGAATTATTTCACTTCTTTCATAATCTGAGTTCGTGCGATAGAGTTTAACTCTATAAAAGCTTTCTTTCTAATTCGTGCGTTTACACGTTTCAGACATGCCTCCTAAACGTTCAGCTAGTCAGAGGAACCCTCCCAGCACTGAGGTTCCACAGTCAGTGATGCCTCCACGGAGAACTAGGGGCCGACCTACAAGGTCTACTGAGGTACCCCAAGTACCTACTGTTCAGACCACTCCTACTTCTGAGGATGATTTTCGAGGAGCGATTGCTATGCTCACCCAGTTGGTGGCTGCTCGAAATAGTAGCCAGAGTTCACCAACTCCTAGCTCTAGTTATCAAGAGCCGTCTGCTGCCACGAGGATCAAAGATTTTCTGAGAATGAATCCACTGGTCTTCACGAGTTCTAACGTTGATGAAGACCCCCAAAATTTCATTGATGAGATGTGGAAGATACTAAAAGCGATGCATGCTACAGAGATTGAGGGTGTTGAGTTGGTGTCTTATCAACTCAAGGATGTCGCAAATGTCTGGTATAACCAGTGGGAAGAAAGTAGAGGTAAAGATGCAGAGCCTGCTCTTTGGGATGAGTTTGAAAGAGCATTTCTTGATAACTTTTTTCCCCAAGAGCTACGTGAAGCAAAAATTGAGGAGTTTGTGAACCTCAAGCAAGAGAGTATGACTGCGAAAGAATATAGTTTGAAGTTTATTCAATTGTCCAAATATGCCCCAGAAATGATTCCCCATATGAGGTCTAAGATGAGGAAGTTTATCTCTGGCCTAGGGAAACATGTAAAGAAAGAATGTAAGGCAATGCTAATGATTTCTGACATGAATTTTTCTAGATTGATGGTGTATGCTCAGCAGGTTGAGGATGATATGAAAAAGGACCGAGAAGAACACCTAAGCAAGAAGGCTAAGTCTGCTGGGCATGAGAATGAGCAGAAGCAAGGGAAGGGTAACAAGTCTTTCTTTCAGAAAAGGTCTTCCAATTATGCACCTTCCCCAACAAATGCTTTTACACCTAATACCAGGTATGATCAGAGATCGCTAAGTCACCAAAACTTTCGATCTCAAGGTTCTCAGTCCCAATTAATTATGGCTCAAGGTTCTAGAGGAAAACCACCATGTGCTAGATGTGGGAGGCTCCATTTGGGAGAGTGTCGTGTGGGCACCAATGCTTGCTACGGATGTGGAAAGATAGGTCACTTCCAAAATGAGTGTCCTTCAAAAAGGCAGGGAGATGGAAGTAGTAGAGCTCAGTTTTCTTCTGCAGCTCCACAGAATAGAGGTAATCATACAGGTGCAGCTTCAAGTGCAGGTGGGGGAACCAACCGTCTGTATGCTATGGGTAGTCGCCAAGACCAAGAGAATGCACCCGATGTTGTTACTGGTATGCTCCGAGTCCTTTCTTTTGATGTGTATGCATTACTTGATCCGGGTGCTACATTATCTTTTGTGACTCCTTACTTGGCTAGTAAATTTGAGATCCTTCCTGAGTGTCTTCTTGAGCCTTTCAGTGTGTCTACTCCTGTTGGTGATTCTATCTTAGCTGAGAGGGTCTATAAAAATTGTACTGTGTCAATCTATCATAGGGATACCATGGCTGACTTAGTTGAGTTGGACATGGTTGATTTTGATGTGATTCTTGGTATGGACTGGCTTTATTCTTGTTATGCTTCGGTTGATTGTAGGACCCGAATTGTCACGTTTCAATTTCCAAACGAGCCTATCTTAGAGTGGAAGGGGAATTCTGTAGTGCCTAGGGGTAAATTTATTTCCTACCTTAAGGCCAGAAAATTAATCTCTAAGGGATGTATATATCATATAGTTCGAGTCAAAAATATTAATGATCAGACTCCATCTCTTGAGTCAGTTCCCATTGTGAATGAGTTTCCTGAAGTCTTTCCTGAGGATCTACCCGGAATCCCTCCTGATAGAGAGATAAACTTTGGTATTGATGTCCTTCCGGATACACAACCTATCTCCATTCCTCCTTATAGGATGGCTCCTGCTGAGTTGAAAGAGTTGAAAGAACAACTGAAAGACCTTTTAGATAAGGGGTTTATTAGGCCAAGTGTCTCACCTTGGGGCGCTCCTGTCCTATTCGTGCGAAAGAAAGATGGGTCCCTTAGAATGTGCATTGATTACCGACAACTAAATAAGGTCACCATTAAAAACAAGTACCCTCTCCCCAGAATAGATGATTTATTTGACCAACTTCAGGGTGCCACATGTTTCTCTAAGATAGACCTCAGATCAGGCTATCACCAGTTGAAAGTGAGAGAATGTGACATCCCGAAGACGGCTTTTCGAACCCGCTATGGTCATTTTGAGTTTCTTGTTATGTCCTTTGGATTGACAAATGCTCCAGCAGCTTTTATGGACCTCATGAACCGAGTATTCAAGCCATACCTAGATACGTTTGTAATTGTCTTCATCGATGATATTTTGGTCTACTCTAGAAGTAAGAGTGAGCATGCTAATCACCTTAGGATTGTCCTTCAAACTCTTAAGGAGAAGGAGTTGTATGCTAAGTTTTCAAAGTGTGAGTTTTGGCTTGAGTCTGTAGCATTCCTAGGTCATATTATATCTGGGGATGGAATCCAAGTTGATACTCAAAAGATTGAGGCAGTTAAGAACTGGCCCCGACCCACCTCTCCAACCGACATAAGGAGTTTCTTAGGTTTGGCTGGTTACTACAGGAGGTTTGTTGAGGGATTTTCATCCATATCCTCACCATTGACTAAGCTGACTCAGAAGAAGGCTAAGTTTCAATGGTCTGATGCTTGTGAGAAAAGTTTTCAAGAGTTGAAAGCTAGATTGACTACTGCTCCAGTACTATCCCTACCCGAAGGAACAGATGGTTTTGTAATCTATTGTGATGCTTCAAGAGTTGGGTTGGGATGTGTATTGATGCAGAAAGGTAAGGTCATTGCCTATGCCTCCAGGCAGCTTAAGACTCATGAGAGGAACTACCCCACTCATGACCTTGAGTTGGTAGCTGTGGTATTTGCTCTTAAGATTTGGCGTCACTATCTTTATGGTGTACATGTGGATGTGTTCACAGACCATAAGAGCTTACAGTATGTATTCAGCCAAAAGGAGCTGAATTTGAGGCAAAGGAGATGGCTAGAGTTGCTCAAGGATTATGACATGAGCATTCTCTACCACCCAGGTAAAGCAAATGTAGTTGCTGATGCTCTTAGCAGGTTATCTATGGGGAGTACAACTCATGTGGAAGAGGAAAAGAAGGAGTTGGCAAAGGAAGTTCATAGACTTGCGCGTTTGGGAGTTCAACTTATTGACTCTAGTGAGGGTGGTACAATAGTACGAAATGGAGCCGAATCATCTCTAGTTGCAGAGGTGAAAGAAAAGCAAGATCAGGACCCCATTCTTCTTCAACTGAAGGATGAGGTTCACAAGCAAAAGGTAATGGCTTTTACCAAAGGGGGAGATGGAGTGTTGAGATATCAAGACAGATTATGTGTTCCAAGGGTTGATGGTATTAGGGAGAGAATCATGAAAGAAGCCCATAATTCTAAGTATTCCATCCATCCAGGTTCAACAAAGATGTATCATGACTTAAGAGAAGTATACTGGTGGAGTGGAATAAAGAGAGATATAGCAGAGTTTGTGTCCAAGTGCCCAAATTGCCAACAAGTTAAAGTTGAGCACCAAAGGCCTTGTGGAGTGGCTCAGAATATAGAGATACCGGAATGGAAGTGGGAAATGATCAATATGGACTTCATGACCGGTTTACCACGAACCCGCAAACAACATGACTCTATTTGGGTGATTGTGGATAGGATGACCAAATTGGCCCATTTCTTGCCGGTTAAGACTACGAATACTGCAGAGGATTATGCCAAACTGTATCTTAGAGAGATTGTTATACTGCATGGAGTTCCTTTGTCTATCATCTCTGATAGGGGAGCTCAATTTACTGCTCAGTTTTGGAAATCATTTCAGAAGGGCTTGGGTTCAAGAGTGAACCTTAGTACTGCTTTTCATCCGCAAACAGATGGCCTGGCAGAGCGTACGATACATACTTTGGAGGATATGTTAAGAGCCTGTGTCATTGACTTCAAAGGTAATTGGGATGATCATTTACCTCTTATTGAGTTTGCATACAATAATAGTTTCCATTCGAGTATTCAAATGGCACCTTATGAATCTCTGTATGGGAGGAGATGTAGATCACCAATTGGTTGGTTTGAAGTTGGTGAAGCTGAGTTGATTGGATCAGACTTGGTTCACCAAGCTATGGAGAAGGTGAAAACCATACAAGAGAGGTTGAGGACTGCTCAAAGTCGCCAAAAATCCTACACTGATGTTAGAAGAAGAGATTTGGAGTTCGAAGTGTACGATTGGGTATACTTGAAAGTTTCACCCATGAAGGGTGTGATGAGATTTGGAAAGAAAGGGAAGCTTAGTCCCCGCTACATTGGTCCTTATCAGATTATGAGGAGGGTAGGTAACGTAGCCTATGAATTGGAGTTGCCTCCAGAATTAGCTGCTATTCATCCCGTGTTTCACATCTCTATTCTTAAAAAGTGTTTGGGAGATCCTTCACTTGTTGTCCCAGCTGAGAGCATTGGGGTGAAAGAGAGTTTGAGTTATGAAGAGATTCCAGTTCAAATTCTTGATCGTCAGGTTCACAAATTAAGAACTAAGGAAGTGGCATCTGTCAAAGTCCTATGGCGAAATCAATTTGTTGAAGAGGCTACATGGGAAGCTGAAGAAGATATGAAGGCTAACTATCCTCATCTATTTATGCCTTCTGATGACGATATTCAAGGTAATATTCCTTACTTCTACCTTTGAGTCGATGTTTATTCTTGAGTTTGAGTCATTGACCATTTGAGTATCGGAGTTGATGTATTGATGATATTCATTCTCTATGTCTCCTATTTTCATCTTCATTCGAGGACGAATGATCCCAAGGGGGAGATATTGTAACAACCCCTAAAATGTTGTATGTCGGTATTTCAATTCTCGACAAAAATAATACAGCCTTTGTATTTTGGGCATAACTTTTCATAGGTTTGTCCAACTTAGGTGATTCAAATTTCTGGGTAATCACAACATCCTTACCTACAACTTTGATGAAGAACATAACTTCAAATTCTGAGTATAAGTAGGTCAAATAAATTAATCTTTGCAAGATATAGTGCTGTGACGGAATTGAGTGTTGATAGAAGAAAATTCATATCTCACTGTAGGTTGCTCCAAATTGGTTGATTCTTGAACGATATGAAACTAGACTTCCAAATCTACAATTCTTATGAAGAAACCAAATCCTAATAAGGAATTTATCTTATTCAAACGCAGCTTCGAAAACAAGTATTCTGTTAAAAAGAACTCATCTTACCTACCATGGAAACATCTAGATGCATTTGACATCATGCATGACATAAATTGTCCTCCATTTAACATCATCCATGACATCAATATATTCCATTAAATTTTCAGATTTTTCTTTATAATTATTTTATTTATTGTTAGGTCCCTCTTTCCCACCTATAAATACCCACCTTATTTCCTCATTTTATTCATCAAGCTTTCTTAAGCATTTCTTCTCTCTATATACTTCTTCTCAAATATAGTTTTAGTTTTAGTAGTATAAAAATACTACTCCGGTGATTCTTATACTCCGGGTAGTACACAAAATGCTCCGGCGAGAAGAAAAGGCTAGGGATCCAAGAGTGTTCCAATTCGGAGTAAACCTTCGGATTTAAGGTATGTAAGGCTTTCATAGCATTGGATTGATTTCGTCCATGCGCCCAATATTTAAATTTATTATAATTGAGTTATAGTTGAGTTTTATCCAAATCTTGAATTCTAAATGAAATAATTCTTCTTCTATTGAGTTTGATATATTTATGCATTAATATTATTATTATTGTTATCTCTCATATTATTGGAATTATTGTTCATGGCTACTTTCCCATGAATCCTAATTGATTTGATGTTCATGAATATTTTTACACATATTTTGAGTAAATATGTTGGCTTTTTAATATTTTCATTGATAAAAAGAGTGATATGAATTAATACTATATATGTATTTTATTGAGTTTTGAAAGAGCAAAAGAATTGAGTTTAAATGATTTTTTGAGTAAATGATGTTTTGAGCAAGATGTTTTGATGAGATGTAAATGATGTTTTCGAAGTATAATAATTGATGAAGAGGTAATGAGATGAGTTTGATGATTTAAATTAAAGTCCAATGAGACTAGATGATGAGTTTAATATGAGCACATATTTTGGGAGTAGTATTGAGCACCGAGTGGGTAAGAGTTTAATTGACTCAAACCCCAGAACTACGTAGCCAGCGTAGGATGGAGGCTATGCCTCTTAAGTCCCAAAAAGAGGACTTTGATGAATGGATCCAAGATGGTGATGTCCTTTACCCTGGCACGGTATTGGATGGATGTGGCAACGACATCGCTTCGTTGTATCATCGCTAGCTCATAAGTGATGGTTGTCGGTTAGAGAAACTCCCAACTGAGTAAGCATTGCTTATTACTATTATTTTTATTATTATATTTTAAACTTGCATTACATATTCATGTTGAGATGATGTTGAGTTCTGAGCTGAGTTTTATTGAGAGGAGTATCTTGATATCTGTCCTTATCTTCCTGCCATTTTACATACTCGTACATTCCACGTACTGACGTCATTCGACCTGCATCGTTTTATGATGCAGATACAGGTGTTAGAGATCCTCAACAAGCGCATCGTTGAAGATCATTTCTTTTCAGCTATTTGGTGAGTCCTTCTTGTATTCGAAGGAACTCCTTATCCTTTTATTATTGTTGAGTGTGATGTTTCTTTTGAGGTAGCCATGGACATGTCATTGGCACCATCTAAGAGTATTAGAGGCTTCATAGACAGAGTCTGATGATGTAATCGGAGTAGTTCTCCTTAGAAACTACTTCTTCTAATAATTATCTATTTTTCCTTTGATTATGACAAGCCCACATTAGTATTCTTAAGTCTTCCGCTGATGAATAAATAAGAAATGAGACCAAGTGGTTCTCTCAGAAGTCAGAAATGGTTTCTGAGTGCCGGCCACGCCTAGGGTACCCTCTCGGGGCGTGAAAGTAATTATCCGAGGTATCCCTTTGTCATTAGGGCTTATATCAGTTGGGGCTTCAGGGATCACAAACATGCATCAAAATAATGCCACATAATTCATGCAATCAGAAATATAGTCTATGCAATCAGAAACACAATTTATCTAGTCAAAGACTCAACTCATGCAATCAATGGCATTTATCATTTCAGAGCCTCTAAAAAGAGGAGATAGTACCTCTACTTACTATTCATTATATAGCAGGCTCGAGAATAGTAGTTTGACTACTTTCAGACTCTTGACGTTCAGGAGTGACTACAAGTCACGAGTTACAATCAGAGCTCATAAATGGAATTACCTCTAAACCTATATCATCTACCATTTCACTCAAAGTTAAGCCATTCCTAAGGAAAGAAATAGGCTTTACATGTACTAGTTTTCATCACATAAAAGACAAAAAGCCAATGACTTAGCTATTGCAGAAGTTCTAATACCAAGAAATAAACAAGAGTCTTGACTCATACTCAGGGCTTTACGAATGGATTGAATCCCAAATATCGTATACATATCATTCATAACTTATATCTAAGACATTCCAAAAGAAAAGAAGAATAGTTCTACATATCTATTCCAAAAACACGCCAAAGGAAAGCTTCACATACCTTGTATGGACTTCTCTTAATCACGTCTACATCGTTGTCCTCGAAACCTATTTAACATGGAAGTAATGTAAGTATTAACAACCTTGGACTTTTCAGCAACTTAGACTATCCACGAGTATTCATAACATTCATCCCTTCGCTCGCCTTCTCGACTAGTTCCTTAACTAGTTAGGATGTTAACGAAAATCGGACAGCACCTCCCCTATAATGTGCCCTATCCGAAATCCCAACCATGTCCTTAGAACCTGCAGCCAACCAACAATGCAACCAGCAGCCCATACATATACATATTATGACACAATTACTCAATATGAACCCCCAATAATTCACTCGAAACTAAGATACCAAAACTAGAGTTTTTAATCTTTCTTTCGTGAATTCTTTAATTGCAAAGCGGAGGGTCATGTGGATGTAAACAGCAGCTACCACACCTCATTTAGATAAATTTTATACCCTGCAACACGCCACAACACAACCAGCAGCAGCCCCTACGCGTACAACACCTTATTTCGACAATAGCTTAACTATAGCGATTCCAAATTCATTTATTCCGAATGCTGAACTTTTCGAACCTTTTTCCCAACTTCCAGCAGACTCTAAGGTGTGTAATACACCCTAATTTAACTTCATAAACTTCAAATTAGAGGGAAAGCACTTACCTTTCCCGAAATTGACTAAAACTTGCCGAAATCGCGCCTCGGAATTTTATTTACGTGCTGAATCGTTGTGGCAGCTTGTTGTCTGATCTTTGCTGCACAAAATCCTAATTTTATACTACTAATACTTCCATATCATTGTATTATATGCTAATTAATTAATTTACGGAACAAAAACGGGACTTACCTTATTTCTTTCCCAAGCCGTCGCAATTTTCTCTCCTTAGCTTTAGGGTTCTTTGTTCACCTTTCTTGCTGGAAATTTGATGAATAAACTGAAGTTTGAAGACCCAATACTGAATTATATCCATAATATACATACATATATGTGGTCCCAAGGGGTGACACGTGTCAGCCCCTAAGGATGACACATGTCAAGCCATGATTGGCCACCGTGTCATGCTACCAATTAGGGGCTGCCACGTGGAAGCGGGGTCCACCTCCCCCAAGCAGCTGCATCACCTACTTGACCCTAAGTAGGTGCATCACCTGCTTGCTTGAGGTGCTGCCACGTGTCTCTTCTCCATTGGCTGCCACACGTCATCTTTTTCCCTTCCTCGCGGGTTCGTAATTTCGTCTCACTTTAAGAGCCTATGTAATCCGTACTACGTAAGCTTGATATATCCTTAAGAAACTTAAGTGTATAAGACTCTTAACTTAGTGTCTTACGTAGGTAAATCGAGTCCTACGACTCATTTCTTAGCCTCCAACTCTTTCCGGATTCTTATGACTCTATCTCCAACCTCCCTTCTCGCGAGGTATCACAATATTCTTTTCTTAGAGTTGTTTGATAGTGTCGTAGCTTATCCGTCTCACATGATAGTATCTAAGGAACTTAAGAAGACGTTACGAGCTCAAGAGTGCGGGGTGTAACATCCTTCCCCCCTTTAGAACATTCGTCCCCGAATGTTGAATAAAACTTTCCTTAAGACTTTATACGGATCATAGGGAGATGCCTTTCTACTGGAATGGCATACAGTTTCGTCCAAGTAATTAATATACGAGTTCCAAGACTGGGGCTATCCGTAGACATCGGGAATAGGTACGGACACTTGTGTTTTATGTCCTTTTCAACCTCCCAGTTTATGTCTTCACGATTCTTATTCCGCCACAGTACCTTGACGGAAGCTATGTCCTTAGTTCGCAACCCGTTTAATCTGCTGATCCCGGATGGAGATAGGTTGCCCCTCGTAGGATAACTCCCTGTTATGTGGACCTCCTCCACGGGAAATATTCTGGGAGCGTCGTTCCCATTCTTATGGAGCATTGATCTGTGAAAAATGAATGTATTGTTTCAAATCAGATGGTAGGTCCCACTCATAGGTAGCTTTATCTATTCTAAAAATGCTCTGCGAAGGATCAATGTATCCCCTTCTTGCTGACTTTAGGCTGCTAATCGATATCTTGTTCCGGAATAAGCTTTACTTCATCAATAATTTAGTGGGTCACATCTGGGCCTGTCCCTTAATCGAAGGGCAAAATGTCATACTAAGATTCATCTGGGTTCCTCACTCCCTTTCTAAATGATTTCCAGCAATTAGCTGTAAATTGAACTTTTCTATCTGAGATAATATATGTGGGGACTCCGTGAAATCTTATTGTTTCCCTACTATGTCATTTCGCATAACCCTCAGCTGAATATGCCTTTCTAACTGGAGGGGAACAGGTTGATTCTATCAGCCCATCTACCATAGCCCGTATGAACTCCCAGTTCCTTAAAATGCGAGGTTAGCTCGTACTATAATACATATTAACTACTTTCCACTTCTGAGTCAGGATTCTCATCCACCGTAACAGGCTATCAAGCCTCTGATGCTCTTCTTCGTTTAAGTCATTATACAACTCCTCTTAATTCAACTTGTAACACCTTAGGTATGCTATCTTGCTCTTTTACTCAGACCCTCTTTCCAGTTTTATTACCATACATCATATTGTAATCCTTACATAAACGTGTGTACGAACATAGAGCAGTCCAGAAAATTCCTTAGCGTTGCTATACTAGTGGCTTACCTCCTTTAGTCGGGGTCAAGGCTCCACTATGGCTCTTGTCCTTAATACCGATTATATCTGAATAGATCTGCCTCGAACCATCTTACACTTTTCCTAAATAGATTCTAAATATGGCAATCACATTGTTATTACTAACTTTCTTTTATCGAGTAATCATTTGACCTAGCTCTTAGTATGCCAATATTCATAGGTTGCATAACTATTCTTGTGCCATTTTCACGAGGTGCATTGTATTTCAGTCATAATCTTTTCTGCTCTTGGCTTACTCTGTTCCATATGTGTCGTTGTACTAACCCGCTTTTATAATCTCTTTTTGTCATACTTGTTTTGTTCTCTTTCTCACTTCCCAAGGGGTCACCCATCCTAGTGCTACTCTCATTCGAGCACGCTTAACTTCGGAGTTTTGACAGAATCCGGTGCATCAATTTGGGTATGATCACGTCCATCCCTTATGGGGTCTCGTTTGACGTTTAAGCGTCCCCATTTACATGCGATAGCATCAGTTGATTTTCTTTTACGCTTGTACTTCTTTTGTCCACTTCCCCCCTTTTAGGGTGTACCTATGTCATTCTCCGTATATCTTCAGTTATTTACACGCGAATGATTCTATTCCAACATATTTAACGGGCTGCACCATATCTACATCTTCTGTTAAATCATCCCCACGTTAGGTTGCCTTTCTAGAAAACCCTAGCACAATCGTAGGGTGCTGTAATATTTGGAATATCTCGAATCGAATCTCATCTAATGATTGATACTCGAGTAGTATCCGTAATGTAGTAGTGCACTCAAAGCCACATTCCATTCATCCCAATCAGTAATTAGCGAGGGCTCATAATTGGTGCACATTCCCCACTTAAGTGTACTTATACTTTAATGACTCATGTTTCGAGCTTCGTCATTATACTAACTTTATTCCAGTAGATACCACTAATTATTTGTTCCATAGCTTGGTTTTCCGTTCCACACCTATCTTTACATTCCATTTACATGGACCACATCATACCTTCTAGTTAATTCCTTACTAAGTTTTGCTTATTCTAATAATGGTTTTTGTTATGTTCACCTGGTACGTGGTTCGCATTCAGACCCAGAGTATAATACCGCTTGACTTTCTTCACGATTCTTACTATGGGTTACTTACCCTTCTTAGCTAGTCTTGTCCTTAATGTCTCACAAGCTATCTTATTAACACTTCATATCCATCACAATTCTTTTCCCTTTGTACTCTTGTCTTACTCTTGTCTTAACCATACTGTTACTTCCTTCAACTATCACTTGTCATAGTTTATCCCTATGTATCAATTTAGGCAATGCCTTACTATCTCATTTTATCTCGATCTATCAGTCCTCTCTGAGTCATTTTCTTTGGCTTATAATTCCTTTCTAACTTATTCTACTATTCCAGTATCGTCCTCCTAGTTTCTATTACCATTAACTCAACAATTAACTTATTTCTCGAGGTCAGCCATACTTGTTTAGTCAAATCTCATCATTGTTGCGAGGACAACCTTTCAAGACATACTATAGCCCTGTATCTCATTCTCCTCTTATTTCTAGGAAAATTAGGGTAGAGTTTCCTCTGTATTTCTTACTATCCCCACACCTGCACACAGAAAATACCAATAATGCCTCACAGGGCACACATATATACATTCATATTGTATAACATCTCAGCCACATAGGGCACACATATATAGTCATATCATCTCATATCGCAGCCGCACCGGACGCCCATAATTAACAGTATGGAAATGAACTTACCTGTTATGTCCACTCGAGCTGCACCTGTTATACTTTCCTATTTACCTTTCCTTTCACTTTTCAATTGTATCTGTCAATCGCATTTCAATACCTTACCTGACATAGGGATTTCGTGCCTTTGCTTACCTGCGTGCTTCGTAATATCCAATATTGTCAGTTACTTTCTTCTATCGGCGTTGTCTTCCTTCTAAAATCGCAGGTTAGTATAAGGAATTTCATTTCCTATAGCTCGGCTCTATCGCACGATCTTAGATATGAAAGAAAGTAACATCCTAAATGTTCTGTAGCCTCTTGTCAATAGATGTGGTGCACAACACACCAATAAACAAGACTCTACTAGACACGGTCTGTAGACACTCCAAGGACGAACTGCTCTAATACCACTTCTGTCACGACCCAACCCCGTAGGCCGCAACTGGGTTCCGACCTGGACCCTCTCATGCGTATTTATCAACTACACTTAAGTTGAATCGTGTGTGATGTGATACTATATACAAAAACCCCAATAGTTTAAAACATAAAAACTTTTTCATGTACATGTAGCCTCTTTCATTTGTATCATATCATGAAAGGGCACGCGAGCCGACAAGGCTTCTATAACAAAAACATTCACAATATATCGAATAGGCAACATCGAAACTAACTCACAAACAACCCACATATACACATGTCTACAGACCTCTAAGAATAGTAACAATAACATATGGCGGGACAAGACCTCCGCCGTACCCCTGAATGTACAAATATATATATTAAGTGACCAGCATCAAAATTTATGCTCCAGAACAGTGAAGCACTTCCGACACAGCTGAGAGGAACTCCTACGCTGATGGATCTCCAAAATAAAAATCTGTACCTGCGGGCATGAAACGCAGCCCCTCGAGAAAAGGGGGTCAGTACGATATATGTACTGAGTATATAAAGCATAACACATCGTAACTGAGATCATAACTGAAATAGGGATGCAGGGGACAAGTATAATAACTAAATGAATTACTGTACCTGCACCTTAAGACACGTAAATCATACACATCATCATATGGTGTGCCCGGCCCTCTAGTGAACTCGGTGTTATAATCACTTCTTCATAATCACATATCATCATATCATAATGCATTTCATTTCATCATATCATCGTATACGGTATCATACCATCGTATACGGTATCATCTTATCATGTATATCATCGTATCACACCCGGTTCACTGCGGGGCTCAGGGTCACACTATATTGCTTTAATCTCATATGCATGCCTACATAAAGTATCTGGCCCTTTAGTGAGGGACTCGGTGAATGGAGTGGTGTACGTCTATAGCGTACCATCGTAATATACATATGTACCCGGCCCTCTAAGGAGGGACACGATGTTCCTTCCTTATTTCACCACATATACTATCATATTACAGCCGGCCCGGGACTCGGTGAATAATCGTATCGTCATAACATATAACATATATCACACCTCACATACGGCATCGTCTCCTCGTGCGTGGAACTATACACATCTGGCCCGGGACGCGGTGAAAGAAGCAGTAACACTGTGCACGATAACATATCCCAGCCCATCATGGGACTCGAGGAATGATGGGTTACAGTATGCACGAGTAGAGTAGTGAGAAACCATATGCAACTAAGTCATTATCTAAGACTCGATGAAACAGTCAAGTGAACCGTCACCTGAAGACTGGGGGAGTAATTATCCGAGGTATCCCTTTAGATGTCATTAGGGCTTATATCAGTTGGGGCTTCAGGGATCACAAACATGCATCAAAATAATGCCACATAATTCATGCAATCAGAAATATAGTCTATGCAATCAGAAACACAATTTATCTAGTCAAAGACTCAACTCATGCAATCAATGGCATTTATCATTTCAGAGCCTCTAAAAAGAGGAGATAGTACCTCTACTTACTATTCATTATATAGCAGGCTCGAGAATAGTAGTTTGACTACTTTCAGACTCTTGATGTTCAGGGTGACTACAAGTCACGAGTTACAATCAGAGCTCATAAATGGATTTACCTCTAAACCTATATCATCTACCATTTCACTCAAAGTTAAGCCATTCCAAAGGAAAGAAATAGGCTTTACATGTACTAGTTTTCATCACATAGAAGACAAAAAGGCAATGACTCAGCTATTGCAGAAGTTCTAATACCAAGAAGTAAACAAGAGTCTTGACTCATACTCAGGGCTTTACGAATGGATTGAATCCCAAATATCGTATACATATCATTCATAACTTATATCTAAGACATGCCAAAAGAAAAGAAGAATAGTTCTACATATCTATTCCAAAAACACGCCAAAGGAAAGCTTCACATACCTTGTATGGACTTCTATTAATCACGTCTACATCGTTGTCCTCGAAACCTATTTAACATGGAAGTAATGTAAGTATTAACAACCTTGGACTTTTCAGCAACTTAGACTATCCACGAGTATTCATAACATTCATCCCTTCGCTCGCCTTCTCGACTAGTTCCTTAACTAGTTAGGATGTTAACGAAAATCGGACAGCACCTCCCCTATAATGTGCCCTATCCGAAATCCCAACCATGTCCTTAGAACCTGAATCCAACAAACAATGCAACCAGCATCACATACATATACATATTATGACACAATTACTCAATATGAACCCCCAATAATTCACTCGAAACTAAGATACCAAAACTAGAGTTTTTAATCTTTCTTTCATGAATTCTTTAATTGCAAAGCGGAGGGTCATGTGGATGTAAACAGAAGCTACCACACCTCATTTAGATAAATTTTAGACCCTGCAACACGCCACAACACAACCAGCAGCAGCCCCTACGCGTATAACACCTTATTTCGACAATAGCTTAACTATAGCGATTCCAAATTCGTTTATTCCGAACGCTGAACTTTTCGAACCTTTTCCCCAACTTCCAGCAGACTCTAAGGTGTGTAATACACCCTAATTTAACTTCATAAACTTCAAATTAGAGGGGAAGCACTTACCTTTCCCGAAATTGACTAAAACCTGCCGAAATCGCGCCTCGGAATTTTATTTACGTGCTGAATCGTTGTGGCAGCTTGCTGTCTGATTTTTGCTGCAAAAAATCCTAATTTTATACTACTAATACTTCCATATCATTATATTATACGCTAATTAATTAATTTATGGAACAAAAACGGGACTTACCTTATTTTTTTCCCTAAGGATGACACGTGTCAAGCCATGATTGGCCACCGTGTCCTGCTGCCAATTAGGGGCTGCCATGTGGCAGCGGGGTCCACCTCCCCAAGCAGATGCATCACCTACTTGACCCTAAGTAGGTGCATCACCTGCATGCTTGAGGTGCTGCCACGTGTCGCTTCTCCATTGGCTGCCACACGTCGTCTTTTTCCCTTCCTCGCGGGTTCGTAATTTCGTCTCACTTTAAGAGCCTATGTAATCCGTACTACGTAAGCTTGATATATCCTTAAGAAACTTAAGTGTATAAGACTCTTAACTTAGTGTCTTACGTAGGTAAATCGAGTCCTACGACTCATTTCTTAGCCTCCAACTCTTTCCGGATTCTTATGACTCTATCTCCAACCTCCCTTCTCGCGAGGTATCACAATATTCTTTTCTTAGAGTTGTTTGATAGTGTCGTAGCGTATCCGTCTCACATGATAGTGTCTAAGGAACTTAAGAAGACGTTCCGAGCTCAAGAGTGCGGGGTGTAACAAGGTGACTCCGTTCTGAACGTCCAATCATCGATTTGAAATCTGTATGTCGATGTCGATCATCTGTATATCATTTCTGCCGACTCTGGGTCGTTAGTCTATAGCTTGCTTAATCATGTCGGGGCCTTTTTAGCTTAGTTTTTCTAACATCGACCCATCCAATAGGGGACTTACACATCTTGCTCTACTAATCTTGTACGAGGCCATTGTGATACGGGAGTAGTACTTATTATTATAGGCAACTTAATAAGTGATAGATAATCATCCCATCTATCTTTGAAGTTAACAACACCAGCTCATGACATATCTTCTAGCATCTCATAGTATGCTCAGTCTGTTCAGCAGCTCGAAGGAAAATGCGGTACGAAGACCTGTCTATGCTCCCAATCTCTTCTTGGACTGATCTCTAGATGTTAATCATAATTAAAATCCCTCTATCTGAGATATTAACTAGGAAACCTCATGGAACCTTACCATTCTCCATGTTCTATAACTCCCCCTAACTTCAGCAGCATAGGTACTCTTGATTGGAAGGAAATAGGTTGATTCCTTAGCCTACTCACAATAACCCATATAGCACCCTACTCTTATAAATTATAAAATAGGTGCGTAATGACTTTGATAACTTGGGGGTCGTTAGCCTCATATATTCCTTCTCGACTCTTTCTAGAACTTTAACTGGCATTCTATCTTTTGGGTTTTGCTTTTCAATCCTTAGGGTTGGCTACTGAATAATGCTGCAGCTCCCTCATGTAATGTCTCTCATAGTCGTTCTATGCTTTATCTAACATGATCTGGTATAATTCAGACGGAATTTTGGCATATATACTCGCCATCCTATAGTAACCAGCTAGTTCTGCCAGTTTCTATTAAACTCTTTCACCACTTTCCTCACCCCCGCTTGCAATCCTCTAGATCCATTATCTTGTGTCCTTCTTTACCTTTACAAGATTATGAGAGGCTACAAAAAGTATTCTAGCATTACCTCGCTAGTCCTCATGTTTTACCCCGTCTTTTTCTCCCTTATCCTACATTCGATGTCGGGGGAGATCTTTTGCCCAATCGTGGCCATGTATTATGTCACCCGTGGTACCAATTCCATCTCGATAGTTTGGCTTAACCTATATTTGTATCTCTCGATATTTAATTGCAACTTGGGCTCCCTTGCCCAGGACAATAGTTGTGGGGACTCCATAAGGTCCTACCACTTTTTTACTCTACAATTTTACAACTTCTCGGCGGAGTAGGTAACCTTTGATCGAAAGAGCAGGGACTAATATCGTTAATCTACGGGTAACATTCCCTTCAGAGTCATCTGTCGATGGAGTGTGGAATGAGTCTTGTAGTCCTGGTCATATAGTGGAATTTCTGACCTTGGGTATTACTTCTTGGCTTCCCTAAATTATATCAACTAGTACACTTACCTTTTGGGTTTTGCTTTTTCGCTCTCAGAGTTGGCTGCCAAGTGGTGTCAAAATTTCCTCGTCCACTGGCCCATGTAGCCATTCTGTGGTTTTCCTCTTATTAACTGGTACTATGTTGAAGAGTTGTGTCATTTGAATATGTCGTCAGTTAGCAATTAGCTAATCCTCCTTATTTTTCTTAATCCCTTGTTACAATTGCCTTAACGTAACGTATAGTATTCCAGGAACATAATCTCATGTCGTTCCTCCGACGCTAGTTCTGATTCTTCCATCTCGCGTGATCATACTAGCACTAACGTATTAAGTTCCATCAGAATTTCGAGGTTAAGCGTGCTGGAGTGAGAGTAATACTAGGATGGGTGACCTCCCTGGGAAGTCTTCGTGTCGCGTTTCATTGTAATCCTTGCCATAATGTGTGGGGCACTCAACTGAGCTCAAGATTTACCTCAGCGTTGTCTCGCGAGTCTTTATGTTTTACCCTGTCCTTTCGTCTGTTATCTTGCATCCAGTATCAGCGTAGACCTTTAGCTCCACTATTCTCTATTCACTTTGTGTTCTCCTCATTTTCTACTACAGGAGGCTTTCTATTCCTTTTTCTTTGATTATTTATCTACCGCAACATCATTTACGACTAACTCTATAACCAACATTTTGGCTTTTGGTCTAGCATATTGTTATTATCCTTCGTAATGTCTCTTAAGTTGATTGATATCCTTTCATGGTTACACTCTTTTGTTTTTATACGCAACCGCCTTCTAGTGTTATGTTGTTCAGGGTCTCGTCAAAACTACTTAACGTTGCCTTATATAGCATTCTGGCTTCTATCCAATTACTGATGGCTTCCGAACCTTTCTAGCTTGGTTCGAAAAGATATCTTATTTAATTTTAGACGTCCATCTCAAATATATTCCCATATCGATTGCCTTCACCTTACTTTTGCAATTTTTTCCATTAACTTCCCCCTTTAGAGGGTACTCGTACTTTCCTCTGTTAGTACTTTGTTCTACGTCTCTATGTCCAGTCTCAATTTTTTTTGTCCAATTCCTTTCACCAATCTATTCGGTATTGTACCAGGTCCCTATCTTCCCATATATTTCATAACCTAATTATACGTGTATGAAATATTGGTGAAACTATAAGACTACGAGAACTTTTCCATACATAGTGCAACATCTCATCTATTAATCTGTACTCTAGTAATGGGATCCATGGACCAACTCGTTCGAGGCCACATCCTACTTATTTTAATCAAAATTTAGTTAGTACTTGTAGTCGTTCCAATCCCAACTAGGCAATGCTAGTATTCCGACGATAACTATTTAAGGTTTTCTTGAAGTAGTAGCTTTACCCCAACCTATATCCTTTATTCCTTGGGGTGAATATAGGTTACACCAATTATTCCTTAAGTTTGTCGTCCTCATCCCTTAAGGGTTCCAATATTTCTGGGGCGACGTTGTGTACACGCGTCATTTTTTTGTATCTTAATCCCCATGCTCTTTCTGCATTCTCAACGCAGGCCTTTAACTTAGTCAACGCGTATTAAGTGTGTCTTACTAGTGGTTCCACTTTATCCCTGCATACTCATATCACACTGTTCAATTCATACTTACATATCCCCCTTTTAATTCGTATTCGTATTCAGTTCCTGACATCTCCTTGAGATGCTTCTGTTAGGAGTTCTTTTCCCAATTAGTCGGTGGAGAACTATAAACTGTTATCATAAATCATTTTTCAACCATTGGTAGAAGAAACCAAAACCTCCTAAACATCACAGTACTTCCCTTTTAATACTTGACCTACTTGGTCTCCTTCCGAGTTTATCCTCGAGTTATGAACAACTCATCTAATTTGCAATTAGGAGTTGAGGGATTGGTATTTTTTTCAAAAAGAGTGAAACTCATTCGTGGGACATCATATCATTTACCCCGAGCCCTCTGTTTATATTCCTACAGTACAAATACGGTTGGAAATACCGTAGTCTGAACTTTACTACTGAAATAAGCTTTTGTTCCTCCGAAACAAAATTCTTCAAGTGAAAAGGGTGCCCCTTATCGACGACCTGAAGGGTACCTCTTTCAGCTTTAGTTGAACACAGTAAGGGTACTTGGTATCAACTTCTCAGACATCTCAAAAATCTATGTTTCATTTCCTTTTCCCCGTTCTGGGAAAATTTCGGCAGAGTTTCCTCTATACTTCTTACTATCCCATAACCTGCACACAGAAAATACCAACAAGGCCTCACAAGGCCAAAACATATATATATATATATATATATATATATATATTCAAGTCATATCACAGCCGCACAGGGCTTTCAATATCATCTAATATCGCAGCCACATTGGGCTTTCAATGTCAATAATAATATAAAAATACTGGACTTACCTCATACGTCAAACTTCAAACTATATTTGTTGCACTTCCTGTCTTCTTTCCTTTCAGGTATCGACTTTACATTCCAATATTACTTCCATACCTTACTCAAACAGATAGATATCTTTCGTGCCTTTACTTTACTTACCTGCATACTTCGTGACATCCCATGTCGTTAATTACTTCCTTCTGTTTGTGTCATCCTTCTGTTAAGATCCAAGGTTAGTATAAGGAATTTTCCTATGACTCGAATCTAAAGCACGATCTCAGATGTAGAAGAAAGGTAACATTCTAAATGTCCTGTAGCTTCCTATTTATAGATGTGGCGCGCAACACATCGATAATCAAGACTCTACTAGACACGGTCTACAGACAATCCAAGGACGAACTACTCTGATACCACTTCTGTCATGACTCAACCCCGTAGGCCGCGACTGGGGTCCGACCTGGACCCCCCGTATAACTAGCTATCAGCTGTGGTCAAATTGAACTATAAATAAAACACTATTATGTAACAGATCCCCACTGGGCGATAATACTTTCATAAACCTATAGCCCTTTTCATTTGTATCACAACATGACAGGGCACGTAAGCTGATGAGGCTGCCATAACATAATAACATATATAATATATCATGTAGACCCAGCTAAATCACACTGACATACACAACCTACATATACATTTCTGCAGACCTCTAAAAATATAACTGACAACATATGATGGGATAGGGCCCCCATAGTATCAAAAACTAGGCCCCAATACAATGGAGCCTCTTCTATCTGAGCTACATGGAATCCTAAGCTGATGAACTCCCAAAACCTGTATTTATACCTGCGGGCATGAACGCAGCCCCCTGAGAAAGGGGGTCAGTACGACATATGTACTGAGTATGTAAAACGTAACATAGTACAACTAGAGGTATATCCAAAATGGAGAAGCAGGGGAACCAATTATCAAATCAGAAACATGTAACAGTACTCTGTGAATCACAAAAACATGCATGCTCAAATTTTCAATATAGCTGGCCCCATTAGGGGTCCGATGAATCATATATGTAGTATCAGTATCAAGCCCCATGCCATCGCCACCTTATTACAATACATCATCATCATATATATACATGCAGTGAATTGCACTAATCTGATAATTGGCCCTGGACTCTGAGAAAAAGTGTTACAGTATACACGAGTAGAGTAGTGAGAAACCAAACACAGTTTAAATCATTATCCGAGACTCAACTATATAAGAGGACTAAGTTATTATCTAATAATTCGAGTAACGGTATAGTCATTCTAGCTGCCCTATAAGTGCCATTAGGGGCTACATTAATTACATCTCGAGGTTCCTAGACATATACCAAAGTAGGACTATTCACCTAAGAACTCCAGAGTATTCTCTTCGAATAATTTTATGACTAGGAGTCTGTATATTCATTAAGTCCTCAGTGTATAAAAGATTCAAGAAAATTAACTTAACTATCATACAAGCTTTAACATTCAGAATTGAATAAGGAGCATTCAAGAATGGAATTACTTTATGCGTTATATCACTGCTTACTTATCTCTACGACATGCCAAAAGAAGAGAAGGGACAGGCTTCACATACCTCTTATGGACTTTCCTTAGTCGTGTTTACGTCATCGTCCTCAAAACCTATTTAACACAGAAATAAGGTGAATATTAAAAACCTTAGATTTTTCAGCAACTTATGCTACCCACTAGTAATCATAGAATTTATCCCCTCGCTTGTCTTCTAGACTAGTTCCTTAACTAGTTAAGGTGTTAACGGAAATCGGACAACACCTCCCCTATAATGTGCCCTATCCGAATTTTCCAACCATGTCCTTAACACTTGAATCCAACCAACAATACAACTAGCAGATCATATATATATAACATGGCAATATTACACAATATAAACTCAAAACGACTCGCCCGAAGTTACGATACCAAAAGAGGGTTTCTAGTTTCTATTTTGCGAAACCTTTAACCGTACGAAGAAGGGGGGGTCGTGTGTCTGTAAAAAGAAGCTCCCCAACGCATTTATAGAACTCTTAGACCCTGCAACACGCCACAACACAACCAGCAGCAGCCCCCACGCGCACAACACCTTACTTCGACAACTATTTAACTATAGCAATTCCAAATTCGTTTATTTCGAATGGAAAACTTTTCAAACCTTTTACCCAACTTACAGCAGACCCTAAGGTGTGTAATACACCCTAATTTAACATAATAAACTTAAAATTATAGGGGAAGAACTTACCTTTCCCGAAATTGGCTAGAACACGCCGAAATCGCACCTCGGAATATTTTTTAGCGTGCTGAATCGTCGTGGCAGCTTGCTGTCCATTTGTTGGCTGCAACGAACTCTAATTTTATTCTAATAATACTTCCATATCATCTTGGTATATGCTATATAATTAATTTACGGAATGAAATCGGGACTTACCTTATTTTTCTCCCAAGCCGTCGCAATTTTCTCCTTAGCTCTAGGGTTTGTTTTCTCTTATTTTGGCTGAAATTTGAGGAACAAACTGAAGTATATGATCAGATATATACATATACATGGCTGTAGGGTGTGACACGTGTCATCCCCAAGAGGTGACACATGTCCAGCACTTATTGGGCCACCGAATCTACATGCTGAAGGAGGGGCTGCCACGTGGTAGTGGGTCCCACCTCCCCCAAGCAGGTGGGTCACCTACTTGACCCCAAGAAGGTGGGTCACCTGGTTGCTTAGGTGCTTCCACATGTCACCCTCCCATTGGCTGCCCCGCATAATTGTTTTTTTCCTCCTCGTGGGTTCGTAATCTCGTTCGTAATCTCATCTCACTTTAAGAGCATATGAAACCCTTGCTACGTAAGCTTGGTATGTAATCAAGTAACTCACGTATGTAAGACTTCTAAATTAGTAGTTTACGTCGATAAGTCGAGTCCTACGACTCGTTACTTGGCCTCCAACTCTTTCCGACTTCTATTGACTCTATTTCCAACCTTCCCTCTCATGAGGTATCACATTCTTCTTTCCTTCGAGTTGTTTAATGGTGTCGTAGCATATACGGCTCACATGATAATGTCTAAGGAACTTATGAGACATTCCGAGTTTTAAAAGCATGGGGTGTAATAATAGATTTGAGTCATAGTGCAAGTCCTTGTTAAGACTTGGAAATTAAGCCTCAGGAGTTTCCTTATGAGTCAAGTTTACCACTCGACATCTCATCTACTAGTCGTGAAAATGAATCATCCTACAGGTCTTGGAAAAGACCTAAAAAATAGGTCTCTGAAGTTTGCAAACAAGTTATTTTTATGACTCATAAATGTATCTATGAGTCATAGACATGTTCCATTCTGCAGGTCCTAAAACCTGCAAGTTTAAAACTCTCTAAAATTCATTTACGAGTCTTTGTTATGACTCGTTGAAAGGAGTATGAATTGTAATCTTAAGTCGTAGGAACCCCCTTTATGTTTGGTAATGATTAGCTGCTAGGGTGCACTCTATGAGTCATCTTTATGAGTATGCTCCTATAGGTTGGGACAAGTTCAAAGTTGTATTTCTTGATCATTTCTTCCCACTTGAGTTAAGGGAAGAGAAGATGTTTGAAATTATCAACCTCAAGCAAGGAAATATGAGTCTGAGAGAGTATGCCCTCAACTTCACAAAGTTGTCCAAATATGCTCCATCCTTGGTAGACTCTCATGCTTGAATGAGAAAGTTTATTTTAAGAGTATCAGTCTTGGTTATAAAAGAATATCGAACTTCTATGTTCATTAATAATATGGATATCTCTAGGGTCGTGACCTATGTCGATAAATTGAAGGAGAAAAGCTTAAGGACAGATGTGCAAGAAAGTCCAAAAAGGCTCGGTATGAAGGTGGGTCTTCTCAGAACAAATCTGATTGTGGAAATGGCCATTCACAACAAGTCCAAAGGTTTCAAGCCCAAGCTTCTTCAAACACTCCAGCTCCAAAATTTGAGAAGTACAAGGGGCTAGATCCTAAGTCACAAGGTGGAGCTTTGGGTGGTCAAATTATCCTTTCATATAAGAAGTGTGGAATAAACCATAGTGGAGAGTGCTTAGAGGGATTGGATGTTTATTTCAAGAGTGGAAAGCCCGATCGTCATTTGAGAAAGTTTAGAGTAGGGATAGGCCTCAATTTAAGACTCAGGCTACCGATCATTCAAACCAGCATCCTACTATTTCAGGTGGTGGCCAGCGCAAAAACAGATTCTATTCCCTTTAGACACTTCAAGAGTTAAAGGATTCCCCCAATGTTGTGATTTATACGTCAAAAATCTTTGACAATGATCTTTCTACATTATTAGATATGGGTGCTACTCTATCATGTTATTACTTCTTATCTTACTATGAGATTCATTGTTAGTCCTGAGATCTTGCTAGAACCTTTTTCTATCTATACTCTAGTTAGTGATTCAGTTGTGGCTAAAAGAGTAAATAGAAATTGTCCGGTTTTATTTTTCATAAAGTTACCTCAGTTAATCTAGTAGAGCTTGATATGACCGATTTTGATGTTATTCTGTTTTAGTTTCCTAATAAGCCAGTCCTAGAATGGAAAGGTAGTAATTCCTTATTTAAGGGTCAATTCCTCTCAGGTCTTAAAGCTTGGAAAATGATTTCCAAAGTTTGAATCTATTATCTAGGTCGGGTTAGAGATACTACATCTGAAACTCCTTCTCTTGAGTCAATTTTAGTTGTTAATGAAAATTGGATGTTTTCCCCGATAATCTCTCAATTATTCCTCCCAAAAGGGAAATAGACTTCTGTATTGATCTCCTCCTTGATACTCAGCCTATCTCTATTATTCCTTACCGCATGGCTCTGGCAAAATTAAAAGAGTTAAAGTATTTTTTAGATAAGGGTTTCATTAGACCGAGTTTCTCTCCATATGGTGCTCCGATTTTCTTTGTCAGAAAGAAGGATTGTTCTCTTCGTATGTGTATTAATTATTGACAATTGAACAAGATCACAATTAAGAATAAGTATCTCATTCTAAGGATTTATGACTTGTTCGATCAGCTTCAAGGAGAAAATTACTTTTCAAAGATTGATCTTTGATTGGGTTACCATCAACTCTGAGTAAGTACATCTCGTAGGATGCTTTTAGAACTCGGTATGGTTACTTTGAATTTTTTGTTATGTATTTTAGACTAATGAATACCCCTGCAACTTTTATGGATTTGATGAACAGGGTGTTCAAGGAATACTTGGATATGTTTGTGATTGTCTTCATTGAGGATATTTTGATCTATTCTCGGAATGAGAAAGAGCATGCCGAATGTGAATTTTGGTTAAGTTCAATTGCATTCGTTGGTAATATCTTTTTTGGAGAAGGAATTATGGTTAATCCAATGAAAACCGAGGTAGTTAAGAATTGGCCTAGACAATTGAATCCTTTCAATATGCAAAGTTGGGGCTTAGCTGGTTATTATAGACGATTTGTGAAAGATTTCTCTTCCATTGCATTGTCGTTGAATAATTTGACAAAAAATAAAGTGACGTTCTAGTGGTATGAGGCATGTGAGAAAAGCTTTCAAGATTGAAGAATAGGCTTACCTCCGCTTTGGTTTTGACTTCACTAGAAGGTTCCGATGGGTTCATTGTGTATTATGATTCTTCACAAGTTGTTATTTGTTGTGTTCTAATGCAAAATAGTAAAGTGATAGTTTATGGTTTAAGGTAACTCAAGGCACATGAGAAGAATAACCTAACTCATGACTTGGAGTTGGTAGCGATGGTATTTGCTTTGAAGTTATGGAGACACTATATCTATGATATCCATGTAGATGTTTCCACCGATCAAAAGAGTTTACAATATATGTTCACTCAAAAGGACTTGAACCTTTGGCAGATGATATGACTTGAGTTATTCAAGAATTATGACATGAGTGTTCTATACCATGCAAGAAAGGCAAATATGGTTGCCAACACTCTTAGTAGATTTTCGATGAAAAGTTTCTCATATTTGAGGATGAGAAGAAAGAGAAATTTCTGGATGTGCATAGATTAACCTGTTTGGGTTTTCGATTGGTTGATTTAGAAGATGGTGGTGTTATTGTGCAAAATGTTTTTGAATCATCTTTTATGGCATATGTAAAGGTAAAACAAGACAGTGATCCTGGTTTGGTTGAATTGAAGAAAGTTGGTCCGAAAAAGCCATTGGAGCTTTCTCCCAAGGAGGAGATGGTACATAATTCTTATGTATCTATTGATTGTAGAACCCATATGGTCAAATTTCAAATTCTTAATGATTGATTTAGTGACTATGTATTTATATTTAAGGTTGTGATACCCTAGGTGGGTGCTATTCTTGTTCAGCATAGTTCAAAATTATCATTGATAGCGGTTGTAATTGTGAAAAACAAGACATAGATCCAACCTTAGTTGAGATGGAGAAATTGGCGGTTGATAAAAAGATTGAGGTTCTATCACAAGAGGAAGATGGAGTACTTCATTGTCAAGGTCAGGTATGTGTTCAAAATGTTGATGGTTTATGAGAAATGATATTAAGTAGAGCCCATAGCTCTCGATGGATGAGTTAGGGTAGATAGGGAGTGAGTGGGTATTTTGTATTGCTATAATTGTGGTATTGTTATTCCATTTAAGGTTATAGACATATAGGAAGAGCTAAATGGGATCTTGTTGTGTGAAATAGATAGTTCAGAGTATATTGGGTGTGCCCTTTGGTAGGTGTTAATGCAAATGCGGATGTAGAAATGCAAAGATAGACATGAAAATTCTTAAGTGGTGTTGACTTCAAAGGAGCCAAAAAGTCATTAAAACGGTAAGCTTGAATGTCTGGTTTTCAATATGTGAGTAATTACAGTAGGCTATTGATTACTTCTTGTTAAGGGTTTCAAGTAAGTGTATCGGAGGTTTTATAGAACTAGACTTGAATATGGTATTGACGGCATGTGGATGAGTGCAGGGTACATTTGGTGTTTCTTGATTGGGACTCGAGGTGTTATTGAAGGTAGTGGTAAGGAGTAGTACTCTTGGAAATAAAATTTCCTATAGAGGTATAAGATCCTAAGGCATATTTGTAAAGTGGAATAAGAACTTCATTTGCCATTGGAGTTAGCCTTAGTCTATCAAGTATTTCCTTTATCATGTTGAGGAAATATGTTGGTGATACTTATGTCATTGTACCTTTGAGTAACTTATTGTTGAATAAAACTTGACTTATGAAGATATTATGGTTGAATGTTTTGACCATTAAGTTAGAAGATTGAGAAACAAGGAAGTTGCATCAGTTAAAGTCTTGTGGAGCAATCAAAAATTTGGAAGTGCTACATCAGAAGCGGAAGCGGACATGATGAAACAATATCCTTATATCTTTCCTTCCATTCTGCCCTAAGGCATTTATTTATTCATGCTCAAATCCTCCAACCTCACACGTTCTAACCTCACTATGTCTTATTATATGTATGCATACTGATAAACCTAATTTTAAAAGATGTTTAAATTGTATGATTCCATTCATGTTGGGCTATTAGTCATATACTTTACTCTACTCAAGCTAGTCCTACCTTATTCGAGGATGAATGTTCCCAAGGGGGAGATATTGTAATATCCCAAGTATTTGAAGGTTGGAATATGATATATTATGGTTAAACATTGCAAAAATGGCCTCGATAGATATTTTGGTCAAGTATCCTAGAAGATAATTGTTTCCAAAAATTGCATTTCCAGAAGGATATGCGACAGGTCTGCATTGCAAACCTACTCCCACACAGTGTAAATTTTCCCCCAAATCAAAATATTTCCAAATTCTCATTTCCTCGAAATTGGCCTATTAGGGAACAAGTCTATGTCGCGAACTTGGGTTAAGTTTTACGTCCGTATTCAGTTTTTAAGTTGGGAATCTTTAGACATTTTTGTAACATTTTAGTGAATGAACCTAGATGTTTTTAGAACCTAATTCAACCTAAGAAACTACCCTAAACCCATATTCTCATTCATTCTAGCATAATTCATCAATTCAAATAATTCTCTCTATAAAGGCTCTCAAAAACTCCATTGAAGACCTTCAAGGAACTATGTCAAGATCTCCATCAAAAGTCCAAATTTCTTCAAGTTTCTTGGATCGTCTCATTCAAGGTATGTGGGGCATTCATCCAAGGGTACCTTTAACCCATGGAGTCTAACAAATTCTCATATTTTAAGTAAATTCAAGTATGTATTTTTATGCGTTTTATGATTTCTATTTCAACTGCATGAATTATGATTCAAAATATGATTATGAACCTATTTTAATATAAATTGATGGTTATTGCATGGAATTGAAGAGTTTTTTATGGATCTTCCTACATTAATCTTATGGGTTCGTGATATGGATTGTGAATATTTTAATTATACTTCCAATTGATATTATTTTCATGAATTATGTATGGGTTGATATAAAATATATGATCATGCATGTTTTCAACTCAATTTCATGATATATGATCCTGCATGTTTTTAACTCAATTTCATGATTTTCATGTCAATAGATCATATTTTCATGCTTTCACCTTATTTTCGAGTATAATTAATCATGAATTTCAAAGGATTTTCAATGACTGTTTATGGAAAACTCTGGCAAGGTCTTGAATGGTATTTTAATGATGTTTAAAACAAGTTTTATGAAGTGGGTGATTTAAGAACATAATATACTCTTTATGAAAAAAGGATTTGTACTAATGGAAGGCCTACACCCGCATTACATGAATCACATGATAATGAGCTACTCTTAAGAACAAGTTTTATGATAATTATCAAGGCCTATGAATGACTCATATAAAGTAATGAATGTTGACGAATGAGCTATTCCTAGTATAACCCTGAGTAGGCAAGCCAAACCCATCCCAAGCAGAAGTTACATCAATTTAATTAAATAAACAAAAATTATAAGACGGCGGAAGCAAGACTAATATAGCAAAAGATATCGAACCAAGGTCTAGATATGTGAATACAATACAAAATATACAAAAAGGATAGAAAGTGACCAATAATGATGAACTGATGCTACACCGAACCCAGAACTGGTGTCACCTATGCAGAAGGTACTAAGTATAAAAGCTAATAATATCTATATATAATACATAACTAACTGTCCAAAGTGGAAAATACAAGTCAGGACAAAAGAAGGAATGTAGCAACTCTCTAAATGCTGGGAGGTCACCCTAGTCCAGATGCAGAAGTGCAGTATGAATACCATAACACGAGGTACTAAGTAGGCATCATAGGCCAACCGATCTTAGAAAGAAAAAATATATAATAAGCAACATGATGATACTAATAATAATAGAAGAGAAGCATAAACTACGATTATGGGGAAGGAGGTACGGAAAGATCATACAATGGTCAAGTAAATCCAACCAATCAGGTAATCATATTAATAATCCCAACTTACAAAATATCAGAAGAATGTATAAATGTAAACTAGTAGATATGGATTAATATTCTCCAAAAGTAGCATGGAGCACACTGAATAACCCTCGAGCTCATCAATATCAAAATAATAACTTGAAATATGTATCAAAGGGCCGCCTGGAATTCACATCAAGTTTATCAGTGGAGAATATAATAGTGTAGACCAAAGCCAATCGGAATCATACCTCAAGCTCATCAAAATCAACAAATGCCATAAACATGATACACTGGAATTTCATTTGAATCCTTACACTTATTCATTAACCAAAACCTTCGTCTATTTGTTTATTCTCCCTTTAAGGATTTTTAATCATCGGTGATGTCACAACCCAACCCTATAGGCTGCGACTGGGGTCCGACCTAGACCCCCGTACACGTATCTATCAGCTATAGTCAAATTGAACTGTGTGTGAGGTGATACTATACATAAAACCCCAATGGGTCAAAATTTTTTAAGGTACATGTAGCCTCTTTCATTCGTACCATATCATGAAAGGGCACGCAAGCCGATAAGGCAGCGGTAACATAAAAACATTTACAACTCGACATACATGCATAACTGAAATAAACTTATAAATAACCCACATACACATGTCTACAGATCTCTAAGAGTTATGAACGATAATATATGGCAGGACAGGGCCCCCGTCGTACCCCTAAATAAACAAACATATATACCAAATGACTAGTATCAAAAGTTAGGCTCCGAAATAGTGGATCCCTTCAAACATCGGTGAGTGGAAACCCTAAGCTGGTGGATCTCCAAAATGAACATTAGTACCTGCAGGCATGAAATGTAGCCCTCCAGAGAACGAGGGGTCAGTACGATATATATACTGAGTATGTAAAGCATAACACATCATAATTGAGATATCAACTGAAACACGGATGCAGGAAACAAATATAACATTTAACAACTCACTGTACCAGCATCTTAGGACATGTAGTTATATACATTCTCATACACTGTACCCGGCCCTCTGGTGAACTCGGTGTCATTATCATTTTATCATCTTAACATGTCATTATATCATCATAAATATTACTTTATCATATCATCGTATACGATATTATTTCATTGTATATGGTATAATCTTATCATATATGTCATTATATTACCTCCGATTTAATATGGGGCTCGGAGTCACAAATGTATCACTATGTTTTCATATGCATTCCTACATAAGGTATCCGACCCTTTAGTGGGGGACTCGGTGAAGAGAGTATTATATGTTATAGTGTACCATTATCATATATACATACCGTACCCGGCCCTCTATAGAGGGACTCGGTATTCCTTCCTTATTTTGCCACACATACCATCACACACGTATCATCATATGACAACACATACCATCATATTAAACCCAACCCAGGACTGGATGAATAATCATATCGTCATAACATATTATCATGCCTCACATATGGAATCGTCTTCTCGAATATGGAACTATACGTACTCGGCTTGAGACTCAGTTAAATAAGTAGTAAAGTTGTGCCCGATATAATATCCAGCCCATCGTGGGATATAGAGAAAGAAGGGTTACAGCATGCACGAGTAGAGTAGTGAGAAACTATATTCAACTAAGTCACCCTCTGAGACTCAATGAAATAGTCAAGTGAACCGTCACCTGAAGACCAGGAAAGTAATTATCTGAAGTGCCCTTTTGAAGTCATTAGGGATTACATCAATTGGGGCCTCATAAATCACATACATGCATCAAGACAATACCACATGGCTCATGGAAACAAAGACATAACTTATGCGATCAGAAACCATTATCACTGTAGAGCCTTTAGGAAGAGAAACTGGTACCTCCACTTACTATTCACTATATAGAAGGCTCGAGAATAGTAGTTTAACTACTTTCAGACCCTTAATGTTCAAAAGTGACTACAAGTCACAAGTTATACCCAGAACTTATAAATGGAGTTACCTCCAAATCCATGTCCAATATTACTTATAGTCCAGTCTTTCTAGAAGTTGGAAAAAAGAAGCCTTACATGTACTACTTTTCATCACATGGAAGACTTGACTCATACTTAGAGCTTTAATAATTGAATGAATCCCAATTTCATATACATAATACTTACATCTAATACATGCCAAAAGAGAAGAAGGGATAGCCTTACATACCTATTATGGATTACTCGCATCCAAGCTCGCTTTGTTACTCCTTTAACCTATTTAGCACGAAAGTAATGCTAAGCTTAGTGACCTTCGACTTTCCAGTTTGTAATTCTACCACCAATTACCCATAGGAACTAATCTCTTATCCATTTTCTTCGACTAGTTCATTACTAGTTTCGAAGTTAGCAAAAATTGGGCAGTATCTCTCTTATAACTTGCCCTGTCCAAACTTCTATTTTCACCTCCAAAACTTAGCATACATTGAATTACTAGAAGCTATAAAACATTGAATTACTACAATATGATGCAATACAAGTTTCCAACGACTTGCCTAAAATTATGATACAAAAATAAAGTTTTTAGTCTTTATTTCGTAAAACCTTTGACCACACGTAACGGAGGGCTGTGTGGATGCAACCAGCAGAACCCACACCCCTTTTGAGACACTTTCTATCCCTACAACACACAACCACACCATCTCCAATCGCAACACCACAATAACAATGACACTAGTTAAACTTTAAGCCGACTAGAATACACCAAAACAGTCCCTACACGACTTGCAACCTCCTTAAGCAGTGAAGTGCATATTTTCACATCTCCAACTCATATTTGCACATCCATAACATGCTTAAGCACTTATCCAAATGTGGTATAAGAGAATCAAACCTTACCTTGCTAAACATTTCCCTTGAAAGCTCCTTAACGTGCTGAAAACTGATAGGTTGTTCATTGCCCTACCTTGCTGCCCCAAAAATTCTATTTTCGCTATTAAACACTGTTATGTAACTGTAGAATACCTTAAATAATTAATTCATGGAACGAAATCGGGGACCTTACCTTGGAGGAGCTTGGCCGTAGCTCTCCATCTTGTTCCTCGCAACTTTTCTCCAATTTCTCTAAGTGTAAAAGAATGGAAAAAGAAGGCTTAGTCATAAGACTAAGTATATATATCACTCCTTAAAGTGTGACACATGGAAGCACCTAGGGGTGACATGTGGCAGCCCCCTAGGGTGCCACCTCATCCATGCATCCACTCCAAAGCTACGACGTGGCAGTGTGGGGTCCACTCTAAGTAGGTAGGTCACCTACTTAGCCCAAGTAGGTGCGTCACCTACTTGTCACCTACTTGTCATCTGCCTGCTTCATTTTCGTGGGTTCGTAATCTTGTCTTACTTCAAGAGCCTATGTATTCTTTTCTACTTCAGCTCGATGCGTACTCAAATAGCTTAATTACGTAGGACATCTAAGTTGATAGATTACGTAAGTCGATCGATTCCTACGACTGATTACTTGGCCTCCAACTCCTTTCGGATTGTTATAACCCTATTTCCAATCTTCCTTATTATGGGGTATCTCATTCTCCTTTCCTTAGAGTTATTTAATAGCGTGGTAGATAATCTAGGTCACGTGGCTACTTTTAAGAAGCTTAAGAAAGTGTTCTAAAGTAGAAAAGGACGGGCATAACAAGTGAGATAATATAGGCAAATAGTATATCAAAATCATATATCACTAAAGTTGGGGAAAAATTCCATCAAAGTCATCAAATCACTAACTCGAGATTCTAGTGTACCACTAGCCTATACTCGGGCCCAACATGTCAATGCCAAAAGAAAATAAGGCATAAGCATAAGCCAAAATCACAACAAGATGGCAACCGAAACCAAACAAGTCAAACAAGAGGTATCATATGTTTAAATCACTTAGAAGCAACTTTTAAGGATTCTAAGTGATGCAAACAAGTCATCACAGCACCTAGACTATGGCTCCAATGGCTAAAACCCAAACTAATTACTAACTATGATCATCGAATCTACATTGTTCAATAAGATATCAATACCTAAATCCCCAACCTATTCACACGTTACTACTCAAAATATACCAATTTTCACCAAGCCAAGTCTAACAAGAGGAAGCCATAACCTACCTCAATGTCGGAACCGCTAAACAAGAGTCTTTCCTTTCCGTACCACCTCCGAATGATGCCACTCTATCAAATTATCAAAGAAAACATCAAAAGAGACAACGATACCCATATTACTATAACAAAAATCCAACTAAAAATTGGATCAAAATTCGACATTGGGATCCATGCACAAAATCATGTAACCAAGTCCATCACAAGGTCCGAAATAGCTCAAGGAACTTATACCCCCCAAAATGGGTAGATTTTGAGCACCAAAAGAGATCAAAATAACCCCACCAATTTCAAGCCCTAAGATAGCCAAAAAAGCAAGAAACAACAAAATTACACGAGACTTACAAGATTTTTAGGATCAGAAAGTGTCCCATAACATTCCCATATGAATTCCAACTCAACTTAACAAAAATAATTGAAAATGGTCAAGAGGAGCTCTCAAAATTGTGTTTTGATTAAATGTAAATGAAGTAGAGGAAGTCAGAATTGAATCTTTAAGACCTCACTACCATGCCCCATTTTGCCTTTGTGAATGCGGAGTCAAGTTTTGGGAATGCGGAGGTCATCCAGCTTACCCTCTGTTAATGTGGAGAAGGGGTAGCTAACCCTCAACGAACGCCGCCAAATGCCCACAAACATAGAGAACAAGAAGCCACACCTTTGCGAATGCAGAGAGAAAATTACAGGTGCACCAGCAGTTGATCACCAGCATTTCACCAAGGTAAAACGTCCCTCGGTGGGTGCTCGGATCTCATTCTGAACCCCACTGATGCAAATGAACTATGCTATCCAAATAAAATGACATTTGAAACTCAACTAAATTGATGGATTTTCGAACGGAGGTCATTTCTATGAAAAGTTAACCAAAGTGAATAATTATCAAAGTAAAATACTTAAAATGCACAAACAACTTAAAACTCATTTTGAGCACCTCAGAAACTGAATCAAAGGTCGTTCTAGACTAAACTCAGCATTCTAGAGCTAACCATGCTAACTAAATTTCCATCTGATGCGATTACTCAAAATATTGACCTAAGTCAAACTTACTCAAAAATTAAAGTTCAAACAATAAAAACACACAAACTTAAAATGAAGACTCTTAAAACCAAACCAACCTTGATTCTGCAGGTCATAAAAGTCTTTGTGAAGTCGACTTGTTCAAGCCCCTTGAGGGTTGAGATTCTACAGACCATCATATGGTCTATGGACAATTTACGTGGTTAGTTCTGAATTTATGCAGAAAAGTTCCAAATCTATTCATTATTCTGCAACTTTATTTTTGGGAGAAACAAAAGGTGACTTAGGTTGCAAATCACCCATTTCCCATCGATTTCATCATTAAAGGCATGTTAATTATCCTCCAACTTAGTTATTAAATTCTTAATTATTAGAATCTATAGTATTAATCTTGTGGGAAGGTTTTGACTTGAATTAATAATGGAAAAGCCCTAATTGGGTGGGATTATCATGAATTTTCCTTAGGGTTAGGATTAATTTATATCCAAATATTTTTAGTCCATGTGAATTGATTATATTCTTTTATAATTATTGTAGACTAAGAATAATATAAAGTTTTAACAAAGGAACCAGAAGTTCGTGTCAAGAGTTCTTCAATAATTGCTTGTGTCCAGGTATGCTAGGCATTACCGAGTAGTTATAGATATGTTATATTGCATAATATAATGTAAATTCATGGGAGACATCATGTCTAGTTCTTTGTTCATAGAATTTGGATGGCTAAAAGTTATTGTTTATTATTGTTAAGGTGAGAAAAGATAATGACTAGAGGGTGATTCTCTCATTCTTGATTGTTAACCTTGAGTTTGCTTGTTGAGGTAGTTTGATGTTAATTGTATGATCAAGTGTTTAGAAATTGTTGGGTTATAATTATTTTTGGGGTGTGTGGTAATTAAATGAAATAGAATGAATGAGAAGAGTATTAATCAAGGAAATAGGGTGGTAATTCGAGCGAATGGATGTCTGCTCATAATGGGGTACAACATCAAGATTATTAGTATATAGACTTTTATATATGTGTGTGCTCATGTTGTTTGTTTTCCAAGTATGTAATGTGTGCATATTAACTAATTTATCTTGTACAATACATGTTGAAGAAAACATAAAAGTGAATGTGAAGTGATATCATATTGTCAATCTCATGCAATGAACCTGGCTATTTTAGTTATGGATGTATATGTATGATTACTATTCATTGTGGTTGTGACTGTAATATGTGTTTGATGGTTTCATGCTACCACAACTGGTACAAGATATCCCTAAGATTGGATCAGATACCACACCTGGTATATACTAATGGTTGGTACAGGTACAAGTCTAGGTAAGAGGATATCCATATATGGTTGGCTCGTGTACCATATCAGTACACTAATAATGGTTGGATAGGGTACCACACCAATATACTAATAGTTGTTGTGTTGATTCCATAAGAGAAATAAGAATATTTTTTATGTTATGGTTGTTTAAGTTTATTATGTGTATCAACTCTGAGTAAGGACTGGGAGTCCGGGAGTACATGATATCTTTTGTTAGCTTGAGTACCACACTGATAAAGGTTTCACATATTTGATTGTATGAATGTATGATTCCTTGCATATGTGCCAGTTCCTTGAGTGGATTGGGTATATGTTGATGTGATAATATGGGACATTTTCATGCAAAGTTTAAGTTAGGATGAGTGTCTGGGAGTCTTTTTTAGGTTCTGATTGTGGCTATGATTACATGTTGGTCCAGAGTGATTGTGTGTTTGTATTTTAATGATGGGATAATTCTTATTTAGATTAGGATTGCATGTTAAACATCGTAGACTATGCAGTAGAGGATCTTTGAGTGGTCTAGGTAACTTGAAGGATTGGTGGGACTCATGTATAGGTGAGCATGATGGACTTTTCATGTCTCATGTGATTCTTAGGCCGGGTTGATGACCGGGATGCCTTAGTGTAGTATAAAGGATTAGGCTTGGGAATTCTTAGTGTGTATAAAGTGTTAGGCTTGAGAAGCCACAATGTATATAGAGGGTTAGATTTAGAAAGCCTTAGGGTTTAAAGGGTTAGGCTTGGGAAGCCTTAGTTTAGTATGAGGGTTAGGCTTGAGAAGTCTTATTGTGTATAAAGGTTTAGGCTTGGGAAGCCTTAGTGTGTAGAATGGCGTTAGTCTTGGGATATGTTAGTGTGTAGTAAGAGTTAGGCTTCGGAAGCCTTAGCGTAGTATAAAGGGTAGGCCTTGGAAAGCTTTAACATGATCAGAGAGTGAAATGATAAATGCAGAGTTGGCAGTGGAACGAGGTGGGAAGCTGAGATCAAAGTGTAATAGTTATGGTTATTATACCCGTGTTAGCAAGAGCATATATTTAAATATTCGGGTGGTGCATTTTCTTATTGCATGCTTTCTTCTGCATATCTACTTGATATTGTGTTGTGTGCTTGAGTTGATCGACGATTCATAGTAGTACATATTGTTTGTACTATACTACTCTTTTCTATGCCACTTAGTATAGTCTGGTTGCAGGGTCAATAATGTTTCTTAGGAGAAGACGAAGATGAACTCCAATAACTTTTACTTCTCTTTACATATGGTGTATGTTTGTCAACTTCTTACTTTTAGAAGCTCTTATACCTATTTAGACTAGTTTCATGGGAGAGGTTTCTTGGTAATTTTTAAAGGATATTAATTATATTTTTCAATGTTGAAATAAAGGTGAAAGTCGAGACTCTTTCTTTATTGTTTAAAAGGGTGAATCGAGGTGTTTTTACTCAGTACACATGAACCATTTTAAATTGGGTGAAAAGTATTCTCTTATCTAAGTATTAGAGTAGGTTCCCATACAACCCGGTAGATTGGGTTGTGATAAAACATTTACTAGAATTTTTTCATCAACTCATTCAAGTAATCACATTGTAATAACAATAATATAAAAGGGGAGGGGTGGATTTATTTGTAAAAAAGGAATACTCCAGATTTCAAGATCATAACATAATACAAATGTTGTCACAATTGGAGAGACTAGGGATGTGCATTCGATAGAGTGTCAATTTAATAAATATTTACTATCTTAGAACAAATTGCTACATGTGTAGCATTTGTCTTAAACTACATTCAAAGTTCTCTCAGTCCAATGATTTATTTTGGGTTCTTTTGAACCCCAAAACTATGCCATACAAATCACCAAACATTAGCTTGAGTGAGCATAGACTATCTCTAGCTCTCCAGCCCTTAAATGAGAGTTTAATCGAACTTACACTATTTCTATCTCTAATCTTTTTTATTAACTCTCAAGTCATCACTATTGAAGCCTTACGCTATTTCTGTTCTCTTTCTCAAGAAAAGTGAAATTAGGGAGTTTAATTAATCTTTGCAACCATTAAGTTTTAGATTCAAATTTGAAGAAAAAATAGTTCTATACATTATAATATATTCTAAGTCTAATTAGTCACTACATAATCAAATATAAACACCCATCATGTACAGAAACCCTAGAAAAGAGTTTAGCTTATCATAGTAAAATAAATAAGAATGACACCAAGGTTGAATTCCTCAATTGTATTCATAATGAGTAGATATAGTCAATTCTAAACTTGAGTTTTATCAACAATGGTTTTTTCTTATTCAAAAAGGAAACCAAGAATGAACTATATTCAATATTACAATGCTCTACAATTTCAATACCCATTTTGGGAAGAATAATATCACCTATTATTACACAGATCCCCAAAATGACCTTAAAAGCTTAAAAATATGTAATTTTTCCATGATATTTTTCTTCAAATTTCCATTGATTAACTTGTGCCATCACATGTATTTTGCATATCCAATCGTGTGGCACACAGGTGCCTCAAAACTCTTGATCTTGACTTAATTAAATCTTCATTCACTGGCACCTATGAAAATATAGGTGTCATCTTGCAGCACACATGTGGGGAATTGAGTGACTCCTTCTTCCAATTTTGTTGCACCTGCATTACGTTGGTTCTCTTATATGGCACACATACGAACATAGACATAAAATCCCATCAAATAATAGTAAAATAAGGCAATAACTCATTCTATGATTCGAATAAATTGGTAAAATACCAACTTATCAAATCACCATGCCCCTAAGGGGATTAGTATTCGCTTGTCATTTATCAAACTTGAAATATTGCTTGTCCTCAATAAAAACATTCACTAAACATAAGATTGACTCGAATTAATCATGACACAAGGGTTGCACAAAGGACTACTATAACTCAAATAAAACAAAGCAACAAAATACTCAAATCAAAAGACTATACAGACAAACACAAATCACAAATGTTACCATCATGTTCATAAGGCAATAATATTTTCTCATTTAAAACCATATTTTTCAATAAAAAATCGGGGACCAGATTCTTTCAGGAATATCTTCAAGAATCTTAAGTCAATGTCATCAACCTTGAAGGTTTTCCTAAGAGTTCACAATAAAACTTGTGGCATTCATGCAACTCAGTTGAAATCAAGACCTCACAATTCGTTCAAAGAATGTAATGCCACTCATGACTAACAGATAATCCCACTCAAAATCATGTAATTCACACTAAGGGATTAGAAAATTATGCAAAGACAGTCTATTTTTCAAAGATATTCAACAGTACACATATCAAGCAATAGACTTTCCCTTTATGTAATTCACTACTAAGGTAGTGTTGCAAAGCTTGGAATCACCAAGGACTGCAGGTTAAGACATAAGTTAGGGGAACAAGGTAGGATATAATTTGGTCCAAGTGACTTAGAATGTCCCTAACGCTATCAATCATCAGTTTAAGTACATCGCTCATATCATTAATTAAAATTCACCATATCTCTCCTATTTATGACATCAATTGTTCATTCAAATGCTAACTTTAATCATGTTAGGAATGTGCACAAGAAGAGATAGTACCAATTTATTTTTGTTTTTCCTTTTGTTCTTTCATTTAAGGTTTAACTAAGCTCTTTTTAATTGAATAACTTAGTGCCATAGTACACAAAAGCTCAGTCATCTTTCATTCTTTAATGCACCTCTCATAAACTTAGACTTTTCCCTACATTGTTGATTCATTCTTCGTGTATCTCTTCAAACATAGGCTTTCAACCTGCATTTTCATCACTAATCATTAGGAAGATATGGGTGTTAGAATAGAGGATTCAAGAAGATAAAGGTGTGATACATGGTTTCTAAGGAAAAATATTAAGTCTCAATAGGGTTGACTAAGGTCAATGTTAAGGGAAGGAATATTTTTGCAAAGTGATTTGTCAAAGATGGTCTAGGGTCATTTTCCAAGACAAGACACATCTAGAATTTTTCCTTGAATTACATCTGGGGGTAGGTTCTATATAACATACATATGCAAGAACAAACTATATTCTCACCACACAAGCCATCACAATACAAAGAGTTATAACTATTCTCAAAATCAACTAAATTGAATATCTTTGGACAAACTATAATAGGTTAATCCATACCCATTTGTGAATCATAAATCCAAGTAGGAAATGTAGAAATCATGACAAGAGATTCTTTGAATTTGAAATTTTCCCTTTTTCTCAATTTCAAAATAAAAATAATCAAAATGCTTTGCCAATAAAAAGCATTTGTGGTCCTTTGTAAAATAAGTGTAACACGCAAAAAAATAATTAAAACTTGACATTTTTACTTAAGAAAGTCTCATCTCAATCTTTCATCAAGAAACACCAACTCAGTTCAACAAATAAAACAAAGAAATGAAAAAGATTTCTCCTTGGAAAGAACCGTGATATAAGAAATATCTAAAGTTTATTTACTTACTACAATTCACAAAGGTTATCAAACATCTTGCAACAATCCCAAAACTTATAATAAGCAATGTCCTCAGTACACAAGAAATAAATGAATGTGGTAGAGTATAGAAGAGACTATTGGGATGTGGGATCATGTGTCGGGCATACGAGTAGAACATTGAAGATTTTGATCACACGTGGTGCACTTCCAGCTAACAAGAAAGTTAGGAGTTTCAGTTATCTACCTTTATCTTACGATGGGCATGGTAGGGCGCAAAGTTGGTAACTACGTCTACAGGTGAAGTACAAGTGGCTCAGTAAATTTTCATGATGGAGGCTATGGTGATATGGTTATGGGTATGCACTTGACATAGAATTAATAAAGCGAATCTAATATTTCATAGGTACAAGATAGACCCTATGAATTTTCACGGCATGAGAGCACTATTCTTTACCTAGACATGCTATGGGCATGTGTACCATAACTTGGGTCATGTGTTTCACATGTGAAATATATCTAGGGCAAATATTTGTGTTTTAGTAGCAGTATTTTAGAATGCCATATGTGTTGAACATGTGTGTAGTCACGTTTCAATTGCTTGGCACAATTATAACATATGTAACACCAATTGGTTATAGATTTAGGTGAAGTTATTGATCCACACTTGTGCCCCACATGTGTACAACATAAGGTCCTTGTGTTTTTACGATATAATGCGGATACTCGTAGACAACATTATACCATCTAAAGTTTACTATAAGACCCCAGAAGTTGGAAAGTCAAATAAAGTAGAAAAGTTACAGAAATTTGTTGGTGCAGGCTTCTACGATCCGACCTATGGACTGTATGAACTCCTACGAACCATAGAAAGGTAGTCATAGAAAGCCCAGACACTTTGGGAAAATAAAATTTTACTGTGTGAACCTATTCTATGAGGGGTTCCTACCGTATGTAATATCCTTGGTATTAGAAAGATAGAAAATGATATAATAAGGTGAATAATTAGCCTTGGTGAATCACTGGTAGGTTAAGGGATATATTTATTAGGGTGTTATGGACTTTTCCCTATTTTAAGGGGGGATGAATCTAGATAGTTTTGGAGATAGGTTCCTAATCTATTTAATCCCTAAAGCTCTTAATTCTCCTCATTCATTCACTAATCACCCATCCTAAATTCTTGTCTCTAAAAAAGGCTCTCTTGACCTCTATTGAAGACCTAGCAATGATTCTCCCAATTTCTTCATTGTTCTTCAATTTTTTGTTGAAGTTTCTTCACAATTCATATTTAAGGTATTTGGGTTTCATCGATCGGCCTTTCACGCATGAAGTTCAATGAATTTCTTCAATCTTCTGTAAATTTCAATTACATCTTTAAATTTTCTCAATTTCAATTTCAATTGCATGAACTACCATGTAGCTTGTGAATTCAAATCTATTTTTTTGCATAAATTAATAATTAATTGCTTGGAATTGGTAGATTCTTCATATATATTTATTATATTGATAATTAAGGCTTAGGATTCATTATTGAGAATAAAAACTCATGAAAAAGATGAATATATCAATACTCATGACCTATGCGGAGCAAATAGAGAGTGAAAAGCTAAACGTGAAGAATAGTGAGTCTAAGAAGCCAAGGACCGATGGTGGTGAATTCTCTCATGCTAAGTCCAAAACTGGTGGACGTCCTTATTTTTTCTAAAAGTACTCTGGCCAAGGGTCTTTAAATACCACTACTCCAAGGTTTGGCAAGGATAGGGTGCCCTACCCTAATCCTCAAGAAGGTGCTCCTATTGGCCAAGTTACTCCCGCATGTAAGAGGTTTGGTAAGAACCATAAGGGTAAATATCTAGGAGGGATGAATATATGCTACCGAAGTGGTAAGATGAGTCATCATACTAAGAAATCCAAGGTCAAAGATGCTCTTCCTTAAGGCCAAGTTGCCTAAGATGCTCAAGTGCAACCAAAGGGTGGTAAATGCAATAATAGGTGTTATGCTCTCCATTGTAGGCAAGAGGTGGAAGAGACTCCCGATGTTGTTACTGGTATTTTATGGGTATTTCACTATGAAGTTTATGCTTTACTTGATCTAGGTGCAAATTTATCTTTTGTTTCTCCTTATGTGGCCATAAGATTTGATGTTAGCCTCAAAATGTTGTTACAACCTTTTTTCATATATACTCCCGTAAATGAGCCGATTATTGCTAAAAGAGTTTATAAGTGTTGTCCAGTTTTGGTTTTCCATAAAGTTACTCTATGTGATCTAGTTGAGCTTGAGATGACTGATTTTGATGTTATCCTTGGTATGGATTGGCTATATTCATGTTCTTCTATTGATTGTAGAACCCAAGTGGTTAAGTTCCAATTCCTAAATGACCGATCCTAAAATGGAAGGGTTGTAATTTTGTGTTCAAAGGTCAATTCATTTCATGCCTTAAAGCTCAAAGAATGATTTCCAAGGTTTGCATTTATCATTTTGTGAGGGTTAGGGATGAAAATTACAAAGCCCCTACTCTAGGGCCGGTTCCCATTCTGAATAAGTTTTCGAATGTGTTTCTCGATGATTTACTCAGTGTTCCTCCCAAAAGGGAAATTAACTTTGGCATAAATTTTCTTTTGGGTACTCAACCTATTTCTATTCCTTCTTACAGAATGGCCCTATTGGAATTAAAAGAGTTAAAGGATCAATTAAAAGACTTGTTAGCCAAATGTTTCATTAGACCAAGTATATGTTCATGGGGTAATCCTTTTTTGTTTGTTAGAAAGAAAGATGGTTCACTACGTATGTGCATTGACTACCGACAATTGAACAAAGTAACCATCAAAAATAAATACCTAATTGTGAGAATAGATGATTTGTTTGACTAGTTGCAAGGAAAAAGTTACTTCTCCAAGGTAGATCTTCATTCTGGTTATCACTAATTAAGGGTGAGGGAGTGTGATATTCCCAAGTTGGTATTTCAGACAAGGTATGGCTATTATGAGTTCTTAGTTATGTCGTTTGGTTTGACCAATGCCTATGCAGCTTTCATGAACTTGATGAATAGAGAGTTTAAATAATATCTGGATATGTTTGTAATTGTGTTCATTGATGACATTTTGGTTTACTCTCGGAAAGAGAAGGAGCATGCTAATCACTTTGAGGATTGTGTTGCAACTCTAAGGGACAAGCAATTATTTGCCAAATTCAACAAATGTGAGTTTTGATTGAGGGAGATTATCTTTCTTGATCACATTGTGTCCGATCAAGGTATTATGGTTGATCTTAAGAAAAATGAGGTGGTTAAGAATTGGGCTAGGCAATTATCTCCTATGGATAATAGAAGTTTCCTTGGTCTAGCCAGATACTATATGAGATTTGGGGAAGGGTTTTCATCGATCTTATCACCTTTCACAAAGTTGAGTAAAAAAAGGTGAAGTTTCAATGGTCGAAAGCTTGTGAAATGTGTTTTCAATAGTTTAAGGATCATCTCACTACCACTCCTATTTTGACTCTACCAGAAGAGTCCAATGGTTTTGTTGTGTATTGTGATACTTCAAGGGTGGGTCTTGGTTTTTTGTTGAATCAAAAGGGTAAGGTAATAGATTATGCCTCTAGGCAACTTAAGGTGAATGGATGTAATTATCCAACTCATAATATTGAATTAGCGGCAGTTGTGTTTGCCTTGACAATTTGGAGACACTAACATTATGGTGTCCATGTGGATGTGTTCACCGACCATAAAAGTTTACAATATGTGTTTAAGCAAAAATATTTGAACCTTCGACAAAGTAGATGGCTTTTATTGGTGAAGGAATATGGCATGAGTGTGTTATACCATTTGGGCAAAGCTAATGTGGTTACTGATGCACTAAGTAGATTTTCCATGATTAGTGTTGCACATGATAAGAAAGAATTGATCAAAGATATTCATATATTGGCACATTTAGGGGTGCATTTGGTTGATTCTAATGATGGAGGTGTTCTTGTGTATAATAGTTCAGAATTATCTCTTCTAGCGGATGTTAAGGTTAAGCAAGACCATGATCTGGTGTTAGTTGAGTTGAAGAAGTCAGTAATCAAAAAAGCATTGAGGATTTCTCCCAAGGGGGAGATGGGATGCTACATTAGAAAGGTCTATTGTGTGTACCTAATATGGATAGGTTAAGAAAGTTGGTATTGAATGACGCTCATAGTTCTTAGTATTCGATTCATCCAGGTTCCACCAAGATGTATCATGATTTGTGAAAAGTGTATTGGTGGAATGGCATAAAGAAGGACATTGAGGAATTTGTAGCTAAGTGTCCAAATTTCCAATAAGTTAAAGTTGAGCATGAAAGACAGTGAGGGTTATCCCAAGATATTAAAATTCCTACTTGAAAGTAGGAAGATGTGAACATGGACTTTGTAACAGGTTTTCCTTTTATCAAGAAGAAACATGAATCCATTTGGGCTGTCGTAGATCAAATGATGAAGTTGGCTTATTTTCTACTAATTAAGAATTCCTATGGTACCGAACATTTTGCCAAGTTGTATGTTTGTAAGTTGGTAAGACTTCATGGTGTGCTCTTGTCCATCATATAGGATCGAGGTACATAATTCACTTCACACTTTTGGAAGTTATTTCAAAAAGGTCTCGGTACAAAGGTTAAGTTAAGTATTTCCTTCCATCTTAAAACCAATGGTCAAGCTGAAAGAATGATCATACTTTAGAGGATATGTTAAGGGCATGTGTTATTGATTTTAAAGGAAGTTGGGATAAATATTTGCCCATGATTGAGTTTCCCTGTAATAATAGTTATCATTCTAGCATCCAAATGGCTCCTTTTGAAGTATTGTATGGGAGAAGATGTAGGTCCCCTGTGGGATGGTTTGAAGTAGGTGATATGGCTTTATTGGTCCATATTTGGTGATAGATTCTACGGAGAAGGTAAGACTCATAAGGGAGAGGTTAACGATGCCCCAAATTTGTCAAAACTCTTATTCAAATGTTAGGAAATGAGACATTGAATTTAAGGTGGATAATTGGGTGTATTTGAAGGTTTCACCCATAAAAGGTGTGATGAGCTTTGGTAAGAAAGGAAATAATGTCCTGGATACGTTTGACCTTATAGGATATTGAGATGTGTTGGCAAGGTGGCTTATGAGTTAGATTTACCACTTGAGTTGGCTATGGTTCTCCCAGTGTTTCATGTATCTATATTGAGAAAGTTTGTGGGTGATCCAAATTTCATTGTCCCTTTGGAGGATGTAAGTGTTGAAGAGAATTTGACTTATGAAGTAGTTCTGGTGGAAATATAAGACAAACAAGTTAAGAAGTTAAGGATTAAAGAAGTTGTATTCATCAAGGTGTTATGGAGGAATCAACAACTAGAAAGTGCTATGAGGGAAGCAGAGGGATATATGATAAAGCGATACCCACATTTCTTTCCCTCTACTCAAGCCTAAGGTATTAAGTTGTTTTTATTTAAGGTTAATTGAAATCTTACCTATTCAGTTACTCCTATGTCATTCTGTAATGACCCTCTAGGTATTTTTGAATTTAAGCATTCATTCCATCATTTAAAGAGATCCTGTAGCGACCCTAAGTTTTATGACTTGTTGGTACTGACTATTTGGTCACTTGGTCATTCGTTTCAATTTTTCGATTATCATCAATTGAGAGCGAGGGAGTGTGATATTCTAAAAATGGCATTTTGGACATAATATGGTCATTTTAAATTTATAGTAATGTCATTTCATTTGACAAATGCTCCCTCTATATTCATAGATTTGATGAATCATATTTTTAAGCAATACTTGGACATGTTTGTTTTGGTGTTCATTGATGACTCTTGGTTTATTCTTGAAATGAGAAAGATCATTTGGGTCACTTATGGATTGTGTTGCAAACATTGAGAGAGAAGCAATTATTTGCCAAATTAAGTAAGTGTGAGTTTTGGCTAAGGAAAGTTACATTTTTTAGCCTTGTGGTGTACGATGATGGGATTAAAGTAGATCCAAAGAAAATAGAGGTGGTTAAGAACTAGCCTAGACCATTATCTCCTTAGGATATTAGAAGCTTTTTGGGATTAGCTGGATACTATAGAAGGTTTGTTGAAGGGTTTTCATCTATTGCTTTGCCTTTAACTAAGTTACCCAAAAGAAGGTGAAATTTCAATGGTCCAATGAATGTGAGAAGAGTTTCCAAACATAAAAGGGTCATTTATGTCAGCTCCTATTTTTACATTGCCTGAAGGTTTGGATGAGTTTGTTGTTTATTGTGATGCCTCATGTATTGATTTGGTGCAATTATCATCATGGGGTACATGTTTATGTATTTACCGACCACAAAATCTTGAAATATGTGTTTAGACAAAGGGACTTGAACCATAGGCAAAGAGGGTGGTTGAACTCTTCAAAGACTATGTATTGTACCATTTAGGTAAGGCCAATATTGTAGCTGGTGCTATTAGTCGGTTGTCTATGAATAGTGTTGCATGTGTTGAGGAAGGTAAGAGTGATTTGGTTAAAGAGTTCCATAGATTGTCATGTTTAGGTGTGAATTTGGTTGACTCCAATGATGGAGGTATTTTTGTACATAATGGCTTAGAATCATTTCTTGTGGCGGAGGGTAAGACCAAAAAAAGCAATGATCCGATGTTGGTTGAATAGAAAAAGTCTATTTCTGAAAAATCCATTGAGGCTTTCTCCCAAGGGGGAGATGGGGTATTACATTAACAAGGTCATTTGTGCATTCCTAATGTTGACGGATTAAGAGAGTTGATATTGAATGAGGCCCATAGATCTCGGTATTGAATTCACTCGGGATCCACCAATATGTAATGTAATTTGAGGGAAGTGTATTGGTGGAGTGGAATGAATAATGAACTAGCGGAGTTTGTGCCTAACTGTCCTAATTTTCACGTTAAAGTTGAGCATCCAAAACTAGGAGGTTTAGTTCAAGACATTGAGATTCCTATTTGGAGGTGGGAAGATATGAATATGGACTTTGTAATGGGTTTTCCTCATACTAAGAGACAACATGATTCTATTTGGGTTGTTGTGGACCGAGTAACCAAATTGGCACATTTTCTACCAGTTAAGACATCTTATGGTGCCAAAGACTATGCTAAGTTGCACATTTGTGAAGTTGTGAAACTTTATGGTGTTTCTTTGTCGATTATATAAGATAGAGGTACTCAATTCACATCATATTTTTGGAAGTCATTTGAAAATGTTCTTGGTACTATAGTCAATCTAAGTATTGTTTTCCATCCGCAAACCGATGGACAAGCCGAAAGAACGATTTAAACTTTGGAGAATATATTAAGGCCATGTGTGATTGATCTTAAAGGAAAGTGGGATGAGAATTTTCCATTGATTTAGTTTACCTACAATAATAGTTATTACTCTAGCATTCAAATGGCTCCTTTTGAAGCCTTGTATGGGAGAAGATGTAGATCTCTAGTGGGATGGTTTGAAGTTGGTGAGATGGAATTGATTGGTCCAGATTTGATAGTTCATGCAATGGAGAAAATAAGTCTTATAAGATTAAGATTGAATACGACTCAAGGTCTTCAAAAGTCTAATTCGAACACTAGAAGAAGAGAGCTAAAATTTGATGTGGATGATTGGGTGTATTTGAAGTTATCACCTATGAAAGATGTGATGCAATTTAGTTAGAAAGAAAAGTTGAGTCCTAGATATGTAGGACCTTATAGAATATTGAAGAGTATTAACTAAGTGGCATATGAGTTAGACTTGCCATTTGAGTTGGCTATGGTTCATCCGGTATTTCATGTTTCTGTGTTGAGGAAATTTGTGGGTAATCCAAATGCTATTGTACCAATGGAAATTGTGAACCTTGAAGAGAATTTGACTTATGAGGAAGTCCCGATGGAACTTTTAGACCAGAAAGTGAATAGGTTAAAAAAGAAAGACGTTGCATCCGTCAAAGTGTTATGGAGGAATCAACAAGTAGATAGTGCTACGTCGAAAGCGGAAGCGTACATGATGAGTTGTTATTTGTTTCTCTTTTCTTCCACTCAAGCTTAAAGGTACTAAGTTATTCATGATAAAATCGATTAAACTCCTATGTTTTAGTTCCATATGTCATTCATATGCATGCATGATTCATGAAAATGATTGTTTCAAACAAAGGCCATGTTTTATGTGAAGTATGAAGTTTACTGGTTCTATACATTTTCCAAGTATCCTCATGTACATGTTGAGTTGCTAGTCCTCTTTCCATGTCTGTCCTATATTAGTTAAATATAATTCAAGGATGAATGTTTCCAAGGGGGAGATATTGTAACATTCCTCAAAATGCTCATAAGTGCCTTAAGAATGCCTTGGAAATAGGTCCTTCGTGTAACGCATTATCCTTATTCTTTTTGGCAAATTCGAGTTCGAAATGTTGATCATGGGGGTCAAAACATGCAGGAAAATGGTCTTGGTGATTTTTAGGACTCGTGTACCGAAAGATAAATTTTATCAAAAATTGCACAAAACCATGAGGTTCATGGTAGCTCCGCATCACCTACTTGTTCCCATTTAGTGTAATTTTTTTCTGATTCAAAATCTGTCCAAAATCTCATTCACAAAAAATTGCCTATCCGGGAGTAACATATCATCAAGACGTGGAATAGAATGACGCTACTTTACAGTAATCTTTTTGATAGCTCGACAATTTACACACATCCTCCAAGATACATCCTTCTTGGGTTCACTAAGAATTGAAGTAGAACCTGAGGAAATATGGAAACCCTAGCTTGAGCTTGAAGAAGAAACCTTGTGAGACTTGGAGTTCTTGCCTTAGAGAAATTTTAGGAGAATGAATGGAATAGGAGGGGAATTTAAAGAATTATATATATAGAGACTTTAAACTTGGCTATAAAAGTGTCTAGGTTCATTGAACCAAAATTTAGAAAATACACAATTACCCCTTATTAAACTTTGGATTTTGGACCTACGAGACCCTTCTCATGGGTCGTAGAAGAATTGACGAGCCATCAAAACAACTCGTCCTGCAGGTCTGAGAAAATGCCTGATTTTTTGAGTCTCTGAACTTTACAAATGAGTCATTTTGACGACTCATAAATTTCATTACGAATCATCAAATCCATCTGTATTGCAGGTCCCAAAACAAGAAAAATTATAGGTCTCTGAAGTTTTATTAAGAGTCCTTCCTACTACATGCAACATCTTCCACGGACCGTATAGTCAAGTTGTAGACTTGACCTTGAGGGGCTTCTAAAACTTTGCTCAGGACTCTTCCTACGAGTTGCATCTATGGGTCGTTGTGAACATTAAGGGACGTAAACATGAGTCATAAGACCTTCCTTTGTGTTTGTTCATGATTAATGTCTAGGGGTCACTCCACAACTCTTTCCTATGAGTCGTAGGACTGTCTACGAGTCGTAGAGTAACTCGTAGGCTAAAGTCATTCAAATATTTTGAGGATTTCTTTTGGGTTCCAACTCTCTAACCGAGATCTTACAATATCTCCCTCTTGGAAATATTCATCCTCGGATGAGATTATTTTATCATAGGGAGGACACAGAAAGAGGACTAGCAACCCAACATGATCATGATGACATCTTAAAATGCATAGATCATGTAAACTTTAACTTAACGTAAAATCATAACTTTAAAATCAAATTTCATGAACATGCATGCATATGAATATTTCACGACTCGATTTCTCAGATCATGATGTCACCTATTATGAACCACCAATAGGCAAGGCAACCCATATCTCGAAACTGCGGTAATAGCATGTCAAGGTAAAGACCAGCAATTCAATCTAAAATAGTAAAGAAATAATAGGAGCATACACGAACGGGTTGAAGCAATTAAATATATACAAACCAAAAGATCCCTCCTAGAACTTGGAAGTCACGTGTACAGAGCTACTTAAAAAAGAGTACAAGTCCTAAAAGTGGACCACGAAAACAAAACTGTCTCAGAAAGCATAAGATAGGCAAAATGTATAAACAGGGGGAGATGGGTAAATCCAATACGTAATATGCTCCCCATTTCCACAAATCACGATCGCAGCTGACTCGATGCAAACAGCTAGTACTCAGACCTGCATATCAAAAATAGATGTAGAGTGTAGTATGAGTACCAAAAGAACATGTACCTAGTAGGCATCATAGGCCACTGAGCAAGATAAGCAAAAGTAAACTGAAGTGTGAGTAAATGATCACAACCAAAGATAGGAAAAATTTAAATGTAGGTATATACACGAGTGTGCTCAACAAAAAAAGAGAAAGAATCTAGCAAATCGGTTGGGCTCCCATAAACCCAATGGGTACGCTCATGTACATGCATAAGGTAATAACCTGAACGGACCCCCATAAGCCCAATAGGAGCAAAGAAAAGCTGAAGTGAAATGAACAGAGCCAAAAGGATTCTTATAGTATCACTATTTCCTAGACTTGAACCAAACCATTCCCAAACTCTAATACCTAAACCCAAAGCTGAGAGCAAATGAATAGTTGAATCAAGGATTCATTAGGGAATGAGGAACTGAACCATGTGTAAGTTGGACCATGGACTTAAACTGAGTAATTGTAGCTAATGAGTCAACATGAGTAAGATAGACCACGAACTTCAATCGGGTAACTGTAGCTAAGGGGCCAAACACGGTAAGCTGGATCTCGGACTTCAATATTGTATTCTTCGCCAAAGGGGAATGACACAAGTAAGCTAGACCATGGACTTCAACCAGGTAATTGTAGCCAAAGGAACTAGGCACAAGTAAGCTAGGCCACGGGCTTCAACCGGGTAACTGCAGCCAAGGGATCAAACAGAATTAGATTTAGCGACCAATTGAGCATCCCGAGGACTGCCTCCAAACTGAATGCCATAAATATGACATTCCCGTCGGAACAACATACAACCAGAATTATTGCGAAGTCCCTTAAAATCAAGAATCAAGCAATACTACACCAATAAAAGATAGCACAATATAGAGGTAAGGTCGCAAGCTGAGTTACTGCCTAGTGAAAGCTCAGACTATCAAACTCAAGTCTGCTATATAAGTCTATAGGGAGCTAACCATCCGAAATGACGTCGGAGAGATTCTATGGCCCAACAGCACCAAAATCGCATAAGTCTAAGGAAATCACAAGTCTAAGACTACACTTATGCCCAACATGCTTCCAAACATATAACCAAAGTCAAAGCATATTACGCAAGGCATGGATGAATGATAATAGCATGAATCATACTTATGTAATCCAACAATTTCCAAAAATAGCGCCTACGACATAAATTCTACAAATTTAGCATGCTCGATACCCCAACCCCTCTAACTCATACAACTTAATAAACAATTGCCTCAACATATACAATTTTACGAGAGGAAAACCGTGGACTACCTATAGGCTGACCACGCACGCTCAAACTCACAAAATAGGAGTTTTTCCCTTCCGAGCGGCCTTCGAATGCCGCCCACTATCAAAAATAGAATTACAACATTAATATAGTCGTTATGACACTAAATTATCGAATTCAGAGATGGGACAATTTTGAAGTAAAAAATTAGAAATTGTGGGAACCACTCCGTAACTCATGTAATTGTCTCCGAGAATAGGCTCCAACTACTACCCCAAGCTCATATTCCAAAAGAGTAACACAATTCTCACACCAAACAGGTGCCAAACCTAACACGCATTCATGATCAACTACAAATTTCAAGACCACTAGAACGAAAGTAAAGGGAGAAATTACATGAAAGAATGCCTCAAATCCTAATTCCTAACAAACTACTGGGTTCCCCTCAAAACTCTATGCAAGTTAGCCTTTTGAATCGCCCAAATTGCAAAAGAATTAAAGGAGAAAAGAAGGTTCGAATGAGATATAAAATATGAAAAATGGATCTTAAGAACAACCCACAGGTGTCATAAAAGTGAACCCCATGAAATCGCTTAAGCGACACCCACCTAAAAGGTAGGCATGGCTTTAGCGACACTTGGTCTCTTTAGCGACAGGGATGTTGCTTAAGAGACACCCACCCAAGTGGGCTAGTCGTTTTAGCGAGCTCCTGGACTCTTTAGCAGTATTCATTTTAGCGGCCAAGGGTTTCTTAATAGATGGAACCACACACTACTTGAAGAAAGAGGTTAGCATGCCAAATCCTCCAACGGGGTTCTCTGATTCATTTCAAACCCCATGCGCGCAAATGAGATATGTTACCCCATGAAATTTGACGTTTTAGACTCAATGACGCATTCTAAAGTCCTATGAGAGGTCATTTTATGAAAAGTGGGTCCCATACCCAATTGTCATTTGGACCTAATTTCTACATCGATCTTCGGGATTAGATTGAAAGCCTATGAAAGAGAATAAAGGGTCAATCTAGACCAAACTTGAGATTTTAGAGTTAACTACACAGTCAGAATTTTTATCTGAGCAAGTTTTCCAAGAATCTAGACCAAAGTCAACCATAGGCCAAATTTCAAAGGCAAAAAAGTCAAACGGTCCTAAACTCATACTGATTGCCTTGGTACTTATGCCGACCATGCTACTAGCCTAGTTTGGTCATTTTAGAGTAGATTGAACCATCAAAATTCTATTTTGACGTTGTTTTCATGAATTTATGACTAAAGTCAACTTTTGAAGTTATAAAAGCTCCAGAACAGAGAAACAGGCCTAAAACCCAAATGAAAGACTAGGCAACCAGAAAGTCAGCGTCAACAAGTCATAAATGACTTAAACCCATAACAGGAATTCTCTAAATGATGGAATGAATGCTTAAATTCAAAAATAATATGGAAGGTCATTGCAACATCCACTACAAAAAGAAGTTTCATTTACGAAAGTAAGAGTCAAGAAATAATTAAAGGCTAAAGTAAGTCAGGGAACTGCGCCCACATCTCATGATCTATCTCCTAGGTATCCTCCTAGACTGGACGATGCCTCAAACGGACCTTAACCATAGGAATGGTTCTGGAATGCAACTGCCTGACATCTCTGTCCAAAATAGCAACTGGTCCTTAACATGGCTCAAATGATCAGCCAAATCAACCGCATCATAATAAAGCACATAGGACTCGTCTAGAACATACCAGCGCAATATCTAAACATAGAACATCGGATTAATAGATAAAAAGGCCAGGGGAAAAGCTAACTCATATACAACCTCATGAACTTCCCTCAATATCTCAAAAGGCCCAATATTTTTAGAGCTAAGCTTGCCCCACCTCCCAAATCTCATCACTTCTTTCATGGGCAATACACAGAGTAATACTCTACCACCAATAAAAAACCTCAAAGGTCGATGCCTATGATTCGCATAGCTCCGATATATACTCTGAACGGTCCTGAGCCTATCCTGAATCACTCTCACATAATCTAAAGCCTCCTGAATCAAGTCTGCACTACATGACCTAGGCTCCATTGACTCAAACCAACCAACTAAGAGTGATAACACCTACCATATAAGGCCTCAAATAGGACGATCTAAATACTGAAGTGGTAGTTGTTAATATACGCAAACTCCTCTAAGGGAAAGAACTGATCCCACTGACCTCCAAAATCTATAACACACGCCCACAATATATCCTCGAGAAAGTGTATAGTGTGCCCTTACTGACCATTAGTCTACGGGTGGAAAGTTATGCTAAGGTCTACATGGGTACCCAACTACTCCTGAAAAGTCTTTCAAAAGCTAGATGTGAACTATGAGACCTTGTTTGAGGTAATAGAAATAGGTACATCATGAAGGCGAACCACCTCTCGAATATAGATATGGCCTAACCTTTCAGCAGTTCAAGAATAAATGGGAAAAAAGTGTGCTGACTTGGTCAATTCATCCACGAAGACCCAAATACAATCAAGACTATGAGAAATGCTAGGCAATCCCATAATGAAATCCAAGTTGATCCTCTCCCCTTTCTACTCGAGAATGTGTAGTCTCTGAAGCACCACCAAGCCTTGAATGCTCGGCCTTAACCTGCTGACAACTCAAAAAATGTGACACAAAATCCATAATATCTCTCATCATGCCACTCTACCTATAGTACTTCATCAAGTAACGATACATCATAGCAGTGCTTGGATGGATAGAATATCTGGAGTCATGGGACTCGCTAAGGATCATCTGACTCTCAAACTAGAAAGAAGGCCACCAAACCTCAAAATCCCATCTGAATCTAAAGTATCAAGGCCGACGTCACCTCCCAAAATAAGATTCTATAGTACAACTAACTCCTTATCCTAAAATTAATGGCTGTGAATCTGGCCCAACAGAGAAGAATGAGCTCTCACAAAAGCTAACACATATAGGGAATCAGAGATGTCAATTCGAATCATCCAGTTAGCTAAGGACCATATGTCAACAGCTAATTGTTACTCTACAGTAGAAAGAAAGGTTAGACTACCTATACTCACCGCCTACAGACTTAAGGCATCGTCTACTATATTCGCCTTGCCCAAATGGTAGAGAATAGAGAGGTCAAAGTCCTTCAAGAGCTCAATCCAGTAGCGCTGCCCCAATTTAAGATCCCTCTGGATCATAATGTATTGAAGGCTCCTTTGATTAGTGTAAATCTCAAATCGAACTCCATACAAGTAGTGCTTCCAAATCTTAAGCACAAAACCTACTGCTGCAAACTCTAAATTATAAGTGGGGTAGCTATGCTCACGTAGCTTAATTTGCCTCAATGAATAAGTAATAACCCAACCCTAATGTATCAGTACACAACACAAACCAACACCAAATGCATCACAATAAAATGTGAATCCCTCACCCTCAATTCGAAGAGTCAATAAAGGAGCGGTGGTAAGCAACTCCTTGGACCTCAGAAATCTCCTCTCACACTCTTCCGACCATACAAATGGGATATCCTGGCAAGTCAATCGAGTCAGAGATGCCTCTATAGTAGAGAACTCCTCAACAAAGTTCCTGCAGTACCCTGCTAATCCGATAAAACTGTGAATCTTAGTCATAGAGGTGGGCTTGGCCCAATCATTAATAGCCTCAATCTTTGGCGGATCCACCATAATACCATCCTTGGGCACCACGTGCCCCAAGAATGCTACAGACTCAAGCCAAAACTCACATTTTGAGAACTTGGCATAAAGCTGCTGGTCTTTCAAAGTCTAAAGCACTACTGTCAAATGCTGCTCATGCTCTTCCTAACTTTGAAAGTATACTAGAATGTAATTAATGAAGACTATGACAAATGAGTGCAAGTACGGCCTAAAAACTGATAAATCAAGTCCATGAACATGGAAGGAGCATTAGTCAACCAAAACGACATCACTAAGAACTTATAATGGTCGTAATGAGTCCTAAATTTGGTCTTAGGGACGTGCGCTACAGCCGAATCTTAAATCAATCTTAAAAAATACCACGGCACCCTAAAACTTATAAAAATAGGTCATCAATCCTAGGCATGGAGTAATAGTTCTTCACTGTCAGCTTGTTCAACTATTTGTAATCGGTGTACATCCATATAGTACCGTCATTTTTCTTAACGAACAGGAATGGGGCACCATAAGGTGATACACTCGGATGAATAAATCCCTTATCCAAAAGATCTTGAAGCTGAACAGTGAGCTTCTTAAGCTCTATGGGGGTCATACGTTATGGTGGGATGCAAATAGAATGAGTACCCAGATCTACATTAATAGCAAACTCAATATCGCAGTCCGGAGGAAGGCCAGCCAGATCAGTAGGAAATATTTTTGCAAACTCTCAAACTATAAGTACTGAATCAACTGTAGGGACCTCCCTGCTCATATATCTAACACAAGCCAACTATGCAAAGAAACCGCTAGCCACTAACCTCCAGCCCCAAATAAAAGAGATCAGCCCACCTAGTATGTGACTACAAGAGCCCTGCCATACTACCAGAGGAATACCAGGCATGGCTAAGGTAATGGTCTTGACATAGCAATCCAAGACGACACAGTGCAGAGATAACCAATCCAATCCCATAATCAAATCAAAGTCAACCATATCAAGCAACATAAGATCAACCCTAAAGTGACACCCCTAAATAGTCACCACATAAGATCTAAAGACCTGATCCACTACTAAAGAATCACCTATCGGGGTCAAAATATGTAATGGATCAACTAATGTCTTCAAACTCATACTCAGTTAAGGGGAATGATATATAGATATATAAGAATATATGGAGTCAAGATCAAATAAATGAGATGGGGCTAGTGGCATAATAAAACTAAACAAGTGATCACATCATTTGATGCCTCAGCCTCTACTCTAGCTAGAGCTACATTAAAGTGGGCTTAAGCTCCTCTATGTTGCGCATCGACTCTAACTCCTGAACTACCTCCCTGGAGACCTCCTCGTGCACCTTGATGACTAACCCTAAGGTCCTGGACCTGGCCTCTGCCTTAAACTGAAGGTGCTTATGATGGCGCAGGTTTATCTTCCTATGGAGTTGGTAAGGCTAGCCTATGGTGAGGGAACTTATGGGATAAATGATATAACTCCCCACACTTATAGCATCCCCGTGAATATTGGCTGAAAGATGAAGGTCGACTACCTTAGCCATAAGAACCTCTCTGTGAACTACCTTGGAATAACATTAAAGCCAACCTCACAGTGCTGACCACCCTCTAAAGTGTGAAGAGAGGCCTGGAAGGGGAGGCTAAACTAAACCAACAGAAATCTCTGGCAACATCTATCATAAGACTCCTAGGATCTAAAATAAAGCCCATCATGGCTATCTTTCTGCCTAGCTCTCTTACCGCTGCCCTCTTAGGCCTATCAATAGATATGCTAGAGTGTACAGCCATGGTATAACACCTTTAAAAATGAGAATTCTGCTGAAACTAAATACTGGGTCTCGATCCACAACTAGAGCCTCAATGCTCTAATGAAGCACTGAATTCTCTCCTTTTTTATGGGTAAGATCATGATGGCATGTCTGGATAGCTTATGGAATCAGGACTTGTACCCTAATACGGTCATAGAGCCCTGCTCCAATCATGAAAACTGATGTTGGAGCTTATCTCTGATGCTCCTAGGGATAAACCCAGCTAAGAAGGCCTCTGAAAACTAAGCCCACATCACCTGTGGGGACCCAGCTGGCCTGGTCTCTAATTATGTGCACCACTACTATTGGGCAGGGACGTCTAGTTGATTACAAATTAAATCATCTCCTCTCGAATCTACTAGACCCAAGGTCTATAGCCACTCCTGGCAAGTGATTAGAAACTCGTGGCGGTGATAGACAAAGGAACACCCCGAGCATCTTCTTCTCCCTAAGAGGGATGATGCCCTCCAAATCATGAGGTTGAGTGGCGGGTTCCAAAGGCTGCTGGTCAATTAATGCCTCTAGTATATGATGGTCCTATGGAACTGGAGAAACTAGAGCTGGGGTCTACCACATACCTCATTAGCAGCTAAAATTTGGGCGAACATCGTCTATAAGTATGGAGGTTCAACTAGATCGGGCGATGGCAGGAATTGTCCCATGCCCACCATCTAGAGATGTACTGGATTTACTATTGCCTCCACCTCTAGCTCCAGAGTCTGCTCTTGATCCTCGACTGGTGTTGTAGCCCTAGCATAACTCCAAGGTCGGCCTCTACCTCCAACGCGTGTGTGAGCTATCTTGTAAAGGAGTAGAACAAATGAGATTTCTAGAAACCAACAAGACACACACTTCATGACAGTGATACAAAATAGACGCATCCTAAAGACATCTTGTAGCCTCTAGAAGACGTTTCTGTGCTGATCTGCAGGACTCTACTCTACATTAGCTCTGTACAAGTGAGTTCACTAAACATGGGGATCTGATACCAACTTGTCATTACCCGAATTCTCAGGTCATGCTGACACCTACTATGGCCTTCCAGTAGCTAAGCTAACCTCTATCCCAGAACTCTATGTAATGGAATGTCAGGGAAGAATACTAGCAATACAATCTAAAGCAATAAAGAAATAATATGAGCAAACATGAATGGATAAAACCAACTAAATATATATAAACCAAAACATCCGTCCTAGAATCTGAAAATCACATATACAGAGCTACTAGAAAAAGAGTACAAGTCCCAAAAAGTGGACCACGAAAACAGAGTTGTCTCAAAAAGCAAAAAATAAGCAAAATTTATAAACAGAGTGAGATGGGTAAATCTAGGACACAATGTGCTCACCCCACCTCTAATCATGACCGCAGCTGGCTCAACTCAATGATGATAGCTAGTACTCAAACCTGCTCACAAAATAGATTCAAAGTGTAGTATGAGTATCAAAATAATAGGTACCCAGTAGGTATTATAGGTTGACTGAGCAAGATAAGTAAAAGTAAACAAAAGTGCGAGTAAATGATCATGACCAAAGGTAGGGCAGAAGCAAATGTATATATGTACATGAGCATACTCAACAAATAAAGAAAAAAAATCTAGCTAAATCCGCTGACATCCCCAAAACCCGATGAGTATACTCATGCACAAGTATAAGGTAACAACCTGAATGGAATCTCATAAACCCGACAGGAGCAAAGAAAATATGAAGTAAAAATGAATGGATCCAAAATGATTCCAATAATATCACCATTTCCCTTACTTGAACCGAACCATTCCCAAACTCTAATACCTTAACCTAAAGCTAAGAGCAGATGAAGACTTGAACCAAAGATTCATCAGGGAATTAGAAATTGAAACATATGTATGCTAGACCAAGGACTTCAACTAGGTCACTATAGCTAATAAGTCGACACGAGTATCCTAGGCCATAGACTTCAACCGGGTAACTATATCTAATAGGTCGAACACGAGTAAGCTAGACCTCATAATTCAATTAGGTAACTATAACCAAGGGGGCCTGACACAAGTAAGATAGACCACAGACTTCAACCAAGTAAATGTAGCCAATGAACTAGACACAAGTAAGCAAGACCATGGGCTTCAACCGAGTAACTATAGCCAAGAGAGACCAACTGAGCATCATGGGAAGTGCATCCAAATCGAGTGCCATCAATATATCATTCTCGCATGAACCACATAAAACAAAAATCATCGCAAAGTCTCCAGAATGAAAAACCAAGCAATACCAAACCAATAGAATAATATGGCAATATAGAGGTAAGGTCGAAAGCTGAGTTACTTCATGTTAAAGCTCGGACTATTAGACTCAAGTGTGCTATATTAGTCTTTAGTAAGCTAACTGTCCAAAATGACATCGGAGAGGTTCTAAGGCCCAATGACACAAAAATCATGCAAGTCTAAGGCAATCTCTATCTAAGCCTTGACTAAGGTCAAACATGATTCCAAACAAATAACCATAGGCAAAGCATACTATGTAAGGCATGGATGAAAGATAATAGAGGGAATCATACTTAAATAATCCAACAATTTCCCAAAATAACGTGTAGGACATGAATTCTAGGAATTTAGCATGCTGATACCCCAACCCCTCCAACTCATATAATTCAATATACAATTGCCTAAACATTCTCAGTCTCATGAGGAGAAAATTATGGCCTACATGTAGGCCGACTGCACGCGCTCCAACTCTTGAAACCAGAGCTCTTACCTTTTGAATGGCCTCCGAATGTTGTCATGCTATCAATAATAGAATCACAACATTAATACAGTTGTTATGAAACTAAAATTATTGAATTCAGAGATGGGCCAATTTCAGAGTCGAAAATTGAGAATTGTGGGACTCACTCCGTAACTCATGAAATTGATTCTAAGAATAGGCTCCAACTACAACCCCCAACTCATATTCCAAAATAAGGAACATAATTTGTACAACAAATAGGACCCGAACCTAACATGTATTCATTATCAACTACAAAGATCAAGACCACTAGAAACGCAGAAAATGGGAAATATTACCTCAAAGGAAACCTTAACTCTTGATTCTAAATGAACCAATGGGTTCCTCTTAAAAATCTATGAAAGTTAACCTTTTGAATCTCCCAAATCGCCCAAGAATTGAAGGAGAAAACAAGGTTTGAATTTGATATAAAATCTGGGAAAATAAGTCTTAGGAACGACCCTCAAGTGTCACAAAAGCGACCCCCTGACGATCGCTTAAGAGACACCCACCTAAATGGTGGGAATTGCTTTAGCGATGCCTGGTCACTTAATCGACACCCGCCCAAGTGGGCTAGTTGCTTTGGAGAGCTCATTGTCTCTTTAACAGCATTCACTTTAGTGACCAGGGATCTCTTAAGCGACAGCACCAGACACTGCTGGTGCAAAAAAGAGCTTAGCATACCAAATCCTCTGAAAGAATGCTTGGGATTCATTCAAAATCCCGTGCATGCAAACAAGATACGCTACCCCATCAAATTTGACATTTCAGACTCAATGGCATATTTGAAATTTATAAAACCAAGTGCCATATTGAGCCAATTTCCACAATAAGTATCGGGATTGGACCGAAAGTCTCAATAGGCGAATGAGAATTGTTCTAGACTAAACTTCATATTCCAGAGCTAAGTGCGCTATCAGAATTTTCATCCGAGTGTAGTTTCCAAAAATGTTGACCAAATTCAACTATAGACTAAATTTCGAAGATAAAAGCACCAAATGGACCTAAACTCATACAGATTAACTCGGTACTCGTGCCAATTATGCTACTACCTAATTTGGCATTCTGAAGCTAATAGAACCCTCAGAATATTTTTTTGAGGTCATTTTCCTGAAGTTATGACCGAAGTCAACTTTTTAAGTTATAAAATTTCCAAAATAAGGAAATTGGCCTATCTTGGAAAAGTAAATTTCTCCTTGTCATTGATCGAACAAGTTATCTATTCTCGGAATTGGATATTTGTTCTTTATAGTAACCTTTTTCAATTGTCGGTAATCTATACACATTTGGAGTGACCCATCTTTCTTTCTAACAAACAACATGGGAGCACCCCATGGTGAAATACTTGGCCTTATGAAACCCTTATCCAACAAATCCTTCAATTCCACTTTCAACCCCTTAAGTTCCACCAGAGCCATATGGTAAGGTGGAATAGAAATAGGTTGGGTATCAGAAAGGAGATTTATGCCAAAGTCAACTTCCCTTTTGGGAGAAATATCGTGAAAATCATCGGAAAACTCATTAACTATAGTGACTAACTCAAGAGTAGGATTTTCAGAGTCAACATCCCTAACTCACACGATATGATAAATGCACCCTTAGGTAATTATTTTCTAGGATTTAAGATATGAAATGAATCGACCCTTAACCACACAATCATTACCCTTCCATTCAAGAATAGGCTCATTAGGAAAGTGAAACATAACCACATGGGTCCTACAACATATAGATGCATAGGCGGCATGTAATCAATCCATACCAAGAATGATGTCAAAATCAGTCATGTCAAGTTCAACAAGATCACATGGAATAAGTATAGGCAATATGGACATGGGTTAATTTCTATAGGCTCTTTTGGCTAATACCAAAACACCAATGGGAGTATAAATCGAAAAATGCTCTAATAACACTTCGAGGCACACATTAAATCTCATAGCAACGTAAGGAGTAACAAAAGAAAAGTTGGCACTAGGATCAAGAAATACATAAACACCAAAGTTAAATACCTGTAGCAGAATTGCAACTTAAATAGATCGCAACAATTTTCTCTCTCTAACATCTCTCTAGAAACAAAGCTCTCAACTAAGGGCACTATTGTCATCAAGACGAATATGGGAGGGGAACCACCTCCCGACGTAGGAAAATTTCGTTCGAAAAATAGGAACGAAGATAACGACGACATGAATGCAACGCAAGTCGTAGCATCGGAAAATTCCACCCGTAGCCCCTCCAAAGTGCAAAATCAGTCGGCGATCACTTTAGCACTGTCGGAGGAGCAACTTGCCTGGGTTCATCACATCAACGATTTGGAGAAAGCTGGGCGGATTCGAATCGGACAAACAATTGGGGAATCATCAGCATTGCAAGAACTACACAATATGCAAAAATCAAATCGGTTGAATCATCCATGGTCGAGATATTCACTGGCGGCTGAAGAGGCGAAGTTAACTGCGCCGCCGCAGTTTCCATCACTCGTTCGACCTAGTTCCGGCCATGTTCGAGAGGATATGACCACTGGGGATTGTTCCCCAGACGATGGCGCACATAATGGGATAAGTTTCACCGGCGTAGCTATCGCCGGTGATAATATCGACGCCGGCGCCGGAACTCCGGCAAGCTTAAAGGACCAAACTCAATGTCAAAATACTCAGCTGGACATGGAGCACCTCACAGGCATAAACAACCAGCTCGAATATCAATTTGGAATCTCAAATTTCAATTTGACCACTGACCGCGATTTTGGCACCGGAGCTCAGGCAACAATTTCATCTCAAAATCAATGCCAACTCACTAAGTTGGATAAGGAGAACCTACCAAGTATCCAAAACCAGCTCGAATCTCTACCAAAAGCTTCGAATTTTAATTTGAATTCTGAACGTGAAGAGGGCACCGGAGCTCCGGCGAGCCAACTGGTTCAAGGTATAGTTCAACAGGTTCGTGACAGTGTTGAGAAGCTTCCTAGCTATGTGGCAAGCCTTGAATCACTACCAATCGAGTCAAATTTGAAAAGTCGTCAAGACGACAACCACAGTGGGGTCGCCGGAGTTCCGGCGAGACAAATGATGAGGGGCCAATATCAAAATGTTCCTAAGGCTGTTGTGAGGCTTCCTACACAAACTACAGACCCCAAATTAGCTCCGAAAAGTTCAAATCCAAAAAGTCGTCAAGACTTGCTTGAGGAAGATAGTCATAGTGATGTTAGAACTGAGGAGATTACATTGGCAAATTATCAATATCAGTACCTTGCCAATGGTATTCAATCCCAAAATAATCAAACGAATCAAATGCCAAAAGGATTGAACCACCCCCATAGCAGCAGCTCAACCACAGGAACACAAGGTAAGTCCTCTCACTCTCTTGAACTCAATATGCAGGGTCAGTATATGCAAATACAGTCTAAGCATATTGAGAATCCTAATAATCTTGTGCAATGTTTGAATAATAATGTGGTGCCTAATGTTAATGAGTCTATCCATCACATTGGTAAGCATAGTGCAAATGGGCATCCCTCTAATCCTATAATTGTTGATGCTAACTTGTTGAACTCCAGGGGAGTCTGTGCACTCCCTGGTACTGCTCCTAGTATGGTCATGCAGGATACTGAGCATACTAATCCACAGCCTAATACCAACTCTCAAAACAGGGCCAACAACATGATTCAAAATAGCTTCCCTAAAGTCTCCTCCAATTTTGATAGGCTTAACCCCAATAACCAGGGCCCCAAACCTGTTAGTAACCAGCCCCAGCCAATAGAAAGCATCACTAAAAATCCCCCAAAGAACCAGTTCCCTAATAGAAAGGAACAGGTCCCTCAGCCAGCCCCATATACAGTCATCCAAACCTTTGCTTCCAAACTGAGGCTGAACCAAGCAAAAAATGATATCCCTCTTAATTTGTCTGCTCCTATTTACACCACCAGACAAGGCCTACCAGCTGTCATTTATGACAAAGAGGATTTCATGGTGAAATTGGCTGAAAAGTGTAAATATACCCTTGTTGGAAAATTCAGCAACACTATGCCTAAGGTGGAGCTAATAAGGAGAAGCTTCATTCTCCAAACTCAATTGGTAGGGGGTGTTAAAATTGCCCATTTCAATGCCAGACATGTGTATATTGACTTGGACAATGAATTGGACTACACAACTGTGTGGACCAAGCAAAGAATGACCATTGAAGGCCAATCCATGAGGATACAAACATGGACTCCAACTTTTAGGCCTGAGGAGGAGACTCCCATTGTCCCAGTCTGGGTTGCCCTTCCTGAACTCCCCTGGCACTGTTATGATAAGGAGTTCCTGACCACTCTCCTTGCTCCTGTGGGGAAAGTACTCTTCATGGATGCAGCCTCTATTCAGAAGACTAGGGGAAGTACTGCTAAGGTAAGAGTGCAGGTCAACCTTACACAAGAAAGACCCCATCATGTATGGCTTGGGCATGACAAAAGTGATCCTACAATAGGAAGATGGCAGGAACTTTTATATGAGAGTGTACCTGAGTACTGCATGTATTGCAAGCATCAGGGGCACAAGGTGCATGTGTGTAATATCAAGAGAAGAGATGAAGAACAAATGAAAAAGAAAAGTTCTGAAAATACAACAAAAAATACAAGTCAAACTCAGGGAGAGAGCAAAGAGCACAACCAACCTCAACCTGACAACTTACAGGTGCACCAAAATCCTTTGACATCCAATATACCACAACAGTCACAGAACAATAAGACTAGCAAGGAGGACAATGCTTGGCAAACTCAGAGAAGGAAACAGAACAAAGGACACATTAATGGCCAGCTGAACCAAGAAATAAGAGCTGCAGGAGTATTAACCAAAGGTAAGTATGTTGCAGTGCAGCAAAGCAAAGTAAATCCAGGTAAAACTACTACTTCTATCTCTATTCCAAATGTTCATGTTGATCTTGCTATGCAAGACCAACCCACTAACCAAATTGCAGGGAACACACACATTCAAAAGAACTCAATAGTGAGGAGTTCATCAACAATGCAGGAAAGCACTCCAAATCAGAGACAAGGTATTGACTTATCTCTCCCACAAACCCCATCCCCCCATATTGAATGCACAAGTACTATCTTAACAGGTATTGCTCAAGGGAACAATGTTGCAAGGAACTCAGGTATTGACTTATCACTCCCAATACCCCTGAACCTCCCAAATATTAATATTGTTGCTGCTGATCTGGTAGTTGAAGGAGGAAAGGATGGAAGTGTACAGGAGAACCCCACTAACATGCAGGATGGGGAAACCAATAGGGGAGGGGTACCCCCTCATGCTATGCATGAGAGTATTGTTGAACTTACCATGCAAGCTAGCAAAGGTGCCATGGCCAAAGATCTGGGATCTCATCCCAGTACTAGTGGTAAAATTACTATTGTTCAGAAGAATAAGCTGAGCAAGAAAAGAAGAGAAGCCATCAAAAAGAAAATAAAAGAAATGAACTCAACTGATAAATGTCAAACTCCCAAAATGGACAGTGTGATAGTACAGCAAGGGGAGCAGGGGTGTCAACAAATTGTCTTAGATGATGACCAGGTGGGGATGAATATCATTCCTCTCCAAGCCCATTGCATTCCTACATCTCCTAGAAATCCAGCTGAAATCATCACTGAGAGAGCTACTGATCTACCTCAGCTCACCTACACCCTCAACATACAAGAAGATGAGTATGCTGTGTGTGAGTCTGAGAATGAGGAAGATTCTGATGACCAGCCTCTGGAAGATGAAGAGGACAGTGATTATCAACCAATGACTGACTCTGAGGATGAGGATGCTGTGAGTGAAATTAAGGCTTCCAGCCCATCCAGAGACAAGGTGCATGAGGATGAGGTCCAACTGGTTGCTAAGTCCCAGGGATCATCTGATGCACATAGGGTCACTCATTCTGAAGATGTGGAAGACCATGACCATGGGGAAGAGGCACAAAAAGAAGATCACCTGGAGGCATTCAGATCTACAATGACAGCTGTATTGCAGAAGGAAAGTCAGCAAGACAAGAAAAAGAAGGAGCCACCCTTTAAAAGTAAGCAGACAAAGAAGAAGACTAAACAAAGTATCATCAGCAGTTTTGCTAATGTTGTTGTCAACAGCAACATCAACACTAGGTCCAAAACTCAAAAACCCTGATGATTAGTACAATCTGCTGGAATGCAAGGAGTATTGATACTCAGGGGACCCTTGATAGGTTACAAAGGTTGAAAGACTTTCATAAGCTGTCTATCATAGCAGTGCTGGAACCTTTTTCCAACAAATCTCAAATTCAATTCCACAGAATTCAGCTAGGTATGGATAATGTTATGTCCAACTCCAATAGCAAAATCTGGTTATTCTGGAACAAAGACATTGCCTGCAACATTTTGGACCAGGATGAGCAGCAGATCACTTGTGAGATCAATCATGTGGCTTGTCCTAATAGCTACCTCATTACCTTTGTCTATGCAAACTGCAAGGATTACATGAGAAGAGACTTATGGGACAAGATGTTGCAGTTCTCCAGTAAGGAGAAGCCTTGGTGCACCATTGGAGACTTCAATGTTATTACAGATGTTGAAGAAAAGATAGGGGGCCAGCCATATAATGTGAACAAGAGCTTTGAGTTTATTAGTGTGATAGAAGCATGTGGACTCACTGATCTGGGGTTCTGTGGGCAGAAGTTCACCTGGTGCAACAATAGGGACAAAGATGCTAGAATTTGGAAAAGACTTGACAGGGCCATGGTTAATGATTCTTGGTTAGAAGTCATGCCTGTAACAACTGTCAGTCACTTAGCCTCCACAGGATCTGACCATTGCCCTCTATTGATGGAAAGCAGGGCAAAACAAGGTAATGTTATCAAGTATTTCAAATTTCTAAACTGCTGGACAGACAATGACAATTTCCTTAGCACTGTAAAAGCATGTTGGGATAATCCTGTGGAAGGAAATCCAATGGGAACCTTCCAACAAAAGCTGAAAAGAGTTTCTAATACTCTTAGTAAGTGGTCAAGAAATGAGTTTGGGGACATCTTTGCTTCAGTAAAAGAATATGAAGAGCAGGTGAGACAAGCTGAAGAAAAAATAATTAGTGACAATACTGAAGAGAACAGGTCCAAGCTACATCAGATCAATGCTCAGTACATCAGATATCTGAAGATGGAGAAGGCTATCTTAAAGCAGAAAAGTCAACTTCATTGGTTCAAAGATGGAGATGCCAATACCAGCTATTTTCATGCTATTATCAGAGGAAGAAGAAGAAGGTTATTCATCCATCAGATTAATGATGAACAAGGCAATACTATTCAAGGTGAAGACAATATTGCAAGAGCTGCCACAGCACACTTTGAAAAAATATTCACTGGAGAAGAGAGACTGATCAGGGAAGATGTTCTTAAGTGCATTCCAAGGATGGTTACAGAGGAGCAGAATGAGAGCCTGCAAGCCTTACCTACTATGGATGAGCTGAAGAAAGTTGTATTTTCTATGAGCCCTACATCAGCTGCTGGACCAGATGGAATGAATGGGAAATTCTTTCATTCATGCTGGGATATCATCTGTGAAGACCTACTGAGATTAGTCCAGTATTTCTTCAATGGACATGGTATTCCCAAGTTTATTTCTCATGCATGCTTAGCTCTACTTCCTAAGAATGAGCATCCCAACAGCCTATCAGAATACAGGCCTATTTCTCTCAGCAACTTCACTAACAAGATCATTTCTAAGTTGATAAGCATCAGAATTGCTCCTATATTGCCTCAGCTAATCTCAGATAACCAATCTGGATTTGTTAAAGGTAGGAGTATTGCTGAGAACATAATGTTAGCTCAAGAAATCATCCACAATATTAAGAGACCAAAGGCTGGGGATAATGTGGTGATAAAGCTGGATATGGCCAAGGCCTATGATAGGGTCTCTTGGTCATTCATTTGTATGGTCATGAGGAAAATGGGGTTTGGAGAAGTGTTGATTGATATGGTTTGGAGGATTATGTCAAACAATTGGTACTCAGTCATCATTAATGGAATGAAGAGAAAGTAAGAAAACATGCCCCCCCTCAGCTGGTGCACAAGATTCTCAGCACTCCCATCAGCTACAATCCAAATATGCAGGATCAAGCTTACTGGAAGCCTAACTCTCATGGTAATTTCACTTGTTCATCAGCCTGGGAGTTGGTAAGGAAGAAAAAGACAAGATCAACCACTAACAGCAACATATGGCACAGTAGTATTCCTTTCAAGGCCTCTTTTCTGCTTTGGAGAGCTTTCAGACTTAAACTCCCCACAAATGACAGAATAGTAGCATTTGGACATGCTCCTGCAGCATGCTCCTGTTGTTATAGAGCAGGTCTTGATGATATAGAGCATATCTTTGTATCAGGTTACTTTGCACAACACATATGGAAGCACTTCTCAAGGTACTGGGGTCTGCAACACAGCAACATTCCTCTAAAAAACCTATTGATGAGGTGGTGGCTAGTCAAAACTAACAATGAGCTACATAAGTTAGTAATGCAGGCTACCCCCATTTTTGTGTGTTGGAATCTATGGAAGAATAGATGTGCATGCAAGTATGGGGGCAAGAAGTCTAATGCAACTAGAGTAATATTCTCAATATCCAAAGATCTATATATGCTTATCTCCACTGTGTATCCATATATTGAGTTGCCAAGTAATTGGGCAGATTTGGTTACCATGGTTGAAAAAAGCCAACATGAATTGAGAATAACCAAAGTATGCTGGACTAAACCACAACCTACAATGATCAAGCTAAACACAGATGGGAGTGCCCTTAACAATCCAGGGAAGATAGGGGCAGGGGGCATTCTAAGGGACCATAATGGAGTGTTAATATATGCTTTTGCATCTCCACTAGGTTGTGGTTCTAATAACCAAGCTGAAGTGCAGGCAGCAATTATTGGTATTCAGTGGTGCCTACAACATGGATACAGCAGGGTAGCCCTTGAAGTGGATTCTGAACTTCTAATCAAGTGGCTCAAACAAGAGGCTAAACCTCCATGGAACATTGTTGCTTATACTAATGAATTGCAGGTATTGGTTAGCAAACTGGAGAATTTCCAGTTCAGTCATATCTTTAGGGAAGCTAATTATACTGCAGATTCACTCTCAAAGGAAAGCCACATGAAAAGCTATACACAACACTACTACAGCTTTCAGCAGCTTCCAAGAGAGACCAAGGGACATTACAAAATGGACAAAGCTGGCATGGCTAGCTTCAGGAGAACCAAGATGAAGAAGATCAATCAACCACATTGAAGGAACTTCTTCATACAATGAATTATTAACTGATATTAATAATGATAATCAGGCCCATTGAAAAAGGGAGAGTCTCCCTAATTTACTGCTCTAATAGGATAATCTCCTTACCAATAGATTTAGGATTTAGCAGGATGGTACAGGGCAGCAGGTGCAGGGTGTGGAGTAGCATGTGGACTTGTCCAATGCCCCCCAAACTTTGCAGGATGTTAGAATATATTATTGTGACAAGTTCCAACAAGTTTCAGCCCAAACGGATAATTGAAGGCGTTAGGCGAGCGACATGGAAACATTCAGCTGCCTTAAGCCTAAAGAGAGGGTCTTTAGTAATTTGGACCCTCCAACTTGGGAAAAAAGTCTTCAAACTTTGCAGGACTGAAGGAGAAGATATATATGCTAACTCCATAAAGTTTCAACTCAAATGGATAATTGGAGACGTTAGTCGAGCGACGTGGAAAATGATAACACTCTCCAAAGCTCTTACTGAGGTCCCTTCTTTATTACTAGTCTGTGTACATTATTTTTTGCTTGGGCTTGTTTGTTGTATTATTGCAGGTGTCTGGAGTAATATATTAGCATTCTTCAACAATAAATACATAGACAAGAGCACAAAAACAACTTCCAAACACCCTGCAACCTCTAAGCTTCAGCAGGGCAGCAGGTGCAGGGTGTGGAGTAGCATGTGGACTTGTCCAATGCCCCCCAAACTTTGCAGGATGTTAGAATATATTATTGTGATAAGTTCCAACAAGTTTCAGCCCAAACGGATAATTGGAGGCGTTAGGCGAGCGACATGGAAACATTCAGCTGCCTTAAGCCTAAAGAGAGGGTCTTTAGTAATTTGGGCCATCCAACTTGGGAAACAAGTCTTCAAACTTTGTAGGACTAAAGGAGAGGATATACATGCTAACTCCATAGAGTTTCAGCTCAAATGGATAATTGGAGACGTTAGTCGAGCGGCTTGGAAAATGATAACACTTTCCAAAGCTCTTACTGAGGTCCCCTCTTTATTGCTAGTCTGTGTATATTATGTTTTGTTTGGGCTTGTTTGTTGTACTATTGCAGGTGTCTGGAGTAATATATTAGCATTCTTCAACAACAAATACATAGACAAGAGCACAACAACATCTTCCAAACACCCTGCAACCTCTAAGCCTCAGCAGGGCAGCAGGTGCAGGGTAGGGAGTAACTTGTGGACTTGCCCAAAGTCTCCCAAACTTTGCAGGATGGTAGCATATATGTTTTTGATAAGGCCCAAGAAATTTCAGCCCAAACGGATAATTTTAGACGTTAGGCGAGCGAGCTTGAAACAATCAGCTGTCTTAACCTTAAAAAGGAAGAATTTTGCTAAATGGAAGCTCCAACTTGGGAAACAAGCCTTCAAACTTTGCATGGCTAAAGTAATGAATATATATGCAAACCTCATGAAGTTTCAGCTCAAAAGGATTAGTGGAGACGTTAGTCGAGCGACATGGAAAATGCTAACAGGCTCCAAAAGCCTATTTGAGATCCATTCCTCTCTACTAACCTGTATAAGTCTTTGCTTGTGTCTGGTTATTTGCTGTGTATATGCAGGTTGTTGGAGACTTACACCAACATGCTTTAACATCAAATACATAGAGGACAACACCTGCATCAACTCAACACCTGCAGCAGCCCAACACCTGCAACACCTGCAGCAGTTCAACACCTGTTTGCTTTGTTGCTTGTCTTTGGTTGACTTTCTTTGCTTAGAATCTCTTTGGCACTACTATGAGGACTGCAGTAACCTGGGGCTTATATGGAGTAGCACACTCAGCTTGCCAAACATATTCTCTATTATCAACACACCCCAGCACCAACCTGCAGCAGACAAGGAACAAATCCACTCCATCTATGCCTTCTCTAATAACTCAACACTTGCAGCAGCTCCTTTCTTGCTGGTTCTTGTTTGTTGTGTAGATGCAGATGTCAGGATGGACTCATCAACATGTGTTCCCAACACCTACATAGATCACACCACAGATACAACCACCAAAACAAATACCTTCACTAAGAGGCCTACACAAGGACTGTGCAGAGCAGCAACTTCCTTCTGGATTTTGTGGTTGTTTGGTTGTTTGTATTTGGCTGTTTGTTTTTGCCTAGGGACATCAAAAACTGGCCCTCTTTGGAACTGCTATGAGGGATGCAATGTCCTGGGGCCTCTATGGAGCAGCCCCCCAACCACATTCTTTAACTTCAACACACCACAGCAACAATTCAACCAACTTGCAACACACAAGGAACATGGGTGCAGCAGCCTGCAGCTCTCTTTGGTGGTAAGGATTGTTGGTTGTGTTTGTCTATGCAGGTACCCCAACTACAGCCCCCTCCTGGAGAATGCATTGATCTCCATGATCAATCATTCTCAACTTCACCAATGCAGCTGGCAGACTCCCCATGCTAAAAAGACTGCAGTATCTTGGGGCTGCTTTGGAGCAACACACTCAGCTTGCCAAACACATTCTCAACTACTAACACATTCCAGCAACAACTCTATCAACCTGCAACAGATAAGAAACATATACAAGTTTGTTGTTTTTGTTTTTCTGTGCAGGTACTCCAAGAGGCCTAACCACCTCAAAACAAAGACCAACAAGCAACCTAGGGAACCTGCAGCCACCTGCAGATTGACAGCTTTGGGTTTGGTGTTTTTGTTTTTGTTTGTCTGTGCAGGTGCAGATCCTCATAATTGTAAACAATTGGATACTAAAGCATGGATCATCTCTCCATGCATACCAGATGCATTCCATCAACATCTGCAACAGCTCCACCAACTTGCAGCAGCTAAGGAACAAATACAAGCTAATGCTACAGCAGCTTGCACACCTCTTTGGTTGTATGTATTGTTGGTCTTGTTTGGCTGTGCAGGTACAAGAATGAACCACTTCAAAGCAAGGACCAACAAGCAGACTAACTACAATGGCAGCAACAAGGAGTTTGTACAACAGAACTCTTGGAATTGTTCTTATAATTGTGAGCTTGCTTGTTTGTTTTCTTCTTTGTTTATGCAGGTTTTTGGAGATACAACCCAGAAGGAACTCCAACACCCTCATAGACAACATCCAAGGACCAACAACAATATCATGAGCAGCTGTAAAAGGTTACACCTCCATCAACTCCAGATACATACTGTGGGAACACAGCACCAAACAACTACTCAGCCACACACCAAACAACAACTCAATCACAGAGCTGAAGCTGAAAGTGCGGAATTGAAAGATGAAGTTCAACAGCATCAGCAACAACAGATGCCAAAACCAACACACCCATGTACAGCAACCTCCAGACTTGGTTGCTTGTGTAGGTTTCTGGTTTTGTCCATCTGTGCAGGTGTAGGTCTGCAGCAATCATACATTTGGACCGCCATGCAGGTGTTCGAATGCAGCTACACTTTCTTCCACAACAAATCAAAGGTTGTTGGCTACTATAACTCCATATACTTCCTATCCTTCCAGCCCCCATAGCTGGTAATCATGTTACTGATACAAAGGCATATTTCACCGGGATTTACTTGGTACGACAAGACTAAAAAGAGCAAAGATGAAAAGAATTTCCCATCCCATGCGAGATAGAAGTTTCGTATACTTGTTCTTCTTCAATATAGCTATGTCTGGTACGTAGCATAGTTGGAATAGGACTAGGTTACTTTTCTTTTTTCTCATGGAAGGGGAGAGTCGCCCTCATTTATGCTTTCATAGTTGAATTGTACCGGGAGGAGTCCTCTCACAGGTTTACTGCTTTCTAGTTATAGTTAGTCTCTTTTTTGTATCGGGGATGAGTTAGCCGACCTTAATTGGTTAGTCGACTTATGAACCACCATAGGATCGGAGGTAAGGTTTATGTCCCCCTCCTTGTATTTTTTATTTTGATTATTTATGTTAAGGCTTGGGGGTGTTGCTTAACCCCTGACTGTGCACGAGAGGTGGGAGCCTCGTGTAGGGTCTGTTCCCATAAGAAAAGAAAAAAAAAAAAAAAAAAAAAAAAAAAAATACCTGTAGCATACCCATGACCACATCGAGAGTCTCATCCACATCTTGCCTAGCATGAAAAGCATAGAATTGTTTGTTTCGTTGACCACTCTTAGGTTTAGATTAGGCTTCTTGGTACACTTGGCCTCCTTGAGGATGACCTACTTCATCCTTTTTGGAAACATAAGGGCACTCGGATTGCTTATGGCCCATCTTGCCACTTCCATAACAAGGACTTGTCCCCATCAAGCACTTCCCTTTATGATTTTTTCCACACTTTGTACATTTAGGAAAAAAAGGTCCACTAGCATTCACGCCTCCTCCTCCTTGAGCTTTAGAGTATGGAACCCTATCTTCAACCAACTTCTTCCCCAAATGTTGGCCTTGTTGAGAGAGGCTACTACTACCATCGGTCATAGTATTAGAGAACCCACCTTCATGTCGGCACTCTTAGAATCCCTCATCCTCATCTCCTTGAGTTTTTCTCCTTCAATTTGTTTGGAAAAAGTCATGAGCCGAGATATATCCATATCCTTAACAAGCATAGAGGTATGACATTCTTTAGCAACTAAGTTGGACACTTTCGATATGAATTGACTCATTCAGGCATGTGGATTGGAAACCAATAAAGGAGCATACTTGGATAGCTTAGTAAACTTTAGTGCATATTCACTCATTCCCATAGTTCCTGGTTGAAGATTTATGAACTCCAACACTTTAGCCTCCCTTATCTTAAGAGGGAAAACGTGATCAAGGAAAATAAGTTTGAAAGTTTCCCATTCAATAGGACCTTCATCTACCATCTCTAACTTCTATTTAGTGTATCAAATTTGAGAAACACCCTTAAGTTGGTAAGTAGCCAACTCTGCTTTCTCTTTCGAAGTCACCGCATGATACTCACTATCTTATAGATTTCATCTACGAATTCTTAAGGATCCTCATCAGCCTTTGAGTCATAAAACTCTGTAGGGTTCATTCGTGCAAAATCCCTCACTCTTGAGGCCGGAGTAGGAACATTAGGAGGAGATACAACCCCTTGGTTGGTCACCACTTGGGATAGAATAGTAATGGCGGTTCAAAAATCTGCATTAGTCACTTGTTCCGATAGAGGACCATTGTCTTGAAGAGCCGGAGGAGCTTGAGCTTTATTAGCATTATTTCCCCTTGAAAACGGTGGTCTTCTTGGAGCTATTTTCTAAAAATGGCAAAGAACAATCATTAGGGAAAGGAAGTCATAGGATACACTCTACTGCATGACATAGATCATGAATGAAGTGAGAATTCCTAATACTTCTCACAGCCTCCTATTCATAAATGTTGTACGATTCATACCTATGAATAAAACTATACTTGATGCGGCATGTTGGACACCCTAGGACACTTAAACCTAGTGCTTTGATACAAAGTTTGTCATGATCCAAACTAGGGCCTATATATGATACAACAATTAGGATTCTCAAAGAAACCCCAACAAAGCCTCTTAGCATAACATAAGCATACATAAGGTAAATAAATAACCAAAAACTCATAAAATTCCAAGGAGACAAAGCATAGCTAGAGAGAATCAAGAAAAGATAGACTCATTACACAATATGCCCACATGCCTCTATATGACAACCTTGGCGGGGACTAGGACATGTTCCTAGCTCACCCTCAAATAAAGTAATGACACCATACAGAATAGTCTTTAAACATCACCATAGTCTAAAACAACAATACAATAACCATTAATTTATCTCAAAATAGACTCATAATCATAATTTGAATCATAATTCATGTAATTAGAATACAGGACATAAAACCCATAAAATCACATACTTGAATTTAAGAGAGAACTTGAGAAATTAATTGGGCTATATGAATGAAAGAATCCATTAATCAATACCCATATACATTGAGTGAGAAGACCAAGAAATTTGGAAGAATTTGAGAGTTTTGATGTAGAGCTTGAGTAAATTTCTTTGAAGTCTTCAATGGATTCCTTGAGAGTTCTTCTAGAGAAAGAAATATTTGAGTAGGTGAATTATTGAAGAATGAATGAAATTTATGATTTAGGACTGTTTATAGAGTAGAATTAGGCCCTAAAAATGTCCATAGTCAATAACTATTAATTAGGGAAAAGTCTAAAGTGCCCTTAATTAAAGACTAAATTCGGATAAAATTTCCTGCCCAGATATATGACACGGAGATGCTCTTGGATAGGCCAATTGTTAACGAATGAGATTTTGGCCATATTTTGACTCATAGAAACATTACACTGAATGTGAACAAGTGGGCGGCGCGAAGCTGCGTGCACCTTACTATTTTGTGCAATTTTTAACAAAATTCATCTTTCGGTACACAAGTCCTAAAAATCCATCGAGACCATTTTTCCGTAGGTTTTAACCCCCTGATCGATATTCCAGACTTAGATTTGCCAAAAGGAATAAAGATAATACATTACAAGATCGACTTATTCCCAAGGCATTCCTAAGGCACTTATAAGCATTTTGAGGAATGTTATATATAGACATTGATACAACAGGAGGCTCAAGAGACCTCAAGCATAATATGCACTACCATCGGAGAGACTTTATCCACATCATAACCCAAATGAGATGATCAAGAAAGTCCCCCATTGAAAAAATATCTAAAGATCTTCTCTTTCCTGTTCTTTACAGACAAAGCGAAGGCGCTACTTTAAGTCCTTTCAAGAATAAAGGAACGTTCGACACTGGGCATTAACATTCTGATATATACAAATCTGAACAATAGTTTTCATAATAAAGGACGACGAAAGCATATGTAAGACCCTAAAAGTTGGAAGGTCAAACGAAATAAGGGATGTAGGAAAAAATTCAAAACACTATTATTTCAGGTTCAATGAGTCAACCTACAACCCGTAGAAAGTTTTACGACTCATAGGGATGACTCGTAGAAGCCCAACACTTGGGGAAAATTTGGGTTTTAAGACAAGTTGAGTTTACGACTCATAGAAAGGTTGATTAGTCGTAGAAATGACTCATAATAAAGGTCCTGATAAAGGAAAATGTTACTAACTAAGCCCACCCTATGAGGGGTTTCATGTGAATCGTAAGAGTTCCTACGATTTTTAGGAAGGACTAGTAGAAGAGGTTTAGAGACTCAGGGTTTGTAGGATTTTCAGAGTTTCAAGATTAACAACTTCTATGACCCATAGAATTTTTGATGACTCATAGACACCACTAGTAGGACAGATCCTGAAGTCAGAATTTTGGCCAAGCTTTGGGGTCTTCTATAACTGGAGTTGACGATTAGTCATAATTCTTATGACTTATAGAACTGATTCATACGTCACTCTTGCCAGATTTTAATAAAGGGCATATTGGTGTTTTCTTATTATTTTAGCTATGTAGCTAGATATTTTTGGTGTATGATGTGAAACCTAAGCCTATAACTACTTAGGTCTTTCAAATTATAGCCATTCCTTCTTATTTTCTCAAAATCACTCTAAGGTTTCAAGGTTTTTCTCTCAAATGGGTCTTCTTCTTAATCAAACTAGGATTCTAGGGTTTCAAGCTTTTCTTCCAGATTTCAAGTGATCTTCATGAAGGTATGTGGGACTTCATCCATGGGTGCCTTTCACCCATGGAATCCCTAGTTTTTCCCTCCAAATTCTCTTATTATTTCTCATTCAAAAAGCCGCAATTTATTGATTTGGATTGGGTCTTCTTAAGTATGATATCTTTCAATGCTATTAGCCTAATTATTCTTAATTCATATCATGTTGCATGATTTTAAGATGAATTTCAATGGCCGATGCTATATGCTAGTTTTCAAGTATTATGTATGGATTATGATGATGACTTCCAAGTTATGTTCAATGAAAGCTTCATGAATAATTTTCAAGGCTTATGAATTACTCATGAAAGGATTTTAAATGATGATGCAATGAATTTTCAAGAAAGCTAATGGAAGGGTGACTTAAGATCCTTAATGAGGAAGGTGACTTAAGACCCTAAAGATATTTTTTGAATAAAGATATGTAATGATGGATGTTTTATGAATAAAGATATACAATGATGGAAGGCTTACACCCACATTACATTAATTATATGATAATGAGCTATTCTTATGAACTAATTTTTATTAATTAGATTATGAAAAGCCTATGATTTTGTCATGCCCCAAGTCCCATTGAGATGGATAGCCACCTGATGCCCTAAAGGCCTGAGAGAAACAATTTATAACTTAATCTTATCGTACATGAAACTATGATAATTATAAATCTTTGATGAATATAGGTAAAATAACATGATATAAGAACAATATAGATAAGCCTCAAATAGATGTACATGTTTGGCCGTTAAGGACTTAATTACTAAAAAACAAGACATAACTGCATTTTACTTCAACATTAGTATAACAAAACCTCTAAAGGATAGACACTTATCTTAGGTTGGGACAGGACCCCACCATAGCCTTAGCTATAATATAATATCAAATATATGTTAGAGACTTGGAAAAGCCCCAAATCAAATGGTGCTCACCAATGCCTGTTGATTATCCTATGCTTATATTTGAGAGATTCTATTCTCTTGTGTACCTGCACGTTCGGCAAGAAACATAGTGTCCCTTATGAGCAATGTCAGTACAAAATAATGTACTGAATATGTAACGTTTAAAGTAAGCATATGTAAAATAAGGAGAACAAGTCAAATCAGGTAAAAACAAATGTACAAACATGTTGTGTAGATAGGGATATGAGACCACCTTTCATTATACTTGTGGAATTGTGTACATTACATTCTTTGATTTAATTTACTTTTCTTTGCTTTATATACTTTGTAGCATATGAAACAATGACCAGTTGATCAGTGGTAGAAGAGGATGACCCATGCTAGGCGTTTTAATCCCTAGGATATGGTCCTCATAAATATATAATCGATATCGACCCATGTTATGCTCTTAGCCTCTAGGCTGCCACCCATAATTATATAGAATGGGATCAGCCCATGCTAGGTATTACAACCTGTGAGCTACCACTCTAAATACAAGAATATGGATCGGTGCATGCTAGGTAAATTTACCCCTGAGCTGCCACCTATAATTACATAGATTCATTTTACCTTGTCTCTTTTGTCTTTTAGATTTTTCTTGTAATGGTCATAACTCTTTTGATAATTGGTACTATATACCTAATACGATTCCAATTGGGGATGAATAACATCGAAATCAGATGTTGAATTGAAACAACATAAAGTAAGATAGATGAGAAATAAGGGATGAGAAAGCAGACAAGAAGGCCTAATTAAATTTTTCAATTAACCAAGAGGGAAGAGAAACTTAAATTCAAAAAATGAAACAACTCAATTGAAACCACAAATGAACAATCTCAAGTGAAATCAAGGTTAAGAAGTTCTAAATAAACAATAATAATTCATCCATCACTAATTAGATTAAGCTACACTAAACTAGACTAACTTGAAGGAATTTCACCCTTGAACTACACTCTTTTAAGAGTTTCTTCATTCAACATAAAAAAAATCCTTTTTTTCTAAATTAAAAGACTACTCTTTATAGTAATGAAATAAATAAGACACTTTCTTTTATAATTTTACCCTTAATGAGATAAGGGCCTTATTTGGTATCCTTCTTTTGTTAATTCTTGAATCTATGAGATGGCTATTTGCACACATGGGTTTCTTCTTTCTCTTCACTTTGGTGGACCTTCCAAAAATTGTATATCTTTATTTGGTATCCATCAAGCTCCTCTAAAGATTTCATTTGATCTATGCTATCTATGTCGTTATCATCCTCCCCTTCTTGAAAAGGATTCGTCCTCGAATCCAAACCTTGTAAAACCATGAAAAGGACAAACAACAAATATATCCTCATAGAATAAGGGTTAGTAAAATGTTATCACAAAAAAACATTAATCCAAGGAGACTCACATTTCATATTCCTTACATCAGAATGAAAATATCACCCAAAAGATTGTAAAAATGCAAGCTCACATAATCCCAAATGTTCACAGGGGTGAAAAGGATAGAAGGTCAACATAATCGAGTTATACAAACAAATATACACCTCAATGAAGCCCAAATCCATATAAAATGGACATCCAAGACAAGTATGAGACTTATCATATGCAAAGAGATAGTAGAGAAAGGGGCCACACACATTGGGTTCATCTAAGATGTTCCTATATGCCAGATCACAACTAGGTTCAAGGATCCTAGCACTCATTACATCACAAGATAGAACATATAAAGACAAAATGATGAATTTAGGATAAACCTCACCATCTCTTAACAAACAACTCTTATCCCTATAAAATGCACACTCAACAAGATCATACGCAAAAAGGTATTAAACAAAGGGGGTAAGAAAACTACCCTTTCTCATACACAATGTAGGCCCATCAAGTAGATTGTAAACCCTTAAGAAAGACTTTTCATCATAGGGAAAAGTGCCAACAAATTTATCCAAATAGTTCTTGTACAAGTTCCACCATTCAACTCATTACCAGGGTCAAATAGAAATGAAATCCATGAACATAGGTCAAGTACACCCTTATTTGCCCGATTGTCACTCTTATATTCCAAGAACATACTCCACTCAAAAGCTTGAGCATCATCATATGCAAACAAGTAGTAAAGAAAGGTGTCATATAAATGAACTTCAATCAAAGTCTTCCCAAATTTAGACTCCACATTATTTACAAGAGCATTAAGACTCACATAAAGGATTGGAACACACAAGAAAGAAGTAGCAATCAACATATAATCATCACCTTCCTTTTTAACACTAACCTCTCCAATAAATGTAATATCTTCTTCAAAGAAGCTATTTTCATCTTTGGAAAGTGTGTCATCACACCATAGTGGATTTTAAAACAATTGGTAGCCTTCAAGAATGGCTACACTTCCTACATGATAAGGCATTTCACTATGCCCACTCTCAAGAGTCATGACATCATCAAACAAGATATTATCCCTAAACACACATTCCACCTCAAGATTCTTATGAGAAAAAGAAGAAATGATATTAAGGTCTAAGGATTCATTAAAAGCAGAAGTGCCAACACTAGGTGGACATAAATTGATCTTATAAGAAGAATCAACTTGGTCATCAAAAGAATCAACTAGTGTAGGATCACTTTCATCATATGACAATGTATCCTTATTGAAGCTACAAGTGCCAACACTAGGTGGACACACATCGACCTTACAAGAAGAGTCAATCCAGTCATTTATAAGATCAACTAGTATTTTGTCACTCACAACAAGGCTATTATAATCACACAACAAGGTGCTATAAATAATATCACAAGGTAATGATTCATTATGCTCACATATAGATAAGCTATCATTTACACTCAATTGGCTACTTGACACACAATGATGTTTCATGGTCAAGGAAGTGCAAGCGTTAGCATTGTTAACTTTTAGCTCATAGGAAGAAGTGTCTTCACATTAGTAATCAACATTGGAGCACATTTGCTCTTGTTGGAAGCTTTCAAGGACTTCATGATTCTTCACATTAGGTTCTTCACTAGGCTTGCTTCTAAGGACACCTACAAAATCATTAAAGACGCTAGAGAAAGAAAACAAATATGAGTTAGGATAAGATTATAACAACCCTCTCATATCACTCCACACAACCTCTCCTTTTTCCACTCTAGAATTGTCACTTTTCACACCCTTACTCCTCTAAATCTTTTGTCTCTCAATTTTATGGGAGTTAGGGCAAGTGCCAAGGATTCTTTATGAAGGGTTAAAAGATCTCTTCATGTCTAGATTCCACTATGATGCACAAGGAGTGGATGTTTCGAGTTCCATGTGCAATTTCTTCATTTTATCTTCACAAGAAGTAGCTTGATTTGTTTCCAAAAGCAACTCCTTAGGCTCAACTTCATGATGAGTAGCTTGTCTCTCTTGTACCATAGACTTGACCATTTTAAATATCCTCAGGAAATCACCAAAATCTTACCTCAATGTGGTAAAGGATTCTCTTAACTCTAATACTTTATGGCTTAGTTTTCTTCCCACTATACCTCCAACCTAATCACCATACAAAGAACAAGAAACATTCGAACTAGGATGAGAAGAATAAGTTATTAAATTTTGAGAAGGAATGTACCTATTCTATGATCCACACAATGATATTGAAATGGTCTCACCCATATATCTATGAATTATTTCATAGAATAGGGAGTACCACAAGATGAGGAAGGCAATTCAACCCCACAACTTTTATTTCTATTTAGATTTTGCTCAAAGGATTCATAAGACATAGGAGAAAGTATTGTATCTCATATCACCACCATAACCATGGTGTGAAGTTTGAGAACCTTCTTCTTTACAATGGTATACACAATAAGGTCCTTCTACCCCTTTAACATCATCAAGAGAGCCATAAGCTCCATTTATCTCATAATCGTCTACGAAGTAGTAGTTATCACCACCATGTTTTGTATTATCCCATGGACCATCCTAGCCCTCATAGGACTCACCATTGTTATGACCCAACCCCGTAGGCCATAACTGGGGTCCAACCTAGACCCTCATATACATATCTACTAGTTGTGGTCAAGTCAAACTATAAATAACATAATAGCATTCATCAGAACCCTATAGGGTGATAACATTTCCATAAACTTGTAGCCTCTTTCATTTGTATCACATCATGAAAGGAAATGCAAGACGACAAGGCTTCCATAATATAATAATGCATACAATACATCATATAGACTAGTTGAACCAAACTGACAGACACAACCCATATATATATATCTCTAGACCTCTAAAAATAGTAATGACAACATATGGCGGGACAGTGCCCCCGACGTACCTCTGAATAACAAAATAATTATATACATCAATGGCCAGTACCAAAAACTAGGCTTCGATACAATGGAGCCTCTTACAGCTAGGCTGAACGGAATCCTAAGATGACAGACTCCCAAAACCTGTATCTGTACCTGGGGGCATGAAATGCAGCCCCCTGAGAAAAGGAGGTCAGTACGACATATGTACTGAGTATGTAAAACATAACATAATACAACTAAAAGTTTATCTAAAATAGAGAAGTAGGGGATAAAATATCAAATATGAAACATGTATATGTATCTTGTGATCATAAAAGAATGCATGCTTAAATTATACAAAATAGTCGGCCCTAACTAGGATTTGGTGAGTATATCTGTAGGACCATCATAGGCTCAATACAATCACCACCTTATTACAACACATCATCATATATATATATATATATATGTACCCAGGCCTCTAATAAGGGACTCAGTGAGTTTTTCATGTCATTGAATTATCATATCCTCATATAGTGTATTCGGCCCTTTAGTGAGAGAGTTGGTGGATAATGTAGTGAACTGCGCATGTCTACGTACCCATCTTAGGACTCGGTGATAAAAGGGTTACAGTATGCACGAGTAGAGTAGTGAATAACCATATACAATTTAAAACATTATCAAAGACTTGACCATATAAGAAAATTAAACTTTCATCTGAGGACCCGACTGGTAGTGTAGTCATCTCGAGTGTCCTCTAAATTCCATTATGGGCAATATCAACTATAATTTCGGGGACCCTAGACATGTATTAGAGTAATTCCAAATCGCTTGTGGAACAAGAAACACTTGTCGTCATATAGTCGTTAAGACTTGGATCCTGTACATTTGGTACCTCTTTAACATATAGAAGTTTCCAGAGTAATAGTTCAAATATTATTGGAGTTCAATATTCAGAAGTAAATAGGAGACGTTTAAGAATGGAATTAGCCCCAATCTCATATCATATTTAACTTACAACTAAGACATGCCAAAAGAAAAAAAAAGAATAAGCTCTATATAGTCTGTACTTCCCTTCTTGTGTTCATCTTGTACATATTTCGTACCTGACCTATCCTGGGGCCTGATGAACAACTATGGCATCATAAACTCACTTTCATACAAAGTACATATCAAAATAAAGGAGAGATAGCTTTCCACACACTACTTTTTAACATGTGGAAGCCTTAACAGGCAATACTTCATTCTTGTAGGAGTTCCAATACCAAGTAGTGGATAGGGATATGAGGCGTACTTGGAGTCTTGGGAATGGAATTACCCCCACATTTTACATCCAATTCACTTACGGCTTAGGCATGCCAAAAGGAAAGAAAGATAGCTTTACATACCTATGCCAAAAACATGCCAAGAGAAAGCTTCACATACCTCTTAGGAGTTACTCTTTATCACGCTCGCCTCGTCGTCACTTGAACCTATTCAATATGGAAGAAATATGAATATCAACCATCCCTGACTTTCCAGCATCTTAATTTACACACGAGTATTTATAGAACTCATTTCCTCGCTCGTCTTCTCGACTAGTTTTTAGCTAGTTAAGGAGTTAACGAAAATCGGGAAGTACATCCCCTATAACATGCCCTATATGAATTTCCAATTAGATCCCTAATCACTACAGCCAACCAAAAAAAACAACCTGCAGCTGATATACAAATAAAACATGGAAACATTACACAACATAAGCTCCAAACAACTTGCTGAAAATTACGATACAAAAATAGGGTTTCTAGTCTTTGTTTCACAAAACCTTTAATTATACGAAACGAGGGGTCGTGTGTCTGAAACTAGAAGTACCCACACATCTTTTAGAATATATTTAGGCCCTGTAACAAACCAGCACAAATCTGCAGCAGCGCACCACAAGCACAACACCTTGCTTTGACTATAATTTAACTATAGCGACTCCAATTTCGATTATCTTCAACGTCAAGCATTTCTATGACATTTTCAAATTTACATCCATCTATAGGGAGTGTAACACACTCCATAACAACACCATGAATTCCAAATTGAAAGAAGAAACCTAACCTTACCCGAAATTGGCCAAAACTGCCAAATTGTGACTCGGAACTTCTCTAAGTGTTCTGAAATTGAGTGGACTGTTTGTATCACTTCCTTGCTGCCCAGAAATGGTATTTTATGTTATAAAACACCATTATATAACTGTGGGACATCTTAAATAATTAATTCATAGAATGAAAGTCAGAGGCTCACCTCAAGGTGGCCAAACCCGTAGCCCTCCTTTCTTTCCCCTAGCGTTTTTCTCTTCAACTTTCTCCTATATTTTCCAAGTGTAGGGCTAAAGACATGATTCTGTAGGAATCATAAAATATATATATACACCTCCACATTATTGAGTAACACCGTAGATAATTAATTCATGGAGGAAAATTGAAACTTACCTTGAAATCTCCAATCTGTGGCTGCCTTTTTTTTTCCTCTCTACGTTTCTTTCTTTACTTGCTATTTGGATGAAGTTTTGTATAGATAATGAGGTCCTTAGTCATAATACATATATTTATATGTTACCTTAGGAGGTTATATATGTTATCCCCATAGGGTAACACGTGTCCAACCCTTATTGAACCAACGTAAACATGCAACCACTTAGGTGCTGCCACGTGTCCTTGGTGGGGCCCACCTCCAAGTAGGTGGGTCACCTACTTGACCCCAAGAAGGTGGGTCACCTTCTTCCATGTGTCATCTTCCTAGGCTACCACGTGGCGCCTTCTCTTTCTGCCACATGTTGCCCCCTCTCGCAACCATGTAACACTCCCATATGTTACCATATGTACCTCTCACGTGCTGCCATGTGTCAAGTAGGTGCATCACCTACTTAGTCTAAGTAGGTGCATCACTTTCTTACTTCTTCTTTGTGGGTTCTTAATCTCGTCTTACTTTAAGGACCTATGTAATCCTTGCTATTTAAGCTCGGCATGTACTCAAGTAGCTTAAGTATATAAGACCTCCGAGGTAATGGATTACACACGTAAGTCAAGTCCTAAGACTCATTACTTGGCCTCCAATTCCTTCCAACTTCTCATGGCCCTATTTCCAACCTTCCCTACTTTGGGGTATCACATTCTCCCTTCCTTAGAGTTGTATGATAGTGTCATAGCTTATGCAGCTCACATGATAAATTCTAAAAAGCTTAAGAGGCATTCCGAGCTTAAGAGTATGGGGCGTAACATCTTTCCCCCCTTTAGAACATTTATCCCTAAATGTTAAATAAAACTTCCTTCACGATGTTACAGAAATTGTAGGGTGATTCATTTCTATTGCGATCACACACACTTTCATCTAAGTAATTAATATATGAGTTCAGGAGTTGGGGTTACCTGTAGACATCGGGAATAAATACGAATACTTGTGTTTCGTGTCCTCTTTAGCTTCCCAGGTCATATCTTCATGATTTCTATTTCTCCCCAACACTTCGACAGAAGCTACATCCTTAGTCTGCAATCTTCTAATTTGTCGATCGCGGATGGAGATAGTTGTTCTTCATAGGATAACTCTTCCATTTTATGGGCATCAGCTATAGGACATACTCTAGGTGGATCACTAGTACATTTGTGAAGTATCCATATTAGATATACTGGACGTATGGTTTCCACATCAGGTGGTGAGTTTGACTTACAGGCAACTTTGTCCACCTTACAAGCAATTTTATAAGGTTTAATGAATTTTAGGCTAAGTTTCCTTTTCTTGCCAAATCTTATTACTCCCTTCCTGGGTGGCCCTGCTACGAACACCTAACCATCAATTTGAACTCTAACTGTCGATGTCGATCATCTGTACATCATTCCTACCAACTCTGGGCTGCTCATTAATAGCTTGCTCAATCATGTCTGGGCTTGCTAGCTTAGTCTGTCTAAAATCAACCGAACCAACAAAGGATTTACATGTCCTTCCCTACCAGTCTTGTACGGGGTCATTAGGATATTGGAGTGGTAGCTATTATGGTAGGAAACTTACCAAGTGATAGATAATCATCCCAGCTACCTTCGAGTTAACAGCAACAGCTCGCGATATATCTGCTAGTGTTTAACTGGTACGCTTAACCTGTTTATCTGTTTTGAGAGTGAAAGGCGGTACTAAGACCCGCCTATGTGCCCAATCTTTTCTTGGACTAACATCCAGGCACTAACTGTGCTTTCAGTCCCTCTACTCAAGACAATAGTTATGGGGACCTAATGTATTACTCCTCAATCTCCCTAGAGACTTTAACTGGTACTTTATCTTTTGGGTTTCTTCTTTTTTTTCTAATCCTTAGGGTTGGCTGTTAAATAATGTTGAAGTCCCCTCATATAATGGCTCTCATAGTCGTTCTATGCTCTGTCTATCATTATCCGGTATAATTCTGAAAGAATTTGTCATATAAGTCCAACATCCTTTAAGAACCAGTTAGTTCTGCTCCTCTTGGTTAAATTATCTCACAATTTCCTTATTCCAGCTTTCCTCAGCTTGTAACACTTTGGATACGTTATCTCGTGTCATCCTTTACCTTTATGATAATATAAGAAGGTGCTTGACTTATCCTGAGAAATATCTTAGCGCCGTCTCGCTAGGTCTCATGTGTTACCTTATCGTTTCTTGTCTTAACCTATAATTGATGTCGAAGTTGATCTTTGGTCAAACCATGGCCATATCTTACTTTTTCCAACTTACTAATTCCCTGTCGCTAGTTTGGCTTAACCTACTTCTATATCTCTTGGTAGGGTATCCAAAATATCATAGCTGCATTGTCATTATTGAACACTTATTCTTTTTATCATGCACTTACTCACTTAGCCTGATGCTTATATATACATACTCGTAGGTTGCACAACCATTCTGATGTAATTTGTAGGAGGTAGACGTAGTCTTTCCGTCCCTTGGTTCACTCTACTATACACATCTCACTCACATTTGGAACTTGCTTGTCCTACTTGTTATACTTCTTTCCTTTCCCCTTATTCACTCTTTACTCTTCTCATCTCCTACCATAGGAGGTTTTTTATTCCTCTTCCTTGGTTATTCATCTGTCGCAACATTATTTACGACAGACTCTATAGCCAACACTGTGGCTTTTGGTCTAGCATAATGTCATTCAATGTCTTGTTAAAAGCTTCTTAACACTGCCTTACATAGCATTCTGACTTTTATCCAATTATTGGCAAATTTCAGACCTTCCTAACTTGATTCAGAAAGGGAACTTATTGAAGTTTAAGCATCTATCTTAAATATGTTGCCACATCAATTGCCTTCACCTTACCCTTTCAATTTTTCTCATTGACTTCCCCCCCCCCCCTTTAGAGGGTACTTACACCTTTATCTGGTTATACCTTGCTCTACGTCTCTATGTCCAGTCTCCATTACATTCAATGTCCTTCCCTAATCTACTTGGTAATGTATCATGTCTCCATCTCTCTTCATATTTTATAACCTGATTATCCATATATGGAACATTGGCTAAATCGCGAGGCGACGAGAACCTTTCCATGTCTAATGTGATATCTCATCCACAAATCAGTATTTGAATAATGTGACCCAGGAAACAACTCATCCAAGACCACCTTCTACTTATCTTTATGAAAGGTTAATACTCACTGGTAGTCGTCTCAAATTTTAACCGAGCAGCACTTGTATTTTGACAATGATTGTCTAAGGTTCTCTCAGAGTAGTAACTTTATTCCAACCAATATCCTTTGTTTCTTGGGGTGAATGAAAGTTGCACTATTTATTCCTTAAGTTTTCCATCTTTATCTCTTAGGGTTTCTATTATTTTTGGGGCGAAGTTGTGTACACGCATCATTCCTTTATATCTTGTTCCCCTTTGCCTTACTGTGTACCCAACACAGGCTTTCAACTTATTCAACAGCTACAAAGTGAGCCTTACTAGTGGTCTTACTTTATCCCCGTATTGTTATACCACACCTTTATATTCGTACCTACCTATCCCCCTTTTAGTTTTTACTTATATTCAGTTCATGACATCTATCTGGGGTGCTTCTATTAGAATTTGTTTCTCCAATTAGTCAGCGAAGAACTAATAAACTGCTATCATAGAGCACTTTCCAACCACCGTTAGAAGAAAATTAGAATCCCTTAACCCTCACAGTACGTTTTAATACTTGACCTACCTAGTCTTCTTCTGAGTTTAACCTCGTATTATGAACAACTTATCTAATTTACAATTATGAGTTGAGGGCTTGGTACTTTTCAATGAGAGTAAAACTTAATCGCTGGACTTCTTACCCTTCAACCTAAGCTTCTTTTTTTTCTTCTTTCTACGACACAAATACGGTTGGAGATGCCATAGTCTGAACTTTACTGCTCAGATAGGCTTTTGTTACTCCGAAATAAAATTCTCCTAGTAAAAATGGTGCCTCTTATCGATGACATGAAGAGTACCTCCTACAGCTTTAGTTAAACATAAAAGGGGTACTCAGTATCAAATTCTAGGACATTTTATGAAGATATGTTTCATTCCCTTTTCTTGTTTTGGGAAAATTTCAGTAGAGTTTCCCCTATATTCCTTACTATCCCACAACCTACATGTAGAAAATACCAATAATGCCTCACAGGGCCAACATATATATATATATATATATATATATATATATATATCACAGCCGTATAGGGCTTTCAATAGCATCTCATATCGCATCCACACAGGGCTTTCAATATCATCTCATATCGCAGCCACACAGGGCTTTTAGTATCAACAATAAGATAAAAAATAATGGACTTACCTCGTATGTCCAACTACGAACTGTATCTGTTACACTTTATGGTCTACTTTCCTTTTAGATTTGGCTTTACATTTCAATCATATGTCAATACCTTACCCAACAGATATCTTTCGTGCCTTTATTTACCTGCGTTCTTCGTAACATCCTATGTCATCCATTACTTTTTTTTGTTGATGTTGTCCTTCTCCTAAAGTCCAAGGTTAGTATAAGAAGGTTTCCTATGACTCGGATCTATAGCCCGATGTCAGATATAAAAGAAAGGTAATATCCTAAATGTCCCGTAGCCTCCTTCTTATAGATGTGGCATGCAACACATCGATAATTAAGACTCTACTAGACACGGTCTGCAGACAATCCAAGGATGAACTGCTCTAATACTACTTATTTTACGACCCAACCCCATAGGCCACGACTGGGATCTGACTTAGACCCCCGTATACATATCTACTAGCTGTGGTCAAGTAGAACTATAAACAACATAATAGCATGTATCAGAACCCTATGGAGTGATAACATTTTCATAAACCTGTAGCCTCTTTCATTTGTATCACATCATGAAAGGGCACGTAAGCCAACAAGGATGTCATAATATAATAACGCGTACAATATGTCATATAGACCTAGCTAAACCAAACTGACAAACACAACCCACATATACATATCCGCAGACTTCTAAAAATAGTAATGATAACATATAGCGGGATAGGGCCCGCACCGTATCCCTGAATAACAAAACAATGATATACATCAGCGGTCAGTCCCAAAAACCAGGCTTCGATACAATGGATCCTCTTCCAGATGAGCTGAACAGAATTCTAATTTGCCGGGCTCCCAAAACTTATATTTATACCTGTGGGCATGAAATACAGCCCCTCGAAAAAAGAGTCGGTATGACATATGTACTGAGTATGTAAAACATAACATAATACAACTCGAAGTATATCTAAAATAAAAAATCAGGGGATAAAATATCAAATTCAAAACATGTACCTGTATCCTGTGAATCGTAAAAGCATGGATGCTAAAATTATACAATATAGCCGGCCCTATTTGGGATCCGGTGAATATATATGTAGGATCACCATAGGCCCGGAGCCATCACTACCTTATTACAACACATCATCATATATATACATATGTACCCGGCCCTCTAGTGAGGGACTCGGTGAGTTTTTCATGTCATTGTATTAGCATGTCCTCATATAGTGTATCAGGCCCTTTAGTGAGGGACTCGGTGGATAATGTAGTGAACTGCATATGTCTACATATCTGGCCCGAGACTCGATGATAAAAGGGTTACAATATGTATGATTAGAGTAGTGAGTAACCATATGCAATTTAAAACGTTATCAGAGACTTGACCGTATAAGAAGATTAAACTTTTATCTGAGGACTCGAGTGGTAGTGTAGTCATCTTGAGTGTCCTCTAAATTTCATTATGGGCTATATCAACTGTAATCTCGAGGACCTTAAACATGTATTAAAGTAAGTCCAAATTGCTTGTGGAACCAGAAACACTTGTCGTCATATAGTCGTTAAGAATTGGAGCCTGTCCATTTGGTTTCTCTTTAACATAGAGAATTTTCTAGAGAAATAGTTCAACTATTATAGGATTTCAATATTCAGAAGTAAATAGGAGATGCTTAACAATGGAATTACCCAGAGCTCATATCATATTCAACTTACAACTAAGACATCCTCAAATAAACTCAGAATTGGCTCAAAAAGTAGGATTAGATTTCTTTTGATGTAGGAAAAAAACACCAATAATTATTAACCTCCAATTCCTCATCAATCAAAAGACCCATTTTCAAAGTTTAAAAAGTTTCCAGAGCACAAAACCCTTCAATGACAACTCAACTTCTACAACTCCAAACTTAACAAAATTTGAAACTTAGACTCAAAAAATACTAGGGAATAAGAATCTAGTGTCAAAAATAACAAATGGAAACAAAATAATTTTTAGATTTTTTTGATGAATTTTTGGAGTTTTTTTTATTTTTTGATAGATCAAATTTCAAGACTTAGATTTGTGAAAACAAACCTAAACCTAAGCTCTGATACCAAATGATAAGATTCCAATTGGGGATGAATCTAATCAAAATAAAATGTAATAACACAAAATAAGATAGATGAGAAATAAGGAATGAAAAGGGAGGAAAGAAGGCCTAATTGAATTCTTCAATTAACCAAGGGGAAGAGAAATTTGAATTCAAAAAAAGAAACAACTCAATTGAAACCAAAGATGAGAAATCTCAAGTAAAATCAAGGTTAAGAAGTTCTAAATCAACAATGACAATTCACCTATCACTAATCTAGATTAAGCTAAATTAAACTAGACTAACCTGAAGGGATTTCACCCTTGAACTACACTCTTTTAAGAGTTTCTTCATTCAACATCAAAAAAATCCCCTTTCCAAATTAAGAGACTACTATTTATACTAATGAAATATAGAAGACACTTTCTTTTACAATTTTACCTTTAATGAGATAAGGTCCTTGTTTGGTTTTCTTCTTTTGTAAATTCTTGAAGTTATGAGATAACCATTTGCACACATGGCTTCATTCTTCTTTCTTTTCACTTTAATGGACTTTCCACATATTGTATGTCTTTATTTGGTGTCTATCAAGCTCCTCTAAAACATTTATTTGATCTATCCTATCCATGCCGTTATGAATCCCAGTTATGTAGACGTGTGAATAAAATAATTTGAGGCAATAACAATGATATAGGAAGAAAAATGTAACGTCGATGTGATACTTAGGATCTTATATAATTTAATGAATTTCATTGGGTATAAAAAATATATAAAGATGATCCCTGAAGGTGTGTGATGAGTCAAAATATTAGAAAATATAGAAAATGAGTCATTAATGTGTATAACAAGTGATCTTATGATTCTACTTAGAAGAGTATTCATTTGAAAATCATCTGGAAATTTCAAATTGGGGCAAACATGCATTTCTACTAGAAACATGTAACTCGTCAAATGGAGAGGTACAAACTATATGAGGTGGTATGATATCTATATGAGGTGGTACGATACCTAAATACTTAGTAGATTATGTCAAACTAAAGGTTGCATAAACATGTGAACTAATGAAGCTTATGGACAGATCTAAAATAAGGGACAAATGTTCATTCCATGCAGAAATATCAAATGTAAATTTGACAGAATAGTGTCTGGTATAAGAACATTCATAACAAGTGCAATATAAGATCTTGTTGACTCACTAAGTACTCATTTGACCTAGAGGACAACTTTGAGACTTATTGGTTAGAGTACCTTTGTCATACTAGTACTTGGAAGTATAATCACATTGATATAAGATAATGAACACATATAGGAGTAGATTGACATATTACTAAAATCATGAATGGTAGGAGCATAATCATTAACTAATTTGGAGATTGCACACCATCACAATTTATCTTTTACCATGAGAATTATTTAGAAAGCTCAATTTATTGGTACACATGATGTAAAACTTCATGCCAAATAATATGAAATTGAATAGACTTACATACCTTGCTGCACAACTCATGTATTATATGATTTAACTTTCGTTCCTTTGGATTATTTCTCTAAAATGAAATAAGTGGTAAGATTATTATTAATAGTTAATCCATCAATTTGGGTTATTTGTTCTTTCCAAAATGGTAACCGGGAAATAAACCCATGACTTATCAAATAAAGGATGCGCTTTCCTTCCTTTCTCCTCTAATCATTTTTTATACTATATAACCTTCTTATAAGGTCCTTGAAACTCGCAGACTTCATAACACACAAAATAGTATACAAAAAGTATGGTACGCAACAAGCTCTTGTAAATACCCCAATTAAGTGGTTTATCACCACACCCTCTTTTAATTCTTCATTATTACTCAACCATTCTATGAGATCACACACTACATCCCAAAAAAAATACATATATACAACTCCTAGACAACCCAAAAATCATTCAACACAATAGGAAAATATTAAACTCTGAGGTTTCATCCCCTTCCCATGAGTTCTTAACCATAATATGTATAAAATTCTCAATCCAAAACCATACATAAATAGGGATGATATTGGGGCAGTAACATACCTCAAATTATGGGATTTGTTATCTTAAGTTGTATTCCTTCAAGAGCTTAAACTTTCCTTCACACTTTAAACCAAATAAGAAGAGAAAACTCTCTTAGTAACCAAGAAAAGTTGGGCAGTCCACTTGGGGAAAGATCTTCCCCATATTTTAAGAATGACCAACATAAAATCCTAATATTTCATGGAAGAATCAAGCTAAACCCATAATATTTCTATTTATCTTAGCTGGAAATAAGGAGAGATTCTTCAAGAATCATAGGATAATTTTAAGGTAATTGTTATAAGCTTTATGAGAAAAGGACAGTGCTAGAGATAAATGTGATTTTTCTCTGTTAGAATGAAGAGAGAAATGGAATAAATATGACCCTATAATTTTGAGCACCCACCGTCTCTATCCTTCACAAAATTCAAAGTAGGTGATGTACCTACTTGTCGATTTTTAAGCTGCTCAAATGTCAAACTATGTGATGCACCTACTTGCTCTTATTAAGTTGGTCAAAAAGTCTAAGAAGGCGATGCACCTACTTCTCACCTACTATCTTAATTTAGTCCAGCAAGAACCTCACTTATTTTATCCTATTTTCCAAATCCTAATCCCTTTACTTACACCTAACACTCCACTCTAAACTTTAAGCTTAATTAGCACTTTACTTCTCGAGTTTAAAAATAATTCAATACTAAATTAGTTGTATACATGTTGAAATGTACATGGTGTTACATCACTCTCCTCTTTGGATCATTCGTCCTCAAATGAGAGGTGTACCTCAAAATAATGTTGACTATAACATTTCTCAAAAAAAGTTGTCGGATTTCCTTTTGTAAACAAGACTATTCAAAACATGCCAGCTGACTATGCTAATAGAAATTTACAAGCCTCACATGACATTTTAATGGTTGAAGCATATTAAATAATAAAATGAAAAGTAAGGTTCCTCTTGGCTGCATATACTAGTGAAACAATTATGTATAGCATGGCTTGCCTTTCTCTTTTTTTATATACACTAGCTTGATGTGGAACTTTTGGAATAGGGGAATCCCAATTATAAGTTACATATCTTAACATATGACGTGCGAATAAAATATCAAATGAACTGACATTAGCAAGTAATTAGGTGATCCTGTGAACAAGTGAATAGATGCAGGTAAACCTTATAATCAGGTAAGAAAGACAAGTGATGTTGGAATCTCATTTAGTTCTTGGAACACTATGGATTCTTGAACATTGTAGAGTTCTTCAATTCTCAAGTCTGCCATTTTAAGCTCTTTGACTTCTACAGAACACTCTAACAGAAACTACATTCTATAGCTTTGAGGTTTGTAATCAATTGGTCAAGGATAAACATTAAAACTTACTCAAATGACAAGCACTCTATGACTTCAATACCTTCTGTGGTTTTAATAAGACATGGGTCCGCTGAATGTTAACACTACATATACATGTGGAATACTGGGTGTATGAAATATAACTCTACAAGTAGCTCTACCTTAGACCTATTGATAAATTATCTATATGTTAAGGCCCAATATAACAATGGCTCAACTTTCTTTCTTTCCAAATTTCATAAAGACTTTAATGCATATGATTGTACATACGATACTCTAACTTTTGTTCCTCGCATCATGTGTCACGATCCGACCTAGGACCTAGTCATAAAACAGTGATCAAAACCCCAAAGGGCTCCAACCAAGCCTCTTGTACATATCATAAGCATACATAAGGTGAAATATAAAAGTGGAAACATCATAAGATTGTTTAAATCATTATTAGAAATCTAAAAAATGTCTTATAACAATATAGACTCAAACATATGTCCAACTAGATGCCTCTAAACATGAGTATGGACGGAGGCTAAGACATGTCCTTAGCTCACCATCAACATACAATGCAAAAAAAATCTTTCGAAAAGAAAACAATAACCAACTTGAAACTAGTCCCCATTCAATGAGGACTCACCACAACACCTTCGGATAGGAACCCTACTAGTTACGTGGACGATTAGGATCTTCAACCTCAACCCCTATATTATGAGATAATGTAGGAAAAAAATATGAACTAGTATGTTGGAATGTACTAAGTATGAAGGCGTGACATGCAACATAAATCATGGAATGCAAAGGTCAAGTAAAATACATGATAAGATAGAATGCATAAAGTCATGAGAAAATCATATTGACCAAACCATTTAAAAGCATAAATTCAAAATTATACCTTACTTTAAAAGATCATACATATGTGGGATAGGAACCATAACCGACAAGTGAGCTATAACATGGAATCCGATGATCCCCACATCGAGAAGGAGGAGGTGACTTTGCCAAGGTAGACTCCTAATCATGAATATGTGTTATTTGTGGATCCACTAGCTAGGCCATAAAGGCAATCCTATGGTGGCACATAGTTATGAGACAAGAGACTTTATATAAGGACCCCTTGCTTCGAGCCCCCACCTCAAGTCCACATTGGGTGCTAAGTCAAATCCCATGGAATACATACATAACATAAGATCATAATTTCATATATCATAGTCATGATCATAGATTTAAAATCATAAAGTAGCTCATTTTCATAATATACTTGTAATGTGAGAATTTTCCCTTTTATCATTACAATCATATTTGCATAATTCATATTTTTAGGCCTTAGGTTTCCTTACTTCATAACTTGCATGAAAAACCATAATTTGACACATAGTCATAATTCATATTTTGAAAATTCATAACCATAGCTTGTACTTGAAATTAGGGTATGACATGAATGCATGATCAGTTTACTTGAAAATCATGAAATTAACTTGAAGATATACATGATCATAAACTTTATATCAACTCATACATAATTCATATAGATAATATCCTATTAAATCAAAATATTCATAATTTACATTATGAACCATAAAAATCAAAATAGGAGAATTTATGGAAAAACTCTTCAATTTAATTCAATAACCATCAATTTATATCAAAATAGACTCCTGATCATACTTCAAATCAAAATTCATGTAATTGGAATAGAGATCACAAAACTCATAAAATATCATACTTTAATTTGATAGAAAACCTCAAAAAAATTGATTGGGCTTCGTGGATGAAAGGATTCATGAATGGATACCTACATACCGTGTATGAGAACAACAATTAATTTGGAAGAACGTGAGAATTTTGATAGAGAAATTGAGCGAATTTGCTTGAAGTCTTCAATGGAAACCCTTGAGGGCCTTTTTGTAGAGAGAGAAATATTTGATAGATGAATTGTAGAAGAATGAATAGAATTAGAGGTTTAGGTTAATTTATAGAGTTGAATTAGGTCCTAAAATGTGTAGGTTCATTAACTAATAATTTGGAAAAAGTCTAAAACACCCATTAAAAAAACTAAATTCGGCCGGAACTGCTTCCCAAGTTCACAATGCGGACCTGTCCCAACCAACTAGGCTGGAAAACTATCCCCAGGTCCGCGACACGGTCCTTTCGCGGACCACACTATTTTGTGGATTCTTCAAAAATCTTTCTTCCGATCTATGGGTCCTAAAAATCCACCGAAACTATTTTCCCTTAGGTTTTGACCCCCCCTAATCAATATTACAAACTTGGATTTTCAAAAAAAAATTAAGGATAATGTGTTACATGAGCGGCCTATTTCCAAGGCATTCTTAAGGTATTTTGTGGGCTTTTTTTTAGGAATGTTACATCTTGATAAGGAACTATTCTTATCCATATATCTTCATATAGGTGTGTGCTAAAATGAATATGTATGTCAAATATTCCTAACAAGATCCTAAATTCACTAGCAAATAGAGGACTTTACCTCATTATAATCAATCTTAAATAAACAAGAGCAGTGAGGGCATATAACATATGGACTATTAAGTCAAAGTATATTACACATACAAAAGAGACACAATGGATTACTACTCAATATACAAGGATGTCACGACCCGAGCTAAGGCCAAGCCATGTTATGGCAATTAGGATGCGAGGGACCCCAACCAAGTCATCTTAGTATATATTGCATTCGTATGGATAAAAAGCATGATATAATAAGCGGAAGTAATCAAATTAAAGGGGATGGGACTAAAGGACATAATCAATCAACTAATATCCAAAGGGACTATATCATAAGATCGTCTCATGCCTTTAGTTTAATTCTTGATGGGAACTTAGGACAAGCTCCTACCTCACCCAAACAACAAGAAGAAGTCAAATCATAGAAACAAGAAATAAAATCATTACCCTCGATAATATGAGGACTCACCAACTCTTGATATCTAATCAACTCTATCCACGAATAGGATGATTGTGAGCGTCATCCGCCTTTACATTATGAGACAATGTAAGCAAAATATGTGTTAGTATATTTGAATGTACTAAGTTTGTGAGGTATACATGAATATTAAAGGAATGTAAATAATATGTGATAAGATGCATGACCAATCATAATGAACATGAGTAAGGCTTAAAACACTAAAAACATAAGGAAGTAAGGATCAATGCATATCATAAAACTTCAGCATGAACTCATACTTCACATTTAACTTGTGTGGGATAAGTCCTTTAACCAAAATCTAAGATCATGCAGGCTATTTTATGGAATCCAATGGAACCTTTATCGAGAAGGGGAAGGCTACCTTTCCATGGCATGCTCCAGCATGGTACTCAACTCATCTCAAATCAACTGTGTTATATGTGGATCCACTATCTAGGATATTATAATGACCATGGGTCATTTTTGAATTAAAGCATTCATCACGACATTAAGAGAATTCCTATAGTGACCCCTGTCTCTCGTTTGGGCTCTATGCCTGTGATCATACTTTAAATCAAAATTCATGCAATTGGAATAGAGATCACTAAACCCATAAAATACCATACTTTAATTTGATAGAAAACCTCCACAAATTGATTGGGCTTCATGGATGAGAACACCTATCAGTTTGGAATAGCTTGAGAATTTTGATGTAGATATTGAGTGAATTTGCTTGAAGTCTTCATTGGAAACCTTTGAGAGCCTTTTTATAGAGAGAAATATTTGATAGATGAATTGTAGAAGAATGAGTAGAATTAGAGGTTTAGGTTAATTTATAGATTTGAATTAGGTCCTAAAAATGTCTAGGTTCATTAACTAATAATTTGGGGAAAATCTAAAATGCCCCTTAAAAAAAACTCAATTAGGCCAGAACTACTTCCCAGGTCCGCATCGCGGACCTGATGCGGACCTGTCACGACCAACTCGGCCGGAAAACTATACGCAGGTCCACGACGTGGTCTTGTCATGGACCACACTATTTTGTGGATTCTTCAAAAAAAAATCTTCCGATCTACGTGTCCTAAAAATCCATCGAGACTATTTTGCCGCAGGTTTTGACCCCCGTTATCAATATTCCGAACTCAAATTTTCCAAAAAGATTAATGATAATGTGTTACATGAATGGCCTATTTCCAAGGCATTCTTAAGGTATTTTGTGGCATTTGTTTTAGGGATGTTACAATATCTCCCCCTTGGGAACATTCGTCCTTGAATGAGATTCAACTAATATAGAAAAGACATGAAACAAGGATTTAGAAACCCAACATGGGCATGAGGACACTTTGAAAATGCATAGAACATACAAACTTCATACTTAAAATAAAATATTGTCCTTGAGAGAAATCACTTTCATGAATCATGTATGCATATGAATGTCATATGAAACTGAAATGTAGAAGTTTAATAGATTTGATCATGAGAAACTTAGTACCTTTAGGCTTGTGTGAAAGGAAAGAGATAAGGATATCGCTTCATCATGTCCGATTCTGCTTCCCACGTAGCACTCCCTACTTGTTGATTTCTCCATAATACTTTGACAGATGCAACGTCTTTATTTCTCAGCCTCTTTACTTGGCGGTCTAAAATATCAATCGAGACCTCCTCATAAATTAAATTCTCTTCAATACTCATGTTCTCTATTGGAATAATAGAATTTGGATCACCCACAAACTTTCTCAACATCGAGACATGAAATACCGTATGAACCATACCCAACTTAAGTGGCAAGACTAACTCATATGCTACCTTGACAATGCACTTCAATATCCTATACGGTCCTATATATCTAGGGCTCAATTTCCCTTTCTTACCAAATCGCATTACCCCTTTTATAGCTGAAATTTTCAAATACACCATGTCATCCACGTCAAATTCAATCTCTCTCCTCCTAGTGTCCGAATAGGACTTTTGACGACTTTGAGCCATTTTCAATCCTTATCTTATGAGCCTTACTTTCTCCATTGCATCAATTACCAAATCTGGACCAATCAACGCCATCTCACCAACTTCAAACCACCCCACCAGGGACCTATATCTTCTCTTGTATAAGGCTTCAAAGGGAGCCATTTGGATCCTAGAGTGATAACTATCATTACAAGTAAACTCAATCAATGGCAAATGTTTATCTCAATCAATGGCAAATGCTTATCTCTAGATTACTACTCCTTACTACCTATATTCCAAAAATCTCAAGAATGAATAAAGAAACACACAATATATCATACATTCACCCATATGCCATCAACACTAAATTCAATCCTAGTTCTATAATCATTTTAATACACTTATTTGAAACACTTAACAAGAAGTCATCAATAGACTACAACAATCATTTACATAGCTAAAACCACATATTCAAGACTACCATTCTAACCTCTTTATGGCTCCCTTGAAGTCAACATCACTTAATGATTTTTTTGTCTACCCTAGCATCTCTATATCCTCACTGACATTCATTCCTACCAAAGGTCTCACCAATATATTCTTACCTATCTATTGTACACAACAAGGTCTCATCTAGCTCTTCCTCCATATCTATCATCCTAAATGGACCGAGCATACTACAATTATCACAATACAGAACACCCACTCTTCCCCTAATCTTCCCTAACTCATCCATCGAGAGCTATGAACCTTACTCAATATCATTTCTCTTAGTCTGTCAATATTGGGACACACACCCAATCTTGGTAATGGAATACTCCTCTCCCCCTTGTGAGAGAACCTCTATCTTCTGATCAACCATCAATTTCCCAATCACTTCCCATCATAATTCCTAACCATCTTAAACAAGAAAACCACCCTCATTAGCATCAATCAAACCTACATCTAAATACTGATTCACATAAGGGTATTTATCATAAAGGGATTTAGAAAGATTTTGGGACATACATCAAATCTTATAGAAAGTTAAGGAGTAGTAAAAGATAATTTAGCACCCGGATCAATTAAAATATAAACATCAAGGTCAAACACCTACAACTTACCCGTAACCACATCGGGAGACTCCTCAACCTCTTGCCTAGCTTGAAGTTCATAGAACCTATTATGGCGTGGGCCGCCACCTTGTTGAGCTTGTCCACCTTGAGTAGCTTGCCTTTGAGGAAGTCTTTCTCTCCCCTTGTTAGGGTATTTAAAGACCTTGTGCCCCATTTTACCACATCTAAAACAAGAACCCATTACCATCAAACACCTACCCCCATGATTCCCTTTACACTTAGTACAGGTATGGCGAGTAGTACTACTAGCATTCACATCTCCACCTTGGCCCTTAGGGTATGTAACCCTATATTTATCAAACCTTTGGCCTTAAGCTTGAGGGGAACCTTGACATTAAAATCTTTGTCCTTGTTGAAAATGGCCATTATCCTCACCGGTCTTAGCATTAGAAGATTTGTCTTCAAACCGAGCCCTCTTGGAATCCCTCATCCTTCTCTCTTCCATCTTTTCTCCTTCTAGTTGTTTAGCATAGGTCATGAGCCGAGATATGTCCATTTGTTTCACAATCATAGCAGTTCGGCATTCTCTAGCAACTAAGTTGGACACCCGTAAAATAAACTTACTCATTCGGGCAGGAGGGTCGGACACCAAAGTCGGAACATACTTGGACAACTTCATGAATTTGAGGGCATACTCCCTCACATTCATACTCCCTTGATTCAAGTTGATAAATTCCATCACATTCACCTCCCTCAACTTTAAGGGAAAGAAACAATCAAGCAATGAAACTTTGAAATCCTCCCAACCTATAGGGCCTTTTTCAACCCTTACAGTCTTCCATTGGTCAAACCACACTCGAGCAACACCCCTAAGTTGGTAAGCCGCCATATCCTCCTTATCCTCAATAGACAACCCCATAATATCCATGATTTTATATACCTCATAAACAAAGTCTAGGGGATCCTCATCGCCTTTCAAACCATGGAACTCGGGAGGGTTCATCCTTGTGAAGTCTCTAACTCTTGAAGCCAATGTGATCACATTTGGAGGAGCCATTACTCCTTGGTTGGCCACTATATGAGCTAGCATAGTGATAGCAGTCTAAAACTCCTCATTAGTTACTTTATTGGGAAGAGGACCATTAGCTTGAGGGATTTGTCTTCTCAAAGGCATGTTCTGAAAAACCGCAAGGAATAATTGTAAGAATGGAAGGTCTTAGAGTACCACTTTATTGCATGACATGGATAATGAAAGAACTGAGAATTTCTAAAATTCATCATAGCCTCCTACTTATAAGAGTGGCGCGCTTCACACCCATGAATAAGACTCTACTTGATGCGGCATGTTGGACACCCTAGAACACTTGGAAAACCTTATACTTTGATACCAAGTTTGTCACGATCCGACCTAGGGCCTAGTCGTAATACTGTGATCGAAACCCCAAAGGGCTCTAACCAAGCCTCTTGTATATATCATAAGCATACATAAGGTGAAATATAAAAGAGGAAACATCATAAGAGAGTTTAAATCATGAATATAAATCTTAAAATGTCTTATGACAACATAGACTCAAACATATGTCCAATGAGATACCTCTAAACATGAGTATGGGAGGGGTCTAAGATATGTCCTTAGCTCACCCTCAATATACAACGCAAACAAAAGTCTTTCGAAAAGGAAACAGTAACCAACTTGATACTAGTCCCTGGTCAATGAGGACTCTCCACAACACCTTTGGATAGGAATGCCTTCTAGTTACATGGATGATTAGGATCTTCAACCTAAACCCCTACATTATGAGACAATGTAGGCAAAAAGTATACATTAGTACATTGGAATGTACTAAGTATGAAGGCGTGACATGCAACTTAAATCATGGAATGCAAAGGTCAAGTAAAACACATGATAAGACTTTATATAAGGACCCCTTGCTTCGAGCCCCCACCTCAAGTCCACATTCGGTACTAAGTTAAATCCCACGAAATATTTACATAACATAAGATAACAATTTCATATATCATAGTCATGATCATAGGTTTAAAATCATAGAGTAGCACATTTTTATAATATACTTGTAATGTGAGAATTTTCCCTTTTATCATTACAATCATATTTGCATAATTCATATTGTTAGGCCTTAGGTTGCCTTACTTCATAACTTGCATGAAAAACCATAATTTGACACATACTTATAATTCATTATTATAATGGAAATACATAGTCATAATTCATACTTTAAAAATTCATAACCATAGCTTGTACTTGAAATTAGGGTATGACATGAATGCATGATCAATTTACATAAAAATTATAAAATTAACTTGAATATATGCATGATTATAAACTTTATATCAACCCATACATAATTCATATAGATAATATCCTTTAGAAGTATAAATCAAAATACTCATAATTTACATCATGAACCCTAGAAATTAAAATAGGAGATAAATCAAAATACTCATAATTTACATCATGAACCCTAGAAATTAAAATAGGAGAATTTATGGAAAAATTCTTCAATTTAATTCAATAACCATCAATTTATATCAAAATAGATCATGATCATACTTTAAATCAAAATTCATGCATTGGAAATAGAGATCACAAAACTCATAAAATATCATATTTTAATTTGATAGAAAACCTTGAGAAATTGATTGGGCTTCATGGATGAAAAGATCCATCAAACAATACTCACATACCTTGAGTGAGAACACCAATTAATTTGGAATAGCTTGAGAATTTTGATGGAGATATTGAGTGAATTTGCTTGAAGTCTTCAATGGAAACCTTTGAGAGCCTTTTTGTAGAAAGAGAAATATTTGATAGATGAATTATAGAAGAATAAATAGAATTAGAGGTTTAGGTTAATTTATAGAGTTTGATTGGGTCCTAAAAACGTCTAGGTTCATTAACTAATAATTTGGAAAAAGTCTAAAACACCCCTTAAAAAAAGTCAATTTGGCCAGAACTGCTTCCCAGGTCCATGATGCGGACCTATCACGACCAAATCGGCTGGAAACCTGTCCCCAGGTCCGCGACTCAGTCCTATCGCGGACCACACTATTTTGTGGATTCTTCAAAAATCTTTCTTCCGATTTACGGGTCCTAAAAATCTACCGAGACCATTTTCCTGCAGGTTTTGACTCCTTGATCAATATTACGAATTCAGATTTTCTAAAAAGATTAAGGATAATGTGTTACATGAGCAGCCTATTTCCAAGGCATTCTTAAGGTATTTTGTGGCCTTTTTTTTAGGGATGTTACATCTTGATAGGGAACTATTCTTAGCCATCCATCTGCATATACCTGTGTGCTAACATGAATATATGTGTCAAATTTTCCTAACAAGATCCTAAATTCATTAGAAAATAGAGGACTTTACCGCAATATAATCAATCTTAAAGAAACAAGCACAGTGAGGGTATATAACATATGGACTAATAAGTCAGAGTATATTACACATACGAAAAGTACACAATGGATTACTACTCAATATACAAGGGTGTCACAACCCAAACTAAGGTCAAGCCGCGTCATGGCTATAGGGATGTGAGAGAGCCCAACCAAGTCATCTTAGCATACATTGCATTCGTAAGGCTAAGAAACACGACATAATAAGCGGAAGTAATCAAATTAAAAGGGATGGGACTAAGGTACATAATCAATCAACTAATATTCGAAGGGACTATATCATAACATCATTTAAACATGCATCTAGTTTAATCCTTGATTGGAACTTAGGACAAGATCCTAGATCACCCGAATAATAAGAAGAAGTCAAATAATAGAAACAAGAAATAAAATAATTTTCCTCGATAAGATGATGACTCACAAACTTTTGATATCTAATCAACTCTATCCACGAATAGGATGATCGTGAGCATCATCTGCCCCTACATTATTAGATAATGTAGGAAAAATATGTGTTAGTATATTTGAATGTACTAAGTATGTGAGGTATACAAATATTAAAGGAATGTAAACAACATATTATAAGATGCATGACCAATCATAATGAACATAAGTAAGGCTTAAAACACATGAAAATATAAGGAACTAAGGATCAATGTATATCATAAACTTCATCATGAACTTATAACTTTACATTTAAATTGTGTGGGATAAGTCCTTTAACCAAAATTTAAGACCATGCAAGCTATTTTATGGAATCCAATGGAACCTTCATCAAGAAGGAGAAGGCTACCTTTCCAGGGCATACTCCATCATGGTACTCAACTCATCTCAACTAAACTGTGCTATATGTAGATCCACTATCTAGGCCATTATAATGAACCATGGGTAATTTTTGAATTAAATCATTCATCATGTTATTAAGAGAATTCCTGTAGTGACCCCTGGTCGTTCGTTTGGGTTTTAGGCCTGTTTCCCTACTTTGAAGCTTTTATAATCTGAAAAGTTTCTTTTGGTCATAATTTCAAGAAAATGACCTCAGAATGGAATTTTAATGGTTCCATTAGCTCTGGAATGGCCAAATTAGTCTAGTAGTATTATCAGTACGAGTACCTAGGCAATAGGCACGAGTTTAGGACCATTTGATGCTTTTGCCTTAAAATTTGGCTTATAGTTGACTTTTGTCAACATTCTTGGAAAACACACAAGGATAAAAATTCGAATAGTGCGGTTAGCTCCAGAATATTGATTTTTTGTCTAGGACAACCCTTTATTTGCTTCTTGAGGCTTTCGGTCAAATCTCGAGGCCCGTTGTGGAAATTAGCTCAAAATAAAACTTGGGTGTGGGATCCACTTTTTATTTAAATAACCTCATATGGGAATTTTGAATGTTCCATTGAGTTCAAAATGTTGAATTTGGTTAGTTAGCATATATCGTTTATGCGCATGGGGTTTCGAAAAAAATCTGAGCATCCCGTCGAAGGATTTGTTATGCTAAGCTTATTTTTGCACCAACTGGGTCTAGTGTCGTTGCCAAAGTGACCCATGGTCTCTAAAGCTAGTGCCTCAAAAGCAGCTAGGAGATTGGAAAAGTGAACAACCCTCTTGTACGGGTGTCGGTTAAGAGATGGCCCTATCGCTAAAGGGATGCCCACCTTTTAGTGGGAGTCTCTTAAGCGATCACCGGGGGGTCGCTAAAGCAACATCAGAGGGTCATTCTAAAGACCAAATTTCCAAATTTCTCTCCAATTTCAAACTTTGTTTTCTCCTTCAATTCTTGGGTGATTTGGGTGATTCAAAATGCTAAATTGTTTATATATTTTAGGGGAACCCAGTGGTGTGTTTAGAATTAGGAGTTGAGGCTTCCTTTAAGGAAAAATTTATTTTTCCCTTGCGTTTCTAAGTTCATAATCTTTGTAGTTGATCATTTATGCATGTTAGGTTTGGGTCCATTTTGGTGTGTAAATTGTGTTCCCTTGTTGAACATAAGGTGGGGGTAGTAGTTGGATCCTATTCTTAAAGTCGATTCCGTGAGTTACAAAGAGGATCCCACAAATATTGATTTTTGACTTTGAAATTGGTTCATTTTCGAATTTAATAATTTTAGTGTCATAACGACCATATTAATATTGTGATTCTATTGTGGAAGCATTTGGAGGCTAGTCGAAAGGGAAAAGATTTAATTTCATGAGTTAGAGCACACGCGGTTGGCCTACAGGTAGGCTACAATTGTTCCCTCATGAGACTGAGCATGTTTAGGAAATTGTATATTGAATTTTATGAGTTGGAGGGGTTCGGGTGTCGAGCATGCTAAATTCCTAGAATCCATGTCTGAGGCTATATTTTGGGAAATTATTTGACCATTTGAGCATAATTCTTGCTATTATCAATCATCCACGCCTAGTGTTGTACGCTTTACCTATGGACTTAGTCTAGGCTTAGACTTGTGATGGCCTTAGACTTGCACTATTTTGGTGTCGTTGGTCCTTAAAACTTCTTCAATGTTGTTTCGGATGATTAGCTCCTTGAATACTAATATAGCAGACTTGAGTCTAATAGTCTGAGCTTTAGCTAGGTAGTAACATAGCTTGTGACCTTACCTCCATAATGACTTAGTCTCCTAATGTTCCTTCATCACTTGGTTCTGAATTCTGGAAGTCTCCTTGTGTAACACCCCAAGTTTCTTTTTATGGTTTTTCTAAAGGATTGCCAGGTGATCCATGTTATTTATGAAGTTCTACATGAGTTATGATGGTTGAAAATAGGTCTAGAGGGATTTAGAGGCCAAGTAATGAGTCATAGTAATCAACCTACTTGCGTAAGCTATTGATTAGGATGTCTTACATAACAAAGCTATTTGAGTACACATTGAGCTTAAGTAGTAAGGATTACATAGGTTCTTAAAGTGAGACGAGATTACAAACCCACGGAAGAGGAAAAAGGAGGCGTAGCACCTACTTGAAACAAGTAGGTTATGCACCTAATTGGACTAAGTAGGTGACATACCTACTTGGGGTGGACCCCCATGCTTCCATGTGGTATCTTTTGATTGGGTGTATGAATGAGGTGGCGTCCTAGGGGATGGACATGTATCACCCCTAGGGGCTGCCATGTGTCACACTTTAAGGGAGCATATATATACATGTTAAGATGACTAAGAGGTCATTTTGTTCAGCAAATTATACTTAGACTTTGAGAGAATTTAGAGAACAAGAGAGAGTAACGGCAGCAACAAGAATAAGGTAGTTCCTCCAATTTCATTCCGTAAATTAAATATTTAGGGTATCCTTCAGTTAAGTTATGGTGTTTAACAACATAAAATTTATAGTTGGGGCGGTGAGGAGGTTCTTGTTCTTGTTACCAAACCCATTTTTTGAATAGCACTGTTGTTAGTAATACTAGTATAACTCCGTGTGTAAAGCTTCATTTCGAATGATTAAAGATATTTTGGAAAGATATTTCATAGGTATATAACTTTTATTTAGGTTATAAAACCCATCTTTGATTTATCGGCTCGAAAAAAAGAGATGAAGTATAGGGGAGGTGTTGCTCAAATTTTGTTTCAAAAATCCTACACGGACTGCTGTTGGTATTTTGAGCATATCTTCTTGTACAGAATTGTTGTAAGGGTAATTCAAAATTTTATGTGACCCTAAGATACATGTATATAACTTTCATTGAGGCCACAAAGACTATTTCCCCCATTTACCCCTTCAAAACTGAGCAACAATACAAGACAGTAGGCTGTCCAGAATTCCAGTTTGAATAGTTTGGGCTGATTTTTATTGATTTCATGTTTAGTTTCGATATGATGAGACTCTTAAAATTAATTAGATATTTAATTTTGTATTTAAGGTGTATGTTTGATTATACAAGCTAAGAGGAACTATTTAACAAAGTGGGTTTTTATTGGTTTATGGTGGAGAGGAATTGAGCTCCTCGAGTTGTGGTAGAACCTATTGTTATGTGCTAAAACATCAAGGTTCATGTATAAACTTGAACTTGGAAGATTTTACTTTCCAAAATTTGACGTATGTTGATGGGTTGTTTCATTATTCCTTGTCTTGTATTATGGTATGATTAGTATCTCAAGTATTGCAGAACTTTTGCTAAATTGCCCACTTGTACGAATTGCTTGATTATTTTGCATTCTTGTTGGGACTTTGTCCTTCTTGTTATGGTGAATTATCATCGATATTGGGATTCATCTTGATTTGTATCTTGCCTATCTTGACTTTGGATTTATACTTCCTCTTGACGATGGGGTTTCGTCCATTCTCGAGTACAAATGGAAAGCCACTTTCAACATGGTTCTTAATACTCTTGATATTGGATGACGACCCTTCTTGATTTTGGGGCTTCGGTCCATTATGATATTGATTGTGCTTAGTATGAAGGAATGACTTACCTATTGGGCGAAATTGATTATTTGACAACTCTTTCGAATTAAATTATAAGTTTCTTTATACTTGAGACTTCGAGTATTGATATTGATATTTTGAAACTCGTCAAAGTTTGTATTCGATACTTTGATATGCTTGTTAACTTGGTCTTTATATTACCTTATTGAGTCACCTTCGGCGAATAAGGGAATTGAAGAATTTAATGACTCCAATCCCAAAGTTTTTACACCACTAAGCTTTATGCCTAGTGATAGTTGTTTTCTATCGTAGGTAATGTGCGGGATGAGGTATGAAGATGGCCATTTGGAGTAGACTTTTTGGATCCCTTGTGAAGATCACATTTGCATATGCATCTAGTTTTTGTAAATATTTTGGGGGACTTATACATGATACATGTGTCACTTATGTATGAAATTTTGAAGTCTTGTGAAAACAAAACTATATGCTTGTAACTTGAATAGGGTAAGTAGTTTTGCTATTTTGGAGTGTGCTTTTAACTAAAGTCATGCCTGTATTGCATTTATATGTTGGTTTGTTATTCATTACAAAGGAAGATAATAGTTTTGTAATAACTACTGGTTCGAGTTTTGTGTATTTTATGGAACTACAATGGTGTTGACTATTTGTGATTTAAAAAAAAAACCTGCTTTTTATTTCGTAAGTGGAATCCTCCCAAAAGGGGTGCTACACCTTCATGATTCTAGTTGTAAATGGTTTTGGCTGGAGTGAATTATTAATGGCACTTGCTATTGGGGGTACTCCCAGTGACTCTTGGTTGGTCAGTGTTTCTAATTTTATTCGATCTCTTAGCTACAGTTAGCTGATTAAAGTCTGTGGTCTATCTTACCATATTTGACCCCTTCGCTACAGTTACCTTGTAGCAGTCCGCGGTCTAGCTTACTTGTGTTCAGGATCCTTAGCTAAAGTTACCTGGTTGAAGTCCGTGTCTATCTTACCCAGGTTCGACCCCTTGGTAATAGTTATCCAGTTGAAGTCCTTGGTCTAGCTTAGTCGTATCGACTTATTAGATGCAGTTACCTAGTTGAAGTCTATGGTCTAGCTTACACGTAGTTCAATTCCTGATTCCCTAATAAATCTTCATTTCTAGTCTTCATCTACTCTCAGCTTTGAGTTAAGGCATTAGAGTTTTGGAATGGTTCGGTTCAAATCCAGGAAATGGTGATATTATTGGAATTCTTTAGGCTCCATTCATTTTATTTTAGTTATTCTTGCACCTGTCGGGTTTATGGGAGTCTGTGCAGATGGTTACCTTATACTTGTGCACGAACGTACCCATCTGTTTTATGAGAGCCCGTCAGATTTAGTTAGATTCTTTCTCTTTGTTTTTTAAGTACGCACTTGTACATACCTATATTTACTTCTTGCCCTATCTTCGATTGTTATCATTTACTCACACTTCAGTTTACTTTTGCTTATCTTGCTCAGTCGGACTATGATGCCTACTGGGTACCTATTATTTTTGTACTTATACTACACTCTGCATATGTTTTCATGATTCAAGTCTAAGTACTTGCTATAGGTGTTGACTCGAGCTAGCTACAGTCGTGATCGAAGGAAAATGTGAGCTCATTGCATCCTAGATTTACCTATCTTCGTCTATATATATATATATATTGCCTCTTTTTTGTTTTTTGAGATAGCTTTGATTATGTGTTCCACTTTTGGGACTTGTATTCTTTTTACTAGTAGCTCTGTACATGTGACTTCCAGGTTCTGGGATGGATCTTTTTTTTGTATATATTTAATTACTTCCACCTATTCATGTATGCTCCTATTATTTCTTCACTATTTTAGATTGAATTATTGGTCTTTACCCTAACATCCCATTACCGTAGCTTCGAGATATGGGTTAGCTTGCCTACTAGTGGGTTATAGTAGGTGTCATCATGACCTGAGAAATCGAGTCGTGATAGCTATGAAGGCAGCGTACGTGGGCAACATAGTTTGAGACTTTAGGTTGCTACTAGGATTTCCTTGAATAAATAACTATGTTACCAAACCAAACCAGACCTAGAAGCCCTTTTAGTGCTTAGTCAGTATTGTAAGGCCCTGTAAGTCAGAAAGTTGGAACCAAGGAGATGTTTCTCAAAAAATCTTGAACTGACCCATGTGAACAAGTCACTCTACGACTCTTATAGCTTTCTACGACTCATAAAGTTGAGTCATAGAGTAACCCCTTTGAACAAATGGGATGTTTCCTCAGGAGAGGTTCTATGACTCAACATAATGAGTCATCGTACTATTAACGGGTCGCAGAAACCCCTCATAACCCAGGTTCAGAGGCCTTGATTCAAAGATTTCTCAGGGCCAAGTCTATGACTTGCCAGGATGGGTCGTAGAAATAATGAAAGGCCGTAAGAACCACCTATCACAAAACTTCAGAGACTTGATTTTATGCTCTTTTCTCATACCTGCAGGATGAGTTGGTAAGATGAGTCATCATCCCTTCGATGACCCATAGGAATGGTTTCATAGGCTTAATATCTGAAGTTTAATGAAGGGCAATTGTGTATTTTCTAAAGTTCTATTCAATGAACCCAAACACTTTTATGGCCAAGTTCAGAGTCTATAAATATTCAAATTCTTCAAATTCCCCTCCTATTCAATTCACTCTTCCAAAATGTTCTAAGGCAAGAATAAAGTGTCTAAAGGTTTCTCTCCATATTCAAGCCAGGACTTACAGATTACTTCAAGGTTCTTCTTCAATCTTTAGTAAATTCAAGCAAGGTATGTTGGAATTAATTCATGGGCTCTTTTCACCCCTGAAGTCCCAAAGATTCCACGAGTTTTCATTCAATTTACAATTGATTATGAATCCTATTTTTGATGAATTAATTTGGGCTGATTTGATTTCATTTTTAGATGGTATCAATGATCATTATATGCATGTTCTCATATGAATGTATGGTTTCAAGTTAAATTATAGATACCCTTGCCTAAAGTTGTTTTTCAAGCTAAGTTCATGAGTTGAATGAAATGGGTTAACCCATCGGTGGCCCCCTAAAATTGGTACAAACTTTCACTTAGACATCTCAACTGGGCTTTGTTCATTTTAGACACCTCAAGTAAGGCTCCAATGTGTCATTTTGACACTTTTTTGATAATCACCAAAATATATTAAGTGTGTATAATGCACTCGCCTGACGTATCAAAATCAATAAATTAAATAAAGACACGTGGCATTTTATTTTTTTCCCCAAAATTTAAACCCATAATCAGATAAAAATCAAGCTACGATTCAGTAAAAATCACTTCTCATAACAGCAAAAACGAACATTTAAGTAAAAAAACATGAACAAACCCATTTTAGACCCACCACGACCTCCACGACCACTGTCGAATCCACCATGGCCACCGCCAAATCCATCAACAAGTGCAGCTATAGCCACTATCTGCTATTCCTTGAGTACAATACCAAGTAGTTCACTCATACCCATTGAAGCAAGTAAGTAAATAATCTCCTTATCAACTTCAATCCTCTCAGTGTTAATAACAGATTGATCAGGAACAAAATCCATACGGAGTTCACTTTCTTCCTCTTGTAGCTTAAGAGAAATGCCTCTATTCAAAAGTCAAAATTACCCCAAAATAAAAGAAAAAGATATTTGATAAATAATATTTGATATTTCCATCAGTTTTAGTTTTCATCAGTTTTAGTTTCCATCAGTTTTCTATCAGAAAAATTTGTGGAGAATGGATTTGGGTTGTTTTGATATGGGTTGTATTGAAATCTACAACAGCTAATTCCAGAGTCGGAAAGGTATCCCATTACCCATTCTTTTTTTATATCTGAGAAAGTAATTCTCAATTTTGCTTATGTTTCTTAGTTTGATCTTTTATGATTTTGGGGTTTTCCAACATTCTTCTTCTTAATTAGGGGTTTTCAATTCAAACAGCCGTTTGCTGCATTCAATTGAGTCTTCAAATTATTTATTAGGACTACTGCTTTATCTGAAGAAGAAAACAAATCAAATATAACATCCTCTAAAAACGTTGTCTACGATGTTTCAATTCTCGTCTAAAAATGATACAACCTCTATATTTTAGGCATAACTTTTAATAGGTTTATCCAAATTCGGTGATTCAAATTTATGATTAACCACAAGATCATTACCTACAACTTTTGTGAAGACCATATTTTATGTTTCGAAGGTTAAGTAGGTCAAATAAATTAATTGTTGTAAGACAGAATGTTGTGATAGAAAGGAGTGTTTATAGAATAAAAATCATATCTCACTGTAGGTTTATCCAAATTGGTTGATTCTTGAACGATATGAAACTAGACTTCTACATCTACAATTCTTATGAATACACCAAATCCTAATAAAGAATTTATCTTATTCAAACGCAGCTCCGAAAAAGAATATTCTGTTAAAAAGAACTCATCTCACCTAACATGAAAAGATTTAGATACATTTGACATCACTCATTACATAAATTGTCCTCCATTTAACATCATCCATGACATCAATATATTCTATTAAAGTTTTAGATTTTTCTTTATAATTATTTTATTTATTGTTAGTTCCCTCTTTCCCACCTATAAATACCCACCTTATTTCCTCATTTTATTCATCAAGCTTTCTCAAAGCAAATCTTCTCTCTATACACTTCTTTACACATTCTCAAATATAGTTTTAGTTCTTAGTAGTGAAAAAATACTATTCTGGTAAATCATATACTCCGGGTAGTACACAAAATGTTCCGGCGAGGAGAGAAGCTAGGACTCAAGAGTGTTCATTAAGTCTTTCGGTACCGACTAACGCTTCAGATTCCGGGTATGTAAGGCTTTAATGAGAGTATTCCTTCCATTCTTATGTCTAAATTATTTTGATTATATGATAAATTATATTTATTTTCTTTAAGCTCTACTCTAAGTTATGTGGGTATTTATCCATGGGTTCTTCCACCCATGTAGTCCAAAAAATCTTTCAATTAAGTCTCTTGATTTCAAGTAATATTTTCTTATGGTAATTCTTATTTTTACTTAATAGTATGAATCATGGTTAAACTAATGATTATTTCTCTATTTTGATGCAACATAATTTCATATGTATGAATTGATAATTTACAAGTAAACCCTCTAATTATCTATTTAAAGGTTCTTGAAATTCATGGTGGGTTGTTTAAAGCATGATTTTTAATTAATGAATTTCAAAGTATTTATGTATATTTATTTACATACATATTTGCAAGTTGAAGTGATTTGAACCCACCTAGTTTTACTATATTTTTAATAAAGTTTGACTTGAAAGCTTTGACTCCAAATAAATGTTTATGAAAGCAATATCTATGATCAAAAAGGGAGTCTTATGAAATAAAAGAATGATGAAATGATATGAATGATGGATTCTTTATGCAATAAGGACAATTCTTGCATATTTGAATTATCAAATGTTTTAATGAGCTATTCTACCGAATATGATGTTTGAATTCTCAAGTTATATGCTATGAATATTTTGAAGTATTAAACTATTCCTTGGGATTGACTTAGCACCGAATAAGGCATTGAGGTGGGATTCGGTAAGGGAATCCTAGTAGCAACCCCTTGTCTCATTAACTATGTGCCAACATAGGAGTCCTTGTAGGCTTAGGCTAATGGATCCATAAATTGCCCTTAAAGTTAAAGTTAAAGAAATGAATGAAGTTGACAGAGTTCTACCTGGCAAGTAGTCTCCCCGGCCAACGTAGGGGGTTATGTTGGATTCCATGTAATAGCTCGCATGGTCTTAAATATCGGTTATGGTTATTTTCCCACAAAATGAATGTTTTAAAGTATATCTATATGATTTATTATGCATATATTAAATTATGTTCCATATTACATAAATGTTTTAATGTTTTCTCAATGTTCATGCATCCTAACATACTTAGTACATTCAAAGTACTAACACATACTCTTTAGCCTACATGATATCACCATGTAGGGATTGGTGCTCCTCCTCGTTCTCCTCCACGTGGCTAGTTTAGACTTCGTTTGAAGACTACTTTTGGTGAGTTTCCATGTTCCGGGAAAAATACTCCTTTATATTTCTAGCTTATGATATGTTGAGATATTTTACTATGGTATTTTTTCTATCATGATTAAGGGTGAGCTAGGGACTTGTGTTAGCCCCCGTTAAATCTAATATTTAGAGGTATTGTTGGACATATGTAAGTTGAAGATTTATTATTATGATTTCCGCTTGTTTTATTTATCATCATTACCTATGAAAGGCTAAAAGAATGCTAAGAGGCTTGTTTGAGGTACTTTTGGGTTCCTCATTCGCCATGTCACGTCTAGGCCCTAGGCTTGAGTCATGACAAACTTGTTATCAGAGCCCGAGGTTTTGAATGATCCTTGGAAGTCCCACATACCGCGTCGAATAGGGTCTTGTTCATGGTTGTGAAGTGCGCCACAATTATGAATAGGAGACTATGAGGCGTTTAGGAAAAAAAATTTACTTCTTTCAAATTCATGTCGTGCCTTAGAGTTTTCTAAGCTTTCCTTTAAATAACGACCCATTTCATGTTCTCTAGATAATGACTCGTGGAAGAGCACCTTTAAGAGCAAGGGTTGACGATGAGGACCAAACTCCTTTGGTTCCTAATGCCCAACATCATGAGGATGGGGTAACCCATGCTGAGTTTCGCAGTGTTATTACTTTATTAGCTCAAGTCATAGCCAACCAAGGGAATCTAGGTGTTCCTCCTCCCTAAATGCAAAATCCATCCTCTAGGATTCGAGATTTCTAAAGGATGAATCCGTCCGAGTTCGATGGTTCTAAACTAGATGAGGACCCTATGGAGTTCGTTAATGAGGTGTATCGGATTGTGGCTATCATGGGTGTGCCACTAATTGAGAAGGTCGAGCTAGTAGCCTATCAACTCAAAGTTGTGGCTCGAGTGTGGTATCAAAAATAGGTTGTTGAGAGAGATGCAGAAATAGGGTCGATAGGATGGGAAGAGTTCAAAGGTGCCTTCCTAGACCACTTCTTCCCATTGGAGCTAAGGGAGGCCAAAACCCAAGATTTCATCAACCTCCGTCAAGGGAGTATGAGCGTGAGGGAGTATGCTCTCAAATTCACTAAATTGTCCAACAATGCTCCCTTAATGGTCTCCGATCCAAGAGCTAGGATGAGCAAGTTTATTTTCGGTGTGTCAAGCTCGGTGTCCAAGGAGTGCAAAACGGCCATGTTGGTCAAGGAGATGGATATCTCTTGGTTAATGACTTACGCAGAACAAATTGAAGAAGAGAAGCTTAGAGAGAGATCAAGGGGGTTCAAAAAGGCTAGAGTGGATGGTGGAGGGTTTAACCCTCAAAGGTCCGATCATGGTAACAATGACAAAGGCCAAGGTGAGCAACGATTTGTGGGACAAGGTTCCACCAATACTCCTCCTCCAAGGTTCAACAAGGAAAAGAGTGGTAAACCAATAATTCTAAGAGAGAATGTTGCTACTCAAACTTTCCCCGCTTTCAAGAAGTGTGGAAGGACTCACAAAGGGGAATGCTTAGCTGGCTCCAATGCATGTTTTAAGTGTGATAAGCTGGGCCACCATGCTAAGTATTGTAGAGATGGTGGTGGTAGGACTCAAGGACAAATTGCTCATGGTCAACAAGTCCAAAGAGGTGTCCAACGCACCAACCGCTTTTATGCCTTACATGGGAGACAAGAGGTTGAGGATGCACCCAATGTCATTACCGGTATGTTAAAGGTCTTTTATTTTGATGTGTATGCACTATTAGATCCAGGTGCAAATTTATCTTTTGTTACTCCATTCCTTGCTAATAGATTTAATGTTTTACTTGAAATGTTATAGAGCCTTATTTGGTGTCTACCCCTGTTGGTGAGTCAGTTATTGCTAGAAAGGTCTATAGGGGTTGCCTTGTGTATATTTTGCATAAAGTTATTCCTTGTGATCTCATTGAGCTTGACATGATAGATTTCGATGTCATTCTTGGGATGGATTGGTTACATGCATCTAATATTTCCATAGATTGTAGGAATCATCGAGTCAAGTTCCAATTTCCAAATGAGCCTATTATTGAATGGCAGGGTTGTGATTCGGTGGTGAAGGGTCAGTTTATTTTTTATCTTAAGGCCCGCAAAATGATTTCTAAGGGATGTATTTACCATATTGTGTGGGTTAGGGATGTCAACTCCAAAAGTCCTTCTCTTCAGTCAGTTCCTATAGTCAATGAATTCACCGATGTCTTTTCTGAAGACCTTCCTAGTATCCCTCCAGAAAGGGAGGTTGATTTTGGTATCAATTTCCTCCCTGATACCCAACCTATCTCTATTCCTCCTTACCATATGGCCCCGACAGAATTAAAAGAGTTGAAGGAACAGTTAAAGGACTTGTTAGAGAAGGGGTTCATAAGACCAAGTATTTCGCTATGGGGTGCTCCTGTGTTATTTGTGAGAAAGAAGGATGGATCGCTTCGAATGTGCATAGACTACCGTCAATTAAATAAGATGACCATTAAGAACAAGTACCCACTCCCCAGAATAGATGACTTGTTTGATCAATTGCAAGGGGCAAGTCACTTCTCCAAGATCGAACTTTGGTCTAGCTATCACCAACTATGGGTGAGGGAGTGTGACATTCCCAAAACGGCCTTCCGAACAAGGTATGGTCACTATGAGTTTGTGGTGATGAGTTTTGGGTTAACAAATGCACCGGCGGTGTTTATGGACTTGATGAATAGGGTGTTCAAACCTTACCTTGATACCTTTGTGGTGGTCTTTATTGATGATATTTGAATTTACTCTCAGGGTGAGAAAAAACATAAAAATCACTTGAGAGTTGTGCTTCAAACATTGAGGGATAGGCAATTATTTGCAAAATTTAGTAAGTGTTAATTTTGGTTAAAGGAGGTAGCATTTCTTGGTCATATAGTGTCCGGTGATGGGATCAAGGTTGATCCTAAGAAAATAGAGGCAGTCAAAAATTGGCCTAGACCATTATCTCCTTCAGACATTAGGAGCTTCTTAGGTCTAGCCGGGTACTATAGAAGGTTCGTCAAAGGCTTTTCTTCCATCTCATCTCTTATGACAAAATTGACCCAAAAGAAATCCAAATTCATATGGACAGATGAGTGTGAGAAGAGTTTCCAGACCTTAAAAGATCGACTTACCTCTTCTCCTATTTTGACTCTCCCAGAAGGATTAGAGGGGTTTGTAGTTTATTGTGATGCTTGAAAGATTGGTTCAGGTTGTGTCTTAATGCAAAACGGCAAGGTCATAGCCTATGCTTCTAGGCAATTAAAGGTGCATGAGCGTAACTACCCTACCCATGACCTTGAATTGGCGGCCGTTGTTTTTGCTCTAAAGATTTGGAGGCATTACCTCTATGGGGTGCATGTGGATGTGTATACTGATCATAAGAGTCTTAAATATGTGTTCACCCAAAAGGACCTTAATCTAAGGCAAAGGAGGTGGCTATAACTCTTTAAGGACTATGACATGAGTGTGCACTATCATTTGGGTAAAGCTAATGTGGTTGCTGATGCACTTAGTAGAGTGTCTATAGGGAGTGTGGCCCATGTGGATGAAAGTAAGAGGGAGTTGGTGAAAGATATTCACCGATTTGCTAGATTAGGGGTGAAGTTGTGTGGTACTAATGATGGGGGTATGGTTGTTCAAAATAGGTCTGAATCCTTTTAGGTGGTGGATGTTAAATCCAAGCAAGATCTTGACCCAAAGTTTATCGAGTTAAAGAAGTTGGTAAAGGAAAAGAAGATAGAGGACTTTTCCCAAGGGGGAGATGGGGTACTATACTATCAAGGTCGGATATGTGTTCCATATGTTGATGGCCGAAGGAGTTTGATCATGATGGAGGCTCATAATTCTACATACTCCATTCATCCCAGTTCAACGAAAATGTACCGAGACTTAAAGGAGTTGTATTGGTGGGGTGGCATGAAGAAGGACATAGCAAGGTTTGTGTACGAATGTACGAATTGCCAACAAGTGAAGGCTGGGTGGCCTAGCCCAAGATATTAAAATACCAACTTGGAAGTGGGAAGATGTGAATATGGATTTTGTAGTGGGTTTGCCTCATACCCGGAAGCGTCATGACTCAATTTGGGTAATTGTTGATAGAATGACTAAGTCAGCTCACTTCCTACTGGTTAAAACTTTCTATAGTGCCGAAGACTATGCAAAGTTGTATATTCGGGAGTTGGTGAGGTTGCATGGTGTGCCGTTATCCATTATTTTGGATCGTGGTACCCAATTCACTTTTCACTTCTGGAGATCATTTCAAAAAGGCCTCGGTACTAAGGTAAAGTTGAGCACAGCATTCCATCCTCAAACGGATGGGCAAGCCGAAAGGACGATTCAAACACTAGAGGATATGTTAAGGGCTTGTGTGTTGGAGTTTAAAGGAAATTGGGATGATCATCTACCTCTCATCGAGTTTGCCTATAATAATAGTTACCACTCAAGTATTGAGATGGCGCCATTTGAGGCTTTATATGGGAGACGATGTAGATCACCGGTTGGTTGGTTCGAAGTAGGTGAGATGACCTTGTTGGGCCCAGATTTGGTACTTGATGCTCTGGAGAAGGTGAAGATCATTACAGAAAGGTTGAAGACAGCTCAAAGTCATCAAAAATCCTATTCTGACACTAGAAGATGGGATCTTGAGTTTAATGTGGACGATTGGGTGTATCTGAAGGTTTCACCCATGAAAAGTGTGGTTCGATTTGGTAAGAAAGGGAAATTGAGCCCTAGGTATGTAGGGCCTTATAGAATCGTGAGACGTGTTGGTAAGGTTGCATATGAGTTGGAATTACCATTGGAAATGGCCATGGTTCATCCAGTGTTTCACGTGTCTATGTTGAAAAAAAGTGTGGGTGATCCTAGTTCCATTGTACCTATGGGAGTAGTGAATATTGAAGAAAACTTGACCTATGAAAAAGTTCCTGTGGAAATTTTGGACCGGCAGGTTAAGAGATTGAGGAACAAAGAAGTTGCATCTGTTAAAGTCCTTTGGAGGAATCAACAAATAGAAAGTGTAACATGGGAAGTGTAAGCGGATATGATTAAGAGATACCCTCATCTTTTCCCCTCTACCCAAACCTAAGGTATTAAGTTGTCCTTTCTCAATTACTTATCCTTGTATCTCAACTTTTCTTGTCATATGCTTGAAAAATTATAAAATATATTTTAAACGATGTTTTAAATTACACTATTGCATTAATGATGGGTTTTTGGTTTACACTCTACTCTACTCAAGATAAGTCTTTCCTCATTCGAGGACGAATGTTCCCAAGGGGGAGATAATGTAACATCCCCTAAAAACGTTGTCTACGAGTTTCAATTCTCGCCTAAAAATAATACAGCCTATATATTTTGGGCATAACTTTTAATAGGATTGTCCAAATTGGGTGATTCAAATTTTTGAGTAACCACAAGATCATTACCTACAACTTTTGTGAAGACCATATTTTAAGTTTTGAAGGTTAAGTAGGTCAAATAAATTAATTGTTGTAAGACAGAATGCTGTGACACAAAGGAGTGTTTATAGAAGAAAAATCATATCTCACTGTAGGTTTATCCAAATTGGTTGATTCGTAAACGATATGAAACTAGACTTCTATATCTACAATTCTTATGAAGACACCAAATCCTAATAAGGAATTTATCCTATTCAAACTCATCTCCGAAAAGGAGTATTCTGTCAAAGATAACTCATTTCACCTACCATGGAAAGATCTAGATACATTTGACATCACTCATGACATAAATTGTCCTCCATTTAATATCATCCATGACATCAGTATATTCTATTAAATTTTTAGATTTTTCTTTATAATTATTTTATTTATTGTTAGGTCTCTCTTTCCCACCTATAAATACCCACCTTATTTCCTCATTTTATTCATCAAGCTTTCTCAAAGCAAATCTTCTCTCTATACACTTCTTTACACATTCTCAAATATAGTTTTAGTTCTTAGTAGTGAAAAAATACTATTACGGTTATTCATATACTCCGGGTAGTACACAAAACATTCCGGCGAGGAGAGAAGCTAGAACTCAAGAGTGTTCATTAAGTCTTTCGGTACCGACTAAAGCTTCGGATTCCAGGTATGTAAGGCTTTAATGAGAGTATTCCTTCCACTCTCATGTCTAAATTATTTTGATTATATGATAAATTATATTTATTTTCTTTAAGCTCTACTCTAAGTTATGTGGGTATTTATCCATGGGTTCTTCCACCCATGTAGTCCAAAAACTCTTTCAATTAAGTCTCTTGATTGCAAGTAATATTTTTTTATGGTAATTCTTATTTTTACTTAATAGTATGAATCATGGTTAAACTAATGATTATTTCTCTATTTTGATGCAACATAATTTCATATGTATGAATTGATGATTTACAAGTAAACCCTCTAATTGTCTATTTAAAGGTTCTTGAAATTACTCGCTAAACATAACATTACTCCAAAAATCTCTAACGGTCATCTCCTCCCTCTCTATCTCACACTGTTCATCTCCGGTCAGTTCTGAATGGCTTCACCGCCGCAGGTGAAGCTCCCGTGGCCACTGAATATAGATCATCAAACATCACCAGCTAATGACACTCTGAATCTGCAAAATAATACTGCAATTTCAAGTGAAGCTGGTTTGAATCAACAACAATCGATCGGTCAAAAAAATACTAATGCAATCACTGTCTCTGAAGAGGAGCTAAGAATTGCACACAAGATCATCAATTTTCAGAAACATGGTTTGATTCAAGTATCAAGAACTGTGGTAGATGATTCCTTATCTTTTAGACTACATACAGTCCAAAAATTGGATCAAACCACCGCACCATTTGAGAGCACTGATCAGGCGATAACTGTGAGAAACATCGTAGAGTCGCCGGAGTTGCGCCTTTATATTCGAAGGGGCTCCGGCGACATTCGAGACGGCGTACCCCCTTTGGATTGTTCCCCATCTCATGGCACTCCTACCACCAAAATTTCAACCCAAATGGATGGTGAAATCGTTGGGGACGATAGTACCGGCGAGGTTGCCGGAGCTCAGGCGACATTTTCAGGTGGAAACCAATGCAAAACAGGGCATTTCATTGATACAAATATACCCCACCAGCAACTCACAAACACTAGAGAAGGAATCAAATCCTCTCAAATTAGCTCGAATTTGCCAAATCTACAGGGTCACTGTCAGAGTGCCGGCGCCGGAGCTCCGGCGAACCATTTGTCACAAGATCAAATCCAAAATATTCCTAAGGGAAATGCGCAACTTCCCATCCACAAGAGGTGTCTTGAATCATCAATAACAAATTGGTTCAAGACCAATATCAAAAATATGGTCAATTCAATCAACTAAAGGATGATATGCACACAATTGATAATGCAAAGTCGATGCATCTTCTTTCCAAAAATGATAAACATGCCTCAGGAACTTCACAGCAATGTAACAGTGCTAATGTTACAGACCTTCAAGGTAAGACCAATCCTTCCAACTTGATATACTCTGAGACTGCCAATTTGAAATCCAATGGAGTTCTTTTGCAACCTAATGCAAATGTAATCCTTAGTAATGCTGTAGGTAACTCCTTGCAGGGCATTGATCATACCAAAATCAATTTTAAAAGCAGCCCTGAAATTCCTACCAAAATGCCTAACAATTTTATTCCTCAAACTAGCAACCAGCTACACACTCAACAGCCTACCACCACCCACAATAGCTTCTCTAAGTTGTCTAGTAATTTTGACATCCAGGTTCAAACTAGCCAACCTAAGGTGCCCATCAGCTATGCTAATGTTGGTCCTAGACATGTTGGAACTAAATCAGTCAATACCCAACCTCAACCAAATTCCACTAACCAAAACCCCAGAAAAATATTTTTCCCAGCTTAAAGGACCAGGTCCTTCAGCCTGCCCCTTACACTGTAGTTCAGACCTTTGCTGCCAAACTCAGAAATAATCAAGCAAAGAATGAGGCTCCTATTGAATTAGCCACCCCTGAATACACAACCAAACAGGGCCTGCCTGCTGTGTTTCTTGAAAAAGAAGACTTTATGCACAAACTAGCTCAAAGATGCAAATACACCTTGGTTGGCAAATTTACCCACACCATGCCAAAGATAGAGTTGATAAGAAGGAGCTTTATCATTCAAACTCAGCTCTCAGAAGGTGTAAAAATTGCTCATTTCAATGCTAGACATGTCTACATTGACTTGGAAAATGAGTTGGATTACAATACTGTCTGGACCAAATAGAGAATGACAATAGAGGGCCAACTCATGAGGATTCATACATGGACACCTACTTTTAAACCAGATGAAGAAACCCCAATAGTGCCAATCTGGGTAGCCTTACTAGAACTACCTTGGCATTGTTATAACATAGATTTCACCACTGCCCTGCTAGCCTCTGTAGGGAAGGTACTTTACCTAGACACTGCTTCCATACAAAAAACAAGGGGAAGCATAGCCAAGGTGAGACTTCAAGTGAACCTCACCAATAAAAGACCTCCCCATGTTTGGCTGGGATATGACAAAACTGATAAAACTCTAGGGAGGTGGCAAGCTATTTTATATAAAAATATACCTGATTACTGCATGTACTACAAACATCAGGGTTACTTGATACATGTTTGTAATATTCAAAGAAGGGATGAATAACAAAAAAAAAGAAAAGAAGAAGAAACAACAAAAATGAACAAAAACAAGGAGGGCATGCTAACCAAGGATCATGATGACACAAATATCAATACATCTATAAAAGATGCTCCTGCTCAGCCACAACAAACACTTGACAATGCAAAAGAACTATTGTGGAAAGTTCAGAGGAAGAAACAGTCTAAGGGACAAAACAAGCCCCAACAAACAAATGTGATTAGCTCTATTCAACCACAGCAGAACAGGGGAGTTGATAAACCTCAGCAAAACATCACAGGTCCAGGTAATTCCTCTACTCCTATTTATACTTCCAATAATTATGTTGATCTTGTTACCCAGGATCAAACCAATAACCAAGATGCAGGAGAACCAAGTAACCAAAGGAATTCCACTTTGAAGAATTCAGCAAAAATGCAGGAAAACACCATAATTCAACAACAAGGTACTACTCAAGGGAGCAATATAACAAGGAATGCAGGTATTGACTTATTACTCCCCATACCCCTTACACCCCCACATCATATCTCTGCTGCTGTTGGTTGTGTAGTTGATGGAGGAAGGCTTGGAGGAGTAATGGAGAACCCCACTAATCTGCAGGATGGGGAACCCAAAAGGGGAGGGATCTTATCTCATGTTTTGCATGAGAATATCACAGACCTTAGGAGTGCCCTTACATCCCCTGCTACCCCTGCACACAAGGCTCAAAATGACATACCAAATACTGAATCCATCAGAAGAGATCCCCCTACTGATAATTCTACCATGCAAAACATCTTAGGCTCTATGGCCAAGGATTTGGGATCCATTGCAAGCAGTAGTGGCAAAGACTCTAATGCTAAAAAGAACAAGTTAAGCAAGAAAAGGAGAGAGGCCATCAAAAAGAAAACAAACCTTTCTGAGAAATGCCAAACTCCTTTAACTGACAGTGTTGCAATGCAGCAAAGTGAATAGGGATGTCAACAATTTGTACTTGACGATGATCAGGTGGGTATAGATATCACCCCTTTTCAAACACCAGAGGTAGCTACAGATCACTTCACCTTCAACACCAATATACAGGACCCTATTGATGAGTATGTTGTATGTGATTCAGAAAATGAAGAAGATAATAATTATCAGCCCTTGCATGATCAGGAAGAAGATGATATTATAAGTGAGAATTTAATCAAAACCATCACCCCCTTTTCTGAGAATATATATGAGGAAGACATCCAACAGGTGGCTAGTTCACAGGGTCTATCTCCTAGAGGGATACATAGGACTAGATTTAGCAACAAGGCAAAAATTTCTACAAAAACTGCCCCCACAGGTAGACCAAGTACCAGGTCCCATACTTTAAGAATTTCTCAATGATTAGTACCCTTAGCTGGAATGTAAGGGGTATTAATACCCAAGGAGCCATGGATAGAATAAAACTTCTCAAAAATATCCATCAAATTTCTCTTATAGCTCTAATGGAACCTTTTTCTGATAACTCTCAGTTACAATACATCAGAAACTAGCTCAATATGGACCATGCCATCCACAATCCCAATGATAAGATTTGGATTTTCTGGACAAAAGATGTGTATTGCAAGATTTTGGAGAATGATGAGCAACTAATCACTTGTGAGCTCAATCATGCCTTGATCCCAAATCAATTCATCACTACCTTTGTCTATGCTAAATGTAAAGATCATCTCAGAAGACCTTTATGGGATAGCCTTCTACAGTAGTCTGCTACATCCAATCCATGGTGCACTATAGGAGACTTTAATGTTATTGTATACCCTGAAGAAAAATTAGAGGGTGTCCCCTATAATATGAGAAAGAGTTTTGAGTTCATTAGCATTATTGAGGCTTCAGGTCTTCAAGACCTTGGTTTCTCAGGTCAGAAATACACCTGGTCCAACCTGAGGGGTATCAACTTTAGAATTTGGAAGAGACTTGATAGAGGGATGGTTAATGATAACTGGCTAGAGACCATTCCCCATACCAGCATTACTCATCTTCCTTCTGTGGGTTCTGATCACTGCCCCTTGCTCTTAGAAATGATTGACCAACAACACAACCCCATCAAGTATTTCAAATTCCTGAACTGCTGGCCTGAGCAACCTTCTTTCATGGATACTGTCAAGAATTACTGGAGCAGACCTTCTAATGGAAATCTAATGTGGAGTTTTCATCAGAAAATAAAAAGACTTACTGCTACTCTTAGATGCTGGTCAAGAAATCAATTTGGAGACATCTATGCTAAAGTCAAAGAATATGAGGAGAAGGCTAGACAAGCTGAAGAGAATCTAATCAGTATAAACACCAATGAAAATAGGTCTCAACTGCATGCTATCAATGCTGAGTACATTAGATACATGAAGATGGAGGATTCTATCCTCAGACAAAAGTCTCAACTTCACTGGTTCAAAGAAGGTGATAGGAACTCTAGCTACTTTCATGCTCTCATTAGAGGCAGGAAAAGAAAGCTTTACATCCACAGGATCCAAAATGAAGAAGGCTCTTGGGTGCAAGGTGATAAAGAGATAGCTAATGTTGCTTGTGAATATTTCCAATAATTTTTTACTGGAAAGGAGGAGCACATCCAACAGCAGACACTCCATTGCATCCCTACAATGGTGACTGACAAAGACAATGATGATTTACAAGCCATGCCTACTATGGAAGAAGTGAAAACTGCTATTTTTACTATGAATCCACACTCTGCTTCTGGCCTTGATGGGATGAATGGAACTTTCTTTCAGGTGTGCTGGGACATCATCAAAGAAGACCTCCTTAAAGTGATCACATCCTTCTTTTGTGGACAAACTATGCCTAAATATTTCACCCATACTTGTTTGGTTCTACTCCCAAAAGTAAACCATCCTACAAAAATCTCTGAGTTCAGACCCATAAGCCTTAGCAACTTCACTAACAAAATCATTTCCAAACTCCTCTACCTAAGACTTGCTCCTATTCTCCCCAACCTCATTTCCTTGAACCAATCTGTCTTTGTCAAGAATAGAAACATCTCTGAAAATATAATGCTTGCCTAGGAAATAATCCACCAGATCAATAAACCAAATATTGGAGGCAATGTTGTGATAAAACTTGACATGACCAAGGCTTATGATAGGGTCTCTTGGAATTACACTTGTCTTGTGATGAGAAGAATGGGGTTTAAAGAAACTTTCATTGACATGGTTTGGAGAATCATGGATGATAACTGGTACTCTATTATAGTCAATGGTTCAAGACATGGTTTCTTTCACTCCACAAGGGGTCTCAAACAAGGTGATCCTCTCTCCCCTGCTTTATTTGTCCTAGGTGCTGAAGTGCTGTCCAGACTACTGAATAATCTTCATCAGCATCCCCAATTCCATGGTTTCTTTATGGCAAAAAAGGGACCTCAGATCAATCATCTGAGTTTTGCAGATGATATCATCATCTTTACTTCTGGAAGAAGGCACACCTTAGCTCTCATTATGGAAACATTAACTACCTATGAGAGAGTTTCTAGACAATTGATTAACAAGCAAAAAAGTCATTTCATGGTTCCTTCCAATGCTTTCAAGTCTACTATACTGAGAATTAAGAGTATCACTGGTTTCAACCAAAAGAGTAGTCTTATAACATACTTGGGATGTCCTATTTATATTGGTAGGCAAAGAGTTATTTACTACTCTGATCTTATTGCAAAACTTGTAAGAAGGATCACTAGTTGGCATGCTAAAATCCTGAGCTATGGGGGTAGAGCTATTTTTGTGAAGCATGTTATTCAAGCCATACCAATACATTTGCGTTCAGCCAGCATCCCTCCTTCAACCATCATCAAGCAGATTCAGAGCATCACTGCTAACTTCTTCTAGGGATGGAAAAATGACAAGAGGAAGTACCACTGGTCCTCATGGAAGAACCTTAGCTATCCTTATGATGAAGGGGGCATAGGGGGTAGACATATCACTGATGTGGTTAAATCTTTTCAATACAAGCAGTGGTGGACCCATAGAACCAAGAACACCTTGTGGGGAGAATTCCTTAAATCCAAATACTGTGAGAGGGCCAATATTATTACAAAAAAGTGGGACACTGGTCAGTCCTTAATTTAGAAGCACCTCATGAACAACAAACACAATATTGAGCCTAACATTCAGTGGTAAATTAATTCTAGCTCTTGCCTTTTTTGGTGGGACAACTGGCTAGGTGTTGGCCCCTTATCTCACTTTTCTGCTAACAGTTGTAGGTTTAACCACACCCAAGTTTCAGCTTTTCTAACTAATGGCCAATGGAATGTTGATCTCATTATCCAAAAAGCCCCTCCTCAGTTTGTTCCTAACATTTTAGCAACTCAATTCAGCTACCATCCCCTCAAATAGGACCATCCATGCTGGATTCCTAATACCAATGGGGAGTTCAGTTGTTCTTCTGCCTGGGAGCTCATTAGAGACAAGAGGACAAATACTATGCTGAATGCATGTACTTGGCACCAACTAATACCTTTCAAATGCTCCTTTCTTGTTTGGAGAGCTCTTAGAAGGAAATTACCTACCAATGAGAAAATAACCAGCTTTGGCAAAGCCCCCTCTCAGTGCCATTGTTGTGATAGACCTGGCCAAGACACCATTGATCACACCTTTGTTGCAGGAACCTTTGCCAAGAATACTTGGAGGGTGTTTGCTGATTCTTTGGGCATAAAACAAGATTACACACCTCTTAGAAATATGCTTATGAGATGGTGGACATCTAAATACAAGAATGAAGCACATAAACTCCTGTTACAAGCAATCCATGTCTTCATTTGTTGGAACTTATGGAAGAATAGATGTGCTTCCAAATATGGTGGGAAGAAATCTAACCTTTCAAGAGTAAAATTTTCTGTCTACAAAGGCATCTCTAACCTGCTCATCACAGCTTTTCCTTATATTGAATGGCCAAATAACTGGAAGGACCGAGTCATTTTAGTGGAACAATGCTACTATAACACCAAAATTACCCCTGTATGCTGGATCAAACCAGGTGATCACATGGTAAAGCTAAATATAGATGGTAGTGCCCTTAACAACCCAGGCAACATTGGTGGAGGAGGAATACTTAGAAATACTCATAGTGACCTTATCTTTGCCTATGCAGTTCCATTAGGGGAAGAAACTAACAACCAAGCAGAAATCAGGGCTGCTATCTTTGGTCTATCTTGGTGTATTCATCTTGGTTATTTACAGGTAGAGTTAGAGGTAGATTCTCAACTCCTAATAAGGTGGTTACAACAAGAAGCAAAAACCCCTTGGTCAATAAAGGAGCTGCTGGACAATTTAAACAACATCAGCAACCAATTCCAAACTTTCAGCTGTAAACACATCCTTAGAGTAGGAAACTACACAGTTGATGTCTTATCTAAACACTGCCACAAATGCAAATCTCCTGAACTCTATTTCACTATGCATGATCTCTCCAAACAAGCTAAGGCATACCTTGAGATGGACAAGCTGGAAATGCCTTGAAGATCTCACAGTTAGAACTCCTGGCAAAAGGAAAATCTCCCTTCCTTATTACTATCTTTATTATTTTCTTAGAATAACCAGTCTAACTTTAGAGGTAAGGAGTAGAGTAGTTTATATTTTGTCTTCTCTTTCTTCTTGGCTTAACAGGTATAGGAATCTTGATTGGAAGCCCAGGCTGGTCACACATAGGACACAATCAGCTGTCTTAAGCCTAAAGAGAGAGAAATTTGCTATTTGGAAGCTCCAACTTGGGCAAAAAGCCTTCAAATCTTGCAAGGCTAAAGAAAGGGTTATATGTGCATACCTCATAAAGTTTCAGCTCAAACAGATAAGTGGAGACGTTAGTCGAGCGACCTTGAAAATGCTAACAGGCTCCAAAATTCTCTTTGAGATCCTTTCTTTTCTGTTAGCCTGTACAGGTCTTTGCTTGTCTTTGGTTATTTACTGTGTAGTTGCAGGTTGTTGGAGATATACACCAACATGCTTTAACAACAAATACATAGAGGACACCACTGATACAAGACTCTCCATGACTGAAACAAAAGGATTGTGCAGAAATGGAGACCCCTTTTGTTTTTTGTGCTTGTTTGGTTGTCTGTATTCCTTTGATTATTTTTGTTTAGGTGCAATAACTACTGGGGAGAAACACACAAACAGCCTGAACCAGATCACAAGAAAGGGCCTTCTTTTCTGTGAAGCATGCTCCAACAAGTTCCTTAACCTCTCCTACTATGAAAGAAACTTGGAGCTGCACACAAACCTTCAGCAGCTTATCCATTCTCCTCATTTGTTTGTTTCTTTGGTGCATCTTTATGCAGGTTCAAAGATTCCCAAAAGAAGGGAGACAGCAGCTGGGCATAACTGGACCTCCTCTCCTAATCACTATTCCATCTATGCCTTCTCTAATAGCTCAACACCTGCAGCAGCTCCTTGTGCAAACCCTTTCTTGCTGGTTTTTATTGGTTGTGTAGCTGCAGATGTCAGGATGGATTCATCAACATGTTTTATCAACACCTACATAGAGGACATCACAGATACAACCACCAAAACAAATACCTTCACTAAGAGGCCTACACAAGGACTGTGCAGAATTGCAATTCCCTCCTGGTTTTTGTGTTTGTTTGGTTGCTTGTCTTTGTTTAATTGTTTTTGTTTAGGTACATCAACAACTGGGGAGCTATTCCACCAGAAAAAGTTGGAGCTGCTCACCAGGACTCCACATAAGCAATCCCATAACATCCAATCCAGCTTTTGGCTTTGTTCTTCTTCATCCTTTTGGACATTGCCTTTTTCCCTTTATGCAGACCCTCTTTGGAACTGCTATAAGGGCTGCAGTAACTTGGGGCTTCTATGGAGCAGCACACTCAGCTTGCCATCCACATTCTCTAACATCAACACACCCCAGCAACAACTCCACCAACCTGCAGCACACAAGGAACAAATACAAGTTAATAGTACTGGTTACAGCAGCTTGCAGATTTCTTTGGTTGTGTGGTTTGTTGGTTTTGTTTGTCTGTGCAGGTACTCTAAGAAGTTGAACCTGATCACAATAAAGGACCTCCCTTCTTGTGTAACTGACACCAACAAGCAGCCTAAGCACAATGGAAGCAACAAGGAGCTGCACACAAACTCACACGAAGGGAGACAACTGCTTGGCTTAATTGGATCATCACATCAACTCTTAATCCATACCAAGTCCCCTGTCTCAACACTTGCAACAACCTTCTTGCACACCAGCTACAACTTCAAAGTTGAGAATGCTTGGTTTCTCAGGGCACCTGCAGCCATCATCACCCACCCTCTGTACCACCCATATGCAGCCCACAATGAGCAACTAAAATTCACTAGTACCTAGTACAGCAGCCTACAAATTTGTTTGTTTGTATATTTTTCTGGTTTTGTTTGCCAGTGCAGGTATCCCAAGGACTTGACCATCATCCAAAAGAGGGATCTACTACTGAACCTAACCTGCAACAACAAGCATATTATCACTGCAGCTAGAGAGGCAGCAAGGAGCTGGATACAGGACTGCAACAACCATGTTTGTTTGCTTCCTTGGCTACTTGTAGGTGCAAGTCCACATAGTTGTAAACGAATGGACACTAAAGCATGGCTTACTAGGGCCTCTCCAGCACACTCCAACATTCTTCAATACTTGCAGCAACCATATACTTGGACCCCCATGCAGCCTCCTTAGCTGATAATCATGATACTGATACAATGGCACACTTCACCTGGATTTACTTGGTACGACAAGACTAAAAAGAGCAAAGATGAAAAGAAGTTTCCCATCCCATGCGAGATAGAAGTTTCGTATACTTTTTCTATTTCAATAGAGCTATGTCTGGTACATAGCAAGTTGAATAGGACTAGTGTAGGTTACTTTCCTTTTTTTCTCATGGACGGGGAGAGTCTTCCTCATTTATGCTTTCTTAGTCGATTTGTACCGGGAGGAGTCCTCTCATAGGTTTACTACTTTCTAGTTATAGTTAGTCTCCTTTTTGTATCGGGGATGAGTTAGCTGACCTTAATAGGTTAGCCGACTTATGAACCACCATAGGATCGGAGGTAAGGTTTATGTCCCCCTCCTTGTATATTTTACTTTATTTATTTATGTTAAGGCTTGGGAGTGATGCTCAATCCCTGACTGTGCATGAGAGGTGGGAGCCTCGTGTAGGGTCTGTTCCCATAAAAAAAAAAAAAGGTTCTTGAAATTCATGGTGGGTTGTTTAAAGCATGATTTTTAATTAATGGATTTCAAAGTATTTATGTATATTTATTTACATACATATTTACAAGTTGAAGTGATTTGAACCCACCTAGTTTTACTATGTTTTTAATAAAGTTTAACTTGAAAGCTTTGACTCCAAATAAATATTTATGAAAGCAATATCTATGATCAAAAAGGGGGTCTTATGAAATAAAAGAATGATGAAATGATATGAATGATGGATTATTTATGAAATAAGGACAATTCTTGCATATTTGAATTATCAAATATTTTAATGAGCTATTCTACCGAATATGATGTTTGAATTCTCAAGTTATATGCTATGAATATTTTGAAGTATTAAACTATTCTGTGGGATTGACTTAGCACCGAATGAGGCATTGAGGTGGGATTCGGTAAGGGAATCCTAGTAGCAACCCCTTGTCTCATTAACAATGTGCCAACATAGGAGCCCTTGTAGGCTTAGGCTAATGGATCCATAAATAGCCCTTAAAGTTAAAGTTAAAGAAATAAATGAAGTTGACAGAGTTCTACCTGGCAAGTAGTCTCCCCGGCCAACGTAGGGGGTTATGTTGGATTCCATGTAATAGCTCGCATGGTCTTAAATGTCGGTTATGGTTATTTTCCCACAAAATGAATGTTTTAAAGTATATCTATATGATTTATTATGCATACATTAAATTATGTTCCATATTATATAAATGTTTTAATGTTTTCTCAATGTTCATGCATCCTTACATACTTAGTACATTCAAAGTACTAACGCATACTCTTTTGCCTACATGATATCACCATGTAGGGATTGGTGCTCCTCCTCATTCTCCTCCACGTGGCTAGTTGAGACTTCATTTGAAGACTACTTTTGGTGAGTTCCCATGTTCCGGGAAAAATACTCCTTTATATTTCTAGCTTATGATATGTTGAGATATTTTACTATGGTATTTTTCTATCATGATTAAGGGTGAGCTAGGAACTTGTCTTAGCCCCATTAAATCTAATAGTTAGAGGTATTGTTGGACATATGTAAGTTGAAGATTTATTATTATGATTTCCGCTTGTTTTATTTATCATCATTACCTATGAAAGGCTAAAAGAATGCTAAGAGGCTTGTTTGAGGTACTTTCGGGTTCCTTATTCGCCATGTCACGTCTAGGACCTAGGCTTGGGTCGTGACATCAAACCATTGCAGTAAAATCCTCTGTGCAAAGTAGAGGTTCCTAGTGTGCAGACCTCTTTAGCTCACACCTCTTTGGTTGCTGGAGAAGGAACTTTATCGTGCATTAGTTTTTGTTTGTTTGAAGAGTGTTGGGTGGGTTTTTTAACTGAAGAAAAGAACATGGAGTTGAAGAGAAAACTCAGTTGAATATCTCTCAAAAAAATGCTAAAAAAGAAGAAAAAGAACAACAACAAAAAAATTATTTTTAAGAAAAAATGCTCTTCACACTCTTAAAATGGGTGCAGCACACGCAATGTGTCAAGACAGTACAAAGTGTCAAAATAACACATCAGAGCCTTACTTGAGGTGTCTAAAATGAACAAAGCCCAGTTGAGGTGTCTAAGTGAAAGTTGGTGCCGACTTTAGGGGGCCACCGATGGGTTTTACCGAATGATATTCAATGAAAGTTTCTATAAGCTAAATTTGAGATTAGGATTTTAAAGTTGAAAATATGATAATGATCACAGCTACGATCAAAGATGTTTTAAAGATGTTGATAAGGACAATTCTCACCGAAATTATAGATTTTTATGAATCACTAAGTTAGATGAGCTATTCTTGAATGTTTTAAAGATGAATTGATAGGTAGTTATTATTTTTCCCTATTATGCTATGATCATCTTTTATGAGTTTTCTATTGTGATATTGACTAAGCCCCAAGAGGACTACTAGGTGGGGTTTGATCCAATAATGCAGTTAGTTACCTAAGGGAATCCTAGTAGCAACCTAAAGTACCAAACTACATTGTCCGCGTAGGTTGCCTTCATAGCCTATCTAGTAGATACACATATAGCACAGTTGAATTGAGTTTAGTTATCTATGGAGTATGCTCTGGCAAGGTAGCCTCTATTGTCTCGATACAAGAGTCATCTAATTCCATGTAATAGCTCGCATGGTCTTAAATGTCGGTTAAAGGTTTTATCCCACACAAGTTGAAGTCAAGTTATGAGATGTCAGGTTATGAGTTTATGATGAAGTTTTATGATATACATTGACCATGAATTCCTTAAGTTTTAAAATGCTTTTAAGCTCTATTCATGTTCATTATGATTAGTCATGCATCATATGGCATATTGATTACGTTATTTTACTTGTTCATACATACCTCACATACTTAGTACATTCAAACATACTATTGCATATTTTGCCTATATTGTCTCATAATATAGGGATAAATGACACTCACGACCATCCTACTATAGCTAGAGATTGCCCTCGATTCTAAAGAAGTTGGTGAATCCTTATTCTATCAAGGACATGACTTTTATTTATATTTCTATTGTTTCAACTTTTTTCTTTTGTTAGGATGATCTAGGAGCTTGTCCTAAGCCCCCATCAAAAACTAGATTAAAGGCATGTTTAGATGGTTTAGGATGTAGTCTAGATTGGACATCTTTTGAGTCATTATCCCTTACACCCACTCCCCTATGTTGATTAATTATGCTTATATTGTCATGTTTCTTTACCTTATATATGTGATATATTCTAAGATGGCTTATTGTTAGGTTACCTCGTATCCCAATTGTCATGTCGCGGCTTGGCCCTATATCAGCTCATGACAAAGTTAGTATCAGAGCATAAGGTCTAGAAGAGTCCTAGAGAGTCTAACATGCCGCATTAAGTAGATTCTTATTCATTAGTGTGAAGTGCGCCACATACATGAATCAGAGGCTATGAAACATCTTAGGAGAGTCTCTCTTCTTTCATGATCTATGTCATCTGGAATAGTAGTTAAGTGTTTTCTCTCTAACGCTTGTTATTTGCAATTTTCAGAAGATGCCTCCATGAAGCTACCCTGCTAGAAGAAATGTGATTGAAGAGGAGCAATAAGCTCCAAATGATCCTATGAATGATCAAGTTTCCAATGCCAAGTTCTGAACGACCTTTCAAGTGATTTTTCAAGTTGTTACAGCTCAAGTAAACCATGAGGTGGGATCTCTCGTAAACCCAATGTGAGTACGGCAGCGACAAAAGATCGTGATTTCATGAGGATGAATCCTTTGAATTTTTTGGGTTCTAAAGTTGAAAAGGATCCATAAGAGTTCATTGATAGTATCCAAAAGATTATGTACATCACGGTGTTTAGCCCGATTAAGAGGGAAGATTTGGCCATGTATCAACTGAAGGGTGTTTCTCAAATTTGGTTTGATTAATAGAAGAGTGAGAGGCCAATAGAGGCGGATCTCTTGACTTGGGATGAGTTCAAAAAGGTGTTTCTAGATAGCTTTTTCCCATTAGAGTTGAGGGAGGCTAATATGCAAAAGTTTTTCAACCTTAAGCAGAGTGGTATGATGTGAGGAAGTATGCCCTCAAGTTTACTCAATTGTCAAAATATGCTCCATTCATGGTTGCTGACTCAAGAGCTGGTATGAATAAGTTCGTATCAAGTGTCTCAGATATGGTCTTAAAAGAGTGCAATACGGCTATGTTGATTCGAGAGATAGATATATCTAGACTCATGACCTATATAGAGCAAGTAGTGGGTGAGAAACTAAAGGCGAAGAATAGGGAGTCCAAAAAGGCAAGGATTGATGATAGTGACTTCTTTCATGCAAAGTTCAAAAGTGGTGGATGTCCTTGTTTTCGCCAAAAGTACTCCAGCAAAGGGTATTCTAATTCCACTACCCTAAGATTTGACAATGATAGGGTACCCAACCCTAAACCTCGAGGAGGTGCTCTCATAGGCTAAGTTACTTCCACATGCAAAAAGTGTGATAGAAACCATAAAGGTGAATGTCTAGATGGATTGAATCTATGCTACTGGTGTTGTAAGCTGGGTCATCATTCCAAGGAATGCAACATAAAAGATGCTCGTCCTCAAGGCCAAGTTTCTCAAGGTGCCCAAATGCAACTAAAGGGTGGTCAACACAACAATAAGTTTTATGCCCTTCATGGTAGGCAAGAGGTGGGCGAGACTCCCAATATTATTACCGGTATGTTACATGTCTTTCACTGTGATGTTTATACTTTGCTTGATCCGGTGCAAACTTTCCTTTTGTTTCCTCCTATGTGGCCATGATATTTGATGTTAGTCCTAAGACATTGTTAGATCCTTTATCCATTTATACTCCCATAGGTGAGTCGGTTTTGGCTAAAAGAGTCAATAGAAGTTGTCCGGTTATGGTCTTCCATAAAGTTACTTTATGTGATCTAGTTGAGCTTGAGATGATCGATTTTGATATTATCCTTGATATGGATTGGCTATATGTATGTTATGTTTCTATTGATTGTAGAACCCTAGTGGTTAAGTTCCAATTCCCAAATGAGATGGTAATAGAATTCAAGGGTAGTAATTCCGTGTTTATAGGTCAATTCATTTCATGCCTTAAAGCTTGAAAAATGATTTCCAAGGGTTGTATATACCATATTTTATGGGTTAGGGATGAGAATTCTGAAGCCCCTATTCTAGAGTCGGTCCCCATTGTTAATGAGTTTTTGGATATGTTTTTTGATGATCTACCTAGTGTTCCTCCTAAAAGGGAGATTGATTTTGGTATAGACCTTCTTTCAAATACTCAACCTATTTCTATTCCTCCTTACCGGATGGCTACAATAGAATTAAAGGAGTTGAAGGATCAATTGAAATACTTGTTAGACAAGAGTTTCATTAAAACAAGTATATCCCCATGGGATGCTCCTGTATTATTTGTTAGAAAGAAGGATGGTTCACTATAAATGTGCATTGACTACTGGCAACTGAACAAGGTAACCATCAAGAATAAATACCCGATTCCGAGGATAGATGGCTTGTTTGATCAATTATAAGGGCCAAGTTTCTTCTCCAAAATAGATCTTTGTTCCGGTTATTACACATTGAGGGTCAGTGAGTGTGACATTCCCAAAATGGCATTTTGGATGAGGTATGACCATTATGAGTTTCTAGTCATGTCGTTCAGTTTGACTAATACTCATGCGACTTTGATGGACTTGATGAATAGGGTGTTCAAATAATATTTTGACATTTTTCTAATTTTGTTTATTAATGATATATTGGTTTACCCATGGAATGAGGAAGAGCATACTAATCACTTGAGGATTGTGTTGAAAACTCTAAGGGACAAAGAATTACTTGTCATATTCAATAAATGTGATTTTTGGTTAAGAGAGGTGGCTTTTCATGGTCACATTGTGTTCGATGAAGGGATTTTGGTCGATCGTAAGAAGATCGGGGTGGTGAAGAATTGGCCTAGACCATTATCTCCTTCGGATATTAGGGGTTTCTTGGGCCTAGACGTATACTTCAGGATATTTGTGAAAGGGTTTTCATAAATATCATAACCTTTGACCAAGATGACTCAATTGAAGGTGAAGTTTGTCGGAAGCTTGTGAAAAGGGCTTTCAAGAGTTGAAATATCGCCTCACTACCGCTCCTATTGTGACTCTACCTGAAGGGTCCGATGGTTTTGTGGTGTATTGTGATGCTTCAAGGGTTGGTCTTAGCTGTGTTTTTCTGCAACATGGTAAGGTAATTACATATGCTTTTAGGCAACTTAAAGTGCATGAACGTATTTATCCAACCCATGATCTTGAACTAACGACGGTTGTGTTTTCTTTGAAGATTTAGAGACACTATCTTTATGGTGTCCATGTGGATATTTTCACCGACCATAAGAATTTACAATATGTATTTAACCAAAAAACCTTGAACCTTCAGCAAATGATATGGCACGAATTATTGATGGACTATGACATGAATGTATTATACCATTTCGGCAAAGCTAATGTTATTGTCGATGCACTAAGTAGATTGTCCATGAGTAGTGTGGCACATGTTGAAGAAGATAAGAAAGAATTGATTAAAGATGTTCATAGATTGGCATATTTAGATGTGCGTTTGATAGATTCTAATGATAGAGATGTTGTTTTTCATAATGGTTCATAATCGTCTCTTGTAGCAGATGTTAGGGCCAAGCAAGACCAAGATCCAATATTGGTTGAGTTAAGAAAATTGGTTTCCAAAGACTCCATTGAGGCTTTCTCCCAAAATGGAGATGGTGTGCTACATTACCAAGGTCATTTGTGTGTACCTAATGTTGATGGGTTGAGAGAGTTGATATTGAATGAAGCCCATAATTCTCAATATTTAATTCATTCTGGTTCTATCAAGATGTATCATAACTTGAGAGAAGTGTATTAGTGGAATGGTATGAAAAGGACATAGCAGAGTTTGTAGCTATGTGTCCAAATTATGAACAAGTCAAAGTCGAGCATCAAAGACCGGGAGGTCTAGCCCAGGATATTTAAATTCCTACTTGGAAGTAGGAAGATGTGAATATAGATTTTGCAACGGGTTTTCCTTGTACTAAGAAGAAAAATGATTCAATTTAGGTTGTTGTAGATCGGATGACCAAGTTGGCTCATTTTCTACCAGTTAAGACTTCTTACGGTGCCAAAGATTATGCTAAGTTGTATGTTTGTGAATTGGTAACACTTTATGATGTGACCTTGTCCATCATATCGGATCGAGGAACACAATTCACTTTGTACTTTTTGAATTTGTTTCAAAAGGGTCTTGGTACAAAGGTTAAGTTAAGTAATGCTTTTCATCCTCAAACCAAAGGGAAAGCCGAAAGAACGATCCAAACTTTGGAGGATATATTAAGGGCGTGTGTTATTGATTTTAAAAGGATTTGGGATGAACATTTTCCATTGATTGAGTTTTGCTATAATAAAATTTATCACTCTAGCATGCAAATGGCTCCATGAGAAGCATTGTATGGGAAGAGATGTAGATCCTTAGTAGGATTGTTTGAAGTAGGTGAGCTTGCCTTAATTGGACCAGATTTTGTAATAGATGCTATGTAGAAGGTAAGACTCATAAGAGAGAGGTTGAATATGTAGGAAAAGAGAGGTTGAATTTAAGGTGGATTATTGGGTCTATTTGAAGGTTTTACCCATGAAGGGTGTAATGCATTTTGGTAAGAACTAGAAATTGAGTCTTATAAGATATTGAGACGTGTTGGTAAGGTGGCTTATGAGTTAGATTTGCCACTTAAGTTAACTATGGTTCACCCGGTGTTCCATGGTATATGTTGAGAATGTTGGTGGATGATCCAAACTCCATTGTGCCATTGGAAGATGTAAGTTTTGAGGAGGATTTGACTTATGAATAGATTCAGGTTGAAATATTAGACTGGCAAGTTATGAGGTTAAGAAACAAGGAAGTTTTTCCCATAAAAGTATTATGGAGGGATCAACAAGTAGAAAGTGCTACTTGGGACGCAGAAGCGCATATGATGATATGATACTCGTACCTCTTTCCCTCTACTCAAGCCAAAAGTAGTAAATTGTCGTTATTAAGTTAACTAAACTCTTATGTAATTCATATGCATGCATGTTCATGGAAAGGTTGATTTTAAAATCATGATTTTATGTTAAGTTGAAGTTGTCATGTTCTATGCATTTTAAGATGTCATAATGTTCATGTTAGGTTGCTAGTCCTCTTTTCGTGTCCTTCCTTAATCTCATTTGAGGACTTATATTTCCAAGAGGGAGATATTGTAAGACCCCGTAATTCGAAAAGTGGGAACCAAGGAGAAAATTATCAAAAAATCTTGAACTAACAATGTGAACGAGTCACTCTGCATCTCAAAGAGCTTTCTACGGATCATAAAGTTGAGTCGTAGAGTGACCCCTTCGAACAAATGGGATGTTGCCTTAGGAGATGTAACACCCCAAAAGTTCTTTTTAGCAAATACCTAAATTTTTGATTTAGAATATTTTGATAGTAAAGATATATTTTATGTTTGCATTTCTTGAATGTGAACTTGATGACATTTAAACTTGTTGGAAGTGTTATGGTGTAGTTATATAAACTACTCCTACTATGATTATCTTTTTAATTTATTAAATGGACTAGATATTTACAAAAGTGGGGAAAAGTTGTTTTTTGTTATCATTTATTTTCTCATTTCCTTAAGTTACTATCCTTTCCCCTTATCTTCTCCACCAACCCTCCAATTTCGTTTTTCTTCAACAATTACAGAAACCAAAACCTCCATTCTCTCACATATTCATCCACCAAATCGATCATCAAGATTTTCCTTGGTGGATCCCCAAACAAACTTCACACGATTGAGGTAAGCTATAAACCCATTTTTGGAATTGACTATTGTTAGTGTTTTTAGCATAATCTCTTATATACAGCTTTGTTTTAAGTGATTCAAGATGTTCTAGAAAGATATTTCATCTTTTTACAACTTTCGTTCAGCTCTCAAAACTCAAATCTTCATGTATTTACTTGAAACTGGGCGAGAAGTACATGGCAAGTGCTGCCCAGAATTCTGTTTATGCAAACTCTACTTGTACTGCTGTTAGTGTTTTGATGATATCGTTTTGTACAAAATGAATTTTGAGTTAATTTCTGTTGGGTTGGAAACTAAAGACATAGATCTACAAGTTTGGTGAAGGGTATAAAGTCCATTTTTGCCGTTTTCAGTTCCCAAACTTAGATACAACTGGACAAGTATGTCTGTCCAGATTTTTGATTTTCAAAATTTATCATGTGTACCTGTTAGTATTTTGGGGATATCGTTTTGTAAACAATGAATTTTGAGTTTATTTCTGTTGGTTTGGAAAGTAAAGACATATATCTACAAGTTTTGTGAAGGGTATAAAGTCCATTTTTGCCGTTTTCAGTTCCCAAATTTAGATACAACTGGACAAGTATGTATGTCCAGATTCTTGATTTTCAAATTTTATCATGTGTACCTGTTAGTATTTTGGGGATAATTTTTTGTATAAAATTCTTTTTGAGTTGATTTCTGTTGGGTTGGAAACTAAAGACACATATCTACAAGTGTGGTGAAGGGTATAAAGTCCAGTTTTGCCTTTTTCAGTTTCCAAACTTAGATTCAAGTGGACAAGTATGTCTGTCTAGATTCTTGATTTACAAAATCTGTCATGTCTACCTGTTAGTGTTTTGAGAATATCTTTTCGTACAAAATGAATTTTGAGTTGATTCTTTTTGGGTTGCAAACTTAAGACATATATCTAAAAGTTTTATGAAGGGTATAAAATCCAGTTTTGTATTTTTGAGTTTCGAAATTTAGATTCAAGCTGCAATACTTGACTTTTCGAATTTTCTGTGTTGGTAACATTATTCGGGTTGAAACATTCTAGGCTTAATTGCAATAATAAATCTTGTTTTATGTAAATATTATGGATATTCTGGAAATTTAAATAAGATATTTAATGGTATTTTTAAGGTTGTTTATATCGTGTGCAAGTTGAAGAACTTGAGACATTTGATGGCCTACGGTTTGAACTTTTGAAGTCGTGCGGGACTGTTGAATTGTTGTATGCTAAAAGGGCTGAGGTTTGTGTATAAATTCTTATTACCTGCTAATATATTGAACGCCTATCTTGGTATATTTGTTATTTTCTTGAAATATGTCTTGTCATGTTGGTATCTTTGGAAATTGCGAGACACTTGTTTAACTCGCCCACTTGTACGGATTGTTTGATCACTTGACATTCTTGTGGACTTTGTCCTTCTTGTGGCTGTGACTTTGTCATCATTGGCATGCCTCTTATTTCGGACCCTTTGCCATCTTGATTATGGATTTTTAATTCGTCTTAAGTATGGAAGTTGTCCATTTTAAGTACGAATTAGGAAGCCATTTTTAATATGGTTCTTGGTTCTCTTGATTATTGGGTGTTTACTCTTCTTGATACAGGGCTCCGGTCCTTCTTGAGACTTGATCATGTTTGGTGTGAAGGCATGACGTACACATTGGGCGAAACTAAATGTTAAAGCTTGTTAACGTGTTTTCATGAATTATTGACACTTAGTTTTTTTATCGAACTTGATAGTCATGATATATTTGTTGTCTTGATTTATTTGTTATGTGTACATTTGTGCTGCCATGACTTGAGAAAATAAGTTGAAGAACCCAAAGGCTTCAAACTTGTAGTTTTGCACCACTAAGCTTTATGCTTAGCGATAGTTGTTTCTATCGTAGGAAATGTCCGAGAAGATGCTTGAGGTTGGCCATTGGAGTTGAAGTTTTGGGAGCTTTAAGGAAGATCACATTTGCATATAGGCACCTATATTTTGTAGTATTTTGGGACGTGTATGCAATTTATGGTTTGCTTGTGTATTTGTATTTATGTACGTATTTCTGAGAGTTGTAACTTAAAGATTGTTGCTTGTTTTGTAAATTTTGGGGTATGTACATTTCTAAATTTTATGAAGTACTAAATTACCCTTTGGAGTTAGAACATTTGAATGAAGCATAAATTATCGTAATTCATGATTGTCTCGAAAGATATTTTTTAAAATAAAACTATTTTGAGAAGTTGCCCGTCCTAAATTGAAATTTTTATTTGATTTAATTGAGATGGAAAAAAAAAATATTAAGTTGGCTAACAACTTACACCTTTCATTTTTTTTTTGATCATATAAATGGGCCTTACAGAAAGTTATAAATATATATATATATATTATTTTTTTTATGTCACGAATTTAATACACGTTTTTTTTTTAGTAGCATCCTCCCTGGAGGGTCGCTAAAAGTGTTGGTATCAGAGCCTAGGTTTGTGGTTCTAGGAATTTTATTTTACACACTTGTTTTTTTTGTTTTTGGAAGGTTTGGGTTATATTAGTAAATCACTATAGGGTAAATAATATATTTAATGCATGTAAGTTGCAAATGTATCATATTCATGTCCCTAATGCAATGTGATCTTCACTTTTGAAGGAGTTAAGTTATGGCCTCTTCTTCTCATAGACCTATGGAAGCTGCTCGTGAAGATACAGGTGACTCTCATTCCCAACCTCATACACAAGAAGGAATTGGCGAACAGTCCTCGGGTCAGTCTATTCCTCATACTAGTGGGTCTGGTGTGGGAAATCAACAAGGAGTAAGAGTTGGTCCACATCCTCACATGAGCCCTGGTACTCACGTTATGAACCCTCCTTTTCAACAAATGGCTGAATTCTTTCACCGTATGGCTGAAACGATCCATGACCCCCGTGGGTTAAACTTTGAAAAAATGAGGAAAATGGGTGGAGTTGAATTTGAAGGTACTATTGATCCCACAGATGCTGAACAATGGCTTGAGCGCATGGAGAGAGTGTTTGAACAGTTGGAGTGTTCTGATGTTGCCAAATTCAAGTATGCCATCTCGTTATTGCAGAAGGATGCTTATGACTGGTGGGTAGGTGTGCCAAATGCAAAAGCAAAACCTCCAGTTCTTACTTGGGATGATTTTGTTAAAGAGTTTCGTATGAAATATGTCCCGCCTGCTTATTGTGATGCTAAGAAAAAAGAGTTTTTGAATCTAAGGCAACGAGGCATGTCTATTGCTGAGTATCAACAAAAGTTTCTTAGACTCTCTCGTTATGCTGGAGGCATTATTACCGATGAAAAAGATAAATGCAGGAGATTTGAAGATGGCCTAAACGATTCCATCAGAAAGAATGTGGCAATCCTGCAACATGAGAACTTTTGTAAATTAGTTTTTGCTGCTTTCACTTGGGAAAGACTTGATAGGGAAGAAGCTAGTAGACATGAAAATAGATTCCGGAAGCCTAGGTCAGATTTTGGAGGTCCATCCAAGAAGGGAAGGTTTGATGATTCTAAGGCTGGTAGTGTCAACAAGTCAAATCAACAGAAACAAAGCAGACTAGATTTTTCTACAGCTAGTACCCCGAGTTATAGCCAAGGCAAGACTCGCGTTCCCACTTGTGCAGAATGTGGAAAGAATCATTATGGTGCTTGTAGGAGAGCTTCTGGTGCTTGTTTTAATTGTGGAAGCTTTGATCATAAAGTGAAGGACTGTCCAAATCCTAAAAATATTCCTCCCGTGTACACTGAGGGCTCAGTACAGAAGTCTTCTAATAATCCTCCACAAACCAATAGAGGTGCAAGGCCTAAAACCAACCAAGCAGCAGGGGCAAGTAGAGCAAATCAAGCTAGCGGGTCCAGAGCTACTGCACGAGCTTATGCTATGAAGCAGAGAGATGATCAAGAGGGACAGGACGTGGTTGTCGGTAAATTTGACTTATATGGCTTATCTGTGTTTACACTATTTGATCCTGGCTCTACACATTCCTATATTTGTTCATCACTAGTTCTTCCTGAAAATGTGAAATCTATGAGGCTTAACTTTGATGTTCTGGTTGAAAGCCCTTTAGGTTACCAAGTTGTCTGTAATCGAATTTACCAAGCTTGTCCTTTCACGATTCAAAACTTGATCTTTCCTGCTGATTTGATTGAAATGCCTTTCCACGATTTTGATATTATTATCGGTATGGATTGGCTTTATAAATATCATGCAGTAGTGGATTGTAGGTCTAAGCAGGTGACTTTTAAGGACCCTACATTTTCACACATTATTGTACATGGTGAAAGATCATTGTCATCTAATATTATTTCTGCGGCCTTAGCAAGAAAAATGATTCATCAAGGTTGTAGTGCATATCTTGCTCACATAATTGATACACGTGTGGAGAGTCCTAGCCTTAAAGATATACCTACTGTGTGTGACTTTCCTGAAGTGTTTCCAGAAAATCTTCCTGGGTTACCACCAGAAAGAGAAGTTGAATTTCCGATTGAGCTCATTCCTGGATCTACTCCTATTTCTATCACTCCTTATAGAATGGCACCAGCAGAATTAAAGGAATTGAAAACTCAGTTGCAAGAACTTCTTGAGAAAGGTTTTATTCGTCCAAGTGTTTCTCCTTGGGGAGCCCCTGTACTATTTGTGAAGAAGAAAGATGGTACTCTTAGACTTTGTATTGACTATAGACAATTGAACAAAATAACAATCAAGAACAAATATCCACTACCAAGGATTGATGATTTGTTTGACCAGCTGAAGGGTGCAAATTTATTCTCAAAGATTGATTTAAGGTCTGGATATCACCAACTGCGTGTTAGAAAGGAAGATGTTCCTAAAACTGCTTTTAGAACTCGATACGGTCACTATGAATTCTTAGTGATGCCATTCGGATTAACTAATGCTCCTGCAATATTCATGGATTTGATGAATCGAGTATTTAGGCCTTATCTTGATCAATTTGTGGTGGTCTTTATAGATGATATTTTGATATATTCCAGGAATGAAGAAGAACATGATAAACATCTTCGAATTGTTTTGCAAATTCTGCAAGAGAAGAAGCTTTATGCTAAGCTTTCTAAATGTGAATTCTGGCTTGATGAAGTGGCCTTTCTGGGACATGTTGTGTCAGCCGAAGGGGTGAAGGTGGATCCTAATAAAATTGAAGCAATTGTTGAATGGAAACCACCTAAAAGTCCAACTGAAGTAAGGAGTTTCTTGGGTTTAGCAGGATACTATAGGAGGTTTGTTAAAGGCTTCTCCATTATCGCCTCCCCTTTGACTAAACTCTTGAGGAAGAATGTCAAGTTTGCATGGGATGACAAATGCCAGGAAAGTTTTGAAAAGCTCAAATCCTTATTGACACAAGCTCCTATACTTACTCTACCAACTGAAGGTAAAGAATATGTGATATATAGTGATGCTTCTCATCATGGTTTGGGTTGTGTCCTGATGCAAGAAGGGAAAGTCATTGCGTATGCTTCCCGAAAATTGAAACCACATGAATTGAACTATCCTACTCATGACCTTGAGCTCGCTGCCATAGTGTTTGCCTTGAAAATTTGGAGGCATTACTTATATGGAGAAAAGTGTCACATATTTACCGATCACAAGAGTTTGAAGTACTTGGGCACACAGAAAGAATTGAATTTGAGGCAACGTAGATGGCTTGAACTCATTAAAGATTATGACTGTACCATTGACTATCATCCTGGTAAAGCCAATGTAGTTGCGGATGCTCTAAGTCGCAAAGCCTTTGCTAGTTTATCTATTAATCCTTTGACTTCATTCCTTGACTTACGAGCCATGAATGCTTGTCTTGCAATTAATTCTGATGGGTCTATTGTTGCTAGGTTGCAAGTCAAGCCAGTTCTACTTGAACAGGTGAAAAAAGCACAACAGTTAGATGAGAAGCTTATGAAATTGATCAAAGAAGTTCAAACTGGAGAAAAGCTTAATTTTACTTTAGGGGAGGATGGTGCTCTATTTTATCATAATAGGTTATGTGTTCCAAACAATGACAACTTGAGGAAAGAAATTTTGAATGAAGCACATACATCACCATATGCAATGCATCCTGGAGGCACAAAAATGTACCAAACCATTAAAGAACACTACTGGTGGAATGGTATCAAGAAGGATATTGCGGTATATGTTTCTAAATGCTTAGCTTGTCAACAGATAAAGGCCGAGCATCAAGTCCCAACAGGATTATTACAACCCTTATCAATACCTGAGTGGAAATGGGAAAGAATAACCATGGACTTTGTTTCTGGGCTTCCACGTACCCAAAGAAATCATGATGCAATTTGGGTTATAGTTGATAGGCTCACTAAAAGTGCTCACTTCTTGGCCGTCAGAATGGACTACCCACTTGAACGTTTGGCAGAATTGTACGTTAATGAGATTGTGAGACTACATGGAGTTCCTGTTTCTATTGTATCTGATCGAGACCCAAGGTTTACATCTAGATTCTGGACTAGCTTGCAAGAAGCTTTGGGCACTAGGGTGAACTTTAGTACATCTTTCCATCCTCAGACAGATGGCCAATCCGAAAGGGTGATTCAAATTTTGGAAGATATGCTTCGAGCTTGCATTATGGAATTTGAAGGTAGTTGGGACAGACACCTAGCCTTGATAGAATTCGCTTATAACAATAGCTACCAATCAAGCATTGGCATGCCACCCTACGAAGCCTTATATGGGAGGAAGTGTAGAACTCCTCTTTGCTGGAGTGAAGTTGGTGAACGAAAACTCGTTGGTCCTGAGATTGTGCAACAAACTGAAGATAAGGTAAAAGTCATCAAGGATCGTCTAAAAATAGCTTCGGATAGACAAAAGTCATATGCTGATCTGAAAAGGCGTGAAATTGAGCATCAAGTTGGCGATAAAGTATTTTTAAAGGTTTCTCCATGGAAAAAGATTATGAGATTTGGCCAAAAAGGAAAACTTAGTCCTCGATTTATCGGGCCTTATGAGATACTAGAAAGAGTAGGACCAGTTGCATATAAATTAGCTTTGCCGCCTGAGTTGGACAAAATCCACAATGTATTCCACGTTTCGATGCTCAGAAGATATCGTTCTGATCCATCTCATGTTCTTCCAGTAGAATCTATTGAGGTTAATCCAGATTTGACATATAACGAAGAACCTATCCTAATTCAAGCTCGTGAAATGAAGCAGCTTAGAAACAAGAGAATTCCCTTAGTAAAGGTACTTTGGAGGAACCATTCCGGAAAAGAAGCCACCTGGGAGAGAGAGGAAGACATGAGGACTCAATATCCATACTTGTTTCGTGACTAAAACAAGGTAAATTTCGAGACGAAATTTCTTAAGGGGGAGAGAGTTGTAACACCCCAAAAGTTCTTTTTAGCAAATACCTAAATTTTTGATTTAGAATATTTTGATAGTAAAGATATATTTTATGTTTGCATTTCTTGAATGTGAACTTGATGACATTTAAACTTGTTGGAAGTGTTATGGTGTAGTTATATAAACTACTCCTACTATGATTATCTTTTTAATTTATTAAATGGACTAGATATTTACAAAAGTGGGGAAAAGTTGTTTTTTGTTATCATTTATTTTCTCATTTCCTTAAGTTACTATCCTTTCCCCTTATCTTCTCCACCAACCCTCCAATTTCGTTTTTCTTCAACAATTACAGAAACCAAAACCTCCATTCTCTCACATATTCATCCACCAAATCGATCATCAAGATTTTCCTTGGTGGATCCCCAAACAAACTTCACACGATTGAGGTAAGCTATAAACCCATTTTTGGAATTGACTATTGTTAGTGTTTTTAGCATAATCTCTTATATACAGCTTTGTTTTAAGTGATTCAAGATGTTCTAGAAAGATATTTCATCTTTTTACAACTTTCGTTCAGCTCTCAAAACTCAAATCTTCATGTATTTACTTGAAACTGGGCGAGAAGTACATGGCAAGTGCTGCCCAGAATTCTGTTTATGCAAACTCTACTTGTACTGCTGTTAGTGTTTTGATGATATCGTTTTGTACAAAATGAATTTTGAGTTAATTTCTGTTGGGTTGGAAACTAAAGACATAGATCTACAAGTTTGGTGAAGGGTATAAAGTCCATTTTTGCCGTTTTCAGTTCCCAAACTTAGATACAACTGGACAAGTATGTCTGTCCAGATTTTTGATTTTCAAAATATATCATGTGTACCTGTTAGTATTTTGGGGATATCGTTTTGTAAACAATGTATTTTGAGTTGATTTCTGTTGGGATGGAAAGTAAAGACATATATCTACAAGTTTTGTGAAGGGTATAAAGTCCATTTTTGCCGTTTTCAGTTCCCAAATTTAGATACAACTGGACAAGTATGTATGTCCAGATTCTTGATTTTCAAATTTTATCATGTGTACCTGTTAGTATTTTGGGGATAATTTTTTGTATAAAATTCTTTTTGAGTTGATTTCTGTTGGGTTGGAAACTAAAGACACATATCTACAAGTTTGGTGAAGGGTATAAAGTCCAGTTTTGCCTTTTTCAGTTTCCAAACTTAGATTCAAGTGGACAAGTATGTCTGTCTAGATTCTTGATTTACAAAATCTGTCATGTCTACCTGTTAGTGTTTTGAGAATATCTTTTCGTACAAAATGAATTTTGAGTTGATTCTTTTTGGGTTGCAAACTTAAGACATATATCTAAAAGTTTTATGAAGGGTATAAAATCCAGTTTTGCATTTTTGAGTTTCGAAATGTAGATTCAAGCTGCAATACTTGACTTTTCGAATTTTCTGTGTTGGTAACATAATTCGGGTTGAAACATTCTAGGCTTAATTGCAATAATAAATCTTGTTTTATGTAAATATTATGGATATTCTGGAAATTTAAATAAGATATTTAATGGTATTTTTAAGGTTGTTTATATCGTGTGCAAGTTGAAGAACTTGAGACATTTGATGGCCTACGGTTTGAACTTTTGAAGTCGTGCGGGACTGTTGAATTGTTGTATGCTAAAAGGGCTGAGGTTTGTGTATAAACTCTTATTACCTGCTAATATATTGAACGCCTATCTTGGTATATTTGTTATTTTCTTGAAATATGTCTTGTCATGTTGGTATCTTTGGAAATTGCGAGACACTTGTTTAACTCGCCCACTTGTACGGATTGTTTGATCACTTGACATTCTTGTGGACTTTGTCCTTCTTGTGGCTGTGACTTTGTCATCATTGGCATGCCTCTTGTTTCGGACCCTTTGCCATCTTGATTTTGGATTTTTAATTCGTCTTAAGTATGGAAGTTGTCCATTTTAAGTACGAATTAGGAAGCCATTTTTAATATGGTTCTTGGTTCTCTTGATTATTGGGTGTTTACTCTTCTTGATACAGGGCTCCGGTCCTTCTTGAGACTTGATCATGTTTGGTGTGAAGGCATGACGTACACATTGGGAGAAACTAAATGTTAAAGCTTGTTAACGTGTTTTCATGAATTATTGACACTTAGTTTTTTTATCGAACTTGATAGTCATGATATATTTGTTGTCTTGATTTATTTGTTATGTGTACATTTGTGCTGCCATGACTTGAGAAAATAAGTTGAAGAACCCAAAGGCTTCAAACTTGTAGTTTTGCACCACTAAGCTTTATGCTTAGCGATAGTTGTTTCTATCATTGGAAATGTCCGAGAAGATGCTTGAGGTTGGCCATTGGAGTTGAAGTTTTGGGAGCTTTAAGGAAGATCACATTTGCATATAGGCACCTATATTTTGTAGTATTTTGGGACGTGTATGCAATTTATGGTTTGCTTGTGTATTTGTATTTATGTACGTATTTCTGAGAGTTGTAACTTAAAGATTGTTGCTTGTTTTGTAAATTTTGGGGTATGTACATTTCTAAATTTTATGAAGTACTAAATTACCCTTTGGAGTTAGAACATTTGAATGAAGCATAAATTATCATAATTCATGATTGTCTCGAAAGATATTTTTTAAAATAAAACTATTTTGAGAAGTTGCCCGTCCTAAATTGAAATTTTTATTTGATTTAATTGAGATGGAAAAAAAAAATATTAAGTTGGCTAACAACTTACACCTTTCATTTTTTTTTTGATCATATAAATGGGCCTTACAGAAAGTTATAAATATATATATATATATATTTTTTTTTATGTCACGAATTTAATACACGTTTTTTTTGTAGTAGCATCCTCCCTGGAGGGTCGCTACAGGAGATGTTCTATGACTCAATAATACAATTTTTCATCCTGTTGATAGATCGTACAAACCCCTCGTAACCTAAGTTCAGATTCCTTGATTCAAAGATTCCTCAAGGCCAAGTCTATGACTTGCCAAGATGGTTCATAGAAATAATGACGGGTCATAAGAACCACCCATCATGAAACTCCATAGACTCGATTTTAAGCTCTTTCTCAGACCTGCAAGCTCGACGACCCATATGAATGGTTTCGTAGGCTTAAAATCCAAAGTTTAATAAACGGAAATTGTGTCTTTTTCAAATTTCGGTTCAATGAACCTATACACTTTTATGGACAAGTTTAGAGTCTATAAATGTTCGAATTCCCCTCCTATTCAATTTATTCTTCCAAAATCTTCTAAGGCAAGAACAAAGTCTCTCAAGGTTTCTCTCCAAATTCTAGCTAGGGTTTCCAAATTTCTTCAAGATTCTTCTTCAATCCTTAGAGAATTCAATCAAGGTATGTGGGGATTGATTCATGGGCTCTTATCACCCCTGAAGTCCCAAAGATTCCTCAAGTTTTCATTCAATTTACAATTGATTATGAACCCTAGTTTAGATGAATTGCATTAGGCTGATTTGATTTCATTTTTAGATGTTATCAATGATCATTATATGCATGTTCTTATAAAAATTGCATGATTTTAAGTTAAATTATAGATGCCCATGCATAAAGTTGTTTTCAATCAAAGATCATGAGTTAAAGATGATTTTATGACTTGATCATGAATTTAATGATTTTCAATGAAAGTTAACATAAAAGCGGAAATAAGAATGTAAAGGTATTAATTACTGCTCAACCACACCCATAGACGATAGAGATTTACGAGAATATAAGAGCGGAAATAATATAGAATATACAATATATGCTTCAATTTTAAGTTTTGCCTTTCTTTGCATCATTGGTGTGAGTTCGCTTATAGGGTTGAGACTATTATTTTAAAGTTGAAAATATGTTAATGATCAAATTTAACATCAAAGATGTTTTAAAGATGGTGATATGGACAATTCTCACCGAAGTAGATTCTTATGAATTACTAAGTTAGATGAGTTATTCCTAAATGTTTTAAAGATGGATTGATAGGAATTTACTACTTTTCCCTATTATGCTATGATTATGTTTTATAAGTTTTCCATTGGGATATTGACTAAGAACCGAGAGGACGTCTAGGTGGGGTTCAATCCGATAACGCAGTTAGTTACCAAAGGGAATCCTAGTAGCAACCTAAAGTCCTAAACTACGTTGCCCGCATAGTATTGACTCCATGCCCTAGCTAGTACATCCACATATAGCATAGTTGTGTTGAGTTGAGGTATCTATGGAGTATGTCTTGGCAAGATAGCCTCCCCTATCTCGATGCAGGAGTCATCGGGTTCCATGTAATAGATCTCATTGTCTTAGTTCTCGGATAAAGGTCTTATCCTACACAAGTTGAAGTTATGTTATGAGATGTCAAGTTATGAGTTTATGATGAAGTTTTATTATATGCATTGACCATGAGTTCCTTATGTTTTAAAATGCTTTTAAGCTCTATTCATGTTCATTATGATTGGTCATGCATCGTATGCCATATTGATTATGTTCTTTTACTTGTTCATGCATACCTCACATACTTAGTACATTGAAATGTACTAACACATATTTTGCCTACATTGTCTCATAATGTAGAGACAGACGATACTCACAACCAGCCTACTCGTTGCTACATATTGCCCTAGATTCTAAAGAAGTTGGTGAGTCCTCATTCTATCGAATACATGACTTTTATTTATATTTCTATTGTTTTGACTTTCTTCTTTTGTTAGGGTGAGCTAGGATCTTGTCCTAAGTCCCTACCAAAGACTAGATTAGAGACTTGTTTAGATTGTTTATGATGTAGTTCAGATTGGACATCTTTTTAGTCGTTATCTCTTAGACCCATTCCTCTATGTTGATTACTTCTGCTTATATTGTTATGTTTCTTTACCTTATGTATGCAATGTATACTAAGATGGCTTATGGTTGGGGTCCCTCTCATCCTATTCATCGTGTTGCAGCTAGGCCCTAGATCGGGTCGTGACAAATATCCTAACAAAAACCTCATAAAAATATGTTCATAACATAATAGGGAAAGATAGTAACTTCCTATCAATCCATCTTTATAAAATATTAGGAATAGCTCATTAACATAGTGATTCATAAGAATCCATAACTTTGGTGAGAATTATACCTATCACCATCTTTAATAAGATTGTGTAAGAATTGGACTTATCACACCATAATAACTTCTTTAATCTTAACTTTGATCATAAACATAACTTTCATCATAAAATCATAATCTCAACTATAAATCATATAAACTTTCATTAAAAATCTTTGAACTAATGATCAACTCATAAAATCATCTATAACATTCATAATCATAACTTGAAAGTAGCTTTATTCATGTGAATTCATGTTTCAACATAAAAGCATACAATTAATATGAAAACATGAATATAATGATCCTCCATAACATCTAAAAATGGAATTAAATCAGCCCAATGTAATTTATCAAAACTAGGGTCATAATCAATTGAAATTGAATAAAAACTTGAGAAAACATTTCTCCATGGGTGAAAGGAAAAATTCTTGAATCAATACCCACATACCTTGATTCAATTCACTAAGAATAGAAGAATAAACCTTGTAAAAATCTGGAAACCCTAGATTGATCTTGAAGAGAAACCTTTGAGAGAATTGAGTTCCTTTCCTCAGTGAAATTTTAGAAGAATGTCTTGTGAACGATGGAATTTCAAAGAATTGGGTAGATATAGGGTTGAACTTGGCCATAATTGTGTCTAGGTTCATTTAACTGATCTTGTAAAAAGACACAATCACCCTTCATTAAATTCAAACTTTCGACCCTACGGATCGACTCTATGAGTCATCATGACGACTTATCTTGTAGGTCTGAGAAAAAGTCTGATTTTAAAGTCTCTAAAGTTTGCATATGGGTTGTGTCTATAACCCATAAAATTGTCTACGAGTCGTAACATGGACTCGTCTTGCAAGTCTTGAATCCTGCAAATTTGAGAGCCTCAAGATTTTGGTTAGGAGTCGTTTCCATGACTCATAATAATTCCTACGAGTGGTTTTGTTAAGTTATAAGTCTTACTTTAAGGGATCTATGAAACATGGTCTCTGAAGCTGGGTTACGACTAGTTGGTATGATCATAGACAAGCTTATGATTTGTCATGTTGACTCGTAGGTTATCACGTGAGCTTGGTTCTGAATGAACCATTGGGACTCACTTTACAAGTCATAAAATGACTCGTAAATATGAGTCATTTAGAAATTTGAGAATTTTCTCCTTGGCTCCAACTTTCTAACTTTTGGGGTCTTATAATATCTCCCCTTGGGAACATTCGTCCTCGAATAAGATTAACTTATCATAGGAAAGACACAAAAAGAGGACTAGTAACCCAATATGAATATAATGACATCTTAAAATGCATGGAACATGAAAACTTCAACTTAACATAAAATCATCACTTTAAAAGCAACTTTCATGAACATATATGCATATGAATGACATAAGAGGATCTGATTATGTAAGAGTTCAATAAACTTTGGATAAGAACAACTTACTAGTTTAGGCTTGAGTAGAGGGAAAGAGGTATGGTTATCATTTCATCATATCTACCTCCACTTCCCAAGTAGCACTTTCTACTTGTTTATTCCTCCATAACACTTTCACGGACACAACTTCTTTATTCCCCAACTTCTTAACCTTCCAGTGTAAAAACTATACCGGAACCTCTTCATAAGTCAAATTCTCTTCAACACTTACATCTTCCAATGGCATAATGGAAGTTGTATCACCCATGAACTTTCTCAACATAGATACATGAAACACCGGCTAAACAATAGCTAACTCAAGTGACAAATCTAACTCATAAGCCACCTTGCCAACACGTCTCTATATCTTATAAGGTCCTACATATCTAGGACTCAATTTCCCTTTCATTCCAAAATGCATTACACCCTTTAGGGGTGATATCTTCAAATAGACCCAATCATCTACCTTAAATTCAAGTTCCTTTTTTCTAACATTCGAATAGAATCTTTTGATGACTTTGGCCGTCTTCAACCTCTTCCTTATGAGTCTTACCTTGTCTATAGCATCTATCACCTAATATGGACCAATGAAGGCCATCTCACCTACTTCAAACCATCCCATCGGAGATCTACATCATCTCCCATGCAATGCTTCAAAAGTGGCCATTTGGATATTAAAGTGATAACTATTATTGTAGGAAAACTAAATCAATGGCAAATATTCATCCCAACTTCCTTTAAAATAAATAATATACGCTCTTAACATATCCTCTAAAGTTTGGATCATTTTTTTGACTTGAACGTCCGTATGAGGATGGAAAGCGGTACTTAACTTTATCTTTGTACAAAGACCCTTTCAAAATGACTTCCAAAAGTGTGAAGTGAATTGTGTAAGTCGATCTGATATAATAGATAAGGGAACACCATAAAGTCATTCCAACTCATAAACATACAACTTAGCATAGTCTTCAGCATCATAAGAAGTCCTAACCGGTTGAAAATGAGCCAACTTAGTCATTCGATCAACAATAACTCAAATGGAATCATGTTGCTTAGTATGAGGCAAACCCGTTACAAAGTCCATATCCACATCTTTGCACTTTTAAGTGGAATTTCAATGTTTTGGGCTAGACCTCCTGGTCTTTGATATTCAACTTTAACTTCTTGGCAATTTGGACATTTAGCCACAAATTCCTCTATGTCCTTCTTCATTCCTTTCTACAAATACATCTCCCTCAAATCATGGTATATCTTGGTGGAGCCTAGATGAATCGAATATTGAGAACTATGATCCTCATTTAATATCAACTCTCTGAACTCATCAACATTAGGTACACACAAGCAACCTTGGTAATGTAGCATACCATCTTCCCCTTGGGAGAAAGCCTCAATGGCTTTTTCGACAATCGTCTTCTTCAACTCAATTAACACTGGATCATGGTCTTGCTTAGCCTTAATATCCGCTACAAGAGAGTATTCCGAACCATTATGAATAAGACTACCTTTATCATTAGAGTTAACCAACCACACACCTAAATGTGCCAACATATGAACATCTTTAACCAATTCTCTCATACCTTCCTCAACATGGCTGCACTACTCATGGACCGTCTACTTAGCGCATCGGCGACCATATTAGCTTTGCCCGAATGGTACAACACACGCATGTCATAGTCCTTTAATAATTCAGGCCATCTCCTTTGCTGAAGGTACAAGTCTTTTTGCACATATATTATAAACTCTTATTAACGGTGAATACATCCACATGGACACCATAAAGATAGTGCCTCCAAATCTTCAAAGAAAACACAACCGCCACTAGTTCAAGATCATGGATAGGATAATATTTCTCATGTAGTTTAAGTTTTCTAGAATCATAGGCTATCACCTTACCATGTTGCATCAAAAAACAACCAAGTCCAACCCTTGAAGCATCATAATGTGCCACCAAACCATCAAACCTATCCAATAGAGTCAAGATAGGAGCAGTAGTGAGATGGTCTTTCAACTTTTGGAAACCCTTTTCACAAACTTCCGACCATTGAAACTTCACCTTCTTTTGAGTCAACTTGGTCAAAGGTGATGAGATCTATGAAATTCCTTCCACAAATCTCCTATAGTATTCGGCTAGGCCCAAGAAACTTCTAATATAAGGCCATCTACCTCAACCAAAACTCACATTTATTGAATTTGGAAAATAATTTATTATCCCTTAGAGTTTGCAACATAGTCCTGAAGTGAGTAGCATGTTCCTCTTCATTCCAAGAGAACCAATGAATACACAAACTTATCTAAATATTGCTTGAACACCCTATTTATTAAGTCCATGAAAGTCGCGAGGGCATTGGTCAAACCAAATGAGATAACTAGAAACTCATAATGGCCATATCTTATTTGAAATATTGTTTTGGGGATGTCACACTCCCTTACCTTCAATTGGTGATAACCAGAATGAAGATCAAACTTAGAGAAGTAACTTTCCCCTTGCAATTGATCAAACAAGTCATTTATCCTCAAAATTGGATATTTATTCTTGATGGTTACTTTGTTCAATTTCTGGTAGTTAATGCACATAGTTAATGAACCATCTTTCTTAACAAGATAGGAGCACCCCATGGGGATATACTTGGTCTAATGAAACCTTTTTCTAACAAGTCTTTCAATTGGTGTTTCAACTACTTTAAATCATCTTGGGCCATTCGGTAAGGAGCAATGGTTATAGGTTGAGTACCCGGAAGAAGATATATGCCAAAGTCAATTTCCCTTTCAAGAGGAACACCGGGTAAATCATCAGAAATCACATCCGAAAACTCATTCACAATGAGGACCGACTCTAGAATAGGGTCTTCGAAATTTTAATCACTCACCCTCACAAGGTGATATATACAACCCTTGAAAATCATTTTCTGAGCTTTGAGGCACGAAATAAATTTACCTTTAAAAATGATATTACTACCCTTCCATTCTTAGAATGGCTTATTTGGGAATTGGAACTTAACCACTTGGATTGTACAATTAATAGAGGCATAACATACATATAGCCAATTCGTACCAAGGATAACATCAAAATCGGTCATCTCAAGCTCAACTAGATCACATAGATTAACTTTATGAAAGATCGAAACCAAATAACTTCTATAGAGTCTTTTAGGTATAACCCACTCACCTGCGGGAGTATAAATAGAGAAAGGCTCTAACAATGTTTTATGGATAACATCAAATCTCATGGCCACATAAGGGGAAACAAATGAAAAATTCACATCCAGATCAAGTAAGAAATAAACATCATAGTGAAAGACCTGTAACATATCGATAACTATAGGAAGTCTCCTCCCCCTTTTGCCTATCATGGAGACCATAAAACCAATTGTTACATTGACCACCCTTTTGTTGCACTTGAGCAACTTGTCCTTAAAGATGACCATCTTTACCTTGCATTCCTTAGCATGATGACTCGGCTTACCACATCAGTAGCATATATTCAAACCCCCTAAACACTCACTCTTGTGATTCTTACCAAACATTTTGCTTGAGGAAGTAGCTTGATCGATAGGAGCACCTCCTTGAGGCTTAGGGTTGGGCACCCTATCCTTGTCAAACCTTGGAGTAATGGCATTAGAAGATCCTTGTCCAGAGTATATTTGGAACAAATAAGGACGTCCACCACCTCTGGACTTACCATTAGAGAAACCACCAATATCAGTCCTTGGCCTCTTGGACTCCTATTTCTCTTATTTAGCTTCTCACTCTCAATTTTCTCCTCATCGGTCATGAGCCTAGATATGTCCATTTCCCGAATCAACATAGCTATCTTGCACTCTTTTGAGACCATATTCAGCATACCCGACACAAACTTACTCATACGAGCTATTGTGTCGGCAACCATGAATGGTACATATTTTGACAATTGAGTAAACTTAAGGGCATACTTCCCCACATTCATACCACTTTGATTAACATTGATGAACTCTTGAACTTTGGCTTCCCTCAACTCTAATGAGAAGAAGTGATTAAGAAATACCCTTTTGACCTCATCCCAAGTCATGGGATCCACCTTCCTAGGCCTCTCACTTTTCCATTGCTCATACTAAATACAAGAAGCATTTAATTGTAAGTGGATAACTCTGCCTTCTAAACTGGGATAATCTCCATGATCTCAACAATCTTATGGATGTCATCAACAAACTCTTGTGGATCCTTAACAACTTTAGAACTCCAAAACTCTGGAGGATTCATCCTCTTGAATTAATAAACTCTTGTGTCCACCGTACCAACATTTGGTATCATAGGAGAAACCACTTTATGGTTAACTTGAGAGGTAACTGCTTGAGAAATTACATGAAAAGTCACCCGGAACTCGGCATTGGAAACTTGATCATTTAAAGGCTCATTTAGAGATTGTGGCTCCTCCTCAACTATATTCCTTCTCCCGGTATCTTCGTGAAGGCATATTCTGAAAATTGCAAAGAACAAGCATTAGAGGTAAAGACTTAACCACTCTACCACATGACATAAATTATGAAAGAAGTAAGACTTTTCCTAAGATCTTTCATAGCCTCATATTCATGGATGTGACGCTCTTCACACCAATGAATAAGACTCTACTAAACTCGGCATGTTAGAACCCCCTAAAACTCTTATAAACCTTGTGCTCTGATAGCAAATTTATCATAATCCTGAACTAGGGCTAAGCCATGACATGGCTATTAGGATGCAAGGGACCCTAACCAATCCATCTTAGAATACATTGAATTCGTAAGGTAAAGAAGTATATTAAAATAAGAAGAAGTAATCCACTTAAAGGGGATCAGACTAAGGGATAGAATCAATCAACTAACATACGAAGGGAGTACATCATAACAACGTCTAAACATGCCTCTAGTTTAATCCTTAATGGGGTCTTAGGATAAGCTCCTATCTCACCCGAACAATTAGAAGAAGTCAAATAATAGAAATAAGAAACAAAGTCATTGCCCTAGATAAGATAAATACTCACCAACTCTTGATATCTAATCAACTCCAGCCATGAATAGTATAGTTGTGAGTGTCATCCGCCCCTACATTATGAGACAATATAGGCAAAATATGCGTTAGTACATTTGAATGTACTAAGTATGTGACGTATGCATGAACAGTAAAGAAACATAAACAATATATTGTAAGATGCATCACTAATCATAATGAATATCAGTAAGGATTAAAACATACGTAAACATATGGAACTCATGGTTAATGTATATCATTAAACTAGATCATGAACTCATAACTTGACATTTAACTTATGTGAGATAAGTTGTTTAACCAACATCTAAGACTATGCGAGCTATTACATGGAATTTGATGGAACCCTCATTAAGAAGGGGGAGGATACCTTTCCAAGGTATACTCTGTCATGGTACTTAACATATCTCAACTGAATTGTCCTATATATGGATGCACTAGCTAGACCATGAAGACAACCTACGTGGGCAATGTAGTTTAGGACTTTAAGTTGCTACTAGGATTCTCTTGGATAACTAACAACATTATCGGATCGAACCCTACCTAGAAGACCTAGCTTAGTAAATATCCTAATGGAAAACTCATAAAAACATGATCATAACATAATAGAAAAAGATAGTAACTTCCTATCAATCCATCTTTATTTAACATTAGAAATAGCTCATTAACATAATGATTCATAAGAATCCATAACTTCTATAAGAATTGTACTTATCACCATCTATAACATGATTGTGTGAGAATTGGACTTATCATACAATAATAACTTCTTTGATCTTAACTCTTATCATCATCATAACTTTCATTATAAAATCATAATCTCAACTTTAAATCATAGAAACTTTCATTGAAAATTATTGAACTCATGATCAACTCATAAAACCATCTTTAACTTTCATAATCATAACTTGAAAGTGGATTTACGCCTGGGCATTCATGTTTCAATTTAAAATGATGCAATTCATATGAAAACATCCATATAATGATCCTTGATAACATATAAAAATAGATTAAATCAGCCCAATGCAATTCATTAAAACTAGGGTCATAATTAATTAAAATTGAATAAAAACTTGAGAAAACATTGGGACTCCATGGTTGAAATGAACTCTTGTATCAATCCCCACATACCTTGATTGAATTCACTAAGAATTTAAGAAGAAACTGTGTAGAAATCTAGAAACCCTAGCTTGAGCTTAAAGAGAAACCCTTGAGAGAATTGAGTTCCTTGCCTCAGTGAAATTTTAGAAGAATGTCTTATAAATAAGGGAAATTTAAAATTTTGGGTAGATATAGGGTTGAACTTGGCAATAATTGTGTCTAGATTCATTGAACCAAACTAAAAAAGATATAATTGCCCTTCATTAAACCCAAACTTTCAACAATACAGATCAACTATATGAGTCATACAAGAGAGGATGACTCGTCATGATGACTTATCTAGTAGGTCTGAGAAAAAAGATTGATTTTTTAAGTCTATGAAGTTTGCAAACGGGTTGTGTCTATGACCCATAAACTTCTCTACGAGTCATAACGTGGACTCATCCTATAGGTCCTGAATCCTACAGATTTGAGAGGCTCAGGACTTTGGGAAGGATTCATTTCCACGACTCATAATAATTCCTATGAGTCATCCTATCAAGTCATAGACTTGACTTTGAGGGACCTCTGATACTGGGTTACGACTGGTTATTACGATCCTTAGACATACCTACGACTCATCCTTTTAAGTCGTAAGGTGTCACTGAGGTTGGTTCTGAACAAACTCTTGGGATTCACTCTACGAGTGGTAGAAGTCCATACGAGTCATAAAAAGACACATAAACATGAGTCATTTTAAAATTTGGGAATTTTCTCATTGGCTCCAACTTTCTGACTTTCGGAGTCTTACTAAGGAAGTGCATTTAGCATATGAACAATGCATATAAGAGGCATATGACACATGTTAATTGTGCTATTATCTATATGAAAGTAAGTTTAAAACCATGTATTATGTAAGCATGTGAACTAGGTAGCATGTGAGAAAATGAAAATAAGACATGTAACAGAAGATTAATTACAAAACATTAGTACGTGAGTAGTGGACAAGGCATGTAGTGTATAATAAAGTGAAATGTGAATCACATGGATAGGTGGACTATACATGTATAAGTGGACTAGCACATGAGTAAGTATATTTTACAAATTGTGAGCAAGTGAGCATATAGTACATGGACATATAATCTATGGGGTCTGTAATGTAAACAAGTAGGGTATGAGCCATGTGACATATGGGAAGATGGTCTATGAAGCATATGATATAAGAAAATATGATCCATGTGCTAGTAATTATAATGTTTATAACATATGAGCCTATATACGATGCTTATAAAATATAGACAAGTGATCTATGGTAAGTAATTGGTGAACTAGAACAAGGTCATATGAAATTCATAACAACAAGCAAGAGCTTTATGAAGTAGATAACACCTACATGCAAGTGTTACATTAAATATGTAACAGATAGGAAAATAATCCATACTGAGGTATAAGAAATTTAACATGTACAATTATATATGCAACTAGAGACTTTTGAAACAAAGTGCCATTCTATAGAAACACTATGCCAAATCTTAAATGCAAGGATACTACCGCTAGTTCTAACTCACGGCTAGTGTAGCTCTGCTTTTATTTCTTTACTCATTATAAAGCATATGCAATTTTCCTATGGCCTTGTAGCCTTGAGAATTCTTCTAATTGGCATTCTAACCATCAGAACTGGCTTCTTTCTAAGTCAATATAAATGATGGGAAAAAAACAACGGAGAAATTCTCTATAATTAATTTATAGGAGTGAGAGGTTAAGGCAAACTCTATTTCGTCACTAGTTGGAAATACATCACCCTCAATGTTTAATACCTTCTTAAGGTTCAAATAATCAAATGAACAGGTGAACCTTGAGGGCATCATAATATATAATCAAGTGAATCTTTGCAGTGGGAAATCAAATGCAGAGGTGATACCTATACCTTAGAAATTATCTTCTTTGTGAGTTGATAATAATCTTATATACAAAACCATCTTTCTTTCATACAAATGATGCAAGAACATTTCAGTGTACCACATAAGGTGAAATATATCTTCTATCAAAGTGACCTTCAATTGCACTCTATGTTCTTGTAGCTATTAATACAAAATATGAAAATTCAAATCAATAGAAAACATGACTTCTCTTTCTAATTAGAAGTTCAAAGAAGTTATTCAAAGAACATTTTTGGGTACGTTTTTGCAGCTGGTTAAAGTTAAAGAGTCGATATCTCTTTCTTACGTCACATGATTAATAATTATTCTTTATAGTAAGGGCACAATCTATGTCACTACTTCTGCTAATACTCACATATATTGGCTTGTTATACTACCATAGAACTTTACTCAATTCATCTCTCTATTCTATAGGATTCAAATATCATTCTCTTTTTTCTTCTTATATAACCAAATATTCTCCTATTGGTGATTAATCTAGAAATTTACTCAATTCATCTCTCTATTCTATAGGATTCAAATATCATTCTCCTTTTTCTTCATATATAACCAAATATTCTCCTGTTGGTGATTAATCTATGACATAACATAGGCTATTAGATCATAACTTGTGGCTATCTTCTCAATATTTTCAACCTAAATACCTATTCATCCTTTCCTATATAACCAAAACATAATAACAATACAATTGAAACACAAATCTTCCATGTTTTCTAACAACCAAGCGGGTCACTGTCATGACCCAAGCCTAGGGCCTAGACGTGACATGGAAAATGAGGAACCCAAAAGTACCTCAAACAAGCATCTTAGCATTTCTTTTAGCCTTTCATAGGTAATGACAATAAATAAACAAGCGGGGCCAAGACAAGTCCTTAGCTCACCCTCAATTATAATAGAAAGAAATGTAATAGTAAGTCTCTAAAGATCTCAACATATCATAAGCTAGCAAGATAAAGGAGTATTTTTCCCAGAATATGACAACCCACAAAAATTAGCCTTCAAATGAAATCTAAAGTAGTCACATAGAGAAGAACGAGGAGGAGCAACGTTCCCTACATGGTGATATCATGTAGGCAAAAGAATATGCGTTAGTAATTTCAATGTACTAAGTATGTAGGCATGCATTACAAAGTAAAATATTTAGGACATTTATAAGGTAAAGTACATAAATGAGTGTATGTAGAAGAAATCAAGTAGATAGCATTTAAATCATGCATATATGGATATATACATGCATGATTGATCACTTAAATAGCATTTGAAATGTTCGTTTATGGGGAGTTAACTATAACCGATATTAAGACCATGTGTGTTGTTACATGGAATCTAATATAACCTCCTACATTAGCCGGGAGTCTACTTGCGTAGGGTAGAACTCTGTCAATTTTATATTTATTCTTTAACTTTAATTTTAAGGGCTTACATTGATCCACTGGCCTAAGCCTACTAGGGCTCCTATGTTTGTGCATAGTTAATGAGACAAGGGGCTTCAACTAGGATTCCCTTTACCAATCCCATTTCATTGTCCCATTCGGTACTAAGTCAATCCCACGGAATAGTTTACTACTTCAAAATAGTCATAGCATATAGCTTGACAATTCAAAATATCATATTCGGTAGAATAGCTCATTAAAACCTTTAATAATTCAAATATGCAAGAATTATGCTTATTTAATAAAGAATCCATCATTCATATCTTTTCATCATTCTTTAATTTCATAAGACTCTCTTTTGATCATAGACATTGCTTTCATAAATATTCATTTGGAGTCAAAGCTTTCAAGTCAAACTTCATTGAAAACATAGTAAATCTAGGTGGGTTCAAATCACTTCAACTTTCAAATATGTATGTAAATGAAATTATGCATAAATACTTTGAAATTCATTACTTAAAAATCATGATATAAATAACCCACCACAAATTTCAAGAACCTTTAAAAAATAAATAGAGAAATTACTTGCGAACCATCAATTTATACATATGAAATTATTTTACATCAAATAGACCAAAAATCATTAGTTTAACCATGATTCATATTATTAAGTAGAAATAAGAATTATCCATAAGAAATCTTACTTGAAATCAAGAGATTTAGTTCAAAGAGTTTTGAACTATATAGGTGAAAAACAAACCATGGATAAACACCCACTCACCTTAGAGTAAAGCTTGAAAAGAATTGGGTAAATAAATATAATTTATCATATAATCAAAATACTTTAGGCATGAGAGTGGAAGGAATACTCTCATTAAAGCCTTACATACCTGGAATTCGAAGCTTTACTCAGAATCGAAGGACTTAATAAACACTCTTGAATTCTAGCCTTTTCTCCTCGCCAAAGCATTTTATGTACTACCCAGAGTATATGAATCATAAGAATAGTATTTCTACACTACTAAGAACTAACACTATATTTTGAGAATGAGTAAATAAGTGTATAAAAATAAGAGTTATTTGAGAAAATTTGATGAACAAAATGATGAAATAAGGTGGGTATTTATAGGTATGAATGGGGGACCTAACAATAATTAAAATAATTATAAAAAAAATTAAAAATTTAATGAAGGATTGTGATGTCATTGGTGACGTCAATAGAGGATTGATGTCATGAGTAACGTCAAATGGATCTAGATATTCCATGGTTGGTGAGATAAATCTTCTTGTTTTACGGAATACCTTTTTATAGAGCTACGTTAGAATAAGATAACTTCCTAATTAGGATTTGGTGTCTTCATATGAATTATAGATCTAGAAGTGTCCTTTCATATCATATAAGAATCAATTGAATGTGATCATCCTATAGTGAGATATGATTTTTATTCTACAAATACTCCATTTTGTCACAACAACAGGTCTTGCAAATATTAATTTATTTGACCTACTTAGCCTCTGACTCTTAAGCTATGGTCTCACAAAAGTTGTAGGTAATGATGTTGGGGTGATTCAAAAATTTGAATCACCTAATTCAGACCATCCTATGAAAGGTTATGTCCAAATTATAGAAGCGGTATCATTTTCATCGAGAATTGGAACACCATATACAATGATTTTAGGGGGAGTTACATTATCTTCCCCTTGAGAACATTCATCCTCAAATCAGGCGAGACTTAGCTTGAGTAGTGTAGAGTATAAACAAAAAAACCTATCATTAATGCAATAGTGCAATTTAAAACATCGTTCGAAATATATTTCATAATTTTGCAAGCATATGACAAGAAACGTTTAAATGCAAAGATTGCAAATAATTAAGCAAGGACAACTTAATACCTTAGATTTGGGTAGAGGGAAAAAGATAAGGGTATCACTTAATAATATCCGCTTTCGCTTCCCATGTACCACTTTTGACTTGTTGATTCCTCCAAAGAATTTTAACAGATGCAACTTTTTTGTTCGTCAATCCCTTAACTTTTTGGTCTAAAATTTCAACTGGGACTTTTTCATAGGTCAAGTTTTCTTCAACAATCACTACTCCCAAAGGAACAATGGAACTAGGATCACCCACACATTTTCTCAACATAGATACATGGAACATTGGGTGAACCATGGTCATTTCTAATGGCAACTCCAACTCATATGCAACCTTGCTAACATGTCTCACGATTCTATAAGGCCCTACAAATCTAGGTCTCAATTTACCTTTCTTACCATACCGAACCACACCCTTCATGGGTGAAACCTTCAGAAATACCCAATCATCCATATTAAACTCAAGATCCCTTCTTCTAGCATCGAAATAAAACTTTTGATGACTTTGAGCCATCTTCAATCTTTCTCTAATGATCTTTACCTTCTCTAAAGTATCAAGTACCAAATCGGGGCTCAACAAGTTCATCTCACCTACTTCAATCCAACCAACAGGGGATCTACATCGTCTTCCATACAAAGCCTTAAATGCGCCATATCAATACTTGAGTGGTAACTATTATTATAGGTAAACTTGATGAGTGGTAGATGATTATCCTAAATTCCTCTAAACTCTAAAACACAAGACCTTAATGTATCCTCTAATGTTTGAATCGTCCTTTCGGCCTACCTATCAGTTTGGGGATGGAATGCGGTACTCAAATTTACCTTAGTACTGAGGCCCTTTTGAAATAATCTCCAAAAGTGAGAAGTGAATTGGGTATCACGATCCAAAATAATGGATAACGGCACACCATGCATTATCACTAACTCTCAAATATACAACTTGGCATAGTCTTTTGCACTATAGAAAGTCTTAACCGGTAGGAAGTGAGCCGACTTAGTCATTCTATCAACAATTACCCAAATCGAATCATGATACTTCTGGGTATGAGGCAAATCCACTACAAAATCCATATTCACATCTTTCCACTTCTAAGTAGGGATTTCAATATCTTGGGCTAGGCCACCCAGCCTTTGATGTTCGGCCTTCAATTATTGGCAATTTGAACATTTAGATACAAACTTTGCTTTTCCTTCTTTATGCCACCCCATCAATAGAACTATTTTAAGTCTCGGTACATGTTTTTTGAATCGGAATAAATGGAGTATGTAGAATTATGAGACTCTATCAATATCAAACTCCATAGACCATCCACATCCAAAAAAAAACCTGATGCTCTGATACCAAGTTTTTTACAACCCAAGCCTAGGTCTTAGATGTTACAAAGCGAATGAGGAACCAGAAAGTACCTCAAATAAGACTCTTAGCATTTTTTAAGCCTTTTATAGTTAATGACAATAAATAAACAAGCAGAAATCATAATAGTAAATTTTCAACTTACATATGTCCAATAATACCTCTAACTTTTAGATTTAACAGGGCTAAGACAAATCCCTAGTTCACCCTCAATCATAATAGAAAGAAATATCATAGTAAGTGTCTAAAGATCTCAACATATAATAAGCTAGCAAGATAAAGGAGTATTATTCTCGGAATATGGGAACTCACCAAAAGTAATCTTCATACGAAATCTCAACTAGCCACATGGAGGAGAACGAGGAGGAGCACTGGTCCCTATAGAGTGATATCATGTAGGCAAAAGAATATGCGTTAGTACTTTGAATGTACTAAGTATGTAGGCATGCATTACAAAGTAAAATATTTAGGACATTTATAAGGTAAAGTACATAAATGAGTGCATGAAGAAGAAATCAAGTAGATAGCATTTAAATCATGCATATATGGATATATACATGCATGATTGATCATGTAAATAGAATTTAAAACGTTCGTTTGTTGGGAGTTAACTATAACTGATATTAAGACCATGTATGTTGTTACATGGAATCTAACATAACCCCCTACATTAGATAGGGAGTCTACTTGCATAGGGTAGAATTCCATCAATTTTACATTCATTCTTTAACTTTAATTTTAAGGGCTTTCATCAATCCACTCACCTAAGCTTACAAGGGCTCCTATGTTGATACATAGTTAAAGAGACAAGGAGTTTCAACTAGGATTCCCTTTCCTAATCACATTTCAATGTCCCATTCATTGCTAAGTCAATCACATGGAATAGTTTAATATTTAAAAATAGTCACAACATATAGCTTGAGAATTCAAAATATCATATTCGGTAGAATAGGTCATTAAAACCTTTGGTAATTTATATATGCAAGAATTGTGCTTATTGCATAAAGAATCCATCATTCATATCATTTCATCATTCTTTTATTTCATAAGACTCCCTTTTTATCATAGACATTCTTTCATAAAAATTCATTTGGAGTCAAAGCTTTTAAATCAAACTTCATTGAAAACATAATAAAACTAGGTGGGTTAAAATCACTTCAACTTTCAAACATGTATGTAAATAAAATATGCATAAATACTTTAAAATCCATTAATTAAAAATTATTCTTTAAATAACCCACCATGAATTTTAAGAATCTTTAAAGAGATAAATAGAGAAATTACTTGCAAACCATCAATGTATACATATGAAATTATTTTGCATCAAAATAGACCAATAATTATTAGTTTAACCATAATTCATGCTATTAAGTAGAAATAAGAATTACCAATAAGAAAATCTTACTTGAAATCAAGAGATTTAGTTGAAAGAGTTATAAACTACATGGGTGGAAAATTAACAATGGATAAACACTCACATACCTTAGAGTAAAGCTTGAAAAGAATTGGTTAAATGAATATAATTTATCATATAATTAAAATACTTTAGGCATGAGAGTGGAAGAAATACTCTCATTGAAGCCTTACATACCTAGAATCTGAAACTTTACTCAGAATCGAAGGACTTAATGAACACTCTTGAATCCTAGCCTTTTCTCCTCGCTAGAGCATTTTAGTACTACCCGGAGTATATGAATCCCCAAAATAGTATTTCTAGACTACTAAAAACTAAAACTATATTTGAGAATGAGTAAAGAAGTGTATAAAGAGAAGAGTTTCTTGAAAAATCTTAATGAACAAAATGATGAAATAAGGTGGGTATTTATAGGTGTGAAGGAGGCACCTAATAATAATTAAAATAATTATAAAGAAAAATCTAAAAATTTAATAGAGGATTGTGATGTCATGGGAGATATCAAATGGAGGACTATTGATGTCATGGTGATGTCAAATAGATCTAAATCTTCTATGGTTGGTAAAATGAATCTTCTTGTTTTACAGAATATCTTTGTTTCAGAGCTACATTTGAACAAGATAACTTCCCAATTAGGATTTGGTGTGTCATATGAATTGTAGCTCTGGAATTATCCTTTCATTTAATTCAAGAATCAACTGAATGGGATCTTCCTACAGTGATATATGAATTTCTTCTACAAAAACTCTATTTTGCCACACTACCAGGTCTTGCAAAGATTAATTTATTTGACCTACCTAGCCTCTGATTCTTAAGATATGGTCTGCACAAAAGTTGTAGGTAATGATGTTGGAGTTATTTAAAAATTTAAAACACCTAATTTGGACCATCCTATGAAAAGTTATGCCCAAAATATAGAAGCAGTATTATTTTCATCGAAATTAGAATACCATATACAATGTTTTAAGGGGTGTTACAGTCACATATTTTAAACTTCTTGGGGTGATCATATTCAAATTATAAAATTCTAGTTACTAATATACATGAGACAATAAGTAAGTATCTGGGATCTATCGGTCCACTCAGAGTATCTCTTGTAAATAGCATTGTCGTATGTCCTACCAAACTAAGGTAATGCCATATCTATAATTAATACAAATCAAAAAACTTCTATCTCACAATACATATATTAAACTAAAGATTCTATGCATATTATTGACAAATTACTGAATGTACTACATAGAATTAGATCCTACAACCACTGGAGGAGTCATGTTTGAGGAAATCACAGGCTCAATAACAGGTAACATCCTTTTCAAAAGATGTATTAGAAAATGATGCAACCTATCTCAATGACTAGGTAACTATTTACTGTGTAGCATATTTGACCTTGCTATATCCTTCTTAATAAAACCAAGATAATACAAGTGGTACAAATGCAACTGTAGATGCAAGAAATGTAGAAACCTCTTAAAGCCTTTCTCTATATTTTGATAACATGAAATTCTCCTCTAAAGATTTCATCTCAAGGTATACTGGCCCTTGGCCACCTTTGAGCTTAACCGTAGTAGGCATAACCTTGATAACATAGATAATAGTACAAAAATTAATCTTGACTTAGCTCAACTGCATGATCTAAAATATTAAAAAAGGTAATATTTCCAAAATTTCTAAGAAGTCCCCTAATTATAAATGTGGCGCACAACACATTCATAAATAAGTCTCTACTAGACACGGCTTTATAGAATCCCTACCATGACTTGCTCCGATACTACTTTGTCACGCCCAAAGTCCCATTGAGATGGATAAGCACCCGATGCCCTAAATCCCCGAGAGAACTAACTTATAACTTATACTTATTGTACATGCAACTATGATAATTATAAATCTTTGATAAGTATACTTAAAATACCATTATGTAAGATCAATATAAATAGGGGCCCCCAAATAAATGTACATGTTTGGCCGTTGCGGCCTTAATTACTAGAAAATAAGACGTAACTGCACTTTACTTTGATATTATTCTACAAAGCCTCTAAAGGATAGACACTTAGATTAGGTCGGGACAAGAACCCTCCATACCCTTAACTATAATATAATATCAAATATATGTTAGAGACTCGGCAAAGCCCCGAATCAAATGGTTCTCACCAACAGCTGTTGATTATCGTATGCTTATATTAGAGAGATTCTATTAGCTTGAGTACCTACACATGCGATATTAAACACAGTGTCCCCCATGAGGGACTTTAGTATGAAAGAATGTAATAAATATGTAAGGCATAAAGTAACCATATATAAAATAAGAGAGCAAGTAAAATCAGGTAAAAATGCACAAATATGTTGCGCGGATAGGGATAAGAGACCACATTTGATTATACTTATGGAAATGTGTATATTACATTATTTGCTTTAATTTACTCTTCTTTTCTTTATAGACTTTGTAGCATATGACACAACGACCAGCTGATTAGCAGTAGAAGAGGATAACCCATGCTAGGCATTTTAATCCCGGGATGCAGTCCTCATAAAAATATAATCAAGATCGACCCATGTTAGGCTCTCAGTCCCTACGCTACCACCTATAATTATATATATTGGTATCAGCCCATGCTAGGTATTACAACCCCTGACTACCACCTCTAAGTACAAGAATTGGGATCGGCCCATGCTAGGTAAATTAACCCCTGAGCTGCCACCCATAATTACATAAATTCACTTTACCTTATCTCTTTTGTCTTTGAGAGTTTTCTTGTAGTGGTCATAACTCTTTTGATCTTTGGAAATATATACAAGTGATATAGACATGTGAATAAAATACTTCAAGGCAATAACAATGATATGGGAAGACAAATATAACGTCGATGTGATACTTAGGAACTTATATGATTTAATGAATTTATTAGGTATAAAGAATATCTACAAATGATACATGATGGTGTGTGACAAGCAAAAACATTAGGAAATATAGAAAATGAGTCATTAATATGTATAACAAGTGAGCAAGTGATTCTACCTAGTAGATTCTTCATTTAAAAATCATCTAAACATTTCAAATAGGGGCATACATGCATTTCTACTTGAAATGTATAACTCTTCAAATGGAGAGGTACGGACTATATAACATGGTATGATATCTAAACACTTAGTATATTATGTTAAATGAAAAGGTGCATAAACATGTGAACTAATGAGGCACAAATACAGATCCAAAAAAAGGGACACGTGTGCATTCCATGTAAAAATATCAAAAATAAAATGGACAGAATAGTGTCAAGCATAATAACATTCATAACAGGTGCAATGTAGGATCTTATTTGGCTCAATAAATCCTCATTTGACTTAGAGGACAACTTTGAGACTTACTGGTTAGAGTACCTTTGTCATACTAGTACTTGGAAGCATAACCACATTGATTTAAGATAATGAACACATATAGGAGTAGTTTGACATATTTGTGAAACCATGAATGGTAGGAGGATAATCATTAACTATTTTGGAGATTGTACATCATCACAATGTATCTTTTACCATGAGAATTACTTAGAAAGCTCACTTTATTGGTACACAGAATACAAGACTTCATGCCAAATAATATGAAATTGAATAATCTTACATACATTGTTGCACAACTCATGTATTACAATGATTTAACCTTCGGTCCTTTGGATTGTTTGTCTACAATGAAATACGTGGTAAAATTATTATTAGTAGTTAATCAACCAATTCCAGCTATTTGATCTCCCCAAAATGGTAACCGAGAAATAAACTCGTGACTTATCAAATAAAGGGTGTTCATTCCTTTCTTACTCCTCTAATTATATTCTATACGATATAACCTTCTTATAAGGTCCTCAAAACTCATAAACTTTATAACACAGAAAATAGCATACCAAAAGTGTGGTAGGTAGCAAGCTTCCGTAAATACCCCTAATTAAGTGGTTTATCACCACACCCTCTTTTCACTCTTCGTTATAACTCCGCTCAACTATTCTATGAGGTCATACACTGCCTCCCAATAATAATACATATATACAGCTCCTAGACAACCCAAAAATCATTCAACAAAATAGGAAAATATTAAACTCAGAGCTTCTAATCACCTTCCCATGAGTTCTTAACCATAATATGTATAAAATTCTCAATCCAAACCCATACATAAATAGGGACAATATTGGGGCAGTAACGTACCTTAAATTCTAGGAATTTGTTTTGTACTCCTTCAAGAGCTTAAACTTCCCTTCACACTTAAACCGAATAAGAAGAGAAAACTCTCTTAATAATAATAAAAAGTTGTGAAGTCAACTTGGGGAAAGATCTGTCCCATATTTTAAGAATGACCAATATAAAATCCTAATATTTCATGAAAGAATCAAGCTAAACCCATAATATTTCTATTTACCTTGGCTGGAAATAAGGAGTGCTTCTTCAAAAACCCTAGGAAAATTTTGAGGTGGTTGTTATAAGCTTTAAGAGAAAGAGAGAGTGCTGGAGATAAATGTCATTTTTCTATGTTAGAATAAAGAGATAAATGGACAAAATATGACCTATAATTGTGAGCACGCACCGCCGCTATCCTCTTCATTTTTGGCCACAAAATTCAAAGTAGATGATTGTAATGACCTCCAAGACCATTTTCGTGCTTTTTCATAGTTTTACCATTTTACCCCATATCGAGGATTCTTTATAGCTCTTATGTGATGTTGGGATGGGTGACACACTCCCCAAGGTGTTTGGTTGAGTTTTGAGGTTATTTGGCCATTTTTGAGGCTTAAGGTTCGAAAGAGTTTACTTTAATCAACATCCAGATATTCGTGCGTCGTATGAGAATTCCAATGGTTCTATCAGCTCTGATAGGTCCATTTTGGTCTAGAAGGAAGGTTGTTTGGGTTTTGGAGTCTTCGTTTTGAGTTTAGGTATTTTTGTCGTTTTAACTTTATATTTTGGTCAAGGTTTGACTTCGGTCAATATTTTGAATAAATGCACTCGGATGAAAATTCCCTCAATGTAGTTAACTCTAAAATACTGAGTTTGGTCTAGAATGACCTTTGGTTTGGTTTCCAAGGTGCTCGGAATGAGGTTTAAGTCATTTGTACATTTTGAAAGCTTTCTTTGGAAAGAGTTGACTTTGGTCAATGTTTCAATGAAATGACCTCTATTGGAAAATCCATCGATTCCATTGAGTCCAGAATGCCATTTCTGGCTGGGTAGCATTGTCTATTTACATTCGCGGGGTACCGAATGAATTCTGAACCCCCATCAGAGAAAAACTCAACTCTCCAAAGTTCAACACCAGTTGAACTACTGGTGCAAGAGCTTTTGCTCTTCGCATTTATGACCTAGGGGTATGCGATCATGAAGGTCTGATATCCTGGGTTTCACGATCGCGTGACTGACAATCGCAATCGCAATGGGTTAGCTGGAGCAGACCTTCCGATCACAAGGCCCAGCTCATGATTGCGATGAATAAATTCACTAATTTTAGTGAATTAAAAGACCCATTTCCAGTAGCTAAGTCCCATTTTGGGATTTAGTAATATTGGGATTTTGAGAGCTCCTCTTGGCCATTTTTTATCATTCTTGCTCCAGTGTGTTAGGAATTCTTGAGGGGATATTTTGAGTTTCCCAGACTTTTTATGCTCTTTCGTTGCTCGAAATATGCCTATTTTTGGGGCGCAAGTTCCTTGAATTATTTGGAACCTTGTGACAGAGTTGGTTTTTCAATTTTATGCTTGGGTACCAATATCGAATTTTGACCCAATTTAATTATGTTTTTAATTATAGAAATATGGATATCGTTGGCCTTGTTTTGATATGTTCTTCAATAATTTAATAGAGTGGCATCGTTTGGACGTGGCTTGAAAAGGAAAGACTAAAGTTTAGCATTTCGGTTGTGGTTCCGTCTTCTAGGTAGGTTATAGTTTACTCTTATTAGACTTGCTTGGTTGGAATTGGTATATTTTGAGTAGTAATACATGATTAGGGTGGTGATTTAAGTGTTGATATCCTATTGAAAATTTTGGAGTTGATGATCATCATTAGTGACTAGTTGGGGCTTTAGTTGTTGGATCCTTAGTCTAGGTGATATCTTCACTTGTTTACATCGTTTAGAATCTTTAGGACTTGGTTCTACGTGATTTGAACTTAGGATGCTGCTTGGTTGACTTGTATGGTTTTGGTTGGTCACTTGATATGATTTTCGGCTTATGCGTATGCCTTGGTTGCTTATGATATTGAAATGTTTGGCATGAGGCCATGCTTTAAGTACACCGGAGTCTCAAGTGAGTGTCATATGATTTTTGACTTACTATTTACCCTATTTACCTCACTGGTGTTAAATGCCCTGTTTAAAAGAAAGGGTAAAAGATGATAATAATAGGACTTTTGGTTGATGAATAAATAGGAGGGATTTAAGGACAATCGGTGATATCTTATTTATGGAAATCAATAGTTGGTGAGCTCAAGGTATGATTTTGGGCGGCCCTTTTAATGACTTTGGGCTACACTTTATTTAATTTGATAAGCTCGATGTGTGAATTTTGGGTTAGCCATTGATATATATTCAGGGTTATTACTTTGGTGTCGATGAGCTCAAGGTATGATTCTGGGGCCCCATGATGTGATGAGTTCGAGGGTAATTACGGGCTCTTTATGATACTTTTAGAGGATATTGAGCCTTAACTACGAGCTACATTTGTGCAATCTCTGGGTATTTTATCAGTTGAGATTATTGATATGAACTAAATGGTTGGTTGAAGTTACTTGATCACCGTATGATTATTCCCGTACCCTCTTTTCCCATATTTTTAATTTATGCTCCTCTCTTGTTGTTATTAGTATCATCGTGCTGCTTATTATATATTTATTCTTTTTGAGGTCGATCGGCCTTTGATAACTAATAAGTACCCCATTTTTGGTACTCATACTGCACTTCTGCATCTTTTTGATATAGCTCTCAGTTCAAACCACCCCATCGTGAGCTTGATCATCCATAGCGGTACCAAATTCAAATTGTGATGAGCTACCGGCATTCACAGACTTGCAACTTTCTTTCTTTTGTACTGACTTACACTTGTACTTATCACGACCCAACCCCATAGGCCACGACTGAGGTCCGATCTGAACCCCCATATACGTTTCTATCAGTTGTGGTCAAGTCGAACTGTAATTAACATAACACCATCCAATAGAACCCCATTGGGTGATAACATTTTCATAAACCGGTAGCCTCTTTCATTTGTATCATATCATGAAGGTAACGTAAGTCGAAAAGGCTATCATAACATAACAATATATATAGTATATCATATAGACCCAGCTGAACCAAACTAACATACACAACCCATATATACATTACTGCAGACCTCTAAAAATATTAATGACAACATATGGCGGGATAGGGCCCCCGCCGTACCCCTGGATAGACAAAATAATTTTATACATTGGTGGTCAGTACCAAAAACTAGGCTCTGATACAATGTAGCCTCTTCCAGCTGAGCTGAGCGGGATCCTACACTGATGGACTCCCAGAACCTACATCTGTACCTGCGGGCATGAAACGCAGCCCCTGAGAAAAGGAGGTCAGTACGGCATATATACTGAGTATATAAAACAAAACATAACACAACTAGAAGTATATCTAAAATAGAGAAGCAGGGGGTAAACCATCAAATCAGTAACCTATACCTGGGAAAGTAAAATCATGCATGCTCAAATTTTTCAATATAGCCGACCCTATCAAGGATCCGGTAAATCATATCTGTAAAACCATCACATCCTTATTACAACATATCATCACATATATGCATACTTACCCAGCCCTCTAGTGAGGGCGCGATGAACAATGCAGTGGAATTGTGCACGAATCCGATAACTGGCTCGAGACTCGGAGAAGAAGTATTACAGTATACAGAGTAGAGTAGTGGGAAAAAAACTGTTTAAATCATTATCTGAGACTCAATGAAGTCATCAAGCGAGCCATCACTTAGAGGTCAGGGTAGGAAGTATCTGACGTATACCCTCTAAATGTCACCAAGGACTATGTAAAAAGGAGTTTTGGAAATCTTAGACATATACCAGTGTGAAATATCTTATAGAATCCTGAGCATTGGTTATCTCAGAGTCTTTCTCTTTTAAAATAAGAGTTTTGTCTAATCAATCACTATACAGTCACATAGAAGACTCAAGGAATAGGAGTTTATCTACTTTAAGAGTCTTAACATCCAGAAGTGATCAAGAGTCCTGAAGCCATATTCAGAACCTAAGAATGAAGTTGCACCAAAGCTTACACCATCCATAGTCTACATCTAAGACATGCCAAATCAAAGAAGAGATAGTTTCACATACTTATTCCAAAACATGCCAAAAGAAAGCTTCACATACCTCGTACGGGTTACTCTTTATCACGTTCGCCTCGTCGTCCTTTGTACCTATTCAACACGGAAGTAATATGAATATCAACCACTCTTGACTTTCCATCACCTTAAGTTGCACCTAAGTATTCATGGAACCTATTTTCTTGTTCGTCTCCTCGACTAGTTCTTTAATTAGTTTAAGGCGTTAACAAAAATTGGGCAGCACCTCCCCTATAATATGCTCTATCCGAATTTCCAATTACATCCCGAATCACTACAGCCAACCAACAAAAACACCCTGCAGCATATATACACATAAAACATGGCCACATTACACAACACAAGCTCCAAACCACTTGTTGAAAATTACGTTACCAAAATAGGGTTTCTACTCTTTATTTTGCAAAGCCTTTATTTATACGAAATGAGGGGTGGTGTGGATGAAACCAGAAGAACCCACACCCATTTTAGAATACATTTAGGCCCGGAAATACACCCCCACACACCTTCAACAGCACACCACAAGCACAATACTTTACTTCGATGATAATTCAACTATAACGACTCCGATTTAGATTGTTTCGAAGGTCACGCATTTCTATGACATTTTCACATTTACAGCCAAATATAGGGCGTGTAACACACCCCATAACAACACCATAAATTCCAAATTAAAATAATAAACATTACCTTACTCGAAATTGGCCAAAACTCGCCAAACCTGCATCTCAGAAACTTCTTGATGTGCTGAATTGGGGCGGACTGTTTGTGTCCCTTTTCCGCTGCCCCAAATTGGAATTTTTGGTAATCAAACACCATTATATAAACTTGGTAAACCTTAAATAATTAATTCATGGAATGAAACTCGGAGGCTTACCTTGGCATCCCCAAACCCGTAGCTCCTCTTCTTGCCCTCCACATTTTTCTCTTCTTCTTTCACACTTCCTCTTGTTTTCTCCAAGTGTAAAGCTGAAGATATGGTCATGTATGTATCATAAAATACATATATACACCTCCACTTACTTGAGGAACACCATAGATAATTAATTCACAGAGAAAAATCGAGGAACTCACCTTTAATCCTTTAAAACCGTGGCTGCCTTACTCCTTTTGTTCTTCACGTTTTTTTCCTCTTCCTTGGCTGAAGTTTCAGCTACAAAATGTGATAATTAATGAATTAAGAGTCATATATATGTCTCCTCAAGAGGTGACACGTGTCATCCCCTAAGGGTGACATGTGTCCAGCCCCTATTGGGCCAACACATTCATGCAGCCAATCTGTGGCTGCGATGTGTCCTTGGTGGGGAACACCCCCAAGTAGGTAGGTCACCTACTTGATCCCAAAAAGTTGGGTCATCTTCTTCCACGTGCCACTTTCCTAGGCTGCCACATGGAACCTCCTCTTGTTTCCAAGTGTCATCTTCTCCTCTTTCCTGTGGGTTTGTAATCTCGTCTTATTTTACGAACTTGTGTAATCCATGCTAGGTAAGTTTGGTATGTACTCAAGTAGCTTAGGTATGTAATACTTCCAAGTTAGTAGCTTATGTAGGTAAATCGAGTCCTACGACTATTTACTTGGCCTCCAACTCCTTCCAACTTTCTATGACCCTAGTTTCAACTGTCCCTACCATGGGGTATCTCATTCTTCTTTCCTTAGAGTCATTTGATAGTGTGGTAGATTATTCGACTCACTAGATAACTTCTAAGAAGCCTAAGAGACATTTCGAGCTCAAGAGTGTGGGGTGTAACATCCTTCCCCCCTTTACAACATTCATCCTCGAATGTTAACTTACCTCGTAGGGTTTTACAAGGATTTTGTGCATTCTGTACAACCGTCGTCTCTAATTCCATTTAGGGGTTTAGACTACCTTTGTATATAGGGAATAAGAACGGATATCTTCTCTATTCCTTTTTTTGACTTTCCAGGTCATCCCCTTTCTGGTTTCTATTTTAACACAATACCTTGACAGAAGTCATGTCCTAGCTTGCAACCTTATAACTTGCCGATCCAAGATGATAATAGGTTATTCCTCGCCGGATTCCATTTCGTAGACATCATTTATAGGACATACTCTAGGTGGATCACCAGTACATTGTGAAGTATCCGTATCAGATGTATTGGGCGTATAGTTTCATAATCAGGTGGTAAGTTCGACTTACGGACTATTTTGTCCATCTTATAAGAAACTTGATAAGGTTCGATGTATTTTGGGATATGTTTCCTTTTCTTGCCGAATCTTATTACTCCCTTCCTGGGTGACTCTGTTGCGAACACCTAGTCATTTATTGGAACTCTGCATGTCGATGTCAATTATCTATATATCATTTCTGTCGATTCTTGGCTGCTAGTCAATAACTTGCTCAATCATGTTGGGGTATTTTAGTCTTTGGTCCAATAGGGGGACTTACATACTCTACCATACAATATCTTGTAGGGGGTCGTCTGGATACTAAAATGGTAGACATTCTTGTAGGCAATCTCAATGAGTGGTAGACGATCATCCCGGTTACCCTTGAAGCCAACCACTTAGGCTCATAGTATATCTTCGAGCATTTGGATAGTGCGCTCAATTTGTCCAGCAGCTCGAGGGAAAAATGTGGTACTAAGACCTACCTGTGTTTCCGATCTTTTCTTGGACTAATCTCTAGACGTTAATTATAATCGAAGTTCTTCTATCTGAGATATTAATTGGGGAAACCTCACGAAGTCTTACTATCTCTTTATCCTATAAATTCACCTAGTTTCATATGCATAGGTGGTCTTGATTGAAAGAAAATGGGATGATTCATTAGCCTACCCACAATAATACATCTAGTACCTTACTCTCATAGAGTATAAAATAGGTTCGTAATGACGTTGATAATTTGGGACTCCTTAGTCTCATATAGTCCTTCTCGACTCCTCTCAAAACTTTAATTGACACTCTACCTTTTGGGTTTTGTTTTTCCATCCTCAGAGTTGCCTTTTATAGTCGTTCTATGCTCTGTTTATCATTACTTGATATAGTTCCGAAGGAAATTGACATATAAGTCTGCCATCTTTTGATAACCTACTAGTTCTGCTCCTCTTGGTTTAAACCTTTTTACAATTTCCTTACCTCATGTTGTCCCAGCTTATAACACTTTAGATACGTTATCTTGTGTTACCCTTTACCTTTACGAGAATATAAGAGGGTGCTCACCTTAATCCGAGAAATACCTTAGCGTTGTCTCGCTAGGTCTCGTGTGATACCTTGTCGTTTTCCCCCTCATCCTACAATCAGTGTCAGGATAGACCTTTGGTCTAATCGTGACCACATCTTACCTTACCAGTGGTACTAATTTCATCCCAATAGTTTGGCTTTCCTATCTTCGTATCCTTTGGTGGGGTATCCAAAATATCATAATTTCCCTGTCATTATTAAGCCTTATTCTTTTTATCCTGTACTTACTCACCTAGCATGCTTCTTATATATACATACCCGTAGGTTGCACAATCATTCTGATGTAACTTGTAGGAGGTAGACGTAGTCTTTCCATCCTATGGTTTATTCTACTGTATACATCTTACTCACAATGAAACTTGCTTGTTCCATCTTGTTATACTTCTTTCTTTTCCCTTATTCACTCTTTTCTCTTCTCATCCCCTATCATAGGAGGTTTCGTGTTCCTTTTTCCTTTTCTTTTCTATTGCAATGTCATTTGTGACCAACTCTATAGCCAACATCTTGGCTTTTGACCCAGTATGATGTCATTATCCTTCGTAATGTCTCTTGAGTTACTCGATAACCTTTTATTGATATACCATTTTTCTTTTCATACGCATTCATCCTTTAGCATTATGTCATTCAAGGTCTTGTTAAAAACTTCTTAACACTGCCTAACATAGCATTCTGACTTCTATCCAATTATTGATGACTGCCAGATCTTCCTACTATGTTCAGCAAGGGATCTTATTGAAGTTTTAAATATCCATCTTAAATATATAGTCACATCAATTGCTTTTACCTTACCTTTGCCATTTTCTTATTAGTTTCCCCCTTTAGAGGGTACCTACACCTTTACCTTCTTATACCTTGCTCTATATCTCTATGTCCAATCTCTATTTCATCCAATCTCTTTCCTCAATCTACTTGATGGCCTATCCTGTCTTCGTCTCTCTGCATATTTTATAACCTGACTATCCATGTACAGAATCTTGGCTAAATCACGAAGCATCGAGAACCTTTTCATACATAGTGCATCACCTCATCTATTAATCTATACTTGAGTAATGGGACTCATGGAACAACTTATCCAAGGACATCTTCTACTTGTCTTCATCCAAGAATTAATTAGCACATGTAGCCGTTCCCATTCCAATTAGGCAGTGCTAGTATTCCGACGATAACTGTTCAAGGTTTTCTCGAGGTAGTAGCTTTATCCTAACCTATATCTTTTGTTTCTTAGGGTGAATGGAAGTTGTTCCATTTATTCCTTAAGTTTGCCATCTTTGTCTTTTGAGGGTTCCATTATTTTTGGGGCGATGTTGTGTACACGCGTCATTCCTTTATACCCTATGCCCCTTGCCCTTACTGTGTACCCAATAACGTTTTTTGATTTAGTCAACACATACCAAGTGTGCCTTACTAGCGGTCTTAATTTATCCCCGTTACCACACCTTTACATTCTTACTCATATTCAGTTCGTAATATCCCTCTAGGGTGCTTCTATTAGCATTTCTTCCTCTAATGAGTTGGTGGAGAACTATAAACTGTTATCGTAACCCCTTTTCCAACCATTGTTAGAAGAAACTAGAATCTCTTAAACATCACAGTACTTCTTTTAATACTTGACCTAACTGGTCTCCTTCTGAATTTATCCTCGAGTTATGAACAACTTATCTAGTTTACAACTAGCAGTTGGGGCTTGGTACTTTTTCAAAAAGAGTGAAACTCGATTGCCGGATATTTTACCCTGAGCTTTTTTTTTCACATGGCACTAATACGATTGGGGATACCGCAGTCTGAACTTTACTACTTAAATAGGCTTTTGTTTCTCCAAAATAAAATTCTCCAAGTAAAAAGGGTGCCCCCTATCGACGACCTGAAGGGTACCTCTTACAGCTTTGGTTAAACATAATACAGGTACTTGGTATCAATTTCTAAGACATCTTAAGAATCTAGGCTCCATGCCCTTTTCTTGTTTTGGGAAAATTTCAGCAGAGTTTCCTCCATATTCCTCACTATTCCACAACCTTCACATAGAAAATACCAATAATGCCTCACAAGGCCAACATATATATAGTCATATCATATCACAGCCACACATGGCTTTCAATATCCTCTCATATCGCCGCCACACAGGGCTTTCAATATCATCTCATATCGCAGCCACACAGGGCCTTCAATGTCAATAATAATAATAAAATATAATGGACTTACCTCGTATGTCCAACTTGAAACTGCATCTGTTGCACTTTACTGTCTACTTTTTCCTTCGATTTTCGACTTTACATTTAAATTTTACTTCAATACCTTACCCAGCAGATATATTTCGTGCCTTTACTTTACTTACCTGCGTGCTCCATAACTTTCCCATGTCGTCAATTACTTCCTTCTGTTAATGTCGTCCTTCTGCTAAAGTCCAAGGTTAGTATAAAGAATTGTCCTATGACTCGGATCTATAACACGATCTCAGATGTGAAAGAAAGATAACATCCTACATATCCTGTAGCCTCATATTTATAGATGTGGCATGCAACACATTGATAATCAAAACTCTACTAGACACGCTCTGTAGACAATCCAAGGAAGAACTGCTCTGATACCACTTCTATCACAATCCAACTCTGTAGGCCACGACTGGGGTCCGATCTGAACCCCCGTATACATGTTTATAAGTTGTGGTCAAGTCGAACTATAATTAACATAACACCATGCAACAGAACCCCATTGGGTGATAACTTTTTCATAAACTGGTAGCCTCTTTCATTTATATCACAGCATGAAAGGGCATGTAAGCCGACAAGGCTGCCATAACATGACAACATATATAGTACATCATATATACCCAGCTAAACCAAACTGACATACACAACCCACATATACATATCTGCAGACCTCTAAAAATATTAATGACAACATATGGTGGGACAGGGCCTCCGCCGTACCCCTGGATAGACAAAACAATTTTATACATCGGTAGTCAGTACCAAAAACTAGGCTCTGATACACTGGATCCTCATCTAGTTGAGCTGAGCGAGATCCTACACTGACGGACTCCCAGAACCTGTATTTGTACCTGCGGGCATGGAATGTAATCCCCCAAGAAAAGGGGGTTAGTATGACATATGTACTGAGTATGTAAACCATAACATAACACAACTGGAAGTATATCTAAAATAGAGAAGCAGTGGGTAAATCATCAAATCAGTAACCTATACCTCGGAAAGTAAAATCATGCATGCTTAAATTTTTCAATATAGTCGGCCCTATCATGGATCCAGTAAATCATATCTGTAAAACCATCACCTCCTTATTACAACACATCATCACATCATAATATATATACATACATACCCGGCCCTCTAGTGAGGGCACGATGAACAATGCAGTAGAATGGTGCACAAATCCGATAACCGGCCCGGGACTCGGAGAAGAAGTGTTACAGTATACAGAGTAGAGTAGTGGGAAACAAAACACAGTTTAAATCATTATCTGAGATTCAATGAAGTCATCAAGTGAACCTTCACTTGGAGGTCAGGGTAGGAAGTATCTGACGTATACCCTCTAGATGTCACCAAGGACTATGTAATCTTTGACATATACCAGTGTGAAATATCTTATAGAAGCCTTAGCATTGGTTATCTCAGTGTCTTTTTCTTTTAAAAGAAGAGTTTATTCTAATCAATCACTATACAGTCACATAGAAGACTCGAGGAGTAAGAGTTTATCTACTTTAAGAGTCTTAACATCCAGAAGTGATCAAGAGTCCTGCAGTCATATTCAGAACCTAAGAATAAAGTTGCAACAAAGCTTACATCATCCATAGTCTACATCTAAAACATGCCAAAAGAAAGAAGAGATAGTTTCACATACTTATTCCAAAACATGCCAAAAGAAAGCTTCACATACCTCTTACGGGTTACTCTTTGTCACGTTCGCCTCATCATCCTTTGAACCTATTCAACATGGAAGTAATATGAATATCAACCACTCTTGCCTTTCCATCACCTTAAGTTACACCTTAGTATTCATTGAACCTATTTCCTTTTTCGTCTCCTCGACTAGTTCTTTAATTAGTTTAAGGCGTTAACGAAAATTGGACAGCACCTCCCCTATAATATGCCCTATCCAAATTTCTAATTACATACCTAATCACTAAAGCCAACCAAAAACAACATCCTGCATCATATATACACATAAAACATGGACACATTACACAACACAAGCTCCAAACCACTTGCTAAAAATTACGATACCAAATTAGGGTTTCTAGTCTTTATTTTGCAAAGCATTTATTTATACGAAATGAGGGGTGGTGTGGATGAAACTTGAAGCAACAACACCCATTTTAGAATACATTTAGTCCCTGAAATACACCCTCACACACCTTCAACAGCACACCACAAGCACAACACTTTACTTCGATGATAATTCAACTATAATGACTCCGATTTAGATTGTTTTGAACGTCAACCGTTTCTATGACATTTTGACATTTACAGCCACATATAGGGCGTGTAAAACACTCCATAACAACACCATAAATTCCAAATTAAAAGAATAAACATTACCTTACCCGAAATTGGCCAAAACTCGCCAAACCTGCATCTCAGAAACTTCTTGATGTGCTGAATTGGAGCGGACTATTTGTGTCCCTTTTCCGCTGCCCCAAATTGGAATTTTTGGTAATCAAACACCATTATATAAACGTGGTAAACCTTAAATAATTAATTCATGGAACGAAACTCGTAGGCTTACCTTGGCAGCCCCAAACCCGTAGCTCCTCTTCTTGCCCTCCAACATTTTTCTCTTCTTCTTTCACACTTCCTCTTGTTTGCTCCAAGTGTAAAGCTGAAGATATGGTCCTGTATGTATCATAAAATACATATATACACCTCCACTTACTTGAGGAACACCGTAGATAATTAATTCACAGAGAAAAATCGAGGAACTCACCTTTAATCCTTCAAAACCGTGGCTGCCTTGCTCCTTTTGTTATTCACGTTTTTTTCCTCTTCCTTGGCTGAGGTTTCAGCTCCAAAATGTGATAAGTAATTACTTAAGATTCATGTATATGTCTCCTCAAGAGGTGACACATGTCATCCCCTTTGGGTGACACATGTCCAACCCCGGCTGCCATGTGTCCTTGGTGGGGCCTACCCCCAGGTAGGTGGGTCACCTACTTGACTCCAAGCAGGTGGGTCACCTGCTTCCACGTGGCACCTCCTTTTGCTACCACGTGTCATCTTCTCCTCTTCCTCGTGGGTTCATAATCTTGTCTTATTTTATAAACTCATGTAATTCATGCTACGTAAGCTTGGTATGTACTCAAGTAGCTAAGACTTCCAAGTTAGTAGCTTACGTAGGTAAATCAAGTCCTACGACTCGTTACTTGGCCTCCAACTCCTTCCGACTTCCCATGACCCTAGTTTCAACCTTCCCTACCACGAAGTATCACATTTTTCCTTTCTTAGAGTCGATTGATAGTGTGGTTGATTATCTGTCTCACTGGATAACTTCTAAGAAGCCTAAGAGACATTCTGAGCTAAAGAGTGTGGGGTGTAACAGTACTTTTGGATAGTTAGATATGTATTATATATTTACACATTGTCATTGTTTGTAGTTAGTAGCTTCTGTATAGGTCACAGCAGGTTCGGGATTGGTCTAGTGTCAGTTCATCATTTTTGGTCACTATCGAGCCTTTTTTTTATTTTATATCATATTTACATATTTATACCCTAGAATAAATCTTCTTTTGTTATGTTCTTCTTTCTTCCTCCTTCTTATGTTATTTTTTATTTGTTTAAAATGAGATTTGACTTCTGCATCAGTTGGGTTTGGCTTGCATACTCGGGAGTTATAGTAGGTGTCATCATGTCTGGAATTTGGGTCATAACAGAGTGCTTTCAGAGCTTAGGTTCATTTGTCTAACCATTACAGGAGCAAGTGTCTAGTAGAGTCCTGTGGATCATACAATGACTTCCGTATTTAATCTTTGGGAGGCTATAGGAAATTTTTAGGAATTAAATCACTATTCCTTTTTCTGATTGTGCGCTAATGATGATGAACACCTCTTAATTCTAATTGTTTTAGTCTTTCTCAGATGGCCAGGATGAGATCTACTCCCCGTAGGCAATGACGGGTGCCCGAATTGGTCTCTTACGTATACCCCTGCTAACTATAAGTAAACATGTCCCCGGTTTGAGTTATAATGTATCAACAAGTACGATAACATATAAGCCGATGAGGCTATCATAAAATATGAGGACAATTATACATACACACATATATAACCCACATACATGTCCATAGACCTCTAAGAGCAAGAAAAGTAACATAAGGCGGGACAGGGCCCCTGCTGTACCCGTAAAAAAGTAAATATATACATCGAGGGTTAGTACCAAAATTAGGGTCCAGCACAATGGAGCATTTCTGAACTACTGAGTGGGACTCCTATGCTGGCGATTCCCCAAAGTGTGTATCTATACCTGCGGGCATGAAATGCAGCCCCTCGAAAAAGGGGGGTCAGTACGACATATGTACTGAGTATATAAGCATAGACATCATAAGGAAATTATAGTTGGCATAGGAATGCAGGGGACAAGTATAATAATTAACAAATTACTGTACTTGTAGCTTAGAACATAAAGTCGTACATACTATCATCCCGTACCGGTGTAACAACTATATCACTCTGTTATCATAAGCATCTATATACTATTAGTGCTATCTCATATAATAATTCTGAGGAACGTATGGCCCGATCCATATACAATATAGTAATGCCGAGAAATGTTTGACCTGATCCAGATATCATATAATAATACCGAGGAATGTTTGGCTCGATCCATTTATTATATAGTAATGCCGAGGAATGTTCGGTCCGATCCATGTATTATATAGTAATGCCGAGGAACGTTCAGCTCGATCGATATATTATATATACATACATACCCAGCCCTCTAGTGAGGGACTCTGTGAATCATAACTGTAGGACCATCATAGGGTCCAGTGCCATTACCACCTTATCACATCACATCATATATATATAAATATATATACATACATACCTGGGCCGCTAGTGAGGGACTCGGTGAGCTATTCATGTCCTTGCATTATCATGTTCTTATATAGCATACTCGGCCCTCTAGTGAGGGACTCGGTGGATAATGCAGTGAACTATGCATGATAACGTACCTGGTCTGGGACTCAGTGATAGAAGGGTTACCATATATACGAGTAGAGTAGTGAGTAACCATATACATTTTAGATCATATTTCAGACTCGATGGAATACTCAAAATGTGCTATCATTCAAAAACCAAGACAAGAGTCATCTCAAGCACCTTTTGATTGCCACTATGGATTTGGTCAAAATGGAACTTTTGGAATCATATTCTCGTATCAAGTCATCATCAAATATCTTTTGGGAATCAATAAGTTGGCTATCCTAGTGGCTTTAACAAGAGGAACTTCCTTGGAATAGTATACACTTCATCTATTTGTTTCATAAAGATCATGTCAAAAAGAAAGGAAGATTAGCTTTACATACTTACTACTTCCCAATGTATAGAAAAACTTGAGAAGCAATAGCTCAATTATTACAAGAGTTCCAACATTAGAGGATGAGTAAGAAACACTTAGGAATGGATTCACCTCCGAGATTGTATCATCTTTTACGTACATCTAGGACATGCCAAAAGAAGAGAAAGAATAAGATTTACATACTCTCTACTTTCCCTCATAGAGTCATCATATGCATATATCATACCCGTCCCATCATGGCTCAGTGAATAATTATAGAATAATAGCATTATAATTATGTCAAAAGCATACCAAGAGAAAGAAGGTAGCTTCACATACGTATGCCAAAAACATGCCAAGAGAAAGAAGGTAGCTTCACATACTTATGCCAAAAATATGCCAAGAGAAAGAAGGTAGCTTCACATACCTCTTACGGATTACTCTTAACCACGTTTGCCTCGTCATCTTTTGGACCTATTTAAAATGAAATAAATACTAAGGGTAATACCCTTTCACTTTCCATTTTCCAACTCCACAACCAAGTATCCATAGAAATCGTTTCCTTATCCACTTCCCTCGACTAGTTTATTACTAGTTCCGAGGTTGCCAAAAATCGAGCAGCATCTCCCCTATAACTTGCCCTATCCAACTTCTAATATTAGCATACATATTACCAAAAACAACCAGCAGCTATATATACAATCATATCACTTCAACATTACTCAATACAACTCCAAACAACTAGCTCAAAACTACGGTACCAAAATAGAGTTTTTAACCTTTATTTAATAAATGTTTAACAATATGAAACAGAGGGTAATGTGGATGAAAGCATAAGTATACACACCCATTTTAGAACAGTTTCCATCCCTTCAACACACAATCAACCTATCTGCAGTCGCAGCACCACAATCACAACACACTACTCGACTCCGATTTAGCTATAATGACTTCAATTTAGTTTGTTTCTAACATCAATCATACTTATACAATTTTTCCACTTCCAGCCTCATTTAAGACATGCATTATACTTAATAACAACATCATAAACTCCGATTTGAATGGGAAAGCATTACCTTGCCCGAAACTCACCAAAACTCACCTCGGAAGTTCTCCTCACACGGCTGAAACTTCGTGGCTGTTTGTTATCTTTTTGGTGCTGCTCCAAACCATAAATTTACATTACTAAACCTTCATACCCTCGTGGTATACCATATATAATTAATTCATGGAACAAAATCGGAGAACTTATCTTTTTTTCTCCCCAAATCCGTAGCTCTCTTTCTCTCTAGCTTAAGGATTTCTCTTCTCTTTTTTTTCTAGAATTTTCTTGGAAAAGAATGAATTGTTTGGATAAATATGACCTAAAAGTAATAAATCATATATATATAGGCTACTTTAGGGGTGACACATGTCAATCCCTCATTGGAACAACACACCACCTCCTCCAACCATGAGCTGCTACATGGCATGTGGGGCCCACCCCTTGCTCCAGCTGCTGCCACATGGGCACCTCCAGCTTCTACCATGTGGCACTCTCCCATGTTGCCATATGGTACCTTCTTTTCCTCTCATGGGTTCGTAATCTCATCTTACTTTATGAACCTTTGTAATCCTTGCTACGTAAGCTTGGTATGTACTCAAGTAGCTTAAGTATGTAAGATTTCCAAATTGGTAGCTTAAGTAAGTAAGTCGAGTCCTACGACTCATTACTTGGTCTCCAACTTCTTCCGGATTCTTACAACCCTATTTCCAATCTTTTCTATTATAGGGTATCTTATTCTCCCTTTCTTAGAGTTACTTAATGATGTCATGGATTATCCGGCTCACATGGTGACTTTTGAGAAGCTTAAGAGCCTTTTAAGAAACTTAAGAGCTTAAGAAGCTTACGTAATTTAGGAACCTTCCAAGGTACAAAAGTATGGGGTATAACATCCTTCCTCCCTTTAGAACATTCGTCCTAGAATGTGAACTAAAACCCTTCCTCAAGATCTTATATAGATTATAGGGAAATTTCTTTTTATTACAATAACACATACTTTCCTCACGTAACCAATATAAGAGTTTGGAAGTTGGGATTACCTGTAGATGTAGGGAATAGGTACGGGTACTTGTGTTTCATTTCCTTTTCAACTTCCCAAGTCATTTCTTCGCGATTCTCATTTCACCACAGCACCTTGACGGAAGCTACATCCTTAGTCTGCAACCTTCTAATCTGTCAATCCAGGATGGCAATAGGTTGCTCTTCGTAGGATAACTCCTCTGTGACCTGGATATCATCTACGAGATATACTCGGGATGGATCACTAATGCATTTATGAGGCATTGATACATGGAAGACTAGATGCACTACTTCTAGATCCGCTAGTAGGTCTAGCTCGTAGGCAACCTTGCCTATTCAGTGAAGGATCTAGTAAGGGCCAATATATCTCGGACTCTACTTCCCCCTTCTTTCCTAACCTCATTACTCCTTTCATGGGCAACACCTTCAAAAATACCCAATCGCTCACTTGAAATTCCAAAGGTTGACGTCGATTGTCTACATATGACTTCTGTCAACTTTGGGCAACTAATAATCTCTCCTGAATAAGCTTTACCTCCTACCCTGCTTGTTAAACCATGTTTGGGCCTATTAGTCATATTTTGTCAATATCATACTAACCAATAGCGACCTATATTTTCTGCCATACAAAGTCCTATACAGGGTCATATGGAGACTAGAATGATAGTTAATATCTTAAGTAATCTTGAAAGGTAGTAGGCAATTGTCTGAGCTACCTTTGGAGTCAACCGTATAGGCCCGCAACATATCTTCTAGCATTTAACTAGTAAGCTTAGTATGTCCATCGGTTTGAGAGTACAATGGTATATGAAGACCTGTCTGTGTTCCCAATCTCTTCGTGTGCTGATCTTCAGTAGTTAACTATAACTCGGGCTCCTTTGTTTAAGAAAATAAGTATGGGAACTCTGTAAAGTCTCACCATTCTCTTGATCTATAATTTCACATAATCTCAGTTGAACAGGTAGTCCTTGATTGAATGAACACGGGCTGATATTTTTAATCTGCGGATGACATTCCATATAAAATCATCTATCCATGGAGTGAAAAATGAGTCTCGTCGCCAAGGTCGTGTTGTGGAATCTTTGACCTTGTGTATACTTCATGTCTTTTTTAGATGACATCAACTGGTACCCTTACCTTTTGGGTTTTGCTTAAGCCCTTTTACAACTCCCTTAACCTTACTTATAAAACTTCTAGGTACATAATCTTATGTCGTTGCTTCATCGTCAGTTCAGATTCTTCCATGGTTCTTTTCCTCAGACTTGGCTTTGATTTTTCTATCATACTTTACATTACAATTCTTACAACAATGTGCAAAGGCACTCAACTTAGCCCAAGATTTACCTTAGCATTGTCTCGCTAGTCTTCAGGTTCCGCCTTGCCCTCTCCTCTTTTATCTTATAACCGGTATTGGGGTAGATCTTTAGTTCAACCATGACCATGTCTTTTTTGGTCATTTGATTTAAATTCTCTTTGCATTTCTCTGTAACATATCCAAAATATAATAACCCCCTTTTCCTCATGTACACCTCCGCTTGGTCTTATGCTGTATATACATATTTGTAGGTTGCACAACTATTTTTATACAATTGGTATGAGGTAGACGCGGTCTTTTCATTTCCTGGACCATCTTGCTTTACATATCAACTTCACACTAGAACTTCATCGCGCTAATGCTATTTCGTCCTACCCCTTTCTTTTCCTTCCTTTGGGTACTTCTTGGTCTCCTCATTTCCTACCATAGGAGATTTTCTATTCTTTCTCCTTGCTACTTGTATGTCATATCTCAGCGGCCAACAACTTTATTGTCATATCTTAATCTACACTCAACCATGGCCTTACTACCCTTTACACAGTCTTTAGATCGCTTAGTCTTACTCCCTTATTATGTTCACCCCTTTTTGTATGCACCGATCCATTAGGGTCTCTACTAATGGTTCTCTGTATGGTCTTAGATATCATTGATTCTATCCATTTATTGCTGGCCTTTATCCCTTGCTAACTCGTGCCAGCATGGAATCTCGCTTGATGTTTAAGCATTCCCGTTAACATGTGATAGTCTCAGTTGACTTTATCTAACACTTGTATTTCTCTTGTCCACTTCCCCCCTTTAGGGTGTACCCATGTCATCCTCTATTTATTTTCAACTGTTCATACACATATATTCTGTTCCAACATATTTAACATACGGCACCATATCTATGCCTTTTGTCAGATCACTTATACTTTAGGTTGCCCTTGTAAGAAACCTTACTACAAATATGGGGTGCTTAAAATTCTCGATAACTAGTCCCCAATCTAGTCCAAGTACTGGTACTTGAGTCATACAATTGATATAGTAGTTTATCCAGAGTCACATTCCTTTCTTCCCTACCAGCAATTAGCTAGCGCCCCTAATCATTTCAACATCTCCATTCGGAAGTACTTGTACTCCAGTGACCCATGTTTCTAGCTCTGCTATAACACTATCTTCATCCCAGTGGATACCACTTGTTCCTCTTAATGGACTCGCAATGCATTAATGGTTTTGCAGAGCTACTCCCTCATCCCTGAGGGGTCTTTATATTTTCCACGGCGGAATCACATATCCACAGTACTTCTTTATATCTCATAAACTTTTATCCTTGTCAGGTACCTGAGGTTAACTTCCAATTCTTCTCAGTCTCATGTTAATATTACTCTAATAATGGTCTTATCTTCTTGCCTTTTCATACTACAACTTCAGTTCATAGCTATCTATTCCCTTTTTGGTCCAATACTCGTACTTATTGATCACGTCTATCTTGAGTGCTCCCTGCAGTAGTCCTTCTATTCTTTCAGTCCATGGCCCTTTTTGTGGCCGAGGAGTTTCATGTTACCCCTATATCCCTTGGGAAAATCATTCCTTGGTATCACCGACCCTTCTGAATCCTTTTAGTATGTTATCTAATATATGAAGCACATGATTCTGGACAGCCCATAAGTTCATGTCTTCCATCCAAATGTTATTTTAGCCGCTTAATAACCAATAAAAGGTTACCATAAAGCATCATCTAACCACTACCAAAAGGAAATTAAGAGCCAATAAGCACCATAATACTATTTAGTGACTAACTCGTATAGTTTCCCTCTAGGTTCATTCTTGATTCGTGAACAACTTATCTAGTTCACCACTAATGGTTGAGGGTTCTGTTCTTTCCCACAAAAGTGGAACCCAATTCTGATACCTTGCCCTATAATAGGAGTTTTCCTCCGACTAAAACTTCCAAAGTAAACATAGGGTCCTCTTACCAACAACACGGAGGGTACTTTAACAGCTTTAGTTCATCATAATAGGAGTACTCCGTATCAACTTCTAAGCCGTATGATAAACTTATAGTTCATTCCTCTTTTTTTTTTTAGAAATTTCGGCAGAGTTTCCTCTATATTCCTTACTATCCCAAACATGCACTTAGGAAATACCAACAATTCCATGCAAGGCTGACACATATATATATATCCATATCATAGCATATCATAACCACAATGCCTCATAGAGCCAATATATACATATGTTTATAGCATCTCATATCCTAGCCGCACAGGGCTTCCTATATTAGGCCGAAACAAAAATGAAAACTTGCCCCATATAGCCAGTAAAAACTATACTTATCACTCCCCTATACCTGTGACCGATCAATCCCCAGTTCGACCCGGTGACCTAGGAGGTAAAGTATGCTCCCATCTCTATCTGTTTGCCATTTGCTTGTTTGTCCCTCATCATCTTTCTCGCTTGAATCTAGAAGTCCTAGATACCCAGGTAATTCCTAGTTCACCAACTACCAAGATAAAGAGCTTGAATATACCGTAACAGTCACCATAGGAGCCGATATGACATAGAGCTCGGTCATAAGAACTGCTGGCGTGGCTTCCGTTACCACTTCCTTAGTCATCAGATGCTCTGGAGAACCTATCATTGGGCCTTCCAAGGGATCGGTCTTCATAACATAATCAGGGTCTTTGGAGGGATCAGTCTCAATCAAATAACTGGGGCTCTGCCAGCTTGGTCCTAGATCTTGAGGTCCCATATGTACCCTAGAGGCCTTCTCTACACCCCCTCTACTTTCTATAGCTGGTCTCTTCATTTTGCACCTCAGCCTGTACCTACCTGCAAGAAAGGAGGTCAAAAACAAGCTTCCTTTATAGGTATGGCCGACACATAGTAGTTTGCTAGGGAGGGATTATCTTGATAGACAACTCTATTGTACAATCTAAGACAAGAAAGAAAGGTAACATCCAAAATGTCTTGTAGCCTCCTGTTTATAGATGTGGTGCACAACACATCGATAAAAAAGACTCTACTAGACACGGTCTGTAGATATTTTGAGGACCAAATTACTCTGATACCACTTCTGTCATGACCCAACCCCATAGGCCATGATGGGTGCCCAAATTAGACTTTTGCGTATACCCCTGCTAACTATAAGTAAACTTGTCCCCGGTTTGAGTTATAATGTATCAATAAGCACGATAATATATAAACCAATGAGGCTATCATAACATATGAGAACAATTATACATGCACACATATACAACCACATACATGTCCACAGACCTCTAAGAGTAAGAACAGTAACATAAGGCATGACAGGGCCCCCGCCGTGTCCGTAAACAAGTAAATATATACATCAAGGGTTAGTAAAAAAATCTAGGCTCTAGCACAATGGAGCACTTCTAAACTGCTGAATGGGACTCCTATGCTGGTGGATCCCCAAAGTGTGTATTTGTACCAACGGGCATAAAACGCAGCCCCCCGAGAAAGGAGGGTCAGTACAACAAGCATTAACATCATAAGGAAATTACAGTTGTCATAGGGATGCAGTGGACAAGTATAACAATTAACAAATTACTATACCTGTAGCTTAGAACATAAATTCATACATACTATCATCCCGTACTGTAATCAGCCCATTCGGGGACTTGGTGTAACAACTATATCACTCTGTTATCATAAGCATCTATATACTATTAGTTCTATCTCATATAATAATGCCGAGGAACGTACGGCCCGATCCATTTACCATATAGTAATGCCGAAGAACATTCGGCCTGATCCAGATATTATATAATAATACCAAGGAACATTCGGTCCAATCCATATATTATATAGTAATGTCAAGGAACGTTCAGCCCGATCCATATATTATATAGTAATACCGAGGAATGTTTGGCCCGATCTATATATTATATATACATACATACCTGGACCTCTAGTGAGGGACTCGGTGAATCATAACTGTAGGACCATCATAGGGTCTGGTGCCATTACCACTTTATCACATCATATCATATATATATATATATATATATATATATGCATACGTACTTGGCCCTCTAGTGAGGGACTTGGTGAGCTGTTCATGTCCTTGCATTATCATGTTCTCATATAGCATACCCGACCCTCTAGTGAGGGACTTAGTGGATAATGCAGTAAACTACACATGATAACGTACCCGATCTAGGACTCGGTGATAGAAGGTTTACTATATACACGAGTAGAGTAGTGAGTAACCATATACATTTTAGATCATATTTTAGACTCGATGGAATACTCAAAATGTGATATCATTCAAAAACCAAGACAAGAGTCATCTCAAGCACCTTTTGATTGCCACTATGGATTTGGTCAAAATGGAACTTTTGGAATCATATTCTCATATCAAGTCATCATCAAATATCTTTTGGGAATCAATAAGTTGGCTATCCTAGTGGTTTAAACAAGAGGAACTTCCTTGGAATAATATACACTTCATCTATTTGTTTCATAAATATCATGTCAAAAAGAAAGGAAGATTAGCTTTACATACTTACTACTTCCCAATGTATAGAAAAACTTGAGAAGCAATAGCTCAATTATTACAAGAGTTCCAACATTAGAGGATGAGTAAGAAACACTTAGGAATGGAGTCACCTCCAAGATTGTATCATCTTTTACGTACATCTAGGACATGCCAAAAGAAGAGAAATAATAAGCTTTACATACTCTCTACTTTGCCATATGGAGTCATCATATGCATATATTGTACCCGACCGTCATGGCTCGGTGAATAATTATAGCATAATAGCATTATACTTGTGTCAAAATAATACCAAGAGAAACAAGGTATCTTCACATACTTATGCCAAAAACATGCCAAGAGAAAGAAGGTATCTTCACATAGTTATGCGAAGAGAAAGAAGGCATCTTCACATACCTCTTATGGATTACTCTTAACCACATTCGCCAAAACTTGTCAAAACTCACCTCGGCTGAAACTTCATGGCTGTTTATTATCCTTTTGGTGCTTCTCCAAACCATAAATTTACATTACTAAACCTTAATACCCTTGTGGTATACCCTGGATAATTAATTCACAGAACAAAATTGGAGAACTTACCTTTTTTTCTCCCGAAATCCGTATTCTCTTTCTCTCTAGCTTAAGGATTTCCCTTCTCTTTTTTTTCCTAGAATTTTCTTAGATAAGAATGAATTGTTTGGATGAATATGACCTAAACTTCATAAAACATATATATATAGGCTACTTTAGGGGTGACACATTTCAAGCCCTCATTGGGACAACACACCACCTCCTCCAATCATGGGCTACCACAAGGCATATGGGGGCTCACCCCTTGCTCCAGATGCTGCCATATGGCACCTCTAGTTGCTGCCATGTGTTACCTTCTTTTCCCCATCATGGGTTTGTAATCTCGTCTTACTTTACGAACCTATGTAATACTTTCTACATAAGCTTGGTATGCACTCAAGTAGCTTAAGTATGTAAGATTTTCAAGTTGGTAGCTTAAGTAAGTAAGTCGATTCCTACGACTCGTTACTTGGTCTCCAATTTCTACTGGATTCTTATAACCCTATTTCCAATCTTCTCTATTATAGGGTATCTCATTCTCCCTTCCTTAGAGTTATTTGATGACATCATGGATTATCCGGCTCACATGGTGACTTCTAAGAAGCTTAAGAGCCTTTCAATAAACTTAAGAGCTTAAGAAGCTTACGTAACTTAGGAACCTTCTAAGGTACAAAAGTATGGGGTATAACAAGCTTGGGGTAGGGACAAAGGTCGGCACAGAGTCCAAGGTAGATCTTAGGCCACAGCACCAGTGCTGGAGCCAGATATAGAGGTTGAGAATTTTGAGCCTCAGCCAGCAAAGGAGCATCTAGCCTAGCCTCAACCTAGATTCATGGCCACACTAGTGTTACAGGATACTCTGCCCTAAATACTCAGCCTTATGGAGGGGATGTATTAAGAAGGGACATTACCTAGCACTTCAGCTAGACCTCACATCCGAGAGAAGGTACAAACTTCAAGCCAGGCTGAGAAATAGTATAATCAAACCCTAGTTCTATAGCCTACTGCTACCACTCCTCATCTGGTGATCCAACCCATTCCTATAGTTGTTCAGCATATGGAAGATAGGTCGGTTATGACCGCAGAGGAGAAGAAAATGTTATGGAGGTTTATCAGATTGTCCCCTCCCAGGTTCTCAGGTGCCATGGGCGAGGATGCCCCAAATTTATGGTTAGTTACTAGGAGAGATTAGATAACCTTGGATTGCCTCAATGGACCAGCAAAACAATGGTGGAGATCAAATCTTAGCTTCACACTGTGGTATCGTTGCCCATGTCATGGACTCAATTCTCTGAGGCTTTCATGGAGAAGTATGTAACCTACATCAGGGGGAGACTGAGGGATGAGTTCATAATACTGGTGCAGAGATCGATGACGGTCACAGTGTATGTGTCTCAATTTCATGAGTTCTTTAGATTTTCTACCATGATCATGCCGATAGAGAAGGAGTGGGTACGCCTATTTATTAGAGGGTTATATGTTCCTTTGATATTGGCTATAGAGCAGATAGTTGTATCGGGCTGTTTATTCTTGTAGATAGTAGATCATGCCCATACTATTAAGGCTATACTTTATAAGGCCTACAAAGGCAGTGATAAGAGGCCTCGCCGCTAGGGCAGTTTTAGTGGATATCAGTTATATAATAAGGTTTCTTTTGGCAGAGGCCATTTATAGTAGTATCCGCCTAGTAGATCGGTTCAAGTAGCCTTACAGCTTACTAATGGTAGACTAGCAGGTGCTAGCAATCAAGGCAATAAGGCTTATATTCAATCTTCTCAAGGTTAAGCTGTTAGGTTTCCAGGTTGTGGTGGCCATTCAGGTTCCACTAGGACATCATAGAGGGGGTTTATTTAGAGGGACATGATATGACTTTGGAGTGATAGGTCAATTTGTCAGGGAGTGTCCCACTATCAGCCATCACAGATGCCAAACTCAGTAGAGTCCATAGGGTCATATTGTTTAGGCCCCCAAGGCCTCAGTTTAACCGCCTAGAGAAAGTGTATAGGGTGGTAGAGGTAATTTCCAGGGTACTAGGGGTGGTCCCTCGGCAAGCCAGACAAGTAAGAGAGATAGATGTAGTCATATATATGCCTTTTTAGGTAGGCTGGTGGTGAAAACATCGGATGCCATCATTAAAGGTACGATCTCCGTCTCTTATCAACCTTCCTATGCTTATTTGATCCAGGGTCCACTTATTTATATGTATTCTTTTATTATTCTACTCGATGGAATGTTTTATATGAGTCACTGCATGTTCTTCTGTGTGTAGCTACCCACATAGGTGATTCTTTAGTAGTGGATCGAGTGTATCGATACTGTATGGTGACTATTGTGGGGTATGATACTAGAGCTAACCTGATTTTGCTAGATATGGTAGTCTTTGACTTAATTCTAGGCATGGAGTGGTTGTATACTCATCATATGGTTTTGGATTACTTCTCCAAGACTGTTACCCTATGTATGCCTAGTATTCCTCCAGTCATGTAGGTAGGTGCAGCTAGTCATGTACTGTGTGGTGTGATATCTTTCCTCAAGGCCTAGCCGTTAATGGGAAAGGGTGTCTAGACTATATTTCTTATGTCTGTGACACTAGTGCTGAGACTCCTTCTATTAATTCTGTTCCGGTGGTCCGAGAGTTCCCTGATATATTTCCCACCAATCTACCTGGTCTTCCTTCTGAGCATGATATTGATTTTGGCATTGATGTTGAGTATGGGTACATAGCCAATCTCTATTCCACTATATCGTATGGCTTCAGTTGAGTTGAGGTAGCTTAAGGTGTAGCTCCAAGACCTTTTGAGTAAGGGGTTTATCAGGCCCTGTGTATCTCGCTAGGGTGTTCTTATTTTGTTCATGAAAACAAAGATGGTACCTTGTGATGTGAATTGATTACTGGTAGCTGAATAAGGTGACCATCAAGAATAGGTACCCGATGACATGGATTGATGACTTATTTGACCAGCTCCAGGGTGCAACAGTGTTCTCTAAGATAGACTTGATGTCAAGGTACCACCAGCTAAGGATTACGGAGTCAAATATCCCTAAGACTTCTTTTAGGACTCGATACGGCCACTATAAGTTCTTAGTTATGTCTTTTGGATTGACTAATGCCCCTGCAGCATTCATGGATTTGATGAACCATGTGTTTAGGCCCTACTTGGACTCCTTTGTCATTGTATTCATTAATGACATTCTAGTCTACTCCGGGAGAAGAGAGCAATATGAGTAGCACCTGAGGATAGTACTTCAGACATTGCAAGATCAGCAATTGTATGTCAAATTCACTAAATGTGAATTCTGGCTTGAGGTTATGGCATTCTTAGGACATGTGGTATCGAAGGATGGGATTATTGTAGATCTGTCTAAGATAGCGGCATTTCATAAATAGGCTAGGCCCATTTCTCCTATCGAGGTCCATAGTTTTATTGGGTTGGCAGGGTATTACAAATGGCTTGTAGAGGGATTCTCTTCCATTGTAGATCTTTTGACCAGACTGACTCACAAGAATGCTCCATTTTAGTGGTCTGACGAGTGTGAGGAGAGCTTTGTGAAGCTCAAACCCTTGTTGACTTCAGCTCTGATTATTACTCTTTCTATTGAGGACCACTGATTTACAGTGTATTGTGATGCTTCATTTGTTGGTTTGGGTTACGTTCTGATGCAGTAGGGTTGGGTTATTAAATATGCTTCTACATAGCTGAAGGTATATGAGTGGAACTACCCCACACAAGATTTGGAGTTGGCGGCAGTAGTCTTTGCATTAAAGATTTAGAGGCATTACTTGTATAGAGCCTATTTTATGATCTACATTGACCATCATAGCCTTCAATACATATTTAGCTAGAAAGACCTTAATTTGAGCCAGCACAGGTGGTTAGAGTTGCTGCAGGACTATGATGCCACCATCCTCTATCACCTAGGCAAGGCAAATATAGTAGCAGATGCTTTGATCCAAAAGACGGTGAGTATGGGGAGTTTTGCATTATTATTAGTAGAAGAGCATCATTTAGCTTCAAACATTCAGCCCTTAGCTAACTAGATGGTTCATCTTGATATTTTTGAGCCGATCAAGGTACTTATTTATGTAGAGGCTAGGTCTTCCTTGATGGACTAGATTCGGGGGCAGCAGTTTGAGGACCTACAGTTGAGGGTGATTCATGACAAGGTCCTTAGTGTGGAGTCTAGGAAGGCAACCTTAGATCCAAATGGCATTTTGAGTATTGAGGGTTGTATCTATGTTCCTAGAGTTGGAAATCTAGTTAGGCTCATCTTTGAGGAGGCCCATTGTTCCATATATTCCATTCATCCCAGTGCGGCGAGGATGTATCACGACCTACGACAGCATTATTAGTAGTGTGGGATGAAGTAGGACATTATAGCTTTTGTGGCTAGGTGCTTGAATTATTAACAGGTTAAGTTCGAGCATCAAAGGCCAGGTGGTTTGACCTAGTGGCTACCCATTCCAAAGTAGAAGTTGGAGCGGATAGCTATGGACTTTGTAGTAGGTTTACCACGTACCTCCTGAGGTTTTGATTCTATTTGGATTATCATAGATCGATTGACCAAGTCTGCTCACTTCTTATCAATCCAGACTATCAACATTTCACATAAATTGGCTCAAATTTACATCTAAGAGGTGGTCCATTTGCATGCGGTACTAGTATCTATCATTTCAAAATGTGGTACTCAGTTCACATCATATTTTTAGGGTCTATTTAGATAGTGTTGGGTACCCAAGTCGAGCTTAGCATAACTTTCCACCCCTAGACCGATGGTCAGTCAGAGAGGACAACTCAGGTCTTGTAGGACATGTTATAAGCCTATGTTATTACTTTTGGGGGTCAGAGGGATCAGTCCTTGACTTTGGCAGAGTTTGCAGATAACAATAGCTACCATTCGAGCATCGAGATAGCACCTTTTGAGGCATTGTATGGTAAGAGATGTCATTCCCCAGTAGGCTGGTTTGATGCTTTTGAGGTTAGGCCTTGGGCACCAATTTGCTGTGTGAATCAATGAACAAAGTTTGTATGATTCAGGAGAAGCTCTGTACTACCCAGAGTAGGCAGAAGAGTTATGCTGAATGGAGGGTACGGCCTATGGAGTTTATGGTTATAGATCGAGTATTCTAGTGAGTGTCTCCCATGAAGGGTGTGATGAGAACCGAGAAGAGGGGTGTTTTAGGATCTTGAGATGAGTAGGGGAGGCAGCTTATGAGTAGGCCTTGCCTCTAGCACTTTTAGGCATTCATCCTGTATTCTATGTTTCTATGCTATGGCAGTACATTTCAGATGACTCTCACTTACTTCAGTGGGATTTGGTTCATTTGATGAGTCCTTAGCCTTTGAGGAGGAGCCTGTAGCCATTTTGGACAGGTAGGTTAGGAAGTTGAGGTCTAAGGAGATTCCATCGATGAAATCCAGTAGAAGCGTCGTCCGATCGAGAAGGCTACTTGAGATATCGAGTAGGATATGAGGACCCAATATCCTCATCTTTTTGAGACACCACGTACCTTTTTCCCTTGACTTTAGAGGATGAAAAGCTTTCTAGTAGTGGATATTGTAATGACCTCCAAGGTCATTTTTGTGTTTTTGCATGTTTTTACCATTTTACCCTATCTCGTAGCTTCTTTATAGCTCTTATGTAGTGTTGGGATGGGTGGCATACTCCTCAAGGTGTTTGGTTGAGTTTTAAGTTAGTTTGGCCATTTTTGTCGCTTAAGCTTAGAAAGAGTTGACTTTAGTCAACATTCAAAGATTCGGGCATCGTATGAGAATTTTGATGGTTCCATCAGCTCTAAAAGGTCCATTTTGGTCTAGAAGGAAGGTTGGTTTGGGTTTTGGAGTCTTTATTTTGAGTTTAGGTGATTTTTCCATTTTAACTTTAAGTTTTTGCCAAGATTTGACTTTGGTCAATATTTTGAGTAAATGCGCTCGGATGGAAATTTTGTTAGTGTGGTTAGCTCTAGAATGCCGATATTGGTCTAGAATGACCTTTGGTTTGATTCCCGAGGTGCTCAGAATGAGTTTTAGGCTGTTGGTGCATTTTGAGAACTTTTATTGGAAAGTGTTCACTTTGGTCAATATTTTAAGGAAATAGCCTCCGTTGGAAAATCCGTCAATTCCATTGAGTTTGAAATGCCATTTTTGGTTGGGTAGCTATGTCTATTTGCATTTGTGGGGTGTCGAATGAATTTCGGAGCCCCATTTTAGAAAGACTCAATTATTCAAAGTTCAACATCAGCTGAACTGCTGGTGTAAGAGCTTTTGCTCTTCACGTTCGCGACCCAGGGTCTGCGATCACGAAGGTCTGAGACCCTTGGCATCACAATCGCATGACTGACCATCACAATCGCGATGGTTTAGCTGGAGCATACCTCGCGATCGCGATGAATAAATTCACTTATTTCAGTGAATTAAAAGACCTATTTCCGAAAGCTAAGTCCTATTTTGGGACATAGTAAATTTGGGGTTTTGAGAGCTCCTCTTGGCCATTTTTGATCATTCTTGCTCCGGTATGTTGGGAATTCCTTTGGGGACGTTCTGAGACACTTTTATGTTCTAAAAACCTTGTAAGTTTTGCTTAAATTCATCATGTCTTTGCATTTTTGAACTATTCTAGCGATCGAATTTGTTGGGGTTGTTTGAGCTCTTCTAGTGCTCGGAATATGCCCATTTTTGGGGAACAAGTTTCATGAATTATTTGGGACCTTGTGATGGTGTTGGTTATTCAATTTCGTGTGCAGGTCCTAATGTCAAATTTTTACGCAATTTTAGTTCTATTTTTAATTATAGCAATATGGGTATCGTTGCCTTGTTTTGATGTGTTCTTCAGTAATTTGATAGAGTGGCATCCTTTGGAGTCGGGCGAAAAATTAAAGATTAAAGTTTAGCATGTCGGTTGCGGTTCTAGTTCTAGGTTGGTTATGGCTTACTCTTGTTAGACTTGGCTTGGTTATAATTAGTATATTTTGAGTAGTAATTCATGATTAGTCGATGGTCATCGTTAGTGTCTAGTTGGGGTTTTAGTTGTTGTATCCTTAGTCTAGGTGATATCTTGACTTGTTTACATTGTTTAGTCCTTAGAACTTTCTCCATGGTGATTTGAACTTAGAATGCTTCTTGGTTGACTTGTATGGTTTCGGTTGGTCACTTGATATGATTTTTGATTTATGCTTATGCCTTGGTTGCTTATGATATTGAAATGTTGGGCCCGAGGCTGTGCTTTCAATACACCGGAGTCTCAGGTGAGTGTCATATGATTTTTGACATACTATTTGCCTTATTTACCTCGTCGGTGTTAAATGCCCTGTTTAAAAGAAAGAGTAAAAGATGATAATAATAGGACTTTTGGTTGATGAATAAATGGGATGGATTTAAGGAAAATCGGTGTTATCTTATTTATGGAAATTAATAGTTGATGAGCTCGAGGCATAATTCTAGGCGACCCTTTTATTGACTTTGGGCTACACTTTATTTCATTTGATAAGCTCGATGTGTGAATTTCGGGTGAGCCGTTGATACATATTCCGGGTTATTACTTTGGTGTTGATGAGCTCAAAGTATGATTCCAGGCGCCCCATTATGTGATGAGCTCGAGGTTTATTCCGGGCTCTTCATGATACTTTTGGAGGATATTGAGCCTTAACTACGAGTTACAATTGTGCAATCTTGGGGTATTTTATCAGTTGAGATTATTGATATGATTAAATGGTTGGTTGAACTTACTTGATAACCATATGATTATTCCCGTACCCTCATTTCCCGTATTTTTAGTTTATGCTCCTCTCTTATTGTTATTAGTACCATCGTGCTGCTTATTATATATTTATTTTTTCTGAGCTCGGTCGGCCTATGACGTCTACTGAGTATCCTGTGTTTTGGTACTCATATTGCACTTCTACATCTTTTTTATGAAGCTCCCAGTTCAAGCCACCCCCAGCGTGCGTCTGATTATCCACAGTGGTGCCAAATTCAGATTGTGATGAGCTACCGGTGTTCAGAGACTTGCTACTTTCCTTCTTTTGTAGACTCACACTTGTACTTTTGGATAGTTAGATCTATATTGTATATTTACACATTGTCATTTTTTGTACTTAGTAGCTCTTGTGTAGGTCACACCAAGTTCGGGATTGGTCTAGTGTTAGTTCGTCATGTAGAAGACTTACAAGGCAATAACTCAACTATTGCAGGAGTTCTAACATCAAGAAGTGAATAAGATTTATGAACCATACTCGGGGTTCTATGAATGGAATTATTCCCACATTTCATATACAAACCACTTAAGACTAAGACATGCCAAAAGAAAAGAAAGATAGATTTACATACCTCTTATGGATTCTTCTTAAATGTGCTTGTCTTGTCGTCCCCTGAACCTATTTAACATAAAAGTAACACTAACGTCAATAACCCTTGACTTTATAGCTTCCATATCTACAATTAATCCTCCATAGGAATCATTTCCTTATTCACCTTTCTCTACTAGTCTATTAGTTAGTCGAGAAGTTAACAGAAATTCGGCAGCATCTCTCCTATAACCTACCCGATCCGAACTTCCAATTACATCTTCAATTAGTACAGCCAACCAACAACAACAATCAGCAGCTATGTATAAGTAAATCACTTCAATATTACACAATACAAACTCCAAATAATTCACCAAAAATCACGATACCAAAATAAGGTTTTCAATCGTTAATTCATAAAATCTTTAACCACATAGAATGGAGGGTTATGTGGATGAAACCAGAAGCACCCATACCTCTTTTGACCCACATTCCATCCCTAAAACACGCAATTAAACCATCTCCAAAGACAACACCACAATCATAACAACACTATGCAACTTTAACAACTTTAACTCGGCTAGAACGACTTTGATTTTGTTTGTTCACAACGTCCAGCATACTTATGCCATTTTTCCTACTTCAAACTTCATTTAATACAATTAATATACTTCATAACAACATCATTAACTCCAACTCGAAAGGGAGAACCTTACCTTGCCAAAACTCACCTCGGAAGCTCTCTAACGCGGCTGAAATTGTGGTGGCTGCTCGTTACCCTTTTATGCTGCTCTAAATAGTAAATTTATGTTATTAACACGCCCAATTGACCGAGGAACACCTTAGATAATTACTTCACAGAACGAAATCAGAGGGCTCACCTCTTTCTATCTTGGCCGACGTTACTCTCTCTAGTTTCTAGGGTTTCTCTTCTTTTCTTTGTTTTTTTGTTCTAAGTAAAGGATAAAATGAACTTTAGTCATCAAAATAAACATATATACACCTCCTTAGGAGGTGACATGTGTCAATTTCCTATTGGGCCAACACATCCATGTGGCTACTCCTAGGCTGTCATGTGGCACGTAGAGACCACCCCAAGCTGCTGTATCACCTATGTGACCCTAAGTAGGTACATAACCTACTGCCACGTACCTTCGCCATATTCTTCCATGTGTTCAAGTAGGAGTATCACCTACTTACTCTTTTTTTGTGGGTTCATAATCTCATCTCACTTGAAGAACCTATGTAATCCTTACTACGTAGGTTCGTTAGGTACTCAAGTAGCTTAAGTATGTAAGACATTCAAGTTGGTCGCTTATGCAACTAATTCGAGTCCTAAGACTCGTTACATGGACTCCAACCCCTTTCGAATTCTTATAACCCTATTTCCAATCTTTCCTATCATGGGGCATCACATTCTCCCTTCCTTAGAGTTATTTGGTAACGTTGCAAATGATAGGGATCACATGGAAACTTTTAAGAAGCTTAAGAAGATGTTCCAAGGTACAAAAGGATGGGGTATAATAATTAAGATCTTTGACTTAGCTCCTAAAGGTAATCCACCCGGCCCTTTCCCAACCCATACAAGGAGAGCGGAATATAACAAAAGGGAGACTAGTTACTAACTAAATATAACAGAAACTACCATTCCATCTATCATATCATTCAATTCAATCCGATTCATTCTTTTCATGACCCAAGCCTAGATTCTAGATATGACATGGTAAATGAGAAAAATGAAAATACCTATTGAAGCCTCTTAGCATTTATTTAGCCTATGGTAATGACAAATAAATGACAAGCGGAATTTAAAAGGGGAAAGTGGGACTATGGGAAAACATCATATCAAACATCAATAGTCAAGACTCGCCTTATATTTTTCTAATAATACCTCTAATCTTAGGCTTGGCAGGGGCTAAGACATGTTCCTAGCTCACCTTCACAGAAAATAGAAATAAAGTACATGATAGATGCCTAGAGGTCTCAACATAGCATAATCTAGAAAGAAAATGAAAATTATTCCCAAAACATGGAAACTCACTAAGAGTAGCCTTCAAATGATCCCAACTAGCCACATGGAGGAGAATGAGGAGAAACTCGGGTCCCTATATGGTTATATCATGTAGGCAAGAGAGTATGCGTTAGTACTTTGAATGTACTAAGTATGTGAGCAATGCAATGCATGATATCATAAAGTGCAATTGACCATGTTAGAAAACATACTAAGTAAGTAATTAAAGTATGATAGTAATTCATGAACAACCTCAATGCAATTTGAAAACCATAATTGAGTCACGTGAAAACATAAACATTATAGTGATGATCATAAGCCAATGTATGAAGCCATTTGCCTTATACAATGACATGAGACATAATGAGAATTGTAATCATAGTAAGAGTCATGAATCATAGTCGAATGTATACCATAAACCTTTGTGAGGAAAACTTTCAACCTTGGGAGATCGTGGATGTAACACCCTGTATTCTCCGTATGCTAGTTCTATTCATATGACACTTTACATAGCCTTATCGTGTAGGTGAGGGACCATGTTTATTATAAGAGTAGTGTTGGCTTAAAATAGATTGGAAGGTGTTGTAACGCCTTGAACATTTTAGCTTGTATACTCCAAGTTAACCTCGACGGAAGTATTTAAACTCGAGGTAGTAAGGTGGTATTTGGGTTTAAACTTTAAAGTGAAGTGTTAAGTTAAAGCAAAAGAGATTAAGATTTAGAAATGGAATAAAATAAGTGAGTTGTTTTCTTGACTTAACTAAGCTAGTAGTTGATAAGTAGGTGCATCGCCTACTTAGACTTATTGTCTAGCCTAAGAACCAAGTTGGTGCATCACCTACTAAAACACTTTTGGACAGATTATAGGGCCAAATACACTACCACCTACTTGAATTAATTCTGGCCCTAGTTGAATGGAAAAATAAAGGGAAAATGGGCAGTCGAGGCCTAATAAATACAAGTCCACAAAGGCCCAAGTAAAAATTCCAAGTAGGTATATAACCTACTTGATAAATTATGTCCAAAAATAATTGAAGGTCGGTCAAAGAAGGTCTCTTTAAAAGGAATTGAGATCAGCTCATTTCACCTATTTTTAACATGGAAAAAAATCAGATTCTCTAGGGTTCTCTCTTGTTTTCTCTTAGCTTCTTATAGAAGTCATAAAATACATTAGGGTTCGTACTATCCCTATTTTTAAGCTAAGATTGAATAAGAGTTCAAGCAGTTGGAGGGTATTAACTAAGAGAATAAAATCTTCGCCAAGTAAGGTAAGCTACTAGAATTTTCTCCCTCTCTTAAGCTTGAGGTAATTAGGATGTTTATTATGTGTTAGTAAAATTGGGATTGTTCCATTTACATGGTGTAATATTGGGGAGGGATGTTGCGGTGTTTGTGCATGTTGGGACAGACATGAAGGGGAGTCCACTTTAACTTCAATTGTGAGCTCATTGGATTATTTTAAATGTAATGTTAATTAGAACTCATTGGACAGTGATTGAATATCATGATTTCATATTTCTTCTGCCACACTATGATGTTTAGCTACTATTTTAAGTATATTATAATAGGGGTGTATAGCTGGATATGTGGAGAAGTTATGAGGACTTCTTAAATGACAAAACATAGAGTATGGTGATACACCACTTAATCGATTATTGCATGAGCTTGTTGCCTGCCATATTTTGGTATACTATTTTGTATGTATTATGAAGTCCAAGGTGTTTTGTGGCTCTAATTAAGAAAGTTTTCTGATATATAGACATAACAAGAGGAGAAGGGGTGGAAAGAATACCTTTGGTTGATAAATTATGGGTTTACTGTCCGCTTACTGGTTTACAGAGATCAAGTAGCGTAAATATGTTGATTACCCCCTAATACTAGTTTTATTACTTATTTCATTGTAGATTAATAATCTAAACATAAGGATGTTAATTCGTTACACTATATGAGTGGTACAACAAGGTATGTAAAGCTATTCAATTCCATACTTTTTGGATGAAATCTAATACTTGTGTCACTACCAACAAGTGAGCTTCCTAAGTGCTCTTCCAAGTAAAAGATACATAGTGGCAGCATACGATCTCCAACGTAGCTAAAGATCCCCTTTCTTGTGTGTCAAGGTACCTCAATATGTGCTACTATTAGATCTGTAGTTTTACTCTTCTAAGAACTAGTATGAAAAATATACTTTCAACAGCAAGCTTCATAGAGCCAATTGTGTCATTTAAACTCCTAAATTATTATGTGGATGTTACATTTTTTCCTTATGTCATTGTACTTCCTTAAGTGATTATTCCCTTGTCGTATACTATTGGTCCATAGTTCCAAAGCATAAAAAAGATCATGACCACCAAAATAATAATATTAAATATTAAAGAACAAGGTGGAGCAATCTGTAAGTACAGTGGCAGCCCAGGGGTGAAAGCCTATCATGGGTCGATCCTATTTTGTAGACAGTACTCATTTTTGCAGAAAGAGTTGAACTTAAAACAACAAAGGTGGCTAGAATTGATAAAAGATTATGATGTGAGCATTCTACACCATCCAGGTAAAGAAAATGTTATAGAAGATGCTTTAAGACGTAAGTCTGTAGGAAGTTTGCATTATATAGAGGTTAACAAAATTGAAATGGTAAAAACCTTACACCAATTGGTCAATTTACATATTTGATTGCTTGATACCGAAGATGGAGGTGTAGTTGTTCAGAATACAAAGAGTCATCCTTGATAGAAGAAGTTAAGAAGCAATAGTATGACGATGCAGAGTTTATGTTACTAAGGGACAACATAATGCAGCAAAAGCAGAAGTTATTTGATTATAGACCCGATACAGTTCTCAGATATTATACTAATCTATGTGTTCCTAATGTGAGCAAGCTACAGGATCAAATTATGAGTAAAGCTCATTACTCCCAATATTCAGTAAATCCAGGTTCCACAAAGATGTATTGTGACCTGAGGCAGTTATACTGGTGGAATGGCATGAAAAGAGATATTATAAATTTTGTAGCACGATGTCCTAATTGTCAACAAGTGAAAGCCGAGCACCAAAGGCCTGGAGGCTTAACTCAAAATATAGAAATTCCATTATGGAAATGGGATATAATTAATATGGATTTTATTACAGGTTTACCTCGGTCGAGCAGGAAGTATGATTCTATCTGGGTTATTGTAGACAGATTGACAAAATCAGCTCATTTTTTGTCGTTTAGGACTACTTATGTTGCAGAAGATTATGCCAAACTTTATTTATATGATATAGTTCACATCCATGGCATCCCATTGTCCATTATTTTAGATAGAGGTGCACAATTTATAGTAAACTTTTGGAAATCCTTCCAGAAAGGTCTAGGTACCCAAGTGACCCTAAGCACTGCATTCCATCCTCAAACTGATGGATAGGCTGAATGCACTATTCAGACACTTGAAGATATTTTATGTGCCTATGTACTAGACTTCAAGGGAAGTTGGGATGATCATATACCATTGATTGAGTTTACATATAATAATAGCTACCACATAAGTATTAAAATGGCTCCTTATAAAGCTTTATATGGGTAGAAGTGTAGATCACTAGTAGGTTGGTTTGAACTCAATGAGGCAAAGTTATTGGAGCCAGATTTGGTGCAGCAAGCTATTGATAAAGTAAAGCTTATTAGAGATAGGCTTCATACAGCACAAAGTCGACAAAAATTTTATGTTGATGTGCGCCGTCGAGTGCTAGAGTTTGCAGTTGATGATTGGGTCTTTCTAAAAGTATCCCCTATGAAAGCCATTATGTGTTTTGGCAGTAAATGCAAGTTAAGTCCTAGATATGTTGGACCCTATAGAGTTATTCACAAGATAAGCAAGGTAACCTATGAGTTGGAGTTACACACAGATTTAGTAGCAATTTATCCTATATTTCATATATCGATGTTACGTAAGGGAATAGGAGATCCAACACATAATTTGCCATTTTATGAGGTTCAAATTTCAGAGGAAATGACCTATAAAGAAGTCCCAGTTACTATTCTTGATCGTCGGGTCAGAAAGCTTAGAACTAAAGAAGTAGCATCAAGTATTATGGCTGAGTAATAATATTGAGGAGATGACTTGGGAAGTAGAGGAAGAAATGAGACAGAAGTATCCTCATATATTTCCAACACCAATACGATATTGAGGTATGTACTTTACTAATCATTATCTTAAGTTAATGTTATGAATTTCGGAAATGTATTAAAGAAACGTTAACTCGCATTCGAGGACGAATGTTTCTAAGAGAAGGATGTAATACCCTATATATTATATGGTAACTAACTCATTAAGCTAAAGAAGTACGCGCTAAAAATTGTATTTTTTCCCTTATGTAGTTGCTTTGCGAGTTGTCGGGAGAATAAGATTTTTAAATGAGTGATCATATTGAGTATTATATATAGTATTTCATAATAAGTGTTATACCAAATTAAGAGGCACAATGAAATGTTTGAACAATAGTACAAGTTGAAGGTCAAGTCACGACGGATTATTTCATATGATCTTATATATGGTCTAACTTGGGAAAGGCATATCTCCCTGTCTATAAGGAGTTAAAAGACCTACTAAAATTAAAGATAATTGAGTCTCATTTGTAACTTAAAAACCACTCATCAATATGAATTCGGAGGAAGAAGATATGAGTGTTTTACTACGGACTACGTAGAGGCCTAAATTACCCACGCTGGATACATTATCAGCACATGTTAAGTCAGTCTAAAGCTTTTAAAACTATTATGTACATATTGGTTTCATTATAAAATAATCCTAAATCATTTTATAAGTTGTTCCTTGATGGTTCCACTTTCTCCTCTCCTAAATCCCTAGTTGAGAAATCAACCAAGAACTAAGTGTGTTTTTCAACCATGCCAAGAGTTCACTCAAGTCGCTCTTACGATTGAAGAAACAACCTTTCCTCTTAGTTAAAATAAGTTTAAGGAACAGTATTTTCTTCAATTAAGGTATGAACATGTTTCCTACTCTCAATTATGTGATATTCTTGATGTTATAGCTATATTTTACTGGTAGGACTCACGAGATGGTGATAGGAAGCCGTGAGTCTAACTTTTGCCCATTTTAATTAATGTTTTGGTAAGGCGGAGTATGTGGAGTGGTCTAGCATCTGTTGATTATTGTATTAGATTCATTTAAATGTAGGGTGTTGATGTTAGTGATGTGGAAGATTGAACATTATGAATACCGATAGATTTGAACATCTCTTGAGTTTACGCCCACCAAGTGTTTGTTGAATTGACAACACGACTCGAATGTATTGTGTAATTTTTTAAAGTTGAATTCAGCCGGTGTAGTACATTAGAGGACTCAAATCAAGGTATGTAACGGCACCCCCTTTCCTTTATTTTCAAGCACAAATCTATGCCATTGATAGGACAACTACTCCTATGTTTAAAACTCATACCAAGGTATGGTATGGTACTGTTAAAAAGTAGGAAAGACATGGTTATGGTCTATAGTTGGTTAAGTGTTTATGATATATGAATGTGACGTAAAGGACTATATACATATACAATTATTATTGTAGTTGAAAATTAAGTTTGGAGACCCCTTATAGTGGGCACTGTGAGTTTTTCTTATACATACGTTCATTACGAAATAGTCATGTTAATGAGTTACGTGTTTCCATATGACTAAGGCTAAATAAATAAGAATTATTTATGATTATCGACACAATAAGTTAATAACGGAAGTCCAATTATATAATTGTCGGCCGTGTAAAAGAATCACTTATAGGCAGAATATATATATAACTCACTTATAGGGAGTTATATAGAAGTAGAAGTACACATGCTCTTATTCAAGATATATGCTAAGGCGGTAGAAATAGCTTTAATACATCATTCATAATCCTACTAGACTCCTTGTTCAATCTAAACCTTATTAAGGTTGTTTTAATTATTGAGTAGGCATGCTTATATGCTATTTTAATGCTTTATACGTTATATTTACATAGTTTTAGTTCACGAGTCGTACAGATTTCTATTAAGGTTACAATCGTACAATTAGATTGCATGCATACTATGCTTATTAGATATACTTGATTTGAGCACGGTTGACTTAGTAGGTGACAATAGTTATGAATTTATGTTACACTATCGATAGGGTAATGTCAGTAGGAAGATACAATAACAGCTACTGCTATAGTTCACTACACCACCATGGCGAGCATGTTTGGTGGGTAGATGTTTATTAAGTTACTACACCACCGAGATATCTACTCGGCTGGGCAGGGTCACCTTTATGATGGGACTAACATATATGGCACCAGTAGGGAAGTATGATTTATATATGTGCTTACTTACTTGTATCCCTCTAGAAAGGTTATGTTATTATCTTATTTCAACTCCCGGGGACATAAGTTTTTCTATCCCTAACTCTCAATATTTTTGATATATTTATGTTTACAGCTTTCAGCCTTACATATTAGTACATATTATTCGTACTAACATCCTTTTGTCAGGGGACACTACATTTGTATGGTAGTTACAGGTAGAGCCCCTAGTCGTCAAGTGCAGTAGGAGTCTAATTTCAGTTGAGAGGTTGTATGCTCTTTTCATTCAAGAGCTAGGTTCTAGTTTGACAGTATTATGGTTTGATATTTCGTAGGGGTAGGCCAAGGTCCTGTCCTGTGCACTATGTTAGTTACTCTTTCGAGGCTTTTGTGGATCTGTATGAGGAGTTTAGTTCAATTTGGTTTTATGGTCTTGTCAGCTTTCGTTGCTCAGTTTAGTTGTACTATGGCCAAGCTAATCTTATGTAGTTTTTTAAGATTTTATTTATTTGTGACCTTGTCAGTCCAGGTTGTTATGATAGGTGGATTGATTGTTGCAGTTTCAGATGTTATATAGCCGGCTTCTTGATTTAGTCAATATTGAGGCTAATTTCTCCCTCCCCCAGTTTTGGGGCATAATAACATTAGAGTACCAAGAGGTAAGTTTATTTCTTATCTTAAGGCATAGAAGATGATGTCCAAAGGATAAATATGTCATTTAGTGAGAGTAAAAAATATAGATATGGAGCCACCAACTCTTCAATCTATTCTAATGGTAAATGAATTTCTGAAAGATCTTCCGGGTTTGCCTCTTGAATGAGAAGTAGAGTTTGGTATTGATGTGATTTTAGATATTCAACCTATATCCATCTCTCCATGTAGAATGGCCTCGGTAGAATTATAGGAGTTGAAGGAGAAATTATAAGACTTACTAGAAAAGGGATTCATAAGGCCTAGGATGTCTCCTTGTGGAGTACCAGTTTTATTTGTATGCAAGAAAGATGGCTCACTGAGAATGTGCATTGACTACCGACATTTAAATAAGGTAACCATTAAGAACAAATATCCCTTCCCTAGAAATAATAATTTGTTTGATCAATTACAAGTTGCTAAGTGTTTTCAAAGATAGACTTAAGGTTGGGTTGTCAATAAGTAAGGCTCAAAGACAAAGATATAACCAAGACATCTTTCCAAACATGGTATGGTCATTTTGATTTTTTAGTCATGTCTTTTGGGTTAACAAATGCACCAACGGCTTTTATGGATTTGATAAATAAGATATTCAAGACATTTTTAGATGTGTTCGTGATAGTATTCATAAATGATATTTTGGTGTATTCAAGATCGGAAGAGCACCATGTTAATCACTTGCGGTAGGTGTTACAAATTCTTTGGGATCGTAAGTTGTATGCATAGTTCTCTAAATATGAGTTTTGGTTAAAATATGTGGCAATCTTGGGTCATATTATATCTGATGAAGGAATAAGGGTTGATATCCAAAAGATAAAAGTTGTGAAGAATTGGCCAAGACCTACAACACCTAAGGAGTTTCGTAGGTTCCTTGGATTGGCAGGTTATTATAGAAGGTTTGTTGAAGGATTTTCCTCTATTTCTGCACCCTTAACAAAGCTAACACACAAGGAAGCTAAGTTCCAATGGAGAAATACATGTGAAAGAAGCTTCTAAGAGTTGAAGGATAAATTGACTTATACACCTGCATTGGTACTTCCAGAAGGCACGGAAAGGTATAAAGTGTTGTGATGCTTTCGTAGTGGGCTTAGGATGTGTATTGATGCAGTATAGTAAAGTAATAGTTGATGCCTCAAGACTATTATGGCCACATGAGAAACATTATCCCACCCATAATTTAGAGCTTGCAGCAGTTGTATTTTCTTTGAAAATATGGTGCCACTACTTATATGGAGTTCATGTCAACATCTATACTGATCACAAGAGTTTTCACTATATCTTAAACAAAAGGGCCTGAATCTAAGGCAGCAAAGATAGCTTGAGCCTATAAAAGATTATGACGTTGATATTTTGTATTATCTTGGGAAGGCAATATTGTAGTTGATGATTTAAGTCGTAAGATGATGACAAGCACTTATGACCAGTCCATAGGAAGACAACAGATAACTAAATATCTAAACCAATTAGTTAGCTTGTTGGTTTGCCTTCTTGAATCTCCAAACGAAGGAGTTATTGTGCAAAATACGGCAGAATCCTCATTTATAGCAGAGGTAAAAGAGGAGTACACAGATCCTATCCTAGTATAGCTTAAGGAGAATGTACAATAAGGTATGACAAAGGTATTTGAGCTTATGAAAGAAGGAGTACTTCGATGCCAAAACAGATTGTGTGTACCTAATGTAGATGGACTAAGAAGGAGAATTATGATAAAAGTATATCATTCTAGATATTTTGTCCATCCGGGATCAACCAAAATGTATCATAACTTAAAATAACTGTATTAGTGGGGAGACATGACGACGAACATTGCAAAATTTATGGCTCAATGTCCAAATTGTCAACAAGTTAAAATAGAGCACCAAAAGCCTGGAGGTTATATGCACCATATAAAACTTCCAATTTGGAAGTGGGACATCATCAACATGGACTTTGTCACTATTTTACCTCGCTCATTTTGAAAGTTTGATTCCATATGGGTTATTATTGATAGACTCACCAAATCAGTGCACTTCTTGCCGGTTAAGACTATTTATATAGTTGAAGAGTATGCAAGGTTATATATTAAATAGATAGTGAAGTTACATGGTATTCCAATCTCTATTATATCTTATAGGGTAGCTCAATTCACCACAAAATTTTGGAAATCATTTCAAAAGAGTTTGGGAACACAAGTGAATTTAAGTACAGCCTTTCACCCTCAAATAGATAGTCAGGCAGAACATACAATCCAAATACTTGAGGATATGCTGAGAGCTTGTATATCATACTTTAAAGGTAGATGCAGTGATTATTTTCCTCTGATTGAGTTTTCTTACAACAATAACTACCATTCAAGTATCAAAATGGCACCTTATGAAGATTTATATGGAAGAAAGTGTAGATCAGCAATCGGATGATTTGAAGTGGGTGAAACTACCTTATTGGGCTAGATCTTTTCATCAAGCTATGGAAAAAGATAAAGAGATACAACAATGGCTAGAAACAGATCAAAGTAGATATAAATCATATACGGATGTTAGAAGGAGAGGACTAGAGTTTTCTATAGTAGATTAGGTGTTCTTAAAGGTGTCTCCAATAAAAGAGGAATAAAAGAGGTGATGAGCTTTGGTAAAGAGGGAAAGTTGATTCCATGCTACATAGGACCATATAAAATTACTCGAAGAGTTGTCCAAGTTGTATATGAATTAGAGCTACCATAAGAGCTTTCCATAGTACATATGATGTTTCACGTCTCAATGCTTTGAAAGTTCATAGGTTACTCATCTCATATTACTCCTACAGATGATGTACAAGTTACAGGAAATCTCACTTATGAAGAAGTACCCATTGTTATTCTATATAGACAAGTTAGGAAGTTATGAAATAAAGAAGTAGTATCAATAAAAGTACTATAGAGAAACCAACAAGTAGAAGAGATTACATGGGAATTAGAAGAAGTAATGAAGTTGAAGTATCCTCATTTATTTCAATCTGAAGAAGAAGGTCAAAGAGAGGAGTTGATGCATTGACGAGTAAGTATAAGTTTATTTAAATTATGTGATTAATAATAGGATTTAACTTAGGCTTGAACTTAGTTGGGGCTGGATAACTATGCTAACATTCGAGGAGGAATGTTCCTAAAAAGGGGAGGATGTAACACCCCGTATTCTCCATAGTCTAGTTACATTCACATGACACTTGTTATAGCCTTATCTGTTGGTGAGGAACCATGTTCCTTATATGAGTAGTGTTTGCTTAAAATAGATTGGAAGGTGTTGTAACGCCTTGAACATTTCAGCATATATACTCTAAGTTAACCTCGACGGAAGAATTTAAACTTGAGGTAGTAAAGTGGTATTTGGGTTTAAACGTTAAAGTAAAGTGTTAATTAAAGAAAAAGAGATTAAGATTTAGAAATAGAATAAAATAAGTGAGTTGTTTTCTTGACTTAACTAATCTAGTAGGTGACAAGTAGGTACATCACCTACTTAGACTTATTGACCATCCTATGGACCAAGTAGGTGCATCACCTAATAAAATACTTTTGGATAGATTATTAGACCAAATACACTACACCTACTTGCATTAATTATGGCCCAAGTTGAATTGAAACATAAAGGGAAAATACCCAGCCAAGGCCCAATAAACATAAGTCCACAATGGCCCAAGTAAAAAGTCCAAGTAGGTGTATCACTTACTTGATAAATTATAGCCCAAAATGAGTGTCAAGGTCGGCCAAAGAAGGTTTCTTTAAAAGGGATTGAGATCAGCTCACTTCACCTATTTTTAACTTGGAAAATAATCTGATTCTCTAGGGTTCTCTATTGCATTCTCTTAGCGTCTTATTATAGTCATAAAATATATTAGGGTTCTTAAATATCCCTATTTGTACGATAATATTGAAGTAGATTTCAAGCACTTAGAGGGTATAAACAAGAGAATAAAAATCTCCGTCAAGTAAGGTAAGCTACTGCAATTTTCTTCCTCTCTTGTACTTGAATTAATTAGGACATTTGGTATATGTTATTTAACTTGGGATTGTTCCTTTTACATAGTGTAATCTTGGGGAGGATGTTGTGTTTTTGAATGTTGGGACAGCCATGGAGAGGAGTCCTCTTTAACTTCAATTGTGAGTTCATTGGATTATTTTAAATGTAATGTTAATTGGAACTCATTGGACAGTGATTGAATGCCATGATTTCATATTTCTTTTTCCACATTATTATGTTTAGCTAAAATTTTAAGTATATTATAATAGGGGTGTATAACTGGAGATGTGGAGAAGTTATGAGGACTTCTTAATAGACAAAACGTAGAGTATGGAGATATACCACTTAATCAAGTATTGCATGAGCTTGCTGCCCGCCAAACTTTGTTATAATATTTTGTACGTGTTATGAAGTCCAAGGTGTTTTGTGGCTCTTTATAAGAAGGTTTTCTAATATATAGACATAATTAGAGTAGAAAGAGTGGAAAGAATACCTTTGGTTTATAAAGTATGGGTTTACTGCCTGCTTACAGGTTTACTGAGATCAAGTAGCGTAAATATGTTGATTACCCTCTAATACTGGTTTTATTACTTATTTCATTATAGATTAATAATCTAAAAGGAAGGAGGTTAATTAGTTAAACCATTCGAGTGGTACAACAAGGTATGTAAGTCTATGATTCCATACTCTTTGGCATGAAATCTAATACTTGTGTCACTACCAACAAGTGAGCTTCCTAAGTGCTCTTCCAAGTAAAAGATACATAGTGGCAGCATACAATCTCTAACGTAACTAATGATATTTTTCCCCATTTCTTGTGTATCAAAGTACCTCGATATGTGCTACTATTAGATCTACAGTTTTACTCCTCCAAGCACTAGTATGAAAATTGTACTTTCAACAGCAAGCTTCGTAGAGCCAATTGTGTCATTTAAACTCCTAAGTTATTACATGGATGTTACATTTGTTGCTTATGTCATTATACTATCTTAAGTAATTATTCTCATGTCTTATACTATTAATCCATAGTTCCAAGCTTAAAAATTATCATGACCACCAAAATAACAATTTAAAGATTAAAGAACAAGGTGGAGCAATCTATAACTATAGTGGTAGCCCAGGGGCGAAAGCCTAGCATGGGTCGATCCCAATTTGTGAATAAGGGTGGAAACCTTTGTGTGAAAGCCTATTATAGGCTGATCCTAATTATATATTTATGAGGACCGCATCCTAGGGTTCTAAATACCTAGCATGGGTCATCCTCTTTTACCACTGATCAGTTGGTCATTTGTATCATATGCCTTACAAAGATTATAAAGCACAGAAAAGTAAAGAAAAGAATATGATGTACATGATCCCACAAGAGTAAACAAAAGTGGTCTTTTATTCTGATTTATACATTGAGGTATTGGTACTTGATTTATTTCAGTTCTTGTTTTACATACGCTACTGCCTTACATATTCAGTGCATTCCTTTATACTGACGTCCCTAATGGGGGACACTGCATTTCATGCTACAGGCACAGATACTCTAGCTAGTAGACCTCCCTAGTAGGAGCACAGGACACTCAACTGCTATTAGTGAGCTCTAAGTTGTTTCAGGGCTTTACCGAATATTTAGCATCTCTTTTGATACTGTATAGTAGTTAAGGGTAAGGTGGGGCCCTATCCTGACTTAAACTAAGGTTGTCTATCTTATAAAGTCTTGGTAGACTAATGTATAAAGCTTTGTTTTGTCTTGTCTCTTATCAAGTGTGGCCTTAACGGCTAAGTCCTGCACATAGGTTTTGGGCCTATCTATGTTGTTCTTCTATCACTATAGTTTCTATACTGTAACATCCCTCAAAAATGCTCACAAGTACCTTAAAATGCCTTGGGATTAGGTCGCTCATGTAATGCATTATCCTTAATTTTTTGGAAAATCTGAGTTTGGAATATCGATCAGGGGGTCAAAACCTACAAGAAAATAGTTTCAGTGAATTTTTAGGACCCGTAGATCAAAAGATAGATTTTTTAAGAAACTTCACAAAATAGAAAGGTCCACGACAAGTCCACATCATGGACCTAGCAAGGATTTTCTGGCCGAGTTAGTAAGGGCATTTTAGACTTTTTCCAAATTATTAGCTAATGAACCTAGACGTTTTTAGGACCTAATTCAACTCTATAAATTAACCTAAACCCCTAATTTTATTCATTCTTCTACAATTCACCTACTCAAATATTTTTCTCTCTACAAAAGACTCTTAAAGACTCCATTGAAGACTTCAAGTAAATTCACTCAAGCTCTCCATCAAAACTCTCAAGTGCTTTCAAATTAATTGTTGTTCTCACTTAAGGTATGTGGAAATTGATTCATGGATTCGTTCATCCATGAAGCCCAATCAATTTCTCAAGTTTTCTATCAGATTAAAGTATGGTATTTTATGGGTTTTATGATCTCTATTTCTATTACATGAATTATAATATAAAATATGATCATGAGTCTATTTTGATATAAATTGATGATTATTGCATTGAATTGAAGAGTTTTTCCATGAATTCTCCTATTTTGATCTCTAGGGTTCATGATGTAAATTATGAGTATTTTGAACTATACTTCCAAAGAATATTATCTATATGAATTATGTATGGGTGGATATAAATTTTATGATCATGCATGTTTTCAAGTCAATTTCATGATTTTCAAATCAATTGATCATGCATTCATATCTTACCCAAATTCCAAGTACAATCTATGGTCATGAATTTTCAAATCAATTTTCAATCACATTGTGGGATTTCACTGGGTTGTTGTTATTGTATTTGAATTATGATATGTTTATGTATGTATGATTTGTAATGTGGAAGGACAATACCCGCATTGCACCCATGTTATGAAAATGAGTTACTCTATGATTTCAAACCTATGATAATGACTATGATATATGAAATTATGATTTCTATGTTAAGTATGTATTCCGTGGGATTTGACTTAGCACCGAATGTGGATCTGAGGTGGGGGCTCAAAATAAAGGTTCCTTATATAAAGTCTCTTGTCTTATAACTACGTACCACCGTAGGATTGCCTTTTTGGGCTAGCTAGTGGATCCACATATAGCATATACATGACCCGCCTAGTAGGGTAGAGTCTACATTGGCAAGTAGATTACCCTTTCCTCCAATGTAGGGGCAACATTGGAATTCCATGTTATAGCTCGCATGGCCTTATTGTTGGTTATGGTTCCTATCCCACATATGTATGGTACTTTTTATGTTTTAAATGACTAATCCTATCTTTTACTTTATATGATACTCTTATGGTTTATTATGAATTGATCCTTCTTAAAGACTACTTATGATTTTTACTACTTCTCCTACCATGTTATTTAAAATGGTTATTTGTACAAACATGGTTTTCTATGCATTGTATTGCCTACATACTTAGTACATTCCAACGTACTAATGCATACTTTTTGCCTATATTATCTCATAATGTAGGGGTTGAGGTTGAAGATCATATTCCTCTACGTGGCTAGCTAAGCCTTCCTATCGGTGGTGTTTATGGTGAGTCCTCATCTATCGGGGACTAGTCAACGATTGGTTATTGTTTCAAAGACTTTTATTATGTTTTATATTGAGGGTGAGCTAGGGATATGTCTTATCCCCTTCCCATGTTCATGAGTAGAGGCATCTAGTTGGAGAAATGTTTCGAGTCTATATTGTCATGTGACATTCTTAAATTTTTATTCATAGTTTGACTATGATGTTTTTGCTTTTATTTTACCTTGTGTATGCTTATGATATATACAAGAGGATTGGTTAGATCCCGTTCGTGGTTTCAATCATCAAGTTACGACTAGGCCCTAGGTTGGGTCGTGACATATATGCTTGTCATAGCTTCATTATTATCATAAATATATGTATGGTAAGCACATGTAATAAGTTGGTTCTCCCAGTCCTTTAAGGCATCGGGTGCCTATCCATCTCATTAGGATTTGGAGTGTGACAATGGACATGAGATACCATTAATCGACTAAAACTATGTAAGCTATAACAAGGAGTCTTGATATTACCCCTACACAAGAAGAGGGGGAGGCTTCTTTCCAAATTAGACTCTGTCATGCCTAAGTGGATCCACTAAACTACATGAAGGATCAAACCTCAACTCTGGGTGACTCTCAAGGGAATCAAGCCTCTTCTACAGGTGATCATTTATCCTATGGTGGCACGTAGTTATGGAACAATAGGATCTTACTACGGGTCTCTTGCCTCAACTATTGTAGAGAGTGCCTATCCCAAGGTCCACTCGGTGCTTGGTAAGCTCTCAACGGAGTAGACAAATCATAAAACATAAAGTCAACATCATGTGGGAGGGGCCAAATCTACAACCCGTCTACTATTTATGAAAACATAATCATAGAATAGCTCCTAAAAACCTTTAGTGATTTAAGTATGCAAGAATTGTCCTTATCTCACAAAGAATCCATAGCTTGGGTGAGAAAGCCTCTCACCAACATTCATCTTTTATTGAAAAAACTCCCATAATCATATTCATTAGCTTTCTTAAACATTTAATTGGAGTCCACAACTTTCAAGTCATGCTTTAGTGAAAATAGAGTAAAACTAGGTAGTTCAAGTCAATTCAACTTTCAAACATGTATGTAAATGAAATTATGCATAAACACTATGAAATTCATCAACTAAAATCATGCTTAAATAGTCCACCATGAATTTCAAGAAATTTTAAGGAGCTAAGTAGAGAAAATTCTTGCAAACCATCAATCCATGCAATTAAATTGGAGGAGGAATTGGAGCTAACAAATTATTGGGGTTTGTTCTTAAGTTGAAGGGTAGCTAATCCTAAATTTTGAGCCAATTCCGAGTGGATTTGAGTGTGTTGGGATTAGGTGTTCTATGTGTTCTTGAAGATCTTCAACTGTTCTTGAAGAAGAAAACAAGAACAAAAGGTACATTTAATCTAATTTTCTCAAGTCAGAGTTGGTTCAAGTGTTTGTGGCTTCACTAGCGGAAATTCATTATATATATTCCACGTGGGCGCCACATCAACAGATAGTTGATGCATCAGCACCGCATCAGCAGCCACATCATCAGCTTTGCCCAATCGCGCCACATCGCGTATGTTGGTCAACTTCAGAGACTAAAAAAGTATGCAGGCCTTTTGTCCCCTAAAAAACTATGGGAAATTTTTTGGACTAAAAATTTTTCTAAGTATCCAAATTCACTTCTTCTTTTTAAAAAAAATCTTCTATTGAACAACTAATTAACATCTTTAATTACTTGTTAACAAGTTTCAATCATCAAATCATCTTATCAAATCCTTCCAAGTGATGAACTTCTTTGAGGCGTCAAAATTTTTCTAAGTATCATTTCTCTTTCGATTTCTCAACTGCTTAACATCTAATTATTGATATTAATTACTTATTAACTAGTTCTTCATCTTCATCTCATTTATTTAATTCCTACAACTAATTAACAATAAGTAATTCCTTCTACTTATTGCTACTTAGTTCTTGAGCCGACTTTTTGTCCCAATTTTATTTTTGTTCACCTATCATGCTTATTTTTCGTTGAGAGTTCTTGGCTTCCATTCCTTAGCTCTTGAGCGCTCTTTCTTGACTCAACAAGAATTCATTCTTGACCTGAAATAGAAATTGGACCCTTGCAATTCATCAGAACTAACTAAGATACAACCATTTGCCGAGGCAATTAATGAAGCAAACAAAGGTGCAATTTTTTTCTTTTGAGTGCTTGTGAGATTTTCTTTTGACTAACTTAAATTTTTTTCTTGCTTTGATTTAGTGTCTTTAATAGGTACCAATGGATAACCACGAAGATCCTAATCGGTTTACCACCAGGGAACCCATTTTACTCAAATTGATGAACATGATCACCACCTTGTCAACTCGAATAGATGAGAAGATGGATCGATTGGATACTCGAATGGAGAGCTTTGAGGAGGGAAGTAGGGAAACTTTCTCCATAATTCGCCCTCTCTATTATGGCCACACAAGTAGAGTTTGTCAAGACTCTTCCACTCCTATATCATCCACCACTTTTCACCGAATGTTCAACCCTACTCCCACCGCCCAACTACAACATGTACCTCAACCCCAACCACCACATGTGCTTCAACCACTACTACATATATCACGACCCAACTCTATAGGCCGTGACAGGTGACCGAGTTGGGCATCCATACGTACCCTTATCCCTACTTAGCGTGTTAGAAGAATAAACAAAAGTAGAAATCAAAAAGGGGTTGCTAGAGAGCGCATGAGAACAGATATAGCACAAGAGGGTCGTTAAGGCCATCACAGAACACAAATCCCAAAACATATATATATAACCCATATCACAAGTATATAGACCTCTACAGAATGATAGCCTAGTCATATGATGGGACAGGGCTCCATCGTATCCTTAACCAATATGTACAAATGTATAACAGAAAAGTTAGTACCAAAATAGGGGTAAGGACAAAGAAGCACTGCCAACCAACAGGGTGGATGTCCTAAGCGAGTGGATCAGCAAACCGAGCGTCTATAACTACGAGCATGTAACGCATCCCTCGAAGAAAGGGGGTCAGTACGGAAAATGTATCAAATATGTAAAGCAAGGACTGTAATAAATAAAGTCATCACCAGAAAAAAATGTGCAAAACAAAGGCAAAATATCCAGAAATATCAAAATGCTTTTTACAACCCCTGATAATGCAAGCGGAAAAACATATGCCATATCCGGCGCCATTACGGGACTCGGTGAACAAAACATGATCTCCACCCCATCACTAGTGACACAACACAGTATACATCCAGAGTAGGGAATATCTCCATAACAAATTATATCATATCAAATGGCCATATCACATCATATCATATCATACGTGTACATGGCACAGCATAACTCTACAAACCCATGTACAGGGCATACCTTCCCCCTCACGTCAGGACATGGTGAACAATGCAGAGAGGTATGCACAATAAAAAACCTAGCCCGATCTCAGTGAAAGAAGTATTGAGGTATCCACGAGTGGAGTAGTGAGAAACTAGATGCAATTTAAATCATATTCAAGACAAGATTCATATCAAGTACCTTTTGAAAGTCACTATGGATTATATCAAAATAGAACTTCTGGAATCATATACTCGTATCAAAGCATAATAAAATATCTTTTGGAAATCAAGAAATTGGCCATCCTAGTGGCTCTAGGAATAGGAACTTCCTGGAATCATATAAAAGTTTATACTTGTTTCATAAAAACCATGCCAAAATAGAAGATTAGCTTTATATACTTATGTCAAAACATGCCAAGAGAAAGAATAATCTTTACATACTTATGCCAAAGACATGTCAAAAGAAGGAACGGTTAGCTTTACATACCTCTTAGGGATTACTCCTAATACGTTCGCCTCATCGTCTGTTGAACCTATTTAACATGAAAGTAATACTATGGTATACTAAAGAACTCCTACACATGGAAGCTGCTGAACTGACACACTGCAACAACCAACAACATCAAACAACATATGGGAGTCTCTCAATATTGCAAATACAGAATTTGAGGAAGCCAGCTATAACAGAGGAATGGCACCACATTCAGAACTGTTGGAACGTCTCTTGGAATTGTGTGTTTGCTTGTTTGTTTGTTTGTGCAGGTTGTTGGAGATACAGGCAATAGTGGAACTCAGATGGAACTCCAACAACCTCATAGACAACATCCAAGAACCAACAACAATATCATGAGTAGCTGTAACATGTTACATCTCCATCAACTTCATATACATACTGTGGGAACATAACACCAAACAACTGCTCAACCACACACCAAACAACAACTCAACCACAGAGCTGAAGCTGAAAGTGCAGACTTGAAAGATGAAGTTCAACAGCATCAGCAACAACAGATGCCAAAAGCAACACACTCCCATGTACAGAACTACAACAACCATGTTTGTTTGCTGCCTTGGCTACTTGTAGGTGCAGGTCTGCAGCAACCATACATTTGGACCCCCATGCAGGTGTTCGAATGCAGCCACACTTTTCTCCACAACAACTCCAAGGCTGTTGGCTACTATAGCTCCATATACTTCCTCTCCTTTCAGCCTTCTTAGCTGGTAATCATGATATTGATACAAAGGCACACTTCACCTGGATTTACTTGGTACGACAAGACTAAAAAGAGCAAAGATGAAAAGAATTTCCCATCCCATGCGAGATAGAAGTTTCGTATACTTGTTCTTCTTCAATGTAGCTATATCTGGTATGTAGCATAGTTGGAATAGGACTAGTGTAGGTTACTTTCCTTTTTTCTCATGGAAGGGGAGAGTCTCCCTTATTTATGCTTTCATAGTTGAATTGTACCGGGAGGAGTCCTCTCACAGGTTTACTGCTTTCTAGTTATAGTTAGTCTCTTTTTTGTATCGGGGATGAGTTAGCCGACCTTAATAGGTTAGCCGACTTATGAACCACCATAGGATCGGAGGTAAGGTTTATGTCCCCCTCCTTGTATTTTATTTTGATTATTTATGTTAAGGCTTGGGGGTGTTGCTTAACCCCTGACTGTGCACGAGAGGTGGGAGCCTCGTGTAGGGTCTGTTCCCAAAAAAAAAAAAAAAAAAACTAGTTCCTAAGTTACCGAAACTCGGGCAGCATCTCCTCTATAACTTTAACATTCTTGAGATTTCAACTTGGCCACCATGTAAACAACCATACCAACAAAAACAACAAGCAGCATATATACAAGTAAATCACTTCAACATTACTCAATACAACTCCAATCCACTAGCTCAAAACTACGATATCAAAATAGAGTTTTTAACCTTTATTTCATAAACTCTTTAACCATACCAAATGGAGGGTCGTGTGGCTGCAACCAGAAGAACCCAAACCCTTTTTAAAACACTTTAAAGCCCAGGAATACGCAACCCAACCAGCTGCACCCGTATCACCACAATGATAACCCACTACTCGACTTCGATTTAGCTATAACCACTTCAATTTTATTTGTTTCTAACGCCTAGCATCCTTAAGAAATTTTTACTTTTACAACCTTATTTAAGACATGTAATATACCTCCTAACAACATCGTAAACTCCAAGTTAAAAGGAAAACCCTTACCTCGCCCAAACTTGCCGAAATTTGCCTCTAAAGTTCCTTTAGCGCAGCTGAAACTTTGGGGGTATTTGTTAACGCTTTGGGGCTGCTTCAAACCATAAATTTATATTAATAGAACCTTCATAACATCATGGTATACCCTTCATAACATCGGAGACTTACCCTTTTTTCTCTCCAAATCCATGGCCTTCTCTCTCTACCTCTCTAGTTTCTTCTCTTCTTTCTTTCTCTATAACTTTGTAGAAAGAATGGTTGTTTGGATAAGAATGATTATAAAACACACACATATATATAGGCCACCTTAGGGGTGACATGTGTCAACCCCTAAGTGGTGACACATGTCAAGCCCTAAGTAGTGACACATGTCAAGCCCTCATTGGGCCAACACATCCCTTTCTCCAATCATGGGCTGCCACATGGAATGTGGGGGCCACCCCCTCCTTCTCCAGCTGCTGCCACATGGCACAACCAGTTGCTTCCATGTGGCACTCTCTCATGCTGCCACATGGCACTTTTTTTTCTCCCTCGTGGATTCGTAATCTCGTCTTTTTTTATGAATCTATGTAATCCTTGCTACATAAGCTTGGTATGTACTCAAGTAGCTTAAGTATGTAAGATTTCTAAGTTGGTAGCTTACGTAAGTAGGTCGAGTCCTACGACTCATTACTTGGCCTCCAACTCCTCTTTTTTTTTTGAAATTCCAATTTTGCCCTTGGCCTTTTCCAATATTTCCACATCCAAAATTTCATAACCAACTTATGTGAAATTCTAATTTTTCTCTTAACCTTTTCTAGTATTTCCACATCCAAAATTTTCATAACCAACTTATGTATCAAACAAGATCAAAACATAGCATTATCCTTAACTTATTACAATTATCCCAAAATATCCAAATGTGTAAAATATGGGTTATAACAACATATGCCTCAACCACCACCACATGTGCCTCCACCACTACCACATATATCTCAACCACCACCACATGTTCCCCAACCTCCACCAAATGTTCCTCAACCACTTCGACATGGCCAACCACTGGGTGATGAGCTCTAAGAGGAGTTTAGAGGAGTCGTTGATGCCTATAACAATCGAATGAGGTAAAAACACATACCCTTCCATGGTCCTCATCGTGGAAGAGGGGGTAGGCATGGTCCTATCCCTCAAGTGGGTCGACAAGGAGGATATCAAGGGCATGATGGCCACCAAGGCCGAGGGTATTAAGAGAAAAACTATGGAGAGGATCCATATAGGGAAAATGGACCTCATGGCAACATTGGAGGTCGATACACAAGTCCTAATTCCATTAAAGTAACTCTCCCTCCTTCAAAGTTAAAAGCAACCCTGATGTAATCCTTGATTGGGTGACACAATGTGATCAAATTCTTTTGACTAATGAAATATCTGAAGTACGAAAGGCATATTATGTCATTTCTCAATTTGAAGGGTTTGCATCTACATGGTGGGAAACTCAAGTGAAGGCCCAGAGAATGCATGGGTTGACTCCCACTCCCTCGTGGGAAGAACTAAAGTCCATCTTGAAGAGAAAATATGTCACCCATTGGTATTTACAAGAATAACTCAAAAAAGTCTACACTTTACAAAAAGGCACAAGGAGTGTGGAAAAATACTGTGATGAGTTCCAACTTTTGAAGATGAGGATTGACTTTGAATAGGATTCTTTGAATTCTATGACCTGACTTCAAGCGGGATTGAGTAGAGAGATTACTTCCCGAATGGGGCTCCAAAACTATCATGATATTGATGAGACTCTTGAAGCGGCTACTGAGATAGAGTTGGGGCTCAAGGATGAAAAACTCAATAAGTTGAGAGGGTACAAGGGATCTTAGAACTACAACAAAGAAGAAGGATAGTCTTCTTTAACTTATAAAAAGAACAAGGGTAACTTGCAAGAGGACAAGAAGATACTTGTCAAAGGCAATCAAGATGAGAATTCCACTCCTAAACTTGCTCCACATGAAGGAGGAAACTCTTATAAACCTCTTCGATGTTATAAATGTCAAGGATTTGTCCATAGAATGAATGAGTGCCCCAACCAGAGTGAATTTGTTGTAATGGTTGAATCTACTTCTAGTGTTGATGATGTACATTTTATTAAAGGGGTTGATAATAAGGATGGTCAAGAGGAGGGTGAGGTAGATGATACGGAGGAGAGTAATGAATATGGGGATGTAGTCATTCCTTGTGGGCTAGCTCAAAGGACCTTGGTAATCAAGTATATTCCTCATGAAGGAGAACTCACCATTCCAAAATATGTAGTGAGGAGGACCATTATAATCAAGGCTATGGATGATCCAAGTCAATGGGAAAATCTCTTCCATTCTAAATGCCTTGTCAAGGCAAATGTATGTTCTTTGATCATTGATGGAGGGAGTTGTGTCAATGTTCCAAGTACTTTCTTAGTTGAATTTCCTCTCCTTCCCACCATCAAACACTCTTCCCCTTAAAAACTTTAATGGTTTAGTGAATGTGGCGAATTTTGGGCCAATAGACAAGTTGTGATCAAGTTTAACCTTGGCAAATACCAAGATGAAGTCTTATGTTATGTGGTGTCGATGCAAGCTTGTAACCTCTTACTTGGGAGGCCTTGACAATATGATAGAGCTACAAACCATGATGGTTGCACCAATCGGTACTTATTTAAGCATGAAGGGCACAAACATATTCTATAACCTATGACACCAGTGCAAGTTAGTGATATGTACCACAAGTTAAGGGAGTTAAAAGAGAAAATCAAGGGTATGGATGCTAGTAATGGAGTCAATGGCATCGTGGATGAGATTGCAAGGGGAAATAATTATAATGGGAAAGAGAAAGTGGCTCTCTTGGCAAGCATTAAAGAAGTTATGAAGGAGTTGGAGGAGAGACATCTGGTAGTTCTTATCATGTATAGGGACTATTCTTTGCTTACAACCGAACTAACCTCTTCTTTGCCTAGTTCTATTTCTTCTCTTTTGTAGGACTTCAATGATGTATTTCCCCTGGAACTTCTAAAGAGATTACCCCATTTAAGGGGAATTGAGCACCAAATTAATTTTATCTTGAGGTCTCAATTGCTAAACAAACTGGCCCATAGATCCAACCCTTAGGACACCAAAGAACTTCAAATATAAGTGGATAAACTTCTTGAAAAAGGGATAGTGTAGGAGAGCATGATCACATGTGCGGTACTAGTGATATTGGTTCCAAAGAAGGATGGCATGTGGCGCATATGTGTAGATTACCGAGTGATCAATAAAATTACAGTAATGTATTGCCATCATATTCCTCGACTTGATGATATGATTGATGAATTGAGTGATTCTTGCATATTCTCTAAAGTATATCTTAGGAGTGGTTACCATCAAATTCAGAGAAAATCTAGAGATGAGTGGAAAATGACATTCAAGACCAAATTTGGTCTATATGAATGGTCGGTGATGCCTTTTGATCTCACTAATGATCCTAGAACTTTCATGCATTTAATAAATCATGTTATGAAACCTTTTATTGGTAAATTTGTGGTTGTATACTTTGATGATGTGTTGGTGTATAGCCAGACCATGGATGAACATGTGGCTCATTTTAAGTGTGTCTTTGAAGCGCTTAGGCAAGAAAAACTTTATGCTAATGTGTCTAAATGCTCTTTTGAGGTTGTATTCTTGGGTTTTATTGTGATTTCAAGGAGTGTTGAGGTTGATGAATCCAAAATCGCTGCTATTAAGAATTGGCCAACTCTTATGTTTATTGGTGATGTGCGTAGTTTCCATGGATTGGCTAGTTTTTATAAGTGGTTTGTTCAGGGATTTAGCACCACAGCCACCCCTTTGACAAAGGTAATCTGAAAGGATATACCTTTCTATTGAGGTGAGGAACAAGAAAAGACTTTTGACACCTTGAAGCAAGTGCTTAGTTCCGCACCATTATTGCAATTGCCCAATTTTGATAAGATCTTTGAAACTGAATGTGATGCTAGTAAAATGGGTATTGGGGTTGTTTTAATGCAAGATGCAAAACTCATTGCCTACTTTAGTGAGAAGCTTAGAGGTGCGATGTTGAATTACTCCACCTATGACCTTGAGCTTTATGCTTTGATTAGGGCTTTGGGTAATTAGCAACACTACTTGTGGCCTAAAGAGTTTTTCATTAGGACCGATCATGAGTCTTTGAAACATCTTAGGGCCTAAGGCAAGTTGAACAAGCGGCATGCCAAATGGGTTGAATACCTTGAAACTTTCCCTTGTGTAATCCAATACAAAAAGAGTAAAGATAATGTTGTGGCGGATGCCTTGTCTAGAAAACATGTGTTAGTTACTACTTTATCTTCCAAATTATTGGATTTTGAAAGATTGAAATCATTGTATCCCGAGGAACCCATATTTGCTCTAATCTATCAAGATTGTGAAGCATGGCAAAGGGACCTTAGGCTTAAGGATAAAACTCCTACCCTTTTGCTAGATTTAATGGTTATTTGTTCAAGAACAAGTGCCTATGTGTGCCCATGACCTCTTGGAGGGAATTTTTTGTGAGGGAGGAACATGATGGGGTTTGATGGGGCATTTTGGTATTGATAAAACCTTGGGGATTCTTGAAGAACAATTTTATTGGCCTAAAATGCGTAGTGATATTGCCAAAGTTTATGGCCAATGTGTTGAATGTCGTCGTGCTAAATCTAGGCTACTTCACCATGGATTGTATACCCCTCTCCCCACTCCTCAAAGACCTTGGTTTGATATTTCTATGGAATTTATATTAGGTTTGCCCAGGACTAGAAGGGGAAAGGATAGTATTTTTGTGGTTGTTGATAGATTCTCCAAAATGGCTCATTTTATTGCATGTCATAAGTGTGAAGATGCTCCCTATGTTGCATCTTTATTTGTTGAGAATATGGTTAAGTTGCATGGTATTCCTAAGACCGTTGTGAGTGATGGGGATCCTAATTTCCTTAGCCACTTTTGGAAGGAATTATGGGGTCGACTTGGAACAAAATTATTGTTTTCTACATATTATCACCCATAAACCAATGGCCAAACTGAGGTTGTGAATCAAACTCTTGGTTTTATGCTTCGGGCTATGGTTAAAGGAAAAGTCACATCTTGGGAAGACCAATTACCTTTGGTTGAATTTGCATATAATCGTGTCATCCGTAGTCCTACTGGTATGTCTCCATTTGAGGTTGTTTATGGATTTACCCCCTAACCCCTCTTGATCTAACCCCTTTGTCTCAAGATGTTGTTTTGATTTTAGATGGTAACGAAAGGGTCGAAGCCATGAAGGCCTTGCATGATAAAGTAAGACTTCAAATTGAGAAGAAGAATCAAGAAACGGCCAAGAAAGTCAATAAGGGACGCAAAAGGGTGGTGTTCGAATCGGGTGATTGGGTTTGGGTCCATTTTCAAAAAAAGAGGTTTCCCAATAAAAGGAATACAAAACAAATTCCAAGAGGAGATGGTCCATTTGAGGTGCTTGAAAGGCTAAATGATAATGCATACAAAGTTTATCTCCCCCCGGAATACCATGTTCACAACACATTCAATGTATGTGATCTTTCTCCTATGGTTGTGCTTGATGGTGATTTTTTAAATTTGAGGAAAACTTCTTTTAAAGAAGGCGAGAATGATACAGCCCAAGGTGCCTCAAGTCCTTTCACAAGGAGCCAAGAATGTGAGCTCCAAGTGTTACAAGGCTTATTCATGAAGAGAGTTACACTTGAGTGTATTATGGAACCACCCAGAGGATTCCATATATTTATGATAGCTTAGAATGATGAAAGAAAGGAGAAGGAACAAGTTGGCCATGCTACCTTATGAATTTTAATGAATTCATCCAAAGACAACCAAATAAGGCCCTTACTTCATTAAGGGTAAAATCGTAATAGTTATTATCTTTGTTTTTTTATCCTAGTATAAGTAGTAGTTCTTATTATTTTAGAAAGATATTATCATCAAACATAAAGATTATTACTCTTTAAGAGATTTGAGTGCTTTCTTTAAGCTTTTGGTTGTGTTGAAGATTAGAAAGAAGGGTTGCTTGGGAATTCTAATTCCCTTGAGGTCTTTCTAATAGGTTAGGTGTTTGATAGGATATTCAAATGAGGTCATTTCTTTATTGAATTGGTTGTCTTTGATTCCTTTGTTGTGTCTACCCTTCTATCTTATTTTCTTTTCTTTTAGTTTCTTCTTGTTATTCTTAATTTTGTCCTTAGAATTGCATCATGTTCTATTTTAGTTTTTTTTCTTCTGAAATAGGTAAATCAAACTCGTAGAACACAGTAACATCAATTACACATAAAATGCATTTGAGGTATGCATTTTATGTATATTTTCCAATGCTAGGTCAAATTTGACCATATTTGGCAGAATTTGGCTTAGGGAAAAATTTGAACGACTTTAGACCATCTCTGCGGTGCGGAGCTATCGTAGACAGCTTTTAGAAAGTGGAAATTATGAAAAATTATCTTTTGATCTGTATGTTCTAAACTTTTTCCGAGACCATTTCCTGTAGGCTCAGACCCCCTGATCGATAATCTGGATCGAATTTTCTAAAAAAAGATAAGGATAATGCATTATGCAAGCAACCTATTTCAAAGGCATTTTTAGGCATTTGATAGCATTTTGAGGAATGTTACAGTTCATATCTATGGATAAGTCAAGAGAGCACTTATGTCCTCGCAGATGGAAAGGGATTCGAACCTCGGTATGATGCACGAATACCAAGCCAAGATAAAGAGTGCAAGTGTTGTACATCAAGTCAATACTTTAGAAGCTTGAAAAGAATTTGGAATGAAGGCTTGAAGCTTGAGAACATGCTAAAGTGGAAGTACAAGAAAGAAAGAAGAAAAGAAGGAGAAAGCACAAGTTAGCCATACTATTTAATGAATATTTGTGAATTCATCCCAAAGAAAGACAGCCAAACAATGCTTTTACTTCATTAAGGGTAAAATTGTAATAGCTAGTGTCTTTCTTTTCTATCCTAGTATAAGTAGTAGTTTCTTATTATTTTCGAAGGTAGATTTTGACTATTGTGAAAACTAAATACTCTTTGAGAGTTTTGAGTACTTGTTGAAGCTTTTAATTGTGTTTAAGTTTAGAAAGAAAGGTTGCTTGAGAATCTGATTCCCTTGAGGTCTTTCTAATAGTATAGGCGTTTGATTTGGATCAATCAATTGAGGTCTTAGGGTTTAGTATACCCTTTGGTTGCTTTTGTTTTTATCCATTTATCTTTTGTTTGTCTTGTTTCTTTATTTTTCTGCATTCAATATTGTATCAATTGGTATCAAAGCCTACGTTTAAATTTATTTCTACAAATCTAGTCTTGGTTTGAAAATAAAATTGTCCAAAAAAATATCCAAAAATATTTTTTGTTTAATTTGTTGTTTTTGACACTAGATAATTGTTCCGTAGTATTTTTTTTGAGTCTAGGTTTCAAATTTAATTCAATTTGGAGTTGTAGAAGTGAAGTTACCATTAAAGGGTTTTGAGCTTTTGAAAGTTTTCAAATTTTGAAAGTGATCTTTTGATTGAGGAGGAATTGGAGGTTGATAATCTTGAAGATTGGTCTCTATGCCAAAGGGAAGGTACTACTAAATTTTGAGCCAATTCCAAGTTGATTGGAGAGTGTTGAAATTTAGAGGCCGTTTGAATTGGCTTCTAAGCTGCTTATAAGCTGTTTTCAGCTTTTTTTGAGTGTTTGATTAGCCAACTTAAAGTCATTTTGTGCTTAAAATAAGCCCCAATAAATAGTTGGGTTTATTTGGATGAACTTATTTTAAGCGGTTTATAAGTTGAAAACAGCTTATAAGTCAAAAAAAAAGTTGGCCTGAAAGAAAATAAAGACCACAAGGTACATTTAATTCAATTTTTTATAGTCAAAGTTGGTTAAAATATTTGTGGGTCCACTAGTGGAAATTTGAAAAAAAAAAGTCAAAATTCAAAAATAAGATTGAATTTCAAAAAAAATATTAAAAATTATTTTCTACGTGGCACCATGTCAGCAATAATCTGCCATGTCAGCACTGCATCAGCAGCCAACACAGCAGTTTCTATCTAGTCATGCCCAGTCACGCCACTTGGTGTGAAGGCCACAATTTCAGAGACTTGAAGTGTGCAGATTTTTCCTTAGCACCCCAAAAATATTCTAAGTATGGAAAGTTTTTGGACCTAAAAATTTGTCTAAGTGTCCAAACTTCGTGATTTTTTTTCTACACACTTTTTTCTTCGATTTATCAACTTTTTAACAATTAATTAACATCTTTAATTACTTTTTAACTAGTTTTAATCATCAAATCAATCAATCAAACTCTTTCAAGTAATGAACTTTTTTTAAGGCCCCAAAATCTTTCTAAGTGTCAAAACTTCATATTTCTTTTTCTACACTCGTTTTTTTTCAATTTCTCAACTACTTAACATCTAATTATTGATTTTAGTTAGTTGTTAGCTACTTTTTAATCTCATTTATTTAATTGCTACAACTAATTAACAACAAGTAATTCCTTCTACTTCTTGTTACTTAGTTCTTGAGTCGATTTTTTTGTCCCTTTGTTTTTCAAACTTTCTTGCTTATTTTTCATTGAAAGTAAGAGGCTCTCGTCCCTTAGATTTTTAGTGTTCTTTCTCGATTCAATAAGAATCCATTCTTGACCTCAAGTAGAGATTGGACCCTTGCAACTCATAGGACTAAACAAGATGCAATTATTGACCGAAGTAATTTGTGAGGCAAACAAAGGTACACATCCTTGAGTGATTATGAGCTTTACTAACTTAATTTGTTGGTTGTTGTGATTGAATGTCTTAAATAGGCACCAATGGTGTATCATATCATCTTGAAAGACAACGCCAAAATGGTACAAGGCATTATAAGGAAACTCAATGTTTCATGGTATGATTGACCCGATGAGGCAACTTCTTGAAGCAAATGTGAGTGTTTGTGGGTATATCGCTTTCTCTCTTATATTGGATGACTATTGTTATACTAACTTCATTACCCCTGATGTGATTGAATGGTTGTGAATATCTCATGTAATGAAACATGATCCTTATTATGATGAAAAAGGGTATTGGGTTGATAAAAGTGTAAAGGTATTCATTGCACATGGTGAATATCAAGAGGAGATTTGGTGTGATGTGTTACCCATGGATACTTGTAGACTTTTTTTAGGAAATCATTGGTTTCAAAAGCATGGAATTCTATATGAGCAAGAATGGTACAAGTATATAGTGGACGAAAAGGGTAAACTTTTCTTTCCACCCATAATTTCTAACGATAAGCCAAATGCAAATGTGTATTCCTCAATAAAAATTCTTGTAGTTTCTCCCAATGACATTGAGAAACAAAAGATTGAGAGAAGTAAGGGAGTGAATAATGGCAACTCTAGAATAGAAAAAGGAGAGGATATGAGGAGCGAAGTGAGTGAGTTTCCACAAACACCATCTAACCTTATTGCTTGTCCTTCTCTTTTTAAGAATTCTTGTATAGGTATGAGCATGAAGAATGTGGGAATACAAACTCCCAACAAGACATCTACAATTAAGTATTTGAAGGATTTGGTGGCCCATTGGACCAAGCGGTTCGAGTTGCATGAAAACACGAGAGTGAAAGTTTTGCTTCAAGGTCAAGAACATTTTTCTTATGATCCTCAAGGTATAATAGCTAAATTTGATACTTCTATAATGCCTAATTAACAAAGTGTGAGTGATAGCTTATCTTCTTTTAAGCCTAATGATTCTTTGCCATATAGCAATGATGTATTTATTGAGAGTGTTCATACACTAGTTGATCCTATTGATGACTGAATTGATTCTTCTTGCAAGATCAATTTGTGTCCACCCAGTGTTAACACTTGTAATTTGAATGATAATACATTATCATGTGAAACTATGGTGATCAACTTATTTGTAACTCTAGTCCACTAATTGAGCAATTTTGTGATGTGATTAATGAGCCTCAAATTAGTGATGATGTTGATCATATGAAAAGATGTGACTCTTTGAGCCTTGTTGAAGATCCTATTACTTGTTTTGCTCATAAAGGTCGTGTGATTGAAACCACCTTGATAGATGACATTTGTCTTTTTGAGAACGAGTTTAAATACTTTAATTCTCCACCTTTAATTGATTATTCTCTCTGTAAGTACACTATCTTGATTGATAATGATAAGATCACTCGTAGTCTAGTGTCTAGTGGTATGAATTGTGATGGCAATATAGCTCTTCTTGAGGGGTATAACTTATATGATAACCCACTAGGGGGTGTTGAAAAAGAAGGTATTTTTTGCTTTTAGTTTGATACTTGTTCTTGGGATTTTCCAAATTTTAAAAGTGTTTTTGATTGTGTTCTTAAATCGATTATTGCTCTAACAAGTGAGGACACCATGAATGAAGTTATCTTGTGCGGCACCTTTCTTTACTATTTATTTGCTTATGATGATACTCTTACTTATGTTGAGTGTGCATCTTATGTTGATATGATTTCTAAGGGGGTAGTTGATTATTTTCTTGGTCATGATGTATGGATGCCCTTTCATTTTGATCCCATTGGTACTTTTAAATTTTGTGATTTGGTCATAATATCACCTTGGAAGTGGTTTTATCTTGAAGTAGAGGATCAAGTATGCTTTAAATCTTCTAGAACTAATGTGATATTGCCTACTTGGTTTTTTTGACACCATTGGGACTTTTAGGAAATACTTATTTCATGATCTTTTAAGTAGTGAAGGTTTTTGTGCATATGAGGCTTTATTTTTCATGAAAAAAGTTGATGCTTTTAGTATATCCTTGGTGTGTTGGTGGATTTGTTAAACCTTGTGCTAACCCTCATGCTATGAGGTTCTTGTTGTTTATTGTCTTTCCTATGGTTTTTCTAGATTTGGATTTGAGGACAAATCCTTTTCAAGAAAGGGAGAATGATTCACGCACACCAAGCCAAGATAAAAAGTGCAAGTGCTATACATCAAGTCAATACTTTAAAAGCTTGGAAAGAATTTGGAATGAAGGCTTGAAGCTTGAGAATATGGTAAAGTGGAAGTACAAGGAAGACAAAAGAAAAGAAGGAGAAATCACAAATTAGCCATACTACTTGATGAAGTTTTGTGAATTCATCCTAAAGGAAGACAACCAAATGAGACCCTTACTTCATTAAGGGTAAAATAGTAATAGCTAGTGTCTTTCTTTTCTATCCTAGTATAAGTAGTAGTTTCTTATTATTTTCGAAGGTAGATTTTGATTATTATAAAAACTAAATACTCTTTGAGAGTTTTGAGTGCTTGTTGAAGCCTTTAATTGTGTTTAAGTTTAGAAAGAAGGGTTGCTTGAGAATCTAATTCCCTTGAGGTCTTTCTAATAGTATTGGTGCTTGATTTCGATCAATCAATTGAGGTCTTAGGGTTTAGTGTACCCTTTGGTTATTTTTGATTTCCTTGCTTGTGTCTTGTTTTTATCCTTTTATCTTTTGTTTGTCTTGTTTCTTTGTTCTTCCTCATTCAATATTGTATCAGTTTGGACTGAATGGGTCATGAAGGAACTAAGTATCTCAAGTAGGCATGGAAGGAAAGAGATGAGGATATCGCGATATCATATCAGCTTCGGCTTCCCATATAGCACCCTCAACCTCTTGGTTCCTCCACAAAACCTTGACTAAAGCTATTTCCTTGTTTCTCAACTTCCTAACTTGTCGGTCTAGGATCTCAACCATGACTTCCTTATATAAGAGACTCTCCTTCATATCAATGTTTTCCAATGACTCAATAGAGCTAGGATCACCAATAAATTTCCTCAATAAGGACACACGAAACATCGGATGCACCAATGCCAAATCAGAAGGTAAATCCAACTCATGAGCCACCTTACTAATCCACCTCAAAATATGATATAGGCCAACATAGCGAGAACTTAGCTTCTCTTTCTTACCAATATGCATCACACCCTTTATGGGTGAAATTTTCAAGTAAACCCAATCATTAACCTCAAATTTAAGTTATCTTCTCCTTACATCCGAATAGGACTTTTGCTGACTCTGGGCAGTCTTCAATCCTTCTCTAATCAATATCACCTTTTCCATAACTTCATGCACCAACTCGAGTCCTATCAAAGCAACTTCACCAACCTCGAACTAATTGATAGGGATAGAGAGTTCAAATATTCAAATATGGATATGTGTATCAAATATTCCGTTGAACTAATGGATATGTGTATCTTAGATTCTTCCAAACCCCAAGACCATTCATACTAAACACCAAACATTGTTTGATTGGGTTAGACTATCTGTGGATCTACCCTTAAATGAGAAATCAATTAGATTATACTATCTCTAGATCTAATCCAATGAAAAATTTCTCAAATCCTTAGTAATGAAGTCTTACCCAACATCACTTTCCTTTTTCAAGACAAAGTGAAGTTAGAGAGTTCAACTAATGTTTGCAACCACTGTTTTTTTATTAAACCTTTAAGACAATAATATATCCATGCATAATAACTGGTTTAAGAATTATTTAATCACTACCCATCCAAGTTTAAGATTCTATATTTGATCAACAACCATTTTATACTTCATTGCGAGTTCCATGAAATCACTCCACAATCTATAGAACAATCCATGATCCATGGAATGGACTAGTGGATGAAAACCTAAAAGGTGGCAAACCATCTGAGTTCTACGGAGGGAATCCATGAGCTATGGAATGTCCTTATGGACTAAATTAGATAAGAGATTTTATGAAGTTATATGCTTTTCCTTATTTTCTTAAGCCTAAACATTGGCTTTTTAGCATCCATTAGGGGAGTATATCGGTAGTTCTCTCAGTTTCTCTTTTATTCTACTCCTCAAACTTAGAGTAAAACTCAAGAAAAGCAAAAATTAGGGTTTCAAGTTTCTCAATCAAGCTCCTTTCTAGAACTTTTATTCTTCCAAGTATGTATGGCTATCATACTGAAGAACTTAGTTCGTCCTCATGCCCTACATCTATAGTTTCAAGAAGAAAGATTTAAAGCTAGGGTTTTTACTCCAATATCTAATATTTTGAATCTCTCTTCGAATTTATTCCTCATTGTTAATTCTACTATTGAAATCATTATACTTTATATTGTGGGAGATTCTTATTTGAAGGTTCATGTTTATTCTATCAGATGGACCCTTTTAGTTAAAGTTATCTGAAAACCTTGTCATAGTAGTTCATATTATTCATTATTTTCATCAGTAAAGTATATTACAAGTTTTAAAGCATTATTTCAAGAAAGAGTTCAACAAAATATATGTAGCTTCAAGTGCATTATTTTAAAAAGAGTTTCAAGAAAGTATATTTTTCCTCAAGTGAATATTTTCATAAAAAAGCATAGTCGGAATTTATAAAGCAAATCTAGTTTTAAAGAAAGTACAAATCAGTCCTAAAAAAGTATTATTGAGTACAGACTAAACATAAGAGATTATTATTTTTTTCCTAAAGTGAGATATCATAAATTTATTGAGCATTATTGTATTATTTTTGGAGTAGTATTGCGCATCGAATTGAGTACAGATTTAGATAATTCAAACCTCATAACTGCACCACTAGCGTAGGATAAAATATTGATGTTGATTCGGGAGACTCCTCAGAAAGCCCCTAGTAAGAGTTTAGATATTGAATCCATTAATTAAGTTCATTTTTATCCTGACAGGGTATAGGATAGCACTGACAACATGAAAAAGACATTGTATCATCATGAGGCTCACATGATATAGTTGTCAATTAGATAAACTCCCCAAGAGAAGTAAAGTTATATTATTTTTCGTATTTGTTATTATTTCATATATTCAATTGTAAAGTTGTGTTGATAAAGTACACTTGCATGCTTTACCAGTCAGTTGACATTATTTTAGTCTATCTTCAAATTTGCTTATTTAGCTCAGTATACTCATCTTTAGCTTGTTGTTTCATTCAACTATTTTACATGTCGTACATTTCATGTACTAATGTCATTTGGCACTGCATCTTTAAAGTAACGCAGATTCAGATATTTAGGATTGGGAACAGATGCATGATTAGGATCTCTTCCCTTCAGCATTGGTGAGACCTCCTTGCTTTGGGAGAGCTCTATTTCATCTAGTTTATTTAGTGATTATTAGACAGTGCTAGTAGAGTATTACGGTAGCTAGGAGTCCTATCTCGGCGCCTATCTTTAGCACAATAGAGGCTTCATAGATGAGTTAGTGAAGTTACAGTTTCAGTTGTTCACAAACACCTTCTTTAAGACTTCTTATTTATAAAGTTATTGAGTTATATTTTTCTAAAGTAGTTGTATGCTCATCTTTTAAAAGCTTCTGCATAGTTATACAACTTTTAGTATATAAGTCAGGTCAAGAATTCACTTGGGACAAGCAATAATTTTGAGTGTCAGCCAAGTCTAGGGTGTAGGCTCGGGATGTGACAGTTACAAAGGTTCATCTCCAAATTCGTTGATCTCTCATGGCTATGCCATCTCCCGCCACTGTCTCAGATTCATCCATGCAAAAACTTGTTGATCTGGTTTGATTTGCTCCTACTCCACCTAAATTTCAATCCCTAATTCACTATCAATGTTTAAAAGCGGCAAGCACAAAGTACTCAAGCCAATAATCTAGTGCCTACTTTATCTGACGCATATAGCTTCAATCTCAATCAATCCTAATCCGACTCCCAACCAATCTTTCAATCTCAATACATCATCTACATACATCGAACCACCATATTCGAACGGCCTATAACTCATACCCAAAATTAACATCAGCACACCTATGAAAGTTCTTGATTATCTTGTCATTACCTCTACATTAACACTTTCCACTATCTATAATCAACCCCAAAAAGTGCATATTGAAGAGAAGTAATGAAACTTAAATTTGAGGGATTAATAAACGATATAATATGGGAGCTCGTACCACTGTCCCCTTTTCAAAATATAGTTGATTGCATTTATTATATCAAACCAAATCAGATGAAAGTGTGGGCATGTGTAAAGCTCGGCTGGTTGAAAAAGATTTTACCCAAACTCTAGGTGCGGATTATCACTCTACCTTCAATCCAATGGTAAAATCTATTATTGTTAAACTCATTTTGTTACTTATAGTTCAACACAATTGGAACTTGCATTAGCTGAATGTGGACAATGCATTTCTTCAAGATCACTTTACAAAAGATGTTTATGTGTGTCAACCTCTGGGGTATGTTTATCTTGATTTTCCTCATTTTATGTGTGAAAATTGAAGGCGGCAATTTACAACCTCTAGTAGACTCCTCGAGCTTGGTAGTCTAAGTTAAACAAATTCTCACTCATAGTAGCTTACAAAAATTCAACTTCGACTTCTTCCTTTTTATTCATCATTACAATGAAGCATTGCTTTATATTCTTGTATACTTTGATGATATTGTTATCACTGGTTCTAACTCTAATGTTATTAAACAAGCTATTCAATTTCGTTCAGTTTGATATCCTCTCAAAGATCTTGAACAACTACATTATTTGTTGGGTATTGAGGTCCTTCCAACGACAAATGTAATCATTCTTTTTCAAGCCAAGCATGTTTCTGATTTTTCAGTTGCCTATAATATCTCTAAATGTAAACCTGTTTACACACCCATGAGTTCCTTTGGTTTGCTATCCCTAAAGTATGGAGCACCTTGTGTGGATGTCACCTTGCTTGTATCGTCAAGTAATTAGTAAGCTATAGTATTTGTCATTTTCTAGACCAAATTTAAGCCTTACTATCAACAAATTGTCTCAATTTATGTATGCTTCTACATTGACACTAGTTTTGGTTAAACGATTTCTGCGATATCTTCACGATACCAAAAATCATGGTGTACAAATAACGAGAAAGACATTCCTTAGGTTATTTATGTATTATGATGCGGATTGGATCCAATGACATTCGTGATAGGACTTCTGATTTTTTATCCAGTCAAAATCCTTAGTTTGTAGCTTACTATTGCTCGCTCCACTGAACCAGAATATCATGTTGTAACTTTTGCTCTTAAGTCAATTGGATTAAGAAACATCTTTCAAAACTACATGTAAAGTTGTTTGATCCACCAATAATCTGTGGTGATAATATTGTACAACTTATCTGTGTCAAAATTCAATCTTACACAACAGGATGAAACAAGTGGTCAAGTGCAGCGAAATCAGGTGCCTGCTCATCATTTACATCCTGCGAATCAACTTGTAAATATGCTTATAAAATCTTTATCTCGTCTACTCTTGCTCAAACATCTTCCTACATTTAAGGGTGTCGATCTTACTGTTGTTGTGTTTCCTTTAATTGTGCAGATTTTGTAGTATCAATTTGTTTTCTAGAGCTCAGAGGATTTTGATTTACAACATATAGGAATATTTCTCCTATAATATAGGGGTTATTGTTGGTCCATCTTTGTTATTTAAAATGCTTTGCACATCACAAATAAGACGCAAACTTTCATAGTTCTCTCTGTTGTGAACGAGTTTTCAGCGGTTTATGCTAAATGTACGAGGGCTGCCCGTCGATTATTGTGGGATGCAATGGACTCTATTCAATAGTTCTAATTAGGGTTGTACAGAGCAAATCGATAAACCGCACCAAACCAACAAATCGAACCAAACCGGAAAAAAAACCCGACTAGTGGTTTGGTTTGACTTGGTTTGGTGTTTGGAAAAAAAAATCGACCATTATAGGGTTGGTTTGGTTTTAACTAAAAAAAGTCAAACCGAACCCAAACCGACCCGATTATAGATATACTACTTTTAAATTATGTTATACATAAAAATATTTATTAAAATATAATTTATAAATATTTTTTTAAAATTTTCATAATTTTTGTTTTTTTCTTACATTTAGATTTGGACTTGAGAAGCTCATCTAAATAAGGAAAAATTACCTAAATGTACAGTATTCAAAAAATATTTACCATATAGAGCAACATAATTATTTTAACCATATATAGCAAATTGTTTGAATTAAATTAACTCTCACCCCCTATTTTCTCTTCCCTTGTTTCTCTCCAACTTTCCTACGCCAATATTCTCTCCAATCTTCTCACCCAAAATTTTCTCCAAAATTAGGGCAATACTTAGCTTCATAGCTTCTCAACCACAACTTTCTACAACATTTGTACTCCAATTTTGGAATTAAGTGACGTGTACTCGATGAAATCTCACTTCTCAGAAGAAAACTTTTTGTTCTCCATAGCCAAAAAGAGGAAGAAGCAAACATGAGCAACAAATAGTATGATATTCAACAATATTCATGCGAAATTTTCTCCAAAATTTTTTATTTTTATTACCCATTTTCATTTTTTTGATTGCAGCGATTACTTGTTCAAACTATTGTTAATCGGCGATTTTTCTGTCGGCAAATCATGTCTTCTTCTCAGATTCGCCGTATGTTCATCTATTTAACTTTGATCTCCTATGTTTACAGTTTAATTCAAGTTTAATGTGTGTGTAATTCCTTTGTTGTTCAACTTTAATTCATTTTTGTGGCCTCACAGATCACTGAAGGTTGGTTTTGTTAGCTACATGTTTCATTCGTGTCTAATACTCTTTTAATTCAAGTTTAATTTATTTTTGTGGCTTGCAAAGAAGGTTGGTTTCATTAGCTGCAGGTTTCAGTCGTCTCTAATTCTCTTTTAATTCAAGTTTAATGTGAGTTTAATTCCTTTGTTGTTCAATTTTAATTCATTTTTGTGGCCTACAGATCACTGAAGGCTGATTTTGTTAGATACATGTTTCATTCGTGTCTAATACTCTTTTAATTCAAGTTTAATTCATTTTTGTGGCTTACAGAGAAGGCTGGTTTCATTAGCTACAGGTTTCAGTCTCTAATTCTCTTTTAATTCAAGTTTAATGTGTGTGTAATTCCTTTGTTGTTCAACTTTAATTAATATACTGTGGAGAGGCAGGCCACTTTTCTAGAGAATGCACTAGTCAATCCGTAACTGCCTTCATAGTGGTGATCGACTGCCTTTTTCAAGGTTGCTCGACTAACGTTTCCGATTATCCATTCGAGCTGAAACTTCTTGGGCTCTGCAATTTTTAGAGTTGCTGTAATCCTGCAAAATTTGGAGGATTTTTGGTGATGGGTGATGCAATTTGTTGAGGGCTGTTGGGTATTGTTCAGTTTGTGTGTTGCTTTTGGCTGTGATGTTGTTACAGCCCTACAAGTTATAGGTGCTGCAGTTCTGCCTTTGTACCTACACAAACAACTAAGCCCAAGGAATCCCCAAGATTTTTTGGTATTGTTGAATGTTGCAATGCTCCATAGTTGCTGCAATTGGTTTAGCTCTGTGAAACCTGCACAAACTAGTAAGCAACCACAAGCAAAAGAGGGTGATGGACTACTGGTACAGATCTGTATTGGATGATGTATTTGATTGCCATGGTTGGATTGTTTGGTGTAGCAGGTTACTCTCAGCAAGGATCCCTGCATTGTGATCCACCATTCCTTTTTGTGCTCCATGTATTGAAACTATTGTTGCACACCCAAACTCAAAACCACACTAAAAGTTAGTTGCTGCTTGCAAGCTAATAGTGCTTTCATGTGCTGCAGTTCAGAGTGTGTCTGCATAATAAGAAAAGAAGAAAGGCAGAGGAAAGAAAAGAACTCCAGAAGAAGTCCCAGAGATGGTTGAACATGTATGTTGTTCACTCTTGGAGATATGCTACTTGCTGCAGTTATGGTGTTGTAGTTTCCAGGGGTGCTGCATGTTGAATTTGTTGCAACCTCAGGCTTGCTTGTTGAGTGTACCTGCAAAATCCTGTACCTGTACCTCCAAGACTGTTGCACAGCAGCAACATTGGAAAGCCATTGCATTGTGTATGTTTTTCCTTCCAGATTGCAAGATATGTTGCAATTTTGAAAGTTTCTTGGTGGTCCAATCAACTTTAGTGTGTATGTAATTTATTTTTGTGTTTTTATAGATCACTGAATTCTTTTTCATTAGCCACACTTTACATTCGTGTCTAATTCTATTCTAATTCAACTTTAATATGTATGTAATTTATTTTTTATTCAAGTTTAATTCAGTTTTTATTCAAGTTTAATTCATAATGCAGGTTTCAGTTTGATAAAACTACTGAAACACATCACTAAAGGCTTTTTCATTTGCTACAATTTTCATTCGTGTCTAATTCTCTTCTAATTCAACTTTAGTGTGTATGTAATTCATTTTTGTGTTTCTATAGATCACTGAAGACTTTTTCATTAGCCACACTTTTCATTCGTTTCTAATTCTATTCTAATTCAACTTTAATATGTATGTAATTTATTTTTTATTCAAGTTTAATTCATTTTTTATTCAAGTTTAATTCATAATGCAGGTTTCAGTTTGATAACACTACTGAAACACTTTAACATTAACGTAGCTATGTATTGCATTATAAAAAAAGAAGATATATTTTACATGAACAAAAAACTATATTAAAATTGTATTTTACGTGTACAAAAATTATCTTAAAAAGGATAGCACAAAACAATCTTCAAAACCTAACTAATACATCAGCTATAAACTGTTTTTAGACAACATAGTTTTCATATACATTTTAACTAATATAACTACATTTATTTATTTATGTGGTCTTTCATCTTCACTTTGAAGGTTACTCTTTTGCTTCTTCACTGCATATTCTCATAGTAGAGCCCCAAACCTCTTTCGGAGACTGTCTGCACTTAGTTGTTGATTTGCAATATCCTGGCCATTGCTCACTAACTCCACAAATGCAGCCACAAAAACTCCATAGTCCCTATAAAATTTAAAATATAAAATCATTATAAAAATACTATTGAGTTTAATAAGACCAATACAAAAGATAGTATTTATTTGATAAACAATTAAATTTATGATCCTGCATATAAATAATTTCAATCTATCACTATAGATAATTATATCTTAACATGAACCCTCAAATAGGACTTAAAAGATATGTGAGATTTCAAGGAAAGAAGAATAGCTTTATCAGTGCTAATATTAGCTAGTGAAAAAGAATGGTAATGAAGCATAATGAAAACTGCAAGAGAAAACAGAAGATTGCAAATTCTACCCATGACTGTTTTTATATTGGAATGTCTTTTATATGACAATAATTGATAATACATAGCAATGATCTTAGAATATCTATTTATTGCTATCAAATCTTCCTTTGATCTTAAGCTCAACAATAAGATAAATACAAAAGATTAAGGGATTATGAATCTAACGTAAGAAGTGATTTCAAAATAGAGAAACTGAAAACTTTTTTCATTAGCTATAGGTTTCATTCGTCTCTAATTCTCTTCTAATTCAACTTTAATGTGTGTAATACACAATTTCATTCAAGTTTAATTCATTTTTGTGGTGTACAGATAACTGAAAACTTTTTTCAATTAACTACAGATTTCATTCATCTCTTATTCTCTTCTAATTCAACTTTAATGTATGTGTAATACATTTTAATTCAAAGTTTAATTCATTTATATTTATTTATTTAAAAATAAAAAATAAATTGCAACACAAAAAATCTAACAATTCATGAAAAAACTCCCAACAATCACTGATATAATAAACTCGAGCAAATAAATTTAGACTATAATAAAAGTATCAAATACACAAATTTTTCTTCAACATCTAGCACACAAGTTCAAAACAACAACAAACTAAGAAAATACACATAAACAGATTGAAAATGCTATCAGTTAAATAATGTGTTGGTAGAATGACATATCGGATATAAACTCTCCGGTAGAACCGTATTTTTGCACAATCAATTTCGAATTTTTGGATTCTTCTCTTGAGCAGCTGTAGGTTTCACTTTCTTTGACTGAAATTGAGGAGGTAAATCCTCAAAATCATCATCACTGTCAACAAATTTCTTAGATGCCGATGCAACATCAACTCGTTTTCTTTTCGATTTAGAACTCAATTCATTGGTTTTTTTCTTACTTCTACCGCCCTTTTTCTTCACATGCAATGCTTGAAAATTTTGATTAACCTCACCACCAGCTTCTTCTGGAGATTGATTTGCAGAAATTCCCAAACTAAAATTTGGACCGACATTCACTTCACCACTGCCGGTTGAATCAACAATTCGAATTCTTGGGCTTCTTCTAGGAGATTTCTGATCTTTCATTACAATTGTGCACCTAAAACCTATAAATTTCGTCTGAAATAAACAAGAAGATGAAGGAATAATGGAAGAATGAAGAAGAGATGAAGGAAGAAGAGAGAGACGCACAAACCTTAGAGAAACCTTAGAGAGAGAAAACTCTTTCCTCTTCCTCAAATAAAAAGGGAATATAATGTTTCTTTAATTAAAATATTGCTATTAATTGTTAAAAATGGTAATAAAATAAAAGTATATTTAAAAATGGTAAATATTTTTTTAAACACAGTCAATTAAGTAATTTTACCTCTAAATAATATACAAAAAAAGCCCATCTTATAAAGTTATATTATAAAGTTAAAACTTGAAACAGTGTTCTGTCTCCATCTTATATGTTGATATTTTGTACTAAAACTCTTTTTAAGAAGCACTGCTCTATGCTTTTTATTAGATACTATGAAAAACCCGAGAAATCCGAAAAAACCCAAAAAATTCGAAAAACCCGAAAAACCCGAGAAAAATTGATATCGAAAAACCCGACTTTTATTGGTTTGATTTGGTTTATAGATTTAATAACCCGACACAAATGGTTTGATTTGATTTATAAAAAATCTGAACCAACCCGGTCCATGTACACCCCTAGTTCTAATCATAAGCACTAGCTAATATGCTGAGCAATTTTTCTACTTAAATCTCATGAGGAATCCTTTAAAACGTGATTGTAAAATGTAATATAGGAACTCTCATAAGCAGTCAATCTAATTTTAGATTAAGAATATTTTCTACTTTGAAGAGAAAAAGAATAATGCATAAACAAGCTCTGGGACGGGCAATTAAATGCTAAACCTTATCTTCTTCACATCTGATTCTTCTTTTCCTCTTATAAAATTTCAAAACCATGTCCCCACAGGAACACTAGTCACCTGGTTGGGAACATCATTGGAAAAAGATATAGAACGTTCACTGGGTATCTTCAAGTGTCAAAATTTGTACTGCATATCAAATTTTTTCCGGTTTAAATATTTTGCCACAATGATATGCTATCAAGCAATTATGTCAATGTGCTACAATGAATATCCAATTTTACAAAGCTAGACATTTTGCATACTTCTTCAGTTGTTGCATCTATAGAGCTGTATACATAAGGATCCCATGATATTACAATACCAACAATCATGTTGGATGTCAACTCTAGATAATTTCATGGGAGTACGGGTTCAGATATTGCAATATTTAGCCGACTTCATCATCTAAATGCTTGTTTTGTACATTTCACTCGAAGGGTTTTCACTCTCTCCAGATGACATTTTCTTTTTCAGAGCATAACGGATGACTGAGTTCACCTGTTTCCTCAACTTACCATTATCAACAAGGACATTTGTCAACACGTTTCTCAACTTTTCATCTATAGTCCAGGAGTCACTATTTACTTCATTCATTTTCTCAGCAGTTGGAGAAGAGGAATCAGTTCCTTCATCTGTGTTCACCTGATAAAAACAAGTCACAACTACTCGTGTCATAGAGTGAAGAAACAGCACCATGCATAAACTAATATATGCAAAATCTTCGGGTAAAGCTGAGGCAACAGGTTGGCAAATTATAACAAACCAGAGCAACATAAAACAAGATGCTGTAGCCTGTAAATACAAAATCAGAACCTAGGTCACTTGTACATGTAAAAGTATGAGTTTCTAGTTTGGTAACCTTGGTTTAACCCAAGTGGCCCCACCACAATATTTTTCTCCGGCTCATCAAAAGAAAAGCTAATTATCATATATCAACCAGCCATGTTCTAAATGAATTGTGTGCCTACCAAAGAGAACATCTAGGACCCATATTGCTTAGACTATCAATCCTCCAAAATTAGTGCATTTTTGGAGGATCCAACACAGTGAAGCAGGATTTTTGGAGATTCTGTGCAACATATTTTAGGACTTAAGGAGCAGCCAAGTTTCCCGAATTTCTAAATGGCATAACTTCCAAATTCCATTTGCATTAATGATTCTAATTATTATTTTTTTATGACGGTGGTCTCCGGGCCAACTTTTGATCTGGCTTAATCTTTCAAAATCATCTGGAAAAGAGAATGAGATTTAAAATGTCCAAGCCACTGGAATGAGCTCTCTGCATCCCTCCACGTCACCCTTCTTTTTCGATGGTATATAGAAAAGGTAAATCAACACTCTCATCCTCTCTACAGAAAAGCTAAATATTTTCCTTTTTTGAAAAAGTAGAAAAACTGTATTAAGCCCGTATAATTCCACTTACACTCCCATGTTCAACCATAAATCTTGGGGTGTAACAAGTTGAGCAACCCAAGTGACCAAACAACATTCTCAGGCCCAAAGTTTGGACATAGCTAATGTCATCCATGCTAAGATCAAGCTTCACTTGCATTTACCTGATAGCTACTCTTGTGATTCCAGAAGCATTCTTTCACAAGGAAGCATGCATCAGAGGAGGTCAAACAACCAAGTAATTCATTCTTCTTAACAAGCCAATCATGTAAAGATGAAATGTGTTCAGGACAGGTGTAAAAAGCCTGATATTCTGGGACACATAAAGCTTCTGGGAGGGGTCATTTCTCTTAACTATGAGCATGTACCCCTACAGCAATGTGTTTTACCAAAGAAAAACTCTGCTAAAGAGGTTAGGGTTTGTTTCAAGAAACTCACAATTGAAAAGGAAACCATAATATACAAAGAACAAATGGAAATCACCAGAATTTATACATCGGCAGTCAAAGAGGAAAAAAGAGACAGATAAGAGTTGAGACACAGCAAGCTATCTCTCAAAAGAATAATTCCCTAGGAAAGAAACTCGGTTGCCTTCTCTCCTTCCATTTCTTCCAAGGTACGTAGAAACCTGATTAATCATTTATTTGAGGAAAAGGTTGCAAGTTTCTCAATCGACTCAATACATTTTACAGTTGAAAGTGTCCACACAATCAATGTCTTTCAGTTTCTTCTTCTCTTGTAGTTGCAAGTGCTTTGGTACATCTAAACTAGGGTCGCAAAATTAGCCAAACCCATTTAACCCACCCAAGTTGTAATGGCTTTGAGAAGATGGGCTGATTTGGGCCAACACAAGTTAACCCATCACAAATCATCAACCCAAACTGACCCATCAACAGTCCTCCGATCAGAAATGTAACAACTACAAAACGTGATTAACTCTTTTTCTAATTATTAGTTTTTAGTTGGTTTTATATTCTTTTAAATATATAGTTTTTTTTCCTGAAAGTCTAAGCTCATTTTGGCTTTAGCTTGTGTTCTCACCATATTATTCTTGGAGCCATGGTAATATGAATATCCATATTATCCGTCAATTAATCCATTTTTTATCAGTGTTAAATATGGGCGGATCAGATATTTTATCCGTTTTTGTTCAACCCATTTTTGACCTGCCCATATCCGATCTGACCTTATCCATCAATTAATCCATTTAAATCCGTGCTAAATATAGGTGGATCGGATATTTTATCCATTTTTCTATAACCCATTTTGGACCCGCCCATATCCGACCTGACCCGTCTGTTTGCCACTCCTAGTAATGTACAAGACAATCATAAAAAATTATATATAAATAAGGCAAAGGGATAAAAGAGACGAACCTAACAAAACCATTATTCATTACTTCAAATAACATTTAATTTTCTTTTGATTTAGTTTTCGGATAACAAGGTTAAAATAATTTCAAATCGAATTTATGTATTGGGATAACTTATGAGGATATATTTAAAGTGAATATCTTTATTATTTTGAGTGAAGCATATGCTTGAGTTTTTTTTTTTTTATACATCCAAAAAGTATTTAGATTTGTTCGAAAAACCGTTTATTTGGAAAAGTATGATCGAGAGAATATTTGCAATCAAAGAAAAGAATATCGATATTTTTAGTTTCTCAACATGATTAAAAAGTGGGTTAAGCTGGGCGGGTTGAGTTATGACTAATCATTTAAGCCCATCTTGACCCAACCCATCTTAGCTCAAACAAGCTTTGGGCAGGATTAGGCATTGACCCATCTATTGGTTCAACCCATCTTGACCCGCCCAACTTCAGCCCTGTTAGAATAAGAATAGGTATATAGAATCCTACTTAGAATAGGAATAGGAATAGTAATAGAAATAGAAATAGAAAATAGTATCTTACTTGGTAAAGGATTGTATTGTAGTTTTTATAAATAGGGTCTTTATGTAATAATGTAGATACACAATTCAATAATATTCTTCTCTAATATTTCTGACATGGTATTAGAGCCTCCATGAACTTGGTAGTGAATCAAAGAGCTTCCGTTGTCGGCGGACGGCTATTACTAATATATGCCACCCCGTCTAGCCCATGGTTATGTTAAAAAAAGTAAGGTCAATGATATATGAATGAATCTCAGGAAGAAAACTCAGTCAGACAGGTCATTGTGCGTCAATTTCCGATGCCTTTCTAGGGCTGTTGTGTCAACCCCATATCCGTTAGTGTTTGTGTAGCACTGTGCCATCTTTCCGATGACTACTTTCCTATATCTAATTTGTGTAGCACCGTGCATCTTTCCGGTGACAACTTTCTTTTATCTTTTTTGTGTAGCACCGTGCCATCTTTCCGGTGTCTACTTTCTCATATCCAATTTGCTTAGCACTATGCCATCTTTCCGGTGACTACTTTCTTATATCCAATTTGTGTATCACTGTGTCATCTTTCCGGTTACTACTTTTTTGTTTGTGTAGGGTCATGCCATCATTCCGACCCTACCCATATAATTTCTCTTTTTCAGTAGGGTCATGTCATCAAACCGACCCTACAAATATAATTTCTATTTTTCAGTAGGGTCGTGCTATCATTCCTACCCTAACCATATAGTTTTCTTTCTCAATAGGGTCATATTATCATTCCAACCCTACCCATATAATTTTATTTCTCTGATTGTAACCACTTTCAGCCATCAAATCTAATACTTCGACGCATGAGTATGTTCCGACCAATTTTTCTTTGACTTTCTTTTTTAGTGTCAACTCGTCTATTGATTCTAAGACGATCAATATACGCTATACCAGATTTTGAGCACTTTCCGGCGACCGCTACACTGTGAAGAAGTCTACATGGAGCAACCACCTAGTTTTATCGCTCGAGGGGTTAGTTTCCTTGTATGTGGATTGTGTAAGTCACTCTATGGTCTGAAACAGTGTTCTCAAGCTTGGTTTGAGAAGTTCAACACTGCAATTCAGGAATTTATCACTCTGTGTTTTATCGACATTATGCATCAAATCCAATATTTCATGAGAAGGTTGGGCATATTGGGATTGAATGTCAATTTTGTAAAATTGAGTGATCAACTTGCAGATATCACACCAAGCCCCTCATTGGTCCTCGTATTAATTACATTTGTAACAAGCTAGGTACTTACGACTTGTATGCACTAGCTTTAGGGGGAGTGTTAGAATGGAAATAGGTATATAGAATCCTACTTAGAATAGGAATAGGAATAGAAATAGAAATAGTAAATATTATCTTACTTGGTAAAGGATTATATTGTAGTGTCTATAAATAGGGTCTTTGTGTAATAATATAGATACACAATTCAATAATATTCTTCTCTAATATTTCTCACAAGCCCAAACAGCCCATTTGCCGCCCCTAATTTTATACCATGGCTTATTGACTTTGCAAGTGCATAGAGTTGGGAATACAAGATTTCAAGTTCCACATTAATTTGTCTGTCATAATTTATATTTTATCTTCCCCTGTTAGGTCTGTCTTACTTACCTACAAGATAAAAAAAGTCAAACAAGAGAATAAAATGCTTCAAGCTTTACATGCCACTTTCCACTGCATAAACACCTATCACAAAATTTTAACTCAATGAAAAATCTCAATAGAAAGTGGGAAATGTCTTGAAATGTAAAAATGAAAATAGCAGCTTCAATACCTCTGCTAGGAGAAAGTTGATTTGGTTGTCATAGGTCATGAGGAGATTCAAGGCATCTGAGCATGAGGGATGATCCATGAAAAGGTCATCTTCGTTTTCGCTGACCAAATTAATGTTGCACTCCTCAAAGCGTTGTCGAAGAACTTGGCATTGATGTAGCAGCTTCATGAAAGATGTCCTTGCTTGTTCATTGCCTAGCCTCTCCTCTTCATAGAGTCTCTGCATATGCAAGAGAAATTTCAGTAAAAAAAAGTATAATAACAGACGAGGATATGCAGATCTAAAAGAGAGCTCCACAATTGAGCAAATAATACTGAAAGGTCTCAGTTTTCTCCTACCACTATACTACCCTTTCCTTCCACTCTTCACAGAAAGTTTAGTACTGTAAATAAATTAGCAGACAAGACTGAAAGGAATTGTGTCAGAATGTGATTATACAGCATATATTCACAAATAATTGAATCATAATCAACATAGAGCAAGAGAGGCTGAAGAGCAGTCCACACCATAACAAAGTTATTGATCATTCTAGGAGGGAACTTAATGTGAACAAAGCAATGGAGTAGCAAGGTATACCTCAGCCTCCAGTTTTTCTTCAAGAGAATGATTTAGCTTCTTCTTCAAATCTGCTTGTGAGCCTCGAAGTGATTTTACTTCTTTAATGAGAACTTTAAGATCAGCTTTTGATTTTACTTCAAGTTCTTGATGTTGTTTCTGCAACTCATTAAGCTTCCATTTCGTGGCATCCAACTCCTGCAAGACTCTGTCTTTCTCCTGACTGGCATTGTCTTCCATTGAAGCATTCCCCAGTTTACCCTAACGAGGTTTGACAAATATATGGTCTGATCTTAACATACGGACTGAGGGGAAATCATCATAAACCAGAGGATAATCAAGTGAAATGGTGGAATAACCTTATGTGAGTTCAATTTCAGTTCCATTTCCAATGACTTCCGCCGAAGCTCTTCCATATCCCACTGCATCTGGGTGACGCTTTCCCTTTCAATCAATACTGCTTGCTCAAGGTTTTCTTTGCTTTTCTGTTTAGTAGCCTCGAGCTCCACTTCCAAATCCTTAACCTGGCATAGTAACCATTATCTCAGAACAACAGAGCATCCAGAACACCTATTTATGACCTCTAAAATTAGGGCTTTTCAGAAAAGCTATTTTCTCACAAACAAAACAACTTTTGCCTAACTATGACATCATTGCCATTCTCCTTTTTTTAATAACATGGTGTCCGGGCAACCTTGGACGCACATCAACTAATCTATTGGGTAGGTATGTGGCTGCTACTTCCACTAACGCATATATTGGGTAACTCACTCACCAAGGTTTATGCAAATTGGAAGAATTCGCATAGTGTTGCCTCCGCTAGAGTACAGCCTTGGTTCCCAAGGTTGTCACTCCAGGCTTCAGACCACTAAAGCATACCCCCTTGGGGCCGACGTTATCTCTATTCTTAATGCAGATTAGCATGATGTTCTTAGCATAGATCTTTCTTTTAGCTATTACCTCAAGTTAAAACAAAATTAGAAGCAAGAAGATAAGAAACTTGACAGATACATAACTTTCTTTCTTTAGTGCACAACTCTTCACCTTCTTCACATATATAATAAGAAAGGTCCTACTAGATCAGTATTCCAATGGAACCCAACCAGGAACAACATGTTCACTATTGGTTTGTCTGGTTATTTGATCCTAAAGATGTCTAAGAAAGAATATAATTAAAAATCTTTGCTTAAATGATGACTTATGAGCCTTCCCAATTATGACATCTTAGAGTATGTCAAGAATTATAGACTTCAGCACAAGTACTCAGGTTTCCCACTTGACTAATATTTTTGCACTATCCTCTCATAAACTGAATCAATGAAGGAAATACAAACTCATATTGTCCTACTTAAATCAACTTGATATTCAATAAATAAATAAAAAGAATAATGACAATTAAAAACTTAAATCAACTCATACTTCCACATTGCAGAGTGTTTCATCTTTCATCTCTTTACTTCTCTCTCTTGTTTGTTTTCCTGGTGTTGGGTTCATGTGTCGTAGCCTTAAAGGTATCACAATATATTCCTCATCTCTTCTTCATGGAGGAGAAAATTTTAAAAGGCTTTTCAACAGCCATAATGAAGATAGATCCATCATCCGTGATCTATATAACTACTTGGGGGTTAGTATTAGGAATGCCTTTTCAGCATTATATGGGAATTTATGGTCATTAGCCTATGATCCAAGAAGTTCAAGTAGCAATAAATAAATACGTTAATTCTAGAAAAGCCTTGGTAGCACCGCTATACCAAGGATATATATTTTCTATCGCAGAAGATAGATTTCTTCCAATATCCCTATAAAAACATGCAGGAACCTTTAATTTATTCATTCTTATATTAGTACGGAAGCTTTAATTACCATAATTGTAAGTACTATTGAGGATCAAGTGTCTCATAACTTTTTTATAAATAAACAAAGTAGTCTTGATGCATGCATACCAAGCCAATATAAGGAGTCCAAGAGCTTTGCATCAAGTCAATACTTTGGAGGCTTGGAAGGAATTTGGAATGAAGACTTGAAGCTTGAGAACATGCTAAAGCGGAAGTACAAGAAAAAAAAAAGGGGGGGAGGTGAGGGGGCTATATGTGCAAAGAGGGTATTCTTCAAACACAGGCCCTCATGCTTGAGAAGACCCTTGTTTCATTAAGGGTATTTATGTAATAGCCAGCTTAGGCTATAAACAATGGAGAATACCTTCTTTAGAGTTAGATTATTATGATATGTTGAATTCTCATGAATTGAGTGTAACCTTTGAGAGAGTTTGAGGCTAAGGCCATAGTTGATAGGAAATGTTGAAGAGATTGCTTGCTTGAGGATCATTCCACTTGCAGGTTACCTAGTGATAGATTCCGTCCATGAGATTTCATTTCTCTTGTGTGGGTCTTACAGATTTGGTGTTTGTTTTGATTCTTAATTGGAGGTTCTAGCTTTAATATAGCTATTGTTGCCAATTAGTTTCTTGCTTGTGTCTATTTTCTATCTTTACTTCCTTGTTCTTAGATTTTAGGGTTTCTTTTGTTTTCCGCATTTTGATCTTGTATCAAGTCTCATATCCTATGTACTTGGTACAAAGAAGTTGCAAAAGCAGTAAAAGTAAAAAGCAGTAATCATCTATCTGCAGGAAAATGGCCCAAAAAGAAAAAGAGAAAATATCAGTATTACAGTGTGTTGAAAGATACATTGTTGTGAAAGGTGGGTTCTCTTTGCTTCTTAGTTCTCCATGAATCATCTGGTAATTTTGGGATATGGTACTAGCAGACCTACAATGCAACTCCTAGCTGATACAGTGTTGTCATAGATAGCTTGTAACTTGGGAAGTTCTTATATATTATCCTCAGCTTCATACTTAACTTGTATAAATAGTCATCTTTTTCAGAGAAATTTAGAAAAAGCAATACCTTAGTTGTGAGGTAGTCTTTCACAGCAATTTCCTGATTTAATCTTGAGATAAGATCCTCCATGTCAGTTTTTGCTGTAATCAGTCTCCTCTGCATGGTTGCAAGCACCCTGTTCATTTTTTGGCGCTGATCTGAAGGAAGTAATAATTGCACATCACTTAGCAGCAGTAAGTCAGTGTTCTCAATGTTTGCTGACGTCTCACCCACTCTGGGGATTTCAACCAGCCCTTGTCCATGTAAATTGGGAATTGCTGAACCTGACAATTCACTGCCTCTTTGGGAACTTGTATCGCTTCCAATGCTCTCAGCTGATAACTTTCTACCATGATGGATAACTTTGGTGTTCTCCCGCTCCAAAGAGAGTCCGTTCATACCATCAGTACCAATAGAAAGATCTGACGATTTGGAAGCATTTCCATTAGCTTTATTGTTCTCTTCAAATTTATTGTTCTCTCTGTTGTGCACCCTATGTCTAGGATAATTTCCAAGTTGTTCTAGAATAGCCTGACCCATGAACAAGCCTTCATCAATGTTGGACATCCCATACTTAACAAACTTATCTATTGGACTTGTCACATCTTCATCCAAAGAGAGATCATCTGTCCCAAAATCAGAGTTATTATCCCTTCCAAGGCGTGGTGTGCCAACATCAGATATCTCATAAACTGTGTCACTACCATAATCTGATGTGAGTGTTGAACTCGCAGCGATTGCAGACAAGCTTACATTATGATGAACTTGAAGGGAAGACACAGAACTATTCACAGAAGTATTTGATTCTGAAGCATGTTGGGTTTCATCTAGAAATGCTGAAAAAAATTATAGTTCTAAATGTTAACTCTTAGACATAACAAAAAGATAATTCTAAAGTAAATTTACCCAGATGTGCGATCTTTTTTCATGGAAATGAATTTTAAAGGACAATAACATTGTAGCAACAGACATACAAGATCTAGCAGCAGCTTCCAGTTCAAGAAAAGATGCCACTGGAACACTTCTTGATACGTCAAAATCAGATAGTAATTTGGTCATCCACTCCTCCAAGGAGGACCGTCTCTGGAAACATACAAGTGCATGAAAATTGGAATTAACATATAGAACTGCAGATGCAAGCGTCACTTGCAAAGAAATCTTTGTAGTTAATTAACCCAACACTTCCATTATTTCTGAAATTTAATAAGACAAAACTTACATTTTTAATATTTGACTTTCCCAAATAACATCCAACAGTTTTTTGCAGTTTTTGTTCCACTAGAACCATTTGTTATGAGAATAATGAGGAGAAGAAGTCTTCAAATTCCACAAAATAAAAACTAAATGTACAAAATATTGGCTCTAATTCAAGGATGTATGTGATTCTGCTTCAAGCTTAGACTTTTAGTTTCAAAGAAACAACAAATGACAACAATTTCATCACACATCTTACATTACATGATGAATCAAGAAAATATAATGCTTACCTCTTCTACGAGGGTTCTAGTTTTCATCCGCAAGAAACCCTTGGGTGGCGCAGGAGGAATATTCTTCCTTGGAAATATTCTTTTCACCTGTGACACAGAATCAACCACACTATTGAGTACCCTATGATTATTAAAACCCTCATAAAAGGAGGCAACTGTCAATTTTGATTATAACAAAGAACTTTCTCATGTCCTCTTAACCTAAAATTTAGAAAAAGAAAAACATATCTGAAATAAGTGTATGCAAACTTACAGCAGCAAGAAACTTCAAGAAATCATTGAACCTTCTTAATACGACCCGTGTAGTTGTATTCCCATCTGGTGATTGTAAGCCAACCAAAACCCTGTAAAACTGTCTTTTAACATTTAAGTTTAAACTTCAATAAATTCTAACACATAAGAACCAAATATTGACAAAGCAAAAATATGGATCAGGTTATAAGTTTGTTATAGCAAAGGTCCCCTGGACCAAGGTCCAAGTTTGAGATGTAAAAATGAGTTCAACATGGGTATTTCGAAAATCAAATTACACTTAGCTATTAATGATAAGAAAACAACTCTATATGCCAGATTCTGAAAAGAAATATTATATTAAAAAAAAGGAGGAAAACTTAAGCAAGTCTTTTTGTAGCTTAAAATGATTAAACCTTCTTGAACTTTGTCAAAAAGAACGATAATTTTTTCCTGTTTTAAAAAGTTTACTTGTACACTTTGAGAATCTATCATACGTCAACTACTCATCTCATCAAAGTAGAATATCCTTAGCTAGAGGCAGAGAGAAAACTCAATCCAACAGCACATGCTGCTACAACTATTGGAAGTTTGAAAGTCCATAGAGAATGTCTAGTCTCATCATAACAAGAAAATGACCACAAGATAAATGATATGAAAACATTCTACTTTACATCTGAGTTACACCAGTAACTTGTTAAAAAATGATAAAACAGTAACTTGTTAAAAAATGATAAACTCGTGATATATAACTATTCCTATCTTTTTCTTCAGAACCAGTTTTATCACAATAAATAAGGGTGACGAAAACATGGGAACACCACAAAAGCCACTATAAAAATTGTGAACATCCTCAAACCTGGAAATTTATATGCTAGGACCTACTATGCTATAGGAACAACTTGTACTATTGAACGATAGTTTCAAAAGATGAATCTGCAGATACATTGGCAGAAAAATGCAGAAGATGGGTGACACTTATAGAGAACCATCTAATAGTGCAAGTTCTCTACTTTTTGGCATATAGCTTGTACGACAACAACAAAATACCCGGTGTAATCTTGCAGTGGCGTGTATGCAGCTTACCCCTATCTTGAGAAAAATGATACAGAGTTCTTTTCAGTTAGACCCTCGGCTCAAGTAAAACATTTCAAAAATCAAGCATGTAAAGCAAATACAACAACGAAGAAGTCATACTAAAAACAATGGAGAAGAACTTTTTCCTATTGATTTTGGCATTTAATGCTTCTTTCAGAATGGGAGGGGATGGGAAGAGGTTTCTTAATCAATTATTCCTTTTCTCTCACAGTTATACAATCAACAACTCCAGCCAGACCATGTTCATTACATTCATTGTCTATCTCTTGTACATATATGGTAGATCCATGGGAATCACATTGTAAATCCTTTCTAAAAAAAAATGCTCTCAGGCACTTCTCCCGAGGTCATCCCCAAGAGGTCTTTTTAGGCCTGAAAGCCTATCTCCCCGGCATCCCTAGTGCACCGGAAGTCTTCCACAATGGGAGACAATTGTTTTTTCATAGCAGGGGGCAAATCCTTCAAGCTAAACAATATAGGAGACAGGTATTTCAGATGGTTCTCGTTAACAGAAAGGGGCAGAAGATTTAAAACAAAAGTAACATTTGATCTGCAAATCTCAAATGGGTGTGCAAAACCCTAAAATAAGCATCAAAGGGAACTGGAAACTTATATAAAAGATGGGGAACTGGTAAAGTTGCTGCCATGTGACCAGGAGGTCACGGGTTCAAGCCTTGGAAACAGTCTCTGGCAGAAATGCAAGGTAAGGTTGCGTACAATAGACCCTTGTGGTCAGGCCCTTCCCCGAACCCCGCGCATAGCAGGAGCTTTAGTGCACCGGGCTGCCCCTATGGGGAAGAAAGCAACAACAATATGTATACAGGGTATATCAGAACTTCAACATCCACGGCAGGTACATGTGAATTGAAGTCTGGGAAGGGAATTCCAAATTGGCAGTGATCATTCCAGAAATAAGCACAAACTGTGGTTGGACAGACATAGTTGAGAAGACCTTGTGATTTCTGGGGAAATACAGAACTTCAAATCATACTTCAATTCAACCTCCAGCCCCTTTGCACAGAACTTTTCACGATGCTGCAAGTATTGGATGCTGGCTGGATTCAAACAGTCTTTCTTCATTGGACGACTATCATCCTCTATCTCGAAGCCACCTTCAACAATCCTTTCCATCACAGCCTTAATACAGAGACTATTCACAAATGGTTTCATTCCAGATGGAAGGTCACAGCAGGCTTCAAAATGATCCCCATGGACCACAATAAGTTCCTCTTCGAACTCCCATCCAGACAAGAGACAATGAGGGTCAAGGCAGGCGACTGGTTTTGGAGTGGGAGGCATCTAAATCTCTCTTGGTGGTCGCCGGAGGTGAGTTCTCAAGCAGTCTCACAGGATAATGTATGGATTAAGGTTTTCAGAGTTCCCTTAAACGAATGGACCTCAGAATCTTTTAATCGCATAACAGACTTATGCAGAGGTTTTTCGGAGTTGACGAAGACACCAAACACACAACCCATTTATTTTGGGCTCGCATTTGCGTTAAGAACTCTGGGAAAAGGATTCCAACTAATTTGAATTTCAAAATTGAAAGGTTGGATCTTTGATCTCTCAATAGTTACAGAAGAGAAAAATATCCTTTACCTGCTGGCCAAAAGGCAGAACTGGATAATAGAGGAAAGGCACAGCTGTCATGCCACTAACAAGGCACATGAGACCCACATGCCCCCATTAGTTAATAGAAGAGGGCATGGAGCTTCTACTTCTAGTGGGCAGACTAATAAATTCAAAAATCAAGACACAGGAAAATCCTTTAAGGGAAATGCAGTGGTGGGTCTGAAAAATGGCTATATAAGGGTCCCTACTGGAGAGCAGCGGGCTCAAAATCGGTTCCATGCATATTCAGACCTTCCTATCCCTTCACAGCAAACTCTTTCGACCCGATCGCAGAAGATTTCCGATCGCAGAAGATTTCCAATCTTTCAATATTGTGAGGCTTTAAATTCTTACGAAGGGGCTCTCTCTTATTAGGAGGCAGTTGATGAAGCAGACAACATCACCACTCCCAAATATCCTTGCAACTCCACTTCTCCTCACAATTCCACCAGTGACTCAGAATTAGGCATATCTTCATTATCTCGCAGCAATTATCTCCCTCTTCCATGGCAAGAGGAGCGTGCTATATATATAAGCACAAAATTGACATCCCTGTAGTTTTGGAGACATCAAGATGGTCAAAGATGGCAATGTTAAAACATGCAAACTACTAGGGGTGAATGTTGCAGGGTTTGAGAAAGAAATCCTGGATGGTATCCTAAAGATAGAGGAGAGAAGAAAGCTTCAAGGCACAAGAACAAAGAACAGAAACAGAAAACAGGGGACCATAGGAAAAAGGAAGAACAAAGCAGATACAGAACTCAAAAAATTGGCATGGGGCCTTCAAGAAGGCAGTGGAGGGAGAATAGGAGCAGGTCTGAAAAAACTCTTTCCAGATAAGAGTCAAAACTCTTAGTTGGAATGTGCAAGGCTTAATGATAAGAATAAGAGAAGTACCTTCAAATCTCTTGTTTTTAAAATGAAAGGCTGACATAATATGCTTATAGGAAACAAAAATGGGAGAGTGGGGTACCTCTTTGATCAGACAGATATGGGGAACAGATGGATTTCTCAGGCAGAACTTAAAGCAAATGGTACTGAAGAGGGCATATTGATTATGTGGGATAAGAGACTATGGAATTGTGTTGACACCCAAGCTGGGGTTTTATCTTTGTCTTGCAGAGTTTAAAGCCTTTCCGAAGATTTCAAATGGGTTTTCTCAGGCGCTTATGGTCCTCACACTAACACTAAACGAACAGAATTATGGTAAGAACTAGCAGCAGTAAAGCTCTGGCTTGATTTATGGGTAATTGGGAGTGATTTTAATGTATCTAGATTTGAGGAGGAAAGGCTCAAAGCCTCAACTGCACCTGAAGATCCAGGGCAATATGAGGCTTCTCAAACATCATTCTTGATCTGGAATTGATAGACCCGCCACTTCAAGGAGCTCAGTATACTTGTTCAAGAGAGGAGGAGTTTCTCCAAGACTCAAGAATTGACAAGTTTTTGTTCTCCTCAACTGGAGGGAGATATCCAATTCCATTAATCAAAATACTATGCCCAGAGTGTTTTCAGACCATAAGTCAATCATACTGGACAGAGGGGACTGGGAAGTAACCCCCTCCTATTTGAAATTTGATAACATGTGGTTGCACTCTGATAGTGTCTTAGACTTGGTTAAACATTGGTGGAACTCCTACTCAGTCAGGGGCACTCCAGATTTATTCTCACACAAAAGTTCAAAATTTGAAGAGGGACAATAGAAAATGGAATAGAGAAATTTTTGGTAAACTTGAGAACCAAAGGAGCAACCTATTATAGGAGCTAGAATTACAAGAGCAAATTGCAGAGCAAAGATCACATTCAGCATAGGAGAAGCCGAAATCCACAAGCCTGAAGCTGGAGCTAAAAGTTAGCTATTGTAGAAGAGATTTCTTGAAGAAAAAAATCTAAATGTCTTTGGTTGAAAGAGACCAGAAAACTTCGTTCTTTCAAAGAATGGCTAATTCTCACAGATACAACACTATTGACAAACTGAAAAGAAGAGAAGAGGTTACTGAAGATAAAGGGCTGATCAAGGATGGCATTCTTTACTTCTACCAGAAACTTTACAAGGAGACAAAATCTCCTTCAGTTGACTTTACGAATCTTTCAACACTTAACATTGATGAGGTGGTGGAACTGAAACTCCCTTTACTAAATCTGAAGTTCTCACAGCCCCCAAATCCGGTTCTCCAGACAAAGCACCAGGCCCTGATGGATTCACTCTGACTTTCCTCCAGAAGTCCTGGAATTTCATATAAGCAGATATAATGGGTGCTTTCAATTTTTTTCACCAAAACTGTCAAATAGTGAGGTCCTGCCAGTGTTGTCAAAGGCGCACTTGAGCCCTGAAGTGAAGCTCAAAACATGTTGAGCGCTTTGCTTCGCTTAATGTGCGCTTCAGTGGCGTCAACAAGAGTCTAAGGTGTACTTTTCCTTGACAATGAACCTCTTATGAAGGGGCGACACCAAACAATTGATATTTCACTTTTTTGTAATTTTTTTCAATTTCTTTGTTCATATATTTGTCATTCATGCTTATAATTATAAGTCTTGGACTAAACATATATATTTGTACGTTTTCTCCCTTTGCTCCTTTGTTTCATTAAAGCTCACGTTTCTTTTTGCGCTTAAAGCCCCCACCATCCTTAGAGCTTTTTTGCTCTTTTTGCTTTTGATAACACTGGGTCCTGCAATGCCTCTTTCATTGCACTCATACCAAAGAAGAAAGTGGTAATAGAGCTAAGGAATTTCAGACCACTAAGAGCCCGTTTGGATGGGCTTAAAAAAAGTAACTTTTATGTATGAAATGCTTTTAGAACTTTAAAGTGCTGAAAGTTATTTTTATAAATAAGCAGTTGAGTGTTTGGATAAAAGTGCTTAAATGAGGAAAATTATGTGAATTTTAGGGTTAAAAGAATAAAAAGGGTAGTTTGAGGATTTAGTTAAAATATAAGGGATATAAAAGTAATTTTCATGGTCAAAGAAAATGACTTTAAGCACTTAGAAAAAAAAGTTAGGAATCCTAACTTTTTATTTTTGACTGACTTTAAGAACTTTCTGGCTTAAAGTTAGCATTAAGCAAACACGTCCAAAAGCTGAAAAGGGGCTACCAACTTAAAGCCAATCCAAACGGGCTCTAAGTCTGATAAGTAGTGTCTAAAAATAGGTAGAATAAGTCTTAGCTGAAAGGCTGAAAGAGGTGGTGAACAAATTGGTTTCTGAACAAAAAAGTGCCATCATGAAGAATAGACAGATCACTGAAGCCTCGCTGATTACAAATGAGGTACTTGACTGGAAGCAAAGAAGTGGGGAAACAGGCCTTCTTTGTAAGTTGGATATAGAAAAGGCTTTTGATCAACTAAACTGGACTTATAATTGAACTGCTGAAGAAGATGGGCTTTGGTAACAGGTGGTTAAGGTGGATATTCTTTCGTATCTCCACAGTCAAGTTCTCATTCTAGTAAACAGAAGTCCAAATGGGTTCTTCTATCCTCAAAAGGGCCTTAGGTAGGGAGATCCACTCTCCCCTGTTCTGTTTATTCTGGGAATGGAGGAGTTCACTCAACTGTTGGTTAGGGCCTAAGTTGTGCGGACTCTTCATATTTGCAGCTGTGTCGACACGTGACGGGTGCGGGTGCGAGATACGTGTGGGATCGGATACTTTGACCAAGAGTCCATGGACAACCTACGTCAGATACATCAGACGGGTGCGGGTGCGGGTGCGGGATGCGGTCAACCCAGATCAGATACTTTGACCAAGATACTTTTCCTCTTGGTCAATATTCGTAGCTTCATGTTTCAAGCCAAACAAAGAGATGCTAAATATTCAAGCGGTTGTGTTCCAACTTATGGTAGACAGTAACAATGGTCTGTAAGGAGAGTTGATTGAAGGTCTTGAATGACTTTCTCCATCTTTTTTGAGGGGAAGAATATCTTTATCTTTATAAAAAAGGGCAGCCCGGTGCACTTAAGCTCCCGCTATGCGCAGGGTCCGGGGAAGGGCCCGACCACAAGGGTCTGTTGTACGCAGCCTTACCTTGCATTTCTGCCAGATGCTGTTTCCAAGGATTGAATATTTTAGCCGAATTCCCGCACCCGTATCCATACTCGGATTCATATCCATGAATCTTAAAATTTAGATTATGCCGAATCCGACTCTCGAATTCGCATCCATCTCGGACACCCGCACCCGAGTCCGAGCAACTTAGGTTAGGGCCAAAAGGCTCCAACGGATACAATGATTTCAGATGGGCAGAAATCACAACACCTGTGGCACTGTTTCTCATCTGCTTTATGCAGATGACACTCTTATTTTTTGTGGGGCAGACAGCCAACAAGTAAACCACCTCAACATGACCTTGATGGTCTTTGAATCAACTTCTTTACACATCAACATGCTCAAAAGTAAAAATTACCCAGTTAATGAAGTCCCTAATCTAGAAGTTCTAACAGAAATCTTAAGTTGCAAAACTGATTCTCTGCCTACTACTTATTTGGGCATACCACTGGGAGCGCTAAGTTCAAGTCTACTGGATATGCATTGAAGTCATTGACAGAATGGAGAAAATGCTGGCAACATGAAAAATTCAGTACCGCTCTGCAGGAGGCAGACTCACCCTCATTAATAGTAAATAGACAACATTCCCACCTATATCATGTCACTCTTTCCTATGCCAAGCTCAGTAACAAAGTAGATTGATAGACTTAGAAGGAAATTCCTCTGGGAAGGGAATAGCCAAACTCACAAATTCTCTCTGTCAAATGGCGAAAAGTGACTCTTCCTAAGTCACTAGGAGGTTTAGGAATCAGAGATTTGAAGTTACTAAATAGGGGATTGCTAATAAAGTGGATATGAAGATATGGCCAACCTGAGGCGGGATACTGGAAAGACATCATATTAACCAAATACGGTAATCACTGGAGCTCCAACAGAAGTAGAGAACCTTGTTAGAATAAGAATAAGAACAAGAATAATATATACAATCCTACTTAGAATAGGAATATGAATAATATATAGAATCCTTCTTGGAAAAGGATTATAATATAGTGTTCTAGTTGGGAAAAGAGTCTAATGTAGAGTCTATAAATAGGGTCTCAATATAATAATGTGGAGACATATAATTCAACTATATTTCTCACATGGTATCAGAGCCTCTGCGGTCTTGGTAGAGAATCAAAGATTTTCCGCTGCCGGCGGGTGGTTATTACTCATATATGCCGCCCATCTGGCCAATGGTTATGTTAACAAAAGTAGGGCCAATGATATGTGTATGAATCTCATATTCAAGGGAAGAAAACTCACACAGACATGTCACTGTGCGTCAATTTCCGGTGAATTTCTAGGGTTATTTTGCGCTAACCCCATGTCCGTTAATGTTTGTGTAGCACTGTGCCAACTTTCCGTTGACTACTTTCTTATATCAAATTTGTGTAGCACCGTGCCATCCTTCCGGTGATTAATTTTTCATATTTAATTTGTGTAGCACAGTGTCATCTTTCAGTTGACTAATTTCTCATATCCGATTTGCGTAGCTCCGTGCATCTCTGCGGACTACTTCTTATATTTAATTTGCATAGTAACGTGAATTATTTCGAATTACCTTCTCATATCTGAGTTGCATAGCACCATGTGTATTTTCATTGACTCCTCAGATTTAATTTGCGTAGTTACATACGTCTTTCCGGTGACTTCTAAAATCTAATTTGCGTAGGGTCGTGCCATCGCTCCGACCCTACACATATAATTCTCTTTTTCAGTAGGGTTGTGTCGTCAATCCGATCTTATCCATATAATTCTCTTTCTCAGTAGGGTCGTGCCATCGTTCCGATCCTACCCATATAATTTTATTTCTCAGATTGTGACCACTTTCATCCATCAAATCTAATAATCCAGCACATGAGCATGTTCCGGCCAGTTTTACGGTGACTTTGCACTAGGTTTTAGGGCTTAAACACACTTCTTAACAAGAATGATTTGTCAAATCTTTTCAATGGTGACAAAAATTATATCTAAAGATCAAGAGCATCCTATATTAACAAGATAGAGATTATGAAATCATAACCACCAAGTCTTTAGCATTTCAGATCTTTAATAATCCTTAGACAATTATTTGTTTGAAAGATGTATTAGTATTACATTAACACTATGGTATAATGAAATGAATATTTAACTCCATGGATAAAAGGCTGAATACCACTATGGGATCTGAATTTGTTGTTTTTGCTAGGACAACCCACGAAGGAATTGTAACACAGTAGCTCCAACCTGTGTGAGGATCATGAGGCCAAACAGTTTCTCGCCCAGCCTGGATAGCATGTTAAGCGTAAGTAAGTTTTTTCCAGGGAAAAAACAAACAAAAATATCTGACAGGAAGTCTGGAAGGTACATCTTTTTTCAAAAAAGCAAGTATGCCTCAGTACAAGTTAAATGAGTTCAGTGTTCCATCTCTTTAAGAGAAAGTTATTTTAAGAGAATGTCATTTGGCAAGAGAACTAATGCAGAGAAAATTAACCAAGAGTTATACCCTTGATTAGGTCATAAAAATATATAATATATTAATTACCAAAGAAAAAGAAATATTTGATATAAGCAATCCTTATTCCATTCAAATTCTACAACATCATATATCGTTCATGAACTAATTGAGTCATGGAAGAATGCCTTGGTTCACAGACTTGGAATGCCTAGGCATTTTGCTGCTTGGCCAAATATGTTGAATGCTAGATTAAAATTTCTCATAGATCACACAAGCAAAGTTAACAAACTGAAGCTTATTAAATCAAACTGTAAAAATGGAGTACAATGATGATATGAACAACCTAATTCAGTGGCATCAAGCATGCAATATGTATCAATAGCTACAATGGTAAGACAATTCACTTGATCTAACTGTCTAGATTACTTGTTAATGAAGTCAAGCTAATATCAAATACTGTCACAAAAGAAGTCATCCAATTCTTTTCTCACCAGAGATATTTTCTAAACACAAATAAATATTGTAACAGTGATGGAAATTTCTGACTATATGCTTCTTTATGTTCACCACCCATTTTTCTCCATTATGCGTTCTGTGTTCCATAAGAAAGTCAACATCAAAGTTGTTCTAACTTAAACATTATTAAAACAGGGAAGCAACAATAAGCAACGAGCACTGGCAAGTCAACTACGACTATCATCGATCTATAATCAAGGATACTCAGGTTTTTATGCACTACATAATAATAGTTTGAATGAACCATAACATTCACTTTGAAACTTATGAAGACTGACCAAATTAAGAAATTGCCATATCTAAGTTTCCTTCTTACCACTTATGTAGGTTCTTCTGTGTTTTCCACAATAATATTCGAACTAAATTTAAATACAAGGAGGATATCAAAGTGTAACATTCTAGTATTATTTTCTGAATCTCCTTGCATAAATTCCTGTCTCTCCCAGGATCCATGTAATATTGGTACAAAGTAATTGCCAGTTACTTGAAAATCTCTATGTATAGTGTATATTTACGCTCAACTCCCAGCTATGTTGATTAATCATCTAGGAGATAAACAGCCAGCTAACTCGACATATTGGCAAAAGTCACAGGTCTTGTCTATTAATGCTAACAGGAATTGGCTACCAGCCTACAACTAGCATGTATCAGACTGAGATACACGCTATGTTTTGCTAATTTCTAATGTGTTTTAAAAATATGCACTGAGCCCTGTCACATCCACCGGACATCGGGCACATCAAGACAAATGAAGAACCCGTTAACACAGGTACCAGGTAATTTGCTTATTGTCAATTATTGTAAAACATCAACTTGACAGGCTTAGTGTGTTGACAAATCAGCTGGGAGAAATACAGACAGTTAACCGAACATATTGATTACATTCACATGTTCTTCCTAACAAAGCTGATGCATTTTCCTCCATGAACTGATCAGAAATCTAACTCTACTGTTCCCAATCCCAATTCAATATTCATCACACTTTCGCACTAAATTCAGTATCAATAAAAGTTTCATACATCCGTTCAGTATATCCAATCATTCCAAGAAGATCGATAAATTATCTCTACTAAATCCATTAAAACTTGTAAATTGCAATAGGAAGTGATATAGAAAAGACTCACCCAATTCTTGGGGGGAGGGCTCCAATCCATACCCAAGGGCAAAGGCGAAGTTCCATCATGTCTATGCATCGGCGGGCTTTGCCTCTGCATAGCTGAATCACAAGTCAAATCAATCAATTGACCCCTCTTTCTCTCTTTATGTACAATGACCAAACAAATCAATCAGTTGGTGTGCAACTTGGCAAATTTGAAATTGTGCTTCTCTCCCTAGAGCATATTAAGAATTCAGAATTTAGAATTAATAGAGAGAAAAACGATTGCAGTTTTAAAGGAATAGACGACGAAGAACAGTGGAAAGTGGAAAGTCTGGAGAAACAAAAATCTTGATTTGTTTTGTATGTAAAATAAAAAATAAAATGTGTATTGATTCTTAACAACGCGCATGATAACAAAATAGAGTTGGACGTGTCTAAAATGTGCCCTTTTGGATTCCTTTCTTCTCCGCCAAAAAGGACCTTAGAAATGAGTAGTATTGTATTTTTGACCTCCAATTATTTCTTCTATTTATTTTTATTAATTATATAGAAATGTGAGGTGGAAGAACGACCACGAGCATATTTGTAAATTTACTCTCATATAAAGATAAAATAGTAATTGTTTAATCAGTTGTTAAAAATCTCTAAAATAATCGTCTTCTTTCTAATCTCTAAAAAAACGCTGCAGCATAACAGGTGTCCTCTTCATAAAGATTTGAAATCATCAGGTAAGGGCATGTTTTTTTTCTTCTTCCAAATTTCATTCATTCTTTATTAGATCTATTTTTTTCTTTTGAGTTCTCTTCTTTTGTTCATCTGACTCTGCAATTTCAGGTCAACGTTTCTCTCAATTTTCACCATAATCTTCTTCTGGTTCTCTTTAACTTTTCTAAGGTTGCTATCATTATTATTTCGATTTCATTTCAAAATATTTCTAATATGTGTTCAATTTTTGTTGCTCAGTTTATTTCTCTCTTATTTCTGTTCGTTACTTCAGTGTGTACCTCTTTATGTTGAAGTTTAGTGAAATTTTCAGTTCTTTAAAGCTCCAACCTGATATACATGTGCTTCAATTAGTTCAACTTGCATAAGTAGTTGCTTTCTGATTGCGTTGTTTTGCGACTGCACTTGAACAGGGGTGCTTGAAAAACACTTTTTTGAAATTGATTCTATTTCTTTAGCGAGAGAATAATAGTAGACAGACCATAGAATTATGTAAATGACAGAAGTAAGATCTGGATATCTTCGCGATTATAACTCTCTTTACACATCTGTGGCTCCTAAATTTCTATGACTGAAGAAAAGTGTTAGCTTTTTGTTTGTCTTGCTTACTTTTGTGATGACAACGAACTATCTAAGATGGAAACTTTTTAACTTTGTCCCTTTTGTCAAGGAAGAATCTTAGGTCAGAAATGGAGAATAGGTGGTTCATGTTGATGCAAGAAGCTTGGTTATTTTCAATATACTAGATTCACCGCATGCGTGTTGCACGTGTATGCCTAGTCTTGAGATTTATATAATCAAAAAATAGTATTCATTCTATATTTTATTAAACTATTGAAAATGCAACAACGTTATAATTTAAGAACTACTTCAGAAGATTTGAATGAGATGTTGTTATGGATAATTTAGACTCACCAAATATAAGTTTGTAAATAATACTCCACTACACCCTGACTGGTTTGTGGGTTTTCTATTTTTTTTTGTTCTTTGGTTGTAGGCCAATAATATGTGAACGTCACTTTCAAAGTTTTTTATTAGTGTGACATATAAATTATTGCAGACGACGACGGTTAATCCAATTTGTAAGTAACTTATTGAGTACGAATCAATATTTGGAACTCTTATTTACATTGTATTATGCAATACGTGTTATCTTTAAGTAGTACCAACAAAATTATCGCATAATTTTAAAGAACAAATTCTACACTAGATAGTAACATCTTCTTTGAAAGTTGCCTGCTGATGTCATATCGTCTCTTATTCACCCAAACCTATGAATACAACCAATAGAAGTTTCATTAGCTTCATGTATTGTATATATTTTTTTCAATTTAATTACTTTTGTCATGTTATTCATCGTATCTCACCTAATACTTTTGTGTAGACGATATTTCTTGTGTATGTCCTGTGTTCGGATCTAGCTGTTCGGACACAACCAGTTCTATCGTCTACAATGATTTCTGTACAAATTATATGATAGAACTACTATAGAGGACGAGTAGGTGAAACACACCATTAAGGAGACATAAGAAATATGGCTTGTCATACTTGGTAATTTGTTATTGCATCATTTGTGAAATTCCTTCGTCACTTGTTTGTGAGTTTTTGCAAAGCAATTTTGATACGAAGTCAAGCTATAAAATATATTTTTGTTCCAAATCACTCTTATTCTCCTTTGTTTACTTATTTTATATTCCGACCACCAAATCACCCTTATTCTCTTTTGTTTACATGTTTTATTTTTCCGCCACATAATTTCTTTTGGTTTGCTGACTTAGAAAATCTTTTTTTTACGTTACTTTATGAAAGTAATTTAAAAGAGAGAATGCACAAACAAAAGGAATACCAAAATATTTTAAGAAGTAAACATATTTATTCATCAATTCAATTAGATAAAGGTATACATACATTGAAGGATCATATTAAAATTAATATTGTGCCATAATGAAAGTTTTCCTCCTAAAGGAAGAAAAAGAAGATTAGCGATCGGTAATGATCAGAAGGGTTTCAGTTTTCACTATCGAAGTTGTTAGATGTTTTCTAAACTTTTAAACTAGTGGAGTATGCATAGAGTGATAAAAGTGTACAGGAAGTTTCATATACATGAGACATATTTATCCTAAAGACTAAGAAGTCCTCAACGCAGTTTGGGGCGCTAATACATTCACACTTGCACCGTATGTATGGGTGTTGTTGACATCCAATTTTGACCCTCCATAACATAAATTAGTTATCGAACTTCTTCAATTTTTAAACAATTTGAAGTAATTATTTTAAAAATTCAAAAAAATATTTTCAAGTTATTTTAAAATAATTTTGTCATTTTTATAATTTTTGATTGACATATATAGTTATATATAATTACGTATATAATTATTAGCTTTTATGAATATTCGAAAATGATCTCAAAAAGATTTTAATTTTATTAGTTATTTCGTAAATTATTAACTTATATTTTCTAATTAATTAGTTTAGAACTAAGTTAATTAATTTATTTTGTTAGAATTAAGAAGTTCGTTAATTAATTAGTGTCAATTCGTCTTATTAAATCTTTAGTCCAATTCGCTAATTAAATTCATTCTGGCTAAATTTATAATTAGATTGGCTACAATTAAAATCATGTAGTCATTTTTTCTATTACAAATCTAGCCACTTTTCACCTCAATTACCTTTTATCATTTAACCCAATTCCCTATACCTACGCTACAACCCAAGACCTACATACTATACAACACAATTTCCTATACATCATAACTTTCCAACACCTATACACTGATCGGCTATACCCCAATTTCCCCAATTCAATACAATAAATGTCACGATTCAAGCTTGGGGCCTAGACGTGATACAGTAAATGAGATACCCGGAGGTACCTCACCCAAGCCTCTTAGCATTTCATTGATAATGATAAGCAAATCAAGTGGATACAAAAGGGATATAGGTACTAAGGGGCTTCACATTTAATAAGAGTCAAAGATAACATAACATCTTTTTCTATGTCCAACCATACCTTCTACATTAAAGAGTTGACGGGGGCTAAGACATGTCCCTAACTCGCCCTTAAGATTTAATCAAAAATACCAAAATTCAACGTAAGAGTCTAAACATAACATAGGCTAGATAAGATAGGAATGTCGTTCCCAGAATATGGAAACTCACCAAAGTGGTAGCCTTCAATGATCAACTTAGCCACGGGGAGGAGGGTGAGGAGCAACGTCGATTCCTACATTGTGATATCATGTAGGCAAAAGTATGCGTTAGTACGTTGAATGTACTAAGTATGTGAGTATGATACTAAATGAAGAACACAAGAGAGAGACATGAGTAAGCAATATGCATAAGTCAATGCATATATTAGACATCATCATATGAAATCTTAAAACATTCATTTTGTGTGGAAGTGACCATAACCGATATTTAAGACCATGTGATCTATTACATGGAATCCAACATATCTCCTATGTTGGCACGGGGATAATATTTGTTAGGTAGAACTCCGATCAACTTTTAACATTCTCTAACTTTAACCTTAACATTTGATGACTACAAAGGCCTAGCGACAAGGGCTCCTATGGTGGCACATAGTTAATGCAACAGGAGACTTTACTTAAGAACCTCTTCGATCGAGTCCCCATCTACATGCTACATTCGGTTCTAGGTCAAATCCCACGGAATAACGTTTGAACATCAATATAGCAACTTTAACATTAAAACATCAATCGGTAGAATAGCTCATTAAAACCTTTGGTTTATAATATCATCATGACTGTCATGCCTTATTTACCATCCTACTAATGAACCTTGACTTATAAGAAAATTAGGTCTACAATCAGTGATGGTATTTCGGGTACCATGCTAATCGGACCTATCTTTTGGAAAAATATTCAAAAGCATTGACAACATATAGGGATGTCACACATGTGATATCATAACCTTAAACATTTCATTTGATTCAATGTGAGGATTGTCCTTTCACATTAAAACCTTACTTTGGCTAAGAAACCCTTTCATCAATAAATTATTTCATAAAGACTCCCCTTCATAAGCATTTACTACATAACATTCATTGGAGTTAAACTTCATTTCAATTTTACTTTATCATACGAAACTAGATGGATTCATTTATTAAAAACCTTTCAATGCCTTTAAAGGATTCTTGCATGCATGAGAGTAATGGAAATGCATAAAATACATATTCTCAAAGAAACCCACCATATATGTCTTAAAACTATTTTCAAGCCTTCATATAGTCATTTTAGTGACATCATATCTTTATGTAATCAAGAGTCAATATCCATCAATATATGTAAAAAAAATTCAAATATATCATAATCTATGCATTTAAAGTCATCATATAAAAAGCCCATAAGATTTCATCATTTTGAATTGAAATGCTAGGTTGAGAAAAATTTTGGACTCCATGGGTGGAAGGACCTATGGATGAAAACCCACATACCTTAGAGAGGAACTTGAAGAAGAATTGGAGAAATCTTGATGTTAGGTTTTCAATGGGAATCTTGAATCCTTGAGTTTGAGGACAAATTTGTTGGAGATGATTTGAGTGAGAAGAGGGTGAATTTTAGGGTTTTGGGGAGGCAAAAGACTGCAACAATGACCCAAAAACGCGTCCAAGTTCGTCTATATATGTTGAGGGGATTGTCCAAGTTGCCCTTACTTGAAACTGAAGATTTTTGCTAAATTTTGAATAACTGGGAACAAGTCCGCGATGCGGAGGTGTTCCCCACAGTTTATTTTTTTTAGAAATTAAAATATGAGCAGAGATTGACCAAGTCTGCGACGCAGATTTGGCGCGCACCTTTCTGGTTAAGAGGACATAACATTTTACTCTAAACTCCAAATAATGTAATATGGCGGCGTTGGAAAGAAGACCTAAAGACCTTTAATTAGATAGATAATGGGACACTAATTCTTTATATAGTAGGATATATAGACGTTTGAAATTGACCTTATTTTGGACTCATACGAAGACTTAGCCGATAGAAATTCTTTGGACTCGATTTGGTGTTAGAGATCCCTTATGACCTCACACCACATCTAACACTCTTTAAATACTTAGGAATTGATCATAACTCATATATACAATTAGAAGTCATCAAGTTCGACACAAAAAGGGTCCTCCAAAGCCATTTTCTCCTATTTTACCCTAATATGACACATTCCAACCTTTAAACCATGTGGGACCTTACAATATCTCCCTCTTGGGAACATTCGTCCTCGAATGAGAATCATTAGCATAGAAAAAGACATGGCACGAGGACTGGCAACCCAACATGAACAAAAAGACACTTGCAATGCATAAACTTCAAGAATATATATGCATATGAGGACTTAAGAAAACTGAAACATAGGAGTCTTAAATACTTGAAGATGAATGACTTATTACCTTATGCTTGAGTAGAATGAAAGAGACGAGGGTAACGTTTCATCATATCTTCTTCCGCTTCCCATGTGGCACTTTCAACTTGTTGTTTCCTCTAAAGGACTTTAACGGATGCAACTTCTTTGTTCCTCGATCTCTTGACTTGCCGGTCCAAAATCTCAACCAAAATCTCTTCATAGGTCAAATTCTCTTCAACATTCACTATCTCCAAAGGCACTATGGAACTAGGATCTCCCACACATTTCCTCAACATTGACATATGGAACATCGGATGAACCATGGCCATTTCTAAAGGTAATTCCAACTCATAAGCAACTTTGCCAACCCACTTTAAGATTCTATAAGGTCCTACATACCTAGGGTTCAATTTTCCTTTCTTACCTAACCGAACCACATCTTTCATGGGTGAAACCTTCAAATACACCCAATAATCTACATTAAATTCAAGATCCCTTCTTCTAGTGTCGGAATAGGACTTTTGATGACTTTGACCCATCTTCAACCTTTCTCTAATGACCTTCACCTTGTCTAAAGCATCGAGTACCAAATTAGGGCCCAGCAAGGTCATCTCACCTACTTTGAACCAATCAACCGAGGATCTACATCATCTCCCATACAAAACCTCAAACGGCGTCATCTCAACACTTGAGTAGTAACTATTATTATAGGCAAACTCGATGAGTGGTAGGTGATCATCTATTACGAATCAACCTAGGGCCAGTCGTAACACGATGATTGAAACCCTAAAGGGCTCCAACCAAGCCTCTTGTACATATCATAAGCATACATAAGGTAAAGCAAAAGCGAAAACATCATAAGAGAGTCTAAACTATGAATAGTAAATGAAGAATGTCATATGACAACATAGACTCGAAATATTTATCCAACTAGATGCCTCTACTCAAAATGGGCGGGGGATAAGACATGTCCCTAGAGCACCCTCAATATGAAACATAACAAAAGTCTTTGAAATAATAACCAACTCGATAACTAGTCCCCGATAAATGAGGATAAACCATAAATACCGCTGGGTAGTAAAGCTTAACTAGCCATGTAGATGAGTATGATCTTCAATCTCAACCCCTACATTATGAGACAATGTAGGTAAAAATATGCATTAGTACGTTGGAATGTACTAAGTATGTAGGCAATGCAATGCATAGAAAACCATGTTTGTACAAATGACCATTTTAACTAGCATGATAGGAGAAGTAGTAAAAATCATAAGTAGTCTTTAAGAAAGATCAATGCATAATAAACCATAAGAGTATCATATAAAGTAAAAGATAGGATTAGTCATTTAAAACATAAAAGACCATACATATGTGGGATAGGAACAATAACCGACAATAAGACCATGCGAGCTACAACATGGAATCCCAATGTTGCCCCTACATCAGAGGAAAGGGGGAGACTACTTGCCAAGGTAGACTCCTACATGCCTAAGTGGATCCACTAAGCAGTTATGTGAACCGGGTACTTACCCCTAGTTCTTAGACTCGGGTACTCATCTCCAAGACTTGATATTTTGGGTACTCACCTCGTAGTGATTTGGGTATTCACCTCTAATCCCTTTTATACCTAAAATGGCACGTAGTTATGTGATAAGAGACTTTATATAAGGACCCCATATTTCGAGTCCCACCTCAAGTCCACATTCGGTGCTAAGTTAAATCCTACGAAATATATATATAACATAGAAATCATAATTGACATATATCATAGTCGTGATCATAGATTTGAAAATCATAGAGCAGCTTATTTTCATAACATAAGTGCAATGCGGATATTGTTCTTCCACATTACAAATCATACATACATAAACATATCATTATTGAAATACATAATTATAATTCATACTTTGAAAATTCATGACCATAGCTTGTCTAGAAATTAAGATAAGACATGAATGCATGATCAATTGATTTAAAAACTATGAAATTTACTTAAAAATATGCATGATCATAAACTTTCTTTCAGCCCATACATAATTCATATAGATAATATCATTAGGAAGTATAATTGAAAATACTCATAATTTTCATCATGAACCCTAGAAATTAAAGTAGGAGAATTCATGAAAAAACTCTTCAATTTAATGCAATAACCATCAATTTATATCAAAATAGACTCATGATCATACTTTGAATCATAATTCATGCAATAGGAATATAGATCATAAAACCTATAAAATACCATACTTTAATTTCATAGAAAACCTTGAGAAATTGATTGAGCTTCATGGATGAAAGAATTCACGAATCAATAACCACATACCTTAAGTGAGAACACCAAATAATTTGGAAGAACTTGAGAGTTTTGATTGAGAGCTTGAGTGAATTTACTTGAAGTCTTCAATGGAGCCCTTGAGAGTCTTTTGTAGAGAGAGAAATATTTGAGTAGGTGAATTATAAAAGAATGAATAGAATTACGGGTTTAGGTTAATTTATAAAGTTGAATTAGGTCCTAAAAATGTCTAGGTACATTAGCTAATAATTTGGGAAAAGTCTAAAATACCCTTACTAAAAATCCAACTCGGCCAGAAAATCCTTGCCAACTCCATGATGCGGACATGTCACGGACCTTTCTGTTTTGTGCAGTTTCTTGAAAAATCTATCTTTCGATCTAGGATCCTAAAAATTCACCGAAACTATTTTCCTGCAAGTTTTGACTCCCTGATCAATATTCCGAACTCGGATTTTCCAAAAAAGATTAAGGATAATGCGTTACATGAGTGCCCGAATCCCAAGGCATTCTTAAGGCACTTGTGAGCATTTTTGAGGGATGTTACATCATCCTAATTTTCTTTAAACTCCAACACACAAGATCTTAACATATCCTCTAGTGTTTGAATTATCCTTTTGACTTGCCTATCGGTTTGAGGATAGAATGTGGTGCTTAACTTTACTTTAGTACCGAAACCCTTTTGAAATGATCTCCAAAAGTGAGAAGTGAATTAAGTACCACGATCCAAAATCATTGACAATGGCACACCATGCAATCTCACCAACTGCCTAATATACAACTTTGCATAATCTTCATCCCTATAGGAAGTCCTAACAAGTAGAAAATGAGCCGACTTAGTCATTCTATCAACAATCACCCAAATAGAATCATGTCGCTTCTGAGTGTAAGGCAAACCCACTATTAAATTCATATTCACATCTTCCCATTTCCAAGTAAGGATTTCAATATCTTAGGCTAGACCACCCGACCTTTAATGTTCGGCCTTCACTTGTTGACAATTCAAACACAAACCTTGCTATGTCCTTCTTCATGCCATTCCACCAATATAAATTTCGATACATTTTCGTCGAATCAGGGTAAATGGAATATGTAGAATTATGTGCCTCTATTAAGATCAATCTCCTTAGGCCATCCACATTCGGAACACATAACCGACCTTGGTAATATAACACCCCATCTCCCCCTTATGAAAAGACCTCTACCTTCTTTTCCTTCACCAACTTCTTTAACTCTACAAGTGTCGGGTCAAGATCTTATTTCGACTTAACATCCACCACCAAGGAGGATTCAAAACCATTTTGGAAAACCATACCACCATCACCGGTACTGCACAACTTCACCCCTAGTCTAGCCAATCGGTGAACATCTTTCACCAACTCTCTCTTTCCTTCATCAACATGGGCCACACTCCTCATAGACACTCTACTAAGTGCATCGACAACCATATTGTCTTTACCCGAATGATAATGCACACTCATGTCATAGTCCTTAAGGATCTCTAGCCACCATCTTTCTTAGATTAAGGTTCTTTTGGGTGAATACGTATTGAAGACTTTTATAATCGGTATACACATCTACATGTACCCCATAGAGGTAGTGTCGCCAAATTTTCAAAGAAAGAACAATGGCTGCCAACTCATGATCGTAGGTAGGGTAGTTACGCTCATGAACTTTTAATTTCCTGGAAGCATAGGCTATGACCTTACCGTTTTGCATTAAGACACAATCCAAACCAATCTTTAAAGCATCGCAATAAACTACAAACCCTTCTAATCTTTTTGGTAGAGTCAAAATAGGAGCATAGGTAAGTTGATCTTTCAAAGTTTTGAAACTTCTTTCACACTCATCCGTCCATATGAATTTTGCCTTATTTTGAGTCAACTTTGTCATAGAAGAAGAGATGGAAGAAAACCCTTCGATGAATCTTCTATAGTAACCAGCTAGACCCAAGAAGCTCCTTATGTCCGAAGGAGGCAATCGTCTAGGCCAATTCCTGACCGACTCTATTTTCTTCAGATTAACCTTAATCTCCTTGCCGGACACTATGTGACCAAGAAAGGCCATCTCCTTCAACCAAAACTCACACTTGCTAAATTTTACAAACAATTGCCTATCCCTCAATGTTTGGAGCATAATTTCCAAATAATCCTTATGTTCTTCCTCACTCTGAGAGTAGATCAAAACATCATCAATGAACACCACAGTGAAATTATCAAGGAAGGGTTTGAACACCTTATTCATTAGGTCCATGAACACCGCCAGCGCATTCGTCAACCCAAAATTCATTACCATAAACTTGAAGTGACCATACCTTATCCGAATTGTCGTCTTGGGAATATCACACTCCCTTATCCTAAGTTGGTGATAGCCGACCAAAGGTCGATCTTGGAGAAGTGACTTACCTCTTGTAATTGATCAAATAAGTCATCTATCCTAGGGAGTGGGTACTTGTTCTTAATAGTTACTTTATTCAATTACCGGTAGACTATGAACATTCGAAGCAATCCATCCTTCTTTTTTACAAATAGCACAGGAGCACCCCATGGCAAAATATTAGGTCGTATGAACCCCTTTTCTAGCAAGTCCTTTAATTGTTTCTTCAATTCTTTCAATTCTGATGGGGTCATTTGATATGCAGGGGTAGAGATAAGTTGGTTATCGGGGATGAGATCGATACCATAATCAATTTCTATTTCGGGAGGGACACCGTAAAGGTCATCGGAAAAGACATAAAAAAACTCATTAACTATAGGGACCGATCAAGAGAAGGTCTTTCGGAGTCGACATCCCTAACTCTCACTATGTCGTAAATATAACCCTTAGCAATTAATTTTTAGGCCTTAAGACACGAAATGAACTTACCCTTCACTATTGAATCACGACCCTCCCATTCAAGAATGGACTCATTTGGGAATGAAAACTTTACTCGACGAATCCTACAATCTATAGAAGCATAAGATGCATCTAACCAATACATCCCAAGGATGATATCAAAATCTACCATGTCAAGCTCTATAAGATCACAAGGAGCGACTTTATACAAGATGGACACGGGATAATCCCTATAGACCTTTCTAGCCACAACCGACTCACCCATGAGGGTAGACACCAAATATGTCTCTGCTAACATTTTGAGAAATATATCAAACCTATTAGATAATAATGGAGTAACAAATGACAAGTTTTCACCAGGGTCCAACAATGTATAAACATCAAAAGTAAAGACCTTAAACATATTGGTAACAACATTAGGTGGTTTCTCAACCTCTTGCCTCTCTTGTATAGAATAGAAATGGTTGGGGCATTGGCCACCTCCCTGAGTTTGTTGGTCATGAGCAACTTGGCCTTGAGTCCTAGCACCACTACTACCTCTACAATCACGAGCATGATGACCCGATTTACCACACTTGAAGCACACATTTGAGCCCGCCAAACACTCCCCTTTGTGGGTCCTCCCATATTTCTTACATGGGGGAGAAGCTTGGGCACCAACATTATCTATTGGGACCATTTGATTAGGAATCTTATCCTTATTGAACTTGGAAGGAGGAGTATTAATGGAACCTTTTCCCATAAACTATTCCCCACATTGACCTTTGCCATTGCTATCATAACCAAACCTTTGAGGGTTAGACCCTCTACCATCTACTCTAGATTTCTTGAACCCTCTATACCTTTCCCTCAACCTTACTTCTTCAATTTGTTCGGCATAAGTCATTAATCGAGAGATGTCCATCTCCTTGACCAATATGACCATTTTGCGCTCCTTGGACACCAAGCTTGAGACACCGTAAATAAATTTACTTATCTTTGCCCAAGGGTCGGAGACCATAAAGGGAGCATACTTGGACAATTTTTTGAACTTGAGGGCATACTCTCTCACACTTATACTCCTTGATAGAGGTGGATGAATTCTTGGATTTTGGCCTCCCTAAGCTCCAATGGGAAGAAACAGTCTAGGAAGGCACTTTTGAACTCTTCCTATTCTATCGGTCCTTTTTCTTTATTCCTCTTAACCATCCATTGATCATACCACACTCGAGCCACATCTTTTAGTTGGTAAGTCACTAGTTCAACCTTTTCATTTGGTGTCTCACCCATGATAGCCACAATCTAATGCATCTCATCGATAAACTCCATAGGTCCTCATCTAGCTTAGAACCATCAAACATAGGCAGATTTATCCTTTGAAATTCCCGAATTCGAGAGGTCGTCTTTTGCACTTTAGAAGGAGCGACACCTTGATGCCCTTGGTGGGCTATATCTTGAGCCAATAATACAATGATGTTGTAGAACTCGGCATGAGTTACCCCTTCCTTATGATGTGGGATATCCAAAACTGGAGTAGCTTAAACCTTACTGTCAACCCTTGCTCTTGGAGGTGCTCTTCCATGAGGCATTATCTAAAGAACATAAAATTGGTTATTAGTTAGAGGAAAAACTCAGGACACTCTAGGGCACGACAATAATTGAAAGAAGTGAAAAACTTCCCTAAACGTCCCATAGATTCCTATTAATGGTTGTCGCGCGCTTCACAACCATGAACAAGACCTTATTTTATGCAGTATATTAGACTCCGAGGACTATTTCAAAACTTTGTGCTCTGATACCAAGTTTGTCATGACCCAGGCCTAGGTCCTAGATGTGACACGACAAATGAGACACCCAGAGGTACCTTACCCAAGCCTCTTAGCATTCATTAAGCATTTCATTGGTAATGATAAACAAACAAGAGAAACAAAAGGGATATAGGGACTAAGGGGCTTCACATTTAATAAGAATCAAAGACAACAAAACATCTTTTTATATGTCCAACCATACCTTCTACATTAAAAACTTGGCGGGGGCTAAGACATGTCCCTAACTTACCTTCAAGATTTAGTCAAAAATACCAAAGTTCAACGTAAGAGTCTAAACATAATAGACTAGATAAGATAGGAGTGTCGTTCCTGAAACATGGGAACTCACCAAAGTGGTAGCCTTCAACAATCAACTTAGCCACGGAGAGGAGGGTAAAGAGCGATGCCGATCCCTACATAGGGATATCATGTAGGCAAAAGTATGTGTTAGTACTTTGAATGTACTAAGTATGTGAGTATGTTATTAATTGAAGAACAAAAGAGAGACATGAGTAAGCAATATGCATAAGTCAATGCATGCATTAGACATCATCATATGAAACCTTAAAACATTCATTTTGTGGGGAAGTGACCATTACCTATAATTAAAACCATGTGAACTATTACATGGAATCTAACATATCCCCCTAAGTTGGCACAGAGAGACTACTTGTCAGGTCCGATCAACTTATAACATTCTTTAACTTTAACTTTAATATTTGATGGCTACAAAGGCCTAGCCAACAAGGGCTCCTACGGTGGTACATAGTTAATGCAACATGAGACTACGGTCGAATCTCCATCTACATGCTATAATTAGTGCTAGGTCAAATCCCACAGAATAACGTTAGAACATCTATATAGCAACTTTAACATTAAAACATCAATCGATAGAATAGCTCATTAAAACCTTTGGTTTATAATATCATCATGACTGTCATTCCCTATTTACCATCCTACTAATGAACCTTGACTTATAAGAAAATTAGGTTTACAATCAGTGATGGTATTTCGGGTACCATGCTAATTAGACCTATCTTTTGAAAAAATGTTCAAAAGCATTGATGGCATATAGGGATGTCATACATGTCATATCATAAACTTAAATATTTCATTTGATTCAATGTGAGGATTGTCATTTCATATTGAAACCTTAGTTTGGCTAAGAAACCCTTTCATCAATAAATCATTTCATAAAGACTCCTCTTCATAAACATTTACTACATAACATTCATTGGAGTCAAACTTCATTTCAACTATGTTTATCATAGAAAACTAGGTGGGTTTATTTCGTAAAAACCTTTCAATGCCTTTAAAGGATTCTTGCATGCATGAGAGTAATGGAAATGCATAAAATACACATTCTCAAAGCAACCCACCATATATGTCTTAAAACTATTTTCAAGCCTTCATATAGTCACTTTAGTGATATCATATCTTCATGTAATCAAGAGTCAATATCCATCAATATATGTAAAAAAACTTCAAATATATCATAATCTATGCATTTAAAGTCATCATGTAAAAGCCCATAAGATTTCATCATTTTGAATTGAAATGCTAGGTTGAGAAACATTTGGACTCCATGGGTGGAAGGACCCATGGATGAAAACCCACATACCTTAAAGAGGAATTTGAAGAACAATTAAAGAAGTCTTGATGTTAGGTTTTCAATGGAAATCTTGAATCCTTGAGTTTGAGGGCAAATTTGTTGGAGATGATTTAAGAGAGAAGAGGGTGAAGTTTAGGGTTTTGGGGAGACAAAAGACTGCAACAATGACCCAAAAATGCATCCAATCAGAAGTCATCGAGTTCAAGACAAAAAGGGTCCTCTGAAGCCATTTCCCCCTACTTTACGCTAGTATGACGCATTCTAATCTTTAAACAATGCGGGACCTTATAACAACAATTAAAAACCATCCAAAAAACCCTTCCCTTTTCATGAACATTACCGCCCAAAACCCACCAACAAACCAACAAATCCTTTCATACATACAGCAACCCACCAATATCACAACACACCTACATATATTATAGGGAAAATTACTTAATTGAATGTGTTTTAAAAAATATTTACCATTTTTAAATATACTTTTATTTTATTACCATTTTTAACAATCAATAGCAATATTTTAATTAAAAAACATTACATACCCTTTTATTTGAGGAAGAGGAAAGGGCTTTCTCTCTCTAAGGTTTTTCTTCAGTTTCTGCGTCTCTCTCTTATTCCTTCATCTCTTCTTCATTCTTCCCTTATTCTTTCATCTTTTTATTTATTTCAGACGGAACTTATAGGTTTTAGGTGCACAATTGTAATGGAAGGTTAGAAATCTCCAAGAAAAAGCCCACGAATTTAATTTGTTGATTCAACCGGTAGTGGTGAAGTGAATGTCGGTCCAACTTTTAGTTTGGGAATTTCTGCAAATCAATTTCCAGAAGAAGCTGGTGGTGAGGTTAATCAAAATTTCCAAGCATTGCATGTGAAAAAAAGGGGCGTAGAAGTAAGAAAAAAACCAATGAATTGAGTTCTAAATCTAAATTGAAAAGAAAACGAGTTGATGTTACATTGGCTTCTAAGAAATTTATTGACAGTGATGATAATTTTGAGGATTTACCTCCTCAATTTCAGTCAAAAAAAGTGAAACCTACAGTTGCTCAGGAGAAGAATCCAAAAATTCGAAATCGATTGTGCAAAAATACGGTTCTACTGGAGAGTTTGTATTCGGTATTTCATTCTACCAACACATTATTTAACTGATAGCATTTTCAATCTGTTTATGTGTATTTTCTTAGTTTGTTGTTGTTTTGAACTTGTGTGCTAGATGTTGAAGAAAATTTGTGTATTTGATACTTTTATTATAGTCTAAATTCATTTGCTCAAGTTTATTATAACAGTGATCGTTGGGAGTTTTGTCATGAATTGTTAGATCTTTTGTGTTGCAATTTGTTTATTTTTTTTAAATATATAAATATAAATGAATTAAACTTTGAATTAAAATGTATTACACATACATTAAAGTTGAATTAGAAGAGAATAAGAGATGAATGAAATCTGTAGTTAATTGAAAAAAGTTTTCAGTTATCTGTACACCATAAAAATGAATTAAATTTGAATGAAATTGTGTATTACACACATTAAAGTTGAATTAGAAGGGAATTAGAGACGAATGAAACCTATAGCTAATGAAAAAGGTTTTCAGTGATTTGTACACCACAAAAATGAATTAAACTTTGAACTAATAAGCAACCTATGTTAGCATCTTCCTACTTATTGGAACAATCAATAATCTCATTCATCATCCTCCCATAAATCTAATATTTTTAGAACTAGCCACATGTAGACCAGCAAAAACTGCAGGCAAAAATGAATCCAAAGCAGATTTCTTTACCATATGATTCTTCAAGCTTATTCTCCCTCACAACTATTAGTTTTTCAATGAGAATAATTTAATCTAAGCTAAGATTGCTTTCAAGAGTCTTTCATTATTAAAGGAGGAGTGAAAATGAAACAGTAATATCCCATTTTTTGTAAAAAGTAAAGCAATAATTAAAGTTTAGTATGTTTGTGATGATGTGTTTTCCTTGAAACTTGAGGAATACACATTGGCAGTAGTTCATTTTTAAATGAAATATTTGATTTGCTTTTATTTTACATCGGAGCCATGTCTATTTCTTTTCCTTTCTCCTTGATTGCTGAAGAAATCTTTAGATGTATAACTATTCCATGACTAGATCCTTTTTATATATCTACACTCTACAGTATCTCTGTATGTTCACTTTAAATCAAGTGTAATTTGATAAAATTCTGATTTATTGTCGAGTGCAGTTTCTCTATTTTGAAATAACTTCTTGCGTTAGATTCATAATTCCTTAATCTTTTGTATTTATCTTATCTTATTGTTGAGCTTAAGACCAAAGGAAGATTTGATATCAATAAATAGATCTTATAAGATCATTGCTTTGTATTATCAATTATTGTCATATAAAAGACATTCCAATATAAAAACAGTCATGGGTAGAATTTGCAATCTTCTGTTTTCTCTTACAGGTTTCATTATGCTTCATTACCATTCTTCTTCACTAGCTAATATTAGCACTGATAAAGCTACTCTTCTTTCCTTGAAATCTCACATATCTTTTAAGTCCTATTTGAGGGTTCATGTTAAAATATAATTATCTATAGTGATAGATTGATATTATTTATATGTAGGATTGTAAATTCTGAAGACATCCAGATATTTTGTATTCTTTAAGTAGGTGGTCGTTATATACTAATCATGACGTATTTGAGAAGATAAAACTTTGTTTATCTTAAAAACAGCTCGAGTTGTTTAGGAATACTTATTTAGGTTACTTTGTTGACCTTCTAAAAGTGACCACACAACTCCAACTTATTCATTGCCTTATGAACAGGAGTTAAAACACACACCAGATGATGTGTTTGCTGTTGAATTAAATGAGAAGATGCTGTTTTTTGAGCTTAGGGAATTTGGGTTAATTACAGGCTTAAATTGTGTTAGTGATGGTTCCTCTGTTAATGTTCCAGATTCTTCTTGTCGGTTGTTGAGAAATTATTTCCCTGAACAAATTACTGTTCAAAAGAATCATCTACGCGAGTTGTTTTTATCAAAAAAATTCATAGATAATGATTCTGCCATTTCACTAGCTATTTTGTTCTTTATTAATAATTTTTTGTTCTCATATGAGAACAATGAATACCAAATTAGTAATAGAGATTTCTACCTTGTGGAAAGTGGACAATTCAATTCTTACCCGTGGGGTTTAGATGTCTACAAAAAGTTGCTTGATAATGTGAGGCACAAGCTTAATTCAACCAATCAGTACTATAGATTAGGTGGATTGCCTCTTGCCCTTCAAATTTGGATATTTGAGTGTTGTTATAGAGTCGATGAAGATTTAGCTCTTTGAATTTCTGATTCTATTCCAAGAATTTTGAGGTGGAAAACAGTTGCTGAAAGTCCTTGGCAAAAGCATATTGAAAATGACATCTTCATGCCTACGAAATGCAAGGTATCTATACAAAGTTAATATAATTTATGACACACACACACACACACATATATATATATATATATATATATATATATATATATATATATATTATTTCAACTCAAGTTAATACATCTATTTGTTTCTGTATTTTAATTTCAGTTTGAGAATATAGTGGCGAGTGAAGATAAGGTATCTAAATTGAGGCTTCCTGAACCTCGTGATTACCATTCTAAAATCTTGAAATTGGAGCCGAAAGGATCAAACCATAGTCTAGATATATTGACCAGGGAGGTTATAGAGTTGAGAAAAGAACTTGCAAAGGTATAAGCTAACTTGCCTTTAGGCTTTATCTTTTTTAAAATTGTTATTCTAATATTTGTGTTATATTTGATTATATACTAGGTGAATGAAAATCACAAAGCTCTTGAAGAGAAGATAGATTTACAATCTATTCAAATGAAAGAATTTGTGATGAATTCCAACAAACAATTATTGAAGAATATTTCTTTGTTGTTTGCTAAGAGAGACAACAGTTCTTTTACTTAAAAAGCCAGGGAATCATCTAACAAAATGGCTGGCGAGATATTTTCTAGTGGATTAGACTTCAATGGAGGTTCTTTTATGTTTTAAATACATCTATATTATCTTGTTTTGCTTGCTGGCAGGGACTTAAGTTTATTTACTGTTTAGAATTTTTACTTATCTAAGTTGTAATTTAAGCTTGAATTTTTTATTCACATGTTTTCACTTAGAAGAATGGTAAACTTTGACTATGAATATAATTTGCTGTATGGTTTTAGCTGCTAGTGTTACTATTCATAATCTTAGACCTTGGAACTGAATAGTGGACTGAGTGCTTGTATTCTCTGTGCTAATATAGAGGAGTTACATTTTTATGAATTAGACACGAATGAAAATTGTAGCTAATGAAAAAGCATTCAGTGATGTGTTTCAGTAGTGTTATCAAACTGAAACCTGCATTATGAATTAAACTTGAATAAAAAATAAATTAAATACATATTAAAGTTGAATTAGAATAGAATTAGACATGAATAAAAAGTGTAACTAATAAAAAAGCCTTCAGTGAGCTATAGAAATACAAAAATGAATTACATACACACTAAAGTTGACTCTACCTCCCAAAGTAAGGGTAGGGTCTGCGAAGACGCTACCTTCCCCATACATAGGGTATGTTGTTGTTGTATATGGTTTAGTTGCTAGTGTTACTATTCATAATCATAGGCATTGCGGAGCTGAATAGTGGATTGCGTGCTTGTATTCTTTGTGCTAATGTGGATGAGTTCTTTTACCAAACTAAAATTATTTGTGTGCTATAGTTTTCAAGTGACATTGACTAGCACTGTCATATATAGTTTAGCTTTAGTGATTTCTATACTCTAATGTAGTGTCTAGTTAATCGTCTTCCATTTCACTCCATAAATTTTATTAAAGTATCTTGAATAGATAAATTGGATGTAAATGAGATGGAGGATATTTTTCATTGTAATAGAGCTTGTTGTTTGAAGTTGGAGATTTTTAATATGTTAAAAATTCTCTGTTCTAGCTAAAATATGTTTCCATGATAATGAAAATGCTTATACTTATCGAAATCTATGTGTAACTTGGGATAAAGAGGAGTGGAAGTAAAAGTGGATAGGTGTCATCCATTTTCCAAGTTTGGTAGTGAAATAAATTAGGAAATTGTAATAACAACAGGATAGCTGGGTAATTATCCATTTGGCTTTTTCAATCTTCCTTCTCCCTTACTTTCCTCAAGGAACCAAAAATGACCTATTTTGCTTATACTTTCCAAAAATGTTGTCGCACCCATGTTGGGTCTTCCAAAAATGCACTATTCTTGGAGAATTTGACACGCACCTAACTGTATTTTTGAAGATTCCAAGCAACATAGAACATTATCTGTCAAAATTGATTAGTTTCCCACTTTTCCCCAAACTTTTATTCACATGTTTTTCTTGTAATATATTTTAATTACACACAATATTTTCTCCTTGTGTTGATACATCAATACATGTGTCAAGAGGGCATGACACTCAAGTTGTAGAATCAGCTCAGCATGAAAAATCTCAAGTGTGTAAAACTATCATTAAATTTGCTACTGTTGGGAATTCTGAAAGCAAAATTGGTAATGAAGGGTTTAATACAAATATAATACATATTTCATATACTTTCATTCAGCTTTGTTTAAATTTTCCATGTTATGTACAGATAAAGATGTTGTAGAAATTGCTATTGAACAAGTTTTATCTGAGATTATTGCTGATATAAATGGTATTAGTTTAATTTTGAAAGTTCAAATAAACCTCTTTGATCTCTAATTACTCTATCTGCTCCTCCCTTAATGCATTACTAAAAGATTTATGTGTATATAGGAGAAGAGGCTGTTGATCTTAATTCAGTTGAGGCACAACCTAATAGTAGTGCAGTTAACAAAGGTGAACTAGATTGTGGTGCGTCTATTGATGCCGATGCGGCAAAGGGTTGTCAAAAAACTCCTCAAATGCTTGATGACTTCATGTTGTGTGCTGAAGATCTTTTCCAGATCCGTAAGGCAGAAGCATCATATCTAAGAAAGAAAGCCACTGTAGAGGAAAACAAAAAGAAAAAGGCAGCCACTATTGAGGAAAACAAAAAAAAAAAGAAAGCAGCCGTTGATGAAAATAAAAAGAAAGCAACACCGAGGAAGAGTGCAAGGAACAAAATTCCAGGAAAGTCAATTAAATCTCCTTATATACAACATTTTGAATCTGGAGGGACTTTATGTGTAACACATCAAATATTTGAGATAAAAATCCCTTTTCACTTGTAATCGGAGTAGATAATGAATCTGATTTGATAGATTCATTCAGTTTATGGCTTTATAAGGGTACAAAAAAGAGATAATTTATTTATGTTTGTTGTTTTATATGTCAAAAAATTTCTTTAGTTTAAATGAGTTAACTGACTGAAAATTTTATTTTTTTATGCTTTAAAGGGGAAAGAAACCGTATCCAGATGCTGTTAATGTCCTCAAGTCAGCATTTGAATTAGGTGTTTGCAATGTACAAGCAAAATAATGGTTTTTCAAATTGACACATTCTGATCAAGCATGGAATGATGAGGTTAGTTATGTAAACTCCAGTTGAACACTCTCATTTTTCTGAATCAACTTCTTCTCCCATTTTTCTAGACAAGCTTTAATGAGCTCACTGAATTGACTGACACTTTCTATAGATTTGAAGTATTATCTGAGACTTGACATCATTTTAAATCTTTTGCAGCATCTTGACGTCATTTTTTATTATATTAGAAAGAAGGGGAAGTATGAAACCAACAATAATATTCGATTTACAACTACTGATTGTCTATTGAAGACAAAGATTGCTCAATCTTATTTTCAACTTTATGAAGCTCATGAAAATAAGAAAAAATTTGGAATCAAAACTTCAGATGCTATTGCTGAGTATATATGCAGACGCCATTTATTGGCAAGCACCCCATGGGACAAAGTGGATTATGTTCTCTTTCCAGTAAATATTAAAGAGGGTTATCATTGGATTTTTGTTGTGTTTGATATTGTTGAAAGGTGTTTGAAGGTGTATGATTCATTTCCGTCTAGAGGAGGGGTGAATTTTCTGACTCAAAACGCTGCTGGCATGATTTCATCGATTTTACCATACTACTTGAGTGTGGTCAAGTTCTATGATAAGCGTCCTGAATTGAAGAAATCACCTAAATACAATGGAAAAAATGAGTTTGAGCTCATTGAATGTAAGTTCATAACTGAAGGGATTCCAAGACAACAAGAAGATTCATTGTAAGTTTAATTGTTTATCAAATAAATACTATTTTTTGTATTGGTCTTATTAAACTCAATAGTATTTTTATAATAATTTTATATTTTAAATTTTGTAGAGACTGTGGAGTTTTTGTGGCTGCATTTGCGGAGTTAGTGAGCAATGGCCAGGATATTGCAAATCAACAACTAAGTGCAGACAGTCTCCGAAAGAGGTTTGGGGCTCTACTATGAGAATATGCAGTGAAGAAGCAAAAGAGTAACCTTCAAAGTGAAGATGAAAGACCACATAAATAAATAAATGTAGTTATATTAGTTAAAATGTATATGAAAACTATGTTGTCTAAAAACAGTTTATAGCTGATGTATTAGTTAGGTTTTGAAGATTGTTTTGTGCTATCCTTTTTAAGATAATTTTTGTACACGTAAAATACAATTTTAATATAGTTTTTTGTTCATGTAAAATATATCTTCTTTTTTTATAATGCAATACATAGCTACGTTAATGTTAAAGTGTTTCAGTAGTGTTATCAAACTGAAACCTGCATTATGAATTAAACTTGAATAAAAAATGAATTAAACTTGAATAAAAAATAAATTACATACATATTAAAGTTGAATTAGAATAGAATTAGTGATGAATGAAAAGTGTGGCTAATGAAAAAACCTTCAGTGATCTATAGAAACACAAAAATGAATTACATACACACTAAAGTTGAATTAGAAGAGAATTAGACATAAATGAAAATTGCAGCTAATGAAAAAGCCTTCAGTAATCCATAGAACACAAAAATGAATTAGGCTTGAACTAAAAATGAATTACATACACACTAAAGTTGAATTAGAACAGAATTAGGCATGAATAAAAATTATAGTTAATGAAAAATCCTTCAGTGATCTATAGACCACAAAAAATGAATTAAACTTGAACTAAAAAATGAATTCTTGCAGCAAATTAATGCCTTAAAACAAATAGAGTTTATTCTTTATTTCAAATGTCATTCTTTATTCTTAATCCAAAGGCCTAATATTCTTGCAAGTCTTCCTATTGTGACCTTGTTGTCCACAATAGCTGCATGTTATTTTTGATTTTTTGAATCCATCTTCTCTCAATTGTTTGTGTCTTTTATATTTTGGCCTCCCAAGAGGTCTCTTTCCAAGTGATAGAAGTACAACCTCTTCAAGAACGTGTGTTGGTATATTTCAGGTGCTTTCATCTGGGAGGGGATTCAAGTGAAACTGGTATGTCAATAATAAATTCCCTTTTGTGTAGTAATCAAGCAATATTTTTCATAACTAGTGTGTTTTGTTGTTAAAACAGCCAAAGCATGTGGACATGGCAGCTCATCCAATTGAAATCTCCACATGTGCATGTACGTTGTTGAAGACATACCGTGAATCGTATAATGCCATCAAGTACTGTATACACATATTCATTTGTCTCCCTAACCTATAAAAAATAAGAAGAAATATAAGCAAGAGAGATATTACATGTAAATCAGAAGAAAAAATATTAGCAATTTTTTTTTACAGATACCATACTCTTAATTTCTCCAATGCAGTTTTGTTACGTTGTAGAATTTTTTCATACTTTTTTCCAAGGTAAAATCCTTAAAAATTGCCTTTGACCTGTTATTGTTATTCCATTTTTGAACAAGTTGTCTCATGAATTCTAGGAGGTGCAAGATTGTAAGAACTTTGGCATGTCTTGTTCTTGAATTGACTGATTCTGCAATGTTTGATGTCATCATCCAAGTCCTATTTACCTGAGCATGAACATGTGACCATTTGTTGTATCCAATGTTCAACAAGTAGTCTTTAATCCTCTTGTCTATCTTCTCAACAATTTCCATATATTGATTAAACTCTACCATGGTGTATGTTTTTGCTATAGAGTAGAACAATTCTGTTACCTTTTGCTAATTCTTTCTGAAGTTTTTCATTATGTTTTGCAACAAGTGCCATATACACGCGAAATGAGGTATTTCATCATAAACAGGTGAAGTTGTCTTAATAATGCTTGCATGCCTATCCAAAATGACACACATCTCTGATCTTTGACCAAATGCCTCTCCGAATTATTCAAAAAACCACCTCCAAGATGCATCATTCTCTGAATCAACAATGGCATAAGCAAGAGACAATATACTCCATACATCAGGTATAATGTTTAATACATTTTTGTTTCATGTGTAATACACTTTTAATACATTGTGCAGACTTTTAATACAAATTAAAATTAGAATTTCATTTATAGAAGCATTAGTATTGTATTCGAAAAGTCTCACCTGCTGCATCTAAGGTATTAGCTGTTAGCATTGTCCCTTTATATGCTTCTTTTAGAAAAGTTCCATCAACAACTACAATTGGTCTACAATACTCCCATCCTTTTATCGATGTAAACAGAGCTACAAATGCATATAGGAAATGGTCATCCTCTAATTTGTGCAATCTTATATAAGAATCAGGGTAAGTTGCCTCTAGTATGTGAAAGTAACTTGGCAACTTTGCATATGATTGAGCTGGATCACCTCAGACTAATTCAAGAGCTTTTTCTTTAGCTCTACAAGCTTGCATATATGTGAGCAGCACACCAACATATCATTTTGTATATCTCTTGGTGTGTAGTTGGCATCTGGATCAATATATTTGTCAACAATAATACTCCCAACAACTGTCTTTGTTGCTTGTCTTTTCAATAATGAATTATGTAGCAACAAATACGTGTGTTCGCTTTCAAAATCTCTAATAGCGAACATTTGAGATTTATTCACACTTGAAGCGTGTAAATTCCAACTACAGTTTTCTCCAAGGCATTGTATTGAATAGATGTTGAAAAAAATTTATTAATAGACAATCAATAGTATAAACTAACTTGAATTTGAGTCTTACCATGTTGAGCTTGATCTCAATGTCTTGAATTCGAAGTGTTTAAGAATGGAATGTCGTTTTAGTGCACTGTTAAGGACATATTTATTTTTGTAAATTTGATCTTTCTCAAAAAAAGATTGATTGGGGTTAATAATGATGCCTGGTTGTATTTCTTCTTGCTCATCAACTTCCTCACATGATCCAAAGCCAATTAACTCCAGCGCATCAACGATACCACTAAATGCATTAGAAAAGTATGAATTGTGTGTAATCCTCATATCTTCTGAAGTGTCTGAACATAATAGTAGAATTAAGGTGGAATCACTTTCCAAGTTGACCGATTCAGTAGTTGTGACACATAAAGGGTATTTTGACATATCTCTATGTTCCTTTTTTGTTTCAGTATACACTTTTACTCCCATATTGTTATGAATTTGAATTGGAGAAGACCTTTCATCAATCTTATATCTAATTTCAACTTTACTTGTTGATGTATCTATTGACAATTGAGCAGCAATCACAGAAAAGAGGCTAGCAAATGTTGAATCAGTATTTATCAACACACCATCTTTCAAGTAATTAATATACTTGTTGCTAGAATCCCATCGGCCATTGAAGTAAAGTAGCACAGCCAGATTAGCCATGTTTTTCTCCTGCATATTTTTTTGAAGATGCCAATGAAAATGCTGATTTGGAAATAAAACCAGTGTTTTGTTTGGCTATGTTGTTGTCGCTGTTACTTTGACCAAGAAAGTAGTATATTCTCGACAAACAAATAAGAAAAATAGAAATATAAATAGAAGCAGAGATCACAAAGATTCCAAATAAAAGGCAATATAGTAGGAAAAACTTATTATCAGGCTCACAACTGAAGTCACTCAACTTAATCAGCATCATGCATCATGTGAATTCTCAAGTTTTTCCCATGAAGCACAAATACATGAGTGTCTCTGTGTATTGTATATAGTATCATATTTATTATAAGCATAAAAGATTTTCCTGAAGTGCAAGAATTGAACCTTCAGCTTTTTTATATACTTGTATATAAATCTATCAACCAAAAACTTAACTAATCATATAGCTAATCAAATAACAACTGGAAAAATATGTCACTGCAAAAAAAATAAGTACTTAGAGGATGGATAGAAAAAAGATAAAGATCATATACATAATCAGTTCACGGATTGGCTAGTGCATTCCCTAGCAAAGTGGCCTGCCTCTCCACAATATATTAATTAAACTTGAACAACAAAGGTATTGCACATACATTAAACTTGAATTAAAAAAGAATTAGACACGAATGAAATATGTATCTAATAAAACTAGCCTTTAGTGATCTGTAGGCCACAAAAATGAATTAAAGTTGAACAACAAAGGAATTACACACACATTAAACTTGAATTAAAAGAGAATTAGAGACGACTGAAACCTATAGCTAATGAAACCAGCCTTCTCTGTAAGCCACAAAAATGAATTAAACTTGAATTAGAAGAGAATTAGACACGAATGAAACATGTAGCTAACAAAACCAACCTTCAGTGATCTGTGAGGCCACAAAATTGAATTAAAGTTGAACAACAAAGGAATTAAACTCACATTAAACTTGAATTAAAAGAGAATTAGAGACGATTGAAACCTGTAGCTAATGAAACTAGCCTTCTCTGTAAGCCACAAAAATGAATTAAACTTGAATTAAAAGAGTATTAGACACGAATGAAACATGTATCTAACAAAACCAGCCTTCAGTGATCTGTAGGCCACAAAAATGAATTAAAGTTGAACAACAAAGGAATTAAACTCACATTAAACTTGATTTAAACTATAAACACAGGAGATCAAAGTTAAATAGATGAACATACGGCGAATCTGAGAAAAAGACAGGATTTGCCGACAGAAAAATCGCCGATTAACAATAGTTTGAACAAGTAATCGCCGCAATAACAAAAATGAAAATCAGTAATAAAAATAAAAAATTTTGGAGAAAATTTCGCATGAATATTGTTGAATATCGTACTATTTGTTGGTCATGTTTGCTTCTTCCTCTTTTTGGCTATGGAGAACAAAAAGTTTTCTTCTGAGAAGTGAGATTCCACCGAATACACATCACTTAATTCCAAAATTGGAGTACAAATATTATAGAAAGTTGTGGTTGAGAAACTATGAAGCTAAGTATTTCCCTAATTTTGAAGAAAATTATGGGTGAGAAGATTGGAGAGAATATTGGTGTAGCAAATTTGGAGAGAAACAGGAGAAGATAAAATAGCGGGTGATAGTTAATTTAATTCAAACAATTTGCTATATATGGTTAAAATAATTATGTTGCTCTGTATGATAAATATTTTTTAAATACTGTACATTTAGGTGATTTGCCCTATATTATACTTACAATAAAACACCACCACCCCAAAGCCCAATACCCAATTCCCCAACTTAATTCTCAAATTTTTAATTCTCTAAAAACAGACCCTGCAAAGAACAGATATATACATCGGCATACAATACTCCAACGCGTACACCACACATTACGTACCTACGCATGCGTCATCTTCTTCCTCCCAACAATGCCCAAATCAGAAAGCCCAGCGAGCAAATCCAAACACCACATCTATCTTTCCTCCATATTTGAAAAATTTACAAACCTCTAGCCTCAATTGTTGACTTTGTCTTAGAAAACTCTTCCTCAAATCTAATTCGAATCAAGGGATGTCAAATGAAATTTGAATTATTGGAGATATATTCTTTTTTGAAATTCAAATTGATTGTATTTCAACTATAAATTGTTGAATTATTTATCGAGACGAGGACGGAGGGAGAGTTTTTTTTTAAAGTTGAAATTCTTGTTATTACTATAAAATTCTCATAGATCTCAAGCATAGATTAATCTCAAAAGACAATCGGTGTGGAAGTTTATTCTCGTCAACTCGTTGTTCCAGTTCCTGCTCCAAAAAAGATAAACTCTTGTCTATTCTTGATTTGTTTTAGCCATACATGTTATTTGCTTGTTTGTACATATGTCGTATGATCCGGATATAGATTAAATTTAGTCATAGTCATTTTGTTTAACGATTTTCATTCCAACCGCTTATTATTTGGTCTATTGTGAGTTATGTATGCTACTCTTGTTATTATTATAAAGAGTGTTAAATAGCTCGATTCATGTGTAAATCTTTGCTCTCTTTGTTGTTGTTCTGAGATCGGGTTGGTTCTAGTATCCTTCTAAGTTTAATTTAGATCCTAAATGATAGCATATATTTAGTTCATCATTATTCCACACTCCTTCTCTGTTTCGTCTAAATTGGATATCGCTTGTTGTAGTGACACTCTTGTCCCGTTCATAGTCGTTTGAATTTTGCACTCATTTGAAATTGGTTCATCTTTTCTGCACTATTCATTCATTAACACTTCTCAGTACTCTTTCATCCGATTCTGCGACTGTTCTTCGCCGAAGTTGTTAGCTTACATACACGCCTTACAGCAGCATCTCCATACACGCCTTGGCACCAAACACAACGGAGCACTCAGATTCCCAACTTCAATCAACTACAAATTCCGTTAAAGTTGTGGCTCGATTTTTCCAGCGAGGCAGAACCTTCAAAAACTTTTAGATCTGGATCCGAAACTACTTCTTCTTATTCTTTCCTTTTGCTTGTTTTCCAACGAATACCTCCAGATCTGTTCAGATTTGGCCTAGATCTATTGATTTTAGGCATCGTCTTGTGGTTATCAATTTTTCAGCGTGAACAGTGTTTCCAGCATGAACAGTATTTCAGGCGTGAATCAGGTTTTTTTCAACTGGAGTTGGTACCTTCGATTTATCTATATTTTTGTTCATACACTTATCGTTGCATTTTGCTTATTTTAGATTTTTGAATAATTTATTAATTCCTACGTATTTTTATGGCTTTAGATAGTGATGGTAGACTAAGGTCATGTTCTCATTCAGGGACGGGGTCGGGGACGAGGGTAAGGAGGGGTAAGTGGGTTAAAGGAGTGTCTAGACTGAAAGTTGGTTCTTGGAACATTAGAACGTTAACGAGCAAATCCATAGAGCTAGTTAAAATTCTAAAGAAGAGAAAGATTAATATAGCTTGTGTCCAAGAGACCAAATGGGTAGGTTCTAAAGCTAGGGAGGTAGACGGGTATAAGCTTTGGTTTTCAGGTAGATCGAAATATAGGAATGGGGTAGGCATTTTAGTAGACAATGATCTAAGGGATCAGGTGGTGGAGGTTAGGAGAGTCAACGATAGGATGATGTCGATTAAGGTAGTCATTGAAGGGAGCACATTAAACATTATTAGTGCTTATGCGCCACAAGCGGGCTTAAGAGAGGAGGATAAGAGGCACTTTTAGGAGGATTTGGACGAGTTAGTGGGAGGTATACCACCTACTCAGAAGCTTTTCATGGGAGGGGATTTCAATGGGCACATCGGGTCTATTTCAGGAGGGTATGATGATATGTATGGAGGCTTTGGCTACGGGGTCAGAAATGTAGGAGGCCTTTCACTTTTGGAATTCACAAGAGCTTTTGGGTTGGTCATAGCCAATTTGAGTTTTCCAAAGAAGGAAGACCACTTGGTAACATTCCATAGTTTGGTGGCTAAGACTCAGATAGACTTTTTACTCCTGAGGAAGGTCGATAGAGGTCTGTGCAAAGACTGTAAGGTCATTTCGATAGACAACCTTACAACCCGATATAAGCTTTTGGTGATGGATTTAGGGATCAAGATGATGAGGAATAAGAGGGTCGGGGATGATCGATCTAGGATCAGATGGAGGAGTTTGACCACTGCAAATGCCCTGGAGATGGGAGAGAAATTGAATGCTATGGGGGCCTGGGATAGTAATGGAGATGCGACCAGTATGTGGGATATGACGGCTAGTTGTATTAGGACTGTGGCAAGGGAAGTGTTGGGAGTCTCGACTGGTAGTCGTAGTTGGCATCGAGGAGACTGGTGGTGGAATAGAGAAGTGCAAGAAAAGGTGGAAGCAAAGAAGATGGCGTACGCAAAGTTGATAGAAAGCACAAATGAGGTGGAGAAGTGGACGAATAGGGAACTTTATAAGATAGCGAGAAAGGAGGCGAAGTCGGCGGTTTCGATGGCAAAAACAACAGCTTTTAAATGCCTTTATGCTGAACTAGAAAAGAAAGGTGGGGATAGAAAATTGTTCAGGCTAGCCAGGGCGCGGGAGAAAAGGGCACGCGATGTGGACCAAGTGAAGTGCATTAAGGACGAGCATGGAAAAGTATTGGTAGATGAGACCCTCATTAAACAGAGATGGCAGTCCTATTTCCATAAACTCTTGAATAAGGAAGGGGACAGAGACTTTGTGTTGGGAGATTTAGAACATATAGGGAGGCGTCGTGATTTTGGGTATTGCAGGAGTATTAAGGTCAAAGAGGTTAAGAGAGTCGTTCGTAGGATGCACTGGGGAAGAGCAATCAAAACTGACGAGATTCCTGGGGAATTTTGGAAGAGCATGAGCTCGATAGGTTTGGAGTGGTTGACTAGGTTATTTAATGTCATCTTTAAAACGGCAACGATGCCCGAAGAATGGAGGTCGAGCGTAATTATCCCTCTATACAAAAACAAAGGGGATATCCAGAGTTGCAATAACTATAGAGGTATTAAGCTACTAAGCCATACTATGAAACTGTGGGAAAGAGTGGTAGAGATGAGGGTAAGGAGAGACGTGTCTATTTCAGAGAACCAGTTTGGATTTATACCGGGACGCTCAACTACAGAAGCCATCCATCTTATGAGGAGACTGGTGGAGAAGCATAGGGAGATGAAGAGGAACTTGCATATGGTATTCATCGACCTAGAAAAGGCTTATGATAAAGTCCCAAGAGAAATACTATGGACATGTTTGGAGGCTAAAAGTGTACCTGTGGCATACATTAGGGTGATTAAGGACATGTACGAGGGAGCCAAAACCAGGGTAAGGACAGTAGGAGGGGACTCAGAGCACTTCCCAATGGTGATGGGGTTGCATCAAGGATCAGCTCTTAGTCCTTTTTTATTCGCCTTGATGATAGATGGATTGACGCGACAAATTCAAGGTGCGGTGCCATGGTGTATGCTTTTCGCAAATGACATAGTCCTGATCGATGAGACTCGCCGCGGAGTTAATGCTAAGCTGGAGGATTGGAGACATACCTTAGAGTCTAAAGGGTTTAAGTTGAGTAGGACAAAGACAGAGTACTTAGAGTGCAAGTTCAGTGAGACACCTCAGGAGGTTAGCGTTGAAGTTAGACTTGATGCTCAGGCCATCCAAAAGAGAAGTAGTTGCAAGTATCTTGGGTCTATCATGAAAGGCAGCGGGGAGATTGATGATGATGTCACACATCGTATTGGGGTAGGGTGGATGAAATGGAGGATCGCTTCCGGAGTACTATGTGACAAGAATGTGCCACCAAAACTTAAGGGCAAGTTCTACAAAGTGGTGGTTAGACCGACTATGCTGTATGGGGCAGAGTGTTGGCCAGTTAAGACTTCTCACATTCAAAAGATGAAAGTTGCTGAGATGAGAATGCTGAGATGGATGGGTGGGCACACCAGGAGCGATAGGATTAGAAATGAGGCTATTCGGGACAAGGTAGGAGTGGCCTTGGTGGAAGATAAGATGTGGGAAATGCGACTGAGATGGTATGGACATGTGAAGAGGAGAGACACAGATGCCCCAGTGCGGAGGTGTGAGAGGCTGGCCATAGATGGTTACAGAAAAGGTAGGGGTAGGCCGAAGAAGTATTGGGGAGAAGTGATTAGACAGGACATGGCGCAGTTACAGCTTACGGAGGACATGACCTTAGATAGGAGGGTGTGGAGGACCCACATTAGGGTAGAAGGCTAGTTCATAGTCTCGTTATTCTTCTCTATTCATAGGCGTAGTAGTGCATTATGATCTCTTGCGCTTTGACTTTTGATTTCTGTTATTTCTGTTATTATTTATTACTTTCTATGCTTTGATTACTCTATTTTACCTGTGATGCTTTCATTATTTATTTAATCGTTATTTGTTATTTGTATTTATTTATTTGTATTTATTTGTTATCTATTCGTTATTTATTTGTTGTTTTTCTCATAAAGGTTTTAATTTCCTATTCTTATCTAACATTTTTTTATGCATTTATGCTTTTACTGAGCCGAGGGTCTCCAGGAAACAGCCGTCCTACCTTGGTAGAAGTAAGGTCTGCGTACATTCTACCCTCCCCAGACCCCATGTTGTGGAATTTCACTGGGTTGTTGTTGTTGTTGTTGTTGTTGTTGAAATTGGTTCATCTAATGCTTAATAATCTCACCTCGACGTCAATGATCTGATGTGTTTAGTTCGAGCTCTGTTCAATATACTCGATATACTCTGATCATCAATGCTTTACGCTTTATATCCTCATATGTTCATTTATTCAACAGGTAATTCTATTCTAGATGTTTGAAGCTATCCCAACTTAAATTTTGCTCACCATTTAATAGAACTAGTTAGATTCCTAGTTCGGAAACTTCCTTACCCTTGTTTGGTCTAAAATGCCAATACTATGAGTGTTATATGTTGTTCAGCTTTAGTCTTTAGGTGTTATTGCTCATGTAGTGTCATCCTTCTACCTTTCTAAGCTTAAATTTTAACATGTTTGATCGACTGATAGTGTTATCTTGTGTACAATGTTTGAACACTGTTTTGTTTACTCTGTTACTTGGAAGGATTTCCAGTTTACTTAAGTTGGTTTAGAATCTTTACCTTCTTGGTGCAGTGCTGGTCTAGCATGAGTTTTGACGAGATTTCTTTAGAATTTTTTTTATTTCAATGAGAACGTGATATAATCTTGAAATGCTGAACTTGAGATTTGATGATAATTGTTCATTATTTACATGTAATCTGATAGTCCAGCATCTTGCATCAAATATGAGCTGCTTCCTTTGTCAATAACGTTCTGCATCATGTTATGCTAATATGCATCATTGGTTAGTACTGCTTCTTCTGAAATTTTGAGTACTATTTTAATATGAATCTGACCACAGCTAAGAATTATTATCTTGTTATCTTAGTTTTGTTTGACAATGAAGCTGAGAAAATCAATTAGCCTATCTTATTTAGTTCTGTAACTTTCCTTGTTTTCAATATGTGAATTAAATTTTTAAATGGGAGGAGTGTTTGCTACTGTGAGCTTTGTTTTAATTCTAACATTAACGTATTCACATTTTTTTTGGTCAAAGTTCTTGTTCGTGATGGGGTGTTTAGTCATAATTATTTTCTAGTTTTGGCTGATTTATTCAGACTCTATGCTAGATCTTTGGGTTTGATATTGAGTCTTAAGTTTATCTCCCTTTTCTAAAAACTCACTCTAATTTGGTGTCGTAAATTTTTATGATAATAGTATTTGATACAAGTGTGTTTGGCTTTGCCGTGTTCGTTCTTATGTCTCTGTTAGAAAATCTAGACATTAAAAAAAGGGTGTATTTATTTTCCCTTACATGTTGAAGTTATTTAGTTAAATCCATGTTTAAATATGTTAGTGTAATGGCCTCTCTATTTTAGTTTATTGCTGTTGAAAAAATTCCAAAGTGGTTGTTTTCATTGTATGGAAATCTGATGCATTTTAGTTTGAACATAGGAATATTATCTCTACTTTCATTGCGCGAATGATTTATTTAAGTGTTCAGTTCCCCTTTTTTAATTATTCTTGTGTGTCCCTGCTTATTGATTAAGAATTCATTTTTTGGAAATCAAGTAGTTACTTTGCATTTCCTTCATTTGCTCCTCAAGCCAAAAAATGCTATAAAACTAATTGAGGTGTTCCTTTGAGTCTAATATAGGGAGGTGAATATTTGTCTTATTCTTAGCATGCCTATTAGTTTTTAAAAAAATCTCAATTTAGCCTTAACTGTTCATCTTGTGGATGCCTTGTTGTGGTAGTGTTAAATGATTCAATTAATATCTCCATCTGTGTGCTGCTACTGTATGTGTTAAGAATTGATAAACTCACATTTGAATTGCTGCAATTATTGATATTAACATATTGCTTATTAAAAATGACATCTTCCCTTTACCTATGCTAATTTGTTCTATTACTCTCTTTACATGTGGAATTGGCGGAGTCCAATTTGGACTCTTCTCATCATTTCCTTACATTTTGAGTTGGGTCAAACCCAAGATCTTCGAGTCAGCCTTGATTATGTTCGGATTAGAAGCCAAAATATAGGACAAGGAAGCTAATTTACAGAGATACAAGGCGAAATGGGTCAAAATCCAGGGTGGAAAGCTCAAAAGAAGCAAATCGTAGCATGATGGACTCTTAAGTCCAAAAATGCTAATTCGGCACATATGGGCCAATTGCCCAAACGTTCTATCATTTTGTTTTGCTATTGCCTTTGTGTATTTTCTTATTTTCTTGCAAAATATTGTTTAACTTACACTTCCCTTAAAGAGAAACTAAATTCTTTATTTGGGTTCATCTCTGTAAAAGATTTTACCAACATTGTCTTTATTTATTCAAAGGTTTTGGTCCAAATTCGTTACTTTATTTAACAATTACTTTAAGTTATCATTTATTTTTTTTCAAAATAATTCAAGTGTTTATTTTACTCAATCATGTTTTGTCAAGTTTTAATCACTCCCAATTTACTTAAAATATTTTGAATTTATTTCGTTTCCTCAAATAATTTTAAATTTTCTTTCCTTTTATACTTAGTCAAATTTTGATAAAGTTTACTTTATTTATGAAATATTTTCAAGTGTCTAAAGTTGATATTTTTCAAATGATTTTTAAATAATTTTCCCAAAGTTAGTTTAATAATTTTCAAATCGTCGGATAACCGCGTGTGAACATGCGCTTTGAGTGCTAACAACTTCTCAAAGTGGAAATAAGAACCTCTTACCCATTTTGTCTATTTTTAAGTCTTAAATCTGTTAAAGTCTTTTAAATCAAGTTTTTTTAATTTCTTCAAAAAATTAAGTGGCGACTCTTTCTAAAATTAATTTTTTCTCTAAAAAGGTTAAAATCAATTTTAAACCATTTTTTTCCAACATAACAGAAATGATGACTCTTCTGGAGATTTAATTTGTCTCTAACCATTAGATTTGCTTGACTTATTTGACTAACTATTTCAGTTGTAATAATTTGTAACTTTTACTTTCCTTAATTGCACAATCATGTATTTAATTTATGATATTGAGCTGTCATTTGCATTCATGACATAGTTTGTCAATCGACTCTAATTTTTTGTATTTGGAAGAACAGTTTTGTGAACCCACAACTGGTCTTTTTTATACATAACCTTTTTTGAAATGCGTGATAATTTATGGGTTCGCTAAGCGGCCAATGGTTTTCACAAATTCCAACCCACATTGTCCGCTTGGGCATTGGTCTTTCCAAAGCCCACTTTTAATAAACTAGTGTAGAGCTAAACTCAAATCCCTTTCTAGGTGCATTAGCCTAAGATGACTCAATACCCAAAGTGTGTTGGGACCATTAGAAGCCCACCCTGTGTCTATTTGGCCCATGGCCAATGAAAGATGATCATGATCTATGTGTTAATTTGAAGGATGTATATAGCTTTTAAACAATCTATTATCATTCGGGCGGGGGGTACTTAATTTTTTTCTTCTCTCTTTCGAAAGATGACTCAAGTTAATGACCCATTGGAAGTTAAAATGATGAATAGCCACATGCCTATCTCCAAGTATGGTGGGAGTTTATGAGTCACACCGACAAACGAGAAGTTTAAAAGCATATAGGGCATCTACCTTCCCTAATGAAAATGGAGGCTTGGCTAGATTTGATAGAGACGATGGTAAAATTTTGGAATAGTGAAAATATGGTATTTTGTTTTGGAGAGGTAGAATTGAATCCAACTATTGAGGAAGTAGTGAAAAGCTATGAGAGTGTAGGTATGTGTAACGAAAGAAAGCATATGGCCGACACTGATATTCTAATCCCCGTGACATGGAGTCTCGAAGAAATCAAGGATCAATTCTCCCTAGTTAAAGCTGAATGGATGGAAAAATTCAAAGGATCAAACATCCCATTATACATTCTCTATTATCGATTCAGCCGTACTAGGGCCTTCTAGAAATTCAAAGAAGAGTTCATTTCTTAGCAAACTTGGAAAGAAAAATGCGCTTTTGGTTTTGCAGTATGTTTACTCGGAACCATGGTTTTCCCTCAAAGTTTAAAAAATATGATCCATCCGAGGATAGTAATGGGCAGTCATTCCCTCTTCTATGGAATTGATAAGGGGATGTCAATCAAACACTACACTTTGGTGCCTATGATTCTCGTCGAAAGGCATTGGATAAATGTCAAAGAGAAAAGCGTTTCTTTCAAGGCTGCAACCTGATACTCCAATGGTGGATGATGATACACTTGATTAAAGTCCATGACCCTCAGGAATCAGAAAAGGGTTTTCGACTAGATCAATTTACATCTCACGGTATGTGGTTATATCTAAATGGCTTTAGAAGGATGGAAGGTCAACAATTTTGGTTTCCGTTGCTCAGAGGACTAAGGAAAGAAAATGTGCAATGGGCCATTGACGATCTTGCCATGAGTGACACTATAATTCAAACTGAAAAAAATCCTTATTTGATTTTTGTGAGGCTTAGAGGGACCCGGCCTTATGCCCCTGGTCGAGTTCTTAGGCAATTAGGAGATAAATAAGTTCTCCCTCAAATAGGAGATATGAAAAACTTTGCAACAGACCATGAAAATTGGCGAGTAGATTTCGCTAAAAAGATCATTTGAGGTTGGAAGACTCGAAGGTTAAGCGCTAACATAGTGCAAAATAGGTTTGAACCTTAGTGCTATGAGGAGTATAAATCATGGTTAAAGAAGAGCCTCGCAGGCACAATCGATCCTGGCCCGAATGTACCCCATACTATAGAAGATGTTGAGGTTGTGCGATAAGTGCAACTCTACCAACTCCAAGAGAAGTACAAAGAAAACAAGTTGGCACACTAATGCCGCTATCGGGAAAATATAAGAGTCCTAGAACAACTTAGACAAGAATTGGGGAGGGCGAGGCAATGCATGACCGAGTTAGATGAGTGCATGGAATTATAGATCCAAACAGTAGAAAGGACTGGGTATGAAGAAAGGGTTCAACTAGTAGGGTATCACTTGTGGGTAACCAGACACTTTATTTGAAAAGAAGTTGATATTGCAAAAAGAGCAAGGTTTGAAGGACCAGGGTCGATTACAAACTTGTCATCAGCCCCGGCATATGGATGGTTTTCATTCGTACTGTTATATTGTTATTTATCTTTTGAAATTTGTAGCCTCATATGTTTTTTTTAAACACTTTTCTTTTCTATCAATGAAACATTTTGGGGATAATGTATTGGTGTAAAAGATATACAGATCCTTCAAACCCTTAGGCCTACCCTTGGCTCAAAAGGGTCACATATCTGTTTAGGACGCGCAATAACTGTTTATCTTCTATATGTATAACTATTTGTGTAAACTTATTGCTTTACTTGAATACATTTTAGCCCACTCCTTTTTCAAAATTTTTCTATAAATCCCTAAGATATGAAGTCACTATCGAAAGTGCGTTCAAATACTCCTTGTGTCTTTAGTTTCCTAAGAAAAATCCGAACTTCATTTTCAAATCCCAAATCTTCGAACTTCACTTTTGTATCCTTAGTCTTACTCTTTCTTCTCAAAAGGGGGTTGATTTGTCACCTGAAGTCGGAAAAATTTCAAAGCTAGTCGAACTACGTAGTGCTATCTCCTTCATGAGATACGTAGGCAACATTTCAAGGTTTGACCTCTATCTTTTAAAAGCTTTGTTTCCCCTTCATATTTAGAAAGAAATACCACTAATACTCAATGCAAATCATCTTTCTTGATATACTAAATCCTAAATTCAATAGGCAAATTCCTGTCTATTTTGTTATTTTTTTCAATATTCGTGGGTTATCTTGTTTTCAACCAAAGCAACTCTTATGTATTTATATTTTTTCTGTGTGATATCTTGCATTATTTGTTATGAATATAGACTGACATATTTGCCTTTTGAGTTATTTTCTTTACAGGTAGTTAGAATTGATCTGTATTGATAAACTGGCTGAGCATCCTTACTTCACGTGATCCAAAGCATCAAAAGATTCCTTCCCTGACCATGATTCGTTGAAAGGAAAAATGACTGAGGGTAGTGGGAATATTGGCTTGACCGAAATTGTTGTAATGGATTCCATCGTCGCTGAGTAAAATGAGTTGATTGCACAACTGGTGCAATAGATAGCTGAGATGAAAGTGGAGATGCAGAGGCCAACTCCCGAGCATGCTCTAAATAATCCACCTGCTACTTCTATCCAAAAGCCTCCCACCATCGACTTAATCACCCCTAACCCACACCACACTAGCTCTTCCTATCAAGCACCATTTTCCTCTCAAGGCCAAAATGCCAACAAATCTCAAACCTTCCCTCCATGTCAAAGCCTAAATGCCAACAATCCTCAAGCCTTCCCTCTAATGTACCAGAACACTAACCAAAATATTCCAAACCCACCTACCACTCAACCCTTACCTTAAAAAACCACTTTCCACATTCTAGTCCCCCCTAAAACCTAATTGTAACATCCCTAAAAATACTCATAAGTGACTTAAGAATGCATTGGGAATAGGCCGCTCAAGTATTACATCATCCTTAATCTTTTTGGAAAATTCAAATTCGGAATATCGATCAGCAGGTCAAAACTTGTGGGAAAATAATCTCGGTGGATTTTTAGGACCCGTAGATCAAAAGATAGATTTCTCAAGAAACTGCACAAAACAAAAAGGTCCACGAGAAGTCCGCATCGCGAACCTGGTAAGGGTTTTCTGGCCAAGTTGGATTTTTAGGACCTAATTTAGCTCTATAAATTAACATATATCTCTAATTCTATTCATTCTTCTACAATTCACCTACTTAAATATTTCTCTCTACAAAAGACTCTCAAGAACTCCATTGAAGACTTCAAGTGAATTCATTCAAGCTCTCCATCAAAACTCTCAAGTTCTTCCAAATTAATTGGTGTTCTCACTTAAGGTATGTGGGTATTAATTCATGGATCCTTTCATCCATGAAGCCTAATTAATTTCTCAAGTCTTTTATCAAATTAAAGTATGGTATTTTATGAATTTTATGATCTCTATATCTATTGCATGAATTATGATTCAAAGTATGATCATGAGTCTATTTTGTTATAAATTGATGGTCATTGCATTAAATTGAAGAGTTCTTCCATGAATTCTTCTATTTTGATCTTTTCGGTTCATGATATAAAATATGAGTATTTTCAATTATACTTCCTAATGATACTATCTATATGAATTATGTATGGGCTGATATAAAGTTTATGATCATGCATGTTTTCAAGTCAATTTCATGATTTTCAAGTCAATTGATCATGCATTCATGTCTTACACTAATTTCAAGTATAAGCTATTATCATGAATCTCCAAGTATGAATTATGTCTATGTAAGCATGATTGTAATGATAAAAGGACAATTCTCACATTACAAGTATATTATGAAAATGAGCTACTCCATGATTTCAAACCTATGATCATGACTATGATATATAAAATTATGATTTCTATGCTATGTATATATTTCGCGGGATTTAACTTAGCATCGAATATGGAATTGAGATGGGGGCTCGAAATACAGGGTCCTTATATAAAGTCTCTTGTCTCATAACTACGTGCCACCATAGGATTGCTTTCATGGCCTAGCTAGTGGATCCACATATAGCATATGTATGACCCGCCTAGCGGGGTAGAGTCTACCTTGGCAAGTAGATTCTTTTTTTTCTTCATTGTATGGGGAGACAACGGGATTCTATATTATAGCTCACATGGTCTTATTGTCAGTTATGGTTCCTATCCCACATATGTATGATCTCTTATGTATGATATAATTTTAAATTATGCTTTTAAATGCTTGGGTCAATATGATTTTCTCATGACTTTACTTATCTCATCTTATCATGTGATTTACTTGACCATTGCACTCCATGATTTACGTTGTATGTCACGCCCACATACTTAGTATATTCCAATGTACTAATGCATACTTTTTGCCTACATTATATCGTAATGTAGGGTTGAGGTTGAGGATCACACTGATCTACATGGTTAGTTAAGCTTTACTATCGTAGAGGTTGTGGTGAGTCCTCATTTATCGGGGACTAGTTATCGAGCTAGTTATTTTTTTAAAAGAATTTTTCTATGTTTCATATTGAGGGTGAGCTAGGGACATGTCTTAGTCTCCGCCCATATTCATAAGTAGAGGCATCTTATAATGACCCTTAAGGTCTTTTTTGGAATTTTTGTAAAATGACTATTTTTACCCCCCCTTTAGATGCCCCGAGTCGTTTCTGATTGGTACCAGGTGTTGATTTTTAGAAAATCCAATTAAAAGTTAAATCTTTGAAAATTTTGAGTTTTCATAAGTTTTAAGTATGAAAAAGTGGTATTTGGGGTCAATCGGAGCTACAGGTCTCAGAACGACATTCCGTCGATTCCAGCAGCTTTGAAATGTCAAAATTGGCTTAGGAGACTTTACGGAATCAGTTTTAGAGTTGTAATGAAGTTTTGAGGCCATGAGTTGAGAAATTGAGGAATTTTAAGCCAATATTTGACTTTGGTCAACTTTTAGAGTTCCGATATTCGGAATGGAATTCTGCCGACTCCGTTGGATTCGGAAGATGGTTTTTGTTATAGAAGAAGTGTTGGTTGAATTTTTAGAGGTCCCGAGTCCATTTTGATATTTTGAAGGCCTAAGTTAATTTAGTTGCGAATTTTTGAATTTTGGGTCAACGAGATCTCGAATTCAAATTCTAATGGTATCGAGGCAATCAATACCAGTTTGGGGACATTTGGCGCTTTTGACTTTGAAAGTTAGCCTATGGTTGACTTTGGTCATCATTCTTGGAAAATACACTCGAATAAAAATTCTGACAGCACAGTTAGTTTCAGAATGTCTATTTTGGTCTAGAACGACCCTTCATTCGCTTTCCGAGGCTTCCGGACTAATATCGAGACTCGTTGTGGAATGTGGCTTAAAATTACTCTTGAGTATGGGACCCACTTTCTATTAAAATAATTTGTATGGGAATTTTGAATGCGCCATTGAGTCCGGAACGTCAAATTTAGTGGGGTAGCATAGCTGGTTTATTTTTATCAAATTCCAAATGAATTTCGAGCACCCCATCAGAGATTTTGGATTTTCCAAAATCTAATTTTGCCAGCAGCTGGTGCAGCACGTTTTTGAGTTTTTCTCCAACTTTAAAACCCTTTATCTTGAGTTTTATAGCTCCAAATTGGGTGATTCAAAAAGCAAACTATTGAGAATTTTCGTAGAGAATGCATTGGAGAGCTTGAAAACTGATTTGGAGTATTTGATTCAGGTAAAAATCATGATCTTATTTGCAGCAGTGTCTATTTTTGGAATAATTTTTTGAAGAGCTTTGAGAAGTTATTTTTTGACCTATATAAATCTAATTTTGGTGGTTCAAGGGTCCAAATTCAAGAGAAGTTTGTGAGGAATCTCTTGGTGATATCAGAAATGCAAGAGGAAGCTTCATTTGAGGTAAACATGCATTTTTAGTTACTGATTTAGTCTTTTTTTGAATGAAATTTTGTCAAATTTTGGAAGAGTGTATCTTGGTCAATATAACTCCGTTTTGAGTGATTCTTGAAGCTAGATTGTGGGATATTTCACAAGGATTGTCATAGTATAATTTTTTTTGGGTTGGAAGAGTCTCATTTCTTCAAAATTAGCTGATTTTGATACTGCTATTTTTGGTCCTTTAGTCAGAATATATGAGTTTTGATTGAATGCTCGTCCCGCATAGTTTCCTACCCTAAATTATGTTATAAATTTGATTTGTGAGCTCGGAGTGATGTTTGGAACCTATTTTGAGGGGTCAAATCTGAAATTCCATATGCGGGTCCCATAATTCCCATTTTAGACCTTGAAATTGATCCATCTCCAAAAATTATTAAATTAGTGTCTAAACGACCTTATCGACATTGTGGTTTTGTTTTTCACAGTGTGACAACGTTCTGAAGTTGTTTGGAAGGGAAAAGCTCCAGCATAATGATTTGAAGCTCACGTGTTTAGCCTACAGGTAGGCTACGGTTTACCCTTTTTTAGATTGAGATGAAATGTGTGAAAGCATGTTGAAATAGTTGAAATTTGGGTTGGGTAGTTTGATTGTATATTTTAGGTGTTAGAAATCATTCTTTAGGCTTGTTATCGGGTTTTTTGGATATTTAGAAGCATGTGTATCTCGTTGTTATTTGTTAGTATTATAAGGAGAGTTGAATTAGCATGTTGTTGATACTTTGGAGTACGTTGTCCTTAGTATAGGATGTAAACTTGCTTTAGATTCCCCAGCGTTGCTCCGGTGAACTTAGATCCTTGTAGAATGAATTAGTGGGCCAGTGCATGGTAGTTTAGCCTTAGTTAGGCATTACCCTTGCTCTTAAAAATATCCTCATCCATAAATCGGTATAATCTTGACTTTAATGATGCATTGTAAATAGTAGATTTCGTGATTGTTGACTTTGGCTCCGATTCCAGTTTTGGCGGCATAATGGTTGACTCATTTGGGAAAAGATTTTTGGTACTGTTATATTTTAGTTGGGAAGTAGAATGTTTGGCATGATGGGATAAATTATTTGTGAGCATCCGGGTCCCAAGTCCCGGCCTCCATTCTGAATTATCGAGGAGCATCCGGGTACTCAGCCCCGACCTTTACCTACTTGCTAGTATGATGAGCATCCGGGTATCCAGTCTCGACCTCGATCATACCGATGTATTACGGAGAGCATCAAGGTACCCAGTCCCATTCTCGACCACACTTATGTATTATTGCAAGCATCCGAGTACCCAGTTCCGGCCTTGGCCACTTTGAACATTCAGGTGAGTATCTGGGTCCCAGTCCCTGCCTCGACCCCTAAATCACCCTTAGATTGATTGACCCTTGGAGATTCTGGATTTGGAAATGATACAGTACTTCAGCTCCTAACATCGCAAAATCTTGGTTCCTAGCCTTGGTAGTTATAGCTAATTTTGTGTACTCGGTGGGTTTATGGGGATTTGTTTGGATTTTTATTTAACTTGCGTAGAAGTGTCGCGGCTGGGCTTATGGGGGCTCAGTTGGGTATAGTTAGCTGTAGTTCTCATAGGTAGTACTTTTTTCCCTTTTTGATGCTTATGTTGACTCCTATTTAGGCTATTCCTCTTTTGCATATTGTTTTTACCTTTTCTGCTCATTCGGCCTATGATGCCTACTGGGTACCTGTTGTCTTGGTACTCATACTACACTCTGCATGTACTTTTATAATGCAGGACCGAGCACCAGCTACCGCTATGGATAGATCGAGCCTGTTGCAGTCAACTTCGAAGACTAGGGTGAGCACTTGGCATTTCTGGATCATTCTTGTTTTTTTCAGTATGGATGGCCTGTCTTTTGCCTTTTGAGACTAGCCAGTTGTTATATATATTTTTGGTCCACTTTCGGGACATGTACTCATCTTTTATTTTGTAGCAGCTCTGTACTTGTGACTTCTAGGTTTTGGGAGGGATCTTTAGTTGTTTATCATATTTTTGTTTACTTCCACGTATTCTTTCTGCCTATTTTTATATTTTGCCACTCTTGATTAGTTTCTGCCCTAAAACCCATTACTTGAAGTTCCAGGTTGATGGGTTGGCTTACCTACTGGTGGGTTATAGTAGGTGCCATCATGACCTAAGGAATTGGGTTGTGACAAGTTTGTATTAGAGTCCTGGTTCATTGGTCTCATTTGTACAGAGCTAACGTATAATAGAGTCTCATGGATGGGTGTAGAGACGTCCGTAACTTATCTTCGGGAGGCTATAGAATGTCATTAGGAATATTCTCTATGTTGTATCATTTTGTGCAGTGTTGGTCTTATTGATTTTGTAAAATCTCATTTGTTCCACTCTTTCGTTGGGATGGTTCATACGTGCGGTACCACCGGTCCTGATAACGCACCCAGGCCTAGCATGCCTAGAGGTCGTCCTCGTGGGACAGGTAGGGGAGCAGCACCAACTCCCGACCCAGAGATAGAGTTGGAGCTGGTAGAGGAGCATCAGGACGCTCTTATTCCTACTCAGCCAGTGGGACCACCACCACCAACATAACCCCAACTGCACCAGTTATGACCCCAACACTACAGGCAGTGATTGTGCAACTCCTCAAGGCTATTGGTGTTGTACCACAGGCCCCAACCCTAGTAGTGGGCATACCAGTACCGCGGGATCTGCCCGTCCAGCCAGCACCTGAGGTTCAGCTGCCTCTACCAGTTATTGCACCCCGGCTAGCAGTTCCGGAGGGTGTGATGTCATTATAAGATCAAAAGATGTTAGGGGTATTTCAGAGGCTGTTACCCCCGATATTTTCTGGTGCTATTGGATAGGATGCGATGGAGTTCTTGACTACCTGTCAGGAGCAACTCCATTCCTTGGGTCTTGTGGATTCCAGAGGTGCCGACTTTACTGCTCGCCAGTTCAGAGGGGCAGCCAGACAGTGGTGGCGCTCTTATTTGCAGTCTAGGCTAGCTGGTCACCACTATTGACATGGGCCCAGTTCTCGAAGGCTTACCTAACTCGATACATCCCTAGGAGTGTTAGGGATGGACTTTGGGATTAGTTTACTCGGTTGAAGCAGGGCCATATGACGATTGCAGAGTACGAGGACAAATTTCATCAGCTTTCCCAACATACCACGATTATTTTACCCACTGAGAAGGAGTGGGTATGATGTTTTATGCGCGGATTGAGACCTTACCTGAGGTTGGGGACCGAGCACTTAGTTTCTGCAGGCTGCTCTTTTCTGAATGTGGTAGATCATTCCTGTACCATCGAGATTATTCATCGTTAGGCCTATGAGGGCAGCGATAAGAGACCCAAGCATCAGGATAGCTACAGTGGGTCCCATTCTAGGCCATGATAGTTATGATAGGCCATGCCAGCGGTTCCATCAGGATAGGTACCAGCAGGGTCATTCTATCTGGCCAATTCAGGCCGTTTTGCCAGCAGTTGAGAGTAGTCAGCCCCATTTGGGATGCTTCGATTGTGGATCATTAGAGCACTAGACTAGAGAGTGTCCTGACTGGTCTAGACCATTGACAGTAACGCCACCTCCACTAGGAGGTATAGATCAGGGTCATAGACGCGGGGATGGTCAGCAGGGTGTTCGGGGAGTTTCTTGGAGAGGCAGGTCTGGTGGTAGGGCGAATGTTCGTGGGAGAGTACGACAAGGCAACTTCTATACTGGTCCGGCGAGGGCTGAGGCTGAGGTATAAGATGATATTATCATAGGTACTATCCTTATTTGTCAGTACACTGCTCTAGTTTTATTTGATCCAGGTTCCATGTATTCCTATATGTATATATATTTTGCTCCACGTTTTGGTATTTTGTATGAGTCACTTGAGGTCCCGTTGCATGTTTTGACCCAGGTAGGGGATTCTTTAGTAGTGGATCAGGTTTGTAGATCCTGTGTGGTAACTATTTAGGGGCATGAAACTCGAGCAGGTTAAGGCCGAGTATCAGCGGCCTAGTGGAGTCTTTTAGTGATTACCCATTCCCAAATGGAAATGGGAATGGATTACCATGGACTTCGTGATGGGATTGCCTCGAACATCCAGAGGTAATGATGGTATTTGGGTCATCATTGATCGATTGACCAAGTTAGCACATTTCTTGCCAGTACGGTCCACTTTTATTGCAGATCGTCTAGCTCGAATCTATATTCAGGAGGTGGTTCGTCTACATGAGTACCGATATCCATTATATCATATAGGGGATCTCAATTTACTTCCAGTTTTTGGAGGGCCTTTCAGAGAGAGTTGGGCACCCGGGTTGATCTTAGTATGATATTTTATCTACAGACCGACGGTCAGTCAGAGCATACTATTCAGGCTCTGGAGGATATGCTGTGAGCCTGTGTATTAGAGTTCAAGGGTCATTGGGAGCAGTACTTAGCTTTGGAAGAATTTGTGTACAACAACAGCTACCACTCTAGTATTCAGATGGCCCTGTTTGAGGCCTTATATGGTAGGCGTTGTCGCACTCCGGTTGCTTGGTTTGAGTCTTCAGAGCCTAGGCCGCACAATATCGATTTACTTTAGGATGCCATAGCCAGAGTTTGGGTTATTCAGGATAGGTTGAGGACAGCTCAGAGTAGGCATCAGAGTTATGCTGATCGCAGGCATCGGCCCTTGCGCTTCAAGGTAGGAGATCAAGTGTTCTTACGAGTGTTGCCCTTGAAGGGCGTGAAGAGATTCGGCAGGCGGGGTAAGCTTAACCCCAGGTATATCAGGGCCATTGTGATTCTGAGGGGAGTTGGAGAGGTTGCTTATGAGTTGGCTTTGCCACCAGTATTTTCAGCTATACACCCTATTTTTCATGTTTCTATGCTGCGCCGATACATTCCAGATGAGTCTCACGTTCTTCAGTATCACTCTGTTGAGCTGGATGATCGCCTAACTTTTGTTGAGGAGCCAGTTGCTATTCTAGACAGAGATGTTCGCTAGCTTCGTTCTAAGTCCATCCCTGTGATTAAGGTCTAGTGGTGCAATCATCCGATTGAGGAGGCTACATGGGAGACCGAGCAGGAGATACGGGAGCAGTTCCCCAGCTTAGTTGTTCCTCCAGGTATACCCTTGTCTTTACTTTCGCAGACGAAAGTTCTTTTAGTAGTGGATCTTGTAATGACCCTCAAGGTCATTTTTGATTTTTTTTAAAATGACTATTTTTACCCCTCCCTTTTAGATGCCCCGAGTGTTTCTGATTGGTACCGGGTGTTGAATTTTAGAAAATCCTGTGAAAAGTTATCTTTGGAAATTTTGAGTTTTTATAAGTTTTAAGTATTAAAAAGTGGTATTTGAGGTCAATCAGAGCTACAGATCTCGGAATGGAATTCTGTCGATTCCAGCAGCTTCGAAATATTGAAATTGTCTTAGAAGACTTTACAGAATCAGTTTTGGAGTTGTAACAAAGTTTTGAAGCCTTGAGTTGAGAAATTGAGGAATTTTAAGCCAAACTTTGACTTTGGTCAACTTTTGGAGTTCCGATGCTCAGAATGGAATTCTGTCGACTCCATCGGATTCAAGAGATGGTTTTTGGTCTAGAAGAAGTGTTGGTTGAATTTTTAGAGGTCCCGAGTCCATTTTGGTATTTTGAAGGCCTAAGTTGGTTTAGTTGCGACTTTTTAAATTTTGGATCAATGAGATCTCGAATTCAAATTCTAATGGTTCCATCAGCTCCGAAATGACCAAATTAGGCTAGTAGCACTATTGGAATGACTATCGAGGCAATCGATACTAGTTTGGGGCCATTTAGCGCTTTTGACTTTGAAAATTAGCTTATGGTTGACTTTGGTCAATATTCTTGGAAATGCGCTCGAATGAAAATTTTGACAACGTGGTTAGTTCTGGAATGTCGATTTTGGTTTAAAACAATCTTTCTTTCGCTTTCTAGGGTTTCCAGACTAATATCAAGGCTCGTTGTGGAATGTGGCTTAAAATGACTTTTGGGTGTGAGACTCATTTTGTATTAAAATGATCTCGTATGAGAATTCTGAATAATCCATTGAGTTCAAAACATCGAATTTAGTGGGGTGACATGTCTAGTTTATTTTTATCGGATTCCGAACGAATCCCGAGTATCCCATCAGAGATTTTGGATTTTCCAAAATTTGATTTTGGCAACAGCTGGTGCAACCCATTTTTGGGTTTTTCTCCAACTTTAAAACCCTTTATCTTGAGTTTTATAGCTCCAAATTGGGTGATTCAAAAAGTAAACCTGTGAGATATTTCGTGGAGAATGCATTGGAGAGCTTGAAAACTGATTTGGAGTATTTGATTCAGGTAAAAATCATGATCTTATTTGCAGCAATGTCTATTTTTGGAATAATTTTTTGAAGAACTTTGAGAAGTTATTTCTTGACCTATATAAATCTGATTTTGGTGGTTCAACGATCCAAATTCAAGAGAAGTTTGTGAGGAATCTCTTGGTGATATCAGAAATGCAAGAGGAAGCTTCGTTTGAGGTAAACATGCATTTTTAGTTACTGATTTAGTCTTTTTTGGAATAAAATTTTGTCAAATTTTGGAAGAGTGTATCTTGGTCAATATAACTCCATTTTGAGTGATTCTTGAGGCTAGATTGTGGGGTTTATCACAAGGATCATTATATTTTAATTTGTTTGGTATGAAGAGTCTCGTTTCTTCAGAATTACCTAATTTTGATGTTGCCATTTTTGGTCCTTTGGTCAAAATTTATTAGTTTTGGTTGCATGCTCATCCCGCATAGTTTTCCACCCCAAATTATGTTATAAATCTTATTTTTGAGCTCGGAGTGATGTTTTGGAACCTATTTTAGAGGGTCGAATCCGAAATTCCATTTGCGGGTCCCACAATTCTCGTTTTAGACTCCAAAATTGTTCTATCTCCAAAAATTATGAAATTAGCGTCTAAACGACTGTATTGATGTTGTAGTTCTGTTTTTGACAGCGTGGCAGCGTTCTTGGGTCGTTTGAAAGGAAAAAGCTCTAGCACAGTGATTTGAAGCTTGCGTGTTTAGCCTATAGGTAGGCTACGGTTTAACTTTCTTTAGATTGAGCTGGAATGTGTGAGAGCATGTTGAAATAGTTGGAATTTGGGTTGGGTAGTTTTATTGTATATTTTAGATGTTAGAAATCATTCTTTAGGCTTGTTATCAGTTTTTTCGGATATTTAGAAGCATGTGTATCTTATCGTTATTTGTTAGTATTATAAGGAGAGTTGAATGAGCATGATTTGATACTGTGGAGTATGTTGGCCTTAGTATAGGATGTAAACTTGCTTTAGATTCCCTGACGTCGCTCCGGTGAACTTAGATCCTTGTAGAATGGTGTAGTGGGCCAGTGCATGGTAGTTTGGCCTTAGTTAGGCGTTACCCTTGCTCTTAAAAATATCCTCATCCATAAATCGGTATAATCATGACTTTCATGATGCGTTGGCAACACTAGATTTCATAATCGTTGACTTTGGCTCCGGTTCCAGTTTTGGCGGCATATCGGTTGACTCATTTGAGAAAAGATTTTTGGTACTGTTGTATTCTAGTTGGGAAGTAGTATGTTTGGCATGATGGGATAAATTATCTATAAGCATCTGGGTATGAAGTTCTGGCCTCCGTTCTGAATTATCGATAAGCATACTATTTAGTCTATTCTTTTTTTTCATATTATTTTTACCTTTTTTGCTCATTTGGCCTATGATGCCTACTGGGTACCTGTTGTCTTGGTACTCATACTACACTCTGCATCTACTTTCATGATGCAGGACCGAGTACCTGCTATTACCATGGATAGATCGAGCCTATTGCAGTCAGCTTCGGAGACTAGGGTGAGCACTTGACGTTTTTGGATCATTCTTGTCTTCTTCAGTATGGATGTCCTGTCTTTTGCCTTTTGAGACTAGCCAGTTGTTATATATATTTTTGGTCCACTTTCGGGACTTGTACTCATCTTTTATTTTATAGCAGCTCTGTACTTGTGACTCCAGGTTTTAGGAGGGATCTTTAGTTGTTTATCATATTTTTGTTTACTTCCATATATTCTTTCTGCCTATATTTATAATTCACTACTCTTGATTAGTTTCTGCCCTCAAATCCATTACTTGAAGTTTCAGGTTGATGGGTTGGCTTACCTACTGGTGGGTTATAGTAGGTGCCATCATGACCTAAGGAATTCGGTCGTGACACATCTAGTTGGACAAATGTTTTGAGCTTATGTTGTCATGTGTTGTTCTTAAATTTCTATTCATGATTTAGACTCTCTTATGATGTTTTCGCTTTTATTTTACCTTGTGTATGTTTATGATATGTACGAGAGGCTTGGTTGGAGCTTTTCAGGGTTTTGATCACCGTGTTATGACTAGGTCCTAGATCGGATCGTGACACTCATTTTTCGTATACTCCCTATCCTGAACTCGATCACTACGAGGAGAAGGAAAAAGAATTGAGAGACAAATAAGAAATTACCTAGCGGGACATAAAAGAGGAGATCATGAAATCTATGAAGGAGTTTCATTACACTCCTGATGTTGCAGGATTAAATTATGAAGATTTGTGTATCAACCCAAATTGGACCTTCTAGAGGGGTTCAAAGTGCCAAAATTTGACACTTTTGGGGAACTGGAAATTCTTTGTCTCATTTAAGAGTATATTGTGATCAATTAGTAGGAGTTGGGAAGAACGAAGCTTTGCTAATGTGACTCTTTAGCCGATGTTTTAGTAGGGAGGTGTTGGAATGGTTTGCCTCCCAAGAAATGAAACAATGGTCCAATTGGAACGAGTTGGCGAAAGATTTTATCGAGAGGTTTTCTTACAATGTGGAGATTGTTCCCAACCGTTGTTCATTGGAGAAAGTCAAGCAAAAATCCACTAAAAGTTATTGCTAATATACGTATAGATGGAGGAAAGAGGCCATCAGAGTTCGACCTCCCATGACAGATAAAGCAATTGTTGAAATATTTGTATGCATGTAGGAGCCCAAATATTTTGAGAGTTTAATGTTTTTTATTGGAGTAAAAATTGCCGAGATATTCAAGGTAGATGAGACTATCGAGGATGGGATCAAGACTAGAAAGGTAGCCCATTTAGCCTCCTCAATCGGGCCTTTATGATTGTTAAAGAAGAAAAGAGAAGATGTATCCGCCGTCTCCTACATACCTGAAGGAAACAGATTCACCAACAATAACCCTAGGAAAATCTGCGCCTTTCAAGGTATATCCTCAAGATCCACAAAGTTCATATCAAGTTTGGTATACCCAACCAAATTACCAAACCCCACCTTCCATTTACCAAACTCCACCCCTAAATTACCCAGCCCCACCTCAGAGTTATCAAACTCCACCTCCCAATTACCCAACCTCACATTACCAAAATACCTCTTCGAATTACCAGTAACCATCCCCAATCTGCTTAAATATCCAGACAAGCTATCAAACTCGACCTTTTAACTACCCAGCTCCACAATATAGAAGTACCCCTCTAAACTACCAAGCTCTACGACCAAATTATCCAACCAATTCATATCAAAGGAATCAAGCTCCTCACCAAAATCTTCTAAACTACCACTAAGTACCACCACCTCTACCAAATAATTACGACCTTCCTCAACCAAATTTTTAAAAGAAGCCCTCCGAAACTTTACTCCTCTTATTGAAAGTCAAACCAAGTTATTTGAAAGATTGAGAGATGTAGGCATGATTCATCCCATCTCGCCCAAACCTGTTGACAGAAGCTCTATATTTTACAAACTTGATCGATGATGTGCATCATTCCAATAGTCTTGGGCATAAAATTGAGGATTGCATCAATGTGAAGCACAAAATCTAGGATTTGATTGACCAAGAAATAGTCACTCTTCAGAGTGCAACACCCAATATCTGTAGTAATCCTCTTCCAAACCATAGAGGCATCAATATCAACATGATAGAGACAGAGGAAGAGTGGTGCACGACAAAAGAGATAGTCCCGTTTGGTCTAGATGACCTAGAGAAAGCTGTGGCTTTGTTATCCATAAAAGGGAAGAAGGAATTCGTGATTATGACACCTGCGAAGGCTGTTGCCTTGATGCCAAGAGAAATTCCCATACGAGAGAAGTTTGTGATCGAAATAGCTGCCACTCAAGGCATGAATTGATATAGTAGATGTTATACGCTAGAAGAATTGGTCCAAGGAGAGAATAAGAAAAATCAATTGAAGAGGACAATCAGCGAGGCTGAGGTAGAAGAATTCTGGAGGAAAATGTAGTCGAAGGATTATTCAATCGTGAAGCACCCGGAGAAAACACCAGCTCAAATATCTATGTGGGCCTTATTAATGAGTTCACAACTATACATGCAAGCCCTTATGAAAACTTTGGATGACACGTATGTACCCGTATGTATGAATAGTGATAATCTAGCGGCAAAGGTTAGTTGAGTAATCTAGGGATACCACATCAGTTTTTGTGATAAAGACCTACCTTTTGAAGGTGCAATGCACAATAAAGCTCTCTATATCACTATTAAAAGTCGAGACAAGATTATAAATTATCTTTTGATTAATGACGGGTTTGGCCTCAACATTTGTCCACTCTCAATGCTCAAGTAATTAAACTTTGACTTGGGAAAGGTTCACTAGAACCAAGTCAATGTGAGGGCTTTTGATGACGAACAAAGAGACACATTAGGAGTAGTTAATCTAGGGATTTAAGTGGGCCCTACTGAGTTTAATGTTGAGTTTTAGGTAATGGAAATCAACACTAGTTACAATCTACCCTTGGGAAGACCGTGGATCCACATGGCCGGGGCTGTGCCTTCCACCCTCCACCAGTTGACGAAATTCTTTTGGAAGGACTAGGAGCTAGAAATTAATAGGGAATAAAACTATTTCAATTTGCACACAACAGTTGTTGATGAGGTCTCTAGAGGTTGTGACTTCTACATGGTGGAGCTTATGAATGCTACTGATAATGATTTGTCCTCACAACCCCCTATGCCTACTATTTATAAAATGATAGCCACTATCATGCTGAAAAGTGATATTGAGCCAAGTTTTAAATTGGGGAAGTATTTTTGAGGAATCATTAAGCCTATCCATATTCTCGACAGAGAATTGAAATATGATTTAGGGTATGTCCACACAGAAGATAATGAGATAGAAGTGACAAGCAAGAGTGTGGATTGGGTGTTGGCCAGGCCGATACCTCACTTGTATATGTCATTTCCAACACGGGAGCATGTCAATGATGGAAGCCTTGGGGAAGGAATCTGGGACCTATTTGAGGAAGTTGATGCAATCTTTGAGGAACAAACAGGGACATCGAGCGTCCTTGATGCTGAGCCAGAGAAGCAATTATCAAATTAGACATCCATACCGCTCTTGGTTCCCCACTCATCTTAGTAGACAAAGATATATTTTCACTAGATTTTAAATCAGTATTAGTTCAAAGGAGGACCGAGACCCACCCTTTATGTTATTTTTATCTAGTTATGATTTAAATTCCCCTGTGATATTTTGAGAAAAGGTAGATTGGCCCACGGTCATGGCCAAAGTTTGTATTTCTTTTGGTTTAAATAAAAGCCTCCTTTTTTGCAAAAATTACTTATTATTTGCTTATCTGTTCAAATTTCTTACTATCTAACTATGTTTGTTTATGATTTTAGTAAAAATGATTTAAAACCTGCCAATATCATGTCATGTCACAAGTTGAATGAAAAAAATAAGATAGATTGTGATGCGTTCGAGGATTATGATGATGAGACTATGATACCTGAACACCTCACTGAGGAATTAAAACATTTTGAGGACCAATATAAATCAAATTAAGAGGAAACTCAGGCTGTGAATCTAGGGGATGATGAGTGTATCAAAGAAATTAGAATCAGTGTTCATTTAATAAAAGCTCAAAGGAAGGAACTTATCAGGTTACTTAGAGAATACATTGATGTATTTGCTTGGTCTTATGATGACGTGTCAGGGCTGAGTATAAACATCGTCTCTCATAAATTGCCGATCAATTCGGATTGTAGTCTGGTAAAACCAAAGACTTGAAAGTTCAAGACAAATTTGAGTTTGAGGATCAAAGAAGAGGTTACCAAAAAAATTCAATTCAGCATTGTGGAAGTGACGTTGTATCCTACTTGGTTAGACAACATTGTTTTGGTGTGTAAGAAGGTTGACAAGATCATAATTTGTGTTGATTATAGAGATATGAACAAAGCTAGCCTTAAAGATAATTTCCTGTTGCCAAATATCCATATTGTCATTGATAATTATGCCAATCATAAGATGCAGTCGTTCGTGGATTGCTATGCAGGTTATCACCAGATTCTAATGGATGAAAAAGATGCCGAAAAGATAGCTTTCATCACACCATAGGTTGTGTATCATTACCGAGTGATGCTATTTGGTATCAAGAACTTTGATGCCACTTATATGAGAGCCATGGAGACCATCCTTCATGATATAATTATCGAGCTTGATCTTGCTAAAATCAAAGCGATTCAAAAATTACCTCCACCAAAGACTAAGAAAGAAGTGATGAGCTTCTTGGGAAGATTGAACTACATTAATCGATTCATAGTTCAATCCACAGTGATTTTTGAGCATATCTTTAAGTTGTTGAAAAAAGATGTACTAACAAAATGGACCGAAGAGTGTCAAACCGCTTTTGAAGCTATCAAAAGTTACTTATCTAATCTACCGGTGTTAGTTCCTTCTAGGGAAGGAAGTCTGTTATTTCTATATTTGCCTGTCTCGGATAACGCATTTGGATACATGCTAGGTCAACATGATGAGACTGGAAAAAAGGAGCGAGCAATCTACTACTTAAGCAAGAAGTTCATTCCATACGAGTCCCGCTATACTCTCTTGGAGAAAACATATTGTGCTTTAACTTGGATTGCTCAAAATTTGAAACATTATTTGTCTTCAAACACTACATACCTCATTTCCAAGATAGATCCATTGAAACATATTTTCCAAAGAGTAATGCCAATGGGCAAATTAGCTAAATGGCAGATGCTATTGAGTGAATTTGATATCGTGTATGTGACCCAAAAGGTGATAAAGGCATAAGACTTAGCCAATCATCTTATAGAAAATCAAGTTGATGAAGATTATGGATAGCTCAAAACTTATTTCCTCGACGAAGAGGTATTATTTATAGGAGAAGGTATCTCCGAGGCTTACCCTAGTTGGAGGGTATTCTTTGATTGGGCGGTGAATCATGAAGGAAATGGAATTGGAATGATCCTAATATCAAAATCTAGCCAATATTATGTTATGGCGGCCAAACTCTAATTTTGTTGCACGAACAACATGACTGAATATGAAGCACACATCATGGGTCTAAAGATGGCCATCGATAAGAACATTCAAAAGTTGTTAGTAATTGGAGATTCAAATTTGCCGATTCACTAGGTTCAGGGTCAATGGACCGTGAAGAATTCAAAGATTACACTGTACGTAAAGTTAGTGCAAAGTTTGTGTAAAAGGTTCTGTAAGATCGAATTTGGGCATACTCCAAGGTTGCAAAATCAATTTTCTGCCCTTCTTGCTACTATCTCCTCAATGATTAAACATCCAGATAGAAGTTACATTAACCCTTTGAAGATATATTTGAACGAACAACTTGCTCACTGTTTGCTAGTTGAAGTAGATCCATATGGAAGGCCTTGGTATTTTTATAGAAAAAATATCAAGAAACCAAAAATTATCCAAAAAATGCGATATTCAATCAGAAGAAGATGATACACCGAATGGCTAACAATTTCTTTCCAAGTAGGGAAATCTTTATAGAAGGACTTCAGCTATAGGACTTCTCAGATATGTCGATGCTATAAAAGCTATGAAGCTTATTGAACAGATTCACGCTAGAGTTTGTGGTACTCATATGAATGGTCTTACATTGGCAAAGAAGATGCTTCGAGCGGGTTATTTTTGGATGACTATGAAGCATAATTATTGTAAGTATGTGCAAAAATGCCATCAATGTCAAGTGCATGGTGATTTAATTCTAGTACCTCCTCACAAAATCAATGCTATGAGTTCTCCTTGGCCATTTATATCTTGGAGCATCGATGTTATTGGTCCAATAGAGCCAGCTACCTCCAACAGGCATATATTTATCCTAATTTCCATCGATTACTTCACCAAATGGGTGGAAGTAGTCTCGTATAAATCTGTAATGAAGAAGGTAGTAGCCAATTTCATCCACAATAATTTGATATTTAGGTTTGGAATACTGAACTCCATCATTACCGATAATGGATCAAATATCAACAATCATTTGATGAAAGAGATATCTAAGTAATTCAAGATAACTCATCGAAATCAACTGCTTATCATCCACAAACAAATGGAGCCGTAGAAGCTGCCAATAAGAACATAAAAAAGATCTTAATGAAAATGATGACAATCACAGAGGTTGGCATGAAATGTTACTATATGCTTCGTTGGGTTATCGTACAATTGTTAGAACATCAATTGGAGAAACACCATACTTTTTAGTGTATGGGATGGAAGTAGTGATACCTGCTGAAATTGAAATAACTTTGTTAAGAATCATTCAAGAAGATGAATTGAGTAATGTCGATTGGGTTCGCCATCGAATTGAGCATTTAGCCTTGATTGATGAAAAAAATAGCCGCTGTTTGCCATGGTCAATTATATCAACAAAGAGTGACTCGTGCTTTCAACAAATAAGTGAGACCAAGAATATTTGAAGTTGGTAAGTTGATTCTCAAAAACAGTTTTCCACATCAAGAAAAGTATAAAGAAAGGTTCGTACGAAATTGGAAAGGACCGATCATGGTTCGCAAAGTATTATCTGGAGGTGCCCTAATATTGTCAAAAATGGATGGTTAAGAGTGGATGAAACCAATTAACTCAGATACTGTCAAGAGATACTATGTTTGAAGATTCAGAGTTTTTTTTATTTTTCTTGTAATTGTATCATTTGCTTGTAATTGTTCTTATGCTTATTTGTTTTTAATTGTCCCTTTGTAATGAACTATGTCTGACCTAAATTCTCAAGAATGAGATACGTAGGTGGCCTATGTCGTCTTCAGTCACCCCTTTATCTATTTTCAATATTCCTTTTTGTATTTAAACTATATTTGACCTGAATTCTCAAGAATGAGATACATAAGCGGCCTATGTCGGCCTCGGTCATATCCTTACCAAAGTTTCCTATATCTTATTTGCCTCTCTAGAGGGTAACTATGTTTGACCTGATTTCTACCTCAATGAGATACGTAAGCTCCACAACGGCTCGGTCATACTTCCCATAAGATTTCTATTTCCCTTTACAATAGAAATTAGGGAAGAATTTTTGAAGGAAACTAAAAAAATTCTCAAAAGGGAGATTTTTTTTCCAACAAGTCAAGATTGAAGGTACATCGGAAATCACAACTAGGATAGAATTTTTGAGAAGGGTCTCAAAAATTCTGCAAATATTCTTTCAATAAGTTCGAGATTCATCAAGACATCTAACTAGGACATAAATTTTTGAGAATGACCTTAAAAATTTCATCAATCATTATCTTAAGTTCGAAGACAACTTCAAATACCTCCACTATGATCATAAATTTAAAGCTAACTTCAAATGATCCCCATCATTGTTAGACGTTCAAAAAAAACTTCGACCATCTCCAGTACTGTCAGAGCTCAGGATCAACTACAGAACTTCTTGACTATCGCAAATTTTGGAGGACAATTTGAAGATTCTCAAGCTTCAAGTAATCTACAAACCTTTCAAACGAGTTATCAGATAGACCCAGTATTTCAAACCCCAATGACATTCGCTAATCTTGATGTGATGACACTTGGCAGTGATCTTTTCTAAATGTTACTATTGAAAACCTACTTTCCTTAAAAACTTTTTTTTGTTTAAATTATTTTACATAAATATATTGTGTCTTATCTATCAAATAAGCGGGGATTGGATAAATCAACTGGATATAGCGGTATAAGGAGCAGGTAATCGAAGGAGTCAATATAGATTAGTTTATTTTAAACTAACAATTTCTCTATCGATGCAGGAATTTTTTTTCCTTCTTATACTAAGGAATTAGGAATACGAGCTGCATTATCTCACCCAAATTATTAGTGAGGCGAGATCCATAATGAATATACAACAGTGTTCTGAGATTGAACAAATGAAAACCTTGAAGAAAGCAATATTTTTTTTGCAGCAATTAAGATACATGAAAGAAATTTATCTGCATCATGTTATTAAATATGATACTATTCTTACCTAGAGGGTAACTTATATTATATTGTTAAAATGGGACGATATCGCCACCCAAAAGATCATCTACATTGTTCAGCAAAGCATTATCTTCATTCGATACTGGGAAACATCATTTGTGTCATCACGCATAGCGAAAAAATTATACATAGCAAGAAAATCTCCATGCATCGCAAAACATCCATGCATCGCAAAACATTCATGCATCACAAAACTTCAAGCATTGCAAAAAATCTTCATGCAATGCGAAAAATATTTATGCATGGCGACAAATTTATGCATCACAAGAAATTCATGCATTGTGAAAAATCTTCATTCATTGCAAAAAAATTTCATTCATCGCGTGAAATTCATGCATTGCAAAAATATTCATGCACCGCGAGAAATTCTTACATTGCGAGAAAAATCTTCATGCATTATGAGAATATCAACGTCATCTTTATTTCTCAAGAAAACATTAACTTCTTTCATCGAAAGAGAGTCATCATCACTATCTTTATTACAAGAACATCATCGCCGAGGGGGCCATCAACATGATGCATCACATTAATGTATTGCATCACATCCATTTATCATTTATAGCATCAAAGTTGAAAGAGGGATGCTCAAAAAATATATTTTTAAATCCCATCAATATAAGCTTTATTTGCTTTAGTTAAACTGAAGGAAGTTGACGTCAAATATTTAAAGAGATGGATACATGCCGATATAGTAACAACACTACTTCTCTATTTTGAATTATATTTTTACACTAATAAGTTCTGTCTCAGTAATTTTCAAGAGTATCCAAGAGGATGGATTCTCAAACAAACCACTGGTGTGAATGACATCAAAAGAGATGCAGCACAATGTGAAACTTTTTCTTAGCAGCGAATTGGGACACAGTTTGAAGAGGAATATTAAAATCATAGGACGCGAGATGAGGAACAACTTCCACCATAATCAAACCACACCTCTATTAGAAGGCATATGGATATTTCTTGGTGTTTATCAATTTTAGTTTAGCATCCGAAAAGCTTCAAAAAACTGGAGGCAACTTTCCAATCCAAGTGAAAATGCATCGAAGTTGTGGAAATTATTTTTGTGTAAGTTCTTATTATGGGTGTGAAGTGTACCACATTCATGGCTAAGATATTGCAAGACTCTTTTTCATACTCAATTTAGTTGTCCCTCCTTCCATCTGAATGTTATCTTAGCATAAGAGATTTTCTTTTCAATAAATTGAGTCAAACTACAAACAGTCTGATTTCCAAGTTTAGGGATATATAGGTGGGCTCAATATTGAAAAATCGACTGTACTCCAACAAAATTCCTCATCTCATTCTTGAGAATTCTAGTTTCTCCATAATTCGACACCAGGATAGCTTTTGTATTCTTTCAAATTCGTGTGCCAAATCAAGTGCCTTGAACTATAAGTGACCTGAATTCTCATATAGTAGGAGATATGTAGGAATCTCGATATCGGGATCCGTCCATATCTTCTCAAAGTACATACCAACCTTCTTTTCAGAAAGATGAAGATGTGGTCGGCCAAAATTGGATTTATCAATTTTCTTTGTCCAGGATCGCTTTTATCGACCCTATCCAAAAGAAAGAGACAGGTGCTTGGACTAATATAGCAAATAATTAATGTTGAACAAGGGCCTACGCCCACTCATAGAGTTTTGTCGATATTTTTGGATAGTTATTTTATTTTTAAAGAACATCGACAGTTTGCTAATGGTTTCATTCCCGAGGCATATTTATCCTAAAGGTATTTTTTTTAAAAATGACCATCGTCATTTTGCTAATGGTTTTTTCAGAAACTTTGTGTTCGGCCAAACCAAAAAAATTAAATTAAAATAGGGTATGTATCATGTATATTTGTAAGAGTTAGGGGCTAAAGTATTACACCCCTTCATAGGCACAATATGAATTAAGATCATTATGAAGTAAGTTATTTGGGGGAGTTTTTGTGTTGCTCTATAGAAGTACATTTATCCTTAAAACCACTATATTAGTAACATCGTTAGGGACCCAAAGACATTCATGATAGCACCACAATTATGGGTGCTAATTCAATATGTTGAATTTAGAGAGGAAACTGCATATGAATCAGGAACACTCTAACCCCTGAACTTCCCTCCTAGAGGGGGGTGCTTTACTTCCTGCTCTTTGTCCACTTCTTGTTCGCCTAGGCTTTAGCACCACCAGTAGAATGTGTTTAGGTATGTTCTGTCAATCCTTTTCTTTTTAAAGGGCCATTGATAGGTTGCTAATAATATTCATTTATGAACCCACATATGTCTTATCATTTTAAACATCCTACATCGCCAATTACAAAGATAAAACTATACGAAGTTTTGGCAATTATGCATATATTTTGTGTTAAAGTACATGATTTAAAATTATTCTTTACTATATTAAATTTTGAGCATGGCTAAAATAAGAGTAATATATTGAAAATGGGGGAGTCAAAAGGGTAGGCATCTACTACATGTTGTTATTAAGGGAACATCAATAAGGGATGAAGTATCAATGTTCATGCATGATTGTAGTTAATCTATTTTGTAAATCTTATAATTCGAAACCACATAAAGAGTTGGTACTAGGTTAAGTAGAATAGAGGATCATTGTTAAATTTGTCCTTTTGAGAGTTCATTATCACTTTGAATGTTAAATAAAAGAATAGTAAAGCTTTTACGGGGTGTATAATTTTAATCAGATGGAATATAGGTGAGAGAACGTTTTCTGTTTAAATGTTAATGGGATAATAAATTAGATGGAACTTACAACTGATTCACGGAGGAGAAATATTTCACCGATGGCTATCCAAATTTGTATTTTTAATTTGCAGGGAGAGCCACGTCGTAAAAATTTTAAATCTGCGCAAAATAGAGTAAACACATAACATAGTGAAATTGATGATTTGTTGCGAAAGATAGAGAGTTTAGTTAATGTGAAGCAATAGGAGATTCCTATTTGCTCGAGGGTGGTGATGGATAATTGTTGATCTTATTGCATCTGTGTTAGTTTCTACTAAACAGGTTAAATTTATAAGTCGCGACTGTTCTGATATTGGTCGAGTTTAGTGTCTTTCTAGAGTATGTGTGTTGTAGGTGACGATCTGTGTGGGTAGGAGGTATTAGTAGTGTTCTGTTGAAAGGCTGTAAAAATGCCTTCTAATAAATTTTTAATTAAGTTGAATGCTTTTAGTTAAGTGTATATAATAATTTCACTGTCAATTTAGGATCGATGGGACGTGTATCTTGATTGGCTAAAATATAGGTGAGTGAACTGATGTAAATTCCAAATAAACATGAGAAAAACTTACAACTCGTTAATGGTGGCTAGCAATTTCAGTACCAAAGCGTAAGCCAAACATTTAATTATGTTTTGTGGGAGGAGCACTGTTGGTGCAACTATTTGCTCAATAGGAATTTTTTAAGGTAGTATAGATGTGTTATGTTTCAGTTGTTGATAAATGACCTTCAAGACAAAAATGTATAATTGATTTATGAATACCTTTATTTTTCTTGTCTTATTTTAGATTGCAAGATGCATTGTACTTTTAAAGAGAATTGACCTTACCCACATATGAATAGGTATTCGAAAGCATATGATGGAGCCCTCAAACATTGCAAATACTAATTATGAGATTACATTGTAAAATATAAATACAAATTTAAAATCTATTTTATATAATAAATATGTCTCCAAAACTGTATAACACAAAGACAAAAATTAGACGCAAACCCTCAAAAACTTCTCTTCACTTCGTTATTGAAATCTAAGAATCATCTAATAAGGCCCATTGTAACATCCCTCAAAAAATAAAAAAAATGCACACAAAATATTCATAAGTGCCTTAACAATGCCTTGAAAATAGGCCCCTCATGTAACGCATTATCCTTAATCTTTTTGGAAAATTCGAGTTCGGAATATTGATCAGGAGGTCAAAACCTGTGGGAAAATAGTCTTGGTGAATTTTTAGGACCCATAGAATAGAAGAAGGATTTTCGAAAAATCTACAAAATAGTGTGGTCCATGATAGGACTGTGTCACGGACCTGGGGACAGTTTTCCGACCGAGTGGTCCGCGACAGGACCGCGTCGCGGACCTGAGAAGTAGTTCTGGCCGAATTTAGTTTTTTTAGACGTTTTAGACTTTTCCCAAATTATTAGTTAATGACCTAGACGTTTTTAGGACCTAATTCAACTCTATAAATTAACCTAAACCTCTAATTCTATTCATTCTTCTACAATTCATCTATCAAATATTTGTTTCTCTATAAAAAGGCTCTCAAGGGTTTCCATTGAAGACTTCAAGCAAATTCACTCAATTTCTCCATCAAAATTCTTAAGTTCTTCCAAATTAATTGATGTTCTCATTCAAGGTATGTGGATATTGATTCATGGATCCTTTCATCCATGGAGCCCAATCAATTTCTCAAAGTTTTTTGTCAAATTAAAGTTTGATATTTTATAGGTTTTGTGATCTCTATTCCAATTGCATGAATTTTGATTTAAAGTATGATCATGAGTCTATTTTGATATAAATTGATGGTTATTGAATTAAATTGAGGAGTTTTTTCATAAATTCTCCTAGTTTGATTTTTAGAGTTCATGATGTAAATTATGAGTATTTTGACTTATACTTCTAAAGGATATTATCTATATGAATTATGTATGGGCTGATATAAAGTTTATGATCATGAATGTTTTCAAGTTAGTTTCATAATTTTCAAGTCAATTGATCATGCATTCATGTCATACCCTAATTTTAAATTTCAAGCTATGGTCATGAATTTTCAAAGTATGAAGTAAGGCGACCTAAGGACTAATGATATGAATTATGCAGAAATGATTATAATAATAAAAGGACAATTCTCACATTACATGTATGTTATGAAAATGATCTACTCTATGCTAGCTAGAGTAGTGACAAACCAAGGTGTCGTGGCTCCTTCTAATGTTCCTACTCCAGCCTTAAGAGTAAGGGACTTTGCACGAATGAATTCTCTGGAGTTTCATGGCTCAAAGGTTGATGAGGATCCTCAAGAGTTCATTGATGAGGTCTAGAAGATAGTGAGTATTATGGGGGTGACTTCGGAAGAAAAATCAGAGTTGGCGGCTTACCAACTCAAAGGTGTTGCTCAAATATGGTACACTCAATGGAAGTTGGAGAGAGTGGATGAAGGTCCTGTTGAATGGAAAGTTTTCAAACTTGCTTTCCTTGATCACTTTTTCTCTCTTGAGTTAAGGGAGGCTAGAGTGTTGGAGTTCATAAATCTTCGACAAGGCAATATGGGGATGAGGGACTATGCCCTTAAGTTTACTAAGCTATCCAAGTATGCTCCTTCAATAGTTGCCGATCCACGGGCCCGAATGAGTAAACTCATATCAGGGGTGTCCAACTTAGTTGCTAAGGAATGTCGCACCTCTATGCTTGTTAAGAAGATAGACATATCTCGGCTTATGACTTTGCCGAACAAATTAAAGGAGAAAAGATCAATAAAATAAGAATGAGGGATTTTAAGAGGGCCCAATATGAAGGTGGGTTCTCTAATACTAGGACTGTTTGTAGCAGTGGATGTTCTCATCAAGGCCAAAGCTCGGGGAAGAAGTTTGCTAAGGATAGGGTGCCATACCCTAAAGCTCAAGGTGAAAAAGGTGCAAATGCTAGTAACCTTTCTATTCCAAGGTGTGTAAAGTATGGAAAACTTCATGGAGGAAGGTGCTTAATGGGAATGGATGCTTTCTTGGGTGTGGAAAGATGGTCCATAAGCGATTCAAATGCCCTCTTATAGCCAACAAGGGTGGAGATGGTTGTCCTATAGGAGGCCAAGTGAAATAAGACGCCCAAGCTCAACCTAAGGGTGACCAATGCAACAATCGATTCTATGCTCTTCATGCCAGGCAAGAGGTTGATGAGTCTCCCGATGTGGTCATGGGTATGTTAAGAGTCTTTAACTTCTTTTTTTATGCATTGCTTGATTCGGGTGCCAATTTTTCATTTGTTACTCCTTACATTGCTATGAGATTTGATGTGTGCCTCAAAGTGTTAATAGAACCTTTCTCGATCTATACTTTTATTGGTGGTTCAATATTAGCCTAGAGAGCTTATAGAAATTGTCCCGTGTGGGTCTTGCACAAAGTTATTCTATATGACCTTGTTGAACTTGATATGACTGATTTCAACATCATTCTTGATATGGATTGGTTACATGTCGCTTACACATCTCTATGTTGTAGAACTCGTGTGGTTAAGTGTCACTTCCCTAATGAGCCTATTCTTGAATGGAAGAGAAATGATTCAGTGGTTATGGGTCGATTCATCTCATGTATTAAGGTCCGAAAAATAATTTTCAAAGGGTGCATTTATCATATTATGCGGATTAGGGATATTGATTTTAAAACTCCTACTCTTGAGTCAGTCCCTATAGTTAATGAGTTCTCCAATGTATTTCTCGATGATTTGCCCGATATTCCCCCCGAAAGGGAGATTGAATTTGGCATAGATCTCTTTTCCGATACCTAACCTATCTTTATTTCTTCTTACCATATGGCTCTGGCAGAATTTAAGGAGTTAAAAGAACAATTGAAGGATTTGTTGGATAAGGGTTTTATAAGACCAAGTATTTTACATTGGGGTGCTCCCGTGTTGTTTGTTAGGAAGAAAGATAGGTCACTCCAAATATGTATAAACTATCGGCAATTGAATAAGATCATCATAAAGAACAAATATCCAATTGCAAGGATATATGACTTATTTGATCAATTACAAGGAGCTAGCTATTTTTCCAAGATTGACCTCCATTTCGTTATCATCAATTGAGGGTAAGGGAGTGTGATATTTCCAAGATGGCCTTTCAGACAAGATATAGTCATTTTGAATTTGTAGTAATGTCATTTGGGTTGACAAATGCTCCCGCTATATTCATGGATTTGATGAATCGCATTTTCAAGCCATATTTGGATATATTTGTAGTGGTGTTTATTGATGACATCTTGATTTACTCTCAAAATGAGGAAGATCATATGGGTCACTTGAGGATTGTGTTGCAAACATTGAGGGAAAAGGAACTATTCGCTAAATTTAGTAAGTGCTAATTTTGGCTAAGAGAGGTTGCATTTCATGGCCATGTGGTGTCTGGTGATGGGATTAAAGTAGATCCAAAGAAAATGGAGGCGGTTAAAAATTGGCCTAGACCATTATCTACTTCAGACATTAGAATCTTTTTGGGTTTAGTCGGATACTACAGAAGGTTTGTTGAATGGTTCTCATCTATTGCTTCGCCTTTAACTAAGTTGACATAAAAGAAGGCAAAATTCCAATGGTCGGAAGAATGTGAGAAAAGTTTCCAACTATTGAAAGATCATCTTATGTCAGCTCCTATTTTGACATTGCCCGAAGGTTCAAATGAGTTTATTGTTTATTATGATACTTCACGTGTTGGTTTGGATTGTGTCTTGATGCCACATGGTAAGGTTATAGCCTATGCCTCTAGGCAACTTAAAGTAAATGAAAGAAACTATCCAACCCATGATCTTGAACTTGCGGCGGTTGTGTTCGCATTAAAAATTTGATGTCATTATCTTTATAGGGTGCATGTTGATGTGTTTACCGACCACAGAAGCTTGCAATATGTGTTTAGTCAAAATGATTTAAACCTTAGGCAAAAGAGGTGGCTTAAACTCCTAAAAGATTATGACATGAGCATATTTTACCATCCGGGTAAGGCAAATGTTGTAGCCGATGCTCTTAGTTTGTTATCTATGGGTAGTGTCACACATGTTGAGAAAGGTAATTGGGAATTGGTTAAATATTTCCATAGATTGGCACGCTTAGGTGTGCGTTTGGTTGATTCCAATAATACAGGCATTCTTATACATAATGTTTCAGAGTCATCTCTTACGGAAGAAGTCAAGGCCAAGCAAGACAATGATCCAACTTTGGTCGAATTGAAAAAGTCGGTTGCCAAAAATTTCATTGAAGCTTTCTCCCTAGGAGAAAATGAGGTACTACATAACCAAGGTCGGTTGTATATTCCAAATGTTGATGAAATAAGAGAGTTGATATTGAATGAGCCCCATAGTTCTCGGTATTCAATTCATCCAGGATCCACCAATATGTATTGTGACTTAAGGGAAGTGTATTGGTGGAATGGCATGAAGAAGAACATAGCAGAGTTCGTGGCTAAGTGTCCTAATTGCCAACAGGTAAAAGTTGAACATCAAAGGCCGGGAGGTCTTGCTCAAGAAATTGAAATTCCTACATAGAAGTGGAAAGATGTGAATATGGAATTTGTCACGAGTTTGCCTCGTACTAGAAGACAACATGATTCTATTTGGGTCATTGTGGACCGAATGACCAAATCGGTGCATTTTCTACCGATCAAAACTTCTTATGATGCCGAAGACTATGCTAAGTTGTACATTCATGAACTTGTGAAACTTCATGGTGTTCCTTTGTCGTTTATAGCGGATAGAGGTACTTAATTTAGTTTATATTTTTGGAAGTCATTTCAGAAAGGTCTTGGCACTAAAGTCAATTAAGTACCGCTTTTCATCCTCAAACCAATAGGCAAGCCGAGAGAACAATTCAAACCTTGGAGGATATGTTGAGGGCATGTGTAATTGACCTTAGAGGTAGTTGGGATGACCATTTACCGTTGATTGAGTTCGCTTATAATAATAGTTATTACTCTAACATCCAAATGACTCCTTTTGAAGCCTTGTGTGGGAGAAGATGTAGGTCTCTGGTGAAGTAGTTTAAAATTGGTGAGATGAAATTAATTGGTCCATATTTGGTAATTTATGCAATGGATAAAGTAAGGCTCATAAGAGGAAGATTGAAAATAGCTCAAAGTCGTAAAAAGTCCTATTTGGACACTAGGAGGAGAGAGCTTGAATTTGATGTGGATGAGATAGTGTATTTAAAGATTTTACCTATAAAAGGGGTAATGCGGTCTGGTAAGAAAGGGAATTGATCCCTAGATATATAGGACCGTATAGTATATTAAAGCTTATTGACAAGGTAGCATATGAGTTAGACTTACACTTGAGTTGGCTTCGGTTCATCTGGTAGTTCACGTGTCGATGTTGAGGAAGTTTGTGGGTGATCCAAATTCTATTATTCCAATGGAGAACGTGAGTATTGAAGAGAATTTGACTTATTAGAAAGTCCCGATTGAGAATTTAAACCGCCAAGTGAAGAGGCTGAGAAATAAAGAAGTTGCATCTGTCAAAGTATTGTGGAGGAATCAACAAGTAGAGAGTGCTACGTGGGAAGTAGAATCGGACATGATGAAGCGATATCCCTATCTCTTTCCTTTCACTCAAGATAAAGGTACTATGTTGCTCATGATCAAATCGATTAAACTCATATGCTTCAGTTCAATATGTCATTCATATGCATGCATGATTCATGAAAATGATTTCTCTCAAGGACTATGTTTTACTTTAAGTATGAAGGTTACACGTTCTATGCATTTTTTAAAGTGTCCTCATGTCCATGTCGGGTTTCTAAATCCTTTTTTCCATGTCTTTTCCTGTATTAGTTGAATTTTATTCGAGGACGAATGTTCCCAAGGGAGATATATAGTAACATCCATCAAAAAATAAAAAAAAATGCTCACAAAATGCTCATAAGTGCCTTAAAAATGACTTGGAAATAGGCCGCTCATGTAACGCATTATCTTTAATCTTTTTGGAAAATACGAGTTCGAAATATTGATCAGGGGGTCAAAACCTATGGAAAAATGGTCTCGGTGGATTTTTAGGACTGTAGAACAGAAGAAGGATTTTTGAAGAATCCACAAAATAGTGTGGTCCGCGACAGGACCGCTCGCAGACCCGGGGATAGTTTTCTAGCCGAGTGGTCCACGACAGAACCGCATCGCGGACTTGGAAAGTAGTTTTGGCTGAATTTAGTTTTTTTTAGGCGTTTTAGACATTTCTCAAGTTATTAGTTAATGAACCTAGACGTTTTTAGGACCTAATTCAACTCTATAAATTAACCTAAACCTCTAATTCTATTCATTCTTCTACAATTCATCTATCAAATATTTTTCTCTGTACAAAAAGGCTCTCAAGGGTTTTCATTGAAGACTTCAAGCAAATTCACTCAATTTCTCCATCAAAATTCTCAAGTTCTTCCATATTAATTGATGTTCTCACTCAAGATATGTGGGTATTGATTCATGGATCCTTTCATCCATGGAGCCCAATCAATTTCTCAAGGTTTTCTAATCCAATTGCATGAATTTTAATTTAAAGTATGATCACGAGTCTATTTTGATATAAATTGATGGTTATTGAATTAAATTGAAGAGTTTTTTCATAAATTCTCCTAGTTTGATTTTTAGGGTTCATGATCAAAATTATGAGTATTTTGATTTATACTTCTAAATGATATTATCTATATGAATTATGTATGGGATGATATAAAATTTATGATCATGTATGTTTTCAAGTTAGTTTCATGATTTTTAAGTCAATTGATCATGCATTCATGTCATACCCTAATTTCAAAGTTCAAGCTATGGTCATGAATTTTTATAGTAAGAAGTAAGGAGACCTAAGGCCTAACAATATGAATTAGGCAAAAATGATTGTAATGATGAAAGGACAATTCTCACTGTACAAGTATGTTATGAAAATGAGCTACTCTATGATTTCAAGCTTATGATCATGACTATGATATATGAAATTATGATCTTATGTTATGTATGTATTACGTGAGATTTGACTTAGTACCAAATGTGGAATTGAGGTTGGGGCTCAAAGCAAGAGGTCCTTATATAAAGTCTCTTGTCTCATAACTACGTGCCACCGTAGGATTGCCTTTATGGCCTAGCTAGTGGATCCACAAATAGCACATGTTCATGATTAGGAGTCTACCTTGGCAAAGTAGACTGCTCCTTCTCGATGTGGGGATCATCGAATTCCATGTTATACCTCGCATGGTCTTATTGTCGGTTATAGTTCCTATCCGACATATGTATGATCTCTTAAGTATATTATTACTTGAATTCATATTTTCAAATGCTTTGGTCAATATGATTTTCTCATGACTTTACATATTCCAACTTATCATGTGTTTTACTTGACCTTTGCATTTCATGATTTATGTTGCATGTCACACCCTCATACTTAGTACATTCCAACGTACTAATACATACTTTTTGTTTACATTGTCTCATAATATAGGGGTTGAGGTTGAAGATCCTAATCGTCCATGTAACTAGTAGGCGTTCCTATCCCAAGGAGTTGTGGTGAGTCCTTATTGACCGGGGACTAGTTCAAGTGGGTTGCTGTTTTTTTATTTTTAAAGACTTTGTTTAAGTTTTATATTGAGGGTGAGCTAGGAAAATATCTTAGACCCCGCCCATATACATGTTTAGAGGCATCTCATTGGACATATGTTTGAGTCTATGTTGTCATAAGACATTTTCAGATTTCTATTCATGTTTTAGACTCTCTTATGATATTTCCGCTTTTATATTTCACCTTATGTATGCTTATGATTTGTACAAGAGGATTGGTTGTAGCCTTTCATGATTTCGATTGCTGTATTACGACTAGGCCCTAGGTCAGGTCGTGACACCCATAAACATAATTTGCTGGCATATTGTCCCAACTAGAGCTTAAAACACTATGCAACCAAGACCATTATATTCTTGTGTCAAACTATCCCATTCCTTAGTTTCAAATATCTTCCTTTTATATAGATCTAGGAGATAATAATGCTCAATGGTTATTGAAAAAGTTTGATGCAAACCCTTAGAAAAATCTCTTAACTATGATATTAAAATCTAAGAATCACCTATAAGGTCCGTAAACACAATTTGTTGGCATATTATGTCATAAACCAATTTCTTAGGTTATGATGACACTTACAATAACCCGCCTGTAGGTAAGCCAAATCGTAAACCCAGAATGACAAGTAATGGGTTGAGGGCAGAAACTAATCATGAATGGAAAATTCTAACTATATAGAATACATAAGCAAATGAAAAACCAAAACATGATATATTCAACTAAACATCATTCCCAGAGCCTGGAAGTTACAAGTACAGAGCCACTATAAAATAAAAGACGAGTACAAGTCCCAAAAGTGGATAAAAAATATAGACAATAACTGGCTAGTCTCAAAAAAGAAAAGATGGGCCATCCATACTGAAGGAGATAAAAATTATCACAAAATATCAAGAGCTCACCCTAGTCTCCGAAAATGACTCCAACAGGCTTGATCTATCCACGATGGTAGCTGGTGCCTTGTCCTACATCACAAAAATAGATATATACAGAGTGTAGTATAAGTATCAAGACAACAGGTACCTAGTAGGCATCATAGACTGACTGAGCAGGAAAGGTAATAACAATATGAAAAAGAGGAATAAGCCTAACTAGGACTCATAGTAAGCATCTAAAGTGAAAAGGATACTATCTAAGAGACTATAGTTAACTACACTAAATTGAGCCCCCATAAGCCCAGCCAGGACACTTGTGCATAAGTTTAAATAAAAACCTGAATGAACCCCCATAAGCCCACAGGGTACACATAATAGCTACAACTACTAAGTCTATGAGCCAAGAATCTGCGATGCCAAGAACCGAAGAACCACATTATTTCAGAACCAAGAACCGCTGAACCAGGAATGCTCTAGGGGTTGAGGCCAGGACTGGGACCCAGATGTTCGCCTGAATATTCAATGTGGCTAAGGTCGGGACTGATTATCTAAATGCTCTCCATAATACATCAGTAAGGTCAAGGCCAGAGATGGGTATGTAGATGCTCGCCGTAATACATTGGTACGGTCGAGGCCGGGGTTGGGTACCCAAATACTCGCTGTAACACATTGGTACGATCGAGGCCATGGCTGTTTACTTGGATGCTCGCCATGACATATTAGAATGATTGAGGCTGGGGCTTGGTACCCGAATGCTTGTGGAAAATTTATCCCATGGTGTCGAGTATTTTCCTTCCCAACTAAACGTTAATATTTTCGAGAGTCTCTTTACCAATGAGTCAATTGATAACCACCAAAGCTTGAATTCGAGTCAAAACATAACGATCATAAGGTCTAATATCGACGATGCATATCAAAATTCATAATTATGCTGAGTTATGGATAAGTCTATTCATAAGAGCAAGGTTATTGCCTAGCTAAGGCCAAACTATCAGGCACTAGCCCGCTACACCTTTCTACAAAGATCTAAGCCCACCGAGTGACATCGGGGCAACTAAGGCAATTTTACAACTTATGCTAAGGCCAACATACCCCACAATATCAACAACATAATCATCCAACTCCTGTTACAATATAACAAATATTAGAAATGGTCACATACTTTCAATTATCCTAAAAAACCTAGTGAAATCCTAAAACATGACTTCTAACACCTTAGATATAAAAACAAGCTACCCAATCCAAATTCCAACAATCTCAACATGCTTTCACACATTCCAGCTCAATCTAAAGAAAGGAAAGTTGTAGCCTACCTGTCGGCTTAACATGCGCCCCAAATCTTTGTGCCAGAGCTCTTCCCTTGCGAACGGCCTCAAAATGCTGTCACGCTATCAAAAATAGAATTAAAACATCGTTACGATCGTTTAGACAGTAATTTTACAATTTTCAGAGATGGACCAATTTCTAAGTCTAAAGCCGAAAATATGGGACCCGCATCTAAAAATTTTAGAATTGACCCCAAAAATAGGTTCTAAATATCACCCAAAGCTCAAGTATCAATTTACAACACAATGCGGGGTTGGAAAAATCAAACGAGTCGATCATGTAATAAATTCGAAAATTTAAGCTAAAAAGATGAATATGGAAGCATCTTTGATCAGAAATTTTGCACAAACAAAACCCTACTACTCAAAGCAAACATACTACGATGTTTCTTGTAAAAAACCCCGCAACTTAGCCTCACAAATCACTAAAAAGTGAGCTAAAATGGCCAAGATACAATTCTCCAAAATTCAACATAAATTAAATCCAAAAATGACTAGCGGCAACAACTAGATTGATAAAGAAAGGTATCATGCCAATGAACTTCATCTAAGATGTCTTCATATACATACTCACTATTAAATTCAAGATCATTGCCATGAGTAATATCAAGGATTGGGACACACAAAGAAGAAGTATCAATTTTAAGCAAATACCACCTTTTTTTTAAAAAGAAGAATCCCCAATTTGACACAAACAACCACTAATGTTAAAGATGCTATGACCCAAGTCATCACATGGATTAAATAATGCACCCTTGTCTTCATCAAACATAGGCAGAGTGTCATACAAAGGATCACAATCATCATCACAAGAACAATCATTAGTCTAATTTCTCAAATAGTCAAGCAAATCAACATTATATTTACCTTAATGATCATCCTTTTTGAAAATTGAAAGGTCACTATCATCATTCAAATAATTAGCACAATCTTCACTCAATCCTATATTCTTAATGGATTTTAAGAAATAGGATAAAATGAGAATTTTAAGCTTACCATCCCTCCGCTCTTTGCAAGCAAATAAATGAAAAAGGACCTTTAGTCAAGCTATAAGTGCCAACACTAGGTGGACTCAAATTGACCTTACTAAAAAGTCAATCCGATCATCTATAGGATCAACTAATGTTTGCAAACTCACAACAAGGACATGGTCATCAAGCAACAAAGTTTTGTCAAGTGTATCACAAGAGGAAGACTCATTATCCTCAAATATAGACAAGCCATCACTCAAACTTAATTGACCACTAGCCACCCATGACCCTTTAAGTTTGAAAAAGTGTAAGAGTTAGCATTGTTACGTTGTTGTTCATAGGAGTGAGTCCCTTCACATTGGTTGTCAGTATGGAATCACATTTTCTCCTTTAGGAAGTTCTCAACACATGAGAGTTAGTTGATCCCCCTAGCTTGAATAAATTCTTCATCACTCTTCCCTTGGTTGGAATCCTTAGATAAGAACTCCGTTAGGCCTTCAAACATATGCTCGTAAGAAACTCTCCTTGGATCCTCTTTTGGAAGTGTTTGTTCATAAGCCACATGAATTGGCACAATGTACACTCCTTGTTGAGGCCAAGCTTCTTAAATTGAGACTTTTCTCATCAAACCATTAGGAATAGTAATGCCTTGTCCATCAAATAGGTCTTGGTCACCATACTCAACACTCTTAACCTCATAATCCTCTTGGGTATATTCTTCAAAACCCCATACATGCTCTCCTTATCCTCCGAGATATAATTCCTCTCCTTGCATAAGAACATTCAAACCAATGGGGAACTCACACATCATATGACCCCATCCCTGGCACTTGTGACATTGAATACCTTTAGGAAACTTGGTTGGTTATTTGTTACCTCCCTCTCTCGGTGGATACTTAGGAGTGTTCCTTTCAAAAGGTTCCTTCCCATAGAGCTTCTTGAAATCTTTATTGTTAATCCAACCCAAAAATGTTTGAGCCTTCTCCTTGTCCTTATCCTAAGAATTTAGAGATGAATTACCTTTGTATTTATAGCTCTTCTCCTTTTTGAGTTCTTTCTCTACCTCAATAGCCGCTTCTAAGATGTAACTCAAGCTATAAATCTTGTAAATGGTCAACTTTGAGGAGATGACTTTGTTTAATTGCACCTTGAAGCCAATAATGGCATGTTCTTCATTTTCATTGTACTCAAGCTTCAAGATCAAGATTTGGAACTCATTGTATTAAGCCACAACATCTTGGCTTCCTTGTTTCAAGTTGTACAATTTGGAAAGGAAGTCTTGCCTATACCTCTGCCATACTTGACTCTTATGAGGGCTTTCAATTTGGTCCATGGTGGAGGGTGTCCATCTTGAAGTAATAGATGATACCCTTTCATGTACTCCCACCAAGTAATAGCAAATACTTCAAATTGAGCAATGGCAAAGCAACTCTTCTTAACATAGGTCAAATCATTAACTTGGAAGATCCTTTCATAAAGCGACTCCTATTCTAGGTAAGCATCGGGATTACAATTCCCCTTGAAAGTTGGGAGACTATTTTTGATAGAGTCAATTCCAATATCTCGGCCTCCATTTCCACCCTGGTCCCCATAATGGTTTCCTCATGTCATGATCCAATTTTTTAGGTCATGATGGTGCCTACTACGACCCACCAGTATGCAATCCAACCCATATTATGGAACTGCGAGTAATGGGATGTCAGGGCAGAAGACCAACAATTCTATCATTATAGTAAAGAAATAATAGGAACATACATGAATGGAAAGAAGCAACTAATATATATAAATCAAAAAGATCCCTCTTAGAACGTGGAAGTCATATGAATAGAGTTACTAGTAAAAAGAGTACAAGTCCCAAAAGTGGATTATGGAAACAAAGCTGTCTCAAAAAACAAAAGATAGGCAAAATGTAAATACAAAGGGAGATGAGCAAATCCAGGACGTAATGTGCTCACCCTCACCTCCGATCGCGACTGTAGCTTGCTCGAATCAATGCCTTTAACTAGTACTCGAACCTGCATCACAAAAATAGATGCAGAGTGTAATATAAGTACCATAATAACAGGTACTCAGTAAGCATAATAGGCCGACTAAGCAAGATAAGAAAAAGTAAATTTAAGTGCCAGTAAATGATCACGACCAAAGGTAGGGCAGAAGTAATTGTAGGTATGTACACAAGCATACTTAACAAACAAAAAGGCAGAATCTAACTAAATCCGCCGGGCTCCCATAAAACAAATGGGTATGCTTATGTACAAGTATAAGATAACCCCCTGCACGGACTCCCATAAGCCCTACAGGTGTGAGAAAAGCTGAAGCAAAATGAACAGAGCCAAAAGGATTCCAATAATATCATAATTTCTCAGACTTGAACCGAACTATTTTCAAACTCTAATACCTTAACCCAAAGATGAGGAAAGATGAAGAACTGAACCAAAGATTCATCAGAGAATCAAGAATTGAACCACATATAAGCTAGACTACGAACTTCAATCATGTAACTACATCTAATGAGTCAACACGAGTAAGCTAGACCACGGACTTCAATCGGGTAACTTTAGCCAAGGGGTCGAACACGGGTAAGTTAGACTTCAGACTTCAATCGGATAATTGTAGCTAAGGAGCCTAGCACAAGTAAGCTAGACCACGGACTTCAACCAGGTAACTAAAGCCAAGGAACCAGACATAAGTAAGCTAGATCACGAGCTTGAACTGAGTATTTGTAGCTAAGGGATCAGATCGAGTTAGATTCAGCAACTAACCGAGTGTCACGGGGAGTGCCTCCAAACTGAATGACATTAATATATCATTCCCACCCAAACAATATAAACAGACTCCTAGATTTAAGAACCAAGCGATACCAAACTGACAGGATAATAAGGCAATATGGAGGTAAGGTCACAAGTTGAGTTACTGCCTAGCTAAAGCTTAAACTACCAGAATCAAGTCTACTATATCAGTCTATAGGGGGATAACCATCTGAAATGACGTCGGAGAGGTTCTAAGGCCCAACACACAATAATCGCACTAGTCTAAGGCAATCACTAGTCTCTAATCCTAGACTAAGGCACAAAATACTTCCAAACATATAACCACAGGCAAAGCATACAACACAAGGCACAGATGAACGATAATAGCAGAAATCATGCTTAAACAGTCCAACAGTTTCCCAAAATAGAGCCTAGGACATGAATTCTAGGAATTTAGATACTGACACCCAAACCCTTCCAACTCATACAATTTAATATACAATTGCCTAAACATGCCCAGTCTCACAAGGGGAAAACTGTAGTCTACCTGTAGGCCGATCATGCATGCTCCAACTCACGAAATTGAATCTTTTCCTTTCTGAACGATCTCTGAATGCTGCCACGCTATCGAATTCAAAGATGGGCCAATTTTGGTGTCAAAAATTGGGAATTATGGGACCCCCTCTATAATTCATGGAATTGACTCTAGGAGTAGGCTCCAACTACTACCCCTAGTTGATGTTCCAAAGAGGAAAACAATTCACACACCAAATATTCCCAAACCTAACATGCATTCATTATCAACTACAAAGCTCAAGAACACTAGTAATGCTGGAAAGAGGAGAAATATTCCCTCAAAGGAAGCCTCAAATCCTAATTTTGAACACACCACTGGGTTCCACTAAAAAATCTATGAAAGTTAGCTTTTTGAATCACCCAAATCGCCCAAGAAGGAGAAAAAAAGGTTTGAAGTTTGATATAAAATTTGGAAATCGGTTGTTCAGAACGACCTTTTGATGTCGCTTTAGCGACCACCCGACGATCGTTTAAGTGACACCTACCTAAAAGGCAGGCATCGCTTTAGCAACACCTAGTATCTTAAGTGACTAGCCACTTTAGCAATAGGAGCAACAACCGTACAAGAGAGCTTGTTGTTGGAACTCACTTTAGCAACCAGGGACCACTTAGCATGCCAGATCCTCTGATGGGGTGGATTCATCTGCAGCCCCATGCGTGCAAACGAGATATGCCACCCCATTAAATTTGATGTTCTAGACTCAATGGCATATTTGAAATGCCCATACGAGGTCATTATAATGAAAAGTGAGCCCCACACCTAGTGCTATTTTGAGCCTATTTCAACAACGTGCCTCGAGATTAGACCGAAATCCTTAGAAAGCAAACGATGCATCATTCTAGACCACACTCAAAAATTTGGATCTAACCACACTGTCAGAATTTTCATCTGAGTATGTTTTCCAAGAATTTTGACCAAAGTCAACTATAGGCCAAATTTCAAAGGCAAAAGTGCCAAATAGTCCTAAACTCATATCGATTACCTCGATACTCATGCCGACCATGCCACTAGCCTAAGTTGTCTATTTTGAAGCTGATGGAATGATCAGAATTCTATTCTGATGTCATTTTCCTAAACTTATGACTGAAGTCAACTTTTCAGATTATAAAAGCTTCAAAACTGGGAAATAGGCCTAAAACCCATACAAATGACCAAGTGACCGAACAATTATTGCTAGCAAGTCATCAATGACTTGGTGTCATTACAGGAATTCTCTAAACAATGGAATGAATTCTTAAATTCAAAAATTAGCAGAGGTTCATTAAACCTCGGCCCTTACCTCCTTGGTTGTGGTTATAGTAACCCCTTTGAACTTCCCTAGGATATGGATTGCCATGATCCTCTCCAAAATTTTGACCATACCCTTGATTCTCATAAGATCCATTTGGTTCTCCACCTTGAGGTTGGTTCCCATATTACCTTCTTCTATGTGGAATCAGACCAAATCGACCTCTTCATCCTCTATGCCCAGTTGACCTCTTGGATTATTCTTTTATGGTTCATTCCATGGATATTCTTTACCTTTACCCTCATATTCTTCCTAGTACTTATCATTTCTCATATCAACTACTTGGATTGCTTGATTTCAATTTTATGGAATGGGGTAGGGTGGATTTTGGTTTTGTGGCATTTGATGAGGTGCATTTTAGTTTAGTGGTGCTTGGTATGGTCAATTTTTGTTTGGTGGCGCTACTTGATTGAGTTTGGGTGGAGTGGTCAGATTGTATTTTGTACATTTGGATCAAGACTGATTAGTGTTGGGTTGAATGCTTGATGGAAAGCTCCGGGTGTGATAGTAGGAGATGTATTGTGGGTAGTCCACTCGTGGAAGCATGATAGATAGCTTGTGGTGTGGAATTAGTAGAGTTAATCGTTCTTCCATATTAATCATTCTACCATCCATTATCGACACACTACCTTGCACGGTGGGTACTTGCCCCTCCATGTTTTCCATCCTCTGATTCATATTAATAATTGCTTTCATTATAGATTCCAATGTAACCCCTCCCATGGGTGGTTGTGTATTATTTCCAGCGTCTATGGTACCTATCAATAAGAGACTCAACAACAAGAAACAAACCATTAGCGTTATTAAAAAAATCTCACAATCATTCATGTTTACACACCTTTAATTGCCTCTCAAATTGGCTCAGCTAAAGTTGAAGAATGCTTATACTAAGTTGATCACGAAGTGTTAATTTCTACTCTTGGCCAGAATGTATTCTTGTTTTGAGAATAACGGACGACGTGATTAAAACTAATGGACTTGAATCAAGAAGTTAAATATGAAGCAAAACTAATAAAAGCAAGAAAGAAAATAGCACTAACAAAGAAAAGAATTCAAGAACTAATAATCAAAAAGTAGATGAATTATGAGTCGAAAATTAATTTAGGAATCTTGAAAAATGAATAAGAATCAAGAAAAAGGAAAATAGGAATTTAGAACATGTGATTGGTTGTATAAAATTATGTTCGGGGCTCTAAATCCAAACTTTTAAAAGCCAAAATTGAAGTTCAGCTCATGATCTTGAAGATGGCTCGCAGAATTTGCTCGGTGAGTCACCGATTGGATAGTGCGAGCTCGACCCAACTCACCAAATGAACTAGAAAGTTAGGTTAGCTAAGTGAGCTCAGTAGCCACTTGGCTTCTTGCCGAGTAGACTTTGCGAGCACGCTTGAGCTCGCTCAAGTGACTATTCCACATACTTGAAGACTCTGATTTTTATCTTTCTGTGGTCCCCTTGATTTACTTGACCTAGTATCTGCCCTGTTTAGTAAATTCCATTTTGTACCAATAGACATTCCTTTACTTTCCTTTCTCCCTTTGGATCAAACACCCTTTTTGGAATATTGTTCTTCTTGAAGATTTGAATATTCCATAAGAACACTTTGAACAAAATGAAGACCCAAAATAAAACTCTTGATAATTTTGGCTCGAAATTTCACAAAATTGGAGACTATGAGTCCCATTGATGTTGGAAGCAAACCCCTAATAATTTTTACTTGAAAATTCCCAACCAATAACATCAAATTTCAAAACCCATTTCTTCTTTTTACAAGTCATGAAGAATACCATGAACATGAAGAACACCCAATTTCAAACCCAATGGATTCCTACTCCATTTTCAACCAAACTTTAGATTTGAACTCCTACGTATATAGAGACCAAATCTCCATACCAAAGAAATTTCACTTTCACCTAAATCTAAAAACCCACTTGTTCTTATTCAAAGCTTCTTCACTCAACAATGGTGGATTCTTCAATATAGTTCCAAACTTCACCAAATCTCAGATTTAGACTCTAATAATATTAGAGAACAGAAATCTAACACTAGAAACTTCAAACGAGACTCAAATCAACAAAAATATTTTTGGGTTTTTCTATATATATTTTTGACTTTTTTTTGTAGTAACAAACCCATGACTAGACTCATATGAATGAATCTAAACACGACTCTGCTACTAAATGATGTAATTTTCAATACGAATTATGAATGAAAATGTAGAAATTAAAGACAAGAAAAAAAAAGATAGATAGACACAAAAAGAATAAATAGAAACCAACCAAAACGTATATTAAACCTTTAGACCTCAATCTGCAAATTCTACAATGAGCACCTATCTCTTACAAGGACCTCGAGGAAAATGAATTCACCTCACAATCGACATTTCTAAGCAATAATCAACCTAAGCTTGTACCAAGCTCTCAAGACTCATACAAGAGTTCATAATATCAATATTCAAAATATTCTAAGAAATAAAAGCCTTAGGCTTTCTATTTATAGTTTTTTTGTATTTATTACAATAAGGCCCAAAAGTGGACTGAAATGGACATGGGGTGAGCTGGAGAATCCTTGCCGAAGTGCTTAGGAGAGTCGCCTATGGTTTTGGTGAGGTGACCCAAGAAGCCTTTTTTCTTGAAAGCTTGATCTGGAACGTTCGGTGAGATTTGAAACTAATTAGTGAGTCATTGACTGGGTGGCCCTGCCCGCCGATTGTAAAATCCCTTCCCTTTGTTTCCTCCACATTTGGTGAACTGAGTGGAGCGTTTGGCATGTCGCCCTTTGGGTTTGGCAAGTCTCCCTTTGGGTGGTCTTCCTCGTTGAATGTAGAAGTTTCTCCGTCACTTCTCTAAGCAATTTTTAAGGCATAGTAACCTTGTTTTACAATCAAAGCAAGCTGAAAGACCTAGCTTCATGATCAATACTTAAAACCCTTGAGGATCCCTAATTCAGTTTCTAGTGAATAGCCTTGAGCCAATTCGTATTGCCTCATTCTAGGCCAATTCTTTACCGCCTCCATTTTCTTTGGATCAACCATGATACCATCACCGAAAATAATGTGGCCAAGGAATGCAATGGATTTCAACCAAAATTAACATTTACTAAACTTGGAAAATAGTTATTTGTCTCTTAAAGTTTGCAACACAATTCTCAAATGACCCATATGCTCTTCTTTATTTCAGGAATAAATATATATATCATCAATAAAAACCACCAGAAACATATCTAGTTACGGTTTGAAAATATGATTCATCAAGTCCATGAAAACAGCGAGAGCATTAGATAACCCAAATGACATAACCAAAAACTCAAACTAGCCATACCTTGTTCGAAAAGCTGTCTTGGGAATGTCATACTCCCTCATCCTCAATTGGTGATAATCAAATCGTAGATCAATTTTGGAGAAGTGACGTGTACCATGGAGTTGATCAAATGAATAATTTATTCTTGGAATGGATACTTGTTCTTTATGGTGACCTTATTCAATTACTAGTAGTCTATACACATACAAAGTGACCCATCTTTCTTTCTAACAAACAACATAGGAGAAACCCATGGTAAAATACTTGGCCTTATGAAACTCTTATCCAACAAATGTTTCAATTGTTCCTTCAACTCCTTCATTTCCACTGGGGCCATATGATAAGGAGGAATAAAAATGGGTTAAGTATTGGGAAGAAGATCTATATCAAAATTGATTACCCTTTCAGGAGGAATACCATGTAAGTCATTGGAAAATACATCAGGGAATTGATTTGCAATGGGAACCGACTCAATAGAAGGAGTTTCAGAATTAGTATCCCTAACCCGTACTAGATGATAGATACACCCCATAGATATCATTTTCTAGGCTTTTAGGCACGATATGAATAGACCCTTAAATACCAAATCCTTACCCATCCATTCAAGAGCCGAGTCATTAGGAAATTGGAATTTGACCATATGGGTTTACAATCAATAGATGCATAGGAAGAATGTAACCAATCTATACCAAGAATAACATCAAAACCGATCATGTCAAGTTCAAAAAGATCACAAGGGATTATTTTATGAAAGACCGACACATGGCAATTCCTATAAACTTTCTTGGCTAGAATTGAATCACCAATAGGAGTATAAACTGAAAATGGGTCTAGCAAGAATTTGGGGCATATATCAAATCTTATACCAAGGTAAGGAGTAACAAAAGACAATATGGCACTCGGAAAAATTAAAGCATAAACATCAAAGTCAAGGACCCTCAACATACTCATAACCACATCGGGAGAATCCTCAATGTCTTGTCTAGCTTAGAGTGCATAGAACCTATTTTGGCGTGGGACACCACCATGTGGAGCTTGTCCACCTTGAATAGCTTGACCTTGAGAAAGTCCTTGTCTCCCTTTATTAGTTCATTTAGAGATCTTGTTCCCAATTTTACCACATCCAAAGCATGCAATCGTACCAAGCAAACATTTACCTCCATGGTTTCTCCCACACTTGGTACACTTAAGAGGAGTAGGCTCATTAAAACCACCACCTTATCCTTTGGGTTGGGTACCCTATATTTATCAAACCTTTGGCCTAAAGCTTATAAAGAACCTTATCCTTGAAACCTTTGACCTTGGCAAAAATGACCATTACCACTACCGGATTTGGATTGAGAAAACTCACCTTCAAATCGAGCCCTCTTGGAATCCTTCACCTTCCTCTCCTTAAGATTCCCCCCTTCAATTTTCTTGGCATATGTCATGAGACTAGAAATATCTATCTCTTTAATAATCATAGTGGTTCAGAACTCTTTCATTACCATGTCCAACATACTTGAAAAAAGCTTGCTCATTTGGACATGAGAATCAACTACCATAGAAGGAAAATACTTGGACAACTTTGTAAATTTGAGGGCCTACTCCCTCACACTCATATTACTTTACTTGAGTTGGATAAACTCCAACACCTTTGCCTCCCTCAACTCAAGTGGAAATAAGCGGTCAAGAAAATCAACTTTTAAATTCTCCCAATCTATGGGGCTTTCTTTAACCCTCTCGGCCTTTCATGGATAGTACCATGCTTGAACAACATTATTGAGTTGGTAGGATATCAACTCCGTGTTCTCCTCTAAAGATAAGCCTATAATAGCAATAATCTTATGCATCTCATCAACGAAGTCTTGGGAATCCTTATCAACCTTGAACCTATGAAACTTAAAATGGTTCATACTTGTGAAATCCTTAAACCTTGAAACTGGTGTAGACACATAGGGAAGAGCCATTACTCCTTGGTTCTCTTGATTAGTCATGTCTTAGGCTAAATAGTAGTCTGGAACTCGGTATGAGTTACTTGATCGGATAAATGATCGTTAGGATCTTAAGGGGCTTGTCCCTCATTAGCATTAACACCTTTTAGAAGTGGGTCTCTACTTGGAGGCATTTTTTTAAAAATAGCAAAGAACAATTATTAGAGGGAAAAGACTTAGAGTACACTATATTGCACGACATAGATCATGAAAGATGTGAGGATTTCCTAAGACTCCTCCTAGCCTTCTACTCATAATTATGGCATGCTTCACACCCATGAATAAGACTCTACTTGACGTGGCATATTAGACTAGCTAGCACACTTCAAAACCTTTTGCTCTGATACCAAGTTTGTTACGACCCAAACTAGGGCCTAGCCGTGACATGATAATTAGGATTCCCAAAAAAAACTCCAACATATACTCTTAGCATATCATAAGCATACATAAGGTAAACAATAAGCAAAAATTCATAACAGTCCAAGAATATAGCATAACTAGAGAGAAGCATGGCAATATTGACTCCTTACACAATATGTCCAACATACCTCTATGTGACTACATAGGCCCCTAGGATATATTCCTAGCTCACCCTCAAGAAAGTAATGACATGACATAGAATAGTCTTTAAGCATCATCCCAGTCTAGGAATGAAAATAAAAGAGAGAATGGCCTGGCTTGACCTTGAAGCATGAGGACTCACCACACAATCTTTATAATGGATCACCTACTAACCACATGAATAAATTGAATGTCCATCCCTACATTGTGGTATAATATAGGAAATGAAGTATGCATTAATACGTTTGAATGTACTAAGTATGTAGGCAATATAATACATAATTAAAGTCATGTTTATGCAAATGACCATCTCAAATAACATGATAAGAGAAGTAGTGAAATCATAAGTAAGCATAAGAAATATCAATAAAGGATATGAGTAATCTTTTAAATCATTATAGGAACCAAACATATGTTTGAGAAAACCATAACTGACATTAAGACCATATGAGCTATAATATTGAATTCGATGATCTCCGCATCGAGAAGGGGGGAGGCTATTTGTGAAGGTAGGATTCATCCAATATTATCATTATTAAGTTCTATGTATGGATCCACTAGCTAAGCCATAAAGGAAAATGTACGATGGCAACATAGTTAAGGGACTAGAGATTGCTACTAAGGACCCCTTGGTCGAGTCCCCACCTCAAAGTCCTCTCAAGGCTAAGTTAAAATCTCAAAGAATACATATCATATCATAAATCATACTTGTCATAAACCATAAGATTTTCATAATCATACTTCATAAAACTTGCTCATAAGAATAACTCGTTATTATGTGATTCATGTAATGTGGGTCTAGGCCTTCCATCACTACAAATACTTTTTATAGAAATATCACTAGGATCTTAAGTCACCATGATTCATCAAACTTAATTGCATACTTGAACTTCGTGATCAAAGCTTATCCTTAAAATTAGGGTAGAAACATCAATACATGATCAATTGACTTGAAAATCATGAAATTGACTTGAAAACATGTGTGATCATATACTTTATATCATCCCATACATAATTCATGAAAATAATATCAATTGGATGCATAATTAAAAATACCATAATCCATATCATGAATCCTAGAGAATAATATAATAAAATTAATAGAAAAACTCTTTAATTCCGTGCAATAATCATCAATTTATATTGAAATAGGATCATAATCATTATTAAAAATAATAATTTATGCAATGGGAATAGGGATCATAAACCATATAAATAGATACTTTAATTGATCGAAAAAGTAGGGAATTTGGTAGGATTCATGGGTGAAAGTACCCTAGGATCAAATACCCACATACCTTGAGTGAGATAACCGAAGAAATTTAAAGAAACTTGGAATTTCAATTGAGGGCTTGAGAAATTTTCTTGGAAGTCTTCAATGAAATCCTTGAGAGCTTTTGTAGACAGAGAATTATTTGAATAGGTGAATTGTGATAGAATGAATGAATTTAGATGTTTAGGATGATTTATAGAGTCGAATTAGGTCCTAAAAACAACCAGTTTCATTCACTAATAATTAGGGAAATATCTACAGTATCCCGACTTAAAAAGTCTGCAATGCGGAGTTGTTCCCTTATAGGCCAATTTTGAGTGAATGAGATTTTGGCCAGATTTTGACAATGGGAAAAAATTAACTATGGGGGATCAAGTGCATGACGTAGACTTACCGTGCACCCTACTTTTTTGTGCACTTTCTTGAAAAATTTATCTTTTGATATATGGGTACTAAAAATCCATTGAGACCATTTTTAGAATGCTTAACCTTATTGTATCATATTCCAACCTTCAAACGCCCGGAATATTACAATTACAAAGACACACATTTTACAATCTCAACTCAGTCAACATTTTGGAAAATAATAGAATCATTGATCATTCATTTGGAAATGAGTAGATTTTGAAAATATGAAAGACTTACACCATGTTAATTCAGTTCTAAAAGAGAATGATACATGATCTTACTCTATCTTGACTCTAGGGTACAATTCTTAACAATATAAGACTGAACATAGTGTTGACTAAAAGTTTCATGGTGAACAAACTTTTGATAGAGAAATTTTAGATTCATCTCTTGAAAGTTTTATCTTTTAACACTCATGAAACACAATTTAAAATCCATTAATTTTGCCTATGATTTGTGGCTACTACAATTGTTGTAGTTTCCATTTAGGCAGGGTAATTTTTTTTGTAACAATGAACAATTCAGTATAAATCTATAGTACATTGTACTATTTTAATAAGCATCTAGGTCATTTTTGAATTAAAGCATCCGTTTTGTCATTTAGATCCTTCCTATAACGACCCCAAGTCATTTATGACTTGTTGGCATTAACTGTTGCATCACCTAGATATTCGTTTGGGTTTTAGGCCCATTTTCCTATTTTGGAGATTTTACAACTTAAAAAATAGACATCGATCATTACTTCATGTAAACAACCTCAAAATGGAGTTCTGATGGTTCTATCATACACAAAATGGTCAAATTAGGCTAGTAGCATAATCGACATAAGTATAGAGGCAATCGATATGAGTTTGAGGCTATTTGGTGCTTTAACCTTTGAAATGTGTTCTAAGGTTGACTTTGGTCAACATTCTTAAAAACACACTTGGATGAAAATTCTGTTAGTGCGTTTTGTTCTGAAAAATTGAGTTTGGTCTAAACGACCCTTCATTTGCTTCTCGAGGCTTCCTATCTATTATACCCCATATCTTGGTACTTTGGAACATCTTCTTAAGCTTCTTAAAGGTATCTCTGTGACCCAAATTATCTACCATGCTATCAAATAATTCTAAGGAAAGGAGAATGAGATATCCCATGAGAGTGAAGGTTGTAAATAGGGATATAAGGATTTGAAACGAGTTGGGGGCCAAAACAAAAAATCGTGGGATTTTACTTACTTGCGTAAGCTACTAACTTGGATGTCTTACATACTTAAGCTATTGGAGTACATATTGAGCCTCTGTAGCATGGATTGCATAAGCTCCTAAAGTAAGACGAGATTACGAACCCACGAAAGAGACGGAAGGAGGCGTAGCACCTACTCAAAAGCAAGCAGGTGATGCACCTACTTGTACCAAGTAGGTGACACACCTACTTAAGGTGGGTCCCACGCTGCCACATGGCAGCATGTGATTGGTCGCATGAGGTGATGTGGCTACCTAAGGTTGTGACATGTGTCACCCTTAGGGGATGACACGTGGAACTCTACAAAAAGGGATATATACATGTTATAATGACTATTAAGTCATTTTCATCCAGAAATCAGCACAACAAAGAAGAGAAAAATATGAGAAAAAGAGAGAAGGCAGCCATGGATTTTTGCCAATTTGAGGTAAGCCTCCGACTTTCGTTACATACATTAATTATATAGGGTATAACAAGATGAAATGAAGGTGTTATTAATGTAAAATTTTGGTTTGGATCAGCATCAAAGGGAAAACAAACAGCTACAAATAGTCCGCTAAAGTTTCAGCACGTTAAGGAACATCCGAAGCTAGATTTGGCAAGTTTTGGACAAGGTAAGGTCTTCCCTTTCAAAGTGGAGTTAATAATGTTTTTATGGAGTGTATTAGATCTGTTAAGTGAATTTAGAAGTAGGAAAAATGTATAAGTATGCTTGGCGTTAGAAACAAACTAAATTAAAGTCATTCTTGCCGAGTTAAAGTTGTTAAGGTTGTATAGTGTTGTTGTGATTGTGAAGTTGTCTTTAGAGATGATTTTATGTCATGTTGCAGGGCTGGAACATGGGTAAAAATAGGTGTGGGTGATTCTGTTTGCATCCACCTAACCCTCCATTCCATGTGGTTAAAGATTTTATGAATTAACAATTGAAAACCTTATTTTGGTATCGTAGTTTTAAGCGAGTCGTTTGGAGTTTGTATTGCGTAATATTGAAGTGTCTTAATTGTATACAAGATGCTGATTGTTGTTGTTGGTTGTCTATAGTGGTTGAGGATGTAATTGTAAATTTGGATACGGCAAGTTATAGGAAAAGTGCTGCCCGATTTTCGTTAACTTCTTAGCCGATTAATAAACTACTTGAGAAAGACACCTAGGGAAACGATTCCTATGGACTCTTAGTGATGGTTTGAGAAGCTGGAAAGTTTAAGGTTATTAATGTTAGTATTACCTTTGTGTTAAATAGGTTCAGAAGGCAACGAAGCAAGAGTGGTTATGATTACTTGATAAAAGGTATGTAAATCCTATCTTTCTTTTCTTTGGCATGTCTTAGATATAAGTAACAAATGAAAAATATGGGGTAATTCTATTCATTATCTTCGAGCACGACTCATGATTCTTATTCACCCCTTAAGTTGGAACTCTTGGAATAATTGAGCTACCGTTCTCAAGTCTTCTATATGATGGAAAGTAATAAGTATGTAAAGCTATATTTTTTTCTCTTGGCATGTCATAGCCATAAGTGGTTGGTGTATAAACTGTGGGAATAATTCCATTCATAGAACCCCGAGTATGGTTCATAAATCTTATTCACTTCTTGATGTTAGAACTCCTGTGATAGTGAGTTATTGTCTTGTAAGCCTTCTACGTGATAAAAAGTAGTACACATGAAGCCTATCCCTCCCTTCTCTTGAAATGGCTTAATGTAAATGAAATGATATATGACATGAGTTAGAGATGGTTCCATTTATGGGTTCCGGGTATAACTCATGACTTGTACTCATTATTGAGTGGTAAGGGTCTTAAAGTAGTTGAACTACGACCCTCTAGCCTTCTACACACTGAATAATGATTGGATGTGTAAGCTCCTATACCTAGGGGCTCTTGGACATACTTTATGATAATATGTTGAGAGATGTTTGATATGTTGTCAAGTTTTAAGTGCATGCATATGCATATTTTTCTATATAGGGATCGGGCCATATGTTCCTCGGCGTATTACATTATATATGGTTTGGGCCGTACATTACTCGGCATCACTATATAATATATGGATCGGGCCATCATACTTCAACATTATTATTTGAGATACTGGTCGGACCATCATTCCTCGGCATTATCTACGATATATGGATCGGGCCATCATACCTCGACATTATCATATGATATACTGATTGGGCCGTCATTCCTCGACATTATTACATGATATGTTGATTGGGCTGTCATTCCTCAGCATGTACTTCCTATATACATGGATTGGGCTATACGTTCCACAGTGCTAATGGAATACATATCCCTATTATGATGGATGATGTATTTATAACACCAAGGCCCCTAGCGGGCCGGGTACAGGGTTGATGAAAGTATGCACAACTTCAATTTATAAGATGTATGTACTGTAGTTTAGTGAATGTTATGCTTGTCCCCTGCATCCCTATGTTAGTTGTGCCCTCCTTATGATGTTTTATACTTTACATACTCAGTACATATGTCATACTGGCCCCTTCTTTTCGGGGGGGGGGGGGGGCTGCATTTCAGCCTGCAGGTACAGACACATGTTTTGGGGATCTGCCAGCTTAGGATTCCACTCAGCAAGTTTGGAAGAAGCTTCATTGAATCGGAGCCAAGTTTTGGTACCAAACCTTCTATGTATGTATTTTTTTATTCAGGGGTACGGCGGGGGCCCTTTCCCGCCATATGTTACTGTTAATATTCTTAGAGGTCTATAGACAAGTGTGTGGGTTGTGTATGTATATGTGTTTGATTATGTCCATATGATTTATGTTTTGGGATGTTCCTTTTCCCGTGATAGCCTCGTCGGCTTATGTGTTATCCTGCCTAAATGACAAGTCGTGGTCTCTCAGGAGACAGGCTTACTTACGGTTCACAGGTGTATATGTGAGTGTCTAGCTTGGGCACCCAGTCACGGCTTACAGGGTTGGGTCATGACAGAATTGGTATTAGAGCAGTTCTTCCTTAGAGTGTCTACAGACCGTGTGTAGTAGAGTCTTGTTTATCGATGTGGTGTGTGCTACATTTATAAAAAGGAGGCTACAAGACATTTAGGATGTTACCTTTCTTTCATATCTCAGATCGTGCGATAGAACCAAGTCATAGGAAGTGAAATTCCTTGTTCTAACCTCTGATTTCAGCAAAAGGACAACATCGATAGAAGAAAGTGACTAACGATAGTGGAAGTTATAAAGCATACAGGTAAGCCAAGGCATGAAATATATGTTCCAGGAAAGGTGTTGAAATACGATTGATAGGTAAAGTCGAAAATTAAAAGGAAAAAGTAGATAAAGTTGAAAATTGAAAGGAAATATAGACAGAAAGTCTAATAGACGTAGTTCGAGTTGGACATACGAGGTAAGTCCATTATTTTATACTGTTGTTGATATTGGGCGCCCTATGTGGCTGCAATATAATATGATATAAATATATATGTTGGCCCTGTGAAGCCTTGTTGGCATTTTCTGCATGCAGGTTTGAGATAGTCAGAAATACAGAGGAAACTCTGCCCAATTTTTTCCAGGAAACAACAAAAAGAAAATGAGATAGGAGTTTTATTTCGGACAAAGCCTATATGAGCAACAAAGTTCAGAATTCATTTGAACGGAACCAAGATATTTTCCAACTGTATTTTTGCCTTGGAAAAAGCTCATGTTGAAGGACAAGATGTCCAACAGTTGAGTTTCATTTCTGTGAAAAAGTACAAAGCCCTCAACCCCTAGTTGTGAACTTGATAATTTGTTCGCGACTCAAGAATAAGCCTAGAGGGAGACCATGTGAGCCAAGTGCTAAAAAGTACTGTGATGCTTATTGTATTCTAGTTCCCTTTGGGCGGTGGTTGAAGAATGTTTTATGGCAACATTTTACTAGTTCTCCGCCTATTAATTAGAGGTATAACTTGTGAACGGAAAACATAAATTCATGGGCTATTCAAGGTCAGGGGTTAGTGATAAAATGCTAAATTAATTTAGAAGGGCTTGTGATACTAGGGGATGATTTAGACAAATGCCAAGAACATTTACCTCTTTAGTGTAATTAACCCATAATAGAAATTATGAAAGAGGTTAAGAAGTGTTATACTATGAGATTGAATGCGAACATGGTATGATGTAAATATAACGGGGATCATTATGGGGATAAGTAAAGCCTAGAAAGGAAGCACTCAAGAAAGACGTGATTAATTAAGTATGGGTATTGGACAAGAAGGGAAATAGACAGCTATGAACTGAAGGTATAGTGCGATGAAAAGGTGATAAGACAAGGCCACTATTAGAACAAATTTAATATGGTTTTAAGTAAGATTAAAAGTCAGCATCAGGTACATGACAAAGATAAAAGCTCATGAGGCATAAAAAGGTAAGGAGTATACGTGACTCCATTGTGAAAAATAGTAAGATCCTTAACAAATAAGGAAAGTAGATTTGTAAAACAACTGATGCATTGCGAATTTACTAAAGGAACAAGTGGTATCCACTGGGATAAATACAACGTTATGACAAAGCTTAAGACACGTGTCGTCGGAACATAAGTGCTCCCGAATGGAGAATCTGAAACAACTAAACACACGAGCTGACTATTGATTGGGATAAATAGAAGGTGGCTTGAAATAAATTGCTATGTGACTCGAGTACCAATAATTAGACTAGGTCAGCACCTTATGAGTGTGTTAAGGTATCGTACATAGGTAACCAAAAGCATAGGCATACCAAATACGTTGGAAAAGACTCATATGCATTTGGAAAGTTGAAAGTAGGCAGACAATGACATAAATATATACCCTAAAGGGGGGAAGTGGATAAGAGAAATACTAGCGTAAGATGAAATTAACTGACATTATGTTATACTTTGTACCTTTGTGCTTCAGAATGCTTTCTTAAGCTTCTTGAAAGGCTCCATGTTATCAATATTAATTCTAATATTATCAAATAACTCTAAGGAAGTGAGGATGTGATGCCCCATAGTAGTGAAGGTTGGAAATAGAGTTATAAGGATTGGAAGGGAGTTGGAGGCCAATTAATGAGTCGTAGGACTCGATCTACTTGCGTAAGATACCAAATTGGATGTCTTACATAACAAATCTACTTGAGTACATGTTGAGCTTAAGTAACAAGGATTATAGAGGTTCATAATGTCACGACCCAACCCCGTAGTCCGCGACTGGGGTCCGACCTGGACCCCCCGTACACATATCTATCAACTGTGGTCACATTGAACTATAAATAAACAATATCATGTAACAAAGCCCCACTAGGCGATAACATTTTCATAAATCTGTAGACCTTTTCGTTTGTATCACAACATGACAGGGCATGCAAGCCGACATAACTGCCATAACATAATTACATATATCATATATCATGTAGACCCAGTTGAATCAAACTGATATACACAACCCACATATACATGTCTGCAGACTTCTAAAAATATTGATGACAACATATGGCGGGATAGAGCCCCTGCCGTATCCCCGAATGGACAAAACAATTTTATACATCAGTGGACAGTATCAAAAACTAGGCCCCGATACAATGGAGCCTCTTCCAGCTGAGCTGCATGGAATCCTAAGCTAACGGACTCCCAAAATCTGTATCTGTACCTGTGGGCATGAACGCAGCCCCCCGAGAAAGGGGGTCAGTACGACATATGTACTGAGTATGTAAAATGTCACATAATACACTGGATGTATATTCGAAATAGAGAAGCAGGGGAACAAATTATCAAATCGAAGACATATACCTGTACTTTGTGAATCAGAAAAGCATGCATGCTCAATTTATACAATATAGCCGGCCCTTTCAGGGGTCTGGTGAATCACATCTGTAGGACCGTCATAGGCCCGATGCCATCACCACCTTATTACAACACATCATCATATATATACATACGTACCCGACCCTCTAGTGAGGGGCTCGGTGAACAATGTAGTGAATTGTGCACGACAACGTACCCGGCCTGGGACTCGGTGAAAGAAGTGTTATAGTATACACAAGTAGAGTCGTTAGTAACTATATGCAATTTAAATCATTATCAGAGACTCGACCAAATTAAAAAGTTAAGTTTTTGTTTGAGGACGCGAGTAACGGTGTAGTCATCTCGAGTGTCCTCTAAATACCATTATGGGCTGTCTCAAAAGTAATCTCAGGAACCTAGACATGTATTAACGTAGGTCCAAATCATTTATGGGATAAAAAACACTTAATCTCGTATAGTCTTTAAGACTTGGAGCCTATACATTTGGTCCTTCTTTAATATATACAAGTTTCCAGGGAAATAATTCGACCACTATCAAAGTTCGATGTTCAAAAGCAAATAAGAAATATTTAAGAATGGAGTTACCCCGGAGTTTAGATTACACTTAACTTATAGCTAAACAGAGACATGCCCAAGAGAAGAAAGAGAATAAGCTCTATGTAGTCTGTAATTTCTTTCAGATGACCTTCATACACATATTTCATATCCAACCCATTATGGGGATCAGTGAGCCATTATGGCATTCCAATTTCACTTTCGTACCAAATACATATCAAGAGAAGGGAAACATAGTTTCCCATACACTACTTTTTAGCACGTAGAAGCCTTAACAGGCAATACTCAATCCTTGTAGGGGTGTCAACACTTAACTGCAGTTAGGGATTATGGGGCATACCTGGAGTTGTGGGAATGGAATTATTTACACATTGCACATACAATTCACTTAAGGCTAAGACTTGCCAAAAGGAAAGAAAGATAACTGTACGTGCTTATACCAAAACATGCCAGGAGAAAGCTTTACATACCTCTTGGGAGTTACCTTTTATCCTGCTCGTTTCGTCTTCCTCTGAACCTATTAAAAATGAAATTAATACAAATATCAACTACTCTTAGCTTTTCACTATCTTAGGTTACACCTTAGTATTCATGGAATCTATTTCCTTAGTCGTTTCCTCGACTAGTTCTTTAGTTTGTTAAGGCGTTAACGAAAATTGGGCAGCACCTCCCCTATAATTTGCCCCATACAAATTTCCAATTAGGTCCCTAAGATCTACATCCAACCAACAAATACAACCTGAAACAATTCACATCGACAATATACAACATAAACTCCGAACGAGTTGTTCCAGAAATACGATATCAAAATAGGGTTTCTAATTTCCATTTGGCAAAACCTTTAACCGTATGAAGCGGGGGTGGTATGGATGAAACCAGAAGCTCCCCCACCTCATTTATAACCTATTTAGACCCTGAAACCACAATCCACACACCTGCATCAGCACCTCACAAGAACAACACTTTATTTTGACAACAATTCAACTATAGCGACTTCAATTTAGTTTATTCCGAACGTCAAACTTTTTAAGACTTTTACACAACTTACAGCAGACCAAAAGGTGTTTAATACACCCTATAATAACACCATAAAGTCCAAATTTAAAGGAGAAGCCTTACCTTACCCGAAATTGGCCAAAATTGTCAAATCGCAACTCGAAACTTCTTCAAATGCGCTGAAATTGAGCGGGCTGTTTGTGCGACTTCCTCGCTGACCCAAGCAGTAAATTTATGTTATTATAACCCTAAATTCATCGTAGTACACCTTAGATAATTTATTTATAGAGTGAAGCTCGGAGGCGTACCTTGGCAGCCCCTAGGCCGTAGCCCTCCTCTCTTCTTCGTCTCACGTTTCTGTCCAATTTTTTCCAAGTGTACAGCTGAAGAAATGACTTCTTAGTCATCATAATATACATATATATACATATATACATTTTCACATGCTTGAGGAACACCGTAGCTAATTAATTCACGGAAGAAAAATCAAGGAACTTACCTTAAACTTCTCCAACCATGGCTGCCTCTTCTCTCATGTTTTTTTCTCTATTCTTTGCTTGATTTTTTGAATCTAAATGACTTAAGAGTCATTAATATGTATATATCCACCTTTTAATAAGGTTCCACATGGAAGCCCCTTAGGGTGACACGTGGCAGCCCCTAGGACGCCACCTAGGCTCTGCGGCCTATCACGCGCCGCCACGTGGCAGCAAGGTCCACCCCCCAAGCAGGAAGGTGAGTCACCTGCTTGCTTGAGGTGCTTGCCTATCACCTGCTTGCTTCACTTTTGTAAGTTCGGAAACTAGTTTTTGCTCTCTCTCGTAGGTTTGTAATATCATCTTATTTTAAGAGCATATGTAACCCATGCTACGCAAGCTTGGTGTGTACTCCAATAGCTTAAGTAGGAAAAACTTCCAAGTTAGTATCTTACGTAGGTAAATCGAGTCCTACGACTCATTACATGGCCTCCAATTCCTTTTGGATTCTTATGACTTCATCTCCAACCTTCTCTACTATGGGGTATCACATTCTCCCTTCCTTAGAGTCGTTCAATAAGGTCGTAACTTAAGTGGGTCACATACTAGCTTCTAAGTAACTTAAGGAACCTTCCGAGTTCAAAGATGTGGGGTGTAACATCCTTCCCCCCTTTAGAACATTCGTCCCCGAATGTTAAATGCAACTTCCTTTAAGACTTTATATAAATTATAGAGGGGTTCCTTTCCTTTAGGCTATCACATACATTTCCACCTATATTATTAACATATGAGTGTCCAAGAGTTTGAGTTACCTGTAGACATCGGTTACAGGTGTGAATACTTGTGTTTCATGTTCTCTTTAGTTTCCCCGGTTACCCTCTTTCTGGTTTTGGTTTTTTTTCACTGTATCTTAATAGAAGGAACGTCTTTAGTCTACAATCTTCCAGTTTGCCGATCTAAGAGGGCGATAGGTTTTACCTCACGGTATTTCATCCATGGAATATACCATGGGTGACTCGTCAGTACCCTTGCAAAGCATTCTTACCTGATGGGCTGAGCGTATAGTTTCCAAATGAGGTGGTAAGCTCAACTTACCCGCCATGTTGCCCACCTTATGAGTAACTTGATACCGTCTAATATATTTTGGGTTAAGTTCCTTTTTTTGGGTGACTCTGTTATGAACATCCAATCATCAATTTGAACTCTGAATGTCGACGTTGATTATCTGTATATCATTTCTCCTAATTCTGGGTCGTTAGTCAATAGCTTGCTTAATCATGTTGGGGCCTTTTTAGCTTAGTTTTTCTAACATTGACCCATCTAATAGGGGACTTACATGTCTTGCTCTACCAATCTTGTACGGGGCAATTGGGATACGGGAGTAGTAGTTATTATTATAGGCAACATGATAAGTGATAGATAATCATCCCAACTATTTTTGAAGTTAACAACACCAGCTCATGACATATCTTCTAGCGTCTGATAGTATGCTAAGTCTATTCAGCAGCTCGAAGGAAAATGTGGTACTAAGACCTGTCTGTGCTCCTGATCTCTTCTTTGACTGATCTCAAGGCGTTAATTATAATTGAAGTCCCTTTATCTGGGATATTAGAAGAGGAAACCTCACGGAACCTTACTACTTCCTTGTCATATAACTTCACCTAGTTCTAGCGGCATAGGTGGTCTTTCTTAGAAGCAAATGAGCTGATTCGTTAGCCTACTCACAATAACCCATATAGCATCCTACTCTTACAGAGTACAAAATAGGTTCATAATGACATTGATAATTTGGGAACCGTTAGCCTAGTATAGTCCTTCTCGACTCTTTTCAGAACTTTAACTGGCATTCGATATTTTGGGTCCTGCTTTTTCGCCCTCAGAGTTGGCTACCAAGTGGTGTCGAAATTCCCTCGACCACTGGCCCATATAGACATTCTGTGATTTCCCTCTCATTAACTAGCTCTATGTTGAAGAGCTGTGGCATTCGACTGCGTCGTCAATTAGCAATTAGCTAATCCTTCTTGGTTTGCTTAAGCCCTTGTTACAATTTCCTTAACGTATCTTATAATACTCTGGGTACATAATCTCATATCGTTTCTCCGTCACTAGTTTAGATTCCTCCATCTCGCGCGATCACACCAGCACTAATGCATTAAGTTCCATTAGAATTTTGAAGTTAAGCGTGCTGGGGCGTGAGTAACATTGGGATGGGTGACCTCCCTGGGAAGTCTTCATGTCGCGTTTCATTGTAACCTTTTCCATGAGGTGTGGGCACTCAACTTAGCTCCATCTTTACCTCAGCGTTGTCTCACGAGTCTTTATGTTTTGCCCTGTCCTTTCGTCTGTTATCTTGCATCCAGTGTCGACGTAGACCTTTAGCTCCACTATCCTCCATTCACTTTCTGTTCTCCTCATTTACTACCACAGGAGGCTTTCTATTCCTTTTCCTTTGGTTATTTATCTTTCGCAATATCATTTGCGACTAACTCTATGACCAACGTTTTGGCTTTTGGTCTAGCATGCTGTCATTCTCCTTTGTAGTGTCTCTTGAATTATTTGATATCCTTTCATGGTTACACTCTTTTGTTTCTATACGCAGCCACCTTCTAGGGTTATGTTGTTCAAGGTCTCGTCACAACTTCTTATCGCTGCCTTATGTAGCATTTTGGCTTCTATCCAATTATTAGCGGCTTCCGGACCTTTCTAACTTAGTTCGGCCAGACATGTTATTGAAGTTTAGACATCCCTCTCAAATATATTCCCATCTCGATTGCCTTCACCTTACTTTTCCATTTTCTCATTAACTTCCCCCCTTTAGAGGGTACTCGTACTTTCCTCTGTTTGTACTTGTAGTCGTTCCAATTTCCATTAGGTAGTGCTAGCATTCTGACGACAACTATTCCAGGTTTTCTCGAAGTAGTGGTTTTGTCCCAACCTATATCCTTTGCTTCTTGGGGCGAATAAAAGTTGCGTCATTTGTTCCTTAAGTTTTCCATCCTTGTCCCTTAAGAGTTCCACTATTTTTGGGGCGACGTTGTGTACATGCGTTATTGTTTTGTATCGTAAGCCCCATGTTGTTACTGCGTTCTCAACACAGGCCGTTAACTTAGTCAATGCGTACTATGTGCGTCTGACTAGTGGTTCCATTTTATCCCTGCATACTCGTATCACACTGTTCAATTCATACTTACATATCCCCCTTTTAATACATATTCGCATTCAGTTCCTAACAACTCTTTATGGTGCTTCTGTTCGAAGCTATTTCCCCAATTAGTCGGTGGAGAACAATAAACGGATATCATAAATCATTTCCCAATCATTGTTGGAAGAAATCGAAGCCTCTTAAACATCACAGTACTTCTTTTAGTACTTGACCTACCTGGTCTCCTTTTGAGTTTATCCTCGAGTTATGAACAACTCGTCTAATTTACAATTAGGAGTTGAAGGCTTGGTATATTTTTTTCAAAAGAGTGAAACTCATTCGCGGGACATCCTATCCTTCATTCTGAGCCCTTTGTTTATATTCCTACAATACAAATACGGCTGGAGTTACCGTAATCTGAACTTTACTACTTAAATAAGCTTTTGTTCATCCGAAATAAAATTCTTCAGGTAAAAAAGGTGCCCCTTGTCGACGACCTGAAGGATACATCTTACAACTTTAGTTAAACACAGTAGGGGTATTTGGTATCAATTTCTCGGACATCTCAAAAATCTATGCTTCATTTCCTTTTCCTTGTCCTAGGAAAATTTCGGCAGAGTTTCCTCTACATTTTTTACTTATCCCAAAACCTGCATACAGAAAATACCAACAATGCCTCACAGGGCCAACATATATATATATATACATATCATATCACAGCCGTACAGGGCTTTCAATGTCATCTCATATCGCAGCCACACAGGGCTTTTAACATCGACAATAATATAAAAATACTGGGCTTACCTCATATGTCCCAATACAAACTGCCTCTGTTGCACTTTCTGTCTGCTTTCCTTTTAAGTTTCAACTTTATTTTTTCAATACCTTACCCGACGGATATCTTCCGTGGCTTTACTTTACTTTACTTACCTGCATGCTTCATAACTTTCCATGTCGTCAATTACTTTCTTCTGTTAAGATCCAAGGTTAGTATAAGGAATTTTCCTATGACTCGGATCTATAGCACGATCTCAGATGTAGAAGAAAGGTAACATCCTAAATGTCCTATAGCTTCCTGTTTATAGATGTGGCGCGCAACATATCGATAACCAAGACTCTACTAGACCCGGTCTGCAGACAATCCAAGGACGAACTGCTCTGATACCACTTCTGTCACGACCCAACCCCGTAAGCCGCGACTGGGGTCTGACCTGGACCTCATGTATACATATCTATCAGCTGTGGTCACATTGAACTGTAAATAAACAATATCATGTAACAAAGCCCCACTATGCGATAACATTTTCATAAATCTGTAGCCCTTTTCGTTTGTATCACAACATGACAGGGCATGCAAGCCAACATAACTGCCATAACATAATAACATATATCATATATCATGTAGACCCAGCTGAATCAAACTGACATACACAACCCACATATACATGTCTGCAGACTTCTAAAAATATTGATGACAACATATGGCGGGATAGAGCCCCTGCCGTATCCCCGAATGGACAAAACAATTTTATACATCAGTGGACAGTATCAAAAACTAGGCCCTGATACAATGGAGCCTCTTCCAGCTGAGCTGCATGGAATCCTAAGCTGACGGACTCCCAAAATCTGTATCTGTACCTGCGGGCATGAACGCAGCCCCCCGAGAAAGGGGGTCAGTACGACATATGTACTGAGTATGTAAAATGTCACATAATACACTGGATGTATATTAGAAATAGAGAAGCAGGGGAACAAATTATCAAATCGAAGACATGTACCTGTACTCTGTGAATCAGAAAAGCATGCATGCTCAATTTATACAATATAGCCGGCCCTTTCAGGGGTCCGGTGAATTACATCTGTAGGACCATCATAGGCCCGACGCTATCACCACCTTATTACAACACATCATCATATATATACATACGTACCCGGCCCTCTAGTGAGGGGCTCGATGAATAATGCAGTGAATTGTGCATGACAACGTACCCAGCCCGGGACTCGGTGAAAGAAGTTTTATAGTATACACGAGTAGAGTCGTTAGTAACTATATGAAATTTAAATCATTATCAGAGACTCGACCAAATTAAAAAGTTAAGTTTTTGTTTGAGGATGCGAGTAACGGTGTAGTCATCTCGAGTGTCCTCTAAATACCATTATGGGCTGTCTCAAAAGTAATCTCGGGAACCTAGACATGTATTAACGTAGGGCCAAATCATTTATGGGATCAAAAACACTTAATCTCGTATAGTCTTTAAGACTTGGAGCCTGTACATTTGGTCCTTCCTTAATATATACAAGTTTCCAGGGAAATAATCAACCACTATCAAAGTTCGATGTTCAAAAGCAAATAAGAAATATTTAAGAATGGAGTTACCCCGGAGTTTAGATTACACTTAACTTACAGCTAAACAGAGACATGCCCAAGAGAAGAAAGAGAATAAGCTCTATGTAGTCTGTACTTTCTTTCAGATGACCTTCATACACATATTTCATATCCAGCCCATTATGGGGCTCAGTGAGCCATTATGGCATTCCAATTTCACCTTCGTACCAAATACATATCAAGAGAAGGGAAAGATAGTTTCCCATACACTACTTTTTAGCACGTAGAAGCCTTAACAGGCAATACTCAATCCTTGTAGGGGTGTCAACACTTAACTACAGTTAGGGATTATGGGGCGTACCTAGAGTTTTGGGAATGGAATTATTTCCACATTCCACATACAATTCACTTAAGGCTAAGACTTTCCAAAAGGAAAGAAAGATAACTATACGTGCTTATACCAAAACATGCCACGAGAAAGCTTTACTTACCTCTTGGGAGTTACCCTTTATCCTGCTCATTTTGTCATCCTCTAAACCTATTCAAAATGAAATTAATACGAATATCAAATACTCTTAGCTTTCCACTATCTTAGGTTACACCTTAGTATTCATGGAATCTATTTCCTTAGTCGTTTCCTCGTCTAGTTCTTTAGTTTGTTAAGGCGTTAACGAAAATTGGGCAGCACCTCCCCTATAATTTGCCCTATACAAATTTACAATTAGTTCCCTAAGACCTACATCCAACCAACAACAACAACCTGCAACAATTCACATCGACAATATACAACATAAACTCCGAACGACTTGTTCCAGAAATACGATATCAAAATAGGGTTTCTAATTTCCATTTGGCAAAACCTTTAACCGTACGAAGAGGGGGTAGTATGGATGAAAACAGAAGCTCCCACACCTCATTTATAACCTATTTAGACCCTGCAACCACAATCCACACCCCTGCAGCAACACCTCACATGAACAACACTTTATTTCGACAACAATTCAACTATAGCGACTTCAATTTAGTTTATTCCGAATGTCAAACTTTTTACGACTTTTCCACAACTTCCATCATCCCACAAGGTTTTTAATACACCCTATAATAACACCATAAATTCCAAATTTAAAGGAGAAGCCTTACCTTACCCGAAATTGGCCAAAATTGTCAAATCGCAACTCAGAACTTCTTCAAACGCGCTGAAATTGAGCGGGCTGTTTGTGAGACTTCCTCGCTGCCCCTAGCAGTAAATTTATGTTATTAGAACCCTAAATTCATTGAAGTATACCTTAGATAATTTATTTACGGAGCGAAGCTTGGAGGCGTACCTTGGCAGCCCCTAGGCCGTAGCCCTCCTCTCTTCTTCCTCTCACGTTTCTGTCCAATTTTTTCCAAGTGTACAACTGAAGAAATGACTTTTTAGTCATCATAATATACATATATATACATATATACATCTCCACGGGCTTGAGGAACACCGTATCTAATTAATTCACGGAAGAAAAATCAAGGAAATTACCTTAAACTTCTCCAACCATGGCTGCCTCTTCTCTCACCTTTTTTTCTCTATTCTTTGGCTGATATTTTGAATCTAAATGACTTAAGAGTCATTAATATGTATATATCCACCTTTTTATAAGGTGCCACATGGAAGCCCCTTAGGGTGACACGTGGCAGCCCCCTAGGACGCCACCTAGGCTCATGCGGTCTATCACGCGCCGCCACGTGGTAGCAGGGTCCACCCCCCAAGCAGGTAGGTGAGTCACCTGCTTGCTTGTCACCTACTTGCTTGAGGTGGTTGCCTGTTACCTGCTTGCTTCACTTTCGTAAGTTCGGAAACTAGTTTTTGCTCCCTCTCGTAGGTTCGTAATCTCATCTTATTTTAAGAGCCTATGTAACCCATGCTACGCAAGATTGGTACGTACTCCAATAGCTTAAATAGGAAAAACTTCCAAGTTAGTATCTTACGTAGGTAAATCGAGTCCTACGACTCATTTCTTGGCCTCCAATTCCTTCCGGATTCTTATGACTTCATCTCCAACCTTCTCTACTATGGGGTATCACATTCTCCCTTCCTTCAAGTCGTTCAATAGAGTCGTAACTTAAGTGGATCACATACTAGCTTCTAAGTAACTTAAGAAACCTTCTGAGTTCAAAGATGTGGGGTGTGCCACTTAAAGTGAGACAACATTACGAACCCACGGAAGAGGCAAAAGAAGGCATAACACCTACTCAGAAGCAAGCAGGTGATGCATCTACTTGGACTATGTAGGTGATGCACCTACTTGGAACAAGTAGGTGACACGCCTACTTGGAGTGGGTCCCATATGGCCATGTGGCAGCATGGGATTGGTTGCATGAGGTGATGTGGCTGCCTAAGGTTGTGACATGTGTCACCCTTAGGGGTTGACATGTGACACTCTCCAAAAGGGTGTATATATATGTATGGATGACTAAGACTTCATTTTTTCATCTTTACAACTTAGAAAAATAAGAGAGAGTTGAGAGGAAAAGTTGAAGAGCAAGAGAGGAGGGCTACGGGTTGCTTCAAGAAAAAAGGTAAGGCTCGATTTCATTTTCTGAATTAATTATTTAAGGTATCCTATGGTGATATGATGGTGTTTAATAACATAAAATTTATAGTTGGGGTTTCGAGAAGGTTCTCGTTCTTGTCAACAAATCGGTTTTTAGAATGGGACTGTTGTTAGTAATACTAGTATAACTCCTTGTGTAAAGTTTCATTTCTAGTGATTCAAGATGTTTTGGAAAGATATTTCACAGGGATATAACTTTCATTTGGACTCTAAAACCTATTTTTGCTTTTATCTACTCGAAAAAGGATGATGAAGTATAGGTGAGGTGTTGCCCAGATTTCATTTTGGAAATCCTACACGTGCTGCTGTTGGTATTTTGGGAATATCATTTTGTATAAAATTTCTATAGGAGTGATTCAAAATTGTATGCGACCCTAAGACACATGTCTATAACTTTCATTGAGTCCATAAAGCCTGTTTCCCCCAATTACCCCTTCAAAACTAAGCGACAATACAAGACAGTAGGCTGTCCAGAATTCACATTATGATAGTTTTGAGAAAGTTGTTTGGGGGTTTATATTGTGTAATTTTGAAGTGAATTACTTGTGTGTATGCTGATGGTTGTGGTTGTTGGTTGTATTTAGTTATTAGAAGTGTAATTGGAAATTCGGATAGGACATATTATAGGGGAGATGCTGCCCAATTTCCGTTAACTCCTTAACTAGTTAAGGAACTAGTCTAGAAGGCAAACAAGGGGTTGAGTTCTATCAATACTCATGTGTAGACTAAGGTTCTGGAAGGCCAAGGGTTATTGATACTTGCATTGCTTCCATGTTAACTAGGTTTGGAGGGCGACGACATGAACGTGGTTAAGAGAAGTCCATAAGAGGTATGTAAATTCTGTCTCTCTTTTCTTTTGGGCATGTCTTAGATTTAAGTGGCAAATGATATGTGTATGAAGCCTAGGGTAATTGTATTCATGAGCTCTGAACATGATTCATGATTTATAATTCGTTTTCACTGTTGAATATTAAGACTCTTAAAGTAGTTAAGCTTCCATTCCTCAAGTCTTCTATATCTTGAAAAGTAGTGTATGTAAAGTTATTCTTCCTCTCTTTAGGCATGACTTAGATGTAAGTATTATGTATATGAAGTTTGAAGTTATTCCACTCTTAAAACTCTGAGTGTGAGTTAAGGCTCTTATTCACTTTCTACTGATTAAAACTCCTATAACAAGTTGAGTCATTACTTTTCAAGTCTTCCATGTGATAGGAAGTGGTACATGTAAAGCTTGTCTTTTCCTACTTCTAGAAAGACTAGACTATAAGTACTATAGAACATGGATTTGGATATAGCCCCATTTATAGATTCTGGATATAACTCATGACTTGTACCTACTTTTGAATGACAAGGGCCTTGAAGTAGTTGAACTACGACCCTTGAGACTCCTATAGGTTGAATAGTGTTGGGATGTGTAAGCTCCTATACCTATGTCACGACCCAACACCGTAGGCCACGACTGGGGTCCGACCTGGACCCCCCATATACCTAACTATCAGCTGTGGTCAAGTTGAACTGTAAATAAAATAATATCATGTAACAGAGCCCCATTGGGCGATAACATTTTCATAAACCTGTAGCCCTTTTCGTTTATGTCGTAACATGAAAAGGCATGTAAGACAACAAGGCTGCCATAACATAATAACATATACCATATATCATGTAGACCCAGCTGAATCAAATAGATATACACAACCCACATATACATGTCTGCAGACCTCTAAAAATATTAACAACAACATGTGGCGGGATAGGGCCCCCATCGTACCCCTGAATAGACAAAACAATTTTATACATCAATGGTCAGTATCAAAAACTAGGCTCTGATACAATAGAGCCTCCTCCAGCTGAGCTGAGCGGAATCCCAGGCTGACGGACTCCAAAACTTGTATCTGTACCCGCGGGTATGAAATGCAGCCCCTCGAAGAAAGGGGGTTAGTACGATATATGTACTGAGTATGTAAAACATAACATAATACAACTGGAAGCATATCTGAGATAGAGGAACAGGGGATAAGATATCAAATCAGAAACCTGTACCTGTACTTTGTGAATTACAAAAACATGCATGTTCGAATCATATCATATAGCCGGCCCTTTCGGGGGTCTGGTGAATCACCTCTATAAATCCGTCATGGCCCTAGTGCCATCACCACCTTATTACAACACATCATCATATATATATATACATACGTATCCCTCTCTCTAGTGAGGGGCTCGGTGGATAATGTAGTGAATTATGCACGATTACTATTCTTGGCCTAGGACTCGGTGAAAGAAGTGCTACAATATACACGAGTAGAGTAGTGAGTAACTATATGCAATTTAAATCATTATTAGATACTTGACAAAATAAGACAGTTAAGCTTTTGTTTGAGGACCCGAGTAACGGTGTAGTCATCTCGAGTGTCCTCTAAATGCCATTATGGGCTACCTCAAGAGTAATCTCGGGGACCTTATACATGTATCAACATAGGGCCAACTCATTTATGGAATCAAAATACTTAGTCTTGTATAGTCTTTAAGACTTGGAGCCTGTACATTTGGTACCTCTTTAATATATAGAAGTTTCCAGGGAAATAATCAACCACTATCAAAGTTCGATGTTCAAAAGCAAATAAGAGATGTTAAGAATGGAGTTACTCCGGAGATCACATCATATTTAACTTACAACTAAGACATGCCAGAAAAGAAAGAGAGTAAACCCTATATAGTCTGTACTTTCCTTCAAGTGGTTATTGTATACATATATCGTACTCGGCCCATCCTGGGGCTCAGTGAATAATTATGGCATCATAATCTCATTTTCATACCAAGTACATATCAAGATAAAGGAGAGATAGTTTCCCATACACTACTCTTTAGCACGTAGAAGCCTTAACAAGTAATGCTCAATTCTTGTAGGGGTGTTAACACCTAACTGTAGTTAGGGATTATGAGGCGTACTTGGAGTTGTGGGAATGGAATTATACCCACATTCCACATACAATTCACTTAAGGCTAAGACTCGCCAAAAAGAAAGAAAGATACTTGTACGTACTTATACCAAAACATGCCAAGAGAAAGCTTTACATACCTTTTATGAGTTACTCTTTATCCAGTTCGCCTCGTCATCCTTTGGACCTATTCAACGTGGAAGTAATGCGAATATCAACCACTCCAGACCTTCCAGCACCTTCAGTTGCACCTTAGTATTCATGGAATCTATTTCCTTGTTCGTTTCTTCGACTAGTCCTTTAATTATTTAAGGCGTTACTGAAAATTGGGCAGCACCTCCCCTATAACGTGCCCTATCCAAATTTCCAATCACACCCCTAATAACTACAGCCAGCCAACAACAACAACCTGCAACATATATACAAGCAATTCACACTAACATTACACAATACAAACCCCAAATAACTCACTCAAAACTATCAAAACGTGAATACTGGACAACTTACTCTCTTGCATTGTCGCTTCGTTTTGAAGAGGTAATTAAGGGAAATAGGTTTTATGTCCTTCATGAAAGTTATATACATGTGTATTATGGTATCATACATTTTATAATCACCCTTACATCAATTCTTTACAAAACGATATGCCCAAAATACCAACAGCAGTCCGTGTAAGATGTTCAAAACCAAAATCTGGGCAGTACCTCCTCTATACTTCATCACCCTTATTCGAGCATATAAAAGCAAAAATGGATTTTAAAGTCTAAATGAAAGTTATATACCTATGAAATATATTTCCAAAACATATTGAATCACTTGAAACGAAGCTATACACAAGAAGTTATACTAATATTACTAACAATAGTCCTATTCAAAAATGGGATTGTTAACTAGTTTTTAACATTTTCTCTCTTTGTTCTTTCAACTTTCTCTCAAGTTTCAAGCTGAAGAATTAATTCCGTAGACATCGTAAGACACATATATACATCTCCATATGGTCGAGGAACATCGTAGATAATTAATTCACGGAGAAAAATTTAAGAACTTACCTTTAATTTCTCAAAATTGAGGCTGCCTTGTTCCTTGTGTTCTTCACGTTTTTGCTCTTTATTTTGGCTGGAGATTTTGATGAAAAATGTGACTAAGAGTCACTTACCACACATATATACCCCTCTTTATAAGGTACCACGTGGCATCCCCATAGGGTGACATATGGCAGCCTCCTAGGGTGCCACCTCAATCCCTGTGGCCAATCACATGCTGCCATGTGGCAGTGGGGTCCACCCCAAATAGGTGAGTCACCTGCTTTCTTGTCAATTGCTTGCTTCACTTTTGTAAGTTCGGAAACTACTTTTTCTCCCTTTCGTAGGATCGTCATCTCATCTCATTTCAAGAGCCTATGTAATTCGTGCTATGCAAGCTTGGTATGTCCTCAAGTAGCTCAAGTATGTAAGACTTCTAAGTTAGTAGTTTACGTAGGTAAGTCGACTCCTTCGACTCATCACTTGGCCTCCAATTTCTTCTGAATTCTTATGACTCTATTTCCAACCTTCTCTACTATGGGGTATCACATTCTCCCTTCCTTAGAGTCGTTTGATAGTGTCGTAGCGTATCCGGATCACATGATAATGTCTAAGGAACTTATAAGACATTTCGAGTTTAAAAGTGTGGGGTGTAACAACCTAGGGGCTCTTGAACATGCTTTATAGTGATATCTAAGGGATGTTTGATATGTTACAGAGTTTTATGTGCACGTATATGCATTATGATATATATGGATCGGGCCGAACGTACCTCAGCATATTTTGCTATGTAAGGATCTGGCCGTACGTTCCACGACATATTGTGCTATTTACGGATTGGGCCATTATACCTCAACATTGTTACATAAATTATGGATTGGGCCATAGTTCCTCAGCATTGTTACATGATATATGAATCGGGCCATCGTTCCTCAGCATTATTACATGATATATGGATGGCCATCGTTCTTCGGCCTTATTATAGGATTGTGGATCGGGCCATCGTTCCTTGGTGTGTACTTTGTATATATATGGATCAGGCTGTACGTCCTACAACGCTAATGGTATAAATATTCTTATGATGAAAAAATGATGTAGTTATTACACAAGTCCCTAAACGGGCCAGATGCAGTATGTGATGATAGCATGTATGCCTTTATTTTATAAGATGCAAGTATGGTAGATGGCTAAATGTTATACTTCCCCCCTGCATCCCTATTTCAGTTGTTGTCTCAATTATGATGTTTTATGCTTTATATACTCAGTACATATATCGTACTGACCTCGCATTTCTCAGGGGGCTGTATTTCATGTTCGCAGGTACAGATGTTCAGTTCAGGGATCCGCCAGCTTAGGATTTCTACTCAGCCTTATCGGAAGTGCTCCACTATTCTAGAGCCTAGCTTTTAGTGCTGACCTTCTAATGTATATATTTTTTTATTCAAGGGTACGGTGGGGGCTCTATCCCGCCATATGTTACTGTTAATATTCTTAGAGGTTTGTAGACATGTATGCGGGTTATACGTGTAAGTTCTGTTCAGTTATGTTTATGTGATGTATTATAAATATCAAGATACTATGGCAGCCTTGTCGGCTTGCACGCCCTTTCATGACAAGATACAAATGAAAGAGGCTACATGTATATGAAAATGCTATGACCCGCTGGGTTTCTTATGTATAGTTCATATATTGATTGTTACATCTGATAATTAAGTATACGGGGGTCCAGGTTGGACCCCAGTCATGGCCTACGGGGTTGGTTTATGACACATTACAACACGTTAATGTGAATACATAAATTCCTAGTGAGATCCCATACTGGAATGAGTCGGTAAGATCTCAAAAGCCGGCAATAGATGGGTAAAAGCCATGATATTTGAGATCAGGTGATTACATGATGAAGATAATAAGAAGACAGTAATAGCAAAGTGGTTGCCATATTTCGAATGCATTAAAGGAAGGTATAAGATGGATTGAGGCAAAACTATTAAGATATAATCAGTACTAAGGACAAAATCTATAGTGGAGCCCTGTCATCAGCTGAAGGAAGTAAGAAATGATATGGATTGACATAAATACTAGTATGGTGATGCCAAGGCATCTTTTGGGCTACTTTAAGCTCTTACACATGTTCATGTAAAGGGTGCGATATGATGTGTAGTAAGAGAACTAGAAAGAAAATCTGAATAAAAGTGCAGTAGGACACGCCTAGAGCGTTACAAGTTGAATTAAAAGAAAATTGTATGATGGCCTAAACAAATTGAGCATCAGAAGCCTGGTAGCCTGACACTATCTAATCCTGAGGTTCATTGTGATTTTTAGATTAAATTGACACTTGGATGTCGGACGCACTTTTGTTAAAATGAGTTTCTATGGGAATTTTTGATGCGCCATTGAGTCTAGAACGTCGATTTTAGTGGGGTAGCATAGTTCATTTGCATGCATAGAATTTCGAACAAAATTTGAGCACCCTATCAGAGTTTTGGACTTTGCCAAAACCTCCTTGTTGCTGCATTTGTTGGTGCACGTGGCTTTCTTCATCACATTAGCTATGGAGCCTTCGCGATCATGGAGGGTCAATATGGTAGGCATCATGATCACATGTCCCCTTGCCGCGATCATGATGGAGGGTTGACTGGGAGTTGACCTAGTTGGTCTTCGCAATTGTGAGATCTTGCCCTCGCGATCGTGATGGTATTTTAGTGGGGTTGTCACAATCGCAACACTTGTCCTTGTGATCGATATGAACAAGTTCGTCTATCTTTTAATTTAAGACCAGATGCGATAAACTCTCACTGTCAAACTTTAAAACACCATATATAGAGCTAGAGATCGCCATTTTAGGAGATTCATGGCCTCAAACATCTGGAATCTTCATGGATTCTTAGTTAATCAGGTGGGAAATGTCAGGAAGGCTTATCAGAGGTAAAATTCGTAAATTAGTTTATGCGATTGTTGCATTTCTTAGCTAAAAAGGTAATTTTTTGCATGTGGTTGTGGGGTTTGATCCTATCCCCGAATTGTGTTCCTTTTTAGAACTCAAGTTTGGGGTAGCATTTAGGAGCTTTTCATAGAGATAATTTTATAATTCATGGAGCAGGTCACACATTCCCCTTTTTGGCTCATAAATTGGTCTATTTTCAAATTTTGTAATTTTGATGTTAAAACAACTGTATTGACTTTATGATTGTATTTTTAATAGCATGGAAGCATACTGCGGCTATTCCAAAGGGAAAAGTTCTAATTACGTTAGTTAGAGCATGTGTGGTTGGCCTACAGGTAGGCTATAAGGTTTCCCTCTGTAGATTGAGAATGTTTAAGCATTTGTATACTGAATTATATGAGTTTGGAGGTGTTTGGGTGCTGAGCATGCTAAATTCCTATAATTCATGTCTTAGGCTCTATTTTTGAGAAATTCTGACTATTAAGCAGGCCCCCTATTATTATTGATCATCCATACCTTGTGATGTGCACCATTACTTTAGTTTATTTCTTTGAAATCATGTTTGGCCTTAGTCTAGGTTTAGACTATTGATTGGCATAGACTTGTGTGATTTTGGTGCCGTTAGGCCTTGAAACTTCTTCGACCATACTTCAAATGGCTTAGTTCCCTATAGATTGATATAGTAAATCTGATACCAACTTGTCACGACCCAATTTCTCAGGTCATGATAGCACCTACTATGAACCTCTAGTAGGCAAGCCGACCCATATCCCAAAACTATGAGTAATGGAATGTTAGGGTAGAAGACCAACAATACAACTAAGAACCATAATGAAATAACAAGAACATAACTAAACGGATGAATTTCAATGAAATATATACAAATAAAAAGATCCCTCTACCTAGAAGTCACATGTACAAAGATACTACCAGAAAGAGTACAAGTCCCAAAAGTGGACCACAAAATCAAGGTTGTCTCAAAAAGCAAAAGATAGGCAACATATATGTATAGAGAAGATGGGTAACTCTAAAACACTATGTAATCACCCTTGCCTCCAATCAAGATAGCGGCTGGCTTGAATTAACGACGGTAGCTTCTACTCGGACCTACATCAACAAAATAGATGCAAAATGTAGTATGAGTACCTAACAACAGTTACCTAATTGGTATCATAGGCCAACTGATCAAGATATGCATAAGTAAATTAAAATGAGAGAAAATAACCACAACCAAGGATAGGGCAACAACTAAATGTAGGTATGTACACGAGTGTACTCAATACACAAAGAGAAAGAAACTAGCTAAATTCACTAGGCTCTAATAAACCCGATGGGTACACTCATGTACATGTCTAAGGTAACAACCTGAATGGACCCTTGTAAGCCAGGAGCAGAGATAGTTGAAGTAAAAAAAGCAGTTCCGATAAAGTTCCAACAATGCCATAAATTTCCCAGACTTCAACCGAACCATCTTGAGAGACTAAAACCTTAGCCCAAAGCTGAGAATAGATAAGGACTTGAACCGATGATTCATCAGAGGATCAGGGACCTGAACTAAGATTTGAAAGAAACTACGGACTTGAACCAAGTGACATATAATCATGGATTTGACCATTTGTAAGCTAGATCACAGACTTGAACCAGGTAACAGTAGCAAGGAGTCAAACCAAAGTGAGTAAGGAGCGAAAGACTTGAACTGAAGTTGTATAGAGGGAGTGGGCTCAAACCACGGCTAAGTGAAGAGAGATGGACTTGAACCAAAGTGATAATAAAGGTGGTAGGATCGAACCATGGCTAAATGAAGAGCGACTGACATGAACTGAGGCTATAATACCAAGGTAGGGGCTTAAACCCCGCCAGGTGGAGTTAAATGGGGACATAAACCACAAACAGAGGCAAGTCAGTCTGAATTAGGATCAACAACCAACCAAGCATCAGGTGGAGTACCCCCTAAATTGAGCGTAATCAATGAATCACTCAAGTTCAAACCACACCCAACCAAAATTGTCGAAAGGACTTTTAGAATTAAGAACCAAGCGATACAAGACCGATAGGGGAATAGGTCATTATGGAGGTAAGGTTCCCAAGCTATGTTACTGCCTAGCTAAAGCTCATACTATCATAATCAAGTCTACTATATTAGTCTACAGGGAGCAAAGCTGTCCAAAACAACGTCGGAGGAATTCTAAGGCCCAACGGCCTCCAAAACCACACAAGTCTAAGGAACACTAGTCGAAGCCTAGACTAAGGCCAAACATGCATCCAAATACATAACCAAAGGAATAGTATATTCCATAAGGTATGGATGATCAATAATAACCGTAGAAATGCTTTAACAGTCCAACAATACCCTGAAAATAACACCTAGGTAATGAAATATAGGAATTTAGCATGCTCGACACCCAAAACCCTTCAAACTCATAAAAAAAGTATAAAAATTCTTTAAAATGGTAAGTCTAAAGAGGGGGAAAACCATATCCTACCTTTAGGCTGACCTCACATGCTCCAACTCATGGAATTTAAGCTTTCTCTTTCCAAATGCCCTCGAAACACTGTTATACTGTCAAAAATAGAATCACTACATCGTTATAGTTTCTTAGACACTAAATCCACAATTTTCAAAGACAGACCAATTTTGGAGTCCAAACAGGAAATATGGGATCTGCATCAAGAATTTCAGAATTGACCCCAAAATTAGGTCCTAGACCCCAAGCTTGTGTTCCAAAAAGAAATATAATTCATGCACTAGAATTAGTTGCAACCCCACATGCATCAAAATTACCACATTTTAAGCTAAAGGAAAAAAACCATGGCAGCATCTATAAGTAGTTATTTAAAAAAATAAAACTCCCACGACCCAAACCAAGCATACTACGATTTTCCTTGTAGAAAAACTTAGAATTTGGCCTCAAAAATCACTAAAAATTTAGGTAAAATGGCCAATATACAATCCTCCAAAATTCATCAAATTTCCAATCCAAAAATGATAATGGAAGTAGCTATGTTAGTGAATTTACCTCACACAAAGCTCCTAAACAAGTTTCTGAGCTCACTAATTCCTTGGGTCAGTTTCTAATTCCTTTGAAATTCTTTCTTTTGTTCGACTTTTTATCTTACGAGGTCTTCTAGCTGGTATATCCCAAATGAGTTTGATGTGCTCCAGTATGACACAGTTGAGTTAGATGATCCTCTGAGTTATATTGAGGATCATATTGCTAGTTTGGTCAGAGTTGTTAGACAGTTATGATCCAGAGCCATTCCTGTGGTTAAGGTCCTTAGGAGGCATTGTCCAATCAAGGAGGCTACCTGGGAGACCGAGAAAGAGAATTAGGAGCAGTTTCCCTACTTATTTGAGCCTTCATATACTTCTTAACTCTTACTTTCGCGTATGAAAGTTCTTTTAGTAGTGGATGTTGTAATGACCCTCCAGATCAGTTTTGAATTTAAGCATGTATTTCATCATTTAGAGTAATCTTGTACCAATAACTAGTCATTTATGACTTGCTGGCACTGACTATTTGGTCATCAGGCCGTTCATTTGGGTTTTACGCCCATTTCCATAATTTGGAGCTTTTATAACTTGAAAAGTTGACTTCGATTATTACTTCAGTTAAACAACCTCAGAATGGAGTTCTGACAGGTTCATATGCTCCAAAATTACCAAATAAAGCTAGTAGCATGGTTGGCATGACTATCAAGGAAATCAGTGCGAGTTCGAGGCCATTTGACACTCTAGCCTTTAAAATTTTGCCTAAGGTTGACTTTGGTCAATATTATTGGAAAATGTGTTTGGATGAAAATTTTGTTAGTGTGATTAATTCCAAAATGTCACGTTTGGTCTAGAGCGACCCTTCATTTGGTTCCTGAGGCTTCCTGTCTAATATCAGGGCACATTATGGATTTAGGCTCAAAATGGCATATAGGTATGGGGCCTACTTTTTGTTAAAATGACCTTGTATGGAAATTTCATATCTGCCATTGAGTCCGGAACATGAATTTTAGTGGCATAGCATAGTTCGTTTGTGCGCCGAAATTCTAAATGAATTTAGAGCACCTTATTAGAGTTTTGGACTTTGCCAAAACCTCCTTGTAGTAGTCATTACTGGTGCAAGTAGCTTTCTTCATCCATTCATGATGGATTCATCATGACCTTGGAGGGTCACTGTGCTAAGCATCGTGATCGCATGGCCCTTGGCTACAATCACAATGAAGAGTTCACAAATAACCAGTTGGTCTTCATAATTGCGAGACCTGGTCCTCGCAAGCACGATGGTATTTTAGCGGGGTTTTAGCAATCACAACACTTGTCCTCACGATCGAGATGAACAAGTTTTTTTAGTCTTTTAATGTATGACTAGACGTTATCATCTCTCACTCTCAAGCTTTATAACACCATAACATAGTAACATACTTAACATTTATAATAACTTTTTCATAAATTTTATAATTCATGGAATATCTCATTTCATAACATAATTGCAATGTGAGAATTGACCTTTCATCATTATAAATCATACTTGCATAATTCATACTATTAGGTCCTAGGTCACCACATAAGGCCCTAAGTCACCTATCTTCATAACTTGCAAGGAAATCATAACTTGAACATACCTGCAATTCATGATGATAGTTCATACTTGGATTTAGAGTGTAACTCATACACATAATCAATTTAATTGATAATCATAAGAATACCTTGAAAACATTGAACTCCATAATCAAAATTCATAAAATTCATCATAGAAAGTAGCTTCATGCTTGGGTATTCATAATAAAACTTAAAATCATATAATTTATATAGAAACATACTTATAATGGTCATAGATAACAATTCTATATGAAATTGAATCAGCCCAACATAATTCATAAAAATTAAAGTTTAAAAGTAATGAGATTTTTGAAAAAACCTTAGAGTTCATGAGTGAAAGGGACTCATGAATCAATACACACATACCTTAATGAAATATCCACAATATTGATGAAAAACCTTAGTGAGATTGAAACCCTAGCTTGAAACTTAGAGAGGAACCTTGAGAGAATGTGATTTGTTGCCTTAGAAGATATTTGAAGAGTTAATTGAATGTGAGGGGAATTTGAAGAATTAGGTATTTATAGACTTTGAACATGGCCATAAAAGTGTCAAGGTTGATTGAATAGAATCTTGGAAAAGATGAGTCCACCCCTTATTAAATCAAATTTTTTTACCATACGACTTGACTCTTATGAGTCGTGGAAGCACTGACGAGTTGTAGGAATGACTCGTCCTGTAGGTCCTGAGAAAGACTTCAAAATAGATTCTCTAAAATTTCATTACGAGTCATGTTTACACTCATCATTGTCTTTACGAGTTGTCAAAGTGACAAATCTTGCAGGCCTGAAAAATACCTGCAAGTTGAGGGTCTCTGAAGTTTCATCATGACTTATTTCTATGAGTCGTAAACTTCTCTACGACTTATCCTATTGAGTCGTAGATGAATTCCTGAGGTTGAATCTATAGGTCATCATTCCTTTCTACAATGACTCATTTTTACAAGTCGTTATTTGCTCTACGAGTCGTCAATGAACTCATCAACCTCACTTTTTGCCTTAGCCATATTTTCAAATCTTTTTTTACCTCCATTGTTCTAGTTTCAACCCATGATAACTTCAATGAGTCGTAGACTGACTCGTGGACTTGGGTCAGTTTCCAATTCCTTTGAAATTCTGTTTTTTATTCGACTTTTCATCTTATGAGGTCTTATAGCTGGTATGTCCCAAATGAGTCTGATGTGCTCCAATATGACACAGTTGAGTTAGATAATCCTCTGAGTTATATTAAGGATCATTTTGTTATTTTAGTTAGAGATGTTAGACAGTTGTGATCCAGAGCCATTCCTGTGGTTAAGGTCCATAAGAGGCATCATCCAATCAAGGAGGCTACCTGGGAGACTAAGTAAGAGAATTAGGAGCAGTTTCCCTGCTTATTTCAGCCTTCATATACTTCTTGACTCTTACTTTTGCGTATGAAAGTTCTTTTAGTAGTGGATGTTGTAATGACCCTCCAGATCAGTTTTGAATTTAAGCATTCATTTCATCGTTTAAAGTAATCTTGTACCAATAGCTAGTCATTTATAACTTGCTGGAACTGACTATTTGGTCATCAGGCCATTCGTTTGGGTTTTACACCCGTTTCCATAATTTAGATCTTTTATAACTTGAAAAGTTGACTTCGGTAATTACTTCAGTTAAAAAACTTCAGAATGGAGTTTTGACGGTCTGCTCCAAAATTACCAAATAAAGCTAGTAGCATGGTTGGCATGACTATCAAGGCAATCGGTGTGAGTTAGAGGCCATTTGACACTCCAGCCTTTGAAATTTGGCCTAAGGTTGACTTTGGTCAATATTATTGGAAAATGTGCTTGGATAAAAAATTTGTTAGTGCGGTTAGTTCCAAAATGTCAAGTTTGGTCTAGAGCGACCCTTTGTTTGGTTCCTAAGGCTTCCTATCTAATCTCAAGGCCCATTGTGGATTTAGGCTCAAAATAGCACATGATTATGAGGCCTACCTTTTGTTAAAATTACCTCGTATGGAAATTTTAGATCTGGCATTGAGTCTGGAACATGAATTTTTGTTGCATAGCATGGTTGGTTTGTGCGCACGAAATTCTGAATGAATTTCGAACACCCTATTAGAGTTTTGGACTTTTCCTAAACCTCTTTGTTGTAGTCGTTGCTGGTGCAAGTGGATTTCTTCATTTATTCATGATGGATTCTTCTAGACATTGGAGGGTCACTGTGCTAAGCATCGTGATAGCATGGCCCTTGGCTACAATCAGAATGAAGAGTTAACAAATAACCCACTTGGTCTTCGTAATTGCGAGACCTGGTCCTCGCGAGCACGATGGTATTTTAGTAAGGATTTTGCAATCACAACACTTGTCCTCACGATCGTGATGAATTTTTTTTTGTCTTTTAATTTAAGACTAGACGCGATCATCTCTCACTCTCAAGATTTATAACACCGTATCTACAGCTAGAGAGCTCTATTTTAGGCGATTCAAGGTCCCAAATGTCCAAAATATTCGTGGCTTCATGGTTAATCAGTTAGGAAGTGTTATGGAGTCTTTATCGGAGTTAAAATTCATACATGAGCTACTACCATTGATGTATTTCTTAGCTAAAAAGGTGATTTTTATGCATGTATTGTGGGGTCTGATTTGATCCCCGAATTATTTTCCTTTTTGGAACATACGTTTGGGGTAACATTTAGGAGCTTTTCATGAAGTCAATTTTGTAATTTATGGAGCAGGTCCTACTTTTTCATTTTTTACTCCAAAATTGGTCCATTTCTAAATTTAGCAATTATGGTTTTAAAAAAATCGTATTGATGTTGTGATTCTATTTTTGATAGCATGGCATCATTTTGAGGCCGTTTTGATGGGAAAAGCTCCGGTTATATGTGTTGGAGAACGTGCGGTCACCCTACAGATAAGCTACGAGTTTTTCCTCTTTAGGATGTGTATGTTTAGGCAATTATATACTGAATTGTATAATTTTGGAGGTGTTTGGGTGTCGACCATGCTAAATTCCTAGATTTCATCTCGTAGGTTCTATTTTTGAGAAATTTGAACTACAAAGCAGGTCCCCTGTTATTGTTGATCATTCATACCTTGTGGTGTGTACCATGACTTTGTTTTATGTCCTTGGAAGCATGTTTTACCTTAGTCTAGTCTTAGACTAGTGATAGCTATAGAATTGCATGATTTTTGTGCTGTTAGGGTTTGGAACTTCTCCAATGATGCTTCAAATGGCTTTCCTTCCTATAGACTAATATAGAAGACTTGAGTCTGATAGTTTGAGCCTTAGCTAGGCAGTAACACAACTTTGGGACCTTATATCCATAATTGACAGATTTCATCGGTTCATCATCGCTTGATTCTTAGTTATACAAGTATATTCATCAATTCAAGTTAGATGTGGTTTGCACTAAAGTGATTTCATTATGGCACTAGATTACTCTTTGTGCCGCTCGGTTGGCTTCTGATCCTAATTTTGACCGTTTCACTTCTTCTTATTGTTTAATTCCCCAAATCACTCCACCAAGCATAGTTCAAGTCGTTGCCATAGTGGTTTTGCCTCAGTTCAAGTCCCTATCTCTTTTGCACGTGGTTCAACTCCATGATTATCAAAACATGTGTTCAAGTCCTTGGTTACTTTCAAATCTCAGCTCAACTCTTCGACCTCCTAAATTTCTTTAGTTCTAGTCCTTATCTCTATCATGTTGCGGGTTCAAGCTTTAAGTCATTAGAATGGACCGTTTCAAGTCTTTGGGAAATTGTGATGCTGTTGGTACTACATCAGATTTCTTCATCTCGCTTTAGCTATCCTTGCTCCTATCAGGCTTATGGGGGTTTATTTGGGTTATTACTTTTAGACTTGTGCACGAGTGTACCTGTCGGGTTTATACGAGCCTGATGGAGTTAGTTAGTTTTGCATTCTCTTTGTGTGTGAGTATGCTCGTGTACATACCTTGTTTATTTCTTGTTCCTATCTCTAGTTGTGCTAGTTTCTGCATTGCAGATTAGTTTTTCTTTCCTTGCTCAGTCGGCCAATGATGGCTACTGGGTACCTCTTGTTTTGGTACTCATACTACACTCTACATCTATTTTCATAATGCAGGTCCGAGTACTAGCTATCAACATTGATCTCAAGCTAGCTACTATCTTAATCGGAGGCGTTGGTGAGAACACAATGTTCTGGATTTACCTATTTCCCTCTGTATATGTATCTTATCTATCTATTGCTTTTTGAGATAGTATTGTTTTTATGGTCCACTTTTGGAACTTGAATTCAATTTCTTAGTAGCTACGTACATGTGTCTTCCAGGTTCTGGGAGGGATCTTTTGTTTGTATATATTTTGATTTGCTCCCGCTGTTCATTTGTGTTCCTCTTGGTTATTATTATTTTTTAGTTAAATTATTGGTCTTGTACCCTTACATTCCATTACTAGCAGTTCCGAGACATGGATTGGCTTGCATACTGGTGGGTATGGTAAGCGCCATCATGAATCGAGGATTTGGGTCATGACAACTATCATCATGAAATATTTTTAGTTATGTAAGTTTATCTACAGAAATTAAGGATAAACAAAACAATAATTATTTAGCTAGATTATTGTGGAGTGTATTTGATAACTGTAACATGGTATAATTGTTATACCCCATTTTAATCGAGGTTATATTATAGTATAATATATTGATGATTCCTAAAATAAATAACTTAATTTAAGGGGTCGCCACGTAACTATTATAAGGGTGAGTTAGGGCACCTAAAATTTCTAATATTAACTCCATTGTTAAGGTCTATCTAACCAATTAAAGATTCTAAGAAAAAGGTTCAATTAATTCTAAAAGGAAAGGGGTTAGACATCGTAAAGATCCATTAAAATTGTTAACCATCCAAACATAAGTTAATAAATCAAGCTAAAAATAGTGACCAATTTAAAAGCTAGTTAATCATTTAGTATTTATAAAAATAAATGTTCTTAGCGTCAAGGTGATCATTAACTACATAAAAATTAGAAATTTGAAGTCTACAACTAAATAACTTTCAAAAATAAGAAAACCATTTTAGATGGGGTAAGGACTTGGTACAAGTTAAAACTTCACTTGAAAAGAGGCATTTACAGTTTAAAAACTTCATTTGAAAAAGAGGTCATTTAGAATTTAAAACTACATTTGAAAAGGGTCATAAATCAATACTGTTTGACTCTATTCATAATCCCAAATGGTCGAGTAAATCTAGGTGCGGAATAGAATATCAAAAGTAATTCAACATAGTTAATACAAAATATAAAGTAGGCAATTTAGAATAAATAATCCTCCAACAGGTGAACCAAAAGGAACTAACAGTCTCCAAATAAAAGAACTTCAATCCAATATATGGAATGTCAAAGTATGCGAGTGAAGAAGCGATGCAAGTGTCGGATATATAATAGGGAAGTGACTGGGACTTTGAGGTCTTAGATTCATAACTCCTTTATCGAAAATAAAATGAGATTTAAAACTTGACTAAACTGAGAAATAAGAACAAGAGTAGATGGAATTTTTCAATCCTCCCGGCCCTCCAAAAAAAATTGTCTTGCTGAAGAACAAGAGTGTATTTATAAGTGAAAAGTAGGCTTTATTTGAGTGGGATTTGAAGTCGTTTGAAATTCAAAATCCTTACTTCAAGATAAATCCAAAATGTGACAGAGAAGAGATTGAGAAAAACGTCCTTTTACTTCATACTTTGCAGCGATTTTTGGTCAACAATCACAATATTTTTGGCTTTTCTATAAGATATTTGAATATGAAAAAGACAGATAGAAAACATAGTTGAAAATGGTGAAACCATTCTGATTTAGAAAGAAAATAAAGATGGAATCTTGTCTAAGAGGGGAAAGCGAAAGCTACGACTATTGAGAATGGAGAAGATAAAACCTAATGTGTTTTAGAACTTAAAGGGAATGAACTGGCTGATTTAGGATTATTTTGGGATTGAATTAGCTGATTTGCGCTCATTTTGGGTGTAAAATATGGGATGATGATAGGTAAGAAATTTAATCCTTTTGGCCAAATTGGATGACACAATTGGTTGAATGACATGGTGTAAGACCCCAAAATTTTGGAAATTCCTAAAATGAGGAACCAAGAATGAACATGCAGAAAACTGGCACCATGTGTCGACCATGGGTTGTGGTACGTATAACATATCATGGTGAATTACCGTGGTGGTAATTCAGAGCTCAGACTTGCAGGGAATGGACGAGGATGAGGAACACAGACCATGTAGGACACCACGGGCCATGAATCCCTCTATGGCGACCCCTTCTAAAAGCCCTCAAAAAACATTCCAAGTGAAGCACCACGGGGGACCACCAGGGGACATGGAGCTCTTCACGGACCGTGGTGTGATCCATGATGGTCACTCCTGCAAGTCCTTCTACAGGACCTGCACTATGGCCACGTTTCACATGCCGTGATGTCATTCACAAACCGTTAAGGTCTCTTTGAAGAAACTTCAGAGACCCTCCCTGCAAACTCCCAAAAACTTTTCCCAAGCCAATCATCACGGCCCCTGACCACGGGTCGTGGTGGACACCACGGATCTTGAAGGGGTCTTCATGAAGCTAGTTCTGGCCAAATTTTAAAAGGAACATTTTATTCTTTTTCTGTATTTTAATTTAAGCAGAGTCATTTTGAGGGCAAAGGTTCACCCATATAAAGACCCTAAACCCCAACTTCCCAATAAAAATTCTTCTATCCCAATGTCTCTTGCATCTTCATGAAAGATTATAGGGTTTCACTCCAAGAAGATCAAGCTTCCAATTATTTTCAAATTTTCCATTAAGGAATTATCGCTCCAACGTATGTGGGTTTCATTCATGGGTTCTTCCACCCATGGAGCCCAAGTGTTTTCTCAACCTATTAATTCAATTTAAATGATGAAATCTTATGAGTTTTTACATGATGATTCCAAATGCATAGATTATTGCCTATGTAAAGTTTATGTACCTATATTGATGTATATTGACTATCAATTTCACGAAATGAATGATTTATCAAGGTTCTTATATGAAGGCATAAAGGTAGTTTTGAAGTATAAATGGTGTGTTATTTTAAGATGATTAAATTGATGCATTTCCATCACTTTCATGCATGCTATCATTGTTTTAAATTTTTTTGGAGGTTATATGAAATGAACACCTAGTTTCCTTATGTTGAAAGCTTTGACTTCAAATGAAAGTTTATAAAAGAAAGTTTTATGTTTAAGGTAGTCTTACGAGTCGAGGGTCTTTTGGAAATAGCCTCTCTATGTCCATGAGGTAGTAGTAAGGTCTACGTAGATCCTACCCTCTCAGGACGCACTTGTGGGATTCCACTGGGTGGTTGTTGTTGTTGTTGTTATGAAATAATTGAACAATGATGAAAGGGCTTCTTAGACAAAGAAAGAATTCAATGTGAAAGTACAATTCTCACATAATTTAATTAAATGAAAGGTTTTAATGAGCTATTCTACCGAATAATGATTTGATGTCTAAAATTATATGAATTCTTATGTTATTATGATATTTTTATACTATTATGTGGGATTTACCTAGCACCAAATGTAGCATGTAGATGGGGACTTGACCGAAGGAGTCCTTACATAAAGTCTCATATTGCACTAACTATGCGCCAACATAGGAGCTCTTGTAGGCTATTTAGGCTAGTGGATCCACAATTAGCCCCTAAAGTTAAAGTTAAAGAAATTATTAAAGTTGACAAAGCTCTTCCCGACAAGTATTCTCCCCATGCCAACGTAGGGGGGTTATGTTGGATTCTATGTAATAGCTTTCATAGTCTTAAATGTCGGTTATAGTCATCTTCCCACAAAATGAATGTTTTAAGGTTTCTTATGATGATTCCTCATGCATGCATTTAGTTATGCATATTTTTTATAACTGTCATAACATTCTTCATTTCATAGAGTGCTCACATACTTAGTATATTCAAAGTACTAATGCATACTTTTGCCTACATGATATCACAATATAGGGACCAGCGTCTCTCCACACTCTCCTCCCCGTGTCTAAGTTCAATCGTTGAAGTCTACTACTATTTGGTGAGTTCCCATATTTTGGGAAAAACACTCTTATCATTTCTCGCTTATGTCATGTATAGAATATTAGGTTGCTTGTGTTACTTTTGACTTTTATCTTGAGGGTGAGCTAGGGACGTGTCTTAGCCCCCGCCAAGCCTTTAATGTAGAAGGTATTGTTGGATATAATATATGATGTTTAAATTTGACTTTGACTTATATTCTTTGTTGAATCCCTTAGTCCCATTACCCTCTTATTTATGCTTTCTTTAATGTCAATACTGATAAAATGCTTATTGAATGGTAAGAGGCTTGGGTGAGGTATCTGCGTGCGTCCCATTCGCCATGTCACTTCTAGGCCCTAGGCTTGGGTCGTGACATATGGGTCTTTCCCTACTTCAAATCAATTCTTTCAAACTTCTAATTGAATATTTGATGTAACACATAATTATTATGTAGGAAGTTATAATACTAGTATTATAACTTTTTGCTAATGATTTAGCAAAATATTGACTTATAACTAATTTAATAAGTAAGAAACTTCAAAATAAGATGACGACAATAGTAGAAGTAGACTTCAACGATTGAATCTGTCATGATGGTTAAATCGGTCATAAAATTAACAATAATAGAAATAACAACAATAGTAGAAAATTGTACATATAATAATGCCACAACTCAATTTCTCAGGTCATGATGACACCTACCATAACCCTCCCCATCGATAGGCAAGCCAAACCCATCGGTGGCCCTCATAAGTTGGCACCAACTTTCACTTAGACACCTAAACCAGGAGATATTCATTTTAGACACCTCAAGTAAGGGTAGAATGTGTCATCTTGACACTTTTTTGACAGTTGGCAATTCGCGTGTTTTCCACCTTTCTAAGGCGCGTAGAAGCTGTTTTTCTTAAATTTTTTTTGTTGTTGTTCTTCTTCTTCATTTTAACACTCCCCTTTAACCTCCATTATTAGCGGTAGAAGAAGACTAGCAAGTGCCCCTAAAAAACCCATTCTTTTTTTTCTTTTTTTTCTTTTTTCTTTTTTTCCCTTTCTTTTTCTCTGTGTAGATGCTTTTTTATATAATATACTAAATATGTACTCTTCTTATGAGACCGATAATCTGTTGAAATTATTTGGAAAAAGGTTTTGGTTTTTTCATCCATAGCTTCAGGTGATAATTCACAATAGGGATTATGAGAACTACTTGGAGCTTATGAAATTTCCATATGAAAGTTCACAAAATTGAAAAAGTATGGAAAATGCAAAAACACCTCACAAAATCAGAAGCAGACATAATTTCTATCTGTTGAACTTGTTTGTTCTTGTTTTTTTTATTAACTTGGATGTATGTATCGCGTTGGGTGGGGAGGGGTTGGGTGGGTGGGTTGGAGAAGATAATGGCGGAGTGGAGGAGGGGTTGTGTTAGGGTGGGGTTGGGGTGGATGGGGTGGGTGGGGTTGGAAAGATGACAGCGGGGTGGGTGGGGGGTTAATAATTGTTAATTTTTTTTGGATAAAAAAAATACCACGTGTCATTAAATTATTGGTCATTTTTTCTATTCAAAAGATATTATTTGATAATTATTTTTATGCCACGTGTCTTTATTTAATTTACTATTTTTAACACGTCAGACGAGTGTAGTACACACACTTAATATATTTTGGTGATTGTCAAAAAAGTATGAAAATGACACATCAGACCCTTACATTAGGTGTCTAAAATGAACATTTCCTGGTTTAGGTGTTTAAGTGAAAGTTGGTGCCAACTTTAAGGGGTCACCGATGGATTTGGCCTAAAATATATAAAAAATACATTAAACTAAATCCTTCCCAGAACCTGAAAGTCACTAGTACAGAGCTTCTACCAAAATAAAATGAGTACAAGTCTCAAAAGTGGATCAAAATATATATACAACACTGGATAGTTTCAAAAGTATAATAAGACGGGCCATCCAAGCTAAAAGAGACAAAAATGATTTCAAAATTGCAAGTGCTCACCTTGGTCTTTGGAACCTGTAGCAATAGGCTTGATTTATACGCTATGGTAGCTAGAACTCGGTCTTACATTACAAAAATAGATGTAGAGTGTAGTATGAGTACCAGATATAAGGTACCCAGTAGGCATCATAGGCTGACTGAGCATGAAAGGTAAAAACAATATAAAAGATAGGAATAAGCCTAAACAAGAGTCAAAATAAGTATCTAAGGTAAGAAAGGTAAATATCCCGGCTAGGACCCGGATGGTCAAGGCTACTTTCTAGAATTCTTAATATGGTCAAGGCTGGGACTAGGACCCGGATGCTCGCCATAATCCATCGATACTATTGAGGCCGAGATTGGGACCCAGATGCTCACCATATTAGCAAGTTGATAGAGGCAGAGATTGGGACCGCATGCTCTCTAATGGGATTCCAGAATGGAGGTCGGGTATGAAACCCAGATGCTTACAGATGACTTAATCGATGGTGCCAAATATTTTCTTTTCCAACTGAATACTTATAACCACCGAGGATATCTTCCAGAATAAATCAACAGATATATCGTGAGGGCTTCAATTGGAACCGAACAAGCCGAACAAGACGTATAGTATCACCGACAAGTCTTAAAAGTTGCAATCATAGGAAGTTATGGGTGAGGTTTTTTAGGAGAGCAAAGTTACTGCCTATATAAGGCCCAACTACTAGACACCGGTATGCTACACCATTCTACAAGGATCGAAGCCCGCCGGAGAGACGTTAGGACATCTAATGCAAGTTCCACAACCTATACTAAGGGCAATATGTGCCACAGTAGCAAGTATAAGAAATCGATGCGACTAAAAGTATCAAAATTTAACAAAATAGATCACATGCTTTCACTTACCTAAAATACCCGATAAAAGCCTAAAGCATGATTTTTGGCACCTAAGGTATATATATAAGCTACCCAAGCCAGAATTCCATCTATCTCAACTTTCTTTCTCACATTCTAGCTTAATCTAAAGGAAGGAAAGGCGTAGCCTACCTGTAGGCTGAACGCACGAGCTCGAAATAACTTTGCCAGAGATTTTCCTTTTCGTATGGCCTCAAAATGCTGTCACGCTATCAAAAATAGACTCACAACATTACTACGGTCGTTATGACATTAACATTATCTAATTCAAAGACGGGCCAATTTCATAGTCAAAATCAGGAATTGTGGGACCCATACAGAAAGTTTTGGAACTAACCCCAAAAGCTGATCCTAACCATCCCCCAAACTCATATCTCAAATTGGGATACAATTCGGGGATGGAAAACTCCACAAATTAGTTCATTCATCAAAACCCAATTCTAGGACAAAATTAATAATATGGGCGGTAGCATTAATGTAAAAATCACCAGAACGAAGCCTCAACAACTGAAATGAAAAACTCCACAATTTAGCATCAAGAATTTCTAAATTTAGACTTAAAACCCCCAAGTAACCAGTCCGCAAAGTTTATCAAAATTCCACTCCATAATTCAACAAAAATAGCAGCTAAAATTGCCATTTTTACCTCAATCAAATTCTCCAAATCATTTTCTAATTGCACCACAACGTTCTTCTCAAAATTCCACATGAGATAGGGTTTAAATTGCTCAAATCAGACCTAAATTAGTCAAAAAATAACTTCTCAAAATTCTGCAAAATTTCACTCTGAAAATAACAAAAGACAGTAGCTAAAATGCGAAATTTACCTTAAAAGAAGTTCCCAAATCACCTTACAAGCTTACCAATGCATTCCTCTAGAAAATACCTTTAATTTGGACCTTTGAATCAGTAAAATTGAGCTAAAAATAGTCAAGAAATCATTTGTCAAAGTTGTGCCTTAAATCCGAAAAATTTTCTTTGAACAGTAACCGCAATGAATAGTGATAACACAATCCAAAATTTGATTTTTTGATGCTCCGGACTCATTTGAAGTCCCATCAGTATAAACCATATATGAATTATGATTGGAAACAATATTCCAAACTTAACGGCATAGTCAAAATTTCCAATAGAGGCCGTTACAATGAAAAGTGGGTCCCATACCCAAGGAACAATTCAAACCAAAACCACAATAGGGCTTGGAATGAGACCGAAAGCCTCAGAACAAGCAAAAAAGGTTGTTATAGACCAAACTCAATATTTTAGAGCTATGACAGAATTTCAATTCGAGCGTGTTTATAAAAAATATTGACCAAAGTCAACCTTAGGCCAAGTTTCGAAGGCTAAAGCATAAAATGGCCCTAAATTAATACTGATTGCCTCGATACTCATGCCAACCATGATACTAGCCTAATTTGAATATTCCAAAACTGTTAGAATCATTAAAATCCTGTTCTGAAGTCGTTTACCTGATGTTATGACCAACTTTTTAAATTATAAAAGCTCGAAAACAGGGAAATGAGCCTAAAACCTAAACGAACGACTAGGCGATAGGCTACCCGTGTTGTTAGGTCATAAATAACTTGGGGTTAGTACAAGAACATTCTAAATAATGAAACGAAAGCAGTATAAGGAAAATTATCTGGAGGGTCATTATAAAAAAAAAGTAATGATAAAAATAATTATTAACTTAAAAGCTTAATAGAATGTAATTTGAAGAGAAGAGGGCCAAACTTGGAGGTCAACAACTGTCCCTTTTTGATCGGAGAAGATGAAAGAGTTTTTGGGGAAAAAAGTTGACGTAGTAGCCAAGTTTGTCCCGACCGTCAATATTGAAATAAAGTTTATAAAAATATTGGGACAAGAAAAATTATGAAAATATTATGGCTAAGCTTTGATTTTTGAGTCGCCTACATATATCGGGTTGTACAAGAATCAGGCCAAATGAAGCTCATGAGTTATGCTAGAATAAGATAGAGTGAGTTGAGAACACCATCATCCATAAAATTGCCCTAATATCGGTGAATGATGAAAGTGAAGGTAGTGGCGGCTAAGAAAAAGATGGATATTGAAAAAGTTAAGAATGATTTGAAAAAGAAGGTGAAAAGTAAAATGAAACTTTAAAAGGATAACAATGAATAAATAATCAGAATCAAAGTAAAATTAAAATTCAAACATAAAAAAAGAGAAAACATTGGAAGAAAGAAAGTATAACCAAAAAAACTATCCCAGTATTGAATTATGACGAGAATGGATTTCAAGATTTACAAAAAAAACAAAGCAAACAGAGTGAAGATAATTATAGAAGTGTTGAGAGGTTATGATTTGGCCATGAATTTGAAGAATCTTGATGTAAAAATTTGTATGTATCCTGAATTGTTGATGTAGGTTGAGTAGAGTTCGAGACAAGATTCTTGACCATTGTTGGTGAGTTTGACTCTCTGCTTAGATAAAGTTCCACATTGCATTATGTCTCTTGCTGATGCATGTGGATTATGCTTCCTACCAATTTTTGATAAATTATTAACAAATAATGTAAAACTGAAATAATATAAAGTCTTGCGACAAAGATCATGAGAAAAAAGCTTTCATTCTGAACTGATGCTCTAGATACAATTAATTAAAGGTGTTGTATTTTCTTTAATCTTAAACAACTGCTCCAAATTATGTTCTTGCAAAATCTAACAGACTGAGCAGAGATGTTAGCAAAAGCAAACATATACAAAAAAATCAAATTTTCTTGAAAATTAAAAAATATCATGCAGTGCTCATATGCATATTTTAAAAAATAAATAGATAATTAAAGTATTATGAGATGTCTTGTTAAAGAAAGATGAGCTTTTCAAGAAATTTTAAAGATAACATGCAGTGCTCGTATGTATAATTTAAAAATAAATAAATAATTAAAGTATTGCGAGAAACTTAGAGAATAGCATGCAGTGCTCACATGTATATTTTGAAAAGAAAAATAATTAAAGTATTGCGAGAAACCTAAAGGATAGCATTCAATGATCATATGTATATTTTAAAAATAAATAAATAATAAAGGCATTGCGAGATGGCTCATCAAAGATAAATGAATTTAAAATGTCTTATTAGAGGGCACACTAACCGATATATTCTATTTTAGGGCGAATAAACCCAATGCATCCTATTTTAGGATGGATGGACCCAATGTATCCTATTTTAGGATGGACGACCTAATACATCCTAATTTAGGGTGGATTGACCCAATATATCCTATTTTAGGGTGGACGAACCCAATACATCCTTTTTAGGGTTTATTCAACCAATACATCCTATTTTGGGGTGGATGAGCCCAATATATCCTATTTTAGAGTGGATTGACCTAATGTATCTGATTTGAGGGTGGACAAATCTACTTTGTCCTATTTTATGGAGGATGAACCCAATATATTCTATTTTTGGGTGAATGAACCCAATGCATCCTATTTTAGGGTGGATGGACCCAATATTTCCTATTTAGAAGTGAACGAACCTAATTATCACATCCCAAGCTAGACCCTTGGAGTGACACATGATCAGAAAATCAAAGAATCCCAACCAAGCCTCTTAGAATACATTACATTCAAAAGGTCAAGTAAAACATAATGAAACAAGTGAAATAACAATCTATACCATAGAAATCTAAGAATAAAAAGGAAACTCAAGTCATATGTCTCAAAATGGACAACATCACACTATGTCTAAACATGCCTCTATAACTACACAGGGATTAGGACAAACTACTAGCTCACCCCAACATAAAAGAGTGACAAGTGGAAATCATTAAAGAAATTCTCATCCTTGATAAATGAGGACTCACCAAACAGCTCTAGATATAGCAAGCTATATACATAAATAAGATTCGTAGCGTGATCATCCATCATTACATTATGAGAGAATATAGGCAAAAGTATGTGTTAGTACATACAAGGTACTAAGTATGTGAGATATGCATGAACAAGAATGAAGCATCAACAATATGGGCATAGGATGCATCACCAATGTAATGAAAAACATAGATAAATTTAAAGAATTTGAAATCATATTGAACTTGTGGTCAATGCATCACAAATGTCATAGAAAAACTTTCATCAATTCATATAACTTGTGTGGGATAAGACCTTTAACTGACATCTAAGACCATGCAAACTATAATATGGAATTTGATGCAACTACCACATTGAGAAGAGAGAGGCTACTTTATAAGGTAGACTTCCTGAGAACATCATGAACATCATAAGCTATATGTGGATCAACTAGGTAGGCCATAAACGTAACCTATGGGGGCAACATAGTTTGGGACTTTAGGTTGCTATTAGGATTCTCTTGAGAAACAAACCTTTGGTTATCGGACCAAACCCCACCTAAACATCCTCTCAATGCTTAGTCAATATCTCAATGAAATTTATTCAAATACCATCAATAATAACATCGTGAAAATAGTCATAAGAGTAGCTCATTAACATAGTTGATTGATAAGAATACATAAATTTGGTGAGAATTATCCTTATCACCCTTTAATCATGATTGTATGAGAATTATCCTTATCACACCATAGTAAACATCTTGAATCATCATTGAAACATTATTATAACTTTCCTCAATCATTCATAAGTCTCAAACTTCTTTTGCTAAAGTCTTCTTTGAAAACCATTGAAATTAATCATCATAATTCATGGAAATCATCATTGAGTATATCTTTATGCATGGGCACTTTTAAAAAAACTTGAAATCATGAAATCAAGATAGAATCATTCTTATAATTATCATTTAAGCCAATTAAAAACATAATTGAAACAATGCAAAGCGATATCATCAATCCAGGGTTAAATAGAAATTGAAATTGAGGAAATTTTGAGGAAAACTCTCGGCACTTCATGGGTGAATGAAACTCATGAATGAAATCCCACATACCTTGATGAATCTAAATCTTAAATTGAAGAAGAGACTTGTGTAATAGAAACCCTAACTTTAATTTTAGGAGAAGACCCTTGAGAGAATAATCCTTCAATGCCTTAGAGAAATTTAGAGAATGAACAGGAATAGACGGATTTTAAAGGTTTGGGGTGTTTATAGGTTCTAAACTTTCCCCCAAAAGTGTATAGATTCATTGAATCAAAATTGGAAAAAGACAATAGTACCCTTCATTAATTGAACTCGAAAGGCCTTACTAGTGGGCTTCTACGAATAGTATAGGTTTCTATGAGTCATAGAAAGTACTCGTCCTACAGAGTCTAAAAATCCCTGAAATCATGAGTTTTTGATCTTCTTCTACGACTCGTTCTTACAAATCATCATTTCCTCTATAGGTCTTAGACCCAACTCGTCAAATACCCCTGATATTTGGTCCGAAGTCAGGCCTCAGGACTTTTCTTACGAGTTGATAACTATCCTAGTTGGAAGCTAGAATCAAAATATGGAAAATTGAAATAAAGAAAAGGATATGTGGAATTATCGAAATCTAATCAAATTATTAGAAACAAAGGACTTTATACCCTCACCTCTCAATTGCATATGATATAATAACAATAACCCAAACTCAATCAAAAATAAGAAAACTAAATTAAATCCACAAAAAGGATAACTCGATGATTGATTAAGCTAGAAGAAGTTAACACAAGCAATATCGGGAATCCACCCTAATCACTCAACTACAATTACCAACTAAGAACTACACCAACACTAGGCTTCACCATGGAAACTACAGTCTTCAAATCTTTCAAATTTCAATTCATCATAATTAATTCTTCTAAAATGATAATACACTACTACATATACTAAGAAAAAAAAGATACTTTCTTTACAATTTCACCCTTTATGAGATAAAAGACTTGTTTGGTTGTCTTGTTTTGTAAATTCTTGAATTTAAAATATGGTCACTTGCACACATAGCCTTTTTCTTCTTTCTCTTCACTTTGATGGACCTTCCATACATTGTATGCCTTTATTTAGTATCCATCAAACTCCTCTAAAGCTTCCATGTGATCCATGCTATCAATGCTATTATCACGAGTCCACCTTATGACTCATCATATCGACTTTAACTTGTAATCTGATTATTTTGTAGATTGGTCAATGTGCAAGTTCAGAGACTGATCCGATGACTCATTCGTATGGGTTGTAGGAATGTCTAAGATTCATAGGTCAAGTCGTAGACTTAAGAAAAATCTAATTTTCTTAAAATTATCTTTTGTTAGAACTTTCAACTTTCGGTGTTTTACAATATCTTCCCCTTGGAAACATTCATCCTCGAATGAGATTCAATATATATGAAAGAACACAGAAAGAGACTACCAACCCAATCATTAATGCAATGAAACATCAATGTGCATAGAACATGATATTTTCACACTAAGTAAAAAATATGACTTTAAAATTGATCTTCATGAACGAGCATGCATATGAAGAACATAGGAAAACCGAAACATAGAAATTTAGGAGATTTAAGAAAGAACAACCTAATACCTTAAGCTTGAGTGGAAGGAAAATGGTACTAATATTGCTCTATCATGTCCGCTTCTGCTTCCCATGTAGCACTCTCTACTTGTTGATTTCTCCAGAATACCTTGATGGATACAACCTCTCCACTTGCCAGTCTAGAATTTCTATCAGAACCTCCTCATAGGTCAAGTTTTCTTCAATACTCGCATTTTCCAATGGTGCAATGCAATATGGATCACCCACGAACTTCCTCAACATTAATACATGAAACACCGGATGAACCATAGCCAATTTAAATGGCAAGTATAACTCATATACAACCTCGCCAATATATTTCAATATCTTATCGGGTCCCACATACCTCGGACTTATTTTTTCCTTCTTACCAAAATGCATTACACCCTTCATGGGTGAAACCTTCAAATAAACCCAATCATCCACACTAAATTCAATGTCTCATTTCTAAATGTCCTAATAGGTCTTTTGGCGAATTTGAGTCTTCAACCTCTCTCGTATGAGTCTCACCTTCTCCATAGAATCCAACACTAAATCGGGACCACTTAATGACATCTCAGCCACTTCAAACCATCCCACCGGGGACTTACATCTTCTTCTATACAATACTTCAAAATGAGCCATTTGGATGCTAGAGTGATAACTCTTGTTGTAGGAAAACTCAATCAACGGTAGATGCTCATCCCAAATTCCTTTGAAATCAATGACACATGACCTTATCATATCCTCCAACATTTGGATTGTTCTTTTTGCTTGGCCATCGGTTTGAGGGTGAAAAGCAATACTTAACTTAACATTCGTACCAAGACCCTATTCAAGTTACTTCCAAAAATGGGAGGTGAATTGAGTACCTTGATCCGATATAATAGAAAAGGGAACACCATAAAGCTTTACCAACTCACGAATATACAACTTAGCATAATTTTCGGCACTATAAGAATTCTTCAGAGGTAGAAAATGTGCCAACTTAGTCATTCAATCCACAACAACCCAAAAAGAATCATGTTGCTTCTTAGTACGAGGTAAATCCATCACAAAGTCCATATTCATATTTTCCACTTTTAAGTAGGAATCCCAATGTCTTGAGCTAAGCCTCTCAGGTTTTGATGCTCTACTTTCATTTGTTGACAATTAGGACACCTTGCCACAAATTCCGCTATGTCCTTATTTATTCCACTCCATCAATACACCTCCCACAAATCACTATACATCAAGGTGGATCTCGGATGAATATAATATTGAGAACTACCTCATGGAAGATCAATTTCCTCAGACTGTTAATATTGGGTACACACAACCGACCTTGATACCGAAGCTAAACATATCCCTCTTAGGAGAAAGCATCAATGGATTTTTTGGCAACCAACTTTTTCAATTCAACAAACACTGGATCATTATCTTTCTTAACTTTAACATCTACCATAAGGGATAATTCCGAACCATTATGAACAAAAACACCACCCTCACTAGAATCAATCAACCAAAAACCTAAAAAGTTATCAATCCCCGCTTCTCCCTCTCACATCAGTTCTATATCAGATGATGAGCCCATGGAAAAAATTTCTTGTTTATTACGACAATCTAGCACATCCGTAGCTAATTCCTTCTTACCCTATTCAATGTGGGCAATACTATTCATGGATAACCTGCGAACTGCATACACAACCATATTAGCTTTGCCCGGATGGTACAATACACTCATATCACAGTCCTTCAATAATTCAAGCCATCTCCTTTGTTGAAGGCTCAATTCCTTTTGCTAAAACAAATATTAAAAATTCTTGTGATCAGTGAACACATCCACATGAACACTATAAAGATAATGTATCCAAATCTTCAAGGAAAACACAACCGCCTCTAGTTCCAAGTCAGGAGTCGGATAGTTTCTTTCATGCACCTTAAGTTGCCTAGAAGCATAGGCTATTACCTTACCATGATGCATCAATACAATACCCATTCCAATTCTTAAGGCATCACAACATAAAATTAATCCATCGAACCCTTCTGGTAAAGTCAAAATAGGAGTGGCAGTAAGACCATCCTTCAACTCTTGGAAACTCTACTCGCAAGCTTCTGAACATTGAAGCTTCACTTTCTTGTGGGTAAACTTTGTCAAAGGCGATGAAATAGTTTAAAAACCTTCCACAAAACTTCTATAGTATCCGGCTAGGCCCAAGAAACTTCTATTGTTCGAAGGAGATAATGGTCTAGACGAATTCCTCACCACCTCTATTTTTCTTGGATCAACCTTCATTCCATCACCAGATACCACATGGCTAAGAAATACGACTTCCCTTAACAAAATTTTCACTTATTAAACTTGGTGAATGATTGCTTGTCCCTTAATGTTTGCAACACAATCTTCAAATATTTGGCATGCTCCTCCTCATTTCGAGAATAAACTAAAATATCATCAATAAACACAATCACGAACATGTTCAAGTATTGCCTGAATGCCCTATTCATCAAATCCATGAAAAACCATTGGGGTAAACAATAATTAAATGTTAATTCAAGCAATTGAAAAAGAATTGAACAAGACCCAAAATGATATCATGAACCCTAGGTAATATTGTAGAGAATTCATAAGAAAATCACCAATTTCATGCAATTATCATCAACTCATGTTGAAATAGATTTATAATCCTAGAATAAATCATACTTCATGCAATTGAATGGAAATTGAGAAGACCCATAAATATACATCTTGAATTGGGTAGAAAAGTATAGATTTCTTTGGGCTCCATGGGTGGAAGGAACACATGGATGAATTCCCACATACCTTGGGTGGATTTCTTGCTGAAAAATTGACAGAAGAATTGGATACCCTAGTTTATCATTCAATGGAGTCTTGAGAAGAAGAGTGTCTTGAGAGGATATTCTAGATGCTTGAATGTTTAGATGGATGATTATAAGGGAAAAACTAGTTAGGGGAATGATATATTCTTTCAAAACACCCAAAAATGACTTAGAATAGGATTAAAAGGCTTGTAAAAGAACCAAAATAGCCCTAGAAGATGTGCAGGATTTTTGTGAGGATTTGACTTCTACGACTCATAAAAACTCTACTGGTCGTAGATTTGAATCGTAACTTTTTATGATCTAGCAGTCTCTAGTAAAACAATCATAATTTTTTATGCCAAACTTGAAATGAGGCAAACTCATTGGAAAGAGGACTCAAAAAACTTTAATTTTCTAGGTGATGGGCCACCTAATTCTTTATATTGTAGGAGATATAATATTTTGAAGTTGACCCACGTAATTGTTTTACCAAAACTCAATCAGTAATGAAGCTTTCAACTAGACTTTGTGCTAGAGGATTTTTGTGACCTTAAAACATCTCCAAATCTATTCCACACTTAAGAATTGACCTTAACACTTATGCAAATTTAATAATTAACATTTATGACCCTATGGACGGCTTTTACGATTCATCATTTAATCTACAGGTCGTCAATATGAGTTGTAAATATAGTGCTCCAAAATCATAGGTTACTAGAATGAAACTTGGTCCCTATGAATCATGTCTATAAGTTGTCAACACTTACACAAGTCCTAAAAATGAGTCATTAAATATTCCCACACTTAACCAAAGTTCATAATTTGGACCCCTTCCATCTACAACTCCAAATAATGACTCATCAACCATTCTATGACTCGTCCTTTTGAGTCGCTCTAGAAGTACCGAGGCTCATTATTTTACCAAACTCATACATTGATTCTACGACTCACTCCTACGAATTGTAACCTTTTCCATGAGTCGTTCCTTGACTCATAAACTCCCCTCCATACTTAACTAATTTTCCAATCTCAAAGTCAATTCCTACGACCCGTAGAAATCCCTACAACTCATAGGCCAAGTTGTAACATCTAGGACAGTCCCTTTTTTGGAATTTTCTTATGTTTCGACTTTTCAACTTTCAGGGTCTTACAATTATCTTTTATTCCACATTTTTTGAGACTTATGTTCTACTTGATATTCTTGCTTCCTTATCTTGATTTAGCTTTATTGTTCATTACCTTATGTATGCTCATGAGTGTCATGCTAAGAGGCTTGGTTGATGTCATTCAGGATTGTAATTGCCACGTTAGGTCTACGCCCTAAATTGGATCGTGAAAAATATCCATTTCCCTAATCAACATAGACATGTTACATTCCTTAGACATCAAATCCGACACACCCCAAAAAAACTTGCTCATATGAGCTCTCAGGTCGGCAACTATAAGGGGGGAATACTTTGACAATTAGGTGAACTTGAGGGTATACTCCCTCACTCTTGTATTCCCTTGCTTAAGGGTAATGAACTCTTGTATTTTGGGCTCCTTCATCTCTAATGGGAATAAAATAATCAAGAAAAATGCCTTTGAATTCTTCCCAAGTAACAAGATCCTCCTCCATAGGCCTTTCATTCCTCCATTGATTAAACAATATTTGAGCAACAACCTTTAATTGGTAGGTAGCCAACTCCGCCCTCTCAACAGGGCTAACCCCATTATCTCCAAAATCTTATGAATATTCTCAATAAACTCTTGTAGTTGATCCTCCACTTTTGAACCCCAAAACTACAGAGGATTCATCCTCATAAAGTTACGAACTCTTATCACCATCATACCCACATTTGGGTTCACGAGAGAAACCGCCTCACAATTGGTTTATGCTATCACGGCTTGACAAAGCACTTGGAAAGTGGCTCAAAACTTGGCATGTGAAAATTATTTATTCAAGGGATCATTTGGATATTTTTTCTCCTCTTCAACAACATTTCGTCAAGTGGGGTACCTTCGTGGAGGAATTTTCTAAAAATCACAAAGAACAATCATTAGAAGAGTAAGACTTACAGTACCACTCAATTACGCATGCCATAGAACATAAAAATGTGAGATTTTCCTAAGATGCCTTATAGCCTCCTATTCATAGGTGTGGAACGCTTCACATCAACGAACAAGACTCTACTTGATGCGGCATATTAGACTCTCTAGGACACTCCTAAACCTTGTGCTCTGATACTAAGTTTGTCATACTCAAAGTTAGACCCTAGGAGTGACATGACGATCAAAAAAAATGAAGGATCACAGCCAAGCCTCTTAGCATACATTGAATTCATAAGGTCAAGTAAAACATAATAAAATAAGAAGAATAGCAATCTCAATCATAGAAGTCTAAGAATAAAAAGGAAACTCAAGTCATATGTCCCAAAATGGACTACATCACACTATGTCTAAATATTCCTCTATAACTACATGGGGGCTTAGGCCAAACTCCTAGTTCACCCTAACATAAAAGAGTCACAAGTGGAAATTATGAAAGAAAGTCTCATCCTCAATGAATAAGGACTCTGCAAATAACTCTAGATATAGCAAGCTCTAGACATAAATAGGATCCATAGCGTGATTGTTCGTCCCTATATTTTGAGATAATGTAGGCAAACGTCTGTGTTAGTACATAGAAGGTACGAAGTATGTGAGATATGCATGAACGAGAATAAAGAATAAGAAATATGGGCATATGATGCATGACCAATTTAATGAAAAGCATAGATAAGACTTAAACCATTTGAAATCATGTTTAACTTATGGTCAATGCATCATAAACATCCTAGAAAAACTTTCATCAATTCATATAAATTGTGTGGGATAAGACCTTTAATCAACATCTATGACCGCGCAATCTATAACATAGAAGTTGATGTAACTCCCACAACGAGAAGAGAGGCTACTTTCTAATGTAGACTCAGCTAAAACATCATGAACATCATAAGCTATATGTGGTTATACTAGCTAGTCCATAAACGCAACCTTTGGGGGCAACATAGTTTGGGACTTTAGGTTGCTACTAGATTCTCTTGAGTAACAAACCTTTGGTTACAGGAATGAACCCCACATAAAATTCTTCTTGGTGCTTAGTCAATATCACAATGGAATTTATTAAAATATCATCAATAATATCATAATAAAAGTAGACATAAGAGTAGATCATTAACATAGTTGATTCATAAGAATCCTTAAACTTGGTGAGAATTGTCCTTATCACCCTTTAATCATGACTGTGTAAGAATTATCCTTTAAATACCATAGTAACTTCTTGAATCATCATTGCAATATTATTATAACTTTCCTCAATCATTCATAAGTGTCAAACTTCTTTTATAAAACCCTCCTTCGAAAACCATTGAAATTCATCATCACAATTCATGAAAATCATCATTGAATATAGATTTATGCATTGGCACTTGTAAAACAACTTGAAATCATGGAATCAATATAGAATCATGCTCATAATAATAATTGAAGCCAAGTAAAAAGGTAATTGAAATAACCCGATTCAATATCATCAATCTAGGGTTAAATAGCAATTGAAATTGAGGAAATTTTGAGGAAAACTTCATAGGTGAACGGAACCCATGAATGAAATCCCAAATGCCTTGATGAATCTAAATCTGAAATTTAAGAAGATACTTGTGTTCTTGAAACCCTAACTTGAATTGCAGGAGAAGAACCTTGAGAGAATAATCCTTTAATGCCCTATAGAAATTTAGAGAATGAATAGGAATAGAGGGATTTTGAAGGTTAGGGGTATTTATATGTTCTAAAATTTTCCCCAAAAGTGTCTAGATTTATTGAACCAAAATTGGATAAAGACAAAACTACACTTCATTAATTGAACTCGTAAGGCCTTACGAGTGGACTTCTACAAATAGTATAGGTTTCTACTAGTCGTAGAAACTACTCATCTTGTAGAGTCTAAAAATCACTGAAATCCTGAATTTTCGATCTTCTTCTATGACCCATTCTTACGAGTCATCATTTTCTCTACAGGTCAAACACCTCTGATATTTGGTCCAAAGTCAGTCCTCAGGACTTTTCTTATGAGTTGATAACTACCCTAGTCGAAAACTATAATAAAAATGCAAAAAATTGAAATAAAGAAAAGTATATGTGGAATTATAGAAATCTAATCGAATTTAAGAAAAACAAAGGACTTTATACCTTCATCTTTGAATTGAATATGATCAAGTAACAATAACCCAAACTCAATCAAAAATGAGAAAACCAAATTGAATCCACAAAGAGGGTAATTCGATGATTGACTAAGCTAGAAGAAGTTAACATAGGAAATATCAAGAATCCACCCTAATCACTAAACTACAATTACCAGCTAAGAACTACACTAATACTAGGGTTTACCTAGAAACTACAAGCTTCAAAGCTTTCAAATTTCATTTCATCATAATTAAGTCTTCTAAAAGGATAATAGACTACTACATATACTAAGGAAATAAAGAAGATGCTTTTTTACAATTTCACCCTTAATAAGATAAGGGCCTTATTTGGTTGTCTTCTTTTGTAAATTCTTCAATTTAAAAGATGGCTTCTTGCACACATAGCCTTTTGCTCCTTTTTCTACACTTTGATGGACCTTCTATGAATTGTATGTATTTATTTGGGATCCATCAAGCTCCTCTAAATATTCCATGTGATCCATGCTATCAATTCCATTATCACGAGTCCATCTTATGACTCATCATATTGACTTTTGCTACTCTTGTTAAGTTGTCTGATTATTTCAGAGTTTGGTCAATGTGTAGGTTCAGAGGCTGACCGGATAACTCATACCAATGGGTCGTAGGAATGTCTATGAGTCCTAGGTCAAGTCATAGACTTGAGAACAGTCCAATTTTCTTGAAATCATCCCTCGTTAGAACTTTCAACTTCCGGATTCTTACAATATCTCACCCTTGGGAGTATTCGTCCTCGAATGAAATTCAATATACATGAAAGAACAAAAAAAGAGACTAACAACCCAATCATGAATGTAATGAAATATCAAAGTTCATAGAGCATGCAATTTTCAAATTTATTATAAAACATGACTTTAAAATTGATCTATATGAATGTGCATGCATATTAAGAACAAAGGAAAACTGAAACGTAGAAATTTAGGCGATTTGAACAAGAACAACCTAATACCTTAAGCTTGAGTAGAAGGAAAAAGGTACGAATATCACTTTATCATGTCCGCTTCTGCTTTTCATGTAGTACTCTCTACTTATTAATTTCACCACAATACCTTGACAGATGCAACCTCTTTGTTTCTTAATGTCTTCACTTTCCAGTCTAGAATTTCTACCAAAACCTCTACATATGTGCTTTTTTCTTCAACACTAACATTATCCAATGGTGCAATGCAATTTGGATCTCCCACAAACTTCCTCTACATTGATACATGAAACACGGGATAAACCATAACTAATTCAAATAGAAAGTTTAACTCATGTGCCACCTCGCCAATACATTTCAATATTTTATAGGGTCCCACATACCTAGGACTTATTTTCCCCTTCTTACCGAAATGCATTACACCCTTCATGGCTGAAACCTTCAAATAAACCCAATGAACCACATTAAATTCAATGTCTCTTTTCCAAATGTCCTAATAGGGATTTTGGCAAATTTGATCCATCTTCAACCTATCTCTTATGAGTCTCGCCTTCTCCATAGCATCCAATACTAAATCAGGAACAATCAGTGCCATCTCAGCCACTTCAAACTATCTCACCGGGGACTTACATCTTCTTTCATATAAGACTTTAAAAGAAGACATTTGGATGCTAGAGTGATAACTATTGCTTTAGGCAAACTCAATCAACGATAGATGCTCATCCCATATTCCTTTGAAATCAATGACACATGCCCTCATCTTATTCTCTAATAATTGAATCTTTCTTTCAACTTGGCCATCGATTTGTGGGTGAAAAGAAGTACTTACCTTGACTGTTATACCAAGACCCTTTTGAAGCCAATTCTAAACATAAGAGGTGAATTGAGTACCTCGATCCGATATAATAGAAAAGGGAACTACATGAAGCTTTACCACCTCACGAATATACAACTTAGCATAATTTTCAGCACTATAAGAAGTCTTCACAGGTAGAAAATGTTCCGACTTAGTTATTCGATCCACAACAACCCAAAAAGAATCATGCTACTTCTTAGAACGAGGCAAACCCCATAACAAAGTCTATATTGACATCTTCCCACTTCTAAGTAGGAATCTCAATATCTTGAGCTAAACCTTCCATTTTTTGATGCTCTACATTCACATGTTTACAATTAGGACACATTTCCATGAATTCCGCTATGTCCTTTTTCATGACACTCCACCAATACACTTCCCCCAAATCATGATACATCAAGGTGGATCGCGGATGAATAAAATATCGAGAACTACATCATGCAAGAATGATTCCCTTAGACCTTAAATATTGGGTACATACCAACCGACCTTGATACTGAAGAACAACATATCCCCCTTAGGATAAAGCCTCAATGGATGTTTTGGCAACTAACTTTTTCAATTCAACTAACACCAAATCATTATCTTGCATAAATGTACATCCATTAGAAGGGATGATTTCAAACCATTACGAACAAGAAAACCACCCTCACTAGAATCAACCAACCAAACACATAAAAATCTATCAACCTCTACTTCTCCCTCTCGCATTGGTTTTGTATCAGATGATAAGCCCATGCGAAAAGTTTTTTTTCGACTGGGTAAATCTATGCACATCCTTAACTAATTCCTTCTTACCCTCTTCAACATGGACAACAATATTCATGGATAACCTACTAAGTGCATTGGCAACTACATTACCTTTGCCCGGATGGTATAATACACTTATATCGTAGTCCTTCAACAATTCAATCTATCTCCTTTGTTGAAGGTTCAAGTCCTTTTGCTTAAACACTTATTACAAACTCTTGTGACTAGTGAAGACATCTACATGAACACCATAAAGATAGTGTCTCCAAAGAAAACATAACCGCCGCTAGTTCTAAGTCATGAGTTGGATAGTTTCTTTCATGCACCTTAAGTTGACTAGAAGTATAGGTTATTACCTTACCATGTTACATTAATTCACAACCAATTCCAATTCTTGAGGCATCACAACACACAAAAAATCCATTAGACCCTTCTAGTAAAGACAAAATAGGAGAGGTAGTAAGATGATCCTTCAACTTTTGGAAATTCTTCTCACAAGCTTCAGACCATTAGAACTTCACTTTCTTTTGGGTCAACTTGGTCAAAGGCAACGAAATCGATGAAAAACCTTCCACAAAACTTGTACAATATTTATCTAGGCCCAAGAAACTTCTATTGTCCGAAGGAGATAATGGTCTAGGCTAATTCTTTATTGCCTCCATTTTCCTTGGATCAACCTTAGTTCTATGGCCGGACAACAATGACTGAGAAATACCACTCCCCTTAACCGAAATTCGCACTTATTAAAACTTGGTTAATTATTGCTTGTCCCTTAAAGTTTGCAACACAATCTTCAAATGATTGGCATGCTCCTCCTCATATAAAAAATAAACCAAAATATCATCAATAAACACAATCACTAACATGTCCAAGTATTTCCTAAACACCATATTCATCAAACTCATGAAAATCGTTGGGGCATTGAGTAGTCCAAAGGACATAACTAGAAATTCAAAATGACCATACCTTGTTTGAAATGTCGTCTTGGAATATCACACTCCTTCATCGTTAGTTGATGATAACTGAAACAAAGATCAATCTTAGATAAGTAAGTAGCTCTTTGCAATTGGTCAACCAAATCATCTATCCTTGTAATTAGATACTTATTCTTGATGGTTACTGTATTCAATTATCGATAGTCGATGTACATTTGGAAACTCTTTAACAATAGGGACCGACTATAGAGTAGGGTCTTTGGAATTAGTATCCCTAACCCACACATGATGGTAATGCAACCCTTGAAAATCATTTTCCGATCTTTAAGGCACAAGATGAATTGACCCTTAAACATAAAATCACTACCCTTCCATACTAGGATCGGCTCATTAGAAAATTAAAACTTAACCACATAGGTTCTACAATCAATAGAAACATAGCATGCATATAGCCAATCCATTGAAAGTATAACATCAAAATCGGTCATATAAAGTTCAACTCAATCACATGAAGTGACTTTGTTAAAAACCAAAACCGAATAATTTCTATAGACTCTTTTAGCCCAACCGACTGACCTGCGAGAGTACAAATGAAAAAAGGCTCCAATAATATTTTGGGGCTAATATCAAATCTCATAGGCACATAAGGAGTAAAAAATTCAAATTTTCATCTGGATCAAGTAATGAATAAACATCATAGTGAAAGAGCCAGAACATGCCGGTAATAACATCGGGACTCTCCTCCACCTCTTGCCTAGCATGAAGAGCATAAAACTGATTATTACATTGACCACCTTTTAGTTGAGCTTGGGCACCTTATTGCTAGACATTCTCCCTTGTGATTCTTCCCATACTTGCATACGGGGGTAACTTGTACATTTGGGACTCCTTCTTGGGGATTCGGGTTGGGCACCCTATCTTTTTAAATCCTTGGAGTAGAACCATTTGAAGAACCTTGACCAGATTGCCTTTGGCAAAATTAAGGACGCTCACCATTTTTGGACCTAGAATAAGAGGAATCACCACCATCGGTCCTTGCTTTCTTGGAGTCTCTAGTCTTGTCCCTTAACTTCTCATCCTCTATTTATTCCACCTAGTTCATAAGTCTAGAGATATTTTAAGATCCCCAAAGTTGGAAAGTCATAAAATGAGTATCTAAAGATAAATTTCAAGAAAAACTCAATTTTTGGCACCAGGTGGTCTTCACGAGACCCAATATGGGCCGTGAAGCGAACCACAGGCTGTGAAGGGGCCATCGTGGTCCATCCCAACAATTTGGCTTCTTGAGGTATGGACCATGAGAGGCTACCATGAGGCGTATTGCAGTCCATGGTCCGTAATGGCCTCTATAGTGAACCCTTCCTACGGGCCCTACACCACTTTCATGATTCACAGATCATAGTCACCTCCACGGACTGTGAAGGTCTCTATGGAGGAGGTCCTAAAATTTTCCCTGCAAACCCTGAGACTTCAAGTCCAAGTCTACCCCCATGGAAGACCACCACAGACCACAGTGCCTTTTAAGAGCTGTGGTTGGTCTCGTGCTGGGCAGCCTCCAATAATTGCGTTTTAGAAAATTGAAATTCCAACTTCAAGATAGGACCATGAATTATACTGTTTTTCACATGCCGTGGCGATGGTCTTTTTTGGGGTCCGAATTAAGTTTTAATGATGGATATTTTGGTCATTTCCTATATTTCATTAATGAATATGAATGGTTTTTGGGAATAGATTCCTACATATTAACTACCCTAAAATCTTCTAACCCTCTCATTCTCACATTATTCCTTAAAATTCAAAACCTTCTCTGTGAAGTTTTGTCTCAAAAGTCTTCTTCTTTCTCAAGCTATTCAAGGGATTCCTCCAAGGTCAAGCTTCAATTCTATTCTTCTAAGTCTTATAAAGGTCAAGGTATGTGGAACTTCATCTATGGGCTCCTTTCACCAATGGTATCCCAAAGATTTCTTCTCAATTCTCTTTTGATTTCTTCAATTAATAGCCCTAATTTCATGATTTGCATTGAGTTTTCTCAAATATTCTATGATATTAACCTAATTATGTATAATTAACATCATGTTTCATGATTGTAAGTTGAATTTAAAAGACCCGTGCTGTATCCGGCCCTCTAGAGAACTCGATGTCATAATCGTTTGATCATACTAACATGTCATCATATCATCATGTATATCACTTCATCACATCATCGTATATGGCATCATATCATCATATACGGTATAATTTTATCGTATATGTTATCACATCACATCCAGTTCATTATGGGACTTGGGGTCACAAATGTATCACTATATTTCTATATGCATGCCTACATAAAGAATCTGACCCTTTAGTGAGGGACTCAGTGAAGGGAGTGGGGTATATCTATAGCGTACCAACATCATATATACATACCGTACCCGGCCCTTTAGGGAGGGACTCGGTATTCGTTTCTTATTTCGCCACACATACCATCACACATGTACCATCATATGACAACACATACCATCCTATTACAGATGGCCCAGGAATTAGTAAATAATTGTATCATTATAACATTTACCATACCTCACATACAAAATCGTCTTCTCGCGCATGGAACTATACACATCCGGCCCTGGACGTAGTGAAAGAAGTAGTAAAGTTGCGCCGATGTAATATCCGGCCCATCATGGGATGCAAAGAAAGAAGGGTTACAGCATGCACGAGTAGAGTAGTGAGAAACCATATGCAATTAACTCACCCTCTGAGACTCAATGAAACAGTCAAGTGAACTGTCACCTAAAGACCAGGGAAGTAATTATCTCAAGTGCCCTTTAGATTTTATTAGGGATTACATCAATAGGGGCCTCAGGAATCATAGATATGCATCAAGACAATACCACATAGCTCATGCAAGCAAAGACAAAACTTATGAAATTAAAAACATTTATCATTGTAGAGCCTTTAGGAAGAGGAGCTGGCATCTTCACTTACTATTCACTATAAAAAGGCTCGAGAATAGTACTTTAACTACTTTCAGACTTTTAATGTTCATAAGTGACTATAAGTCATGAGTTATACTCGAAGCTCATAAATGGAATTACCTCTAAACCCATATCATATATTATTTCACTTACAATTAAGCCATTCCAAAGGAAAGAAGAGACATGATTTACATGTACTACTTTTCATCACATAGAAGACTTAAAGGCAACAACTCAGCTATTGCAGGAGTTCTAACATCAAGAAGGGGAAAAGATTTATGAATCATACCTGGAGTTTTATGAGTGGAATTATCCAAACATTTCATATACATATCAACCGTAACGTACATCTAAGACATGTCAAAGGAAGGGATAGCTCTACATACCTGTTATGGATTATCGCATTCAAGCTCGCTTCGGTACTCCTTTAACCTATCTAACACGAAAGTAATACTAATGTTAGCAACCTTTTACCTTCCAGCTTCTAAATCCACAACCAAGCACCCATAGGAATCAATTCCTTATTCGTCTTTCTCGACTAGTCTATTAGTTAGTTAAGGAGTTAACGAAAATCGGGCAGCATCTCCTTTATAACTTGCCCTATCCGAACTTTCAATTTAACCCCCAAACCTTAGAAGCCAACCAACAAAAAAAATCATCAGCATATATACAAGTAAACCACTTCAACATTACACAACACAAACTCCAAACAACTCGCTTAAAACTATGATACCAAAATACGGTTTTTAATCTCTATTTTGTAAAACATTTAAACACACGAACTGAGGTATCCTGTGGCTGCAACTAGAAGCATATAAGGTCATTTTTAGTCATGTTCCATCCCTGCAATACTACAAAACAACGACCAATACAACACCACAATAACAATAACTCTAGCCAAACTTTAACCTGTTAAAATCGCATCAAACCAGCCCCTACATGACCTGCAATGTTCTGTAGCCATAGCATGTATATTTTAATGTTTACAATTTGTATTTATACCTTCATAACATTTCCAAACCCTTACCAAAATGTTGGATAAGAGAACCAAGTCATACCTTGCTAAAACTTGCCTCAGAAGTTCTCTTAACATGCTGAAAATTGATGGACTGTTCACGTCCCTTCTTCACTGCCCCAAATAGTAATTTTATTCTATTAAACACCATCATGTATCCATGGGATACCTTAAATAATTAATTCACGAAGCAAAAGTCGGAGTCTTATGAATTGGATCAACCCGTAGCTACTCTTTTCTTTCTCTCACGTTTTTGCTCTCAATTTGGCTAAGAAATGTTGCTGAAAATAAGATTTACTTCAGCATAACATACACATATACATATTCTTAGAAGCTGACATGTGGAATCCTCTTAGGGTGACACCTCATGCCATATAGCTACCCATATGATGCCACATGGCAGGTGGGGTCCACCCCAAGTAGTTGTGTCACCTACTTGGTCCAAGTAGGTGCATCACCTACTTGTTTTTGAGTAGGTGTTACGCCTCCTTCCACCTCTTTCATGGGTTCGTAATCTCATCCTACTTTAAGAACCTATGTAATCCTTGCTATGAAGCTCGGTATGTACTCAAGTATCTTAGTTATGTAAGACATCCAAGTAGGTAGCTTATGCAATTAAATCGAGTCCTATAACTCATTATTCGACCTCCAACTTCTTCTGAATTCTCATAACTCTATTTCCAACCTTCACTATTATGGAGCATCATATCCTCCCTTCCTTAGAGTTATTTGGTAATGTTATAGATAATGTGGATCACATGATAGCTTTAGAGAAGCTAGATAGATGTTCCTATGTACCAAAAGTGTGGGGCATAACATTCTTCCTCTATTTAGAACATTCATCCTCGAATGTTAATTAATCTCATAAGGTCTTATAAGGACTTTGAGAGTTCTCTATAATAGTTGTCATCCATAGGGATCTTATTTATCAACCCAATCAATTTAGGAGTTTAGGTCACCTGTAGACATCGGGAATAGGGACAACTATTTCTTTTCCATCTTTTCTTCGGCTTCCTAGGTCGTTTCTTCTGTATTTTTATCTTGTCACAAGACTTTGATGGAAGCCACGTCCTTAGTTCACAACCTTCTAATTTGTCGACCCAAGATGGCGATAAGTTTCTCCTTGTAGGATAAATCCTCTGTTATGTGGACCTCGTTCATGGGAAATACTCTCGAAGGGTCGTTTATATATATGCGGAGCATTGACCCATGAAAAATTGGATGTATTGCTCTCAAATCGGATGGTAGGTCCAACTTATAGGCAGCTCTGTCTATCCTACAACTGATTTGATGAGGGACAATGTATCTTGGGATAAGTTTCCCTTTCTAGCCGTATCTCACTACTCTTTTTATTGTAAGGCTTTGAAGAACTCCCAATCTCTAACTTCAAACTCTATGGGTCGACGTCAATTATCTGTGTATGACTTTTTTCGACTTTGGGCTATTAATGGTTTTTCCTCAAATAAACTTCACTTTATCAATAACTTGCTAGATCACATCTGGGCTTGTCCATTTCCCAGTAGGGATTTCTATCTCCTGTAATAGGTTATCAGGCTTTTGATGCTCGATCTTGTTTAAGCTATTTCATAATTTGTCTTATGCCAACTTATAATACTCTATGTATATTCCAATGTGCCTTTACTTAGATTTCCTTTCTATTCTCGTATCCCGCATCATATTGAAATCCTTACACGAGCATGTGTAGGTATTTAGTCAGTTCCGAAGATGCCTTAGCGTTTCCATATTAGTTATATGCCCGTTGTTGGCTTTTAGATATTGCTAACTCATTCCAGTATGGGATCTCACTTGAAGTTTAAGTGTTCACGTTAACACGTTGTAATATCGGTTGGTTTCATCTCACGCTTGTATGTCTCATATCCACTTCCCCCCTTTAGTGTGTATCCATGTCATTGTCTATTTATTTTCAACTTTCCAAATGCATATAAGTCTTTCCTAACATATTTGGCATACTGCACCATATCCATGTCTTCCTTTATATCACCTATACTTTAGTCTACCCATGTACAAAACCCTAATACAATCATGAGGTTCTTCAAATTCTCGATATATCATATAAAATCTTATCTGATGGTTGGTACTCGAGTAATATAATTGATGTAGCAATTTATCCAAAGCCACATTCTATGTATTCTGGTCAATAGTCAGTTAATACTTATAGTTGCTTCAATCCTACTTAGGCAGCACTTATATTCCAATGATCCGTGTCCAAAATTTTCTTGAAGTAATATTTTTGTCCCAACCTATATCATCTTTTTCTTTTTGAGGGATGCATATTGCACCACTTGTTCCTCAAGTCTACTGTCTTTGTCCCCTAAGGATTTCCCTATTTCGAGGTGAGATTATGTGCACACACTACTCTTCTATGCCTCATGCCTTTCATCCTTGTTGTGTACCCGATGCTTACTTCTAATTTTACTCAAAATCATATCAACTTTATTTTAATAGTGGCCTTGTCCTATCACCTTTTTATCATACTATACCTTCAGTTTGTAGCTGTCTATTTCCCTCTTTATCTGATACTCATACTTAATTAATCACGTCCACTTCGAGTGCCTCCTTTAGTAATCCTTTCACTACTCTTGTCTATGTCCATTTGTTTTTTTGTGCACAAGGAGTTCCATGTTACTCCTATATCCCTCAGAAAATACTAGTTTTACATAACCTCCCTTTCTCGTTTTCAAAACATCTTTTGTTCACCTCTATCTGTTCTTAGCATAACAGTCATTTCTGGCATTCATCGTGTCTTATTGCTCACCTTCACTTAGTTACCACTCAACCTTTTATTCTGAATTTTCCCTATAATTTTGTGTAAGTCTTTCTTATTCATTCTCTATTTGCTTTTCTGTTTTCCACAAACCACATCAGATCCCTTAGTTACTTCCTTACTAGGCTTTTCTCATTTTTATAACGATCTTCATTATATTCACATTATATCCTGTTCCCATTTAGTCCCCTGGTATAATGCTTCTTAACCTTTCTCACAATTCTTACTATGGGTTACTTACTCTTCTTAGTTAGTCTTATCCTTAATATCCCATAAGTTGTCTTATTAATACTTCATATCCATTGCAATTCTTTTTCCCTTATACTCTTATCTTAATCATACCGCTACTTCTTTTAACTATAGCTCGTCATAGTTTATCCTTGTATATCAATTCAGTTGGTGCCTTACTATATCGTTCTATCTAGATCTATCAGTCTACCCTAAATCATTTTCTCAAGATCATGAGCCTTTTCCAACTTTGTTTTACCATACCAGTATCGACCTCCTAGTTTCTATTGCCATCAATTCAGTAATTAACTTATTTCTCGGGGTCAGCCATACTCGTGGTTTAACCAAATCTCATCATTGTTATGGGCACGACCTTTTAAGACATACTATAGCCCTATATCTCATTCTCTTCTTATTTCTAGGAAAATTTGGGCAGAGTTTCCTCTATATTTCTTACTATCTCAATACTTACACGCAGAAAATGCCAACAATGCCTCACAGGGCCAATATATTATTCACCTCATATCATATCGCAGCCACACAGGGCGCCCAATATCAATAACAGTATAAAATGATGGACTTACCTCATATGCCCAACTCAAACTACACCTGTTACACTGCCCTATCTAATTATCCTTTCCATTTTTAACTTTACATGACAATCGCACTTCAATACCTTACCTGACATATCACTTTCATGCCTTTGCTTACCTGCGTACTTTGTAACTTCCAATATCATCAGTTACTTTCTTTTATCGATGTTGTCCTCCTACTGAAATCATAGGTTAGCATAAGGAATTTCACTCCTTATGACTCAGCTCTATCGCACGATCTTAGATATGAATAAAAGGTAATATCCTAAATGTCCTATAGCCTCCTGTTTATAGATGTGGTACATAACACACCGATAAATAAGACTTTACAAAACATAGTTTGTAGAAATTCCAAGAAAGAACTACTTTGATACCACTTTTGTCATGAACGAACCCCATGGGCCACGACTGGGGTCTGACCTGGACCCCTGTATACGTATCTATCCTCTATAGTCAAGTTGAACCGTGTGTGATGTGATACTATATAAAAAAACCCCAATGGGTCAAAACCTTTTTAGGTACATGTATCCCCTTCTTTCGTACTATATCATGAAAGGGCACGTAAGCCAACAAGACTGATGTAACATAAAAATATTTACAACACGACATATAGGCATAGCTGAAACAAACTTATAAACAACTTACATAAACATGCCTACAGACCTCTAAGAGTTATGAACGGTGACATATGGCAGGACAGGACCCCGTCGTACCCCTGAATAAACAAATGCCGACATCAAATGACCAGCACCAAGAGCTAGGCTTCAGAACAATGGAACCCTTCAAACATAGCTGAGCAGAAATACTAAGCTGGCGGATCTCCGAAATGAACATCTGTACTTGCGCGTATGAAACGCAGCCCTCTGAAGAAAGGGGAGTTCGTACGATATATGTACTGAGTATGTAAAGCATAAAACATCATAACTGAGACAACAACTGAAATAGGGATGCAGGAAAACAAGTATAATAGTTAACAATTACTATGCCTACATCTTAGAACATGTAGTCATATACATTATCATACACTGTACCCAGCCTTCTAGGAAACTCGGTGTCATAATCGTTTCATCATACTAATATGTCATCATATCATCATGTGTATCACTTCATCACATCATCATATACGACATTATATCATCGTATACTATATAATTGTATTATATATGTTACCACATCACATCCAGTTCATTATGGGGCTCGGGGTCACAAATGTATCACTATATTTCCATATACATGCCTACATAAAGTATCCGGCCCTTTAGTGATAGACTCAATGAAGGAAGTGGGGTACATTTATGGCATACCAACATCCTATATACATACTGTACCCAACCCTCTATAGAGGGACTCGGTATTCCTTCCTTATTTTGCCATACATACCATCACACATGTACCATAATATAAAAACACATACCATCATATTACAGCTTGCCTGGGACTTAGTGAATAATCGTATCGTCATAACATATACCATACCTCACATACGGAATAGTCTCCTCGCATATGGAACTATACATATCCGGCTTGGGATGTGGTGAAAGAAATAGTAAAGCTATGCCTGACGTAATATCTGGACCATCGTGGGATATGAACAAAGAAGGGTTACAGCATGCACGAGTAGAGTAGTGAGAAACTATATGCAATTAACTCACCCTATGAGACTAAATGAAATAGTCAAGTGAACTGTCACCTGAAGACCAGGGAAGTAATTATCCGAAGTGCCTTTTAGATGTCATTGGGGATTACATCAATTGGGGCCTCAGGAATCATAGACATACAATCAAGACAATACCACATAGCTCGTGAAAGCAAAGACACAACTTATGCAATCAAAATCATTTATCATTGTAGAGCCTTTAGGAAGAGGAGATGGCATCTCCACTTACTATTCACTATATAGAAGGCTCGAGAATAGTAGTTTAACTACTTTCAGACTTTTAATGTTCAAAAGTGACTAAAAGTCATAAGTTATATTCGGAGATCATAAATGGAATTACCTCTAAACCCATATCATATGTCATTTAACTTACAATTAAGCCATTCCAAAGGAAAGAAGAGACAGGATTTACATGTACTACTTTTCATCACATAGAAGAAAAAAGGCAATAACTCAGCTATTACAGGAGTTCTAACATCAAGAAGTCGACAAGACTTATGAATTATACTTGGAGTTTTATGAGTGGAATTATCCCAACATTTCATATATATATCAATCGTAACTTACATCTAAGACATGTCAAAGGAAGGGATAGCTCTACATACCTGTTATGGATTATCGCATTCAAGCTCGCTTCGGTACTCCTTTAACCTATTTAACATGAAAGTAATACTAATGTTAGCAACCTTCTACCTTCCAGCTTCTAAATCCACAACCAACCACCCATAGGAATCAATTCCTTATTCGTCTTTCTCGACTAGTCTATTAGTTAGTTAAGGAGTTACCAAAAATCGGGCAGCATCTCCTTTATAACTTGCCCTATCCGAACTTTCAATTTAACCCCCAAACCTTAGAGGCCAACCAACAAAAAAAATCAGCAGCATATATACAAGTAAACCACTTCAACATTACACAACACAAACTCCAAACAACTCGCTTAAAACTACAATACCAAAATAGGGTTTTTAATCTCTATTTCATAAAACCTTTAACCACACGAACAGGGGTGGCTGCAACCAAAAGAATATACATTCATTTTTAGTCATGTTCCATCCCTGCAATACTATAAAACAACTCCCAATACAACACCACAATAACAACGACTCTAGCAAAACTTTAACCCATTAAAATCGTGTCAAACCAGACCCTACATAACCTGCAATGTTCTTCAGTCATACCATGAATATTTTCATGTTTCCAATACATATTTATACCTTCATAATATGTCCAAACCCTTACCAAAACGTGGAAGAAGAGAACCAAGCCATACCTTGCTAAAACTCGCTAAAACTTGCCTCGAAAGTTCTCTTAACATGCAAAAAATTGACAGGCCATTCGCTTCCCTTCTTCGCTGCCCCAAATAGTAATTTTATTCTATTAAACACCATCATGTATCCATAGAATACCTTAAATAGTTAATTCACAGAGAAAAAGTTGGAGCCTTACCTTGAATTGGAGCAACCCGTAGCTACTCTTTACTTTTTCTCACGATTTTACTCTTAATTTAGCCAAGAAATGTTGCTGAAAATAAGATTTACTTTAGAATAACATACAAATATACACCTCCTTAGGAGGTGACATGTGGCAGCCCCCTAGGGTGCCACCTCAAGCCATGCAGCCACCTATATACTGCCACGTGGCAGGTGGGGTCTACCCTAAGTAGGTGTATCACCTACTTGATCCAATTAGGTGCATCACCTACTTAGTCCAAGTAGGTACATCACCTACTTGTTTTCGAGTAGGAGCTATGCCTCCTTCTGCCTCTTCTGTGGGTTCGTAATCTCGTCTTACTTTAAAAACTAATGTAATTGTTACTACATAACCTCGGCATGTACTCAAGTAACTTAGTTATGTAAGATGTAAAAGTTGGTAGCTTACACAAGTAAATCGAGTCTTACGACTCATTACTCGACCTCCAACTCCTTTAGATTCTCATAACTCTATTTCCAACCTTCACTATTATGGGGTATCACATCCTCCCTTCCTTAGAGTTATTTGGTAACATTATAGATAATGTGGATCACATGATAGCTTTAGAGAAGCTAGATAGGTATTCCCATATACCAAAAGTGTGGGGCATAACATACCCAATATTGTTCCCAGTATGTTAAAGGTCATTACTTTTGATGTGTATGCATTATTATATAAGGGAGCTAATTTGTCATTTGTTACTCTATTAATTACTACTATGTTTGATGTGTTACCTGAAATATTGCTAGAGCCTTATTTGGTGTCTACCCCAGTTGTTAAGTTGGTTGTTGCTAGAAAGGTCTATAAGGGTTGTCCTGTGTATATATTGTATAAATTTATTCCTTGTGATCTCATTGAGCTTGACATATGTATCTTATGCTTTTTTCTATGGGAACGGACCCTACACGAGGCTCCCACCTCTCATACATAGTCAGGGGTTGAGCGTCACCCCCAAGCCTTAACATAAATAACAAAACAGAAAATACAAGGAGGGGGACATAAACCTTACCTCCGATCCTATGTTGGTTCATAAGTCATCTAACCTACTAAGGTCGGCTAACTCATCCCCAATACAAAAGGTGCTATCTAATAACTAGAAAAACAATAAACCTATGAGAGGACTCCTCCCGATACACTTCGACTAAGAAAAACGTAAATGAGGGAGACTCTCCCCTTCCATGTGAATACACTAAAGTAACCTACACTAGTCCTATTCAAGTAAGCTACATATCATACATAGCTAAAATGAAGAAGGGCAAGTATACGAAACTTCTATTTCGCATGGGTCGGAAAAGTTATTTTCATCTTTGTCTTTCTTAATCTTGTAATACCGAGGTTGTCATATTGTGGAAGAACATTGTCCCTGCAGACTTGCAGCTGCTATGTCAAGGGGCTATGAGTGCTCCTCTTGTTGAAGAGTGAATGCTGAAGAAGTTGATGACCAAAAGATGGCCTACCTGCAGCTTCAGTTCCTGTCCCAATGTAGCTAAGTAGCTATGTATGTTGTTGGTGTTGCAGCCTGTTGGTGTTGCCTGTAGCTTCTTGTGTTGTAGCCCATCTACCTTCAGCTTCATCTTCAAAGTCTGTAACTTCAGGTTCAGCTGTGGGTTGAGTTGTTGTTTGGTGTTGCATTTCTGCAGTGTATATGAAATTTTTGTAGTTTTGAACTTGTTGCAACCACTCTTCTTGTTGTTGTTGGTTCTTGGATGTTGTATAATGAGCGTTGTACTTATTTTTGCACCTCTAAGGCAAACTCCAAGCTGTCAAAAGTTGCACCATGCCACTACTATACAAAGAAGCAATTATGGATGGTGTGGTGCATGTTTGGCTTGTTATTGGATTCTGCAGGTTGTTGTAGGGTGTTGATATTGAAGATCCTATTCTTGGAAGCTGCTGCTGTGTAGAGTACCTGCACAATTAAACAAACAAGAGGATAATTCCAATTGCTGGTTCAAGTGTTGTAGCTCTACATCAATCTTGCATCTCCAAGGCCTACTCCAAGTTGTCAATTGATGCACCACGCTACTGCTACTCCAAGGGCACAATGAATTGCTGATCTCAGCTAACAGCAATACAACCTTGTACCTACAGAGAAAAACCAAAGCAGACACCACTACTCTAGCTCTTACATCTAAATGTATGTTGGTTGTTCTATGAAAGCAATAAACAAGGGAGACTCTCCCCTTACAATAAGAAATAACTAGGTTGAATACGAAAGAATAAACTAAATTATACATAGAAAGTCTATTACACAGTGCAAGGGAGATCAGTCACGGAGGTTGTTTAATTCTTTTTAGGCTTTTCCTTCTAAAACTTGCCATTCCTAGCTTGTCCATCTTGATGTAGCCCTTTGTTTCCTGTGGTAGCTGCTGGAAGTTGTGGAAGTGTTGTGTATAATTGAACATATGGCTGTATTTAGATAAGGTATCTGCAGGATGGTTTGCTTCTCTGAATATATGTTTGCAATGAAATAGTTCCAAATGCTGGACCAAAGACTACAATTTTACAACATATCTGTGAATGCTCCAAGGTGGTTTGAGGTCTTATTTCAGCCACTTAGTCAATAATTCTGAATCAACCTCCAAAATCACTCTACTATAGCTATGATGGAGACACCAAGTGATACCAATAGTTTTTGCCTGCACTTCTACTTGGTTGTTAGTACCCAGTCCCATTGGAGTTGCAAAGGCATATATTAAGTTACCATTGTGGTCTCTTAATATTCCTCCTGCTCTAATTTTCCCAGGGTTGTCTAATGCACTCCCATCAGTATTCAACTTTACTGTGGAAGGTGGAGGTCTGATCCACATAACTTTGGTCACTCTCATGTCATGTTGGCAGTTCTCTACCATAGTAACCAGCTCTTTCCAGCTCTGTGGCCATTTAATGTAAGGGTAAGCATTGCTTATCAGCATGTAGAGATCTTTGACTATGGAGAACTTAACTCTAGTAACACTAGATTTGTTTCCTCCATATTTACTTGCTCTTATGCTTTTATAGATCGTAGAACTCATGGGGTTAAGTTTCATTTCCCAAATGAGTCTATTCTTGAATGGAAGGTTCATGATTCAATAGTGAAGGGTAAGTTCATTTCCTGTCTTAAGACTCAAAAGTTAATTTCTAAGGGTTGCATTTACCATATCATTAGTCTAAAGGATGTCGACTTTAAAACTTCATTCATTGAATTGGTTTCGGTGATTATTGAGTTTCTTGATTTTTTCTCCGATGACATTCCTGGTGTCCCTCCAGAAAAGGAAATTGATTTTTATATTGATATTCTCCCCAATACACAACCTATCTATATTTCTCCCTACTGAATAGGACCAGCAGAATTGAAGGAGTTGAATGAAAAATTAAAGGACTTGTTGGAGAAATGGTTTATAAGGACAAGTATTTCACCATGAGGTGCTCTCGTATTGTTTATAACGAAGAAGGATAGGTCATTTCAAATGTGCATAGAATATCAACTATTAAACAAGGTAACCATGAAGAACAAATATCTTATCCCTAGGATAGATGATATTTTTGACCAATTATAGGGGGTAACTCATTTCTCTAAGATTGATCTCCAGTCCGACTATCATCAACTAAGGGTAAGAGAGTGTGACATTCCCAAGATAATAGTTAGAATACGATTTGGTCAATTCAATTTTTTAGTGATATTATTTGGGTTGACGAATGCACCAATGGTGTTTATGAATCTAATGAATAGGGTTTTCAAACCCTATATTGACATTTTTGTGGTGGTCTTCATTGATGATATCTTAATTTACTCTCAGGGTGAGGAAGAGCATAAAAAAAATTTGAGAGTTATGCTTCAAACCTTGAGGGATAGGAAATTGTTTGACAAGTTTAGAAAATGTGAATTTTGGTTGAAAGAGGTGGTATTTAGTTGTCACATAGTGTCCAGTAATAGGATCTAGGTTGATCCTAAGAAAATTAATGTGTTAAGGAATTGGCATAAACCATTGTCTCGTATGGACATTAGCAGATTTTTGAGTCTAATTGGGTATTATAGAAGGTTCGTTGAAGGGTTCTCTTCTTTTTCAGCTCCCATGATGAAATTGACTCAAAAAAAGGCAAGGTTCCTATGGACGGATGAGTGTAAAAAAGAATTTCCAAACTTGGAAAGGTCGAATATCAAAATGGTTTATGGTGTAATGTGATACTTCAAGGTTGGTTTGGGTTGTGCCTTGATGTAAACTGAAAGGTTATAGCCTATACTTCTAGGCAATTCAAGCCGTATAAGCATAACTACCCTACCCATGATCTTGAGTTAGCAACCGTGGTTCTTGCTTTAATAGTTTGGCAGAATTACCTCTATGAGGTATATGTGGATATGTTTACCGATCACAATACTCATCAATAAGTGTTGACTCAAAAGGACCTCAATCTAAGGAAAAGAAGGTAGATACAACTCCTCAAGGAATATGATATGAGTGTGCATTATCATCTGGATAAAGCAAATGTGGTAGACAATGAACTTAGTAGAGTGCCTATGGGGAGTGAGGCTCATATTTATAAAGTGAAGAGAGAGTTGGTAAATGATGTCCACCTGGAGGCTACATTAGGTGTGAAGATAAGTGGTTCCAATGATGGTGGTATCTTTGTTCACAATAGGGCCGAATCATCTTTGATGGTAGATGTTAAGTCAAAATATGACCTTGATCCAATATTAGTGGATTTGACGAAGTTGGTGAAAGAAAGAAAGTAGAAGTTGTCTTACAAGAGGGAGATGGAATGCTCTTTTACCAAGGTCAATTATGTGTTCCTTCATATGGTTGTCCTATGTATTTTGATATTGAAAGAGCCTCATATATCTTCATACTCTATTCATTATGACTAGACTAAAATGTATCGAGACTTAAACGAGTTTATTTGTGGGATAGCATAAAAAAGGACATTGTAAGGTCTGGGACGATTATCAAAATTACCAACAAGTTTAAGTCGAATAGCAAAGGCCAGGTGGGCTAGATCAAGACATTGAAATCCCCACTTGGAAGTGGGAAGATATGAACATGGACCTCGTAGTGGGTTTGCCTCATACAAGGAAGCATCATGACTCAATTTGGGTGATTGTTGATGTAATGACGAAGTCAGCTCACTTTCTACTGGTCAAGACATCTTCTAATGATGAAGATTATGCTAAGCGGTATATTCGGGAATTGGTAAGGTTTAATGATGTGCCTTTGTCAATTATTTTGGATTGTGGTACCAAATTCACTTTCCATTTTTTGAAATCTTTTCAAAGGGATCTTGGTACAAAGGTAAAGTTAAGTATCACATTTAATCGTCAAACTGATGGGCAAGCTGAACGAATAAATCAAACACTAGAGGATATGCTAAGGGCTTATGTGTTGGAGTTTTAAGGGAGTTGGTATGACCATCAACCACTAATTGAAATCGCCTATAATAATAGCTAACTCAATTATTGAGATTGTACCATTTGAAGCTTTGTATGGAAGGTGATGTAGGTGTGCGATTGGTTTATTTGAAGTGGGTGAGATGACATTATTGAGTCCCGATTTGGTGATTGATTCTTTAGAGAAGGTGAGAGTCATTAGAGAAAGGTTGAAGAAGGCTCAAAGTCGCCAAAAGTCTTATTCTGATACAAGAAGGAGAGTTCTTGAGTTAATGTTGATTATTGGGTATACTTGAAGGTTTCGCCCATGAAGGGTGTAATTTAGTTTGGTAAGAAAGGAAAATTAATACCTAGGTATGTAGGGTCTTATATAATTTTGAGTGGTGTTGTCAAGGTTTCCTATGAGTTGGAGTTGCCTTTGGAAATGGCCATGGTTCATCCGATGTCGCATGTCTCTATGTCAAGGAAATATGTGAGCGATCCTAGTACTATTGTGCCATTAGAAGTTGTAAATGTTGAAGAAAACTTGACCTATGAAAAGGTCCCGGTTGAAATTTTGGACCATCAAATCAAGAGATTGAGGAAAAAGGAAGTTGTATCCGTCAAAGTCCTTTGGAGAAATAAACAAGCTGAAAGTGCTATATGGGAAGAGAAAGTGCATATGATGAAGCGATATCCTCATATTTTTCATTCTACTCAAGCCTAAGGTACTATGTTATTCATGAATCATTTATAGCTCCTACGTTTTAGTTTTCATAGTGTCGTCACATGCATGCATGTTCATAGATTTAATTTTTGAGTCATATTTATGCTAGGTTTAAATATTTCATGTTCTATGCATTTCAAGTTCATTGTATTTCCTGTTGGGTAGCTAGTCATCATTCTGTATCCTTCCTATGCTAGATTAATCTCATTCAAAGACGAATGTTCCCAAGGGGAAGATATTGTAAGACACCATATGTCAGAAAGTTATAACGAAGGATAATTTTAGGAAAGTTGACTGCATCCATCTCTTCGACTCAACCTATAAGTCGTAGGTACTCCTATAAGTCGTAGGACTAGCTCGTAGAGGTGTTATTTTTGTATAGTATTGGACCAAGTCAATATTGAAGCCTACGGGTCCATGTTACTACTCGTAGAAGAAATGATGGATCATAGAAATGACTCATCAAAAAGGTTTAGAGGCCTAGACTTGTAGGGTTCTTAGACCCTCTAGAAAAAATGGGTTTTATGACCCATAGATGAAATGATGACTTGTAGAAATAAATCGTAAGGGAAGTTTAGAGTCTCAGTCCTTAGGGAATCTCTAACCTTACATGATGAGTCCCTTCTATAAATCGTAGAGATGACTCATTGGGGATGTCCTGTGGGTCAGTTCTCAGGGTCTTCTCAGACGTTGTAAGATGAGTCATTCCTATGACTCATCAACCCTTCTATGATTCGTAGGGAGGGGTCATTGGGTCAATTTTGTCCAACTTTTAAAGGGGAATTTTAGTCTTTTACCACATTTTAAAATCAAAGTGTGGTCATTTTAGGGATTAAATTGACCCTATCTAAGGACTCTAAGATATTCCACACCCCTCATTCTCACACTTAGACTCAAAAACACAAAGTTCTTTCCTCTCAAAGATATACCATGGGTTTCAAGCAAAGTCTAGTGCTCCACTTCAAGATTCTTCAAAGCTGCTTTAGGGATTTATTCACTAAGATATATGGGTCTCATTCATCGGTTCTTCCACCCATAGAGCCCAAGGATTGTCCTAACCTAGTAAGTCCATTTCAAATAGTGAATGTTATGGGTTTTCATATTATGATTCTAAATATATAAGTTATTGAGTATTTCAAGTTTATATGCCTATCTTAGTAATATTGATTCTTAATTGCATAAAATTATTGATGTATTGAAGGTATTTATACGAAGGAATGAAAGGGGTTTTAAAGTGTATTGATGGGTTATTTTAAAGTTATTCTAAATTGATGCATTCCATAACTCTCATATATGCTAGTGTTGATGTAAATGATTTGATGTTGAATTGGCTAAATCCGCCATGTGTTACCTTGACTTTTAAAGAATGTTGAATCAATTGACAGGGCTCTAACCCAAATGTTTACAAAGGTTTATTTTCTATGAATGTGAAGATATTTAAAAAATAATTAAATGATGATAAAAGGGCTTCTTAGACAAAGAATGGATTTTATGTGATAAGGACAATTCTAACATTTGAATCATCATATTTTAATGAGCTATTCTATAAAATGATGTTTCGATGATCTAAATATATATAAATAATTATGTTCTTTTATTATATTAAACTATTCCGTGGGATTCCATGGGATTTGACTTAGCACCAAATGGGGAATTGAGGTGAAATTCGATAAGGAAATCCTAGTAGCAACCCTATATGTTATTAACTCTATACCAACATAGGAACCCTTGTAGGGTTACACTAGTTGATCCACAAATAGCCTTAAATGTTAAAGAAATGAATGAAGTTGACGGAGCTCTACCCTTTAATTAGTCTTCTCATGCCATCGTAGGGGACTATGTTGGATTCTATCTAATAGCTCTGATGGTCTTAAATGTTTTTTATAGTCATTTTCCCACCAGTGAACATTTCAAATGTCACTTAATTAATTTATTATGCATGCACGACACTATGTTCCATACTACATCAATGTTCTAATGCTTTTTCAATGTTAATGCATGCCTACATACTTACTACATTCAAAGTACAAATGCATACTCTTTTATCTACATGATATCACAATGTATGGACCAGCGTTGCTCCATATTTACCTCTAGGTGGTAGTTGATTTTGTTGAAGGCTACCAAATTTGTGAGTTCCCATGTTTCGAGAATAATATCCCATTCCCTCTTCTAACTTATGTTATGTAAAGACTTTTGAATACCTTTCATGGTACTTATTTTCTATTTTGATTAAGGGTGAACTAAGGACATGTATTAGCCCCCGCAAAGTCTTTAAGTAGAGGCACATTTTGACGTAAATGTGACTTTCTAAGTTGAATTTGACTCTTACTCTATGGTGTTTCCCTTAGTCTCGTTTCCCTTTTTATTTCCATTTATATTTTATGATCATTACCTATGAAAAGCTAAATAAATGCTAAAATGTTTTGATGAGGTACCTTCTAGTGTCTCATTCATCGTGTCGTGTCTAGGACTTAAGCTTAGGTCGTGATATCTTTTTTCAGAAAATAAGGTTGTTTCCCTTTTGCTACTAAATTTATATTTTAATGCAAGTCATACCACCTAGATATTTCTATAAATTAATTATGGATACTTACAAGGCTACGAGTATATACTTTTTTTCTACTTCAAATAGTAGAGGCATCTAGGATGTACATACTTTTTCCTTGATTTGTCGCGGTTTATGGACCATTGTGATGATTCTATAAGTAATATTGATGAGCTTAGGTCACACTGTTGGAGCAGAAAGTCCTGGATCAAGAATAGACAAGTATATATGGACACTTCCAAGTCCCTTCACGGATTTTTCTATCTGTTGGACCTACTGAAACAGGAAGAGGGAGGTGTACATGGTCTTACCTCACTGGAAAGGACTGAGGAGTAGGTATATATATCTTGGAAATGTGTCACTACTAATTTTTATTGCATTACTCTCATTCATCTGCATTTCCTTTCACTATCATAATTGTGTGTGGACCTGTTGGTCTTATGGAGGTCGTACAGGTTTTTATTTGTGATTATGTACCTACCGAGCATGTAGGGCACGATAAGGTTTTGGTTGGCTATTTGTATACTTTTTATAGTGCAAAGTATTATTCTTTTGTTTGAAGGTAGGTATTGCCCTTGTTTTCTCACATTTGACTATTTTATGTAGGGCATGTTTTAGAATAGCCTTATTAGGTTTTATGTGTTGTGTGATTATTTTCAATTTTATGTTTCTGGCTAGTCATATCCCTTACTATATCTTGGCATGTATAGGCTGATTGGTTAGCTCATCCAGGTTCATCCTTTACATCTTTTACCTACTTCATTTACTCTCTTTCAGTGTTTCAGTGTGTTATATTATGAGTTTCCCGTGGTTTCTTTGTTACTTTTGACATATGATTATGCCTTACATGCCTATTATTTTTATTTTATCTTTGAAGCTCATACATCCTATTCCTATTGAGTGCCACTATACTTCTGCACCTTGTAGATCATATTGCGGGTTTCGTTGTTGATTTAGATCTTGTGTAAAGAAGCTCTTGTTATTCGGAGACTAAGGTGATCCCCTGGTGTTTGGGGTTTCCTATCTCCCTCTATATTTGGTTGGACTAGTCTTCATTTTCTTTTTAGATACATCCTGTACCTATATCTTGTTTTGTAAAAACTTCTATTCTTGTTTTGATTAGAAGATCAAATACCGACTGATATCATGTCTTAGGGTTTTATTTTTTATATTAATTTGACTCTCTCTATTTTCTATATTTCTTATTAATATTTTTATCTTCTGCATTCTTCAATTCTCTATGATAACCATTTGTCTCTGGCTCTGGACTATCAGAGTCCAACATACCATATCGAATAGGATCTTGTTCATGGTTATGAAGTGCGCCACTACTATGAACCAAAGACTATGGGACATTTCAGAAAGTTTTCACTTCTTTCAAAATTTATGTTGTGCCTTAGAGTTGTCCTAAGTATTTCTCTAACTAACAAATTATTTTGTGTCTTCTATATCATGCATACAAGAAGAGCACTTCCATCTAGAGAAATTATTTAAGATGAGGACCAAGCTCCTCAGGTTCCCCGAAGCTCCACATCATACGGAAGGAGTGACACATGCTAAATTCTGAAATATCATAACTTTGTTGACCCAAGTTATAAGCAACTAAACTAACTGAGGCATTTTTCCTCCTCCTCCTCCTCAAGTCCCTATTCCATCTTCTAGGATTCAGGACTTCAAGAGAATGAATCCACCTGAGTTTAGTGGTTCTAAGGTAGACGAGGACCCTATAGAGTTTATTGAGGAAGTCTATCGAATTGTGGCTATTGTGAGTGTGCCTCAATATCAAAAGGTCGAGCTAGTTTCCTATCAATGCAAAGTCGTAGAAAGGGTTTGGTACAAGCAATTAGTGGTTTAGAGGGCTGAAGGTATGGAGCATATAGAATAGGAAGAATTCTTTGGAATCTTCCTAGACCGCTTCTTTTCATTGTAGTTAAGGGATGCAAAGAGTCAAGAGTTCATCAATCTTCGCCAAGGGAGCATGAGTTTGAGGGAATATGTCCACAAATTCACTAAATTGTCTGAGTATGCTCCTTTCATGGTCTACGACCCAAGGCTAAGGATGAGCACATTTATATCTAGTATTTCAAGTTTTGTATCCAAAGAGTGCAAGATGGCCACGCTGGTCAAAGAAATGGACATCTCCTGACTCATGACTTATGTAGATTAATTTGCGGATAAGAAGTGAGGATAGGTCAAGAGGGTTTAGGAAGGCTACAGTTGATGGTAGAGGGTTAAATCATCAAATGTTTGGTTATGGTTATAGTGAAAAGGGGCAAGGTGGGTAACAATTTGTGGGACAAGTTCCACCAATGCTCCTCCTCCAAGGTTTAACAAGGACAAGGGTGCTAACACGATGGTTCAAAGAAAGAATGTTTGTGCTCAAGCTTTTCCCATTTGGAAGAAGTGTGGAATGACTCACAAAGGGGAATGCTTAGCCGGCTCCAATGCATGCTTCAAGTGTTGTAAATCGGGTTACCACATCTTTAGGATAAAGTATGTCGACTCTAAAAGTCCTTCCTTTGAGTCGGTTCCCATGATTAATGAGCTTCTCGATGTCTTCCCCAATGACCTTCTCTAAAGGTAAAATGATTTTAGTATTAATCTTCTCCCCGATACCCAACCTATCTATATTCCTCCCTTCTGAATGACACCAGCAGAATTAAAGAAGTTGAAGGAAAAAATAAAGGATGTGTTGGAGAAATGGTTTATAAGGCCAGTTATTTCATCATGGGATGCTCCCGTATTATTTGTAACAAAGAAGGATAGGTCACTTTGAATATGCATAGACTACGACCAATTAAACAAGGCAACCATCAAGAACAAATATCCATTTTCTAGGATAGATGATTTCTTTGACCAATTGAAAGGGCAAGTCATTTCTCTAAGATTGATCTCTGATCCAATTATCATCAACTAAGTGTAAGAAAGTGTGACATTCTGAAGATGGCATTTCGAATACGGTATGGTAAATTTGAATTTTTAGTGATATAGTTTGTGTTGATGAATGTATTGGCGATGTTTATAGATATAATGAATGGGGTTTTAAAACCCTACCTTGATACTTTTGTGGTGTTCTTCATTGATGATATCTTGATTTACTCTCGGGGTGAGGAAGAGCATAAAGATCATTTAAGAGTTGTGCTTCAAACCTTGAGGGATTGGCAATCGTTTGCCAAGTATAGCAAATGTGAATTTTGGTTGAAAGAGGTGGATTTTCTGAGTCACATAGTATCCGGTGATGGATCAAGGTTAATCCTAAGAAAATAGAGGCGTTAGAGAATTGGCCTAGACCATTGTCTCCTTCGAAAATTAGGATATTTTTAGTTCTAGCCGGGTATTATAGAAGATTCAATGATGAGTTATTTCTATTTAATCTCCCATGACGAAATTAACTCAAAAGAAGGTAGTGTTCCTATTAATGGTTGAGTGTGAAAAGAGTTTCCAAACTTTGAAAGGTTGCCTTACCTCCGCTCGTATTTTGACACTACTGGAAGGTTTAGAAGAGTTCGTAGTGTATTTTGATGCTTCAAGGGTTGGTTTGGGTTGTGTCTTGATGAAAAACGGCAAGGCTATAGCTTATTCTTCTATGCAATTAAAGGCACATGAGCTTAACTAACCTACCAATGATCTTTAGTTAGTAGTCGTGGTTTTTTCTTTAAAGGTTTGGCCGCATGACCTCTATGGGCTATATGTGGATGTGTTTATCGATCATAAGAGTCTCGAATATGTGTTCACTCAAAAGTACCTCAACCTAAGGCAAAGGAAGTGGATAGAACTCCTTAAGGACTACAACATGAGTGTGCATTATCATCCGTGTAATGACTATACAGTAGTCGATGCACTTAGTACAGTGTTTATTGAGAGTATGGCTCATATTGATGAAGCTAAGAGAGAGTTGGTAAAGGATGTCCACCGGTTGGCTAGATTAGGGGTGAAGATAAGTGGTTCCAATGATGGTGTTATCTTTTTCATAGTTGGGCCGAATCATCTTTGATGGTGGATGTTAAGTCAAAACAAGACCTTGATCCGATATTAGTTGAGTTGAAGAAGTTTGTGAAAAAAAAGAAAGTAGAAGTTTTCTTACAAGGGGGAGATGGGATACTCTTCTACCAAGGTTGATTATGTGTTCTAGATGTGGTTGGCCTGCGGAGTTTGATCTTGAAAGAGACTCATAATTCTTCATTATTTATTCATCCTATTTTGACTAAAATGTATTGAGACTTAAAAGAGCTTTATTGGTAGGGTAGAATGAAAAAAGGAAATTGCAAGGTTCATGGCTAAATATCCAAATTGCCAACAAGTTAAAGTCAAATACCAAATGTCGAGTGACCTAGACAAGATATTGAAATCCTTACTTGAAAGTGGAAAGATGTGAACATCGACTTCATAGTGTGTTTTCCTTGTACTCGAAAACGTGACTCGATTTGGGTGTTTATTGATATAATGATGAAGTCGACCTACTTCCTATTGGTCAAGACGTCTTATAGTGCTGAGGATTATGCTAAGTTTTATATTTTGAAATTGGTAAGGTTGCATGATCTGCCTTTGTCAATTATTTTAGATCGTGGAACCAAATTCAATTCTCATTTTTTGAAATCATTTCAAAGTAGTATTGGTACCAAGGTGAAGCTAAGTACCTTATTATCGTCAAATCGATGGGGAAGCTAAATGAATAATTCAAACACTAGAGGATATGTTAAGGGCTTGTGTGTTGGAGTTTAAAGGGAGTTGGGATGACCATCAACCTCTTATTGAGTTTTCCTGTAATAATAGCTACCACTCAAGTATTAAGATGGCTCCATTTGAGGCTTTATATGGAAGGTGATGTAGGTCTTCGGTAGGTTGGTTCGAAGTGGGTGAGATGACCTTGTTGAGTCCCAATTTGGTGCTTGATGCTTTTTAGAAGGTGAGAGTGATTAGGGAAAGATTGAAGACGGCTCAAAGTCTTCAAAAGTCCTATTCCTATACAAGAAAGAGAGATCTTGAGTTTAATGTTGATGATTGGGTATACTTAAAGGTTTCACCCATGAAGTGTGTAATTCGGTTTGGTAAGAAAGGGAAACTAATACCTAGGTATGTAGGGCCTTACAGAATCTTGAGAAGTGTTGGCAAGGTTGCCTATGAGTTGGAATTGCCTTTGGAAATGGCCATGATTCATCCAGTGTTCCATGTATCTATGTTAAGGATATGTGTGGGTGATCCAAGTTGCATTGTGCCATTGTAAGTGGTAAATGTTGAAGAAAAATTGACCTATGAAGAGGTCCCGGTTGAAATTTTTGAACAGCAAGTCAAGAGATTGAGGAAAAAGGAAGTTGCATCTGTTAAAGTCCTTTGGAGAAATCATAAAGTTAAAAGTGCTACATGGGAAGTGGAAGCGCATTTGATGAAGAAATATCCTCATCTTTTAAACTCCACTCAAGCCAAAGGTACTAAGATATTCATGAATTGTTTAAAGCTCCTATGTTTCAATTTTCCTAATGTCTTCATATGCATGCTTTTCATAGAGTTAATTTTAGAGTCATATTTATGATATGTTTAAATATCTCATTTTCTATGCATTTCAAGTGTCATTGTATTTCCTGTTTGGTTGCTATTCATCATTTTGTGTCCTTTTTATGATAGTTGAATCTCATTCGAGGAAGAATATTCCCAAGGGGGAGATTTTGTAAGACCCCATATGTCAAAAAGTTGAAACGTAGGAAAATTTTGGGAAAGTGGAATGCATCAGTCTCTACAACTCAACCTATGAGTCGTAGGTACTCCTACAAGACTCGTAGAGAAGTCGTTGAGATGGAGAATTGGACCAAGTGAAGTTGGAAGCCTACAAGTCCATGTTAGGACTCATAGAAGGAATGACGAGTCATAGAAAATACTCATCAAGAAAGTTTAGAGGCCTAGACTTGTTGGGTTCTCAGAACCTGTAGGATAAATGGGTTTTACGACATGTAGATAAAATGATGACTCATAAAAACTAGTCTTAAGGGAAGATCGGACACTCAATCCTCAGAGTATCTCAGACCCTACAGGACGAGTCCCTTCTATAACTCGAAGAGATGACTCGTAGGGGATGTCCTGAGGGTCAGTTCTCAAGGTCTTCTCAGACCCTATAGGACAAATCGTTCCTATGACTCATCGACCTTTCTAGGATTCATAAGGAGGGGTCGTTGGGTTAGTTTTGTCCAACTTTTTAAAGGGGCATTTTAGTATTTTACCATATTTTAAAATCAAAGTGTGGTCATTTTGGGGATTAAATTGACCCTATCTAAGGACCCAATGCTATTCCATACCCCTCATTCTCATACTTAGACTCAAAAACACAAAGTTCTTTCCTCTCAAAGTTATACCATGGGTTTCAAGAAAAGTCTAGGGCTCCACTTCAAGATTGTTCAAAGCTTCTTTAGGGATTTATTCACCAAGATATATGGGTCTCATTCATTGGTTCTTCCACCCATGGATCCCAAGTATTTTCCTAACCTAGTAAGTCCATTTCAAATGGTGAATGGTATGGGTTTTCATATTATGATTCCAAATGTATAAGTTATTGAGTATTTGAAATTTATATGCCTATATTAGTTATATTGATTCTTAATTGCATAAAATTATTGATGTATTGAAGGTATTTATATGAAGAAATGAAAAGAGTTTAAAAGTGTATTGATGGGTTATTTTAAAGTTATTCTAAATTGACGCATTCCATAACTCTCATGTATGCTAGTGTTGATGTAAATGATTTGATGTTGAATTGGCTAAATACACCATATTTTACCATGACTTTTAAAGAATGTTGACTCGATTGACAAGGCTCTAACCCAAATGTTTACAAAGGTTTATTTTCTATGAATGTGAAGGTATTTAAATGATTGAATGATGATAAAGGGGCTTCTTAGCCAAAGAATGGATTGTATGTGATAAGGACAATTCTAGCATTTGAATCATCATGTTTTAATGAGCTATTCTATCAAATGATGTTTTGATGATCTAAATATATGTAAATAATTATGTTCTTTTGTTATATTAAACTATTCCATGGGATTTGACTTAGCACCGAATGGGAAATTGAGGTGGAATTTGGTAAGGGAATCTTAGTAGAAACCCTATGTGTTATTAACTCTATACCAACATAGGAACCCTTGTAGGGTTACACTAGTGGATCCACAAATAGCCCTAAATATTAAAGAAATGAATGAAGTTGAAAAAGCTCTACCCGGCGAGAAGTCTCCCTGTGCAAATATAGGGGATTATATTATATTCCATGTAATAGCTCGCATGGTCTTAAATTTTGGTTATTGTCGTCTTCCCACAAATGAGCATTTCAAATATTATTTACTTAATTGATTCTGCATGCATTGCACTATGTTCCCTACTATATGAATATGCTAATGCTTCTTCAATGCTAATGCATGCCTACGTACTTAATACATTCAAAGTACTAATGCATACTCTTTTGCCTACATGATATCACCCTATAGGGACCGGTGTTGATCTGTATTTACCTCCACATGGCTAGTTGATTTTGTTGAAGGATACCAAGGTTGTGAGTTCCCATGTTTTGGGAACAATATCCCATTCCCTTTTCTACCTTATGATATGTAAAGACTTTTGAATACCTTTCATGGTACTTATTTTCTATTTTGATTGAGAGTGAACTAGGGACATTTCTTAGCCCCCGCCAATTCTTAAGTAAAGGTATGTTTTGACATAAATGTATGACGTTCTAAGTTGACATTTTACTCATACTCTATGGCGTTTACCTTATTCCTATTTCCATTTTTATTTCTGCTTATTATTTATTGTCATTACCTATGAAAAGATAAATGAATTCTTAAATATTTGGGTGAGGTACCTTTAGGTGTCTCATTCGCCGTGTCACGTCTAGGCCCTAGGCTTGGGTCCTGACATCTTTTTTGAGAAAATAGGATTATTGCCCTTTTATTACTAAATTTATCTTTTAATTAGAGTCATAACACCTAGATCTTTTTGATAAACTGATTATGGATATTTATGAGGCATCGAGGAAGTACTCTTTTTCTACTTGAAATATTACAGGCATCTAGGATGTACTCACTTTTACATGATAGGTCGGGGTTTGTGGATGTTGTGAACCATACTTATAATCATGAGGCTACAAGACATTTAAGAGTTGTTTCATATCTTTCAGTGACAGTTTGTGCTATAGAGCAAAGTCATCAATTTATATGATATCTAATTCATGCTATTATTTCATAACATGCTAGTGACAAGGCAAATGGCTAAATGATTGATTGGCATGACTTCAGGAAAGGGTACTAGTCGCCTTCTAAATGAACAAGGAGTTGGATTAGAGGCTCAAAGAGAGTCTCCTATTCCAAGTAATACAGCTCCTCCAACTCAAACTAGAGCTACCTCGAGCAGAAATCTAGCTATATCAGCTCTAGTGATACATGAGGGTGACAGAATTGCTAACCTCCGACACCTATCATACCACCAGAAGCCCCAGAGAGACAAAGGATTGAGGGAGCTATTCAGTTGATGGATTGTATACCTGCTGGACAGGAACGATGGTAGGAAATAGTGGAAGTGCCTAGAGTTTAGTCGGCTGGAAGTTCCAAAGTTTGTGAGTTTCTGAGCCTAAGTTCTCTAATTTTCACTGAATCTGATCCAAACGAGGACCTCTAGGATTTTATTAATTAGACATATAGAGTATAGAAGGTGATGCATGCTATAGTTAGGGAAGGAGTATAGTTAATAGTATTTTGGCTATGTGATGTAGTTATATTATGGTATGAGGCATAGGTTAAATCTAGGGGAACTAATGCACCTCCAGCTAAATGGAAAGAGTTCTCCCAGGCTTTTATAGATTAGTAATAACCACAAAACCTTGGAAAAGCCTGAGCTGAGCAGTTCTTAGATTCGTAGTAGGTCAGTATGAGTATGTGTGAGTATAGCCTTAAGTTTAATTCCTTAGCCATATATGCTCCCTATTTGGTACAGACAATGAAGGATAAAGTGTACCAGTTTGTATTATGTTTAGGGTCTCATGTCGCTCATGAATGCTTGGTAGTGTCTACTCAGGAAGATATAGATATTTTATGGATTTAGGCTTTCGCTCAGAAGGAAGAGTATTTATTTCATCAGCTACGAGATACTTGCAGAAAGCAAGAATAGAGGAAAAGAGCTAAGACTAAGGACTTTTATAGAGAACCTCAAAGGGACCTCGCATCTTAGTCATCTAGGTAATTAGCTAGACCTGTAGAGAGTGCTCCATCCCATATATAGTATTAGCGAAAGGATCATAGTTTGGTCCCTTCACAGCGATAAAAATATTCAGAGCAGGGAAGGTAGTCAGTTCCACATTGTGCTTAGTGCAAAAAGGAACATTCTAGACTATGTCATCAAGGGCAGAATGTATGTTATGAGTGTGGGAAACTGGGGAATATTAAGATATATTGTTTGAGCTAAGAGAGAGGTCATATGGTTCAGCAAGCAAGATCATCAGCGGCTTTATCACCTTCAGTTCGCCCTCTAAGACTTGGTCCTCAATCTACTTTAGGTCATGGTATGGGGAGAGGGGTAGAGGTACCTGGGTCAGGGGATGTGCAAAATTGATTTTATGCATTAGGTGGTCGCCAAGACTAGGAGGCATCATAAGAGGTCATCACAGGTACACTGATTATTCATTCTCATTTAGTATATGCTTTGCTTGATCCTAGTTCTACCCTCTTTTATGTTACTCTATTAGTTGCAAGTCATTTTGAAATAGTTCCTGATTTATCATATGAATCATTTGTTGTTTCTACTCCAAATGGAGAGTCTGTGTTAGCTAGAAGGGTTTACCAAAACTGTAAAGTATTGGTATGTGGTGGATCTACCCTAGCTAATCTAGTAGAGCTTGAAATGATTGATTTTGATGTTATTATGGGCATGGATTGGCTAGGATCATGTTATGCTAATGTTGATTGTCGAGCCAAAAGTGTTAGATTTCACTTTCCCGATAAGTTAGTCCTGGAATGGAAGGGCAATGCAGCTATTCCTAAAGGTAAGTTCATTTCGTACGTTAGGGCCCAGAAGTTGATATCCAAAGGTTTTATTTCTCATTTGGTTTGGGTTAGACACTTGGAAAGTGAACATGTTCCCCTTCAATCAATTTCGGTGGTAAATGAGTTTCCAAAAGTTTATCCAGAAGATTTACCTAGAGTTTCTCCTGAAAGGGAAATAGAGTATATTATTGGTCTACTTTTAGGTACTCAGCCTATATCAATAACTCCTTATAGAATGGCTCCAGCAGAACTAAGAGAGTTGAAAGAGAAGTTGAAAGATTTGCTAGAAAAGGTTTCATAAGGCCTAGCATATCACCATGGGGTGCACCAGTATTGTTTATGCAGAAAAAATATATATCTTTATAAATGTGTATCGACTATAGACAGTTGAATAAAGAAACAATTAAGAATAAGTATCCACTCCCTAGAATTGATAATTTATTTGACCAGTTTCAAGAAGCTCAATGTTTTTCCAAAATTGATTTGAGGTCAGGATACCACCAGTTACGAGTTAGGGAAGTTAATTTCTCTAAGACAACCTTCAGGACTCAATATGGTCATTATGAGTTTCTCGTGATGTTAGCCTTTATGGATCTAACGATTAGGGTATTTAAACCCTTTCTTGATGAGTTTGTGATCATCTTCATTGAGACATCTTAATTTATTTGCGATCAGAGGTTGAGTATGTAAATCACCTAAGATTTATGCTACAAACTCTCCAGGAGCACACGTTGTACACTAAATTTTCTAAATGTGATTTTTGGTTAACTCTATAGCTTTTGTTGGTCATATAATTATAGATGAAGGTATAATGGTTGATAACCAGAAAATAGAAGTTGTAAAGAGTTGTCCCAGACCATTGAATCCTATAGAGGTTCGTAGATTCCTTGGTTTAGCAGGATATTATCGCAGATTTATGAAAGGTTTCTCTATTATCTCTGCATCGTTGATGAAGTTGACTCATAAATCAGTTATGTTCCAGTGGTCAGATGCATGTAAGCAAAGTTTCCAGAAGTTAAAGGATAAGTTAACTTCAGCACCTGTCTTGACCCTTCCTAAGGGTACAGAGGGTTATGTTGTTTATTGTGACGCTTTGAGAGTTGGGTTGGGTTGTGTTCTAATGCAACACGGCAAGGTTATAGCTAATTCTTCTAGACAATTAATGAAGCACGAGCAAAATTTCCCTACCCATGATCTAGAATTAGCTATGGTAGTGTTTGCAGTGAAGATATGGCATCACTACTTACATGGGGTATGTGTTGATATCTTCCTGGATCATAAGAGTCTCCAGTACTTATTTCAGAAAAAGAGGTAAACTTAAGGCAATGAAGGTGGCTATAATTGCCAAAAGATTATGATGTGAGCATTCTATATCATCCAGTTAAAGCAAGTGTTGTAGCAGATGCTTTAAGCCATAAGTCAATTCAAAGTTTATGTTATGTAGAGGCTAATAAAATTGAAATGGTAAAAACCTTGCACTAATTGGTTAATTTACAAATTAGATTGCTTGATACCGAAGATGAAGATGTAGTTATTCAAAATATACCAGAGTCATCCTTGATAGCAGAAGTTTAGAAGCAACAGTATGACAATGCAGAGCTTGTATTACTAAGGGACAACATAACGCAGCAAAAGAAGAACCTATTTGTTACACCCCACACCTTTAAACTCGGAATGTCTCTTAAGTTCCTTAGACATTATCATGTGAGCCGGTTATGCTACGACACTATCAAACGACTTTACAAAGGGAGAATGTGATACTCCATAGTAGGAAAGGTTGGAAATAGAGCCATAAGAATCCAGAAGGAATTGGAGGCCAAGTGATGAGTTGTAGGACTCGATTTCCCCATGTAAGATACTAACTTGGAATTCTTACATACTTAAGCTATTGGAGTTCGTACCAAGCTTGCGTAGCATAAATTATATAGGCTCTTAAAATAAAACAAGATTACGAACCCACGAGGAAGGGGAAAAGATGACACATGGCAGCCAATGGAGGAGAGACACATGGCAGCAGCTCAAGCAAGAGGGTGACCCACCTACTTGGGGTCAAGTAAGTGACCCACCTGCTTGGGGGAGGTGGACCCCACTGCCACGTGGCAGCCCCTAATTGGAAGTATGTATGCGGTGGCCCAATAGGGGATGGACACGTGTTACCCTTAGGGGATGACATGTGTCACCTCCTAAGGACACCTATATATATGTATATTGTTACTAAGAGGCTGCTTCTTATCTCAAATTTAAGCCAAAACCAAGAACAAAAACCCTAGAGCTTAGAGAGAAAAGAGTGACGGCCTAGGAGGAAAATCAAGGTACGTCCCGATTTCGTTCTGTAAATTAATTATCTAGAGTATACCACGAAGATATGGAGGTATTATAATTATAAAATCATGGCTTGATACAGCCAAAATGGACAGCAAACAGTCCGCACAGTTTCAGCATGACTAAAGAATTCCGAGGCGCAATTTTGGCTAGTTTTGGCATATTTCTGGTAAGGTAAGACTTGTCCTTTAAATTTTGACTTTATGGGGTTGTTATATAGTGTATTAGAAACCTTTTATACTTATTTAAGTATAAAAAAAGTCGTGGAAGTGGTCGATGGGAGAAATAATCGAAATCAAAGTCGTCGTAGTTAAATTATAGGCGAAATGAGGCGTTGTGTGTGTGGAGGCTGCTGATGGTTGTGTGGTGTATGTTGCAGGGTCTAAGTGTGTCCTAAAATATGTGGTGGAGCTTCTGGTTTCATACACGACCCCCGCTTCGTACGGTTAAAGGTTTTGCAAAATGGAAACTAGAAATCCTATTTTGGTATAGTAGCTCTGGGCGAGTCATTTGGAGTTTATGTTGTATATTGTTGATGTGAACTGCTTAAACATATGCTGCAGGTTGTTTTTGTTGGTTGTCTGTAGGTATTAGGAGGGGAATTGGAAATTCGGATAGGGCACATTATAGGAGAGGTGCTGCCCAATTTTCGTTAACGCCTTACCTAATTAAAGAACTAGTCGAAGAGACGGACAAGGAAATAGATTACAGGAATGCTAAGGTGCAACCTAAGATGCTGGAAAGCTAAGAGTGGTTGATATTCGTATTACTTTGATGTTGAATAGGTTCAAAGGACGATGAGGCGAACGGGATAAAGAGTAACTCACAAGAGGTATGTAAAGCTTTCTCTTGGCATGTTTGGTATAAGTACGTACATCTATCTTTCTTTCCTTTTAGAAAGTTTTAGCCTTAAGTGAATTGTATGTGGAATGTGGGGATAATTCCATTCCCAAAACTCCAAGTATGCCTCATAACCCCTATCCACTGCTTAGTTTTAGAATTTCTGTAAGGATTGAGTATTGCCTAGTAAGGCTTCTACGTGTTAAACAGTAGTGTATGGAAAGCTATCTCTCATTTCCCTTGCTATGTATTTGGTATGAAAATGAGATTATGATTCCATAGTGGTTCACCAAACCCTATGATGGGCCGGGTACAAAATATGTATATGAAAATCACCTGAAGGAAACTACAGACTACATAGAGCTTATTCTCTTTCCTCTTTTGGGCATGTCTTTGTCTTAGTTGTAAGTTGAATATGATATGAGCTCCAGGGTAACTCCATTCTTAAACATCTCTTATTTGCTTCTGAATATTGAACTCCTACAGTAGTTGAACTATTTCCCTGGAAACTTTTATATGTTAAAGAGGTAACAAATGTACAGGCTCTACGTCCTAAAGACTATAAGGTAACAAGTGTTTCTGATTCCATAAATGATTTGGCCCTATGTTAATACATGTCTATGGTCCCCGAGATTACAATTGAGACAGCCCATATTGGCATTTAGAGGACACTCGAGATGACTATACCACTACTTGGGTCCTCAGGCAAAAGCTTAACTTTCTTGTTTTGTCGAGTCTCCGATATGATTTAAATTGCATATAGTTACTCACTACTCTACTCGTGTATACTGTAACCCCTCTATCACCGAGTCCCAGGCCAGGTACATTGTCATGCACAATTCACTACATTGTCCACCGAGCCTCTCACTAGAAGGCCGGGTACGTATGTATACATATATGATAATGTGTTGTAATAAGGTGGTGATGGCTCTAGGCCTATGATGGTCCTACAGATGTGATTCACCGGACCCCTGAAAGGGCCGGCTATCTTGTATAAATTGAGCATACATGCTTTTGTGATTCATAGAGTACAGGTATATGTCTCTGATTTGATAATTTGTTCCCCTGCTTCTCTATTTTGAATATACCTCTAGTGTATTATGTTACATTTTACATACTCAGTACATATGTCATACTGACCCCCTTTCTTCGGGGGGTTGCGTTTTATGCCCGTAGGTACAAGTACAGGTTTTAGGAGTTTGTCAGCTTAGGATTCCATTCAACTCAGTTGGAAGAGGCTCCATTGTATCGAAGCCTAGTTATTTATACGGACCATTGATGTGTAAAGTTGTTGTGTCTATTCAGGGGTACGGCGGGGGCCCTGTCCCGCCATATGTTATCGTTAATATTTTTAGAGGTCTGCAGATATGTATATATGGGTTATATATGTCAGTTTGATTCAGCTGGGTCTACATGATTTATGATATATGTTATTATGTTATGGAAGCCTTGTCAGCTTGTGTGCCCTGTCATGTTGTGATACAAATGAAAAAGGCTACAGGTTTATGAAAATGTTATCGCCCAATGGGGCTCTGTTACATAATATTTTTTTCTTTACAGTTCAATTTGACTACACTTGATAGCTAGGTATACGAAGGGTCAAGGTCGGACCCCAGTCATGGCCTACGGGGTTGAGTCATGACAGAAGTGGTATCAGAGCAATTCGTCCTTGGATTGTCTGTAGACCGTGTCTAGTAGAGTCTTGATTATCGATGTGTTACGCTCCACATCAATAAATAGGAAGCTATAGGACATTTAGGATGTTACCTTTCTTTCACATCTAAGATCGTGCTTTAGATCCAAGTCATAGGAAAATTCTTTATACTAATCTTGGATCTTAACAGAAGGACGACACCAACAGAAGAAAGTAATTAACGACATGGAAAGTTACGAAGCATGTAGGTAAGTAAAGTAAAGCCATGGAAGATATCCATCGGGTAAGGTATTGAAGTACTATTGAAATGTAAAGTTGAAACCTGAAAGGAAAGCAGACAGGAAGTGCAACAGATGCAGTTTGAAGTTAGACATATGAGGTAAGTCTAGTATTTTTATATTATTGTTGACGTTAAGAGCCCTGTGTGGCTGCAATATGAGATGATATTGAAAGCCCTGTGCGGCTGTGATATGATATGTATATATATATGTTGGCCCTATGATGCATTGTTGGTATTTTCTGTGTGCAGGTTTTGGGATAGTAAGAAGTGTAGAGGAAACTCTGCCGAAATTTTCCCAATACAAGAAGAAGGGAATAAAACATAGTTTATAACACATCTTGGAAATTGATACCGGGTACCTATAGGATGCTAAATTAAAGCTGTAAGAAATACTCTTCATGTCGTCGATAAGGGGCACCCTTTTTACTTGGGGAAATTTATTTCGAAGAAACAAAAGTCTGTCTGAGCAGTACAGTTCAGACCGCAGTATCTCCAATCGTAATTGTGCTGTAGGAAAAAAAAAGGAGAAGTTCAGGTTGAAGGGTAAGATGTCCAGTAATTGAGCTTCACTCTTTTTGAAAGTCCCAAGCCCTTAACTCCCATTGTAAATTAAATGAGTTGTTCATAACTTGAGGATAAACTTGGAAGGAGACCAGCTCGGGCAAGTATTAAAAGGGAAGTACTGTGATGTTTAAGAGGTTCTGGTTTCTTCCAATAATGATTGAAAAATGGTTTACGATAACAATTTATAGTTCTCCACTGACTAATTGGGAAAAGAACTTCTAACAGAAGCACCTCAAAGAGATGACAGGAACTGAACACAAATACGAATTAAAAGGGGGATATGTAATTATGAATTGAACAGTGTGATACGAGTATGCAGGGATAAAGTGGAACCACTAGTAAGATGTATTTAGTACTAGTTGACTAAGGTAAAGGCCTGCGTTGAGAACGCAGTAAGAGTATGGGTCTTAAGATACCAAAAAAATGATGCATGTACACGTTGCCCCAAAAATAGTGGAACCCTTAAGGGACGAGGATGTCAAACTTAAGGAATAAATGGAGCAACTTCTATTCATCCCAAGAAACAAAGGATATAGGTTGGGACAAAGCCACTACTTCAAGAAAACCTTAAATAGTTATTGTTGAAATACTAGTACTGCCTAGTGGAAGTTGGAACGACAACAAGTACTAATTAATTTTTGATGAAGATAAGTAGAATGTGGCCTCATACGAGTAGTCCCATGGGTCCCACTACTTAAGTACAGAGTAACAGACAAGGTGTCACACTATGTATGGAAAGGTTCTTGTCGTTTCATGATTTGGCCAAGATTCTGTATGCGGATAATCAGGTTGTAAAATATACAAAAAGATGGGGACCTGATGTAGTACCAAGTAGATTGGAGGAAGAGATTGGGCAAAATTAAGATTGGACAAAGAGACATAGAGCAAGGTACAAGTAGATGAAAGTATGAGTACCCTCTAAAGGGGGGAAGTTAATGAGAAAATGGAAAAAGTAGGAGAAGGCAATTGATATGGCAATATATTTGAGATGGACGTCTTAATATCAATAAGATATCTTTCTGAACCAAGTTAGAAAGGTTCGGAAGCCACCAATAATTGGATGGAAGCCATAATGCTACATAAGGCAGCATTAAGAAGTTTGTGACGAGACCCTGAACAATATAACACTAAAAGGCGGGTGCGTATAAAAACAAAAGAGTGTAACCATGAAAGGATATCGAATAACTGAAGAGACATTACAAAGGATAATGACAACATACTAAACCAAAAGCAAAAATGTTGGCTAGGGAGTTAGTGGCAAATGATGCTGCGATAAATATATGACCAAGGACAAAGGAATAGAAAGCCTCTTGTGGTAGAAAATGAGAAGAACACAAAGTGAATAAAGGATAGGGAAGCTTATATGTCAAATTCCTTTAAAGTTATGCTAGCTAATAATAGACAAAACTCAAAGCGACTCCAAAGGTCACTATATGAACGAACTTTAGCGCTACTCAGTAGCCCACCCCAATGAATGGGTGCGTACAGAAAGGGGGGAATACAATAGGAGAAGTTAAATCAAAATGACCAAAAAAAGGGGGGGACATGGTCATAGTGGAACTAAAGGTCTACCCCGATACTGGTTGCAAAATAATAGAGGAAAGGACAAGGCACAACATAAAGACTCACGAGACAACGCTGAGGTAAATCTGGAGCTAAGTTGAGTGCCCCGCACATTATTGCAAGGATTACAATAAAATGCGACACGAAGACTTCCTAGGGAGGTCACCCATCCTAGTATTACTCTCGCCCCAGCACGCTTAACTTCGAAATTCTAATGGAACTTAATGTGTTAGTGTTGGTATGATCACGCGAGATGGAAAAATCGGAACTAGCGGCGGAGGAACGATATAAGATTATGTTCTTAGAGTACTATACGTTACGTTGAGGTTATTGTAAAAAGGATTTAAGCAAGACAAGAAGGATTAGCTAACTGCTAACAGACGACGCACTCAAATACCACAGCTCTTCAACATAGTACCAGTTAATGAGAGGAAAACCGCAGAAGGACTATATAGGCCAGTGGGCGAGGGAATTTCGACACCACTTGGCAGCCAACTCTGAGGGTGAAAATGCAAAACCCAAAAGGTAAGGGTACCAGCCGATGTAATTTACAGATGACAGGAAGTAATACCCAGGGTTGAAAATTCCATAATATGACTAGGACTATAAGACTCACTTCTCACTCCAGCGCCAGATGACTCTGGAGGGAATATTACTTGTGGTTTAACGATATTAGCCTCTGCTCCTTCGATAAAAGGCTACCTACTCTACTGAGAAGGTGTAAAACTGTAGGGTAAAAGAGTGGTAGGACCTTACGGAGTCCCCACAGCTATTATCCCAGATGAAGGAGCCCAAGTTGCAATTAACTACCAAGAGATGTGAAGATGGGTTAAGCCAAACTACCGAGATGGAATTAGTACTACGGGTGAAGTAAGATATGGCCATGATTGGACCAAAGATCTACCCCAACATCAAGTGTAGTATAAGGGAGAAAAAGGCAAGGTAAAACATGAGAACTAACAAGATAGCGCTAGGATACTTCTTGTACCCTCTCATATTCTTGTAAAGGTAAAGAATGACACAAGATAATGTGTCTAGAGGATTACAAGCGGAGGTAAGGGAAATTATGAAAGGGTCTAAGTAAAACTGGCAGAACTAGCTGGTTACTACAGGATGGCGAGCTTCTATGCCAAAATTCCTTCAGAATTATACTAGATCATATTATACAAAGCATAGAATGACTATGAGAGCCATGATATGAGGGGACTTCAGCATTATTCAGTAGCCAACCCTAAGAATTCGAAAAAAAAGGGGAACTCAAAAGGGTAAAGTGCCAGTCAAAGTTTGGAAGAAGGTTGAGAAGGACTATACGAGGTTAAGGAGCCCAAATTATCAACGTCATTATGAACCTACTTTATACTCTGTAAGAGTAGGGTGCTATGTGGGTTATTGTGCGTAGGCTAATGAATCAACCCATTTGCTTTCAAGAAAGAGCACCTATGCACTTGAAATTAGGTGGAGTTATAGAACATGGAGATAGTAAGGTTCCGTGAGGTTTCCCTAGCTAATATCTTAGATAGAAGGACTTTAATTATGATTAACGTTTGGATATCAGCCCAAGAAGAGGTCGGGAGCACAGACAGGCCTTTGTACCATATTTTCCTCGAGCTGCTGAATAGACTGAGCATGCTATTAGATGTTAGAATATATATTGTGGCCTTATATAGTTGGCTTTAAGAGTAACTAAGACGATCGTCCACCACTTATTGAGTTTGCCTACGAGAAGGGCTACTATTCCAGTATCCAGATGACCCCCTACAAGATGTTGTAAGGCAGAGTGTATAATTCCCCCTATTGGGGAAAATATTAAGCTGGTAGGCCAAACAGAATTAAGCAAACTATTGACTAACAACCCAGAGTCGGCAGAAATGATATACAGATAATCGACATCGACATTCAGAGTTCAAATGAATGATTGGATGTTCATAACGGAGTCACCCAAAAAAGAGAACTTAACCCAGAGTATATTAGACTGTATCAAGTTACTCATAAGGTGGGCAATGTGGCTGGTAAGTTGAGCTTTCCACCTTATTTGGAAACTATACGCCCAGTTCATCAGATGGAGATGCTTCGCAAAGGTACTGACGAGCCACCCAAGGTATATTCTATAGATGATGTCCAAAAGATGGAATCCTACGAGGAACAACCTATCTCTATCTTAGATCGACAAACTAGAAGATTGTAGACTAAAGACGTGCCTTCCGTCAAGATACTATGGCAAAACCAAAACCAAAAAGATGATGACCAGGAAAACTGAAGAGAACATGAAACACAAGTATTCGTACTTGTTCCCGATGTTTACAGGTAACCCCAACTCCTGGAATATGTATATTAAGTACTTGGATGGAAGTATGTGTTATGGCAACAGTAAAGAATTTACGTACAATTTATATAAGGTGCTAAGGGAAGTTTTGTTTAACATTCGGGGATGAATGTTCCAAAGGGGGGAAGGATGTTACACCCCACACTTTTAAACTCGGAATGTCTCTTAAGTTCCTTAGACATTATCATGTGAGCCGGTTACGCTACGACACTATCAAATGACTCTACAAAGGGAGAATATGATACTCCATAGTAGGAAAGGTTGGAAATAGAGCCATAAGAATCCGGAAGGAATTAGAGGCCAAGTGATGAGTCGTAGGACTCGATTTCCCCATGTAAGATACTAACTTGGAAGTCTTACATACTAAAGCTATTGGAGTTCGTACCAAGCTTGCGTAGCATGGATTATATAGGCTCTTAAAATAAGACGAGATTACGAACCCACGAGGAAGGGGAAAAGATGACACATGGCAGCCAATGGAGGAGAGACACGTGGCAGCAGCTCAAGCAAGAAGTGACCCACCTGCTTAGGGGAGGTGGACCCCACTGCCATGTGGCAGCCCCTAATTGGAAGTATGTATGCGGTGGCCCAATAGGGGATGGACACGTGTTACCCTTAGGGGATGACATGTGTCACCTCCTAAGGACACCTATATATATGTATATTGTTACTAAGAGGCTGCTTCTTATCTCAAATTTCAGCCAAAAACCAAGAACAAAAACCCTAGAGCTTAGAGAGAAAAGAGTGACGGCCTAGGAGGAAAATCAAGGTACGTCCCGATTTCGTTCTGTAAATTAATTATCTAGAGTATACCACGAAGATATGGAGGTATTATAATTATAAAATCATGGCTTGATACAGCCAAAATGGACAGCAAACAGTCCGCACAGTTTCAGCATGACTAAAGAATTCCGAGGCGCAATTTTGGCTAGTTTTGGCATATTTCTGGTAAGGTAAGACTTGTCCTTTAAATTTTGACTTTATGGGGTTGTTATATAGTGTATTAGAAACCTTTTATACTTATTTAAGTATAAAAAAAGTCGTGGAAGTGGTCGATGGGAGAAATAATCGAAATCAAAGTCGTCGTAGTTAAATTATAGGCGAAATGAGGCGTTGTGTGTATGGAGGCTGCTGATGGTTGTGTAGTGTATGTTGCAGGGTCTAAGTGTGTCCTAAAATATATTGTGGATCTGCTGGTTGAAGACACACGACCCCCGCTTCGTACGGTTAAAGGTTTTGCAAAATGGAAACTAGAAATCCTATTTTGGTATGGTAGCTTCGGGCGAGTCGTTTGGAGTTTATGTTGTATATTGTTGATGTGAACTGCTTACACATATGCTGCAGGTTGTTGTTGTTGGTTGGCTATAGGTATTAGGAGGGGAATTGGAAATTCGGATAGGGCACATTATAGGGGAGGTGCTGCCCAATTTTCCTTAACGCCTTACCTAATTAAAGAACTAGTTGAAGAGACAAACAAGAAAATAGATTCTAGGAATGCTAAGGTGCAACCTAAGATGCTGGAAAGCTAAGAGTGGTTGATATTCTTATTACTTTCATGTTGAAAAGGTTCAAAGGACGACGAGGTGAACGGGATAAAGAGTAACTCACAAGAGGTATGTAAACCTTTCTCTTGGCATGTTTGGTATAAGTATGTACAACTATCTTTCTTTCCTTTGGTAAGTTTTAGCCTTAAGTGAATTTTATGTGGAATGTGGGGATAATTCCATTCCCAGAACTCCAAGTACTCCTCATAACCCCTATCCACTACTTAGTATTAGAATTTCTGTAAGGATTACGTATTGCCTAGTAAGGCTTCTACGTGTTAAACAGTAGTGTGTGGAAAGCTATCTCTCATTTCCCGTGATATGTAATTGGTACAAAAATGAGATTATGATGCCATAGTGGTTCACCTAGCCTCATGATAGGCTGGGTACGAAGTATGTATTTGAAGATCACCTAAAGGAAAGTACAGACTACATAGATCTTATTCTCTTTCCTCTTTTGGGCATGTCTTTGTCTTAGTTGTAAGTTGAATATGATCTGAGGTCCGGGGTAACTCCATTCTTAAACATCTCTTATTTACTTCTAAATATTGAACTCCTACAGTAGTTGAACTATTTCCCTGGAAACTTTTATACGTTAAAGAGGTAACAAATGTACAGGCTCTACGTCCTAAAGACTATAAGGTAACAAGTGTTTCTGATTCCATACACAATTTGGCCCTATGTTAATACATGTCTAGGGTCCCCGATATTACAATTAATACAACTCATAATGGCATTTAGAGGACACTTAAGATGACTACACCACTACTCGGGTCCTCAGGCAAAAGCTTAACTTTCTTGTTCTGTCGAGTCTCTGATATGATTTAAATTGCATATAGTTACTCACTACTCTACTCTGTATACTGTAACCCTTCTTTTACTGAGTCCCGGTCCGGGTATGTTGTCATGCACAATTCACTACATTGTCCATCGAGCCTCTCACTAGAGGGCCGGGTATGTATATATATATATATGATGATGTGTTGTAATAAGGTGGTGATGGCATCGGGCCTATGATAGTCCTACAGATGTGATTCACCGAACCCTTGAAAGGGCCTGCTGTATTGTATAAATTGAGCATGCATGCTTTTGTGATTCTTAGAGAACAGGTATATGTATCCGATTTGATAATTTGTTCCTCTGCTTCTCTATTTCGAATATACCTCCAGTGTACTATGATACGTTTAACATACTCAATACATATGTCGTACTGACCCCCTTTCTTCGGGGGGCTGCATTTCATGCCCCGCAGGTATAGATACAGGTTTTGGGAGTCCGTTAGCTTAGAATTCCATTCAGCTCAATTGGAAAAGGCTCCATTGTATTGAAGCCTAGTTATTTATACGGACCATTGATGTGTAAAATTGTTGTGTCTATTCAGGGGTACGATGGGGGCTCTGTCCCGCCATATGTTATCGTTAATATTTTTAGAGGTCTACAGACATGTATATATGGGTTGTGTATGTCAGTTTGATTCAGCTGGGTCTACATGATATATGATATAATGTTATTATGTTATGGTAGCCTTGTCGGCTTGCGTGCCCTGTCATATTGTGATACAAACAAAAAGGGCTACAGGTTTATGAAAATGTTATCGCCTAGTGGGGCTCTGTTACATGATATTGCTTTATTTATAGTTCAATTTGACCACAGTTGATAGCTAGGTATACGGGGGGTCTAGGTCAGACCCCAGTCAGGGCCTATAGGGTTGAGCCATGACACTATTTGATTGTCGACTCGATGGAGTTCTCAGATATCATAGTCGTTTATGTGTGCCTAATGTGATCAAGCTACGGGATCAAATAATGAGTGAAGATCATTACTCTTGATATTCAGTACATCTAGGTTCCATGAAGATGTATCGTGACCTGAGGCAGTTATACTGGTGAAATGGTATGAAAAGAGATATTACAAATTTTATAGCTCAATGTACTTATTGTTTGCAAGTGAAGGTCGAGCACTAATGTCCTAGAGGCTTAACTCAAAATATAAAAATTCTATCATGGAAATGGGATGTAATTAACATGGATTTCGTTACAGATTTACCTTGGTCGAGTAGGAAGTATGATTCTATCTGAGTTATTATAGATAGATTGATAAAATTAGCTCATATTTTACTGGTTAGGACTACTTATATTGTAGAAGATTATGCCAAACTTTATTACGTAACATAGTTCGCCTACATGGCATCCCATTGTCCATTATTTCAGATAGAGGTGCATAATTTACAGCAAACTTCTGGAAATCTTTCGAGAAAGGTCTAGGTACCCAAGTGACCCTAAGTACTTCACTTCATCCTAAAACCGATGGATAAGATGAATGCACTATTCATACACTTGAAGATATGTATCATGCCTATGTACTAGACTTTAAGGGAAGTTGGGATGATAATATACCTTTGATTGAGTTTGCATATAATAATAGCTACCACACAAGTATTAAAATGGCTCCTTATGAAGCTTTATATGGGCAGAAGTGTAGATCACTAGTAAGTTGGTTTGAACTCAATGAGGCAAAGTTATTGGGGCCAAATATAAAGTAAAGCTTATTAGAGATAGGCTTCATACAACACAAAGCCGGTAAACATCTTATGCTGATATGCGCGATTGTTTGCTAGAGTTTGTAGTTGATGATGGGGTCTTTCTAAAAGTATCGCCTATTAAGGGCATTATGCATTTTGGCAGGAAAGGCAAGCTAAGTCCTAGATATGTTAGACCCTATAGAGTTATTCGAAAGATAGGCAAGGTAGCCTATGAGTTAGAGTTACCCGTAGATTTAGCAGGAGTTCATCCCGTATTTCATGTATCGATGTTATGTAAGTACATAGGAGATCCAACATGTATTAAGCCGCTTGATGAGGTTAAAATTTTATAGGAAATGACCTATAAACAAGTCCCAATTGCTATTCTTGATCATCAAGTTAGAAAGATTACAACAAAAGAAGTAGCCTAATATTGACGAGATGACTTGGGAAGTGGAGGCAAAAGTATCCTCACCTATTTCTGACACCAATATGATATTGAGGTATGTACTTTACTAATCATAATCTTAAGATAATGGATAATTTTAAAAAATTATTAAATAAAAGTTAACATTCATTCGAGAAGGAATGTTTTTAAGGAGGTGAGGATGTAACACGCCATATATATTAAGCCAACTAACTCACTAAGCCAAAGACATACGCGCCAAATATTGTATTTTTGCCTTGCGTAATTAATTTGCGAGTTGTCAGGAGAATAAGATTTTAAATGAGTGATCATATTGATAATTACATATAGTATTTCACAATAAATGTTATACCAAAGTAATAGGCCCAAGAAAATCTTGGAACAATAGTACAAGTTGAAGGTCACGTCACGACGGATTATTTCTTATGATCTCATATATAGTCTGACTTGGAAAAGGCATACCTCCCTATATATAAGGAGTTAGAAAATCGACTACATATAAAATTAAAGATAATTGTGTATAGTTTGCAATGAAAAAAAATTCTCATTAATATGACTTTGGAGTAAAAATATATGTGTGTTTTACTACAGACTACATAGAGGCCTAAGTTAGCCACGCTAGACATGTGACAAGCACATGTTAAGTAGGTCTAAAGCTTTTAAAAGTATATGTATGTATTGGATTCATTATAAAATAATCCTAAGTTATTTTATAAGATGTTCCTTGCGGGCTCTTCAACCTTTCTCCTTTCCTAAAGCCTAGTTGAGAAATCAACCAAGAACTAAGTGTGTTCTTCAACCTTGCCAAGAGTTCACTCAAGTCCCTCTTCCCATTGAAGAAACAACCTTTCCTCTTAGTTAAAATGAGTTTAAGGAACTATATTTTCTTCAATTAAGGTATGAACATGGCTCCCTACTCTCATTTATGTGATATTCTAGCTATATTCTATGGGTCGGACTCACAGAATGGTGATAGGAAGCCGTGAGTCCAAGTTTCCCCCATTTTAATAGATGCTTTGGTGAGGAGGGAGTATGTGGAGTGATCAGGCAACTTCTGGTTACTATATTAGAGTCATTTAAATATAGGATGTTGATGTTAGTGGTTATGACTTTATGTTACACTACCGATGGGGAAATATTTGTAGGCTGATACAGTAATAGCTGCAGCTATAGTTCACTACACCTCCACGGCATGCATTTCTGGTGGGCAAATGCTTGTTAAGTTACTATACCACCGAGATAGCCACTCATCTAGATAGGGTTACTAATATGATGGGACTAGCATATTATGCACCATTAGGGTAGTATGATTTGTATATGTGCTTACTTACTTATCTCCCTCTAGAATGGTTATGTTGTTATCTTATTTTAGCTCACGGGGACATAGGTTATTTCTATCCCTAACTCTCAGTATTTTGATATACTCATGTTTACAGCTTTCAGCCTTACATATTGGTACTTGTTATTTATGCTAACATCCCTTTATCGGGAGATGCTGCATTCGTGCTATAGGTATAGGTAAAGCCCCTAGTCATCATGTGTAGTAGGAGTTTGATATCAGTTAACAGTTGGTATGATCTTTTCATTTAGGAGTTAGGTTCTAGTTTGACAGTATTATGTTTTGATCTTTTGTATGAGTAGGCCAAGGCCCTGTCATGTGCGCTATGGTAGTTACTCTTTAGAGGCTTTTTTGGACGTGTATGTACAGTTTAGTTCAATTTTGTTTTATGGTCTTGTCAGTTTTCGTTTCTCAGTTCATTTATATTATGGCCTAGTTGACTTTATGTAGTTTTTTTTAGTCTTATTTAACTGCCACCTTGTTAGTCTAGGTTGTTATGACAGGTGTCCTGATTGGCCTAGTTGTTCTAATTTTATATGTTATATAGCCGTCTTCTTGATTCAATCAATATTGAGGCCAGTCTCATCCTCTCCCAGTTTTGGGGCATAAAAACTATACTATATGGGAATGTCACGACCCAACTCCGTAGGCCATGACTGGTGCCCGAGTTGGGCACCCATACGTACCCTTAGCCCCACTTAGTACATTAATCGAATAAACATATGTAATGATCAGAAGGGATCTCTAAACAGATATAATGCACGAGGGCCGATAGGCCATCACGAAACACAAAAAAACCCAAAACATATATACAAAACCCACATCTCATTTCTACAGACCTCTACCGAATGATATCCTAGTCATATGATGGGACAGGGCCCCGCCGTACCCCTGAACAACGTATATATATATACAACAGAAAGTGTCAGTACCAAAGTAGGTCTCCGGACAAAGGAGCACTGTCGACCAACATAGTGGATGTCCTAAGCGAGTGGATCAGCAAACCAATCGTCTGTACCTGCGGGCATGTAACGCAGCCCCCGAAGAAAGGGGGTCAGTACGGAAAATGTACTAAGTATGTAAAGCATGGACTGAAATCAGTAAAGTCATTACCAGAGCAGAATGTGCAAAAATGAGCAAAATATCCAAAAATATCAAATGTTGATCAAAACCTCAGATAATGTATGCAGAAAAACATATGCCATATCCGGCCCCATTATGGGACTCGGTGAACAAAGTGTGGTCGCCCTCCCATCATCGGCACCACGGCACAGCATAACACCAGAGTAGGGAATATCTCCGTAACAAATCATATCATATCAGATGGCCATATCAAATTATATCATATCATATCATATCACAAATATATATGTACATGGCACAGCATAACTCCGTGGCATAACATTTACCACCTCATGTACATGTCATACCTGCCCCCTCACGTCGGGACACGGCGAACAATGCAGAGAAATACGCACGATAACAAAACCTGGCCCGGGCTCGGTGAAGGAAGCATTGGGGTATCCACGAGTGGAGTAGTGAGAAACTAATGCAAATTAAATCATATTTAAGACTCGATGGAATAATCAGAATGAGCTATCATGTAAAAATCGAGACAAAAGTCATGTCAATTACCTTTCGAAAGTTACCCTGGATTATATCAAAATAAATCTTCTAGAATCATATACATGTATCGAAGCATAATAAAATACCTTTCGGAAATCAAGAAATTGGCCATCCTAGTGGCTCTAGGAATAGGAACTTATTTGAAATTATATAAAAGTCATATTTTTGTTTCATAAATACCATACCAAAACAAAGATTAGATTTACATACATATGTCAAAACATGAAAATCGAAAGAATATGCTTTACATACTTATGTCAAAAACATGCCAAAAGCTAGAAAGGTTCGCTTTACGTACCTCTTACGGATTACTCTTAACTATGCTCGCCTCTTCGTCTCTTTAACCTATTTAACATGAAATTAATACTAAGGTTAATAAACTTTCACTTTCCAATTTCCAACTCTACACCCAAGTAACCATAGGAATCATTTCCTTATCTATGTCTCTCGACTAATTTATTACTAGCTCCGAATCTACCGAAAATCGGGCAGCATCTCCCCTGTAACTTGAACATCCCCGAGTTTTCAACTCGGCCACCATGTCAACAACCATACCAACAACAACATACAGCAGCATGTATACAAGTAAATCACTTCAACTTTAAACAATACAAGCTCTATACAACTCATTCCAAACTACGGTACCAAAATAGAGTTTTTAACCTTTATTTCATAAAATATGTAGTCATAGCAAATGGAGGGTTATGTGGCTGCAACCAGCAGCACCCACATCCATTTTTGAGTACTTTACAGCCCAGCAACACTCAATTAAACCACCACCAAACTGCAGCACCACAACAACAACACACTACGCGACTTCGATTTAACTACTACGACTTCCATTTAGTTTGTTTCCAACGTCAAACATCCTTATACATTTTTTTTCCACTTCCAGCATATTTTAAGACATTTAATATACTTCATAACATCATCATAAAGTCCAGTTCAAAACATAAAACTTTACCTTTCCCGAAATTCACCAAAACTCGCCAAAACTCGCCTCAGAATTTCCTTTAGCGCAGCTGAAACTTATTGGCTGTTTGGTAACGTTTTGGGCTGCTTCAAACCATAAAATTTCATTACTAATATCTTCATAAAATCATGGTATAACTCATATAATTAATTCTTAGAATGGAATTGGAGAACTTACCTTTTTCTCCTCCCAAAACCGTAGCTCTTTCCTTCTTTCTACCTTAATTTCTCTTCTCTTCTCTTTTTTTTTTTCTTGTAATTTCGTTTTCCTTGTTCTTGAACACTCTAGATGAGTGTGGAAATTAATGAGTCATAAGACTCATATATATATATATATATACTACTTTAGGGGTGACACATGTCATCCCCCAAGTGGTGACACATGTCAAGCCCTAAGTGGTGACAAATGTCAAGATCTAAGTGGTGACACGTGTCAAGATCTCGTTGGTCCAACACACCCCTTTTCTCCAATCATGGGCTGCCATGTGGAATGTGGGGCCCACATGAATCTTCTTTAAGACTTTATGAAATTCCTATTTTACCCCTAGCCTTCCACAATATTACCATAGGCCACTTTGCCAACTTTCCTTTTTGCCCTTTGCTTTTTCCATTATGTCCACACTATTAATGATCATAAATAATATTCATATGCAACTTGTATATTAAATAAATTTTGGAAGATGGTCATTCCCTTAACTTTACCACAGCTACCCTAAAACATCCAACCGTATAAAATATGGGATATAACATTCTCTATGAGGAATTCCAATTTTTGCCCCTCACCTTTTATAATATTTCCAAGTTGAAATTCTAATTCAGTCATAAGAATTTTGTATCCAATAAGATCAAACATAGCCTTGTCCTTGATTTGTTACCATTATCTCCAAAATATCCTAATGTGCAAAATATGGGTTATAACATTCTTCCCCCCTTTTGAACATTCGTCCTCGAATGTTAAACTAGCCTCATGGGGTGTCTTCATACTTCGGGCGGTTCCTCTTATTGTTATCCTTTTAATCATGCTCATTCCTTATCCCTTTTTTCATGCTTTTTAAGGTGCCGAAAAGCGTAAGTTATAACTTTACCATGCTGCATTAAGACATAACCTATTCTTAAACCCGAAGCATCACAATAAATAACATACCTGTCTGGTCCATCTGGAAGAGTTAGAATTGGAGCTGTAGTCAACTTCTCTTTCAATAACTGAAAGGTTCGTTGACAGGCACGAGTCCACTGGAATTTGACTCCCTTCTGAGTTAATCTTGACAGTAGTGCTGAAATTGAAGCAAATTTCTCTACAGATATCCTATAATAACTTGTTAATCCCAAGAAGCTGCGTACCTATGTAGGTGGCCTAGGCCAGTTCTTTACGGACTCGATCTTCAGTGTATCTACCCGAATACCATCAGCCCCAACAATATATCCTAGAAGTGCCATAGAAGTCAACCAAAATTCACATTTGGAAAATTTAGCATACAGTTTCTTGTGTCAGAGTACTACAAGTACCGCTCTCAGATGATTTGCATGCTCTGCTTCTGACCGAGAATAAATCAGAATATGATCAATAAATATAATTATGAACATATCCAAGAATGGTCTAAATACCCGATTTATCAGGGCCATGAATACCTCTGGAGCATTTGTCAGGCCAAAAGACATCACTCTGAACTCGTAATGGCCATATTGGGTCCAGAATGTTGTCTTTGGTTTATCTGATTCTCTTACCCGCACCTGATGATAACCCGATCGCAAGTCTATTTTTGAAAACCACTTAGCACCCTCCAACTGATCAAATAAATCATCAATCTTGGGAAGGGGGTGTTTATTCTTAATGGTTACCTTATTCAGCTGCGTGTAATCAATACACATTTGCAGCGACCCATCTTTCTTTTACACAAATAATACCGGGGCTCCCCAAGGTGAAGTACTCGGTCTGATGAAGGCTTTTTCCAGTAAGTCTTTTAATTTCTCCTTCAGCTCTTTTAATTCTGCAGATGTCATTCTGTATGGAGGAATATATATCATATGGGTATCTAGCAGCACATCTACGGTAAAGTCTATCTCCCGTTCGGGAGGAAGGCCTGGAAGATCGTCTGGGTATATATATGAGAATTCATTAACTACGGGAACTGACTGAAGGGTTGGCGCTTCCGCTTCCAAATACTGTATGCAAACCAGGTGATAAACACAACCTTTTCTGATCATTTTTCTCGCCTTAAGGTAGGAAATAAACTTCCCTCTCGGCGATGCTGTATTAACTGCCCAATCCATCACTGGTTCTCCTGAGAATTGAAAATATACTCGAACTACTAGGTCTTACACGAGTCCTCATTCCCCGTTATGGGTTTCCTTTTTTTGGTACTTGAGAATATTGTGATCCCTCTGTAGCCTAATATAATATGGTCTCACGCCTTGCCGGTGATTTCTCTCGGGAGTTTCACTTACTGAGGTTTCCTTACTTTTCACCTCCTTCTAATAGTTTGATCTCTTTGTTTTCTATCTACTTACCCTCTTTATTTCCCAAATATCGCTCTACTAAAATCTCCAATTTAACCTATAGTCAAATAATAGTAGAGTACGTTGCAACAGTTGTACCTTTTATTCTTATTGTCGCTCGATCTTTGGTACCCTAGCGTGATTAATGCATTCCTTACTGTGACACCAGTTGTTGGAACTCACATGTCCACCGATATAATCGTACGTGGGACATCCTACACATTCATATATATATATATATATATATATATGTATATATTAACTATCAACTAGACTACAAAATAGCTCCAAACGCTGTTCAAGCATATCGTTGTTCTAGAGCTGTGATGTACTTTCTGTCTCTTCACCAGCCTAGTCTACATCGTCTTACGCGGCCTCTTACAGTTTATAGCCATTCCATAAACTCTAGTTTTCCCTTAAGTTACTCTAGCCTCTCATTTGTGTCTTACGTCTGAATATATAGAATTCTTGCATACTTCTCAGGGGGTCACCCATCCTAAAATTGCTCCCACCTGAGTACGCTTAACCTCATAACTTTGATGGAATTGGGTACGTTAATGTTGATATAATCTCGTCCATTTCCTCATTTTACCTTTATTACATTATTGGGAGCGAGTTGAGATCTTACAGATTCTGAGACACTTTCGTAACACATCCATCTTTTACAATTACTGTTTTACCCTTTTTGATCCTCAATCTTTACTTTTTGCTTTCGTGCGTGACTATCTTTCGTCCTGGACTACCAGATTCCCGAGGGTAGTGATCGCACCATCCATCAAGGTCTCTACCAATGATTCTTCACACGGTCTCAGATACCGCAGCTTATATCTATTTATTATTAGCCTCGAGATCCATCCATCTATTATAGGATATCGTTTGGAGTGTAAGTGTTCCCATATACATATGATAGCATCAGTTGATTTTCTCTTACGCTTGTATTTCTCTTGTCCACTTCCCCCTTTAGGGTGTACCCATGTCATCCTCTGTTCATTTTCAACTATTCATGCGCAAATGATTCTGTTTTAACATATTTAACATACCGCACCATGTCTACACCTTCTATTAGAACATCTATACTTTAGGTTGCCTCTATAAGAAACCTTAGTACAACCATGGGTTGCTTAGTATTCTCGATGAATAGTACACAATCTAGTCCAAGTACTGGTACTCAAGTCATATAACTAATGTAGTAGTTTAGTCGAAGCTACATTCAATTCATCCCAATCAGTACGTCACTAGTGCTTATGGCCGTGTCCGATTCTCCATTCGGGGCACTTATACTCTGATGACACATGTTTCACATTTTGTTATCACAGTTTTTCCCAATGGATACTACTTGTTCCTTTAATAATTTCATAATCCCTCGGTTGTTTTATAATTTCTGTTCTTTCTCCTCTAGGTATCCCACTATTTTCCAATATGGAGGTACATATACATAATATCCTTTTCTGCCTCATGAGCTTTCATCCTTATCGTGTACCCGATACTAACTCCTAATCTTACTCACGACCATATCTTGTAGTTGCTTCCTTACTAAGCTTTACTTATTTCCATAACGATTCTCGTATATTCACAGTATACCCTACTCGTATAACACTTCTTCACCTTTCTCACAATTCTTGCTACAGGTTAATTCTAGTTGGTGAGGCAAACGTATTCAACCTTTGTCTAAATCATCCCTCCGTATCGCAGGCCCTAATGAATCACCCCAGCATTTTTCCACCACATGAAACACGTGACCTTGAATCGCCTACAAATTTATGTTTTTCCATTCACAGGTTACACCTCCAATTAGTCGACTAGGAACTGATAAGATGTCCCCATATAACATTTTCCCAACCTCCACCAGAGAGGAACTAATATCCACTAAACATCAGAGTACTTCCTAGTACTTGACTCACATGGTCTTGAGTCGTGAACAATATTTTTTTCTAGTCCTCAAATAACAGCTGAGGGTTTTGTACTTTCCAGCAAGAATGAAACTCAATCGCTGGACACTTTTCCTTCCAACTGAAATTCTCTTTCGAATTATGACTCTCCAAGTAAAAATGGTACTCCTTTTACCGAAAACATAGAGGGAACCTCTTTCAGTTTTAGTCCAACGTTATAAATTTTACCCTATCGGTATCAAGTTCCAAGACATCTTCTAAACGTATGTCTCAGTCTCTTCCTTGCTTTTGTTCCATTCTCAAAAAAATAATTGGAAATAGTTTCCTCTGTATTTTGTACTATCTCAAAACCTGCACGCAGAAGATAGCAGCAATTCCTCACAGGGCCAACATATACATTTTTTTATATCACCTTATATCACAGTCACACAGAGCTTTCAATATCAATAATTGTATGAAAATAATGGACTTACCTCATGTGTCTACCTCAAACTGCATTTATTGCACTTTCCTATCTACTTTCCTTTAAATTTTCAACTTTACATTTCAAGCTCAACACCTTACTCAACATATCGCTTTCATACCTTTACTTACCCGTATACTATGTAGCTCCCAATATCATCCATCGCATTCCTCTATCGATATCGTTCCTTAGCTGAAATCAAATGTTAGGAAAAAGGAATTTCATGTCCTATGGATGGGCTCTATCGCACGATCTTAGATACGAAAGAAAGGTAACATCCTAAATGCCCTGTAGCCTCCTGTTTATAGATGTGGCGCGCAACACATCGATAAACAAGACTCTACTAGACACGGTCTGTAGACATTCCGAGGAAGGACCGCTCTGATACCACTTCTGTCACGACCCAACTCCGTAGGCCATGACTGGTGCCCGAGTTGGGCACCCATACGTACCCTTAGCCCCACTTAGTACATTAATCGAATAAACATAGGTAATGATCTGAAGGGATGTCTAAACAGATATAATGCACGAGGGCCGATAGGCCATCACGAAACACAAAAAAACCCAAAACATATATACAAAACCCACATCTCATGTCTATAGACCTCTACCGAATGATATCCTAGTCATATGACGGGACAGGGCCCCGCCGTACCCCTGAACAACGTATATATATATATATACAACAGAAAGTGTCAGTACCAAAGTAGGGCTCCGGACAAAGGAGCACTGTCGACCAACATGGTGGATGTTTTAAGCGAGTGGATCAGCAAACCAATCGTCTGTACCTGCGGGCATGTAACGCATCCCCCGAAGAAAGGGGGTCAGTACAGAAAATGTACTAAGTATGTAAAGCATGGACTGAAATCAGTAAAGTCATTACCAGAGCAGAATGTGCAAAAATGAGCAAAATATCCAAAAATATCAAATGTTGATCAAAACCTCAGATAATGTATGCAGAAAAACATATGCCATATCCGGCCCCATTATGGGACTCGGTGAACAAAGTGTGGTCGCCCTCCCATCATCGGCACCACGGCACAGCATAACACCAGAGTAGGGAATATCTCCGTAACAAATCATATCATATCAGATGGCCATATCAAATTATATCATATCATATCATATCACAAATATATATGTACATGGCACAGCATAACTCCGTGGCATAACATTTACCACCTCATGTACATGTCATACCTGCCCCCTCACGTCGGGACACGGCGAACAATGCAGAGAAATACGCACGATAACAAAACCTGGCCCGGGCTCGGTGAAGGAAGCATTGGGGTATCCACGAGTGGAGTAGTGAGAAACTAATGCAAATTAAATCATATTTAAGACTCGATGGAATAATCAGAATGAGCTATCATGTAAAAATTGAGACAAGAGTCATGTCAATTACCTTTCGAAAGTTACCCTGGATTATATCAAAATAAATCTTCTAGAATCATATACATGTATCGAAGCATAATAAAATACCTTTCGGAAATCAAGAAATTGGCCATCCTAGTGGCTCTAGGAATAGGAACTTATTTGAAATTATATAAAAGTCATATTTTTGTTTCATAAATACCATACCAAAACAAAGATTAGCTTTACATACATATGTCAAAACATGAAAATCGAAAGAATATGCTTTACATACTTATGTCAAAAACATGCCAAAAGCTAGAAAGGTTCGCTTTACGTACCTCTTACGGATTACTCTTAACTATGCTCGCCTCTTCGTCTCTTTAACCTATTTAACATGAAATTAATACTAAGGTTAATAAACTTTCACTTTCCAATTTCCAACTCTACACCCAAGTAACCATAGGAATCATTTCCTTATCTATGTCTCTCGACTAGTTTATTACTAGCTCCGAATCTACCGAAAATCGGGCAGCATCTCCCCTGTAACTTGAACATCCCCGAGTTTTCAACTCGGCCACCATGTCAACAACCATACCAACAACAACATACAGCAGCATGTATATAAGTAAATCACTTCAACTTTACACAATACAAGCTCTATACAACTCATTCCAAACTACGGTACCAAAATAGAGTTTTTAACCTTTATTTCATAAAATATGTAGTCATACCAAATGGAGGGTTATGTGGCTGCAACCAGCAGCACCCACATCCATTTTTGAGTACTTTACAGCCCAGAAACACGCAATTAAACCACCACCAAACTGCAGCACCACAACAACAACACACTACGCGACTTCGATTTAACTACTACGACTTCTATTTAGTTTGTTTCCAACGTCAAACATCCTTATACATTTTTTTTCCACTTCCAGCATATTTTAAGACATGTAATATACTTCATAACATCATCATAAAGTCCAGTTCAAAACATAAAACTTTACCTTTCCCGAAATTCACCAAAACTCGCCAAAACTCGCCTCAGAATTTCCTTTAGCGCAGCTGAAACTTATTGGCTGTTTGGTAACGTTTTGGGCTGCTTCAAACCATAACATTTCATTACTAATATCTTCATAACATCATGGTATAACTCATATAATTAATTCTTGGAACGGAATTGGAGAACTTACCTTTTTCTCCTCCCAAAACCGTAGCTCTTTCCTTCTTTCTACCTTAATTTCTCTTCTCTTCTCTTTTTTTTTTCTTGTAATTTCGTTTTCCTTGCTCTTGAACACTCTAGATGAGTGTGGAAATTAATGAGTCATAAGACTCATATATATATATATATACTACTTTAGGGGTGACACATGTCATCCCCCAAGTGGTGACACGTGTCAAGCCCTAAGTGGTGACAAATGTCAAGATCTAAGTTGTGACACGTGTCAAGATCTCATTGGTTCAACACACCCCTTTTCTCCAATCATGGGCTTCCATGTGGCATGTGGGGCCCACATGAATCTTCTTTAAGACTTTATGAAATTCCTATTTTACCCCTAGCCTTCCACAATATTATCATAGGCCACTTTGCCAACTTTCCTTTTTGCCCTTTGCCTTTTCCATTATTTCCACACTATTAATGATCATAAATAATATTCATATCCAACTTGTATATTAAATAAATTTTGGAAGATGGTCATTCCCTTAACTTTACCACAGCTACCCTAAAACATCCAACCATATAAAATATGGGATATAACATTCTCTATGAGGAATTCCAATTTTTGCCCCTCACCTTTTATAATATTTCCAAGTTGAAATTCTAATTTAGTCATAAGAATTTTGTATCCAACAAGATCAAACATAGCCTTGTCCTTGACTTGTTACCATTATCTCCAAAATATCCTAATGTGCAAAATACGGGTTATAACAGGGAAGGGCAAATGTGGTTGTTTAGCTCTTAGTAGATTGTCCATAAATTGTGTTGCCCATGTTAAGCATGAGAAGAAAGACCTAGTTCATCATATATTGGCCCGTTTAGGTGTTCAATTAGTTCACTCCGATAATGGTTGTTATTGTGAAAAATGGTTCCAAATCATCCCTTATGGCGGATGTTAAGTCTAAGTAAGATAGTGATCCTACTTTGGTTGAGTTGAAAAAAGTGGTTGCCAAAAAAGCCATTGAGGCTTTCTCCTAAGGGAAGATGGTGTTTTGAGATATCAAGACCGATTATATGTTTCCAATGTAAATGGCTTGAGGGAAATGATATTGTCCAAGGCTCATAGTTTGCAGTATTTTATTCATCCAGTTTCCACAAAGAAGTATCTTGATTTGAGAGAAGTATATTAGTGGAATGGCATTAAAAGGGATATTTCAGAGTTTATGGCTAAGTATCCGAATTGTCAACAAGTGAAAGTTGAACATCATAAATCGGGAGGTTTAGGTCAAGATATTGAGATTCCTACATGGAAGTAGGAATCCTTGAATAAGGACTTTGTTTCAGGTTTGCTTCATACTCATAGGCAACACGATTTGATTTGTGTGGTTGTTGACCGAATGACTAAGTCAACTTATTTTCTTTCTATTAAGAGTTCATCCTTAGTTGAGGACTATTCTAAGTTATATATCTGAGAGTTGGTTAAGCTTGGTGATCCATTGTCTATTATTTTGGATCGAGGTACTCAGTTTACATCCCTATTCTGGAAATCTTTTCAAAAAGGTCTTGGTACCCAAGTGAATTTTAGTACAACTTTTCACCCACAGATAGACAGACAGGCCGAGCGTAGTATTCAGACCGTAGAGGATATGTTAAGAGCTTGTGTGATGGATTTCAAAGGTAATTGGGATGATCATTTGTCGTTGATAGAGTTTGCTTATAGCAACGACTATCATTCCAGTATTCAAATAGCTCTATTTGAGTCCTTAAATGGTAGGAGGTATAGGTCTCATATCAGTTTGTTGAGGTTGGTGAAGTTGCGTTGATAGGACCTGAGTTGGTGCATGAGGCTATGGAGAAGGTGAGGTTTATTAGAGAAAGATTGAAGTAGCCCAAGGTCAATAAAAGTCCTATTCAGACATAAGAAGAAAAGAACTTGAGTTTGAGGTTAATGATTGGATTTACTTAAAAATTTCAACCATGAAGGGTGTGATACATTTTGGTAAGAAAGGGAAGCTAAATCCTCGTTATGTTATCTCATATCAGATTTTGAGACAGATTGGTAAGGAGGCATATGAGTTGGATTTTCCTTTGGATTCGGCATCGGTATATCCAATTTTTCATATGTCTTTGTTATGGAAGTTTGTTGGTAATCCTAGCTCTATTATGCCATTGGATAGCATTGATGTGAAGGAGAGTCTCTCTTATGAGGAAGTTTGAGATTCTAGATCGGTAAGTTAGGAAGTTGATAAACAAGGAAATAGCTTCCGTCAAGGTGTTATGGAGGAACTATGAGGTTGAGGGTGCTACATGGAAAGCCAAAACCGATATGATGTCATGATATCCTCATCTCTTTCCTTTCTTTCCTAGTTGAGGTACTTAGTTTCTTCATGACCCATTCAGCCAAAATCATGTGTTTCAGTCATTCTCATATTTTCATATGCATTCATGTTCATGAAATGAGTTTTAATGTCATGTTTTAGTTTGAAATTGAAGATTTCATGTCATGCATTTTTGAGATGTTTTGCATTCATGTTGAGCTGCTATGTTCCTTTCCTATTAAATTCATACTAGTTAAGTCATATTCGAGGATAAATGTTCCCAAGGGAGAGATATTATAAGAAACCAGAAGTTGGAAAGTTGTAAAATGAGGTTCAAAAGAAGTTTCCCAGAAAACTCAACTTTTTGGCACTAGGTGGCCCTCACAAAGCCCTCTACAGACTTTGAAGAGGACCACAAACCAAGTTGTATGCACTTGGTTTGAGAGGTGATGTCTACGAAGGGAATCACATGCTGTGGAGAGCATCATGAGCCATGGTGGCCTCCGTGGTAGGCACCTCCCGCAGGCCTCCTATCAGGTTTCTCACCACGCCCCACCCCTAAACCACAGGCCATTGTCACCTTCACGAATTGTGGTGGTCTCCATGGAGGAATTCCTGCAAATTGCCAAAATTTCCAAGTTCAATTCCAGGACCACAATCACTATCATGGGCCGTGGTGAGGTTCACAGACCGTGGTGGGTCATGCAAGTGCAATTCAGCTTTAAGTAGGGGTAGTTTGGTCATTCTTTATGTTTTCATAAATGAATTTGGATGGTTTTTGGGATTATATTCTAACCTATTAACTATTCTAAGGCATCTTAACTCTCTCATTCTCACCCAATCCCTCAAAACACAAAATCTTCTCTATAAAGTTTCCTCTCAAGAGTCTTATTCTTCCTCACGCAAGTTATAATGATTTCTTCAATGTCAAGCTTCAATTCTCCAAAATTTAGGGATTCTAAAGGTCTATATGGGGATTCATCATGGACCTTTTTCACCCATGGAATCTCAAAGATTTCTTCTCAAATCTCTTATGATTTCTTCTTCTAAAAGCCATAATTTTATGATTTACATTAGGTCTTCTTAATTATGATATATTTCAATGCTAGTAGCCTAATTATGCATAATCCACATTACATTGCATGATATAAAGATGAATTTTAAAAGACCTATGTTATATGCTAGTTTCAAGTATGATTTATGAGTTATGATCATGATTTTCAAGCTATTTCAATAAAGTTTTATGAATGATGTTCAAAGATAATTTAAGAAAGAAAGTTATGAATGATGTTTTAATGATGCTATAAGCAAAGAACTTATAGTTCAATAAGGAAAATTCTTGCATAATCATGTTAAAGAAGTTTATGGTTGTGATGGAACTTCCTCACACATCCATGGTGAAGTTAACAGATGAGCCACTCTTATGTTATCTATATAAAGATTGATTAATATCTATTATTATCTTTTCTAATAATTTTAATGACTAATTTTTCATGAACGTCTATTGGGATAATGAATTAGCACCGAGAGACTTCAAGATGAGGGTTTCAATCTGGTAGCCATTGTAGCTACCAAAGAAAATCCTCGTAGCAACCTTTAGTCCCTAACTATGTTTCTTGTGTAGGTTCAAAGATGTAAATATTGTGAAACTAGTTGATCCACATATAGCAAAATTTGAGTGAGTACCTTGATGGAGTCTACTTGGAAAGGTAGCCTCCCCTGTCTCGATGTGGTATTCATTAGATTCCATATAATAACTCGCATGGTCTTAAGTGTCGGTTAAGGTCCTATCCCACACCAACTAAAGAAAATTTATAAAGTTCTCATGATGATGATGTTTTGATACATTGACCAATGAGTTTAATGTTTTAATGTTTTTATGGTTTTACTCATGTTTAAGATACTGGTCTTGCATCCCATGATTCATATTGATTATGTCATATATTTATTGTTCATGTATTCTTATCACATACTTAATTATCCCATGTACTAAGGCATACTTTTTTGTCTACATTGTATCATAATGGAGGGTCCAACGATTACGTTTATCCTCCCATTCATGGCTAGAGCTTATTACATTTGTATTAGTGATGAGTCCTCATGTTTTGAGGACATGACACTCTATTTCCATTTGCGTCATTTAATTATTTCATTCTCTTATGTTTTCATGAGTGATCTAGGAGTTTGTCTTATGCCCCCATCGAGTTTGTAGAGGCATGTTGGATGTTTAGAGTCTATGTTGTCTTTTATTCCAAACTTTGAGACTTATTCTCTATATTGAGACTATACTTTCGTGTATATGCTTTGGAGTATTTTCTTATTTACCTTATCTATGCTCATGAATGATATGCTAAGAGGCTTAGTTGGGGTCCTTCGGAATTCTGATTGTTGTGTCACACCTAAGGTCTAGCTTGGGTCATGACATTTTGGCAATATCAAAATAGGAGCCGACATAAATCGATCCTTAAATATTTGGAAGCTTCTTTCACACTCATCCAACCATTGGAATTTCAACTTCTTTTGGGTTGACTTAGTCAAAGCCAATGCAATAGATGAAAACCCTTCTACAAATCTTCTATAATATCCATCCAAACCCAAGAAGCTATGAATATCAAAAGGAGAAAATGATCTAGGCCAATTCTTACTGCCTCCATTTTCTTTGGGTCAACCTAGATACCGTCATCGAAACAATGTGACCAAAAAATGCCACAAACTTCAACCAAACTTCACATTTACTAAACTTGGCAAATAATTGCTTGTCCCTCAAGTTTGCAAAACAATTTTCAAATGGCCCATATTCTCTTCTTCATTTTGGGAACAAATTAATATATCATCAATAAAAACCACCACAAACATATCTATGTTCGGTTTGAAAATCTTATTCATCAAGTCCATGAAAATGGCAGGAGAATTAGTCAATCCGAATGACATAACCAATAACTCAAAATGGTCATACCTTGTTCAAAATGTCGTCTTGGGAATGTGTCACTCCTTTACCTCAATTGGTGATAACCGGTCTGGAGATCAATTTTGGAGAAGTGAATTGCACCTTGGAGTTCATCAAATAAATTATCTATTCTTGGAATTAGATATTGTTTGTAACATCCCTCAAAATGCTCACAAGTTCCTTGAGAATTCCTTGGAAATAGGACGCTCATGTAATGCATTATCCTTAATATTTTTGAAATAATTGAGTTCGGAATATCAATCAGGGGTCAAAACCTACAGGAAAATAGTCTCGGTGGATTTTTAGGACTCGTAGATCGAAAGATAGATGTCTTAAGGAACTTCTCAAACCAGTAAGGTGCACGACAAGTCCGCATCGCGGACTTGCTTGCCTCCGCTTCGCAGACCTGGCAATATATTTTTGGCCGAATTTAGTTTTTAGTAAGGGCACTTTAGATCTTTTCCTAAATTGTTAGCTAATGAACCTAGACTTTTTTAGGACCTAATTCAACTCTATAAAAGACTCTCAAGGACTCCATTAAAGACTTCAAGTAAATTCACTCAATATCTCCATCAAAACTCTCAAGTTCGTCCAAATTATTTGGTTTTCTCACTTAAGGTATGTGGGTATTGATTCATTGATCCTTTCATCCATGAAGCTTAATCAATTCCTCAAAGTTTTCTATCAAATTAAAGTATGGTATTTTATGGGTTTTATGATCTCTATTACTATTGCATAAATTATGATTCAAAGTATGATTATGAGTCTGTTTTGATATAAATTGATGGTTATTGCATTAAATTAAAGAGTTTTCCATGAATTCTCCTATTTTAATTTCTAGGGTTCATGATGTAAAATATGAACTATGTATGGGATGATATAAAGTTTATGATCATGCATGTTTTCAATTCAATTTCATGATTTTCAAGTCAATTGATCATGCATTCATGTCTTACCCTAATTTCAAGTATAAGCTATGATCATGAATTTCCAAGTATGAATTATGATTATATATTTCAACTATGATCATGGACTATAAGTATGTTTTAAATGATGATTTTCATGCAAATTATGGAAAGGGTGACTTAAGGTCCAATGTGGTGCCTTAAGGCCTAATGATATGAACAATGTATGTATGATTTGTAATGTGGAAGGACAATACCCGTATTGCACTTATGTTATGAAAATGAGCTACTCTATGATTTTCAAACCTATGATCATGAATATGATATATGTCAATTATTATTTCTATGCTATATATATATTCCATAGGATTTGACTTAGTACCGAGGGGACTTGAGGTGGGGGCCCAACCAAAAGTTCTAGTAGCAACCTCATATCTTTTGAACTACGTGCCACTGTAGGAACAAAGGGATTAGAGGCGAATATCCAAATCTCTAAGAGATGAGTACCTGAAATATCAAGGCTTGGAGGTGAGTATCCAAGACTAAGAACTAGGGGTGAGTACGCGATTCACATAACTGCATAGTAGATCCATTTAGGCATATAGGAGTCTACTTTGGCAAGTAGTCTCTCCTTTTCCTTCGATGTAGGAGTAACATTAAGATTCCTTGGTATAGCTCACATGGTCTTATTGTTGGTTATGGTTCTTATCCCACATATGTATGGTCCTTTTCATGTTCTAAATGACTAATCCTATCTTTTACTTTATATGATACTCTTATGGTTTATTTCCATTGATCCTTCTTAAAGACTACTTATGATTTTTACTACTTCTCCTATAATGCTATTTAAAATGGTCATTTTTACAAACATGGTTTTCTATGCATTGGATTGCCTACATACTTAGTACATTCCAACGTACTAATGCATAATTTTTGCCTACATTGTCTCATAATGTAGGGGTTGAGGTTGAAGATCATATTCGCCCACATGGCTAGTTAAGCTTTTCTATCCGGCATTGTTTGTGGTGAGTCCTTATTTATCGGGGACTGGTCATCGAGTTGGTTATTATTTCAAAGAATTTTGTTATGTTTCATACTGAGTGTGAGCTAGGCACATGTCTTAGCCCCCGCCCATACTCATGTGTAGAGGCATCTAGTTGGACAAATATTTTGAATCTATGTTGTCATGTGACATTATTATTTGCTATTCATTGTTTAGACTCTCTTATGATGTTTCTATTTTTACTTTACCTTATGTATGCTTATGATATGTACAAGAGGCTTGGTTGGAGCCCTTTGAGGTTTTGATCATCGTGTTATGACTAGGCCCTAGGTTGGGTCATGACATTGTTCTGTATGGTGACCTTATTCAATCATTGCTAATCTATACACATGCGGAATTACCTATCTTTCATTCTAACAAACAACATGGGATCACTCCATTATAAAATACTTGGCTTTATTAAACCATTATCTAACAAATTTTTCAATTACTACTTCAACTCCTTAAGTTCCATCGCAGCCATACGAAGAAGGAATAGAGATGGGTTGAGTGTCGAAAAGAATATCTATACCAAAATCAACTTTTCTTTCCAGAGGAATACCAGGTAAATCATCAGGAAACACATCAAGAAATTCATTTACAATAGGAACTAACTCAATTGTAGAAGCTTCAGAATTTGCATCCCTAACCCATACTAGATGATAGATAAACTCCTTAGAAATTATTTTTCGGGCTTTCAGGAACGATATGAATCGACCCATAACTATTGAATCATTACCCTTCCACTCAAGGATTGGCTTATTAGGAACTTGGAATTTGACCATACAGGTTCTACAATCAATAGATGCATAGGAAACATGTAGCCAATCCATACTAGGAATAACATCAAAATCAGTCATGTCAAGTTCAACAAGATCACAAGGAATTATTTTATGCAAGACCGACATGGGACAATTTGTAGAGACCCTCCAGGAAGGATGCTACTACTCTTTAAAAAAAATGTATATAAAGCTTGTGACACAAAAAAAAGGCTAAAGGTGTAAGTTTTTTTTCTTTTTTTTGCTAGTTTAAAAATTTTTTGATTTCAATTAAATTAAATAAAAGCTCCAACTTAAGATGGGGCGACGTTTCAAAATAATTTAAGAAACTAACTTATGAGACATTCATGTATTATTCCTTATCACTACAATTCATGCTATAAATTATTACCAACAAATAAGTACACAAGGTTAGCTAACTCATGCGTCATCCAAATATTCCGACTCCAAAGGTAATTTAGTACATCAAACTTGGTAATTTACATGCCCCAAAATAACCAAACAAACAACCAACCTTAAGTTACAATCCATGGTGTCATGACTAGGTCAACCCTCACAAATAAATACATAAATACATATACACAAGTACCCCATAGATCATATACATGTCCCAACATATTACAAAATATAGATTCCTATATGAAAATGTGATCTTCCTTTAAGCTCCCAAAAACTTTATCTCCAATGGCCAACCTCAAGCATCTTCTCAGACATTTCCTACGATAGAAACAACTATCGCTAAGCATAAAGCTTAGTGGTGCAAAACTACAAGTTTGAAGCCTTTAGGTTCTCCACCATATCCTTTTCAAGTCATGAGCCACACCAATGTACAATAATAATTAAATCAAGCCAACAACTATATCACGAGTATCAAGTTCTAAATGTAAAAGCTTAAGTGTAAATAATTCATAGAAGTACATTTACAAGATTTAGCACCAAGTTTCGCCCAATATGTACGTCATGCCATCACACCAACATGATCAAGTATCAAGAAGGATCGAAGCCCTGTATCAAGAAGGGTAAAGACCCAATAATCAAGAGAACCAAGAACCATATTAAAAATGGCTTCCTAATTCGTACTTAAAATGGACAACTTTCATACTTAAGACGAACTAAAAATCCATAATCAAGATGGAAAAGGGTCCGAAACAAGAGGCATGCCAATAGTGACAAAGTCACAGCCACAAGAAGGACAAGGTCCACAAGAACGTCAAGTGATCGAGCCAATCCGTACAAGTGGGCGAGTTAAGCAAGTGTCTTGCAAATTTCCAAAGATACCAATATGACAAGACATATTTCAAGATAATAAAAACCATACCAAGATAGGCTTTCAATATACTAGTAGGAAACAAGAGTTTATACACAAACCTCAGCCTTTTAGAATACCACAATCCAATACGACTTTAGGAGTTCAAATCGTAGACCAACCCGTGTCTCAAGTTCCTCAATTTGTACACGATATAAACAACCTTGAAAATACCATTAAATGCCCTCTTTAATTCCCAGTATCTCTATAATATTGACATAAAACAAGATTTCTCATTAAAAATAAGCCTAGAATATTTCCACCTGAACTATGTTACTAAAACAGTAAATTCAGAAAGCCAAACACTTTAGGCTGTATCTAACTTTGGGAATTGAAAATGGCAAAACTGGTCTTTATTCACTACATGAAACTTTTATACCTATGTCTTAAATTTTAAACCCAAAATAAATCAATCCAAAAATCATTTTTTACAAAAAGATATCATCCAAATACTAATAGCTACTTAAAAATGAGAATCTGGACAGCCACACTTATCCGGTTGTATCTAAGTTTGTAAACTGAAAATGGCAAAACTGGAATTTATTCCCTTCACAAAACATTTATATCTATGTCTTAAGTTTCCAATCCAAAAGAAATCAACACAAAACACATTTTTTACAAAAAGATATCATCAACGCACTAACGGAAGTACCCTCCAAAATGAGTTTGCAAACAAAGTTTATTCCCCCAATTTTGACAACAACTACTTATCAACAACATCAACAACAATATCAACAATCATTCGATATCATAACTTAACTAATTCCACTCATTTAATCCAACCAAAACAGCCCCTAATCCATAAGTCTCAACAAAGCAACAAACAAGTTTACAACGCTATTTCCTCTATTTTAATTCATTAAATCTCTAAACAAGCTTGTTAAGAAGAAAAAGAACCTCAATCTTACCTTAGGTATGCAGCAACTACGAAAACACACTCCTTACTAGCTGATTTTTAGCTCAAAGTGAAGACAATATAATGTGCAACGCCTTTCTCTTCACGAGCTTCAGAATTCGGGACTCGGATTTGGGTAGAAAATGGCTTCTTAGCCTAGAAGCTCTCTCTTTCCCTCTTTCTCTATGATGTTCTAGAAATTTATGGTATACAATGGAAGAGATAAGCTAAACTTATCCTTTAAATATCAAAGAAAATGGGCTTGACCCGACTTGGATTCGGGTTGGGCCCAAAATCATCACCCTGCTTGACCTTTCTGCGCTAAAACATCCATAAATGTTTATCCCGATATCTCATATAATCCCACGACCTATAATTGGAAATGTATTTCAATTATCTAGAACTTTTATTTTATAAGCTTTCCCAAATTTCCAAATTCTAATGGGTTTATGGCCTCTCTAAGTCCGATCACTCGAAAACGTAGCTAAACAAAAAAACATTTTTTCCCGTAACAAAATTCTAGTCAGTAACAATTGATCATATCATCAAGAAATAACCACTTTAATGCAAACATTAGCTTAAATAATTAGGGGCGTTACACAATTTCTATTTACTTTCTTGGCTAGAACCGAATCACTAACGGGAGTATAAATCGAAAAAGTCTCTAGTATGATTTTGGGGCATATATCAAATTTTATATCAAGGTAAGGAGTAATAAACAGAATGTGGCACCCGGATCAAGTAATGCATAAACATCAAAGTCAAAGACCTGTAACATACCCGTAACCACATGGGGAGACTCCTCAACATCTTGCGTAGCTTGGAGTTCATAGAACCTATTTTGGTGGGCACCACATTTTTGAGTTTTTCCTCCTTGAGTAGCTTTCCCTTGAGGACATCCTTTTCTCCCCTTGTTTGCAAAGTTAGGGCATTTAGAGACCTTGCCCCCCATTTTAGTACATCCAAAACAAACACCCTTACCAAATAAATATTTGCCTCCATGGTTTTTCCCACACTTGGTACACTTAGAAGGAATAGTCCCTTGTCACGACCCAAGACTAGGTCCTAAATGTGATATGGCGAATGAGGAACCCGAAAGTACCTCAAACAAGCCTGTTAGCATTCTTTTAGCCTTTCATAGGTAATGACAATAAAAAATAAGTGAAAATCATAATAGTAAATCTTCAACTTACATATATCCAATAATACATCTAACTTTTAGATTTAATGGGGCTAAGACAAGTCCCTAGCTCACCCTCAATCATAAAAATGTCATAGTAAGTGTCTAAAGATCTCAACATATCATAAGCTAGAAAGATAAAGGAGTATTGTTCCCAGAACATGAGAACTCACCAAAAGTAGTCTTCAAATAAAATCTCAACTAGCCGCGTAATGGAGAACGAGGAGGAGCACTGGTCCCTATATGGTGATATCATGTGGGAAAAAGAGTATGCATTAGCACTTTGAATGTACTAAGTATGTAGGCATGCATGAACATTGAGGAAATATTAAAACATTTATGTAATATGAAATATAATTCAATTCATGCATAATCAATCATATATATATCCTTTAAAATATTCATTTTCTAGAAATATGAACATAACTGACATTTAAGACCATGCGAGCTATTACATTGAATTCAACGTAACCCCCTACATTGGCCGGGGAGACTACTTGTCAGGTAAAACTCCGTCAACTTTATTCATTTATTTAACTTTAACTTTAAGGGCTTTCATGGATCCATTAGCCTAAGCCTACAATGGCTCCTATGTTGGCACATAGTTAATGAGACAAGGGGTTGCTACTAGGATTCCCTTACCAAATCCCACCTCAATGCGCCATTCGGTGCTAAGTCAATCCCACGGAATAGTTTAATACTTAAAAATAGTCATAGTATATAGCTTGAGAATTCAAAACATCACATTCGGTGGAATATCTCATTAAAAGCTTTAGTGATTCAAATATGCAAGAATTGTCCTTATAGCATAAAGAATCCATCATTCATAGCATTTCATCATTCTTTAATTTCATAAGACTCTCTTTCGATCATAGGCATTGCTTTCATAAACATTTATTTGGAGTTAAAGCTTTTAAGTCAAACTTCATAGAAAATATAGTAAAACTAGGTGGGTTCAAATCACTTCAACTTTCAAACATGTATGTAAATGAATATTCATAAATACTTTGAAATCCATTAATTAAAAATCATGCTTTAAATAACCCACCATAAATGTCAAGCACCTTAAAAGAGATAATTAGAGAAATTACTTGCAAACCATCAATTCATAAATATGAAATCATGTTGCATCAAAATAGATCAATAATTATTAGTTTAACCATGATTCATTCTATTAGGTAAAAATAAGAATTACCCATAAGAAAATATTACTTGAAATCAAGAGATTTAGTTGAAAGAGTTTTGGACTATATGGGTGGAAGAACCCATGGATAAATACTCACATAACTTAGATTAAAGATTAAAGAAAATAAAAATAATTTATCATATAATCAAAATACTTTAGGCATGAGAGTGGAAGGAATATTCTCATTGAAGCCTTACATACCTGGAATCCAAAGCGTTACTCAGAATCGAAGGACTTAATAAACACTCTTGAATCCTAACATTTTCTCCTCGCCGGAGCATTTTGTGTACTACCCAGAGTATATGAATCACAGAAATAGTATTTATACACTAATAAGAACTAAAAATATATTTTGAAAATGAGTAAAGGAGTGTATACAGAGAAGAGTTGCCTGAAAAAGTATGATGAATAAAATGATGAAATAAGGTGGGTATTCATAGGTGTAAAGAAGGGATCTAACAATAATTAAAATAATTATGAAGAAAAATATAAAAATTTAATGAAAGATTGTCATGTCATTGGTGATGTCAATTGGAGGACTATTTGTTACACCCCGTATTTTTGTACCTTGGAAGGTTCTTAAGCTTCTTAAGTATCTTGAAAGGTTCTTAAGTTTTTTGAAGGATTCTTAAGTTTCTTAAAGATTCTCAAGCTTCTTACAAGTTACCATGGGAGCCAGATAGTCCATAACGCTATCAAACAACTCTAAGGAAGGGAGAATGTGACACCTCATGATAGGAAAGATTGGAAATAGCATTGTAAGAATCCAAAAGAAGTTGGAGACCAAATAATGAGTCATAGGACTCGACTTACTTATGTAAGATACTAACTAAGAAATCTTACATACATAAGTTACTTGAGTACATACCAAGCTTACGTAATAAGGATTACATAGGTTCGTAAAGTAAGACGAGATTACGAACCCACGAGGAGGAAAAGAGAGTGACACATGGAAGCATGAGAGAGTGACATATGGCATCAAGGGAGAGTGCCATCTGGCACCAGCTGGATCAAGGGGGTGGACCCCCCACCTTCCATGTGGCAGCCTATGCTAGGAGGAAGGGATGTGTTGGCCCAATGAGGGCTTGACATGTGTCACCACTTAGGCCTTGACATGTGTCACCCCCCTAAAGTAGCCTCTATATATATGTTATGAGTCATTCTTATCTACAATAAATTCATTTATCTTCCTAGTTCAAGAGACTTCTAGAAAAAGAAAGAAGAGAAGAAAAATCTAGAACTAAAGAGAGTGTAGGTTCGGCCAAGGAGAAAGAAAGGTGCTAAGCCTCCAATTTCATTCTGTCAATTAATTATATAGGATATACCAAGATGTTATGAAGATATTATTAATGTAAATTTATGGTTTGGAGCATCCTCAAAACATTAGCAAGAAGCCACAAAGTTTTAGTCGCGCTAAAGGAATTTCTTAGGCGAGATTTAGCGAGTTTTAGGCAAGGTAAGGTTTTCCTTTTCAAATTAGAGTTTATGATGATGTTATAAGGTATATTAAATGTCTTAAATAAGGTTGGAAGTGGAAAAAATTGCACAAGAATTCTTAACGTTAGAAACAAAATAAATTGAAGTCGTCATAGCTAAATCGAAGTCAAATAGGGTGTTGTGATTGTGGGCCGCGGTTGTAGATAGTGTAGTTGTGTGTTACAGGGATGTAAAGGGTTCTAAAAAGGGTGTGGTCACTTCTAGTTGCATCCACACGACCGCCCATTTAGTATGGTTAATGGTTTTATGAAATAAAGGTTAAAAACTCAATTTCGGTATCGTAGTTTTGCGCTAGTTGTTTGGAGTTGTATTGGATAATGTTGAAGTGATTTATTTATATATATGCTGATGGTTTTTGTTTTTGGTATGGTTGTTGACATTTTGGCCGAGTGAAATCTCGAGGATGTTGAAGTTATATGGGAGATGCTGCTCAATTTTCGGTAACTTTTGAACTAGTAACAAACTAGTCAAGGGTATTGGATAAGGAAATGATTCCTATGAGTACTTGGTTGTAGAGTTGGAAATCGGAAAGAGAAAGGTCATTAAACTCAGTATTACTCTCATGTTATTAGGTCAAGGAGGTAACGAGGTGAGATGGATTACAGTTAATCCACAAAAGGTATGTGAAGCTTACCCTTTCTTTTCTTTAGGCATGTCTTAGCCTTAAGTTATATATATATATACAAAATTTGGGAGTCATTCCATTCATAAAGCGTTGAGTAGGAGTCAAGACCCTTGTTCACTTCTGGATGTTAGAACTCTTGTAATAAGTGGAGTCCTTGCCTTTCAAGTCTTTTGTAGGATGATAAGTAGTATATATAAGGTTTGCCTATTTCTCTCTTTGAAAAGGGCTTAAGGTAAGGGAAATGAGGTATGATATGAGTTTAGAGATAATTCCATTTAGAGGTTCCGGACGTAATTTGTGAGTCGTAGTCACCTCTGATTACTAAGGGTCCTAAAGTAGTTAGATTACTACTCCCGAGCCGCCTATATTGTGAATAGTAAGTAGAAATATAAGCTCCTACTATGAAAGGCTCTAAGAGGATAAATATCTCTGATTGCATAAGTTGTATCTCTGATTGCATAATCTATGTGTCTGATTGCATAAATTGTGTCTTTGATTGCATAAACTGTGTGGCATTATCTTGGTACATGCCTGTGGTTCCTGAGGCCCTAATTGATGAAATCCCCAATAACATCTAAAGGGTACCTCAAAGAATTACTTTCTCGGTCTTCAAGTGATGGTTCACTTAACTGTTTCATTGGGTCTCAAGAGATGACCTAGTTGCATTTGGTTTCTCACTACTCTACTCGTGCATACGGTAACTCTTCTTTCACCAAGTCCTACGATAGGCCGGGAACGTTATCGTGCATAGCTTTATTACTCCTTCACCGAGTCTCGGGCTGACTATATATATGTATGTATGAAGTATATGATGATGAAATGTCGTATACGATGAAGTTCAAGCATACGATGGCGCCATATGTGATAAAGTTATTTACCGAGTCGTGGAATGGATATATATATATTTATAATGCTATGATGAAAATGTGTATCAAGTCGTACATTCCTTGGAATTGTTTTAAATTATGGATCAGGTCTAACGTTCCTCGATATATTTTACTATGTGATAATAGCACCGAGTCCCATAAAGATGTTGGGTGTGGTATGTTATGTACATTACTCTTTCACCGAGTCCCTTACTAAAGGGCCGGATACTTACGTAGGTATACATGTGAAAATATAGGGATACACTTGTGACCCCGATCCCTATAGTGGACCAAATGTACTATGATGACATATACGATAAGATTATGCCGTATACGATGACCTGATGAAACAATTTCCATAATAAGAGGGGATGATGATATGGTGATATGGTAATATGATGAAATAGTTATGATACTGGGTTCTTTAACGAGCTGGGAACATCGTATGATGATGTATATGTCTACGTGTCCTAAGGTGCAGGTATATTAATTTGTTAATTGTTACATTTATCCCCTGCATCCTTATTTTAGTTATGGTCTCAGCTATGATGTGTTATGTTTTACATACTCAGTACATATATCGTACTGACCTCCCTTTCTTCGGGGGGAGGGGGAAGGGAGGCTATGTTTCATGCCCGCAGGTATAGATACTTACTTTGGAGATCTGCCAGCTTAGGACTCCCACTCAGCTATGTCGGAAGTACTGCACTATTCCGGAGCCCAGCTTTTGGTGCTGATCATATAATCTATATAGTTGTTTATTCAGGGGTACGGCGGGGGCCCTATCCTGCCATATGTCACTGTTAATATTCTTAGAGGTCTGTAGACATATGTAGGTAGATTATTTATGAGTTTGATTCAGTTATGCCTATATGGCATATTATAAATGTTATTATGTTAAGGCAGCCTTATCGTCCCTTGCATGACATGGTGTAAATAAAAAAGGCTATATGTAGGTGAATTTTCTATCACCCCTAAATTCTTGTGTATAATTCTTATAGTTGAGATTTATGTATACGGCATCCAGGTCAGACCCCAGTCACGGCCTACGAAGTTGGGTTGTGACAAAAGTAGTATCAGAGTGGTCCTTCCTCGGAATATCTACAGACCGTGTCTAGTAGAGTTTTGTTTATTAGTGTGTTGCGCGCCACATCTATAAATAGGAGGCTACAGGGCATTTAGGATGTCACCTTTCCTTCATATATAAGATCTTACGATAGAGCCTAGCCATAGGACATGAAATTCCTTTTTCTAACCTTTAGTTTCAACTAAAGAACGACATCGACAGAAGAAAATGATGGATGATATTAGAAGCTACCCAGTATACAGGTAAGTAATGGTGTGAAGGAGGCATGCTGGATAAGGTAAGAAGATTGAAATATGATTGAAATTTAAAGTCGAAGATTGAAGGAAAAAGTAGACAGGACAGTGTAATGGGTGCAGTTTGAGTTGGACATACGAGGTAAGTCCACTATTTTATACTATTGTTGATATTGGGTGCCCTGTGTGGCGGTGATATGAATATATATATGTTGGCCCTGTGAGGCATTGTTGGTTTTCCTGAGTGCAGGTTTGGGATAGTAGGGAAAATAGAGGAAACACTGCCGAATTGTTTTTTGAAATAAAAAGAGAATGAGATATAAGGTTGTAGTATATCTTGATAGATTGAATCCACGGTAACGATAAGATCTGACCAAACTAGGAGAACAATTGACTTTCGGAAATAAGTAAATTGCGGTATGGGTGGTAATTAGAAGGTTGATACTGATATGGTGAGAAGAATGGTGGTGAATATGAACGTCTTAAGACTTCCTGCGAGGTATTAAGGATAAGAATGATGAAAAAGGATAAGGGGATTAAGTACGCTTGCTCCACCAGGTGGAATTAGTCCAGAGTAAGGATCGTGAATAAAGGTTAAGAAATATTACCCTTCGGGATTGACCATGAGCAGAATATAGTGTGAATATAATGAGGATCATTATGGAAGTATGTAGGGCCTAGTAACGAAGTAAATAAAGAATGTGATTATGAGTAAGATTAGGAGTCAGCATCAAGTACACAATAAGAATGAGAGCGCATGAAATAGAAAGGGGTATTGTGTATATGTACCTCCACTGTGGGAAATAGTAAGACCCCTCAAGGATGAGGAAGGTAGCTCTGCAAGACCATTGATGCATTGTGAGTCCATTAAAAGGAATAAGTGGTATTCACTGGGATGAATATAGTGTTATAGCAAAGCTAGAAACACGTGTCATCAGAGTATAACTGCCCCCGTATGGAGAATCAAACATGATTATAAGCACTAGTGATGTACTGATTGGGATGAAGGAAATGCGGCTTCGACTAAGCTACTACATTAGTTATATGACTCGAGTACCAGTACTTGGACTAGATTGTGTACTATTTATCGAGAATTCTAAGCACCCCATGGTTGCATTAAGGTTTCTTACAGGGGCAATATAAAGTATAGATGAGTTAACAGAAGGTGTACACATGGTGCAGTATGTCAAATATGTTGGAAAAAATCATATGCGTATGAACAGTTGAAAATAAACAGAGGATGACATGGGTACACCCTAAAGGGGGAAGTGGATGAGAGAAATACATGCATGATATAAAATCAACTGACACTATCACATGTTGATAGGAATGCTTAAATTTTAAGCGAAATCCCATACTGGCATAAGTTAGCAAAAGCTCGAGGCCAATAATAAACAGATAGGAGTCGCGGTATCTGAGACCGTGCAAAGAATAATTAGTAGAACCCTAAGGAATGGGAACTTACCACAAGGGATGAATACGATAAGAGAGTAGGACTGAGCAAACTAAGGACCGTGTAAAATGTAGTAGGGCCGTGTTTGGGGTAAAGATTAAGATATGGCAACAATGTCATTGGCCACTAATAAGGTGACATAAAAGTAGCAAGGAGAAAGAATAGAAAATCTCTTATAGTAGGAAATAAGGAGACCAAGGAGTACTTAAAGGAAGAAAAGAAAGGAGTAGGACAAAATAGAGTTGGCGCGAGCAAGTTGTAGTGTGAAGTCCATATGTAAAGCAAGATGGGCCGGAAAATGAAAAATTATGTACATCTTCTATAGGTTGTATCAGAATGGTTATACAACCTATGGATATGTATATGTTGAGTATAGGGTCAAGTGAGAAGTACACGAGAAAAGGAGCTAGGATATTTGGATACGTTACAGAGAGATGTCAAGATGGGTTAGACCAAACTACCGAGATGGGGTGAGTACTCAGGGAAAAATAGGACCTAGCCATGGTTGAACCAATGATCTATCCCAACGTCGAGTGTAAGACAGGAGTGGAGAGGGCAAGGCGAAGCATGAAGACTAGCGAGAAGACACTAAGGTAAATCTTGGGCTAGGTTGAGTGCCTTTGCACATTATTGCAAGGATTTCAATAGAACGTGACACGAGGACTTCCTAGGAGGGTCACCCATCCTAGTATACTCTCTCCCAAGCACGTTTAACTTCAAAATTTTAGTGGGATCTGGTGCGTTAGTGCTGCTATGATCGCACGAGATGGAAGAATCTGAACTAGCGGCGAAGCAACAACACGGGATTATGTACCTAGAGTGTTATAAGTTACATTAAGGGAATTATAAAAGGTCTTAAGCAAAGCAAGTAGTATTAGCTAATTACTAACAGATGGCGCACTTGTATGCCACAGTTCTTCAACATAATACCAGTTAATGATAGGAAAACCATGGAACAGCTATACAAGTCATTGTGTGAGGGGACTTCAGCACAACTTGGTAGCCAACTCTGATGGGCAAAAACCAAAACCCAAAAAGGAGAGGGTACCAGTTGATATCATCTAAAAAGGTAAGAAGTAATAAACAAGGTCGAAGATTCCACAACACGACCTTGGCTATAAGACTCACTTTGCACTCCCTAGATAGATAATTCTATATAGAATGTTATCCGTAGATTAACAAGATCAGCCCATGTTCCTCCAATCAAAGACTACCTGCTCAACCAAGATGGTATGAAATTATAGGTCAAGAAGGTGGTAGGACCTTACGGAGTTCCCATAGCTATTGTCCTAGATGAAGGATCCTAAGTTACAGTTAACTGCCAAAGATCAGTTTACGAAGAGATTGGGAAGACAGATAGGTCTTCGTACACTATTGTACCCTCAGACTGATGGACAGACTAAGCTTACTAGCTAAACTTTAGACGATATGTTGCGGGCCTATACAGTTGACTCCAAAGGTAGCTCGGACAATTGCCTACCACCTATCAAAAGTACCTACGATATTAACTATCATTCTAGTATCCAGATGGCCCCGTACAAGACTTGGTATGGTGGACAGTGTAAGTCACCAATTGATTGGTTTGATGGTAGTAAAACACGACTAATACGCCCAGATGTGGTTCAATAAGCAGTATAGAAGTTGACAGAAGTCATACATGGATAATCGACGTCGATCTCTAGAGTTTCAAGGTATAATTAAGCACACTCAAAAGTACCATCCACAGAGAAAGTAATGAGAGCCAGTAAGAAAAAGGACCTTAGTCCGAGATGCATTGGCTCTTATCAGACCCTCTGCCAAATAGGCAATATTTCCTGTGAGTTGGACTTACTGGCGGATCCAGAAGTAGTACATCCAGTTTTCCAAGTATCGATGCTTTACAAGTGTGTTGGTGATCTATCCCGAGTATATTCCGCAGAGGATATCCAGGTCATAGAGGAGTTATCCTACGAGAAGCAAGCGATCTCCATCCTGGATCGATGGAGTAGGGGTGGTGAATTAAGGATGTAGCTTCCATCAAGGTGTTATGGAGAAATAAGAGTCACAAAGAAATGACCAGGGGAGATGAAAGGGAAATGAAGCACAAGTATCTATACCTATTCTCTACATCTATAAGTAATCTCAACCGTTGGAACTCTGATATTGATTGCTTGGTGAAAGTATGTGTTGTTGCAATGGAACAAAGAAACTCTCTACATAGTCGGTATAAGATCTTGAGGAGGGTTTTGGTCCATATTCGAGGATGAATGTTCTAAAGGGGGGAAGGATGTTATACCCCATACTTTTGTACCTTGGAAGGTTCTTAAGCTTCTTAAGTATCTTGAAAGGTTCTTAAGTTCTTGGAAGGATTCTTAAGTTTCTTAAAGCTTCTCAAGTTCTTAGAAGTTACCATGGGAGCCGGATAATCCCTAACACTATCAAACAACTCTTAAGGAAGGAAGAATGTGATACCTCATGATAGAAAAGATTAGAAATAGCGTTGTAAGAATCTGGAAGAAGTTGGAGACCAAATAATGAGTCGTAGGACTTGACTTACTTACGTAGGCTACCAACTTAGAAATCTTATATACTTAAGCTACTTGAGTATATACCAAGCTTATGTAACAAGGATTATATAGGTTTGTAAAGTAAGATGAGATTATGAACTCACGAGGAGGAAAAGAGAGTTAAACGTGGAAGCATGAGAGAGTGCCACATGGAAATAAGGGAAATTGCCACGTGGCAGCAGCTGGAGAAAGGGGGTGGACCCCCCTCCCCACCTTCCATGTGGCATCCTATGGTAGGAGGAAGGGATGTGTCACCCCCTAAAGTAGCCTCTATATATATATATATATATATATATGTGTGTGTGTGTGTGTGTGTTATGAATCATTATTATCTACAAGAAATTCATTTATCTTCCTAGTTCAAGAGGCTTCTAGAGAAAGAAAGAAGAGAAGAAAAATCTAGAACTAGAGAGAGAGTAGGTTCGGCCAAGGAGAAAGAAAGGTAAGCCTCCGATTTTATTCCATGAATTAATTATATAGGGTATAACAAGATGATATGAAGATTTTAATAATGTAAATTTATGGTTTGGAGCATCCTCAAAACATTAGCAAGAAGCCACAAAGTTTTAGTCGCGCTAAAGGAACTTCTTAGGCGAGATTTGGTGAGTTTGGCTAGTTTCAGGCAGGGTAAGGTTTTCCCTTTTAAATTGGAGTTTATGATGATTTTATAAGGTATATTACATTTATTAAATAAGTTTAGAAGTGGAAAAATTGCAATAAGGATGCTTGAAGTTAGAAATAAACTAAATTGAAGTGGTCATAGCTAAATCGAAGTCGCGTAGGGTGTTGTGATTATGGGTCGCGGTTGTAGCTGGTGTAGTTGTGTGTTGAAGGTCTGTAAAGGGTTCTAAAAAGGGTGTGGGAGCTTCTGGTTGCATCCACACGACCGCCCGTTTAGTATCGTTAAAGGTTTTATGAAATAAAGGTTAAAAACTCTATTTCGGTAACGTAGTTTTGAGCTAGTTGTTTGGAGTTGTATTGGGTAATTTTGAACTGATTTATTTATATATATGCTGATGGTTGTTGTTTTTGGTATGATTGTTGACATTTTGGCCGAGTGAAATCTCGAGGATGTTGAAGTTATATGGGAGATGCTGCTCAATTTTCGGTAACTTTTGAACTAGTAACAAACTAGTCAAGGGTATTGGATAAGGAAATGATTCCTATGGGTACTTGGTTGTAGAGTTGGAAATCGGAAAGCGAAAGGTCATTAAACTCAGTATTACTCTTATGTTATTAGGTCAAGGAGGTAATGAGGTGAGCTGGATTACAGTTAATCCACAAAAGGTATGTGAAGCTTACCCTTTCTTTTCTTTAGGCATGTCTTAGCCTTAAGTTATATATATACAAAATTTGGGAGTCATTCCATTCATAAAGAGTTGAGTAGGAGTCAAGACCCTTGTTCACTTCTGGATGTTAGAACTCCTGTAATAAGTGGAGTCCTCGCCTTTCAAGTCTTCTGTAGGATGATAAGTAGTATATATAAGGCTTGCCTATTTCTCTCTTTGAAAAGGGCTTAAGGTAAGGGAAATGAGGTATGATATGAGTTTAGAGATAATTCCATTTAGAGGTTCCAGACATAATTTGTGACTTGTAGTCACCTCTGAATACTAAGGGTCCTAAAGTACTTCGATTACTACTCCTGAGACACCTATATTGTGAATAGTAAGTGGAAATATAACGTCCATTCTGAAAGGCTCTGAGAGGATAAATATCTCTGATTGCATAAGTTGTATCTCTGATTGCATAATCTATGTGTCTGATTGCATAAATTGTGTCTTTGATTGCATAAACTGTGTGGCATTATCTTGGTACATGCCTGTGGTTCCTGAGGCCCTAATTGATGAAATCCCCAATAACATCTAAAGGGTACCTCAAAGAATTACTTTCTCGGTCTTCAAGTGACGGTTCACTTAACTGTTTCATTGGGTCTCAAGAGATGACCTAGTTGCATTTGGTTTCTCACTACTCTACTCGTGCATACGGTAACTCTTCTTTCACCAAGTCCTACGATAGGCCGGGAACGTTATCGTGCATAGCTTTATTACTCCTTCACCGAGTCTCGGGCTGACTATATATATGTATGTATGAAGTATATGATGATGAAATATCATATACGATGAAGTTGAAGCATACGATGATGCCGTATGTGATGAAGTTATTCACCAAGTCCCAATCTGGATATATATATATATATATATGATGATATGATTAAAATATGGATCAAACCGTACGTTCCTCGACATTGTTTTAAATTATGGATCGAGCCAAACGTTCCTCGATATATTTTACTATATGATAATGGCACCGAGTCCCATAAAAGGGCTGGGTGTGGTACTTATGTACACTACTCTTTCACTGAGTCCCTCACTAAAGGGTCGGATACTTACATAGGCATGCAAATGAAAATATAGGGATACACTTGTGACTCCGAGCCCCATAGTGGACCAGATGTACTATGATAACATATACGATAAGATTGTGCTATATACGATGACCTGATGAAATAATATACATGATGAGAGGGGATGATAATATGGTGATATGATAAAATAGTTATGATACCAGGTTCCTTAACGAGCAGGGCACAGCATATGATGATTTACATGACTACGTGTCCTAAGGTGCAGGTAAATTAATTTTTTAATTGTTACACTTGTCCTCTGCATCCTTATTTCAGTTATGGTATCAGCAATGATGTGTTATGTTTTACATACTCAGTACATATATTGTACTGACCTCCCTTTTTTCGAGGGAGAGGGGCTACGTTTCATGTCCGCAGGTACAAATACTTACTTTGGAGATCCACCAACTTAGGACTCTCACTCAGCTATGTCGGAACTGCTCCACTATTCTGGAGCCTAGCTTTTGGTGTTGATCGTATAATGTATATAGCTATTTATTCAGGGGTACGGCAGGGGCCCTATCCCGCCATATGTCACTGTTAATATTCTTAGAGGTCTATAGACATATGTAGGTGGGTTATTTACGAGTTTGATTTAGTTGTGCCTATATGGAATATTATAAATGTTATTATGTTAAGGCAGCCTTGTTGGCCATTGCATGATATGGTGCAAATAAAAGAGGCTATATGCAGACGAATTTGCTATCACCCTCTGAATTCTTATGTATAGTTCTTATAGTTGAGATTTATATATACGGGGGTCCAAGTCGGACCCCAGTCACGGCCTACGAAGTTGGGTCGTGACACTATTGATTTCATGGGTGATATCAAATGGATTTAGATCTTTCCATGGTTGGTGAGATAAACCTTCTTTTAATAGAATACCCTTTTTTCGGAGTTACATTTGAAAAAGATAACTTCTTCATTAGGATTTGGTGTCTCAATATAAATTGTTTCTTTAGAAGTTTAATTTCATGTCGTTCAACCATCAACCAATTTGGAGCATCCTACAGTGAGATATGATTTTTCTTCTACAAATACCCTGTTTTATCACAACACCATATCTTGCAATAATTAATTTATTTGACCTACTTAACCTCCGAAACATAAAATATGGTCTGCATAAAAATTGTAGGTAATGATGTTCGAGTTATTCAAAAATTTGAATCACCTAATTTGGACTATCATATTAAAAGTTATTCCCAAAATATAGAAGAGATATCATTTTTATCAAGAATTGGAACATCATACAACGTTTTTAGGGGGTGTTACAACCCACTAACACCACCACCTTGGGCCTTACGGTTTGGCACCCTATCTTTGTAAAATCTTTGGCCCGAATCATGTGAAGAACCTTGGACTTGGAACCTTTGGCCTTGTTGAAAAAGGCCATTACCACCCTAGATTTGGATTGAGAAAACCCACCTTAAAACTGAGCCCTCTTGAACTCCCACACCTTCCTCTCCTTAAGATTTTCCCCTTTAATTTGTAAGGCATATTTCATGAGCCTATAAATATCCATCTCCTTGATGAGCATAGCTATTCGGCACTCTTTCATCACCAAGTTTGACACACTTGAAATAAACTTACTTATTCGGGCACAGGAGTTGGATACCAAAGAAATAGAATACTTGGACAACTTTATGAACTTAAGGGCATATTCCCTCATACTCATGTTACTTTTGTTGAGACTGATAAACTCCCATAATTTCACCTCCCTTAATTCAAGTGGAAAGAAGAGGTCAAGAAATGCAACTTTAAAATTCTCCCAACCTATGGGACCTTTTTCAACCCTTTCGGCCTTCCATTGACTGTACCACACTTGAGCAACACCTTTGAGTTGGTAGGCCGCCAACTCCGCCTTCTCCTCTAAAGATACCCCCATTATGCACTTCATCAACAAAGTCTTAAGGATCATCATCAACCTTAAACCCATAAAACTTTGGAGGATTCATTCTTGTAAAGTCTCTAACCCTTAGAGCCGGTGAAGACATATTCGGAGGAGCCACTACTCCTTGGTTCATTGAGTAGTAATGGCTTGGACTAGCATAGCAAAAGAAGTATAGAACTCGGCGTGGGTAACTTGATTATCTAGAGGACCATTAGGAAGAAGCGAGAGGCTACATTCAAAGGTAGACTCCGTATCATTATCATCATCAAGTGTTATATGTGGATCCACTAGTTAGGCCATATTCCCAAACCTATCATGGCAACGCAGTTTAAGGGACTTAGAGTTTGCTACTAAGACTTAGATTGAGACCCCACCTCAAAGTCCTCTCGATGCTAAGTCAACACCCCATAAAATATATATCATATCATAAATCATAAGCTTTTTGAATCATACTTCATAAAATTGTTCATAGGAATAGCTCATAATCATGTGATTCAAGTAATGTGGGGGTAGGTCTTCCATCATTACGAATCTTTCATCATAAAAAAATTATTAGGGTCTTAAATAACACTCACTCATAAAACTTGATTGTATTCTTGAAATTTATGATCATATCTTATACTTGATATTAGGGTAAAAACATGAATATATGACCAATTGACTTGGAAATCATGAAATTGGATTGAAAACATGCATGATCATATACTTTATATCAACCCATGCATAATTAATAAAAATAATATCAATTGAAAGCATAATTAAAAATACCCATAGTCCATATCATTAACCCTAAAGATCAATGAAGTAAAATTCATAGAAAAACTCTTCAATTCCATGCTATAATCATCAATTTATATTGAAATAGGATCATAATAAAAATTGAAAATCATAATTCATGCGATTGGAATAGGGATCATAAATCCATAAAAATACATACTTGAATTTCGATAAAAAGTTGAGAAATTGGTTGGGCTTAATAGTTGAAAGTACGCTAGGATGAAATACCCACACACCTTGAGTGACAAGATCAAAGAAATTTGAAAAAACTTGGACTTTTAAAGGATAGCTTGAGAGAATTCTTTGAGGATCTTCGATGGAGTCTTTGAGAGCTATTGTATAGAGTGAATTATTTAAATAGGTCAATTGTAGAAGAATGAATGAATTTAGATGTTTAGGTTAGTTTATATAGACGAATTAGGTCCTAAAAAATTCCAATTTTATTACCTAATAGTTAGGGAAATATCCAAAGTGTCCCACTTAAAAAAGCTGAATTCGAACAGAAATTCTAAGCCAAGTCTGCTACGCGGACTTGTTCCCTGAAAGCCAATTTTTAACGAATGAGAATTTGGCCAGATTTTGACTTGGAGAGTAATTGCACTGTGGGGGAACAGGTCCGCGATGAGGACCTATCGCGCACCCTACTATCTGTGCAATTTCTTGGATAAATTTATCATCTGAAATATGGGTCTTAATAATCCACCAAGGTCATTTTTACAATGCTTAACCTTATTATATCACATTCCAACCTTCAGATACCCAAGATATTACAAACAGTCATTAACATCATTAGGAATGACAATAAAAATATCAATCCTCATCATAAGAAAATCATAAGAATAACTCATTAACATGATTGATTCTTCAGAATTTATGAGTTGATTAGAATATCCATTCACCTCTTTAACATGATTGTATGAGAACTACCTTATCACACCATAACTTCTTGCTTAACACATCCTTGAAAAATTATTTATAATCTTTCATGATTCCTTCATAAGCTTTGATAAGCATTCATAAAATATTCATTGAAATCCTTTGAAATTCATGATCACAATTCATTGAAAACATACTTAAAAGTAGCATATAGCATGGTTCATTGAAATTCATGTTGAAATCACAAAATATGATGTGAACTATGCATAATCAGACAAATATCAATGAAATACATCATAATTAAAAATATTCATGTAAAGTCATGGAATTGGGGCTTTTAGAAGAAGAATTCATAAGAGAATTAAGAGAAAACTTAGGACTCCATGGGTGAAAGGACTCATGGATGAACTTCTGCATACTTTATATCTTAGAAGCCCTAATTTGTTCTTGGCTTGAAGACGACTTGATTTTCTCTTTGAATTGCTTAAAGAAGAAGAAAACTCTTGAGAAAAGTTTTAGAGAGACGATTTTTGGTATTTGAGTGTTAGGGTGAGAATGATAGGGTTAGGAGGGCTTAGGGTAGTTAATTGGATAGAATAAAACCCTAAAAAGCATCCACATTCATTAATGAGCTCATAGCAAAAAGATCAAAACACCCTTAAACTTAACTGAAATGGCACCTACACGGAGATCCCACCAAAGTCTTTGAAGCCCACTATGGCTCGTGGTGGTCATCGTGAATAGAAGACTGATTTTTAAATAAGGGGGTGCCTCTATGGAGGCCATCACAGCTCGTGGTAGTCACCACAGCCCGTGGTGCCTCTCCTGGTTTGCACCCATTTTCCAACTTGCACCAGGCTGGACCAAGATGGCTCTTCACGGCCCGTGGTCCACTTCACATCCCGTAAAGGGCTCCGTAAGGGCCTTCAGGTGACAAAAGATGCCTTTTTTTTATGGGAACTCCACTTAAACCTCATTTTCTGATGCCTCTAATGTCACAACCCAATCTAGGACCTAGTCGTAATATAGCAATTGAAACCCTAAAGAGCTCCAACCAAGTCTCTTGATATATCATAAAATATTCATAAGGTAAAGTAAAGCAGAACATAGCATAAGAAAGAGTCTAAAATAAAGCATAAAAGATAATATAATCTGACTAAATATACTCTACATGTTTTGTTCGAAAAATGCCTCTACTAATGAAAATGGGCAGGGGCTAAGACATGTCCCTAGAGCACCCTCAAATTGGAATATAATAAAGTCTTTTGAAATAAGAAGCAACAACTCATAACTAGTCCTCGATAGATAAGGACTCACCACAACTCCGTTGATGAAAAAGCTCACTAACCACGTGTGGAAATATGATCCTCCAACCCTACATTATGAGACAATGTAAGCAACAAATATGTGTTAGTACGTTTGAATGTACTAAGTATGTGGGCATGACATACAACATAAATTATAAGATCCAATGATCAAATAACATTCATAAATTAAAGGATAATTAAATTCATGAGAAAACCATAGTAATCAAAGACTTTAGGAGACATAATTAAAAACCATCAAACAACATAATAAGCATATACATATATGAGAGATAACCGTAACTGACATTAATACCATGCATGCTATAACATAGAATTCAATGATCCACACATCAAGAAGGGAAAGGCTACTTGCCAAGGTAGGCTTCGTCTAAATAATTTTCATTATTAAGAGATATATATGGATCCACTAGCTGGTCCATAAGGCAACCTATGGTGGAAAAGTAGTTTAAGAGACGTAGAAGTTTCTACTAGGGCTTAGGAAGAGCCCCCACTTTAAGTCCTCTCGGTGCTAAGTATACCCATGGATTACATTTCATAATCATCATCATAGAAAATAATCATACTTTCATAAGTCATAGCTTCTCATAGTAATACTTCATAACATATTCATATGAATAGCTATTACGGATCTCAAGTCACCCATAAGGATCTTTGAGTCACCTTTTTCAATAGAGTCTTGAGTCACCTTTTAGGATCTCAAGTAACTCTTTAACATAACTTGCATGAATATCATAATTTGATCATAATTGAAATCCATAATCATAGAACATACTTGAAGTTAGAGTAGAACTCATATACATACTCAATTTGATTAGAAACCATAGAAAACTTTGAAATCATTGGATTTCATAATCATACTTCATGTAATTCCTAATAGAAAATAGCTTCATACATGGGCATTCTTAATTTAACTTGAAATCATGCTATTGATATAAAATTATACTTATAATGATCACTAGTAGTTATTAAAAATATAATTGAAATAGCCCAACACAATTCATCAAAATTGGAGTTTGAAAGTAATGATATTTCATGATATTTTTGAAGTAAACCTTGGACTCCATGAGTGGAAGTACCCATAGATGAATCCACACATACCTTGATTGAAATCAACTTGAAATTGAAGAAGATCCTTGAAGAACTTGTAAACCCTAGCTTGAATTTAAAGAAGGAGCTTGAGAGAGTTTCTTAGTCTTGCCTTAGGTAAATTTTAAAGAATATATAGACTGTGAGGGGATTTGAAGGATTAGCTATATGTAGACTTTGAATTTGTCCTTAAAAGTGTCTAGATATATTGAACCGAACCTTGAGAAAAGACACAATTACCCTTTATTAAAATCCGAATTTAATTCCTATGAATTAACTCTACAAGTCGTAGGAAAGGTGATGAGTCATCAAGACGACTAGTCTTACAAGATAGAGAAAATGTCCTGAATTCGAGTCTCTGAAGTTTTTATACGAGTAGTGTCTACGACTCATTTTTGAGTTTACGACTTATAATTTCCTTTCGTCCTACAGGTCCTTAGAACCTGCATATTCGAGCCTCTAAAGTTTTACAATGAGTCATTCTTACTACTCATCAATAAGATGATGAATCATCCCGTAGATTCATAGGACTACTCCTGAACATGCTCTGGTGGTCACTCTACGGCTCACTCTTATGAGTCGTAGTGTGACTCGTAAATATGAGGTTAGTCTAAAAATTGAGAATTTCACTTTGGTTGCAACTTTCTGACTTCTGGAGTTTTACAATATCTCCTCCTTAGAAACATGTTTCCTCGAATAAAATTTGACTAGAATAAGAGAGAGACAAAAAGAGGACTAGCAGCCCAACATAAATATAATGAAAACTCATAATGCATGGAACATGAAAACTTCAAACTTGACCTAAAACATGACTTAAAAATCAACTTTCCTGAACATGCATGCATAAGATTAACATAGGAGGAACTGAATACATAAGAGTTCAATTGACTTGAATAAGAACAACTTACTACATTAGGCTTGAGTAAAGGGAAAGAGGCACGGATATCGCTTCATCATGCCAGCTTCTGCTTCCCATGTAGCACTCCCTACTTGTTGATTTCTTCATACCACTTTTATGGACACAATATCTTTATTCCATAATCTTTTCACTTACCAGTCAAAGATTTCTACCGAAACCTCCTCATAAGTCAAATTCTCTTTAACGTTCACACTTTTCATGCTATACCCCGTACTTTTGTACCTTGAAACGCCTCTTAAGCTTCTTAAGTTACTTGAAAGGTTCTTAAGTTTTTGGAAGGATTCTTAAGTTTCTTAAAGTTTCTTAAAAGTTACCATATGAGCCGGATAATCTATAACTCTATCAAACAACTCTAAGGAAGGGAGAATGTGATGCCCCATAGTAGGAAAGATTGGAAATACAGTTATATGAATCCGGAAGGAGTTGGAGGCCAAGTAATGAGTCATAGAAATCGACTTACTTATATAAGCTACCAACTTGGAAATATTACATACTTAAGCTACGTGAGTACATACCAAGCTTACGTAGCAAGGATTACATAGGTTCATAAAATAAGATGAGATTACGAACCCATATGGGGGAAAAGAAGGTGACACGTGGCAGCATGAGAGAGTGCCATGTGGTAGAAGCTGGAAGTGCCATGTGGCAGAAGTAGGAGAAAGGGGGTGGACCCCACATGCCACGTGGTAGCTCATGGTTGGAGGAGCTGGTGTGTTGGCCCAATGAGGGTTTGACACGTGTTACCACTTAGTGGTTGACACATGTCACCTCCTAAGGAGGAATATATATATATATATTTATGATCATCCTTATCAACAAAAAGATCATTCTTATCTCCAAAATTCAAGAAAAATCTAGAAAAAAAAAGAGAAGAGACACCCTTAGCTAAGAGAGAAAGAGGGCTATGGATTTGGAGGAAAAAAAGGTAAGTCTCCGATTTTGTTCCGTGAACTAATTAACTAGGGTATACCAAGGTAATATTAAGGTGTTAGTAATGTAAATTTATGATTTGGGGAAGAATGAAAAGGACAACAAGCAGCCACAAAGTTTTAGTCGCGCTAAAGGTTTTACCTTTCAAATTGAAGTTTATGATGATTTTATGAGGTATATTACATGTCTTAAATAATGTTGGAATCAGAAAAATTGCATAAGGATGCTTGACGTTAGAAACAAACTAAATTGAAGTCGTTATAGTGAAATCGAAGTCGAGCAGTGTGTTGCGATTGTGGTGCTGCGGTTGCAGCTGGTTTGGTTGCGTGTTGCAGGGATGGAAGGTGTTTGAAAAAGGGTGTGGGTTCTTCTTTTTTCATCCACACAACCCTCCATTTTATATTGTTAAAGATTTTATAAAATAAAGGTTAAAAACTCTATTTTGGTATCGTAGTTTTGAGCTAGTTGTTTGGAGTTGTATTGAGTAATGTTGAAGTGATATAATTTTATATATAGCTGATGGTTGTTGTTAGTAATATGGCTTCTAAGATTAGCTCTTGTATAGGTAAAGTTATAGGGGAGATGTTGCCCGATATTTGGTAACTTCAGAACTAGTAATAAACTAGTCGAGGGAAATGGATACTTGGTTGTAGAGTTGGAAATTAGAAAGTGAAAAGTTATTAACCTTAGTATTGCTTTCATGTCAAATAGGTTCAAAATACGATAAGGCGAACGTGGGTAAGAGTAATCCATAAGAGGTATGTGAAGCTATCTCCTTTCTCTTGGCATGTCTTTGGCATGAGTAAATAGAGCTATCATTCTTTCCTCTTGGTGTGCTTTTGGAATAAGTATGATGCTATTATGCTATAATTATTCACCGATCTATGACGGGTCGGGTACGATATATGCATATGATGACTCCATGAGGGAAATTAGAGAGTATGTAAAACTTATTCTTTTTCTTCTTTTGGCATATCCTAGATGTACGTAAAAGATGATACAATCTCGGAGATGACTCCATTCCTAAGTGTTTCTCACTCATCCTCTAATGTTGGAACTTTTACAATAATTGAGCTATTGCTTCTCAAGTTTTTCTATACATTGGGAAGTAGTAAGTATGTAAACCTAATCTTCCTTTCTTTTTGGCATGATCTTTATGAAACAAATAGATGAAGTGTATATGATTCCAAGGAAGTTCCTCTTGTTAAAGCCACTAGGATAGCCAACTTATTGATTTCCAAAAGATATTTGATGATAACTTGATACGGGAGTATGATTCCAAAAGTTCCATTTTGACCTAATCCATAGTGGCAATCAAAAGGTACTTGATATGACTCTTGTCTTGGTTTTTGAATGATAGCATATTTTGAGTATTCCATCAAGTCTCTAATACAATCTAAAATGCATATGGTTACTCAATGCTCTGCTCATGCATATGGTTAATATATCTTCCATCGAGTCCCTCACAAGAGGGCCGGGTACGACTGAGTCCCATAAAGGGCCGGGTATGATATAAGATAATATAAGTATTCACCAAGTCCCATAAAGAGCTGGGTATAACCAAGTCCCATAAAGGGCTGGATATGACCAAGTCCCATAAAAGGCCGGGTATGACCGAGTCCCATAAAGGGATGGGTATGATCGAGTCCCATAAAGGGCCAGGTATGATATATGTATGCGATGGTAAGATGACATAATTATTGATCGGATCCCATAGAGGTCCGGGTACAGTATATATACGCATATAATGACATAATGATACATTTGTAACATCGAGTCCCATAATGGGCTGGGTACGGAATATGACACTAAGATACATGACGTCGTTTTACAAGATGCAGCTATAGTGATTTATTAATTGTTATACTTGTTCCCTGCATCCCTATGTCAACTTTGCGCTTTTTATAGTATTTTATGCTTTACATACTCAGTACACATATCGTACTGACCCCCTTTTTCTGGAGGTGCTGTTTTCATGCCCGCAGGTATAGATACATGCTTTGGGGATTCTGCCAATGTAGGAGTTCCACTCAGCAGTTCAAAAATGCTCCATTGTGCCGTAGCCTAGTTTTGGTACTAACCCTCGATGTATATATTTATTTATTCACGGGTACGGCGGGGGCCCTATCCCGCCTTGTGTTACTGTTCTTACTCTTAGAGGTTTGTAGACATATATGTGGGTTGTATATGTGTGTGTCGGTGGTGCCTATAAGACTTATGTTTTGGGACGTTCCCTTTGTCATGGCAGCCTCATCGGCTTATATGTTATTGTGCCTGTTGATTCTTTATGACACAAATAGGAGACAAGGTTACTTACAGTTAGCAGGAGAACATGCGAGTGTTCAGTTTGGGCACCCATCACGACCTACGGGGTTGGGTCTTAATATTTCAATAGAACATTAGAGTTTGGATCACCCTTAAATTTTCTCAACATCGATACATGAAATACCAGATGAACCATAGCCAACTCATATGGCAATTCTAACTCATATGACACTTCGTCGATACGCTTCACTATTTTATAAGGTCCTACATATCTATGACTCAATTTCCCCTTCTTACCAAAATGCATTACACCCTTTATAGGTGAAACCTTCAAATACACCTAAGCATTCATATCAAATTCAAGATCTCTTTTTCTAATGTCCGAATAGGACTTTTGACGACTTTGAGCCATTTTTAATCTTTCTCTTATGAGCTTTAATTTCTCTATTACTTCAACTATCAAATTGGGACCAATCAATGCCATCTCACCCAGTTCAAATCATCCCACCGGGAATCTACATATTCTTTCATATAAGGCTTCAAAAGGAGCCATTTAGATGTTAGAGTGATAATTATTATTGTAGGCAAACTCAATCAATGGAAAATGCTCATCCCTATTTACTTTAAAATCAATCACACACGCTCTCAACATATCTTCAAAGTTTGGATCATTCTGTTGGCTTAACTATCAGTGTGAGGATGGAAAGCGGTACTTAGCTTAACGTTTGTACCAAGACCCTTTTGTAATGACTTCCAAAACTGAGAAGTGAATTGAGTATCTTAGTAATATATAATGGATAAGGGAACACCATGAAGTCTTACCAACTCACAAACATACAACTTAGTGATCTTCAGCACCATAAGAAGTCTTAACTAGTAGAAACTGTGTTGATTTAGTCATTCGATCCACAATAACCCAAATGGAATCATATTGCTTCTTAGTACGAGGCAAACCTGTTACAAAGTCCATATTCACATCTTCCCACTTCCAAGTTGGAATTTCAATATCTTGGGCTAGACCTCCCGGTCTTTGATGTTCAACTTTAACTTATTGACAATTTGGACACTTAACCATAAATTCTGCTATGTCCTTTTTCATATCATTCCACTAATACACTTCTCTTAAATCCCGATATATCTTGGTAGATCTTGGATGATTCGAATATTGAGAGCTATAAGCCTCGTTCAATATCAACTCTCTTACACAATTAACATTAGGCACATACAAACGACCTTGGTAGTGAAGTACCCCATCTCCCCCTTGGGAGAAAGCCTCAATGGCTTTATCGGCAACCGACTTCTTTAATTCAACAAAAACTGGATCAAGATCTTGTTTGGCCTTAACATCCGCCACAAGAGACGATTCTGAGCCATTATGTACAAGAACACCTCTATCATTAGAATGAACCAAATGCACACCTAAACGTTCCAATCTATGGACATCCTTAACCAATTCTTTCTTACTTTCTTTAATATATACAACACTATTCATTGACAACTGACTAAGAGCATCGGCAATTACAGTGGCCTTGCCCAAAAGATACAACGCACTCATATCATAGTCCTTCAATAATTCAAGCATTCTCCCTTGTCGAAGGTTCAAATATTTTTACTTAAACATATATTGTATAATCTTATGGTCGGTGGACACCATAACGGTAGTTTCTCCAAATCTTCAAAGCAAACACAACCGCCTCTAGCTCAAAGTTATGAGTTGGATAGTTTCTTTCAAGCACCTTAAGTTGCCTAGAATCATAGATTATCACCTTACCATGTTGCACCAAGACATAACCAAGACCAACCCTTGAAGCATCACAATACGCAACAAAACCATCGGACCCTTCCGACTAGGTCAAAATGGGAGCGGTAATGAGACAATGTTTCAACTTTGGAAACTTTTCTCATAAGCTTCCGACTATTGAAACTTTACTTTATTTTGAGTCAACATAGTCAAAGGAGAAAATATTGATAAAAACCCTTCTATAAATCTTCTATAGTATCCGACTAGGCCCAAGAAACTTCTAATATCCGAAGAAGATAATGGTCTAGGTAAATTCTTTACCACCTCCATTTTCTTTGGATCAACCTTAATCCATCACCGGACACCACATGGACAAGAAATGCAACTTCACTTAGCCAAAATTCTTACTTACTAAACTTGGCAAATAGTTGCTTGTCTCTCAACGTTTGCAACACAATTCTCAAGTGACCCATATGGTCTTCCTCATTCCAAGAGTACATCAAGATGTCATAAATAAACACCACTACAAATATATCCAAGTATGTCTTGAAAATATGATTCACAAATCCTTGAAAATAGCAGGAGCATTAGTCAACCCAAAAGACATGACTAGAAACTCAAAATGACCATACCATTTTCAAAATATTGTCTTGGGAATATCATACTCCCTTACCCTTATTGATGGACCGGAATGAATATCAGTCTTTGAGAAGTTACTTGCCCCTTGTAATTGGTCAAACAAGTTATCAATCCTAAAAATTAGGTACTTGTTCTTTATGGTGACCTTATTCAAGTACCAGTAGTCTATATATATTCAGAGTGACCCATATTTCTTCCTAACAAACAACACGGGAGCACCTCATGATGAAATAATTTAGCCTTATAAAATCCTTATCCAACAAATCCTTCAATTGTTCTTTTAACTCCTTAAGTTCCACTGGAGCCAAGAGATAAGGAGGAATAGAAATAAGTTGGGTATCAGGAAGGACATCTATGCCAAAGTGAATTTCCCTTTTGGGAAGAACATCGGGCAAGTCATCAGGAAACACATCAAAAAACTCATTAACTATAGGGACCGACTCAAGAGCAGGAGTGTCGGAATCAACATCCCTAACTCGCACAATATGATAAATCCACCCTTTGAAGATCATTTTCTAGGCCTTAAGACATAAGATGAATCGTCCCTCAACCACCGAATAATTACCCTTCCATTCAAGAATAGGTTCATTAGAAAATTGAAATTTGACCCTATGGGTTCTACAATCAATAGATGCATAAGCGGCATGTAACCAATCCATACCAAGAATAATGTCAAAATTAGTCATGTCAAGTTCAATAAGATCACATGAATAATTTTATGCAAGACTAATAAGGAACAATTTCTATAAACTCTTTCATCTAACACCTAATCACCAATGGGAATATAAACCAAAAAAAGGTTCAAACAATACTTTGGGGCACACATCAAATCTCATAGAAAGGTAAGGAGTAATATAAGATTAGCTGGCACCCGGATCAAGCAATGTATAAACACCAAATTTAAAGACTCGTAGCATACCCATGACCACATCGGGAGTCTTATCCACATCTTTACTAGCATGAAGAGCATGAATTGATTGTTACATTGGCCACCCTTAGGTTGAGCTTGGGCACCTTGTTGCACGTGGCCTCCTTGAGGATGACCTTCTCCACCTTTGTTGGGGAATTCAAAGATCTTGTTCCCTATTTTACCACATCCAAAACAAGCACCTGTTCCAAATAAACACTTACCCCTATGGTTCCTTCCACACTTGGTGCACTTAGAGAGACTAGTATCACTAGTATTCACACCTCCACTCTGGCCTTTAGGGTATGGCACCCTATCATTTTCAAATCTTTGGCCCAAATATTATGAGGAACCTTGACCTTGAAACCTTTGGCCATGTTGAAAGCAATTGTTACCTCCACCAGTCTTAGAATTAGAGAAACCTCTTTCAAATTGAGCCCTCTTGGATTTCTCATCTGTACCTCTTTAAGCTTCTTTCCCTCCATTTGTTCGGCATAGGTCATGAGATGGGATATGTCCATCTCTTTCACAAGAATAGTAGTTTAATATTCTTTAGCCACCAAGTCGAACACTTCTTTTATTAATTAACTCATTCGGGCATGGGGATCGGTAACTAATGAAGTAGCATACTTTCATAGCTTGGTGAACTTGAGGGAATATATCATGACCCAACCCCGTAGGCCATGACTGGGGTCTGACCTGGACCCTCTTATATGTAACTATCAAATATAGCCAAATTTAACTATGCATAATGTGATACGACACCCAAAAACTCCAATGGGTCAAAACTTTTTTACGTACATATAGCCTCTTTCATTTGTACCATATCACGAAAGGGCACATGAGACAACAAGGATGCCATAACATAAAAACATTTACAACACATCATATAGGAACAATTGATACAACTTACACTTAACCCACATAATCCTAAGGAGAAGGAGATACTCCATAAGAGAGAAGATTGGAAATAGGTTTATAAGAATCCAGAAAAAGTTGGAAAGTAGTGAGTCGTAGGACTCGACTTAATTGTGAAAGCTATTACTTGGGACATTTTACATACTAATCTACTTGAGTACACATCGAGCTTAAGTAGCAAGGAATACATAGGCTCTTGAAGTAAGATGAGATTACGAGCTCACAAAAGAGAGATAAGGAAATGATGCGCCTACTCAAAGCAAGTAGGTGATGCACCTACTTGGATAAGCAGGTGATGCACCTACTTAGGGTCAAGTAGGTAATACAGTAGCTTGGGTAGACCCCACGCTACCATGTGGCAGCCAATGATTGGAGGCATGATTGAGGTGGCGCCCTAAGGGGCTGCCATGTGTCACCTCTAGGGAGATACCCTGTGGAACCTCCTAAGGATGCATATATAAATGTATGGATGACTAAGGATTCATTTTCAGCTTTGGACTTAGCCAAAAATGGAGAGCAAAAATGTGAGAACAAGAGAGAGGCAGCCACGGGTTGCTCCAATTGAAGGTAAGCCCTCCGATTTCATTCTGTGAATTATTTATTTAAGGTATCTCATGTCTACATAAAGGGGTTTAATAGCGTAAAATTATGATTTGGGTCATCAAAGAAGGGACACGAATAGTCCACAACTTTTAGCATGTTAAGGAGTTTCCGTAGTTAATCTTCAGCAAGTTTGGGAAGCCGTTTTTTAAGGTATGGCTTGGTTATCTTCTCCCACATTTTGGTAAGGGTTTTGAAATTATATGAAGGTATTAATAATGTAAATTCATGTCTTGGAAAATCACCAAATGGATAACAAGCAGTCCGCACAATTTCAGTAAGTTTGAAGAGTTTCCGAGATGCAATTTGGCGAGTTTGGGCATATTTCGGGTAAGGTAAGGTCTTTAATTCCAATTTAACGTTTATGGTATTTTTATAGGGTGTATTAAACACCTTTTATTCTGCTAGAAGTGTAAAAATGTCATAGAAATATTTAACTTTCAAAGCAAGCTAAATTGGAGTCGCTATAGTTAAATTGTAGTCGAAGCAAGGTATTATGCTGCTTCAGGTGTATGGTGGTGTGTTGAAGGGACTAAAAGTATTCTAAGAGAGGTTCGGGGGCTGCTGGTCACATTCATACGACCCCTTGTTTCGTACAATTAAAGGTTTTATGAAATAAAGACTAAAAACCCTATTTTGGTATCGTAATTTTTAGCAAGTTCTTTGGAGCTTATGTTGTGTAGTGTTGCCATATTTTAGTTGTATATGAGCTGAAGGTTGTTTTTTTTGGTTTGATGTAGTGATTAGGGATCTAATTGTAAATTTGGATAGGGCATGTTATAGGGGAGGTGCTGCCCGATTTCCAGTAACTCCTTAACTAACTAAGGAACTAGTAATAAACTAGGCTAAGAAAATGGATAAGGGATTGGTTCATATAGGTAAGGGGTGGTAGAATTACAAGCTGGGAAGTCGAAGTTCACTAACCTTAGAATTACTTTCATGTTAAATAGGTTCAAGAGACGACGAGGCGAACGTATTAAGAGTAATCCGTAAGAGGTATGTAAAGCTAATGTTTCCTTATTTTGGAATGTTTTTGGCGTAAGTATGTAAAGCTTACTCTTTCTCTTGGAATGTTTTGACATAAGCATGAAAAGCTAATCTTTCTTTTGGCATGGTTTTTATGAAACAAATATATGACTTTTTTTATGGTTCCAAGGAAGTTCCTACTCCTAGAGCCACTAGGATGGCCAATTTCTTGGTTTCCAAAGAACATTTTATTTTGCTTTGATACGAGTATATAATTCAAGAAGTTCCATTTTGATGTAATCTATAGTGACTTTCAAAAGGTACTTAATATGATTCTTGTCTTGATTTTGAATGATAGCTTATTTTAATTATTCCATTGAACCTCATAATATATCTAGAAATATGGAAATAATTTCAGAAAGAATATTTTGACATAGACCATCGAGACATCTGAAAGACATGCATTGTGATTATCGCTCAATTTCTCTTATATTACTTGGCATCGGAGTTATGCTATCGAGTCTTTGGAAATGTTTTATATTTTATATTGCATATAGTTTCTCACTACTCCACTCGTGAATGCTTCAATGCTTCCTTCACTGAGCCCGGGTCAGGTTTTGTTATCATGCATACTTCTCTACATTGTTTGTCGTGCCTCAATGTGAGGGGGCAAGTACAAACTGTACATGGGTTATGTGGAGTTATGATGTGTCATGTACATATATGATATGATATGATCTGATATGACCATTTGATATGATATGATCTGTTACAGAGATATTCCCTACTCTGGAGTTATAATGTGTTGTGGCGCCAGTGAAGGGGCGGCAACCATATTTTGTATTTGTTCACCGAGTCCCATAATGGGGCCAGATATGGCATATGTTTTTTTGCATACATTATCTATGGTTATGAAAAGCATTTTGATATTCTGGATATTTTGCTCATTTTTGCACCTTCTGTTCTGATAATGGCTTTACTTGTTACAGTCTGTGCTTTATATACTTAGTACATATATCGTACTACCCCCTTTCTTTGGGGGGGCTATGTTTCATGCCCGCAGGTACAGATGTTCATTTTGAAGATCTGTCAGCTTAGGATTTCCACTCAACTATGTTGGAAGTGCTCCACTATTCCGAAGCCTAACTTTTGGATGCTGGTCATTCGATGTATATATTCATTTATTCAGGTGTATGGCGGGGGCCCTGTCCTTCCATATGATACAGTTAATACTCCTAGAGGTCTATAGACATGTGTATGTGGGTTGTTATGAGTTTGTTAAGTTGTAAATGTTTTTATGATATAGCAGCCTTATCGGCTTGCATGCCCTTTCATGATATAATATGAATGAAAGAGGCTACATGTACATAAAAGTGTTATTACCCACTGGGGTTCTTGTGTATAGTTCTTATATTTGACAATTATGTATATGGGGGTCCAGGTCGGACCCCAGTTGCGGCCTACAGAGTTGGGTCGTGACAGTCCTATAGTTTGCTTTGCCGTCATATCTTTGGCCACTTTTCCACTTCACTTATTTTCATAAAGATCCTCATTATCCTCCACTGTATATCCTATTTGTATTCCACCTCACCATACAATATTGCTTAACCTCTTTCACGGTTCTTACTATGGTTTAATTACACTCGGTGAAATAAGCGTGCTTACCCTTTTTCCCTTCTTAGTCAATTTTATCCTTAATATCTGACAAGTTGTCTTATTGATACTTCATATCCATCACAATTCTCCTCCCCTTGTACTTTTGTCTTACTCACACTGTTACTTCTTTTAACCATAACTCATCACAATTTATCCCTGTGTATCAATTCAGCAATTAACTTATTTCTCGAGGTCATCCATACTCGTAAGTTAGTCCAATCTTATAATTACGGTAGACACGACCTTTCAAGACATATTACAACCCTATATCTCATTCTCTTTTTATTTTCAAAAAAATTTAGGCAGAGTTTCCTCTGTATTTCTTACTATCTCAAAACCTGCACGCAGAAAATATCAACAATGCCTCACAGGGCCAACATATATATTCATATCACAGCCACACAGGGCGCCCAATAACAATAACAGTATGAAATATTGTACTTACCTCGTATGTCCACTCGAACTACACATGTTAAACTTTCCTGTTTACATTTCCTTTCACTTTTCAGCTTTATATGTCAATTATATTTCAACACCTTACCGGACATATGTCTTTCGTGTCTTTGCTTACTGCGTGCTTTGTAACTTCCAATATTGTTAGTCCATTTCTTCCATAAGTATCATTTTTTTGATGCAGTCAGAGGTTAGTATAAGAAATCTCATTGCCTATGAGTGGGCACTACCGCACGATCTTAGATATGAAACAAAGTAACATCTTAAATGTCATGTAGCCTCCTACTTATAGATGTAGTGCACAACACACCAATAAACAAGACTCTACTAGAAATGGTCCATAGACACTCCATGGACAAACTGCTCTAATACCACTTCTATTACGAACCAACCCTGTAGGCCGCGATTGGGGTCCGACCTGGACCCTCGTATATGTAACTATCAAACATAGCCAAATTGAACTATGCATAATTTGATACTACACCCAAAAATCCCAATGGGTCAATACTTTTTCACATACATGTAGCCTCTTTCATTCGTACCATATCATGAAAAGGCACACGAGCCAACAAAGCTTCCATAACATAAAAATATTTACAACATGTCGTATAGGCACAACTCAGCTCCGATACAATGGAGCTTCTTCCAAATTGGATGAGCGGAATCCTAAGCTGTCAGATCCCCAAAATGTACGTCCGTACCTACGGGCATGAAATGCAGCCCCCCGAAGAAAGGGGGGTAAGTATGATATATGTACTAAGTATGTAAAGTACAAAATATCATAACTGAGATAATAGCTGAAATAGGGATGTAGGGGGCAAGTATAACATTTATCCATCTATCGTACCTACATCTTATAAAATAAAGGTATACAGACTATCATCACGTATTGTATTCAGCTCGTTCGGGGACTCGGTGTAACAACTACATCATTTTATCATCATAAGCACATATGTACCATTAGCGTGTGGAATGTATAGCCCGATCCATGTATATAGCAAATACATACCGAGGAATAACGGCCCGATCCACATATCATATAATAATATCGAGGAATGATGGCTCGATCTATATATCATATAGTAATGCCGAGGTACAATGGCCCAATCCGTATATCGTATAATAATGTTGAGGTATGACGTCTCAATCTGTATATTGTATAATAATGCCGAGGAATGATGGCCCGATCTGTATATCATATAATAATGTCGAGGAACGATGGCCCGATCCGAGGGACGTTTGGCCCAATCCTTATATAATATAATGCATATACGTGCACGTAAAACTTGACAACATATCAAACATCTCTCAACATATTATCATAAAGTATGTCCAAGAGCCTCTAGGTATAGGAGCTTACACATCCAATCATTATTCAGTATGTAGAAGGCTCGAGGGTAGTAGCTTAACTACTTTAAGACTTCTAGCATTCAGGAGTGAACACGAGTTATGAGTTATGTTCGGAACTTATGAATGGAACAGCCTCCAAACCCGCATCATATATCAATACTTATATTTAAGACATTCCAAAATAAAAGAGAGGTAGGCTTTACGTATATTACTTTTCATCATATAGGAGCCTCACAAGGTACTAACTCAGTTATCGCAGGAGTTCTAACCTCGGGAAGTGAATAAGATTTATGAACCATACTCGGGGTTCTATGAATGGAATTATCCCCATATTACATATACCATCCACTTATGGCTAAGACATGCCAAGAGAAAAGAAAAGTTAAGCCTTACATACCCTCTACTTTTCATCATCTAGGAGACAGTGAGAGACACTAACTCAATTACCATAGGAGCTCTCACTTCCAGAAGTAGGTAGGAGTCATGGATCATATTCGAAGCTTCATGATTAGATTTGTCCCCACATTTAATATGCACATCATGCTTAATACTAAGACACGCCAAAAGAAAGGAAGGATAGCTTTACATACTCATCACTTTCTAGCGTATGGAAGGCTTGAGGAGCCCTAGTTCACTTACTGTATGAGTTCTTTCATTAAGAAGTAAATGAAGACCATAAATTACGCTTGGCATTTATGATTATATTTACCCTCAAGCTCATATCATTCATTACTTAACTTGAAGACATGCCAAAAGAAAGGAGAGACACGCTTTACATACCTCTTACGGGTTACTCATAACCACATTCGCATCGTCGTCCTCTGAACCTATTTAACACGAAAATAATACTCATATTAATACCTTTAACTTTCCATCTTCTAAATCCATAACCAAGCACCCATAGGCATCAATTCCTTATTTTCCTTTCTCAACTAGTCTCAACTAGTCTATTAGTTAGTTAAGAAGTTAACAGAATTCGGGCAGTATCTCCTATATAACTCGCCCTATTCGAACTTCCAATTACATATTCAATTAGTAAAGCCAACCAACAACAATAATCATCAGCCAATACGCAATTATACCACTTCAACATTACACAAAATAAGTTCCAAACAGCCCGTTCAAAACTACGACTCCAAAATACGGTTTTCAATCTTTATTTCGTAAAATCTTCACCACACAAAATGGGGTGTCATGTGGCTGAAACCAGCAGAAATTATACCCATATTTATACATGTATCCATACCTTCAACACTACCAAACAATTCCAAATACGAAACTACAATAACAATGACACTAGTTACATTTTAAGCCACTAGAATACGTCAAAATAGTCCATATACGACCTGTACCTTCCTTCAGCCGTAACATCCATATTTTCACGTCTCCAACTCATGTTCACACACCCATAACATGATTAAACCTTTACCAAAACGTGTAAGAAGGGAATCAAGCCATACCTTAACAAACGGCTTCCCAAACTTGCTGAAAATTAACTTAGGAAACTCCTTGACGCGGCTGAACATTGGTGGCTGTTTGCAGCCCTACCTTGCTGCCCCAAGTATCAATTTTCATTGTTAAACACCCCAACTTAGTTGAGTAATACCTTATATAATTAATTCACGAAGAAAAATCGGAGGGCTTACCTTAAAGTAGCCATGGTCGACTCCCCTCTTTCTTGCTCCCTAGGTTTTCTCTTCTTTTTTTTCAATTTTGCTGATGTTTAAGGTGTACAGAGCATGTAACACCTATATATGCATCCTTAGGAGGTGCCATGTGGAATCCTCCTAGGGGTTACACGTGGCAGCCCCTAGGGCACCATTTTAATTATGCCTCCAATCCTTGGCTGCCACATGGCAGCATGAGGTCCACCCAAGCTGCTGCATCCCCTACTTGACCCTAAGTAGGTGCATAACCTACTTGTCCAAGTAGGTGCATCACCTACTTTCTTCGAGTAGGCGCGTCGTCTCCTTATTTCTCTTCTGTGGATTCGTAATCTCGTCTCACTCCAAGATCCTATGTATTACTTGCTACTTAAGCTCGACGTGTACTCAAGTAGCTTAGTTATGTAAGACATCCAAGTAGGTAGCTTACACAAGAAAGTCAAGGCCTCCAACTTCTTCCGGATTCTTATAACCCTATTTCCAATCTTCTCTATTATGGGGTATCTCATTCTCCTTTCCTTAGAGTTATTTGATACGTGGTAGAAAATCTAGATCACACGGCACTTTTCAAGAGACTTAAGATAGTGTCCCAAGGTGTGAAAGTATGGGGCATAACAGCATACTCCCTCACACTTATTTGACCTTGTTTGAGATTAATGAACTCCATTACTTTTGCTTCCCTTAGCTCTAATAAAAACAAATGATCAAGAAAAGCAAGATTGTAGACTTCCCAACCAATAGTACATTCATCAACTCTTTCTAACTTCCATTAGGTATACCAAACTTGGGCCATAGTCTTGATTTAGTAGGCCTCCAACTCTGCTTTCTCTTCTGAAGTCACCTTCATAATGCTCACTATCTTGTAGACCTCATCAATGAATTATTGAGGAAACTCTTCCATTTTTGAGCCATGGAATTCGAGATGATTCATTCTTGCAAAGTCCCTCTCTCTAGAAGCCAGAGCAGGAACATTAGAAGGAGCCACAACCCCTTAGTTAGCCATAACTTTAGATAGCATGGTAAAAGCGGTTTGAAACTCTGCATTCTTCACTTCGTCGGGCAAAAGACCATTACCTTGAGGAACCGGAGAAGCTTGGGATTCTTTAACATTGATACCCCTTGGAAAAGGTGGTCTCTTTGGAGGCATTTTTATGCAAATCGCAAAGGACAATCGTTAGGAAAAAGAAGTCTTAGAACATACTCTATCACCCGACATAGATCATGAAAGAAGTAAGGATTTCCTAAAATGTCTTATAGGCTCCTATTCATAGATGTGGCATGCTTCATATCCAGGAATAAAACTCTACTTGATGTGGCATGTTGGACATCCTAGGACATCTTAAACATTGTGCTCTAATACTAAGTTTTTCTCGATCTAACCTAGGGCCTAGTCGTAACATGGCGATTGAAACCCCAAAGGTCTTCAACCAAGCCTCTTGATATATCATAAAGCATGAATAAGGTAAAGTAAAGCCGAACATAGCACAACAAAGAGTCTAACATAAAGCATAAAAGAAAATATTATCTGACTATATAGACTCTACATGTTTTGTCCAACAAATGCCTCTACTAATGAAAATAGGCGGGGGCTAAGACATGTCCCTATCTCACCCTTAAATTGTAACATAACAAAGTTTTTTATGTAAGAAGCAATAAATCAAACTAGTACTCGATAGATGAGGACACACCACAACTCCGAAGATGAGAAAGCTCACTAGCCATGTGTGGAAATATGATCCTCAACCCTTTAATTATGAGACAATGTAGGCAAAAAATATGCATTAGTACATTTGAATGTACTAAGTATGTGGGTATGACATGCAACATAAATCATAAGTTTTGATGATCAAATAATGTTCATAAATTAAAAGATAAGTAAAGTCATGAGAAAACCAAAGTAATCAAAGACTTTAGGGGACATAATTGAAAAATAATAAAATAAAATAATGAGTATATATATATATGGGAGATAATCGTAATCAAAATTAAAACAATGTGAGCTATAACAAAGAATCTGATGATCCCTACATCGAGAAGTGGGGAGGCAGCTTCCAAGGTAAGCTCTGTCCAAATCATTTTCATCATTAAGAGCTATATGTGAATCCACTATCTACGCCATTATGTAACCAACGATGGCAACTTAGTTTAAGGGACTAGAAGTTTCTACTAAGGATTAGGTAGATCCCCTACTTCAAGTCCTCTCGGTGCTAAGTATATCAACTCACGGATTACATATCATAATCATCATCATAGCAAATAATCATACTTGCATAAGTTATAGCTTCTCATAGTCATACTTCATAACATATTCATACGAATAGTTATTAAGGATCTCAAGTCACCTATAAGGATTTTTTCACCTTTTTCAATAGAGTCTTGCGTCACCTTCTAGGTTCTCAAGTCAGTCTTTAACATAACTAGCATGAATATTATAATTTGATTATAATTAAAATCCATAATCATAGAACATACTTGAATTTAGAGTAGAACTCATATACATAATCAATTTGATTAGAAACCATAGAAAACTTTGAAATCATTGAATTTCATAATCATACTTCATGTAATTCCCCATAGAAAATAGCTTCATGCATGGGCATTCTTAATTTAACTTGAAATAATTCTATTGATATAAAATCATACTTATAATGATCCCTAACAGTTATTAAAAATGTAATTGAAACAGCCCAACATAATTCATCAAAATTGGAGTTTGAAAGTAATGAGATTTCGTGATATTTTTGAAGCAAACATTGGACTCCATGAGTGGAAGGGCCCATGAATGAATCCACACATACCTTGATTGAAATCAACTCAAAATTGAAGAATACCCTTAAAGAACTTGTAAGCCCTAGCTTAAATTTGACGAAGGAGCTTGAGAGAGTTTTTTTGTCTTGCCTTAGGGAAATTTTAAAGAATATATAGAATGTGAGGGGAATTTGAAGGATTAGTTATATATAGACTTTGAATTTGGTCATAAAAGTGTCTAGATACATTGAACTGAACCTTGGGAAAAGACACAATTACCATTCATGAAAAGCCAAATTTGATTCCTACGGATGGACTATATGAGTTGTAAGAAAGCTGATGAGTCATCAAGATGACTAGTCCTGCAGGTTAGAGAAAAGGTCCTGAATTTAAGTCTCTGAAGTTTTCGTACAAGTCGTATCTATGACTTATTTTTGAGTTGACGACTCATAATCTCCTTTCATCCTGCAGGACCTTAGAACCTGTATATTCGAGCTTATAAAGTTTTGCAATGAGTCATCCTTACAATTCTTTAATAGGATGATGACTCATCCTACTGAGTTGTAAGACTACTCCTAAGCATTGTCCTGAATAGGCTATTAGGCTCACTCTACGACTCACTCTTACGTGTCATAGAGTGACTCATAAACTTGAAGTTAATCCAAAAATAGAGAATTTCTCCTTAGTTCCAACTTTTCAACTTTTGGGTCTTACATCTAACTATTGGGGTCTTATAGTTATTCAATTCACATCTCAGTTTTGGAGGTCTTTCCAAAAGGGTCTTGGTAGTTTAGTTAAGCTTAGTATGACTTTTCACCCGCAAATAGATGATCAGGCCGAGCGTAGTATTAAAAAATTGGAAGATATGTTTAGAGCTTGTGTAATTGATTTTAAGGGTAATTAGTATGATCATTTGTCAGTGATCGAGTTTTCCTACAATAATAGCTACCATTCGAGTATTCAAAAGGCTCTATTTAAAGATTTATATGGTGGGAGGTGTAAGTTCCTTATTGGTTGGTTTGAAGTTGGAAAAATTGCTTTGATAGGGACTGAGTCAGTGCATGAGGCTATGGAGAAGGTTAGACTCATTAGAGATCGATTGAAGACCACTCAAATTCAACAAAAGTCCTATTCGAATGTAAGAAGAAGTGAACTTAATTTGAAGTTAATGATTGGTTTTATTTAAAAGCTTCAGCCATGAAGGGTGTGATGAGTTTATGAAAGAATGGGAGCTTAGTCCCCATTATGTAGGCCCATATCAAATATTGAAGAGGTTTATCAAGGTGGCATATAAGTTGGATTTACCTATGAAGTTGGCATCGGTGCATCCGGTGTTTCATGTGTGTTTGTTGAAGAAATTTGTTGGTGATCCTAGATAAATTGTGACATTAGATAGTAGAGGTGTGTAGGAGAGTTTATTCTATAAGGATAGTTGAGATTCTAGATCGGCAAGTTCAAAAGTTGAGAAACAAGAAAAGTTGCATTTGTTAAAGTGTTGTAGAGAAACCAAGGGGCTAAAGGTGCAACATGGGAGGCCGAAGTCGATATCATGTCATGATATCCTCATCTCTTTTCATTTCATACCTAGTTGAGGTATTAAGTTCTTTCATGGTCACTCCTTCGAAATCATGTGTATAAGTCATTCTCATATTTTCATATGCATGCATGTTAATGAAATTGATTTTTTGAATCATGTTTTAGATTAGGAATGAAAATTTCATATTTTATGATTTTTACTAAGTTATTGCATTCATGTTTCTCCTTTCAGGCTAGTTGAATCCTATTCGAGGATGAATGTTTCCAAGAGGGAGATATTGTAAGGCTCTAAAGTTAAAAAGTGAAAATTTGAAGGCCATGGATGTACTATAACTACCCAAACCTTTTAAAGTAACCACATTCCCTCTCATTCTCCTAGATTTCATCTAAGGCATCAAAGTTCTCTCCAAAGGTTTCTTCTCCAAGTCAAGGCTAGGGTTTCAAGTCAAGATCAATCACCATTGTTAGAAGCTTTCTTTTAAAGCCTTGATTATCCAGGTATGTGGTAATTCACCAATAGATTATGTTCATCCATTGGGTCCCAAAAGATATCAATTCTTTAAAATTTATTACATCAAATTCAATGAGGGTTCCATGTCAATTCTTCCTGGGTACTCTGTATATTGATTTAATTGATTTTATTACATTATATTATGCAAGAATTTACTAAGATACATGATTTCCAAAAACATGGACCCATGCATTATGTCTATGATTTCCTGTATGAACTATGAAATTATGATCATGAACTTTATGTATGATTTACGAATATTTTACGAAAGCTATGAATTATGTTTCAAGTAGTTTTTCAAGAATGTATCAGTGAATTGTGAAAGGTTTTCTCACAATATGAATGAAATCATAATTTAGATGCTTAGAAAGGTAAGTGTCTATATGAAGTATCTTATGAGTCATGGTTTAAAGGAGCTACTCTTATATGATTTCATGAATTTGGATTGGTATATGCTTGTTGCCTTTCCTAATGTTAATGATTTTATCTATTCCGTTGGGAATGACTAAGCACCGAAAGGGCTTGGGATGGAAGCTTGGTAAGGGAGCTTCTAGTAGCTACCTCTAGTCTCAAACTACATGCCCTCATAGATTATCTTAAATGACTTAGATAGTGTAACCACAAATAGCTCGTGGTTATAAAGACATGAAGTCTATCTTGGCAAGTAGCCTCTCCTTTTCGGGTGTAGGAATTATACTAGAAGCTATGTTTTAGCTCACATGGTTTTATTGTCGATTACAGTGCATATCCCATAAAATGACTATGTTTTGTTACAAGCTCTTAAATGATGTTTTATGATGCATTGACCTTATAGTATGATTTTATAATTTGCTTCACCCTTTTCAAGATATTTTGTTCATGCATCTCATGTTCATGTTTATTATGTTCCTTTACTCATGTTACGCATATTTCTCACACGCTTAGTACATTCCATGTGCTAACACATACTTTACCTATATTGTTTAATAATATAGGTCACAATACTTCTACTCATCCCCATGGCTAGATCGGGATCCTACTTAGAGTTAGTTGTTTTTGTGAGTCCTCATGATTCGAGGACAAACCCAATATGTCTTTCTTTTATATTCAGACTTATGTACCTCTTTATGTTTGGGTGAGCTAGGGTTTGTACTACGCCCCCATCTAGATTAGTAGAGGCATGTTCGGACGAAAGGCGTATGTTTCCGGATGTTATGTTTTGATTTCCCCTTTATTGAGATTTCCTATGTTTTAAGACTTTTCTGGATTTAAAGTTTATTTTCAATTTCTTGCTTTGAATGTCTTCTTATTTATGCTAAGAGGCTTGGTTAGAGTCCCTCATGATTCTAATCATTGTACCACGTCTAGGGTCTAGCTTGGGTAATGACAGAAGAGAACCATCCTTATTTCGAATAAAGAGAATTGGAGCACCCTATGAAGAGATACTTGGTCTTATAAAACCCTTATCCAACAAGTCCTTTAACTAATCCTTCAACTCCTTAAGTTCTGTCGGAGCCATTGTATAAGAAGGGATAGAAATATGTTAGGTATCAAAAAAAAGATCAATACGAAAGTGTATTACCCTTTTGTTAGGAATACCCAGAAGATCATAGGAAAACACTTCCAGAAACTCATTCACCACTGAAACTAATTCAAGAGTAGGGGCTTCGTAATTCATATGCATAACCCTACAAGATGATAGATGCAACCTTTAGAAATCATTTTTCGAGCTTTAAGGAAAGAGATAAATTGACCCTTAAACATGAAATTGCTACCCTTCCATTGTAGGACTGGCTAATTTAGAAACTAAAATGAAATACTCGGGTTCTACAATAGCTGATAACATGCATAAAGTCAATCCATACCAAGAATAACATCAAAATAGTTTATATCAACCTCTACAAGATCAACTGAGTTGATTTTATGAAAAACTGAGACTGGAAAATTTCTATAAACTCATTTAGCCGAGACTGAATCACCGATAAGAGTATAGATTGAAAAAAAGCTCTAACAAGATTTCAGGACTACATCAAATTTCATGGCAAGGTAAGGAGTAGCAAAATAAAGATTTGCTCCCGAATCTAGCAATGCATAAACATCAAACTAAAAGACTCATAACATACCAGTCCTCCAAATCATGTTGAATCAAAGCATAAAATCTGTTCTAACACTGACCACCTCCAGAACCTGATGTAGTACCATTCTGAGTCGGACAGTTGGAAATAGTAGTATAAGTCTGAGTTCAAAAAACTCCACCTTTATTAACACCTGAAGGATAATTTTTCAATCTATGACCCGTCTTTCCACAACCATAACAAGCATCAAAACTTACCAACAATCACCTCGATGGCTCTTCCCACACTTCTTAGATACGGGGATAGTGTGACTACTCGGAGCACTCCCTTGAGGCTTAGGGTTAGGAACATTATTCTTGTTGAACTTCAAAGCCAGATTCCTAGAAGAATGTTGACAAGAGAACGTTTTGCAAAACTAAGAACAACAACTATTATCGGACCTCACATGTGAAAAGTCACCACTATCGATCCTTGCCCTCTTTGACTCTCTAGCCTTTTCCACATCAATCTTCTCAGCATGTTTCATCAACCTTGAAATGTCCATATCCTTGTAAAAATAGTGGTTCTACATTCTTTGACCACCAAGTTTAAAACACCCAAAACAAACTTGCTCATACGAGCTCTAGAGTCGGCAACCATGCATATTTTGACAATTGTTTAAACTTCAAAGCATACTCTCTCATACTAATATTACTTTCTTAAGATTGATGAACTCTTGAATTTTGGCCTCCCTCGACTCAAGGGGAAAGAAATGGTCAAGAAATATATCTTTAAACTCCTTCCAATCTAAAGGGCCCATATTCCTAGCTCTTTTTTCCTTTCATTGACCAAATAAAATTTGGGCTATACCTTTTAATTGATATGCAGTTAATTACATCTTCTCCACCAGTGTCACCCCCATTTTGTCAACAATCTTGTGAATACCCTCTATGAACTCTTATGAATCCTCCTCTACCTTTGAACCGTGAAGCTCGAGAGGGTTCATCCTTGTGAAAACATGCACCCTAGTAGTCGTCGCACCCACATTTGGTTCACATGAGAAACCACCTCATGATTGGCTTATGCCTCCATAGCTTGGGCAAACACTTCGAAAGTCATTCTAAACTAGGCGTGGTAGAATTGTTTGTCAAGGGATCACTGGGACTTGTGCATCTTATTGCTCCGCATTCATATTCCCATTCATTTTCATGTAAACTCTTCGTAGAGGCATAATTCTGTAATTACAAAGAACAAGAGTTAGAAGAAAAACTTAGAAAATTCAACTCTATTGCACGATGTAAGAATTATGAAAGAAGTAAAGATTCCTAAATACCTCGTAGCCTCATATTCATAGATGTGTCATGTACACCCATGAATAAAACTCTACTTGAAGCGACATATAAGACACCTTAAGACTCCTGAACCTTATGCTTAAGTATCGAGTGATACAATCCCAACTACATCCTAGACGTGACATTGTAATTAGAATCCCGAGGGACTCCAATCTAACCTCTTAACATACATAGCATGACATAAATAACATTAAAAAAAATTAAAAAAACTAAATGCAGAAGATAGTCTCAAATATAGAAGTCTCAATATAAGAGAATTCAAAACATAGCATTTGAAATGAATGAAACATACTCTTCTAGTCTGAGAATGCCCCTACTAAATAGAAGAGGATATAGGATAAGCCCTAGCTCACCCAAATAATAAGAAAATGAAATAGTCTGAACACAAAGAAATAACATAGTGGGTTTGCCCTCGAATCATGAGGACTCACCAAAATAGGCAATCTCTAAGGGAACCCAAACTAGCCACGAGGATGGGTAGGAATGTCGTGACCTATATTATAAAACAATATAAGTAAAAGTATGCTTTAGTACATGAAATATAATAAGTATGTGAGAAATATGTATAATCATGAAATAAGGGACATAATAAGCATGAACATGAGGTGCATGACTAAAATATCTTGAAAAGCGTAAATTAAATCATAAAATCACGCTATATGGTCAATGTAATATCTCCGGCATTTGAAGTTGGAATATGATATATGAAGGTTAAGCATTTCAAAAATGGTCTCAGTGGATTTTAGGACACGTAATCGAAAGATTAAATTTTTGAGAAATGGCACAAAATAGTGAGGTGTGCGGCAAGTTCTCGTCGCCCACTTTCTCCCACTTAGTGCAAGTTTTCCCCAAATCAAAATCTGGCTAAAATCTCATTCGCTCAAAATTAGCCTATCCGGGAGCACATCCACGTCGCGAACTTGAGTGAGTTTTTTATCTGAATTCAGTTTTTAAGTAAGGAGACGTTAAACATTTTCCTAATTATTAGTTAATGAATATGGATATTTTTAGGACCAAATTCATCTCTATAAACTATCCTAATCCTGTAATTTCATTCACTCTTCTACAATTCACATATTTAGATATTTCTCTCTCAACAAAAGCTCTCAAGGACTCTATTGAAAACTTCCAAGAAATTCACTCAAGCTCTCTATCAAAACTCTCAAATTCTTTAAAATTCTTTGTTCTTCTCATTCAAGGTATGTGGGTAATTGATCCTATGGTACTTTTACTAATAGAACCCAACAAATCCTTTATCTTTTTAATCAATTAAAGTATATATTTTTATGGGTTTTATGATCTTCATTTCAATTGTATGAATTATGATTCTAATTATGATTATAAGTCTATTTTAATATAAATTGATGGTTATTGCATGGAATTAAAGAGTTTTACTATGAATTTTACTACATTGATCTCTAGGGTTTATAATATGAATTATGAGTATTTTTAATTAAGCATCCAATTGAGATTAATTTTATGAATTATGTATGGGATGATATAAAGTATATGATCATGCATGTTTTCAAGTCAATTTCATTATTTCCAAGGCAATTGATTATGTATTCATGTTTCTACTCTAATTTCAATTATAAGCTATGATCATGAATTTCAAGTATGTAAACAAGCTTTATGAATGAGGGTGACTTAAGACCCTAATGATGTTTTATGGAAAGGATTTCAAATGATGAAAAGGCCTACACCCACATTACATGAATCACATGTTAATAAGTTATTCCTATAAATATGTTTATGAAGTATGATTATGAAAGGCTTATGTATTATGGCAAGTATGATTTATGATTATGATATGATGTGTATTCCGTGAGATGTTGACTTAAAACCAAGAGGACTTTGAGGCGGGGTCTTGACCTAAGCCTTAATAGCAACCTCTATTCACTTAAACTACGTTGCCACCGTAGGTTTGCCAATATGGCCTAGCTAGTAGATCCACATACAGCACATGATAATGATAATATTAGATGGAGTCAAACTTTGTAAGTAGCCCCCCTTCTCAATGTGGGGATCATCGGATTCCATGTAATAGCTCGTATGGTCTCAATTAGGGTTATCTCCCACATATGTATGGTTCTTACAATGCTTTACAATATTACTCTTATACTTTGCATTTATATGATACTCTTATGATTTAAAGTGTTTTTACCTTCTTATGCTTACTTAAGATTTCACTACATCTTTTATCATGATATTTAAAATGGTCATTGCAAAACATGGTCTTATTATTCATTTCATTGACTACACACTTAGTACATTTAAACATACTAACATATACTTTATTGCCTACATTATATCACAAAATAGGGACAGATGCTCCATCTTATTCTTGTGGCTAGTCGGTGATCCATTGTGAAGATTATGTGGTGAGTCCTTATGCTTCAAGGGCAAGCCAAGACATTCTCTCTTTTATAGTCATTCCTAGACTTTTTTGATTTTTATGGACTATTCTAGTCATGTCATTACTTTTTTTGAGGATGAGCTAGAAACATGTCCTAATCCCAGCCTATCTAGTCATGTAGAGGCATGTTAGGGATATTATTTAAGGAGTTTATATTGTCATGATTCTCTCTAGATATGATATATTATTGAACTTTTATGAGCTTCCACTTATTGTTTACCTTTTGTATGCTTATGATATGCTAAGAGTCTTAGTTGGGGGTTCTTTGGGAATCCTAATTATTGTAATACGACTAGGCCCTAATTTGGGTTGTGACAAACTTGGTATCAGAGCCAGGTTTTGAAGTGTCCTAGGGAGTCCAACATGACGCGTCAAGTATAGTTTATTCATGGGTGTGAGGCATTCCACATTTATGAGTATGAGGCTATGAGGAATTTTAGGAAATCGTCACTTCTTTTATGATCTATGTCGTGCGATAGAGTATACTCTAAGTCTTTTCCCTCTAACGATTGTTCTTTGCAATTTTCATAAAATGCCTCCAAGAAGAGCTTTACTTCCAAGAGGGGTTAATGCTAATGAGGGATAAGCCCTCAAGCTCCTAATGATCCTCTAGCTGATCAGGTTACCCATGCTGAGTTCCATACTACTATCTCTATGCTAGCTCAAGCCATGACTACTCAAGTGAACCAAGGTATAGTGGCTCCTCCTAATATGTCTACGCCAGATTAAGGGTTAGGGATTTTATAAGGATGAATCCTCCTCAGTTTTATGGGTCTAAGGTTGATGAGGATCTCCAAGACTTTATTAATGAGGTGCATAAAATTGTTGCTATTATGGGGGTGTCAAATATGAGGATGTCTGCGAAGGAGAAAGTGGATTTGGCGGCCTACCAACTCAATGGTGTTGCTCAAGTATGGTACTATCAATGAAAGCTGAAAGGGTTAAAGAAGGTCCCATAGGTTGGGATAGTTTCAAAGTTGCTTTTCTTGACCGTTTCTTTCCACTTGAGTTGAGGGAGACAAAGTTGTTGGAGTTTATCAACCTCAACCAAGGTAATATGAGTGTGAGAGAATATATCCTTAAGTTTAAAAAATTGTTATCCTTCTTTGGTAGTCGACTCTCATGTCTGAATGAGTAAGTTTTTAAGTGTGTCCAACTTGGTGATAAAAGAGTGTCAAACCACTATGCTTATCAAATAGATGGATATTTCTATGCTCATGACATATGCCAAATAAATTGAAGGGGAAAAGCTTAAGAAGAGGAAGGTGAGGGAGTTCAAGAGAGCTCAATTTGAAGGAGGGTTTTCTCAATCAAATCTAGTGGTGGTAATGGTTGTTTTCGATACGGTCAAAGATTCCAAGGCCTAGGTTTTTCACAAACTTCTAGTCAAGGATATGATAAGGATAATGTGCTCAACCCCAAGGCCCAATGTGGTGGTATTAGTGGGTCTACTCTTACCAAGTGTCCCAAGTGTGGGAGAAACCATGGAGGTAAATATTTGTTTGGTATGGGTGCTTATTTTGGATGTGGTAAAATGGGTTACAAGATCTCTAAATTCTCTAACAAGGGGAGAAAAGGACGTCCTCAAGGGCAAGCTACTCAAGGTGGACAAGCTCAATAAAGTGGTGGCCAATGCCAAAATAGGTTCTATGCACTCCAAGCTAGGCAAGATGTTGAGGAGTCTTTGATGTGGTTACGGGTATGTTGCGGGTCTTTGACTTTGATGTTTATTATTTACTTGATTCAGGTTCCATATTATCTTTTGTTACTTCTTACCTTGTTATAAGATTTGATATAAGTCTCGAAATCTTGCTAGAGGCTTTTTCGGTTTATACTCCCATTGGTGATTCGGTTCTAGCCAAGAAAGTCTAGAGAAATTGCCCCATGTCGTTCTTGCATAAAATAATCCCTTGTGATCTTGTTTAACTTGACATAACTGATTTTGATGTTATTCTTCGTATGAATTGTCTACACGCTTCATATGCATCTATTGATTGTAAAACCCGTATGTTCAAATTCTAATTTCCTAATAAGCTGGTCCTTGACTGGAAGGGTAATGATTCGATGTTTAGGGTTTGATTCATATCATGCCTAAAATCCTAGAAAAAGATTTCTAAGAGGTGTATCTATCATCTAGTGCAGGTTAGGGATACAAATTTGAAGCTCCTTCTATTGAGTAGGTTCCCATTGTGAATGAATTCCCCGATGTGTTTCCTAATGGCTTGCCCAGTATTCCTCCCGAAAGGGAAATCGATTTTGGTATTAATTTCCTTCCCAAAACTCAACCCATATCTATTCTCCCATATCATATGGCCCCAACGGAACTTAAGGAGTTGAAGGAACAATTGAAGGATTTGTTAGATAAGGGTTTCATAAAGCCAAGTATTTCACCAAGGGGTTCTCCTATATTGTCTGTTAGAAAGAATGATAGGCACTTCGCATGTGTATAGACTACCAATAATTTAAATAAGGTCACCATAAAGAATAATTATCCCATTATAAGAATAGATGATTTATTTGATCAACTCCAAGGGGCAAGTCACTTCTCCAAAACTGATCTTTGATCTGGTTATCACCAATTGAGAGTGAGGGAGGGTGACATTCCCAAGACGGTGTTTTGAATAAGAATGACAATTTTGAGTTTTTGGTTATGTCATTTGGGTTGACTATCGCTCCCATTATTTTCATGAACTTGATGAATTGGATTTTCAAACCGTACCTAGATATGTTTTTGGTGGTTTTTATTGATGATATATTGATTTATTCCCGAAATGAAGAAGAGCATATGGGTCACTTGAGAATTGTGTTGCAAACCTTGAGGGACAAGCAATTATTTGCCAAGTTTAGTAAATGTGAATTTTTGTGAAAATTCATGGCATTGCTTGGTCACATTGTTTCCGATGATGGTATCATGGTTGATCCAAAGAAGACAAAGGAGGTAAAGAATTGGCCTAGACCGTTGTCTCCTTCAGATATTTGTAGCTTTTTGGGTTTGGCCAAATATTATAGAAGGTTTATGAAGGTTTTTCATCTATTTCATCGCCTTTGACTAAGTTGACCCAAAAGAAGGTAAAGATCCAATGGTCGGATAAGTGTGAAAGAAGTTTCTAAACATTGAAGCATCTACTTATGTCAGCTTCTATTTTGACATTGTCGGAAGGTTCAAATGGGTTTGTTGTATATTTTGATGCCTCACATGTTGGATTGGGTTGTGTTTTGATGACACATGTTAAGTTTATATCATATGCCTCTAGACAACTAAAGGTGCATGAACAAAACTATCCAACTCATGATCTCAAATTGGCACCAGTTGTTTTTGCATTGAAATTTGGCGTTACTATCTTTTTGGTGTGCATGTTGATATATTTACCAACCACAAAAGCTTACAATATGTGTTTAGCCAAAGGGCCTTGAACCTTAGGCAAAGAAGATGGCTTGAACTATTAAAGGACTATGATATGAGTATGTTGTACCATCCAGGTAAAGCAAATGTTGTTGTTGATGCTCTTAGTTGGTTATCCATGAATAGTACTTCTCATGTTGAAGATAACAAGAAGAAGTTAGTTAAAGACGTGCACCGATTGGACCGTTTGAAAGTAAGATTGAGTGACTCTAATGAGGGTGGTATTCTTGTTCAAAATGGTTCGGAATCATCATTGGTAGCGGATGTAAAGGAAAAGTACGACATGAATCCAACTTTAATTGAATTGAATAAATTGGTGGTTGATAAGATGATTGAGGTTTTCTCATAAGAGGGAGATGGAGTACATCATTACCAAGGTCGGCTATGTGTTCCTAATGTTGCTGGTCTAAGAGAAATAATATTGAGTGAAGCCCATAGCTCTAGATACTCTATACTTCAAGGATCCACCAAAATGTATAGAGATTTGAGGGAAGTGTATTGGTAGGATGGTAGGAAAAGGGACCTAGCAAATTTTGTGGATAAATGTCCAAATTGCCAACAAGTTAAGATTGAACATCAAAGGCGGGAGGTCTAGCCAAAGATATTAAAATTCCTACTTGGAAGTGGGAAGATGTGAACATGGACTTCATAATAGTTTGCCTCGTACCTAAAGGAAACATGATTTGATTTGGCTGGTGGTGAATAAAATGACCAAATCGGCCCACTTCCTACCACTTAAGACTTCTTATAGTGCCGAAGATTATGCCAAGATATACATTCGAGAATTGGTAAAGTTGCATGGTGTTCCTTTGTCCATCATTTCAGATCAAGGTACTCAATTTCGGCATAATCCAATCATATTGAATAATATATTTGAAATATTTGAAAAAAATTAAAAATAATATATTTAAAATATTTGATGAAAATTAAAGTGACAAAAATTTTTAAAAAATTAAAAATATTATTAAACCGGAATGATAGTAATATATATTAAATAATATATTTTTTAAAATATTATATTACATTAAAAAAGAATTACGAATATTAAAGATTTCATTAATGACACTATATGATTTATAATATGTTAATTACAAATATTGTATAATAGAAAATAGAAATATAATATAATAATAAAAAGTATTTAAAAAGTAAAATACAGAGTATGAATAGTAATTCTTGAAATTTGGATAACTATAATTCAACTCTCTGTATTTGGAGCATGGAGAGTAGAATAAAAGATAGTTAAATTGCTTATTCTCTATTTTAGTCTCTAGATATAAAAAATTTAGAGTAAAATTGAGCTGGATTGGAGATGGTGTAAAGAGATTTAGATTCTTACTCGTACTAATTGTTCGATGGGATTGAGAGGTAATGACAACTCTTTATGTAATTTTTTTTGAAGTTACACGATAGGAGTCATTCTTATATGGATAAATACGGCTTGTGCAATTCTCTCTCTTAGATTTTAGCTTTGCTAATTGATTGAGCTGCATCAGTGTTGGAGAGGTATGACATAGCTTTTCTCTAATTTAAATTTTTGAAAATTATTTCACAAGTTTGTGAAAGCAGGTTTGTAGTTTAGGGCGAGTGAAGGGAGCAAAAGCAGGTTATATATATTGGAGAATCTCGTCTCGTTAAAATAAAACGTAGGATTTGTGATGGAATTTATACTTGTGAAGATGTATAAATTGAATCCTTCATTCCCAAGTCCCAATTCATTTCACAAAACCCTAGTTCTCTATCACTCCATGATCTAATTTCATCCTAAGTTTTTTTGTGTGTGAATTTGAGTTGGAAGAGGGAATAGAGATGAGTCAACCATCGGTGGTGCTAGCAACGGCTAGCTATGATCACACTATAAAGTTTTGGGAGGCCAAGAGTGCCCGCTGCTATCGAACTATCCAATACCCAGAATCAGTAAGTTCCCTTAAATTCAATTCTTCATTCCCTTTGTCTCTATTGATCCTTGCACATTCAATTTGATTTTTTAGTTTTTAAACTCATGCTTAATGAATGTATAAGCTATGGATCATGTAAATTATCTGCTTTTCAGTTTATGCTTTCTTTTATCCTTTAATCTTTTATGTGTGTTCGGGTTAGTCAGTTTGTGTGTAACTAAACTTTTCCACCTACAACACATAAGCACAGATGCAGGTGAACCTGCTCAAAAAGGTTGGAGCAGATGGTCTCATATTGATGTAATATGCTCCTGTTCCCTTTCAGGAATACTTTTATTAATTGTCCCTCTATATTTAGTCCCATCTTTTCCAATCTTATAATCTCTAGTTGATACTTGTACGACATGAGATATGTTTGTATTAAGAGTTTTTTTAAAATTTTTTTTGTTTATTTATAACAGTAGTATTTGGAAGGTTTTATGTCTCAATTATGGTTGCTTCAGCAACAGTCTATCGGCACTGTTGTTGCTGCTGCCTCGATATTTCCTGCCAACCCTCGTTTAACCATATTTATATCATCTTTGGAGGTGGATGCCTTACATACATATGCTATATTTTGTTAAAGCAGATGTTTAGAACTTCTATCTTTCAGAGAGAAAATGAAATTAAGAAGAATAAACTTTTACATAAAGTGTTCCTACCAAACTGCATTCTCGCATATATGTGACTAATGTCATTACTGGATAAATTTGATGCCAAGACTGCAAATTCGGAAATGGACTTAAGCTTCACTTTTGAGTGGTGCTATGGTGTGCATTACGTTAAGTATTTGATCTTTCTTTCACCAAATAGTTGAGATGCTATCCATTTGTCCAAACAAACTATATTGGCAGGGAAGGTATGATAGACATTCAAACCATATGGAGAAATGTTTACATTTTAAATCAACTTATTTTTGTTGGAATAGTTATCTGATACGTCTTCCTTTACCATCTTTCCCTTTCTTGAACTGTATACAGCAAGTTAATCGTCTTGAAATTACTCCGGATAAACGCTTCCTGGCTGCTGCTGGAAATCCTCACATTCGATTATTCGACATCAACTCTAACAGTCCTCAGCCGGTAGGTCTTCAGGTTTTCCTTCTTTATTCATTTCTTTTCTTAATTCCGTTTCTTTTTTGTTACATGGTGTTTTCCTCTGTTGTGGCTTTGACATATTAGTTTGTGTTCATTTTGGTTCCCCAAGTTAAAGAAGTTTTTTTAATACTTTTTGGCAGCTGAGGAGCTTTGATTCACACACTAATAATGTGATGGCAGTAGGATTTCAATGTGATGGAAACTGGATGTATTCTGGATCTGAAGATGGCACTGTAAAGATTTGGGATTTGAGGTATTGTAGATATCAAAGTCGGATGTGTTACGATCTTTCCAACTTCTCATTTTTCCTTTAAGTCAGCTGTATCTTTGAATCTTTTGAATGAATAGGGCACCAGGTTGTCAGAGGGAATATGAAAGTCGGGCAGCTGTGAACACTGTAGTTTTGCACCCTAATCAGGTTTTATACTTTGATCTTTGAATTGTGTGAAGGTCAGTCAGTATATATTTAACTTCTTGGCTGAATTGTTGAACTCTCTGAGAACCTCATTAAGACCAGTGTTTTTAGTCACTTTTATCCTGTCTGTTTTTCTCAGCAAATTTTATGGCTTTGTTCAATTTCTTCATTGAATGAATATCCATATCAAATCTATGAGTTTTTAGCGGAACAAGGAAATATTTGAATGAGCTATTCAGACTGGGTTCCATCACAAAAGATGGAACTGTGCTAAAGAAGTAGAGATAGCATTGGCATCAAAGGGATGCTATTTTACATTTTTACTGCTACTTCATAGTTGTGTACCTCATATTCTGATAATTCAGTATAGAACAGGTCTCTCAGCTATGCTTCTGTTGATTATTTGGCAAATTTCAAGAAGTGTTATACTTTGGTATGTTTAAGTAAGAATATACTGTGTAGTTCTTAGAAACTTTATCAACAATCAATCAACTACATCTCAATCTAAACATAGTTGGGTCTGCTATATGGTCTTCAATATCTATTTCTCTCTAAAGGTCTAGTTCAAACCAATAGTAATCAATTTATCTTTATGAAAAATTAGAGTTCTCTAGAACTAGCTTCCTTCGAAATTTTCCCTTTTCCATATACAAATTTCTACTAACTACAAGTTTTATGAGCCTATTTGGCCAATCTTCTAAAAACTGCTGATTTTGAAAACCATTTTTGTCAAAATAACTTTTCAAGAAAGTACTTTTCGAGAGAAGCATTTGGTGTTTGGCAAATCTTTTCAGAAAGTATTTTTTAGTGTTAATTACGGAAAAGACAAGTATCAAGGTTCATTTTACATTCAGATGAGTGTTGTTTCTTATCCTCAAAACATCTCCTATTCCTTTCAAGCCAAATAGCCCACATGATGCAAACATGATCAGTCCTCCAGATCTGCTTCCGCTCATTTCCAACTCTCTGTCCAAGCAAGCACAGCAGCAAATGCTTCACTTCCTTGGGGATCACCCATTGCACTCCAAAGATGTTTTAAAACAGCATCCATAATCTGTCAGGACCATAAGGTCTCTTAGCAATAATAGAAAATTCATTATAAATCCACCAGGCATACATGCAAATTGGTTATCTGTTACCCTTGTAATGTGGGTTGATTTATACTTTTTTCGATTTCTGAATGTTTCATCGCATGACTCAGATTTTAACTATTAATTATTATAATACATTGTTTGAATTGCTTATTAGTAAGAAGCTTTTGGATGATACTTGCATTTAGTTCATTTGATTGTGTGATTTTGAGCATTCTAAGAGTTATCGGGATTTTGGATATTTTAGGTGTATAAATGTTGTGCTATTCGTAGAATGAGAAGGGGGGGGGGGCGACCTGGCTAGACGAGAGATCCATGGAACTTTGGAAGAACTCTGGCAGAGTGGGTTTAGAGTAGTTGACTTAGTTGTTTAATGTCATTTTTAAGAAGACAAAAATACCCAAAGAATGGAGGTGGAGCACAATGATTTTGTTGTGCAAGAACAAGAGTGAAATTCAAAATTGCAACCTAAGTTGCTCGGACTCGGATGCAGGTGTCCGATACGGGTGCGGATCTAGTGGTCGAATCTTCTATGATCTAAATTTTAAGATTCGGTGATACAGATCTATGTATGGATACGGATGCGGAGATTCTGCTTAAAATAATTCAAATATCTAAAAATAGAGTTATAAAACCTAAATTTTGTGATATTATATGGAGAACATGAGGAGAAATATTGATCATGAGGAGACACCTAAAAGGAGATAAAAGGAAAATGAGTGACAATAGAAATTCATATATACAAGGTATTTCATTTTCTTCATTTTCACCTTAGTTTTTGTTTTGACTAATAGAAATCATTTAATTTGTCTAGAATTTCTCCCTTGAATAGGTTAAAGTATCGAAAACTAGTTGACTAGATCGGTTATGGATCCCACACCCACACCCACGCCCATGCCCACGCCGTGTCGACACAGGTGCGGCACCAAAAGTGAAGAGTCCGAGCAACTTAGGCTGCAACAACTATATGGGAATCAAGTTGTTAATCCACACTATAAAAGTTTGGGAGAGTGGTGGAGATGAGGCTGAGGAGGGGTGTGTCTAATTCTGATAACTAGTTTGGTTTTATATCGGGGCGATCAACTATAGAAGTCATTCACCTTGTGAGGAGACTGGTGGAGCAGTATATGGAGTGGGAGAGGGACTTGCATATGGTGTTCATTAACCTAGAAAAGACGTAGGACAGTGTCTCCAAGGAGGTTCTATGGAGATGCTTGGAGGATAGAGGTGTATTAGTGACATACTTTAGGTCGATTAAAGCCATATACAATGGGCCAAGACTTAGATGAGGGCAGTAGGAGGTGAATCAAAGCAGTTCCCAGTTGTGATGGGGTTGCACCAAGATCAACTCTTAGTTCATTTCTATTTGCATTTGTGATGGATGAATTGATGCACCATATTTAAGATGAGGTGCCATGGTGTATGTTATTTGCAGATAACATAATACTGATTGGTGAGACTTGTGATATATTAAACACTAGGCTGAAGGTTTGGAGACAGACTCTAGAGTATAATGGATTCAGGTTTAACAAGGCCAAAATTGAATAATTGGAGTGCAAGTTTAGTGTGTTACGCCAAAGGTTGGCGTGGAAGTGAGTCTTGATTCACAGGTCGCTGCCAAGAGAGGATGTTTCAAGTATCTTGGTCTATTATCCAAGGAAACGAGGAGGTCAATGATGATGTCACAAACCATCTTGGTGCAGGCTGCGAGAAATGGAGGCTCGCCTACAGAGTTTCCTGTGTGATAAAAATGTATCACCAAAGCTTAAAGGTATGTTTAACAAAATGGTCGTTAGGTCGACTATGTTGTATAGGGTGAAGTGTTAGTCATTTAAGGACTCTTTTGTTCAGAAAATGGGAGTAGCAGAAATGAGGATGCTGTAATAGATATGCGGGCATATTAGGAGAGACAAGGTTGAGAAAGAAGATATTCGGGACAAGGTGCAAGTGGCTTCCGTGGTAGACAAAATGAGGGAAGCAAGACTGAGATGGTTCGGACATGTGAACATGAGAGATATAGATGCCCTAATAACAGGGTAACAACAAGGAAGAATATGCATCTCATTGGGACTGCTCATACTCTTCTCATTGAATCTCATTTTCACTGCATTCTTGGCCCGATGCAGTCCTCACATTCTGCTATTTAATTAATAGAATTCCCTCATCTTCCATCCAAAATATGATTTCCTATTCCATATTATTTCCTTATTCAGATCTCTACTCTATCCCCCTCGTGTCTTTGGGAGAACATGATTTGTTCATAACTTAGTAGGAAAAGTTGAATTATCCCCTCGTACTCTCAAATGAGTCTTTCTTGGTTACTCTCGAGTTCAAAAAGGATATTGTTGTTATTCACCTGATCTTCGTCGATACCTTATGTCAATCAATGTCACATTCTTTGAATCTCAACCTTGCTATACGTCTTTTAATCATTCTGATATCTCTGAGGTCTTACTCATATCTCAGGTTTTACCTATATAGACTTTTGAGGAATCTACGATTACTTCTACATCTTCAGCTGCAGTGCCACCACTCCTGACTTATCATCTTCGTTTGCATCCAGCGTTAGGCCCAAATGATTCATGTCATGTGTCGAATCCTGCTCCTACTAGACTTGCCTACTCCTAGTCAACTGATTGCTCTTCAAAAAGGTTTACAATCCACTTGTAATTCATTAACCCTTATTATATTTTCTTGAGTTATCACCGTCTATCATTACCCATTATTCCTTTGTATCATCTTTGTCCTTTATTTCCATCCGTAAGATTAAAGGTGAAACACTTTTTTCATCCAAGATAAAGGCAGGCTATGATTGACGAGATGTCTGCTTTACATACGAGTGGTACTTCGGAGGTTGTTTCCCCTCCTGCAGGTAAATCTACTGTTGGTTGTCGTTGGGTCGATGCAATCTAAGTTGTCCAGATGGTCAGGTTGATAGGCTTAAGGCTCCCCTTGTTGCCAAAGGGGAAAGGGGATTATAATGATACTCTCTCCTGTAGCAAAAGTAACATTTTTCCATCTTTTTTTACCTATGGATGCCATTCGCCATTGGCCTCTTCATTAGTTGGACATTAGGAATGCCTTAGAAGCACATTGATCTTGAGGAAGAAGTCTATATAGAGCAACCACTTGGTTTTGTTGCTTAGGAGAGTCTAGTAGCCTTGTATGTCAATTGCGCAGGTCACTCTATGGTCTGAAATAGTCTCCTCAAGCCTTGTTTGAAGTTCAGCACAATAATTCAGGAGTTTGGCATGACTCATAGTGGAGCTAATCACTCTTGTGTTTTTTATCAGCTTCTGCACCAAATCTGTGTTTATTTGGTGGTTTACGTTGACGATATCATTATCACCAACAATAGTCAAGTTGGTATCACTAATTTGGAACAACATCTCTTTCAGCATTTCTAGTCTAAGACCTTGGTAAATTGAAGTATTTTCTAGGTATTGAAGTTGCTCAATCTAGATCAGGTATTGTTATTTTTCAATGCAATTATGCCTTAGACATTCCTGAGGAAACAAGAATGATGGGATATAGACACATTGACATTTCTATGGATCCAAATGATAAACACCTTGCCAGGACATGGGAGCCACTAAGTGATCCTGGAAGGCGTAGATGATTGGTTGGAAAGTTGAATTATCTCACAGTGACTAGACCTGACATCTCTTTTCTTGTGAGTGTTGTAGATCAGTTTATGACTTCCCCTTGTGATAGTCATTGGGATGCAGTTGTTCGTATTCTAGGTATGTTAAGTTAGCTCCATGTAAAGGACTACTCTTCAAGAATTGAGGCCATGAGCATATCATTGGATATATAGATACTTATTGGGCAAGATCACCATTTGATAGACGTTCTACATTCGGATATTGTGTTTTAGTAGGAGGTAATTTGGTGTCCTGAAAGAGTAAGAAATAGAAGAGTGTGGTTGCTCGAACTAGTGCAGAAACAAAATATTGAGCAAGGGTTGTAGCAACTTGTGAGCTTGTTTGGAACAATCAATTGCCGAGAGAACTAAAATTTGAAGAAATCGGTCAAATGGAACTTGTGTGTGATAATCAAGCAGCACTTCATATCGCATCAAATTCAGTATTTCATGAGAGGACTAAGCACATTGAGATTGACGGTCACTTTGGTAGAGAAAGATAGTCTTAGGAGATATTGTTACAAAATTCGTGAAGTCGAGTGATTAAGTGGAAGATTTCTTCACCAAGTCCCTTGGCGGTCCTGATATCAATTACATCTGTAACAAGCTCTGTACATATGACTTATATGCACCTGCTTGAGGGGGAGTGTTAGAATATGAATAAGAACAAGAATAGTATATAAAAATCTTACTTGAAAAAAGATTATAATATAGTGTTTATAAATAGGGTCTCGGTGTGATAATGTAGATACACAATTTAATAATATTTTTCTCCTATATTTCTCACATATACTTATAACCCTCGTATATTTATGGGGTGATTTACAAGAATGGCCTTGCAAATGGCTAGTCTTAAACTTTTGATCCCTTTCGCCCCATAGGTAAAACTTCAAGTTCTAACAAGTTTTGACTTTTGATCTTGGAGATTTGCCCATGGGGAAAATAGGGTCAAAAGTTCAAGACCATCCACGTACATGATAATTGGGTTTAATTTCCTTATTTTTTTTGGCATTCTTTATTTCAGCAGACCTAATTCTTGTAAATCTCTATAGGAAAGTAAAAAAACTTTTCTTTCTTGACTTCTATATTTCCAATTTATGTGTGTATGCCTCACCAGAATATGCTTTTGATTGATCCATCCTCTCCTTTCAATGAGACGGGCTTGAGCTTTTCTGTTTGTTCTATTTCATAAATCTCATTCTTCTATATGTTTTGCAGACTGAGTTGATATCTGGAGACCAAAATGGCAATATACGTGTGTGGGATTTGAGAGCAAATTCATGTAGCTGTGAGTTGGTATGTAGTTTAGTTTTCATTAGTTCGTATAGTTTGTGGTCTTTTGGATTATGGTCACTTGGAATTGAAATGATGGTTGGAGGATTGATTCATGAGTGAATTTCAGGTTAATTCTGAGAGCTACACCATTAGCATTATAAGAGAAATGAATTCTTTTTTATTGATTCAATTATTTCAATTAGATGGTGAGCTTGTTAAACATAAACTGATCGTGCCTCATATATCTGTTGGTGTTGATTAGCAATTTCTTTCAAAAGGAAATGCTTTTTCTTTTAATAATGTAATACATAGGGCACAATAAAGGGTATTTAGTGGTCAATATCTCTTGGCGTGTGGATGTTTAGTGTGAAGTACACAAGTTGGTATTTATCAGTATATTTGAAAACTTAGGTACCGGAGGTGGATACAGCTGTTCGGTCTTTGACTATAATGTGGGATGGAAGCTTAATTGTTGCTGCCAACAATCGTGGAACGTGTTATGTTTGGCGTTTACTACGTGGCACTGAGGTAACCAATGGTCCAATTCTACAATTCTAAACTGTGCATGTCATATTACATATTGGAAAAAAAAAACTGCACGTGATCTTTTCCCTGAGCCCCAAATTCTTTCACTAATTTTGTGGGGGGGGGGGGGGGGAGAAAAGAATAAGGAAACAGCAATTAATCGACACAAGTTTATTTTAGTTTTTTCATGTTTCTGTTCTGTTAAATATAGTAAATGTAAAACCTTTCACTGAGCCGTCTTATCAGTTTTTCCTTTAACCATCTTTCTTCCTTTGAACTGGATTTTCAGTCTGATTGAACTCGAACCAATTTTCATCCCTTCTCATGTGCCAACATCCTCATGTATTCGGATTGTTTCTGCAAGCATTTTGCTACAGCTGTGACTGAATATTACTAAAACTGACTTCACATAAAATGCAGACAATGACCAACTTTGAGCCTCTGCATAAGTTACAGGCTCATGATGGTTATATCCTCAAATGTCTTCTTTCACCTGAATTATGCGAACCTCACAGGTGAGAGTTTTTCATTATTGCTCATGTTAGCTTCTATGTTTCTAGTCTCTTATCTTTAGTTAGTTACTTGTTCCAGTAAATACTATTTTTTCTACCTAATGTGCTTGGGACACTTCCCAATTTAATATGCTTTAACAATTCTTGATCCTTCCAAAATTGTAATTTATAGGTATCTGGCGACTGCATCTTCTGATCATACTGTCAAGATTTGGAATGTGGATGGCTTTACCTTGGAGAAAACTCTGATAGGTATCAAATTCCATATAATTGCCAGTTGGCATTTTTGCTTATCTTCCCCCTTTCCTGACAGCTACTTTCAAATTCATCACATGTAATATTCATTAAATTTTGGTGTATTTTCCAGGACATGAACGCTGGGTTTGGGACTGTGTATTCTCTGTAGATGGTGCTTTTCTCATCACGGGTACATACTGAACTTGTTGTGAACTGTTAGAGTATTTCTTATATTTCCTCCTAGCTATAGTTCATGAGCAAGTATTTTTGGTGCATTGAGAGTACTTGTGTCATTTGAATTGTAGTTTTGGTTTTTTCCAGTGGGTAGAAAATAGGTGTTGAAGAGAGATTTACTGTTCATCAACATTCCCCAAGTGAAGGAACATAAATGAGGTTTTTCATTAGAGGGAGTGAAATGCTATGGAGCTGGTCAAGGATTTTTTTGTTCCTTCTGTGTGCCGGGTGAATTGCATGGTGGACTAGGGGCTGATTCAACATTTGAAGCTTGAAAACAATAAACGTGGTGTAGGATGGCAGAGTGACTCCAATATAGTATTTATTTGGGAAAAGATCATAATTGACTGGGAATAGATTTGGGTTGGATTTTATATCTGACATCTGAAGTTAGAGAATCTGATGATTTAAAACCTTTTAGATCTGTTGTTTATGCCCAAAGACCATTTCAGATTAGACACAAATGTTTCTCTGCTTTTCAATGAAGTATTTGAGAAGTCTGAGGTATCAGGTTCAAAACTCAGTGGAGACGAAAAAAACACTAGGTGATTCTTCCATCTATCCTAGCCTTGGTGGACAGAGTTACCTGAAACCTGTTGCTGGTAGGAGGTGGAAGGTATCCCGTGGAATTAATCGAGGTGCGTGAAAGCTGGTCCGGACACCACGATCATAAAAAAAAGCCTTATTAGGTGCTTTATGCCTCATTTGTTTTTATCACATCTCAATATTTAGATGTATTAAAATCTGAATACTAATTAATAAAATTGTTCTTCTCACAACTGAATATATAAACTTATTTTTATCTAAAAATTAATAAATATTAAATTCAATATCAACAAAATATTCTTAGAACATTATATGGCGGTTAACTTGGTTGTGGTGATGGCTCGCGATGGTGGTTGTGGTTGCCGATTGCGGATGAGGTTGGCTAATGATGGTGTTGTGGTTAGTAGCTTAATGGTGATGGGGGATGATAATAGTAGTTGATGGTGGCAGTTGATTTTAGTGATTGATAGCGATGGTGGTTGGGGCGCCGAGTCGTGTAGTTGATAATGGTAGGCAGCGACAGTAGTTTATGATGGTTGGCGATGATGGTAGTTGTGAATGGATGGAATTAGTGAATTGCCTTTTTCATAGAAATCATTAAATAGACATCTCAATGATATTAAGACTTTGTTATATATGTTAATCACTCAAATCTATTTAGACCCATTAAGTGGTTGTGGGAAAACAAATCACTTATTGCTTAAGATTCATACCTAAAAACAAATAAACTTAAAGAATAAGATTTGAGTGATCGAAGATTATAACCTTCATCAAGTTCAAACAAATGAGGCCTTAGACTTTTGTTGTCCATTTCAGCTTCAAGTTTTAGTAGTTGGTCTCTGAAGTATTTGGCTTTTCAATTTTGCTCTAACATGAAGCAAAAACACTACCCTTGCAGCATCTTCTGATACAACAGCAAGATTGTGGTCCACATCTACAGGCAAAGATATCAAAGTATACCAAGGGCATCATAAAGCAACAGTATGTTGTGCTCTACATGACGGGCCTGAACCTTCTAGCTGAACTTGGATCATGCATTGTTCATCTTACATTCAGACAAATTGTTTGATGGACATCATAGATTGCCCCCGAGGGCACTAGTTTAGTGGTAATACCCTGCAGTGTGTGATGTGTTGGTCGGATGAGGTACATGCGTTTGAGCATTGCCGCATACAAAAGCTTGGTATTTAAGTGAAAAAGGGTAGATGATCCACTGAAATCATGCCAGTTGGCCCCCAAGGATTTCGTGGTTATCAAATATATTTTAGATGTAATTTGGACGATTGACGTGGTGTTTTACAGGATGTTCAGTTTATCCTGTTCTCTAGGCATGTGTAGAGAAGTGGCATTCTACCATTAGCTTACTTCCATGGTTTCATGGCATCCGTTGAAATTGTGTGCTTCTACATATCCTGATCTGTTTGGTAAAAAATTCCAGCACTGAACAAAATCATGATGCAACACTCAGTTTTTGGTATGAGCTTTTAGCATAAATAATACATTTTACTTGATCTCGAGGTTTTAAATTTGCTCTTTATTTGAGTTTAACCATCTAAGATCTCAACAACAACAACCCAGTAGAATTGCACAAGTGGGGTTTAGGGAGGGTAAGATGCACGCAGACCTTACCACTACTTCATGGAGATAGAGAGGTTGTTTCTGTAAGACCCTCGGGTCAAAAGTCACAGCTCCAAGTGGGAGAGAAAAAATAATAATATATATAGCATAAAGAAAAAATAAAAAAAATAAAAAATAAAAAATAAAATAAAAATAAAATGCAATGCAAAATTTACAAGACAAGAACAATAACTATAGCAAAGTACTACAATAATTAAAGGCAATAGCAACACAACTATAAAGGCACGCTTAGACTTACGACCACCCTAAATTGATACACGGTAAGACACCATTTTATCCTTACTTGCCTTCTACCTTAATCAACGACCTCTACTCTTTTTTATCTAAGGTCATGTTCTCGGTGATATGGAGTACCGCCATATCTTATCTAATCACCTATACTTTTTCGGTCTACCCTTACCCCTCCGCATAGCTCCCAAATTCAACCGCTCGCACCTCTTAACTGGGGCGTCGACACCCCTCCTCTGCACATGTCCAAATCATCTCAATTTTGCTTCTCTCATCTTGTCGACCACGGATGCAACTCTCACCTTCTCTTGAATAACCTCATTCCTGATCTCGAGATTTTAAATTTGCTTTTTATTCGAGTTTAACTATCTAATATCTATCGCTGAATCACAACTAATTTAAATTTGTGCCTAGTAGACCCGCTAAGGGGTAACGCCTCCCGGTCTTGGACAGTCTCCATTTTAGGCTCAAAACACAAACTATGATTAAAGGGTTAATCGGATGTCGGTCATTCTACTACACCTTTCGGTTGTCAAGGTCCACCAAATACAAAATCATGGTGAGTTTTTTGCAACACCCCAATTTTCTCAATCCTTCTTTCAAAGTTTCTGTAGTTTCAAATATTCCCCTTAATTCAAAAGCCTTACAAAAAGACACAATATATGGTGTGAATTGGCACATTTATAAACCAACCCAAGTTTATTTGCTGCAGATAACAGTTACTCCAACACCCGCATCTTGTCCTCACTATATTGATCGTAGGTGTGTACGTGGATCGAGTTGTTTGGTTTTTATAATACCTAATTTAATTATTTGTTTTGGGATTTTAAATTTATAAATCAAATCAAATTAATTAAAGTCGGGGTTGTCAAATTTGGGTTTCTTGGTAAAGTCTTCATACAAATATATAATTAAATTGTACTTCAAACATTTATTTAGTTCTATTAAGATACAATTATCTAAGGTGTTTTATGAGAAAATAACAAAAAAAATTGAGCATGACACTAAAATATTCAACAAAAAATAATAATGAAATCATATAAAATAATGCAAATTAATAAGTCATAAGCCTAGTGGTTTGGTCTTGGGACTTCCATGTTAGAGATCTCAAGTTTGAAACCCCATGTAAGTGAAAGCAAGGAGTTTGTCTTCTGGGTCAAACTTGTCGCACCGGGCTTGTCTAGTGTGGGTTAATCTCCCATCTGATTTGCGAGCTATTGCATAAGAGTGGGAGTTTTACCTTGTGTGCACCCAAAAGGTAGCGGTTGCGGGTCTCCCTTGTCATCAATTTTTTTAAATTATAACTTAAAAGTACTAAATCATGCTAAAAAAGTCTAATAAGTATTAAATACCTGACTAAATATTAAAGGAAAAATAAACTTAGGTTATGTATTTTAGTTGTCTAAACCAATATAAAACTGAAGAACATATATCCAACATTATTGTCATTCTTAGCATTGAATTGATTTTTTTTTGTTAGCATTAGTATAAATTTGATTTTGATTTGGACTTTATTTGAGTTACTAATATTTATGGGCTATAACCCTTATTGGACCATTCAAAACTCTAAGTTTCAAACTTGAAATAATATGTTAAAAGATTAAAACTTTGAAAAAGTTTAAGAAATATTAAAAACTTATATCACAGTAAATACTTATATATATATACACACACGTTTGAAAATTGTATACATGTAATGTTAGATTGGTTTGGTTTCATTTGACTTTTTTTTAGTTATGATTGTTTTTTAATATCAAATTAAGTCAAATCAAATCGTTAAACAAATTATTATTTTTGATTTGACTCAAATTATCAATTTGATGCGATTTGACTCAAACCCTAATTAATGGCATCAACTTTACTTTCACCTATGATATTGAAAGATACTATTGCCCTTCATTTGAAGTATCTTCATTTTCTTCTTGGAGAATAATTGATGACAAACTTTTTTTCCCATTAAAATAAAATAAGAAAAGGTATTTTGAAATTAATTCGAAGTTAAGAGACTACAATGTGCACCGTCTATTTGACTCTTTATATCTAAATTGATTATTTTGAATTTGTGAAGCAAATATAATGTAAATTTAGAAAGGAAAGAAGTAAAGCATATTAGGTCGATCAGCAAATTATTTTTACCAAGTCACAATGATATTAAATATCATGTGAACCTTAAATTAATTGTATATCATTCATACAAATACAATGACACACCCAGGCTTGTTATGGAAGGAATAGTAAGACATGTATTAAGGCATTTGGTACTTATAACTTGGTTTTTCATATTATCCTCCTGAAAGTAATTTCTCTTTATTCTTTCTTCAGTTTAACATGCAAAAACTATCCGTTATTTGCAATATTTATATTTCACCAATTTGTTTTGGTTGAATATTTCAGATAGAGGATAAACATACGTTCTGAACAATTTAACAAAGGAGTTATCTTGTCTACTTTTTATTTAAGTTGGTCTTTGTTTCGTTTTCGAAGGTACTTAGAAATTAGTTTTTATTTTTTTAAGAAATATTATATTAAATAGGCATAATACATAAGCATGTCTTTGAACTTGGCTTCAATTAACATCTATACTCTTCAACTTTGGGCGTGCACAAGTAGGCACTTGAACTTACATAAAATTGAACAAATAGACACACGTCCTATGTGGCATCCCTACATGAAAATTTGTGTCCTACGTGTATTATGTCACGTAGGGCACATGTGTCTACTTGTTCAATTTTATACAAGTTTAAGTGTTTACTTGTGCACACCCAAAGTTGAGGGGCGTAGATGTCAGCTGAAGTCAAGGTGAAGTACATATTTATGTATTATGCGTACTAAATATAGAAAAGTACAACTACCATGGAAGTATGTGTCTGAAACACTATATTATACATTAAAATTACATAAGTAATTCGATTAGTTACTACATATGCCCTATGAGTACATATGTAATGTTGTTTGAGACAGTCGTTGAGGTCCTATGTGGCTGATAGAACCGCCTCTCTGTTTGTCCAGTGAAATTACTTTGGTCTACCAAACATTGATGAAGTTTTCCCACTCCATTATCATCCAAAACATCCAAATAATGTGGCGGAGGATTCCTGCCAACATTTGTTGGAGCTACTTGAGTTGCTAATTCATTGGCTATTTGATTTTTATCCCTGTAAATATGCATCTAATTAACCAACTACTATTAAGTATCTGCAAACATTCAATAAAGGTAAGTTTGTGGTATTCAAATTATTAAGAAGCTCAACCCTCGTTTTTTCATCAATATTAATTTGCAGAGCTTGAGTATTGTGTGTTAACGCCAAAGACAATCTTTAACAAAGCATAAATTCAGTTAAAAGTAGTGTCACATATATATATATGATATTGTAGCCCAAAATCCAAGCACCTAGCCTCCTTTCGCATCTTTGAAGAATCCACTAATGCCTCCAAATGTTGAGCTTGTCTTTCTTGAATTGTTTGATCATGCAATACTTATTTAATGCCCATCATATTCAACATGAAATAGTTATTGTTTGGGGGGTGGGGGGTGGGGGTTCATTTAACATAACTTAGATACACATGTTCTATCTTTTTATGCCCCAATACTAGTATTAAAATTTTATGGCATGCTGAAATATTGCTAATAGATGATTTTCATATTAACTGTAAAAGGCTTATCTTCAAAAATGAATTGGTTTCTAGCTTTCCAGATTAGCCAGATACATAGGAGACTATGATATATTTTTTTATAAGATTATTTACTTGGATGGAGTTTGGTGATCTTACTATTGAGCATTCTAGGAAATCATACTCGATGTTTATGGACAGACTAATTTAGAACAGTAATTAAAAAAGAGATGTCTAAGTGAGTCCATATATGTCATGTCCCAAGTCTACACTTTAGGCATGGTCGGCACTCGAAAGCCATTGCTGGTCCCAAGCGAACCCTTAGCCTGGCTAACTACTCAGCGAAAGACTCAACTCAATAGAAGAATATCAAAATGGGTGAGCATTTAAAGTATATTAAAAGTAAACTCAAGCATATCTAAAATTAATTCTTTAAATATGATAACCCATTGTTCAAAACATAAGTAATGAAATACTGGACTGACTCTCGACTCTGTCTGTGAAGTTTCAAAAACTGTAGATAGGTACTAGGACAGGCCTACGGCTACCTCAAGAACTAATAATAAAAACTGAATAACTAAAAGGAGTTCCTCTGAATACAAATGAGGTCTCACCAAGAGCTGGATGAATGTGATCTTCAACAATGCACCTGTTGAGGATCTCTAACACCTATATCTACATCATGAAATGATGTAGCGTTGAAAAACCTTGGTACATGGAATGTATGGTATATAAAATAGCTGAAAGGAAACATACACACTGAACACTAAAATGGAAAGAATACTGAAGTACTCAACTCAATAAAACATGCAAATATGAAACAGAGTCAATGCTTTACAAAACATAAGCAAGTGAATGCAACTCAATATAGAAGTAATGTTTACTCTTTGGAGAGTTTCTATAATCGACAACCATCACTATGAGAATTGTGATGATACAATGAACTTCTTAGTTACCAAAGATGTCCAATACCTTGCCACAGTAAGGGATGCAAACTCAACTCATGGATCCATATAAAGTCCGTATCAAGGACTGAAGTGTGCCGAACCAACGATTCGATTCTATCCTACGCTAGCTACATAGTTTATGGAGTTTGAGTTATCTAAAATCTTACCCAAATCGATGCTCAATACTACTCCCAAAAATCACGCAATAACGCTCATATACTCAAGTGAGTGAAAATACTCAAAATAATATTTTATTTAGTCTCATTGGACTTTACTAAATTTAACTCAACTCTTCTCAACTCACTACATTCTCTTTAAAATAGTTATACTTCTCAATCTCAGTAAATGCATAAATATATAGCTTTTGTTTCTCAACTCAATCCCAAGATAAATAAATGCATAATTCTCTAACTCGTTTAGACTTGATAAAAATCGTGCATAAACTCAGTAATCTAAAGTTTTATAACTCAAGTGATATAATATGTTCAAAGCTCATTTCTCAATTAAGACATGAAAATATATCATACTTTAACTCAATAATGCATAGTAAAAGCAATTGTAAATACTAAACAAGGTTCATGTGAATGTAAGTATGAACAATAATTCAAGAACTCGAAGTATGGCAATAATCGAAATAGAATTGAATATGCAGAGAACTCAGTAGGAAATAATCATAACTAGATTAGTCCAATGATATGATTAGCCTTACATACATGAAAGAACGTTATTCTTAGTGAACTCGAAGAACTTGATTAATGCGCTTGAACCCTAGCTTTTGTTCTCCTCTCCGATCCTCGCTCTAAATCTTCTAAGTGTTAATGAGAGAAAAGGCACATAGGGTACTAATAAGGGGTCTAATTTAGTCCAAAACATCATGATTTTGATTTAGAAAGAATGGAAAAAGACCAAACTATCCCTCATTAAAAATTGATTTGGGCCATCTACGAGTCGTTCTATGGACCGTAGGGACTCATACGGGTCGTAGAAGACCCCTCATGGAAACTACGAGTCTAAAATTGGACATTTTGGAATCTGTGAGGTTGGGTCTATGGATCCCTCCTACAGATCATAGGCCCCTCAGCAAGTCGTAGAAGTCGCTCGTAGTGTCGAACTTATGAACTTTGGGCCTTGTTCTATGGACCCTTCTACGGTTTGTAGACTCTGGCCGTTGAACTTAGTGCATAATTTGGTAGCTACTAAAATTTGTAAGGTGGGTTTACAGACCTCTTTTCTCGGGTTGTAGACCCTTCGACGGGTCGTGAAAGAGGGCTCGTAGGATAGTTTGAGACTGGACTTAGGACATCCTCTACAGATGCTTTCTACAGTCTGTAGAAACTTCTATGGACCATAGAAGTCATCTGTAGAAGTACCTCAGTAACTTAAATTTTTTACTAAGTCTGGATGGGGTCTACGAACTCCCCATGATCGTAGATCCTTCTACGGGCCATAGGTGACACTTGTGGCCCACTGGAAGGGATTTTTCTTACCTTTCTTAGGTCTCTTCGTGAATGATATAAGTTAGGATATTTTTTGGTGCTACTCCTTCTGATCATTCTTTCTCGAATGATGACCTAGTTAAGAATTTACTCAAGGAACAAATGAAATGCAAGAATCAAAATACTCAAACACACGAAAAGGTACTAAATCTCAGATAGAGAAAAGAAATATTCTCTTCAACATTAACACTGGGTGGAAGGAATAAATGAGGGTACTTAGATTTCATATCCTCTTCTGCTTCCCTTGTAACCTCCTCAACAAACTGATTCCTTCACAAAAATTTGACTGAAGCAACCTCCTTGGTCCTTCATTTGCGAACTTAACGATCAATATTTGAACTGAAATCTCCTCATAAGACAAACTATCCTTCATGCCAATGTTTTCTGTAGGGATAATGAGCAAAGGATCTCTCAAACATTTCTTAAGCATAGAAATGTGGAACACAGGAAGCAAAACTGCTAATTCTAATGGTAGCTCTGACTCATAAGCTACATTATCAACTCTCTTAATAATCTGGTAAAATATAACGGGGACTAAGCTTCCCCTTTTTCCTAAATCTTATAACACCCTTCGTGGGTGAAACTTTCAAATATACTCAATCATTCACCTCAAACTCTAAGTCTCTTCTCCTAACATCAGTGTAGGACTTTTGAGGACTTTGCATGGTTCTCAGTGTTTCTTGAATGGTTTTCACCTTCTCTATATCTTGATGAACAAAGTCTGGCCCTATCGACTCAAATTCACCAACCTCAAACCAACCAATCGGTGATCTACATCTCCTCCTATAAAAAGCCTCATAAGGAGCCATTTGAATACTTGAAATGGTAATTGTTGTTGTACGCAAACGCTATAAGAGGCAAGCAATCATCCCAATTAACTTTAAAGTCAACGAAGCAAGCTCGCTCTCAACATGTTTTCAAGAGTCTGAATCATATGCTTTTCTGGACCATCTATCTGAAGATGGAAAGTGGTACTAAAATTCACCTTCGAGTCTAAATCTTTTTGAAACGACTTCCAAAACTGAGTAGTGAATTAAGCACCTCTGTCTGAGATGATAGAAAAGGGAACTCCATGAAGTCATACTATCTCATGAATGTACATTCTAGCATAGTCCTCTATTGAATTTGTGTCTTAACTAGCAAGAAGTGGGCTAGTTTAGTAATGCGGTCTACAATCACCTAAATCAAAACATGAACGAAACACAAAGTGGCTTATTCATAAGCTTCGCATTGACTGAATTAAATAAGCCTGACTATGACCTACTCTAGGTAAATGTAAGTTATGCTTCGCAATGTATATTCCAACATATTTTAAAAAAAAAATGGTATTTAACATATATTTCTCAATTTTGAGAATAGATCTGTGAGATCGAGGTAAGCCTATAAGAAAATTCATATTCATCATCTCCCATTTCCACTCTGAAAGCTCTATATCCTGTGCTACTCCACAAGGCCTTTGATGCTCAACTTTGACTTGTTGACTATTTGTCTTACACCCCACACTTTTAAACTCAAAATGTCTCTTAAAGTTCCTTAGAAGTTAGCATGTGAGCCAGATTATATACGACACTATCAAACGACTCTAAGGAAGGAAAAATATGATATCCCATAGTAGAAAAGGTTGGAAATAGAGTCGTAAGAATCCGGAAGGAATTGGGGCCAAGTAATGAGTCTTAGGACTCAATTTACCTATGTAAGATGTTAATGTAAAAGTCTTATATACTTGAGCTACTGGAGGACATACCAAACCTGCGTAGCACGGATTACATAGGCTCTTAAAATAAGGTGAGGTGACGAGCCTACGAGAGGGAGTAAAAACTAGTTTCCAAACTTTCGAAAATGAAGCAAACATGTGACAAGCAAGCAGATGAAAAGAAAGCACCTCAAGCAAGTAGGTGACTCACCTACCTTCTTGGGGGGGGGGGGTGGACCCCGCTGCCATGTGGTGGCGTGTGATAGGCCGCATGAGCCTAGGTGGCGTCCTAGGGGGCTGCCACGTGTCACCCCTAAGGGGCTGCCACGTGACACCTTCTAAAGAGGGGTATATATGTGTATTTGGAAGACTATTAAGTCATTCTTATTCCATTTGGAGCTGAAACTCCAGCAACCAAAATAAGAGAGAAACATGAGAGAAAGGCAGCCATGGGTTTGGAAGATTAAAGGTAAGTTTTCCAATTTTTCTCCGTGAATTAATTATCTACGGTGTTCCTCAACCATGTGGAGGTGTATATATGTATCTTACGATGTCTACGGAATTAATTCTTTAGTTTGGAACTTGAGAGAAAGTTGAAAGAACAAAGAGGGAAAACGTTAAAAACTAGTTAACAAACCCGTTTTTGGAAGGGACAGTTGTTAGTAATATTGGTATAACTTCTTGTGTATAGCTTCATTTCGGGTGATTCAATATATTTTGGAAAGATATTTCATATGTCTATAACTTTCATTTCGATTTTAAAATCCAGTTTTGCTTTTATCTGCTAGAAAAAGGGTGATGAAATATAGAGGAGGTACTGCCCAGATTTTGGTTTTGGAAATCTTACACGGACTGCTGTTGGTGTTTTGGGCATATCGTTTTGTACAGAATTGATGTAGGGGTGATTCAAAATTTTATGCGACCCTAAGACAAATGTCTATAACTTTCATGGAGGACGTAAATCATGTTTACCTCAATTACCCCTTCGAAACGAAGCGACAAGGTAAAACAATAAGCTTTCCAGAATTCATGTTTTGATAGTTTTGAGTGAGTTGTTTGGGGTTTGTATTGTGTAATGTTGGTGTGAATTGCTTGTATATATGTTGCAGGTTGTTGTTGTTGGTTGGCTGTAGTTATTAAGGGTGTGATTGGAAATTCGGATAAAGCACATTATAGGGGAGGTGCTGCCCAATTTTCGTTAACGCCTTACCTAATTAAAGAACTAGTCGAAGAGACGGACAAGGAAATAGATTCTAGGAATGCTAAGGTGCAACCTAAGATGCTGGAAAGCTAAGAGTGGTTGATATTCGTATTACTTTTATATTGAATAGGTTCAAAGGACGACGAGGCGAACGGGATAAAGAGTAACTCACAAGAGGTATGTGAAGCTTCTCTTGGTATGTTTTTCGTATAGGTATGTAAAGCCTATCTTTTCTCTTTTGGCATGTCTTAGCTGTAAGCCGGATATGATATGAGCTTTGGGGGTAATTCCATTCCCAAGTTCTGAATATGACTTCAGGACCCTCACTCACTTTTGAATGATTAAACTTTAAAGTAGTAAGCTGCTATCCTCGAGTCTTCTATATGACTGTATAACAATTGATTCGACTAAGCTCTTGTTTGTAAAAAAGAAAGGCTCTGAGATAACCAATGCTCGGACTTCTATAAGATATTTCACGTTGGTATATGTCTAAGATTTCCAAAAACTCCTTTTTACATATTCCTTAGTGACAGTTAGAGAGTATACATCAGATACCTTCTGCCCTGATCCCCAGGTGATGGTTCACTTGATGACTTCATTGAGTCTCAGATAATGATTTAAACTATGTTTTGTTTCTCACTACTCTACTTGTGTATACTGTAATATTTCTTCTCCGAGTCCCGGGCTGGTTATCAGATTCATGCAATTCACTACATTATTCACCAAGTCCATCGCTAGAGGGCCGACATTCGTATGTATATATATGATAATGATGTGTTGTAAGAAGGTGACGATGGCATGGGGCCTGATATTGATACTATGATGATGTGTTGTAATAAGGTGACGATGGCACGGGGCCTGATACTGATACTACAAATATGATTCACCGGATCCCTAATAGGGCCGACTATATTGAAAGTTTGAGCATGCATGATTTTACGTTTCCAAGTACCGGTTTCTAATTTGACATTTTATCCCCTGCTTCTCTACTTCAGATATGCTTCCAGTTGTATCATGTTATGTTTTACATACTTAGTACATATGTCGTACTGACCCCCTTTCTCGGGGGGCTGCGTTCATGCCCGCAGGTACAGATATAGGTTTTGAGAGTCCGTCAGCTTAGGATTCTATGCAGATCAGCTGGAAGAGGTTCCATTGTATCGGGGCCTAGGTTTTGATACTGTCCACTGATATATAAAATTGTTTTGTCCATTCAGGGGTACAGCGGGGGCGCTGTCCCGCCATATGTTGTCATTTATATTTTTAGAGGTCTGCAGACATGTATATGTGGGTTGTGTATATCAGTTTGATTTAGCTGGGTCCACATGATATATGATATATGTTATTATGTTATGGCAGCCTTGTCGGCTTGCGTGCCCTGTCATGTTGTGATACAAACGAAAAAGGCTACAGGTTTATGAAAATGTTATCACCCAATAGGGCTTTTTTATATGATATTGTTTTATTTACAGTTCAATTTGACCACAGTTGATAGCTAGGTACACGGGGGTTTTAGGTCGGACCCCAGTCACGGCCTACGGGGTTGGGTCATGACAGAAGTGCTATCAGATCAGTTCGTCCTCGGATTGTCTGCAGACCGTGTCTAGTAGAGTCTTGATTATCGATGTGTTGCACGCCACATCTATAAATAGGAAGCTACAGGATATTTAGGGTGTTACCTTTCTTCTATATCTAAGATCGTGCTATACATTCGAGTCATAGGAAAATTCCTTATACTAACCTTGGATCTTAACAGAAGGACGACATTAATCGAAGGAAGTAATTGACGATATGGGATATTACGAAGCACACAGGTAAGTAAAGTAAAGGCATAGAAGATATCCGACGGGTAAGGTATTGAAGTAATATTGAAATGTAAAGTTGAAACCATAAAGGAAAGCAGACAGGAAGTGCAACAGATGCAGTTTGAAGTTGGATATACGAGGTAAGTCCAGTATTTTTGTATTATTATTGACATTGAAAGCCCTGTATGGCTGCGATATGAGATGCTATTGAAAGCCCTGTATGGCTGTGATAGGATATGAATATATATATGTGTTGGCCCTGTGAGGCATTGTTGGTATTTTCTGCGTGCAGGTTGTGGGATAGTAAGAAGTGTAGAGGAAACCCTACCAAATGTTTTCTAGGACAAGAAAAGGAAATGAAGCATAGACTTTTAGTATGCCTTAAAAATTGATACCAAGTACCCCTACTGTGTTTAACTAAAGCTGTAAGAGGTATCCTTCAGGTTGCCGATAAGGGGCACCCTTTTCACTTGAAGAATTTTATTTTGGAGGAACAAAAGCTTATTTAAGTAAAAAGTTTGGACTACGGTATCTCCAGCCGTATTTGTACTGTAGGAATATAAACAGAGGTCTCAGGATGAAGGATAAGATGTCTCGCGAATGAGTTTCACTCTTTTTGAAAAAAATACCAAACCCTCAACTCCTAATTGTAAATTAGATGAATTGTTCATAGCTCGAGGATAAACTCAGAAGGAGACCAGGTAGGTCAAGTACTAAGAGAAGTATTGTGATGTTTAAGAGGTTTTGATTTCTTCCAACAATGGTTGGAAAATGATTTATGATAACCATTTATAGTTCTCCACTGACTAATTGGGGAAAGAAATTCTAACAGAAGCACCTCAAAGAGATGTCAGGAACCGAATATATGTACGAACTAAAAGGGGGATATTTAAATATGAATTGAACAGTGTGATACGAAGATGCAGGGATAAAGTGGGACTACTAGTAAGGCACACTTAGTATGCGTTGACTAAGTTAAAAGCCTGCGGTGAGAACACAGTGAGAGCATGGAGCTTAAGATACAAAAAATGATGCGTGTGCACAACGTTGCCCCGAGAATAGTGGAACCTGTCAAGGACGAGGACAATTTAGGAAATAGATGGTGCAACCCACCTTCACTCCAATAAACAAAAGATACAGGTTGGGACAAAGCTACTACTTCGAGAAAACCTGGAATAGTTATCTTCACAATACTAGCACTGCCTAATTGAAATTGGAATGACTATAAGTATAAACAGAGGAAAGTACGAGTACCCTCTAAAGGGGGAAAGTTAATGAGAAAATGGAAAAAGTAGGAGGAGGAAATTGATATGGCAATATATTTGAGATGGACGTCTAAACTTCAATAAGATATCTTGCTGGACCAAGTTAGAAAGGTTCGGAAGCTGCCAATAATTGAATGGAAGCCAGAACGCTACATAAAGCAGCGTTAAGAAGTTTGTGGCGAGACCCTAAACAACATAACACTAGAAGGCGGCTGCGTATAAAAACAGAAGAGTGTAACCATGAAAGGATATCAACCAACTTAAGAGACATTACGAAGGATAATGACAGCAGGCTAGACCAAAAGCCAAAACATTGGTTATAGAGTTAGTCGCAAATGATGTTGCGATAGATAAATAACCAAAGAAAAAGGAATAGAAAGCCTCTTGTGGTATAAAATGAGGAGAACAAAAAGTGAATAGAGGATAGTGGAGCTAAAGGTCTATGCCGATACTGGATGCAAGATAACAGATGAAAGGACAGGGCAAAACATAAAGACTCGCGAGACAATGCTAAGGTAAATCTGGAGCTAAAATTGAGTGCCCCACACATTATGGCAAGGATTACAATGAAACACAACTCGAAGACTTCCCAGGGAGGTCACCCATCCCAGTATTACTCTCGCCCCAGCACACCTAACCTCGAAATTCTGATGGAACTTAATGTGTTAGTGCTGGTATGATCACGCGAGATGGAAGAATCAGAACTAGTGGCGGAGGAACGATATGAGATTATGTTCTTGGAATACTATACATTACATTAAGGGTATTGTAAAAAGGATTAAGCAAGACAAGAAGGATTAGCTAACTGCTAACTGATGACGCACTCAAATGCCACAACTCTTCAACATAGAATCAGTTAATGAGAGAAAAACCGAAGAATGATTATATGGGCTAGTGGGCGAGGGAATTTCGACACCACTTGGTAGCCAACTCTGAGGGCGAAAAAGTAGAACCCATAAGGTAAGGGTACCAGCTGATGTAATTTACGAATGACAGGAAGCAATGCCCAAGGTCAAAAATTTCACAATATGATCAGGACTACAAGACTCATTTCGCACTCCGGCGCCAGATGAATCTGGAGGGAATGTTACTTATGGATTAACGATGTTAGTCCCTTCTTCTTCGATCAAAGGTTACCTACTCCACCAAGAAGGTGTAAAATTGTAGAGTAATAGAGTGGTAGGACCTTACGGAGTCCCCACAGCTATTGTCCTGGGCAAGGGAGCCCAAGTTGTAATTGACTATCGAGAGACACAAAGATAGGTTAAGCCAAATTACCAAAATGGAATTAGTGCTACGGGTGGAGTAAGACGTGGCCATGAGTGGACCAAAGATCTACCCTGACATCGAGTGTAGGATAAGGGGAAAAAGGCAGGGTAAAACATGAGGACTAGCGAGGTAACACTAGGATGCTTCTTGTACCCTATCATATTCTTGTAAAGGTAAAGAATGACACAAGATAATGTGTCTAGAGGATTACAAGCGGGGGTAAGGGAAATTGTGAAAAGGTTTAAGTAAAACTGACTGAACTAGCTGGTTACTACAGGATAACGAGCTTCTATGCCAAAACTCTTTTGGAATTATATCAGATCATGCTGGACAAAGCAAAGGATGACTACGAGAGCCATTATATGAGGGAACTGCAGCATTATTGGGTAGCCAACCCTAAGGATTGGAAAAAAAGGGTAGAAGGACCCAAAAGATCGAATGCCAGTTAAAGTTCTGAAAAGAGTCGAGAAGGACTATACGAGGCTAATGGTTCCCAAATTATCAATATCGTTATGAACCTATTTTGTACTCTGTAAGAGTAGGGTGCTATATGAGTTATTGTGAGTAGGCTAATAAATCAGCCTATTTGCTTCCAATCAAAGAGCACCTATGCAGCTAATATTAGGTGGAGTTATACAACATGGAGGTAGTAAGGTTCCGTGAGGTTTCACCAGCTAATATCTTAGATGGAAGAACTTCAATTAAGATTAACATTAGGACATCAGTCCAAGAAAAGATCAAGAACACAGGTAGGTCTTAGTACCCCAGTTTTTCCCTCGACTGCTGAATAGACTGAGCATACTATCAGACGTTAGAAGATATATTGCGGACTAATATGGTTGGCTTTAAGAGTAACAGAGACGATCGCCCACCACTTATTGAATTTTCCTACGAGAAGGGCTACTATTCTAGCATTCAGATGACCCCCTACAATATATTGTAAGGAAAAGTGTATAAGTCCCCTTGTTGGGGAAAAAGACTAACTTGGTAGGCCAAACAGGATTAAGCAAACTATTGACTAACAACCCAGAGTTGGCCGAAGTGATGTACAGTTAATCAATCTCACCATTCAGAGTTCAAATTGATGGTTGAATGTTCATAATGGAGTCCCCCCCAAAAGGAAACTTGACCCAAATTATATTAGATGGTATCAAGTTGCTCGTAAGGTGGGCAAAGTGGCCGGTAAGTTGAGCTTACCACCTTATTTGAAAACTATACACCCAGTCCATCAGATAGAGATGCTTCGCAAAGGTACTGACGAGCCACCCAGGGTATGCTCCATAGATGATGTCCAGGAAATAGAATCTTGTGAGGGATAACCTATCATCATCTTAAATCGGCAAACTAGAAGATTATAGACTAAAGACGTGCCTTCCATCAAGATACTGTGGCAGCACCAAAACCAGAAAGAGGATGACCGGGGAAGCTGAAGAGAATATGAAACATAAATATTCGCACCTATTCCCGATGTCTGCAGGTAACCCCAACTCCTGAAACTCCTGAAACTCATATATTAAGTACTTGGATGGAAGTATGTGTTGGGGAAACAATAAAAAATCTCCCTACAATTTGTATAAGGTGCTAAGAGAAGTTTTGTTTAACATTCGGGGACGAATGTTCTAAAGGGGGGAAGGATCTTACACCCCACACTATTAAACTCAGAATGTCTCTTAAAGTTCCTTAGAAGTTAGCATGTGAGACGGGTAATCTACGACACTATCAAACGACTCTAAGGAAGGGAAAATATGATACCCCATAGTAGGAAAGGTTGGAAATAGAGTCGTAAGAATCTGAAAGGAATTGGAGGCCAAGTAATGAGTCTTAGGACTCGATTTACCTATGTAAGATATTAATATAAAAGTCTTATATACTTGAGCTACTGGAGGACATACCAAATCTGCGTAGCACGGATTACATAGGCTCTTAAAATAAGGTGAGGTGACGAGCCTACGAGAGGGAGCAAAAACTAGTTTCCAAACTTATGAAAGTGAAGCAAGCAGGTGACAAGCAAGAAGATGACAAGCAAGTACCTCAAGCAAGCAGGTGACTCACCTACCTGCTTGGGGGGGTGGACCCCGCTGCTATGTGGTGGCGTGTGATAGGCTGCATGAGCCTAGGTGGCATCCTAGGGGGCTGCCATATGTCACCCCTAAGGGGCTGCTATGTGGCACCTTCTAAAGAGGGGTATATATGTGTATTTGGATGACTATTAAGTCATTCTTATTCCATTTGGATCTGAAACTCCAGCAACCAAAATAAGAGAGAAACATGAGAGAAAGGCAGCCATGGGTTTGGAAGATTAAAGGTAAGTTTTCTAATTTTCCTCCGTGAATTAATTATCTATGGTATTCCTCAACCACATGGAGGTGTATATATGTATCTTACGATGTCTACGGAATTAAAAACTAGGTAACAAACCCGTTTTTAGAAGGGACAGTTGTTAGTAATATTGGTATAACATTTTGTGTACAGCTTCGTTTCGGGTGATTTAATATATTTTGGAAAGGTATTTCATATGTCTATAACTTTAATTTATATTTTAAAATCCAGTTTTTCTTTGATCTTTTCGAAAAAGGGTGATGAAATGTAGAGGAGGTACTGTCCAAATTTTGGTTTTGGAAATCTTACACGGACTGCTGTTGGTGTTTTGGGCATATCGTTTTGTACAGAATTGATGTAGGGGTGATTCAAAATTTTATGCGACCCTAAGACAAATGTCTATAACTTTCATGGAGGACGTAAATCCTGTTTCCCTCAATTACCCCTTCGAAACAAAGCGACAAGGTAAAATAGTAAGCTGTCCAGAATTCACGTTTTGATAGTTTTGAGTGAGTTGTTTGGGGTTTGTATTGTGTAATGTTGGTGTGAATTGCTTGTATATATGTTACAGGTTGTTGTTGTTGGTTGGCTGTAGTTATTAAGGGTGTGATTGGAAATTCGAATAGGGCACATTATAGGGGAGGTGCTGCCCAATTTTCGTTAATGCCTTACCTAATTAAAGAACTAGTCGAAGAGACGGACAAGGAAATAGATTCTAGGAATGCTAAGGTGCAACCTAAGATGCTGGAAAGCTAAGAGTGGTTGATATTCGTATTACTCTCATGTTGAATAGGTTCAAAGGACGATGAGGCGAACGGGATAAAGAGTAACTCACAAGAGATATGTGAAGCTTCTCTTGGTATGTTTTTGGTATAGGTATGTAAAGCCTATCTTTTCTCTTTTGGCATGTCTTAGCTGTAAGCCGGATATGATATGAGCTTTGGGGGTAATTCCATTCCTAGGTTCTGAATATGACTTTAGGACCCGCACTCACTTTTGAATGATTAAACTTTAAAGTAGTAAGCTGCTATCCTCGAGTTTTCTATATGACTGTATAATAATTGATTCGACTAAGCTCTTGTTTGTAAAAAAGAAAGGCTCTAAGATAACCAATGCTCGGACTGCTATAAGATATTTCACATTGGTATATGTCTAAGATTTCCAAAAACTCCTTTTTACATTGTCCTTAGTGACAGTTAGAGAGTATACATCAGATACCTTCTGCACTGATCCCCAAGTGATGATTCACTTGATGACCTCATTGAGTCTCAGATAATGATTTAAACTTTTTTTTGTTTCTCACTACTCTACTTGTGTATACTATAACATTTCTTCTCTGAGTCCCGGGCTGGTTATCAGATTCGTGCAATTCACTGCATTGTTCACCGAGTCCCTCGCTAGAGGGCCGACATTTGTATGTATATATATGATGATGATGTATTGTAATAAGGTGATAATAGCACGGGGCCTGATACTGATACTATGATGATGTGTTGTAATAAGGTGACGATGGCACGGGGCCTGATACTGATACTACAAATATGATTCACCAGATCCCTAATAGGGCCGGCTATATTAAAAGTTTGAGCATGCATGATTTTACTTTTCCAAGTACCGGTTTCTAATTTGACATTTTATCCCCTACTTCTCTACTTCAGATATGCTTCCAGTTGTATCATGTTATGTTTTACATACTGAATACATATGTCGTACTGACCCCTTTTCTCGGGGGGCTGCGTTTATGCCCGCAGGTACAGATATAGGTTTTGGGAGTCCATCAGCTTAGAATTCCACACAGCTCAGCTGGAAGAGGCTCCATTATATCGGGGCCTAGTTTTTGATACTGTCCACAGATGTATAAAATTGTTTTGTCCATTCGGGTGTACGGCGGGGGTCCTATCCCGCCATATGTTGTCATTTATATTTTTAGAGGTCTGCAGACATGTATATGTGGGTTGTGTATGTCAGTTTGATTCAGCTGGGTCCATATGATATATGATATATGATATATGTTATTATGTTATGGCAGCCTTGTCGGCTTACGTGCCTTATCATGTTGTGATACAAACTAAAATGGCTACAGGTTTATGAAAATGTTATCGCCAGTGGGGCTCTGTTATATGATATTGTTTTATTTACAGTTCAATTTGACCACAGTTGATAGCTAGGTACACGGGGGGTCCAGGTCAGACCCCAGTCACGGCCTACGGGGTTAGGTCATGACAATTTCGGCAGTTAGAGATAAAGTCTCCAATATCTCTCTTCATGCCACTCCAGCATTAGACTTCTCTTAAGTTATGAGATATATTTGTGGAACCTATATGAATTGAATATTTTAAGCTATGGGCCTCTGGCATGATTCTATCTCGAAGACCATCAACATCCAGAACACACAATCTACTGTTACACCTCGTACTTTTGTACTTTGGAACACATTCTTAAGTCTCTTGAAAGGCTCTTAAGTTCTTGGAAGGATCGTAAGCCTCCTAAATTTCTTAAGGTTTCCTAAAGTTTCCTAAAGTTTCTTAAAGCTTCTTAAGCCTTCTTAAGAACTCTTAAGCTTCTTAAGAGTTACCATGTGAGCCAGGTAATCTATAACTCTATCAAACAACTCTAAGGAAAGGAGAATACGATACCCCATAGTAGAGAAGATTGGAGATAGAGTTATAAGAATCCGGAAGAAGTTGGAGACCGAATAATAAGTCATAGGACTCGACTTATTTATGTAAGCTACCAATTTGGAAATCTTACATACTTAATCTACTTGAGTGCATACCAAGCTTACATAGCAAGGATTACATAGGTTCGTAAAGTAAGATGAGATTACGAACCTACAAGGAGGAAAAGAGAGTGACACGTGGAGCATGAGAGAGTGCCACACGATAGTAAGGGAGAGTACCATGTGTCAGCATTTAGAGCAAGGAGGTGGACCCCACCTTCCATGTGGCAGCCCTTGGTTGGAAGGCATGGTACGTTGGGCCAATAAGGGCTTGACATGTGTCACCACTTAGGGGTTGACATGTGTCACTCCCCCATAAGGTGGCATATATGTATATATATTATAAGTCATCCTTATCTCCAAAAAAAAATTCATTCTTCCACAAAAATATCTAGGTAAAGGAAAAGAGAAGAAAAGTCTAGAAAGAAAAAGAGAGAAGAGGAACCTTAAACTTGAGAAAGAGAGCCACAGATTTGGAGCCAAAAAGGTAAGTTCTCCGATTTCGTTCCATGAATTAATTATCTAGGGTATACCAAGATGTTATGAAGGTGTTATTAATGAAAATTTATGGTTTGGAGCAGCCCCAAAACGTTAGCAAACAGCCCCAAAGTTCTAGCCACGCTAGGAGAGCTTCCGAGGTGAGTTTTGGCAAGTTTTGGCGAATTTTGGGTAAGGTAAGGTTTTCCCTTTAAAATTGGAGTTTATGATGTTTTTAGGTGGTATATTAAATGTCTTAAACAAGGTTGGAGGTGGAAAAATTGCATAAGGATGGTTGACGTTAGGAACAAACTAAATTGAAGTCGTCGTAGTTAAATCAAAGTCGAGTAGTGTGTTGCGATTGTGGTGCTGCGGTTGCTGCTTGTTGGATGGAGTGTTGCAGGGATGGAAAGTGTTCTAAAAGGGGTGTGGGTACTGCTTTTTTCAGCCACATGACCCTCCGTTTTGTATTGTTAAAGATTTCGCGAAATAAAGATTAAAAACTCTATTTTGATATCGTAGCTTCGGGTGAGTTATTTGGAGTTTGTATTGTGTAATGTTGAAGTAATTTACTTATGTATATGCTTCTGGTTGTTGTTGTTGGTATGGTTGTTGATACGGTGGCCGAGTTGAAATCTCAGAGAGTTAATGTTATAGGGGAAATGCTGCCCAATTTTTGGTAACTTCGGAACTAGTAACAAACTAGTCGAGGGTATTGGATAAGGAAACGATTCCTATGGGTACTTGGTTGTAGAGTTGGAAATTTAAAAGTGAAAGGTTATTAACCTTAGTATTACTCTCATGTTAATAGGTCAAGGAGATAACGAGGCGAGCTGGGTTACAGTTAATCCACAAAAGGTATGTGAAGCTTACCCTTTCTTTCTTTTGGCATGTCTTAGCCTTAAGTTATATCTATACGAAACTTGGGAGTCATTCCATTCATAAAGCTCTGAGTATGAGTCAAGAACCTTGTTCACTTTTGGATGTTAGAACTCCTGCACTAAGTGGACTCATCGCCTTTTAAGTCTTTTGTAGGATGAAGAGTAGTACATATAAGGCCTATCTCCTTCTTTCGTTGAAATCACTTAAGGTAAGTGAAATGATGTCTGATATGAGTTTAGAGGTAGTTCCATTTATAGGTTTCGGATATAATTCATGACTTGTAGTTACTTCTGAATACTAAGGGTCCTAAAGTAGTTAAATTACTACTCTTGAGCCATCTATATGTTGAATAGTAAGTGGAGATATAAGCTCTTATTTTGAAAAGCTCTGAGAGGATAAATGTCTCTAATTGCATAAGCTGTATCTCTGATTGCATAAGCTATGTGTCTGATTGCATAAGTTGTGTCTTTGATTGCATAAACTGTGTGGCATTATCTTGGTACACGCCTATGGTCCTAAGGCCCTAATTGATGTAATCCCTAATAACATCTAAAGGGTACCTTAGAGAATTACTTCTCTGGTCTTCAAGTGACGGTTTACTTGACTGTTTTATTGAGTCTCAAGAGATGGCCTAGTTGCATATGGTTTCTCACTACTCTACTCGTGCATACGGTAACCCTTCTTTCACCGAGTCCTATGATGGACCGGGAATATTATCGTGCACAGCTTTATCACTCCTTCACCAAGTCCCCGACTGGCTATATATATGTATGTATGAAGTATACGATCATGAAATATCATATACGATGAAGTTGAAGCATACGATGATGCCGTATGTGATGAAGTTATTCACTGAGTCCTGGGCCGGATATGTATATATGATGATATGATGAAAATGTGGATTGAGCCGTACATTCCTCGGTATTATTTTAAATTATGGATTGGGCCAAATGATCCTCAGTATATTTTACTATGTGATAATGGCACTGAGTCATATAAAGGGGCCGAGTGCGGTACGTTATGTACACTACTCTTTCACCGGGTCCCTCACTTAAGGGATGAATACTTACGTAGGCATGCATATGAAAATATAGGGATACACTTGTAACCCCGAGCCCCATAGTGGACTGAATGTACTATGATGACATATACGATAAGATTATGCCGTATAAGATAACACGATGAAGTGATATATATGATGAAAAGAGATGGTGATATGATATTATGATGAAAGTGATTTTACTGTATAAGATGCAAGCACGGTAATGGGTTAATTGTTATACTTGTCCCCTACATCCCTGTTCCAACTGTAATCTCGTTATGGTGTTTTATGCTTACATACTCAGTAGATATTTCGTACTGACCCTCCCTCTCTTCAGAGGGATGCATTTCATGCCCGCAAGTGTCACAACCCAACTCTGTAGGCCGTGACTGGTGCTCAAGTTGGGCACCCATACGTACCCTTAGCCCCACTTAGTGTGTTTGCAGAATAAACAAAAGTAGAAATCAAAAAGGGGTCGCTAGAGAGCACATGAAAATAGATTTAGCACTAGAGGGACATTAAGGCCATCATGGAACACAAAGCCCAAAACATATATGCATAACCCACATCAGAAGTCTACAAACCTCTATAGAATGATAGCCTATTCATATGACGGGATAGGGCCCCATCGTACCCTTAACCAACATGTACAAATGTACAATAGAAGAGTTAGTACCAAAATAGAGCTCAAGACAAAGGAGCAATGCCAACCAATAGGGTGGATATCCTAAGCGAGCGGATCAGCAAGCTGAGCATCTATACTTGCGGACATGTAACATAGCCCCCGAAGAAAGGGGGTTAGTACGGGCAATGTACCGAGTATGTAAAGCATGGACTGCAATAAGTAAAGCCATTACCAGAACAGAAGGTGCAAAAATGAGTAAAATATCGAGAATATAAAAATGCTTTTCATAACCACAGATAATATATGCAGAAAACATATGCCATATCTGGCCCCATTATTGGACTCGATGAACAAATCGTGGTCGCCGCCCCATTACTGGCGCCACAACATATCATAACTCCAGAATAGGGAATATCTCCATAACATATCATATCACATCAGATGGTCATATTAGATCATATCATATCATATCATTTGTGTACATGGCACATCATAACTCCACAAAACCCATGTACAAGTCATACCTACCCCCTTACGTCGGGGCACGACGAACAATGCAGAAAAGTACGCATGATAACAAAACCTGACCCGGGCTTGGCAAAAGAAGCATTGAGGCATCCACGAGTGGAGTAGTAAGAAAATAAATATACTTTAAATCATTTTTGAGACTCGATGGAGTTAACAAACTGAGCTATTATTTAAAAATCAAGATAAAAGTCATATCAAGTACCTTTTGAAGATCACTATGATTTATATCCAAATAGAACTTTTGGAATCATATACACGTATCTAGGCACAATAAAATATCCTTTGGAAAGTCAAGAAGTTGGCCATCCTAGCGGCTCTACGAATAGGAACTTCCTTAGAATCATATAAAAGTCATATACTGATTTCATAAAACTATGCCAAAAAGGAAGATTAGCTTTATATACTTATGTCAAAACATGCGAAGAGAAATAATAAGCTTTACATACTTGTGCCAAAGACATGCTAAAAGAAGGAGCGGTTAGCTTTACATACCTGCAGTAGCTCATTTGTAACCCAGCTTGCTTTGTACCCCTTCAACCTATTTAACACGAGAGTAACACTATGATTAATTACCTTTGACTTTCCAGATCCCAAATTCATATTCAAGTATCCATAGGATTAATTTCCTTATCCATTTCCCCCGACTAGTTTATTACTTGTTCCGAAGTTAGCGAAAATCGGGCAGCATCTCCCCTATAACTTGCCCTATCCAACCTTCCAATTTTAATTTCTAACCTTAGCAGCCATATTCACAACAACAAGAAGCAACCATATATAAGAAAACTAATCAACATTATTCAAAATAAGTCCCAAACAGCCCGCTCAAAACTACGACTCCAAAATACAATTTTTAATCTCTATTCCGACTTGTTATTTTGGCCCCAACTCATTTCAAATCCTTATAGCCCTATTTCCAACCTTCACTCTTATGGGGCATCACATCCTCCCTTCTTTAGAGTTATTTTATAACATTATAAATAATCTTGGTCATGTGGCAACTTTTAAGAAGTTTAAGAAAGCTTTTCGAAGTACAAAAGTACGGGGCATAACATAACCCACATAACAAGTCTACAAACGTCTACAGAATGATAGCCTAGTCATATGATAGGACAGGGCCCCGTCATACCCTTAACCAATATGTACAAATGTACAACAAAAAAATTAGTACCAAAATAGGGCTCCGGACAAAGAAGCACTGCCAACCAATAGGGTGGATGTCCTAGGCGAGCGGATTAGCAAACCGAGCGTCTGTACCTGCGGGCATGTAATGAATCCCCCAAAGAAAGGGGGTCAGTATGGACAATGTACTGAGTATGTAAAGCATGGACTATAATAAGTAAAGCCATTACCAGAGCAGAAGGTGCAAAAATGAACAAAATATCCATAATACCAAAATGCTTTTCATAACCATAGATAATGTATGCAGAAAACATATGCCATACCTTGCCCATTATGGGACTCGGTGAACAAATCGTGGTTGCCGCCCCATCACTGGTACCACAACACATCATAACTCAAGAGTAGGAAATATCTCTGTAACAGATCATATCATATCAGATGGTCATATCATATCATATCATATGTGTACATGGCACATCATAACTCCATGAATCCCATGTATAGGTCATACCTTCCCCCTCATATTAGGGCACGACAAACAATGTAAAGAAGTACGCATGATAACAAATCGTGGCCCAAGCTCAGTGAAAGAATCATTGAGGCATCCACGAGTGGAGTAGTGAGAAACTAAATACAATATAAAATACAAAGACTCGATAGCGTAATTCTGATGCCAAGTCATATAGGAGAAATTGAGCGATAATCATAGTGCATGTCTTTCAGATGTCACGATGGTGTATGTCAAAATAATCTTTCTGAAATCATTTCCATATTTCAAAATATATTATGGGGCTCAATGAAATAATTAAAATAAACTATTGTTCAAAATCAAGACAAGAATCATATCAAGTACCTCTTGAAAGTCACTATGGATTAAATCAAAATAGAACTTCTGTAATTATATACTCGCATCAAAGTATAATAAAATGTCCTTTGGAAATCAAGAAATTGGCCATCCTAGTGGCTCTAGAAATAGGAACTTCCTTGGAACCATAGAAAAATTCATATATTTGTTTCATAAAGACCATGTCAAAAGAAAGATTAGCTTTTCATACTTATGTCAAAACATGCCAGAGAAAGAATAAGCTTTACATACTTATGCAAAAAACATGCCAAGAGGAGGAAACGTTAGCTTTACATACCTCTTACGGATTACTCTTAACATATTCGCCTCGTTATCTCTTGAGCTTATTTAACATGAAAGTAATTCTAAGGTTAGTGACCTTCGACTTTCCAGCTTGTAATTCTACCACCAATTACCTATAGCAACCAATCCCTTATCCATTCCCTTAGACTAGTTCATTACTAGTTCCGAAGTTAGCGAAAATCGGGCAGCATCTCCCCTATAACTTGCCCTATCCAAACTTCCATTTTAACCTCCAAACCTTAGAATCCAACCAACAACAACAATCATCAGCATATATAGAAGTAAACCACTTCAAAATTACACAACACAAACTCCAAACAACTCGCTTAAAACTACGATACCAAAATAGGGTTTTTAATCTCTATTTCGTAAAATCTTTAACCACACAAACTTGGATGTCATGTGGATGAAACCAGCAGCATATACAATCATTTTTAGTCATGCTCCAGTCCTGCAATACTACAAAACAATGCCCAACACAACACCTTAATAACAATGACTCTAGCCAAACTTTAACCCGTTAAATCGCGTCAAACCAGCCCCTACATGACCTACAACATTCTTTAGTCATAACATGTATATTTTCATATTTACAATCCGTGTTTATACCTTCATAACATGTCCAAACCCTTAACAAAATGTGGGAGAAGAGAGCCAAGCCATACCTTGCTAGAACTCGCTAAAACTTGCCTCAGAAGTTCTTTTAACATGATGAAAATTGATGGGTTGTTCGCGTCCCTTCTTTGCTGTGCCAAATAGTAATTTTACACTATTAAACACCATCATGTAGGTATGGTATACCTTAAATAATTAATTCATAGAATGAAAATCGGAGGCTTACCTCAAATTGGCCAAATCCATGGCTGCCTTCTTCCTCTCTCATGTTTTTTCTCTTTTTTTTTTGGCTAAGAAAGCTGAAAATGAGATATTCTTTAGTATAACATACATATATACACCTCCTTAGGAGGTGACACATAGAATCCCCCTAGGGCGCCACCTCATCCATGCGGCCACTCATATGCTGCCACGTGGCAGTATGGGGTCCACCCTAAGCAGGTGAGTCACCTACTTGGTCCAAGTAGGTGCATCACCTACTTGCTTCCAAGTAGGTGCTACGCCTTCTTCTGCCTCTTCTGTGGGTTCGTAATCTCATCTTACTTTAAGAACCTATGTAATACTTTCTACGTAAGCTCAATACGCCCTCCAATAGCTTAAGTATGTAAGATATCCAAGTTGGTAGCTTATGCAAGCAAGTCGAGTCCCATGACTTGTTATTTTGGCCCCCAACTCATTTTAAATTCTTATAGTCCTATTTTCAACCTTCACTCTTATGGGGCATCCGTCCTCCCTTCGTTAGAGTTATTTGATAACATTATAAATAATCTAGGTCACGTGGAAACTTTTAAGAAGTTTAAGAAAGCTTTTCGAAGTACAAAAGTAGAGGGCATAACATCCTTCTCTTCTTTAGAACATTCATCCTCGAATGTTAACTAGTCTCATAAGGTCGCACGAGGACCTTAGAAATTCTCCATACTGGTTGTCATCCATAGAACTTTTATTCATCGATTCAACTAACCCAGGAGTTTAGACTCCCTGTAAAGATAAGGAGCACGTATGGATATTTCTTTCCCATCGCTTCTTCGGCCTCCTAGGTCAACTTTTTTTAATTCTTATTTCATCACAAGACTTTGACTGATGCCACGTCCCTAGTTCGCAACCTTCTATCCTTCTTTTCTCTTTATCTCTTACCTCCTTCGGTTGATTTGAGGACTCACTATGGATTTTGCCCACTATACTAGTCATGTCTCAATAGTTTTGCCTCAAGCCATCTTATACTTCCCTTTGATGTATCCGAAAAAATTGCAATCACCCCTGTTGTTATTGAATTCTTATTGTTTTTATCAAGTAACCACTTGATCTCACCCTTAGCATACCAACATTCGTAGGTTGCATACTATTCTTGTACAATTTGTACCAAGTGTGTTCCATCCTAATCATAGTCTTTCTGTTTCTTAGCTTATTCTGCTTTACACATTTCATTTTCGTTACCACTTGACCTTTTATTCTGAACTTTCTCTATAAATCTGTGTAAGTCTTTCTCCTTCATTTTATATTTTCTTTCGTGTTCTCCACAAACCTCATCATATCCTTTAGTTACTTTCTTACTAGGCTTTACTTATTTTCATAACAATCCTCGTTATATTCATGTGATATCTTATTCGCATTAAGTTCCATAGTATATGTCACGATCCAACCCCGTAGGCTGTGACGGGTGCCTAACTGGATACCCCTGTCTACCCTGGCCAACTATACATAGTCTGTCCCCTGGTTATATAAAAATACATCAACAAATAAGAAAACTCATAAGCCGACAAGGCTATTGTAACACATGAGGTCGTCTCGTGACACATATATACACGGGCCGACAAGGCCGCCACAACATAGGGAACGCCCTAAATCATAAGTTATATCAGCACAGCCGTACATACCCGTATATACAACCCATATACTACTCAGGCACAACTCATACACAACCCATACACAACTTATATATAGCTCATATACAGCTTAGATACAGTCTATATACAACGTATATACAACTTATACACACATACGCTCTACACACATACAACCCACATCTGTATCCACAGACCTCTAAGAGTCAAAAGAACAGTAACATAAGGTGGGATAGGGCCCCCGTCGTACTCGTGAACAAAACTTATATACATGCATCAAGTTTTAGTACCCAAAATCAGGCTCCAGCACAATGGAGCGTTCTTAGACCGCTGAGTGGGACTCCTATGCTGGCGGATCCCCAACCTATGTACTTGCACCTGCGGGCATGAAATGCAGCCCCCCAAAGATAGGGGGTCAGTACGATATATGTACTGAGTATGTAAAGTGTAATGTAACCAAACCAGAAGTACATCCGAAACAGAAGAGCAGGAGAATAATTTATCAAATTAGAAATATGTACATGTACTCTATGAAGCATAAAATACCATGCATGCTCAAATTTTCAATATAGCCGGCCCCGTCAGGGGTCTGGTGAATCATATATGTAGTTTCAGTATCAGCCCTATTCCATCGTCGCCTTATTACAATACATCATCATAGTATTAGTATCAGGCCCCAGGCCATCGTCACCTTATTACAATACATCATTATAGTATTAGTATCAGGCCCCAGGCCATTATCACCTTATTACAACACATCATCATAGTATCAGTATTAGGCCCCAAGCCATCGTCACCTTATTACAACACATTATCATAGTATCAGCATCAGGCCCCAGACCATCATATATATATATATATAGATGCCGGGCCTCTAGCGAGGGACTCAGTGAATAATGCAGTGAATTACACGAATCTGATAACCGGCCCGGGACTCGGAAAAGAAGTGTTACAGTATACATGAGTAGAGTAGTGAGAAACAAAACACAGTATAAGTCATTATCTGAGGCTCAGCTCTATAAGAGGACTAGGTTATTGTCTAAGAATTCGAGTAACAGTATAGTTATACTAGCTGCCCTCTAAATGCCATTAGGGGCTACATTAATTACATCTCGAGGTTCCTAGACATATACCAAAGTAAGACTATTCACTTAAGAATTCCAGAGTATTTGTCTTTGAATAGTGTTATGACTAGGAGTCTGTATATTCATTAAGTCCTCAGTGTATAAAAGATTCAAGGAAATTAGCCTAACTATAACAAAAGCTTTAACATTCAAAACTGAATAAGGAGCATTCAAGAATGGAATTACTTTAGATGTTATGTCACTGTTTACTTAGCTTTACGACATGCCAAAAGAAAAGAAGGGATAGGCTTCACATACCTCTTATGGACTCCCCTTAATCGTGTTTATGTCGTTGTCCTCGCAACCTATTTAACACGGAAGTAAGGCGAGTATTAATAACCCTTAGACTTTTCAGCAACTTAGGCTACCCACCAATATTCATAGCATTCATCTCCTTGCTCGCCCTCTCGACTAGTTCCTTAACTAGTTAAGGTGTTAACGGAAATCAGACAGCACCTCCCCTATAATGTGCCCTATACGAATTTCCCAACCATGTACTTAACACATGCAGCCAAAAAAAAATACAACCAGCAGCTCATATATATATAACATGGCAACATTACACAATATAAACTCCAAATGACTCGCCCGAAGTTACGATACCCAAAGAGGGTTTCTAGTTTCTATTTTGTGAAACCTTTAACCGTACGAAGCGGGGGGTCATGCGGCTGTAACAAGCAGATACACCAACTCATTTAGAGCACTTTTAGATCCTGAAACACGCCACAACACAACCAGCAGCAGCCCCCACGCGCACAACACCATATTTCGACAACAATTTAACTATAGCGATTCCAAATTCGTTTATTTCGAACACCGAACTTTTCAAACCTTTTACACAACTTCCAGCAGACCCTAAGGTGTTTAATACACTCTAATTTAACATCATAAACTTTAAATTAGAGGGGAAGAACTTACCTTTTCCGAAATTGGCTAGAAATCACCAAAATCGCGCTTCAGAATTTTTTTAGCGTGCTGAATCGTCGTGGCAGCTTGCTGTCCTTTTTTTGGCTGCACCGAACTCTAATTTTATTCTACTAATACTTCCATATCATTGTGGTATACTCTATATAATTAATTTACGGAATGAAATCGGGACTTACCTTAGTTTTCTCCCAAGCCGTCGCAATTTTCTCTCTAGATTAGGGTTTGTTCATCTATTTTTGTTTGCTAGAAATTTGATGAAGGAAGCTGGAGTATATGATACATATCCATACATATATGTGGCACTAGGGTGTGACACATGTCATCCCCAAGAGGTGACACGTGTCCAGCCCCTATTGGGCCACCGCATCTATATGTTGAAGGAGGGGCTGCCACGTGGCAGTGGGGCCCACCTCCCCCAAGCAGGTGGGTCACCTACTTGACCCTAAGCAGGTGGGTCACCTTAGATCTTAGGTGCTTCCATGTGTCACCCTCCCATTGGCTGCCCCGCACAATTTTTTTTCCTTCTCGTGGGTTCGTAATCTCGTTCGTAATCTCGTCTCACTTTAAGATCCTATGAAACCCTTGCTGCGCAAGCTTGGTATGTAATCAAGTAACTCACATATGTAAGACTTCTAAATTAGTAGTTTACGTAGATAAGTCGAGTCCTACGACTCGTTACTTGGCCTCCAACTCCTTCCGACTTATCTTAACCCTATTTCCCACCTTCCCTACCATGGGGTGTCACATTCTCCCTTCTTAGAGTTGTTCAATAGGTTCGTAACTTAAATGGCTCACATACTAGCTTCTAAGTAACTTAAGGAACCTTGCGAGTTGAAAGATGTGAGGTGTAACATCCTTCCCCTCTTTAGAACATTCGTCCCCGAATGTTAAATGCAACTTCCTTTAAGACCTTATATAAATTATAGAGGGGTTCCTTTCCTTTATGCTATCACATACATTTCCATCTATATTATTAGCATACGAGTGCTTAAAAGTTGGAGTTACTTGTAGATATCCGGAATAGGTATGGATACCTGTGCTTCATGTCCTCTTCGGCCTCCCAGGTCATTTCCTCCCGATTTCTATTCTGCCACAGCACCTTAATTGAGGCTACGTCCTTAGTTCGCAATCTCCTAATCTACAGATCTAGGATGGCGATTGGCTGTTCTTTGTAGGCTAGTTATTCAGTGACCTAGATGTCATCCACGGAATGCACTCGGGATGGGTCACCTACACATTTGTGAAGCATTGATACATGGAAAACTGGATGTACTACTTCCAGGTCGGCTGGCATGTCTAATTCGTAGGCAACTTTACCTATTCGGCGCAGGATCAAGTAACAACCAATGTATCAAGGACTCAACTTCCCTTTCTTGCCGAATCTCATTACTTCTTTCATGGGAAACACTTTCAAGAACACCCATTCACCCATTTAAAACTCTAATGGTCAACATCGACTGTCTGCGTATGACTTCTGTTGACTTTGGGCAGTTAATAATCTTTCCCGAATAAGCTTTACCTTTTCCACCGCCTGTTGGACTATGTTTGGACCCATTAGTTTCATTTCACCAACATCGAACCAATCGATAGGGGACCTGCACTTCCTGTCATATAAAGCCTCATACGGTGCCATCTGAATACTGGAGTGATAAATGTTATTATAGGCAAACTCAATAAGTGGTATATGATCATCCCAGCTGTCTTTAAAGTCAATTATGCATGCTCATAACATATCCTCTAGCGTCTGAATAGTGCGCTCGGCTTGTCCATCAGTCTGGGGATGAAATGCTGTGCTAAGGCTTACCTGTGTCCCCAAGCCTTCTTGGAATGACCACTAAAAGTGGGCTGTGACTTGGGATCCCCCATCTGAGATAATAGAGGTGGGAACTCCATGAAGTCACACTATCTCTTTGATGTACAATTTTGCATAGTCTTCTGCCGAGTATGTGGTCCTGACTGGGAGGAAGTGGGCTGATTTTGTCAGCCTATCCATAATAACCCATATGGAATCCTGCTTCCGAAGAGTGTGAGGTAAGCCGATAATGAAATCCATATTAATTGCTTCCCATTTCCAGGTTGGAACTTCTATCTCCTATAGTATCCCACCTGGTTTCTGTTATTCCACTTTAACTTATTGGCAATTCGGGCACTGGGCTACAAACTCGGCTATATCTTTCTTCATACCCTTCCACCAATATAAATCCTTGAGGTCATGATACATCTTGGTTGACCCCGGATGAATAGAATAACAGGCATGGTGTGCCTTTCCCAGTACTTGCTGTCGTAAACCTGCAACTTTTGGTACATAGACTCTGCCTTGATATCATAGTATCCCACCGGCCATGATTTCAAATAGAGTCTTTCCCTTTTGGCGACTTTCATCCCTATACCGTGCTAGAATAGGGTTCTGGTATTGACATCGTTTTACTTACTCCATGAGGGAGGATTCAATAATTTCTCAAACAGAAAGCCCATCACTCGAATCAACTAAGCAGACTCCAAGGCTGGCAAGCTGGCAGATCTCACGGATCATCTCTTTCCATTCCGGTTGTACCTCTGCCAAGCTACCTATTGACTTACGGCTGAGCGCATCCGCCACCACATTTTCCTTCCCTGGGTGGTATAAAATGTCGACATCATAGTCCTTCAGTAGTTCCAGCCACCTTCTCTGTCATAGGTTTAGCTCCTTCTACTTAAAGATATATTGGAGGCTTTTGTGGTCCGTATAAATGTCAACATGTACACCATACAGGTCGTGTCTCTATATTTTTAAAGCATGGATCACCACTGCCAATTCCAAAGCGTGCGTTGGGTAGTTCTTTTTGTGCTTTCTGAGCTGTTGGGAGGCGTAAGCTATAACTCTACCATGCTGCATCAGAACGCACCCTAATCCAATACCGGAAGCATCACAATAGACAACAAAGCCGTCTGGTCCTTCTGGAAGAGTGAGGATAGGAGCCGTAGTCAATTTTTCTTTTAACAGTTGGAAGCTTCGTTCACAACCGTCAGTCCATTGGAACTTAGCCTCTTTTTGTGTCAGTCTTGTTAAGGGCGCCGAAATGGAAGCAAACCTTTCCATGAACCTCCTATAGTATCCTGCTAATCCCAAGAAGCTACATACCTCCGTAGGGGTTGTAGGTCTTGGCCAAGCCTTTACGGCCTCAATCTTCTGTGTATCCACTCGAATACCGTCAGTTCCAATAATGTGTCCAACAAAAGCCACTGATGTTAACCAAAATTCGCATTTAGAGAACTTAGCGTATAATTTCTGATGTCAAAGTACCCCTAGTACCGCCCACAAGTGATCCGTGTGTTCCATCTCCGATCGTGAATAGACCAGAATATCATTAATAAATATGATCACGAACAAATCTAGAAATGGTTTGAACACTCGGTTCATTAAATCCATAAATACTACTGGAGCGTTTGTCAGCCTAAAAGACATCACCTTAAACTCATAATGCCCATACCGGGTCTTGAATACGGTCTTTCGTATATCCGCTTCCCTTACCCGCATCTGATGATAGCCTGACCGCAGGTCTGTCTTCGAAAAGCATTGGGCACCCTGCAATTGGTCAAACAAATCATCAATCCTGGGGAGGGGATATCTATTCTTAACTGTTACCTTATTCAGCTGCCTGTAGTTAACCAGAATTTTCCAACCATGTACTTAACACCTGCAGCCAAGCAACAATACAACCAGAATCTCATATATATATAACATGGCAACATTACACAATATAAACTCCAAACGACTCGCCTGAAGTTACGATACCAAAAGAGGGTTTCTAGTTTCTATTTTGCGAAACCTTTAACCGTACGAAGTGGGGGGTTGTGTGGATGTAACTCGAAGATCCCCCACCTAATTTAGAGCACTTTTAGACCCAGAAACACGCCACAACACAACCAGCATCAGCCCCCACGCGCACAACACCTTATTTCGACAATAATTTAACTATAGCGATTCCAAATTTGTTTATTTTGAACGCCGAACTTTTCAAACCTTTTAACCAACTTACAGCAGCCCCTAAGGTGTGTAATAAACCCTAATGTAACATCATAAACTTCAAATTAGAGGGGAAGAACTTACCTTTTCCAAAATTGGCTAGAAATCGATGAAATCGCGCCTCAGAATTTTTTTAGCGTGCTGAATCATCGTGGCAGCTTGCTGTCCGTTTTTTTGCTGCACCGAACTCTAATTTTATTCTACTAATACTTCCATATCATCGTGGTATATACTATATAATTAATTTACGGAATGAAATTAGGACTTACCTTATTTTTCTCCCAAGCCATCGCAATTTTCTCTCTAGATTAGGGTTTGTTCATCTATTTTTGTTTGCTAGAAATTTGATGAAGGAAGCTGGAGTATATGATACATATACATACATATATGTGGCCCTAGGGTGTGACATGTGTCATCCCCAAGAGGTGACACGTGTCCAACCCCTATTGGCCCACCGCATCTACATGCTGAAGGAGGGGCTGCCACGTGGCAGTGGGGCCCACCTCCCGCAAGTAGGTGGGTCACCTACTTGACCCCAATCAGGTGGGTCACCTGCTTTCTTAGGTGCTGCCACATGTTACCCTCCCATTGGCTGCCCCTGCGTAATTTTTTTCCTCCTCGTGGGTTCGTAATCTCATTCGTAATCTCGTCTCACTTTAAGAGCCTATGAAACCCTTGCTACGCAAGCTTGGTATGTAATCAAGTAACTCACGTATGTAAGACTTCTAAATTAGTAGTTTACGTGGATAAGTCGAGTCCTATGACTCGTTACTTGGCCTCCAACTCCTTCCTACTTCTCTTAACCCTATTTCCCACCTTCCCTACCATGGGGTGTCACATTCTCCCTTCTTAGAGTTGTTCAATAGGGTCGTAACTTAAGTGGCTCACATACTAGCTTCTAAGTAACTTAAGGAACCTTTCGAGTTCAAAGATATGGGATGTAACAGTATAACATCTCTTAACCTTTTTCACAATTCCGATTATGGGTTAATTAGGCTCGGTGAGGTAAACACACTTAACCTTTGTCTAAATCATCCTTTAGTCCCACCAGTCTTTTCCAAATTATTTTTTCATACCAATATTGACCTCCTCATTACTATTACCATCACTTCAATCATTAACTTATTTTTCAAGGTCAGCCATACTCATAGTTTAGTCACATCTCATTCTTATTATAGGCACGACCTTTCAAAATATACTACAACCCTGTATCTCATTCTCTTTATTTCTAGGAAAATTTGGGCAGAGTTTCCTTTGTATTTCTCCTTATCTCAACACTGCACGCAGAAAATATCAACAATGCTTCACCAGGCATGCATGTATATATTCAGATCATATCATATCGCAGCCACACAGGGCGCCCAATATCAATAGTATGAAAAGGGACTTACTTCATATGTCCACTCGAACTGCACCTATTGCACTTTCCTGTCTATTTTTCCTTTCTATTTTAACTTTCCATGTCAATCGTACTTCAATACCTTACCTTCCATATATCTCTTGTGCCTTTGGTTACCTGCGTGCTCTGTAACTTCCAATACCGTCAGTTACTTCTTCTATCGATGTTGTCCTTTTACTGAAAGCACAGGTTAGTAAGAGGAATTTTATTCCATATGACTTAGTTCTATCGCACGATCTTAGATATGAATGAAAGGTAACATCCTAAATGTTATATAGCCTCCTGTTTATAGATGTGGTGCACACCACACCAATAAACAAGACTCTACTAGACACAGTTTGTAGACACTCCAAGGACGAAATGCTCTAATACCATTTTTGTCACGACCCAACTCCGTAGGCCATGACTGGTGCTTGAGTTGGGCGCCCATACGTACCCTTAGCCCCACTTAGCGTGTTAGCAGTATAGATAAAAGTAGGAGTCAAAAAGGGGTCGCTAAAGAGCGCATGAGAACAAATATAGCACAAGAGGGCCGTTAAGTTATTTGATAATGTTATGGATAATATGGGTCACAAGATAACTTTTCAGAAGCTTAAGAAGATATTCCGAAGCATAAGGGTACGGGGTATAATAGGTACAAACACGCGACTTGAGGATCCACCAGCTTAGGATTCTACTCAGTGGATTTAAGAAGAGCTCCATCGTGTCGGGGCCTAGCTTTTGGTATTGACCATTGATGTATATATTTGTGTGTTCTAGGGTACGGCAGGGGCCCTATCCCGCCTTATTTTTCTGATTCTCTTTACTCTTAGAGGTATGTAGACATGTATGTGGGTTGTATATATATGTGTGAAGAGTTGTGCCTATATGTTACAATAGCCTCATCGGCTTATATATATATTGTCTTTCCGGTTGGCATGCTATGACTCAAATAGGAGACAGGTTTCCTTATAATTAGCAAGGGTATACGCGAGTGTCCAGTTCGGGCACCCTTCACTGCCTACAGGGTTGGGTCATGACAAAAGTGGTATTAGAGTGGTTTGGTCCTCGGAATGTCTACAGACTGTGTCTAGTAGAGTCTTGTTTATTGGTGTGTTATGTACCACATCTATAAATATGAGGCTACAGGATATTTAGGGTGTTACCTTTCTCTTTTATCTTACATCGTGCGATAGAGCTATGATATTAGGATGATCCCTAACTGACATACTATTGTATTTACAGCAATGCCTCCAAAGAAAGCAAAAGCTTCCCAAAAGTGCAAGTTAGTAGCGGATGGAACAAGTCAGACTTCAGGAGTTATTAGGGCTCGTGCCCAGTCTATACCGGGAATCATTCTCCAATCAGCGAGCTCCACTACGCTGCCACCTTCGGAGGAGCTTAAAGAAGCAGTAGCTGTGGGGCCCGAGACCCTAGTGCATAAGCCTCTAGTCCCATAGCTAGGGCCAGAAGATAGGGCGATGAGGGATGTAGTTCAACTATTGACTAGGTTAATGGCAGAACAAGTTCAAATACATGGGCTAGGGATTAGGAGGCGGTACAATGAGGGACAACCCAATAAATATTATGGCAGAGGCCAGTATAAGAAGGCTAGAATGGCTGGTGATTCGGGGGAGTTTCAAGGCAGACAGCCTTACCAGTGTAGTATATACCCTTCCTAACCAGCCTGGAGGGTACCCCCTCAGTTCTCAGGTGGAATATTTGATAACACAGGATGTCTAGGAGTCGGTCTGAGCTCTAGGGTTTCAGGTGCACCAATAAGCAAATGGTCGCGTCATTCAAAGCCACCTTTATCTTAATGTCCTGGCTGTGGTAAGGCATATTTTGGGAAATACCGTCTTTCTACAGTTGCTTGTTTCACCTGTGACCATCAAGGCCATTTTATGAGAGAGTGTCCATTTAAGAGTAGATGGAAGGGTGCAGCTCAACCTACTGGATCAGTTGTTGGAGTTTCTTCTTTGTTGGCTATGCGCCCTATGAAGCAGGGTATGCATACCTCAGCAGACCATAGTGGAGACCGTAGCAGACTTCTTTCAGATCAGGAGGCGTCATCAAACATGGTTATAGGTATACTATTAATCTTCTCCAGGATATGTATGCATTGATAGATTTAGGCCCCACTCTATTATGTATATATCTCCGTTTGTTGCCGATATTTGACGCCCTGTGTGGCTGTGATAGACTATGATATGCATATATGTGTTGGCCCTATGAGGCATTGTTGGTATTTCCTGAGTGCAGGTTTGGGATAGTAAGGAATATAGAGAAAACTCTGCCGATTCTTTTTGGAGATAGAAAGAGAATGAGATATACGGTTGTAACATATCTCTAGAGATCGTATCCATGGTAACGATAAGGATGAAAGATCATGAAGTAGAGAAGGGTATTGTGTATATATACCTCCACTTTGGAAAATAGTGGGTTCCCTCAAAGATAGGAAATAGAAATTGCAAAACAACTGAGGTATTGTGAAATTATCAAAGGAACAAGTGGTATCTATTGGAAAAAAAGTGATAAACAAAACGTGAGACACGTGTCATCAGAGTATAAGTGTCTTAAATGGAGAATCGGACATGATTATAAGCACTAGTGACATACTGATTGGGATGAATGAAATATGGCTTCGGCTAAACTACTACATTAGTTATATAACTCGAGTTTCAGTACTTGGACTAGATTGGGTACTAGTTATTGAGAATTCTGAGCACCCCATGATTATATTAAGGTTTCTTACAGGGGAAACCTAAAGTATAGATGAGTTAACAGAAGGTGTAGACATGGGGCAATATGTCAAATGTGTTGGAATAGAATCATATATGTATGAATAGTTGAAAATAAACAGAGGATGACATGGGTACACCCTAAAGGGGGGAAGTGGACAAGAGAAACACAAACGTGAGAGGAAATCAATTGACACCATCACAGGTTGACAGGACCGTTAAATTTCAAGTGAGATCCCATACTGGAATGAGTTTGCAAGAGCTCAAGGCCAACAATAAATAGATAGAAGACACAGTATGTGAGACCGTGCGAAGAATCATGGGTGCTTACAAAAAGGGGTGAATACAATAAGAGAGTAAGACTGAGCAAACTAAGGGCCGCGAAAAGGGTAGTAGGGTCGTGTTTGAGTAAAGATTAAGATATGGAAACAACATTATTTGTCGCTGATATCGGGACATACAACTAGCAAGGAGAATAGAAAATCTCCTACTGTAGGACATGAGGAGACCAAGGAGTACGTAAAGGAAGAAAACAAAGAAGTAGGACAAAATAGCGTTAGCATGAGCAAGTCCTAGTGTGAAGTTGATATGTAAATCAAGATGGGCTAGGAGACAAAAAGACTACATTTACCTTATACCAGTGGTATAAGAGTAGTTGTGCAACCTATGAATAGTTATATATAGCATAAGACCAAGCGAAGGAGTACATGATGAAAAGGGGGTTATGATATTTTGGATACATTACAGAGAAATGCAAAGAGAAGTTAAATCAAATGACCAAAAAAGACATGGTCATGGTTGAACTAAAGATCTACCCTAATACCGGTTGTAAGATAAAAGAGGAGAGGGCAAGGTGGAACCTGAAGACTAGCGAGACAATGCTAAGGTAAGTCTTGGGCTAAGTTGAGTGCCTTCGCACATTATTGCAAGAATTGCAATGTAACGTGTGACCAAAAAATCGAAGCTAAATCTGAGGAAAAGGACCATGGAAGAATCTAAACTAACGATGAAGCAACGACACGAGATTATATACCTAGAGTATTATAAGTAGGGTTAAGGGAGTTGTAAAGGGGCTTAAGCAAAACGAGCAGGAGTAGCTGGTTACTAACAAATGGTGCACTGGTATGCAAAATTTCTACAACACTATACCAGTAACGATAGATAAAACATAGAATGGCTATGAAGGTTATTGTGTGAGGGAACTTCAGCAATACTTGATAGCCAACTCTGATGGGCAAAAAGCAAAACCCAAAAGGTAAAGGTACTAGTTGATGTCATCTAAAGAAGACAAGAAGTAATACACGAGGTCGAAGATTCTACAACATGACCTTGGCTCTAAGACTCATTTTCCACTCCATGGACGAATGATTTTATATGGAACATCATCCGCAGATTAATAATATTAGCTCGTGTTCCTTTAATTAAGGACTACCTGTTCAGCCGAGATTATGTGAAATTATAGATCAAGAGAGTGGTGAGACTTTATGGATTTCCCATAACTATTATCTCAGACGAAGGAGCCCGAGTTACAGTTAACTACTGAAGATCAGCCCACAAAGAGATTGGGAAGACAGATAGGTCTTCGTACACCATTGCACCCTTAAACCGAAAGACAGACTAAGCTTACTAGCTAAATGCTAGAAGAGGTATTGCGAGCCTATACGGTTGACTCCAAAGGTAGCTTGGATAATTGCCTACTACCTGTCAAGAGTATTTACTACATCAACTATCATTCTAGTCTCCATATGGCCCTAGAAGAGACTTGGTATGGCAAAAAGAGTAGGTCATCATGGTTCAATAAGCCATGAGAAGGTGAAGCTTATTCATAAGAGAGTGTTAGCAGCTCAGAGTCGACAAAAGTCATACGTAAATGTCGACTTCTAGAGTTTCAAGTTAATGATTGGGCATTTCCGAAGGTACCCCCCATAACGAAAGTAATGAGATTTAGTAGGAAAGGGAACCTTAGTCCCAGATACATTGACCTTATCAGATCCTTCACCGAATAGGCAAGGTTGCCTACGAGCTGGACTTACCAGCAAATCTGGAAGCGGTACATCTAGTCTTCCATGTATCAATGCTTTGAAAGTATATTGGTAATCCAACCCGGGTATATCCCGTAGAGGGTATCCAGGTCACAAAGGAGTTATCCTACGAGAAGCAACTTATCGCAATCCTGGGTTGGCGAAGTAGAAGATTATGAACTAAGGACGTAGCTTCCGTCAAGGTATTGTGGCAAAATAAAAATTGTGAAGATATGACCTGAGAAGCGGAGGAGAAAATGAAACACAATTATCCTTACTTACTCCTTACGCTACAGGTAATCCCAACCTTTGATACTCTGATAGTGATAGCTTGATGAAAGTATGTGTTATTGCAATAGACAGGAATTTTCATATAATCTGTATAAGATCTTAAGGAAGGTTTTGGTTCACATTCGAGGACGAATGTTCTAAAGGGGAAAGGATATTACACCCCGTACTTTTGTACTTTGGAACGCGTTCTTAAGTCTCTTGAAAGGATCTTAAGTTCTTGGAAGGATCGTAAGCCTCCTAAGTTTCTTAAGATTTCCTAAAGTTTCTTAAAGCTTCTTAAAGCTTCTTAAGCCTTCTTAAGAACTCTTAAGCTTCTTAAGAGTGACCATGTGAGCCGGGTAATCTATAACGATATCAAACAACTCTAAGTAAAGGAGAATGCGATACCCCATAGTAGAGAAGATTGGAAATAGAGTTATAAGAATTTGGAAGAAGTTGGAGACCGAATAATGAGTCATAGGACTCAACTTATTTACGTAAGCTACCAACTTGGAAATCTTACATACTTAAACTACTTGAGTGCATACCAAGCTTACGTAGCAAGGATTATATAGGTTCATAAAGTAAGATAAGATTATGAACCCATGAGGGGAAAAAGAGAGTGCCACGTGGCAGCAGCTGGAGCAAGAGTGGTGGACCCCACCTCCCATGTGGAAGCCCGTGGTTGGAAGGGAATATATTTTAATACCCCAAAAATCCTAACTCAAATCAGTTAGAAAATCCCTAAAAAAAGTTAAGTTTATGCAAAAGTCATACAAGCATCTACAAACCGTAGGTGGGCTCATGACGTCAAACTTCAGGAACTAGTAGAAGAGGTTAAGTTCTACGAAAAGAGTTGGTATTAGAACTTACCTTTGATTGATGCATCCTCTTTGGTCCCAGAAGCTTCTCATAGGAAAATCTATCTTTCACACCAATGCTTTCTATAGGAACAATGGGTGATGGATCTCGTAAGCACATCTTCAACAGAGAAATGTGAAAAATTGGATGAACAACCACTAACTCTTATAGTAACTCTAACTCATAATCTACATTGCCAACTCTTTTCGAAATATGGTAGGGACCAATGTAATGGGGATTAAGCTTTCATTTCTTCCCAAATTTCATAACACCTTTCATAGGTGAAACCTTCAAATATGCCTAATCATTCACTTCAAACTCTAAATATCTTCCCCTAAAATCGGTGTTGGACTTTTGATGAATTTGCACGATTTTGAACCTCTCTTAGATGATCTTTAATAGACTGATGAACCAAGTTTGGCCTTATCAACTAAGCTTCACCAACTTCAAACCAACTAATTGGAGATCTACATCTTCTACCATAAAAAGCCTCATAAAGAGCCATTTGAATACTTGAGTGATAACTATTATTTTATGCAAACTCTTGAGAGGTAAGTGGTCATCCCAATAACCTTTAAAATCAATAACACAAGGTCTCAAAATATCCTCTAAAGTATGAATTATACGCTCTTCCTGACCATCTATCTGAGGATGGAATGCAATACTAATATTCACCTTCGAACCCAAATCTTCTTGTAATAATTTCCAAAATTTGGTAGTAAATTAAGCACCTCTGTCAAAAATAATAGACTAGGGACATCCATTAATGAAACTATTTTGCAGATATACAATCTGACAAAGTCCTCTACTGAATCAATAGTCTTAATCGGCAAAAAATAGGCTGATTTATTAATCCGATCTACAATCACCCAAATTGAATAATGTTGTCGATGAGATCGCGGTAAGCCTGTTATGAAATTCATACTGAGCATTTCCCATTTCCACTCTAGAAGTTATATATTTTGAGCCGTACCACATGGCCCTTGGTGATCAACCTTGACTTACTGGTGATTCAAGAATTTAGAAATGAAGTTTGCAATATCTTTCTTCATGCTACTTGACCATTAGACTACTCTCAAGTCATGGTACATTTTGGTAGGGCCCGAATGAATAAATATTTTAAGTTACGAGCCTCTGCTATGATCCTTTATCGGAAACCATCAACATTTGGAACACATAGTCTTTTTTGGAACCTCAACACACCATCTTCCCCTTGAGCAAAAGCCGCCACTTTCTACTTATGAACATCTTCCTTTACCTAAAGTATTATGGGGTATTTGTCTTTCCTTTCCTTTACTTCTACCATTAATGATGATTCAGCCCCATTCTAAAAAATAACACCACCTTTATCAGAGTCCACAAGGTGAACTCCCAAGCCTGCAAGTCTATGCACTTCCTTAGCCAACTTCTTCTTTCCTTTCTTAATATGAACAATGCTATCCATGGATAACCTGGATGGTAGAGAATGCTCATATCATAGTCCTTTAGCAACTCAAGCCATCTCCTCTGTCTCAGGTTTAACTCTTTCTAACTGAAGATATACTGAAGACTACTGTGATCAGTAAACACATCCACATGCACACCATAGAGATAGTGACGCCATATCTTTAGATAAAATACCATTGTCGCCAAATCAAGATCATGAATCGAATAATTCCTCTCATGGATCTTAAGTTATAAGAAGGCATAAGTGATAAGCCTACCTTTCTGCATCAAAACACAACCAAGCCCAACTCTGGTCGCCTTGCGATATACCAAAAAATGATTTGTTCCCTCTGGTAGGGTCAACACTGCAGTAGTAGTCAGTCTGGTTTTTAATTCATGAAATCTTTTCTCACAAGCTTCAGACTATTAAAACTGTCTTTTTCTTGGTCAACATAGTCAATGGAGATAAAATATATTAGAGTTCTTCCACAAACCTTCTGCGGTGACCAACTAAACCCAAGATACTCATTATTTCTATTGATGATGTGGGCCTGAGCCATTTTTTTGTTGCCTCTATCTCGTGCAAATCAATCTGAATACCTTTACCAAGTACTATATGGCTTAAGAATGCCACATATGCTAACCAAAACTCACACTCCAAAAACTTAGCGTATAACTCCAGATCCTTGAGAGTTTAGAGAACAATTCTGAGATGGTTGACAAGCTCTTTCTTATTTCCAGAGTAGATCAAAATATCATCGATGAACACGATAATGAACATGTACAAATATTATTTAAATACTCAGTTTATGAGATCCATGAATGCTGAAGGAGCATTAGTTAAACCAAAAGAACAACAAAAAATCATAGTGACCATAACAGGTTCTAATGACTGTCTTCAGGACGTCACTTCTCTCACTTTCAACTGAAGATAGCCAAATTTGAGATCTATCCTAGAGAAAAAAATACAGCTTGAAGTTGATCAAAATAAATTGTCGATTTTGGAAGAGGATACTTATTCTTTAAGTTGACCTTGTTCAACTGATGGTAGTCAATACACATTCTAAGAAAACCATCTTTCTAGGGGGAGATATTATGATACCCCAAAAGTTAGAAAGTCAAAAAAGAAAGGAATAGTTGTAGAAATATTATTGGTGCAAGTTTGCACAAGCATACATATGCCTCGTACAAGTACCTACGGACTATAAGAGGTAGTGTAGGAGGAGCCTAGACACTTGGAAAATTTTGGAACCCTAGTGGTTGACCTACAAAGGTCATTACGGACCTTAGGAGTTCCTACGATTCGTAGGTAGTGGCTATAGGAATATCTATGAGAAGTTGAAATTTCTGTGGCTAAGGTAAGATTCCATGAGAGGTCCTACAGATTGTAGGATATTCAAAGGATGTAAGATGACCCATAGAGTGAGGTCACTCAAGGCATTCTCACTTGTGAGCATTTTGAGGAATGTTACACACACCTAGGGCTTAGCTTGGATCATCACAAACTTGGTATTAGAGGACAAAGTTTAAAGTGTCCTAGGGAGTCTAACATGCCATGTCAAGAAGAGTCTTATTCATCGGGGGAGAAGCGCTCCACAGGCTCTACAAATAGGAACTTCCTTGGAATCATATAAAAGTCATATACTTGTTTCATACAAACCATGCCAAAAAGGAAGATTAGCTTTATATACTTATACTTATGTCAAAACATGCCAAGATAAAGAATAAGCTTATGTACTTCATCTATTTATTTCATTATTTCATAAATATCATGCCCAAAAATAAAGAAAGATTAGCTTTACCTACTTGTGCCCAAAATATGCCAAAAGAAAGTATTAGCTTTATATACCTCTTACGGATTACTCTTAACACGTTCGCCTCGTCGTCTATTGAACCTATTTAACATGAAAGTAATACTATGGTTAATGAACTTTCACTTTTCAATTCCAAATCTACAACTAAGTCTCCATAGAGGTCATTTCCTTATCCATTTCCCTCGACTAGTTCATTACTAGTTTCTAAGTTACCAAAATTCGGGCAGCATTTCCCCTATAACTTTAACATCCCCGAGATTTCAAATTGGCCACCATGTCAACAACCATACCAACAACAACAACCAGAAGCATATATACAAGTAAATCATTTCAACCTTACACAATAAACAACTAACTCCAAACTACGACACAAAAATAGAGTTTTTAATCTTTATTTCATAAAATCTTTAACCATACCAAATGAAGGGTCGTGTGGCTGCAACCAGCAGAAACCACAACCTTTTTAAAACACTTTGAAGCCCTGCAACACGCAACCAAACCAGCTTCACTTGCAGCATCACAATGACGATCCACTACTCGACTTCGATTTAACGCTAGTGACATCAATTTAGTTTGTTTCTAACGTCAAGCATCCTTGTGGAATTATTCCACTTCTAGACTCATTTAATAAATATAATATACCTCATAAAAACATAATAAACTTCAATTTGAAAGGGAAAGCCTTACCTTGTCCGAAACTCGCCAAAACTTACCTCGGAAGTTCCTTTAGTGAGCCTAAAATTTCATGGCTATTGGATAACGTTTTGGGCTGCTACAAACCATATATTTTCATTACTAACACCTTCATAACATTGTGATGCACCCTAGGTAATTAATTCGCGGAACGAAATCGGAGACTTACCTTTTATTCTCCTAAAAAACCGAAGCTCTCTCTTCTCTCTAGCTTAAGTTTCTCTTCTCTTTTCTTCTAGTCTTTTCTTTAATTTTTTTGGATAAAAAGAAACTTAAAGGATAAGGATGACTTAAAAGTCTTCAAACACATCTATATATAGGCCACCTTAAGGTGTGACACGTGTCAACCCGTTATAGGGCCAACACATCATCCCCTCCACTTAGGGGATGCCACATGGCATCTAGGGCCCACCCCCTTGCTTCAACTTCTTCCACATGGCACTCCCTCATGCTTCCATATGGCACTCTCTCATGGGATGCCATGTGTTGCTTTCTTTTCCTCCTCGTGGGTACATAATCTCGTCTTGCTTTATGAACCTATGTATTCCTTACTACCTAACTTTGGTATGTACTCAAGTAGCTTCAGTATGTAAGATTTTCAAATTGAGAGCTTACTATGTAACACATCTAAAGTAATAGCTTACATAAGTAAGTCGGGTCCTACGACTCACTACTTGGCCTCCAATTCGTTTTAGATTCCTATAACTTGATTTCCAATCTTCTCTGCCATGGGGTATCACATTCTCCTTTCCTTAGAGTTGTTTGATAGCGTTACAGCCTATCTGACTCACATGGTAACTTCTAAGAAGCTTTCAAGACCTTAGGAATCTTTCAAGAAACTTAAGAAGCTTAAAAAGCTTGAGAACCTTCCAAGAAACTCAAAAACCTCTCAAGATAAAATAGTTTTTAAGGTACAAATATACGGGATGTAACATCCTTCCCCCCTTTAGAACATTCATCCTCGAATGTGAACCAAAACCTTCCTCCAGATCTTATACCAACTATATGAAGAATTTCTCTGTCCCATTACCATAACATATACTTTCATCGAGCAATCAATATTAGAGTTCCAAGGTTAGAATTACTTGTAGACGTAGGGAATAGGTACGGATACTTGTTTTTCCTTTCCTCTTTCACTTCCCAAGGGGTTACCCATCCTAGTACATCTCTCGCCTAAGCACGATTAACTTTGGATTTTTGATTGAATCCGGTGCATTTGTGCTGGTATGATCACATCCATCCCTTAAGGTCTCCACCAATGCTTCCTCACATGGTCTCAAATACCACGGCTTCTAGCTATTTATTCATGGCCTCGAGATCCATCCATCCCTTATGGGATCTTGTTTGAAGTTTAAGCATTCCCATTTACATATGATAGCGCCAGTTGATTTTCTCTTACGCTTGTATTTTTATTGTCCACTTCCCCCCTTTTAGGGTGTACCTATGTCATATTCAATTTATTTTCAACTATTCACGCGCAAATGATTATGTTCCAACCCTTTAACATACTGCACCATGTCTACACCTTCTATTAGATCATATATACTTTAGGTTTCCCCTTTAAGAAACCTTAGTACAATCATTGGGTGCTTATAATTCTCGATAAATAGTACACACTCTAGTCCAAGTACTGGTTCTCGAGTCATATAACTAATGTAGTAGGTTAGCCGAGGCCGTATTTCATTCATCCCAATCAGTACGTTACTAGTGCTTATAATCGTGTCCGATTCTCCATTCGGGGCACTTATATTCTGATGACACGTGTTTCACATTTTGTTATCACCTTTTTTTTCCCCAAAGGATACCACTTGTTCCTTTAATAATTTCACAATGCCTCAGTTGTTTTGCAATTTTCCATTCCCTATCCTCGAGGGATCCCACTATTTCCAAAGTGAAGGTACATATACACAATACCCATTTCTACTTCATGAGCTTTCATCCTTATCGTGTACCCGATGCTAACTCCTAATCTTACTCACAATCACATTCTTTAGTTACTTCCTTACTAGGCTCTACGTACTTCTATGATGATCCTCGTTATATTCACACTATATTCTGCTCATGGTCAATCCCAAAGGGGTAAATTTCTTAACCTTTACTCACAACTCTTACTTAGGGTTAATTCCACTTGGTGGAGTAAGCGTACTTAATCCTTTATCCTTCTTCATCATTCTGATCCTTAATACCTTGCAAGCCATCTTAAGACATTCATATCCATCACCATTCTTCTTACTATATCAGTATTGACCTTTTAATTACCACCCATACCATAATTAACTTATTTCCCAAAGTTAGTTGTACTCCTAGTTTAGTCAGATCTTATCGTTACCATGGATACGATCTCTCAAGATATAGATCTTGCGAGTTTCCTCTATATTCCTCACTATCTCCAAACCTGCATGTAGGAAATACCAATAATGCCATGCAAGACCAATGTATATATATTTATATCACAGCCATGCAGGGCGCGAAATATCAACTATAGTATAAAATGATGGACTTACCTCGTATGTACAACTCGAACTATACCCGTTACACTTTTCTGTCTACTTTTTCCTTCAATTTTCATCTTTACATTTCAATCATATTTTAATCTTCTTACCTTATCCAACATGTATCCTTCATACCATTACTTACCTGTATACTGTGTAGCTTCCAATATCATCCATCACTTTCTTTTGTCGATGTCGTTCTTCAGCTGAAACCAAAGTTTAGTTAAAAAAAGGAATTTCATTTCCTATGGCTGGTCTCTATCGTACGATCTAAGAAAAGAAACAAAGGTAACATCCTAAATGTCCTGTAGCCTCCTATTTATAGATGTGGTGCACCTCACACCGATAAACTGGACTCTACTAGAGTAATAACTGTTATTGTAGGCAAACTTAATAAGTGGTATATGATCATCCCAACTGTCTTTAAAGTCAATTATGCATGCTCATAACATATCCTCTAGCGTCTGAATAGTGCGCTCGGCTTGTCCATCAGTCTGGGGATGAAATGCTGTGCTAAGGCTTACCTGTATCCCCAAGCCTTCTTGGAATGACCGCCAAAAGTGGGCTGTGAATTGGGATCCCCTATCTGAGATAATAGAGGTGGGAACTCTGTGAAGTCGCACTATTTCTTTGATGTACAATTTTGCATAGTCTTCTGCCGAGTATGTGGTCCTGACTGGGAGGAAGTGGGCTGATTTTGTCAGCCTATCCACAATAACCCATATGGAATCCTGCTTCTGGAGAGTGCGAGGTAAGCCGATAATGAAATCCATGTTAATTGCTTCCCATTTCCAGGATGGAACTTCCATCTCCTGTAGTATCCCACCTAGTTTCTGATGTTCCACTTTAACTTGTTGGCAATTTGGGCACTGGGCTACAAACTCGGCTATATCTTTCTTCATACCCTTCCACCAATATAAATCCTTGAGGTCATGATACATCTTGGTTGACCCCGGATGAATAGAATAACAGGCATGGTGTGCCTTTCCCAGTACTTGCTGTCGTAAACCTGCAACTTTTGGTACATAGACTCTGCCTTGATATCATAGTATCCCACCGGCCATGATTTCAAATATAGTCTTTCCCTTTTGGTGAGTTTCATCCCTATATTGTGCTAGAACAGGGTTCTGGTATTGACATCGTTTTACTTCCTCCATGAGGGAGGATTCAACAATTCGTCAAACAGAAACCCCGTCATCACCCGAATCAACTAAGCAGACTCCAAGGCTGGCAAGCTGGCAGATCTCACGAATCATCTCCTTCCATTCAGGTTGTACCTCTGCCAAGCTACCTATTGACTTATGGCTGAGCGCATCCTCCACCACATTTTCCTTCCCTGGGTGGTTTAAAATGTCGACATCATAGTCCTTCAGTAGTTCCAACCACCTTCTTTGTCGTAGGTTTAGCTCCTTCTTCTTAAAGATATATTGGAGGATTTTGTGGTCCGTATAAATGTCAACATGTACACCATACAGGTAGTGTCTCCATATTTTTAAAGCTTGGATCACCACTGCCAATTCCAAATCATGCGGTGGGTAGTTCTTTTTGTGCTTTCTGAGCTGTTGGGAGGCATAAGCTATAACTCTACCATGCTGCATCAGAATGCACCCTAATCCAATACCGGAAGCATCACAATAGACAACAAAGGTGTCTGGTCCTTCTGGAAGAGTGAGGACAGGAGCCGTAGTCAATTTTTCTTTTAACAGTTGGAAGCTTTGTTCACAACCGTCAGTCCATTGGAACTTAGCCGCTTTTTGCGTCAGTCTTGTTAAGGGCGCTGAAATGGAAGCAAACCTTTCCACGAACCTCCTATAGTATCCTGCTAATCCCAAGAAGCTACAAACCTCCATAGGGGTTGTAGGTCTTGGCCAAGCCTTTACGGCCTCAACCTTCTGTGTATCCACTCGAATACCGTCAGTTCCAATAATGTGTCCAACAAAAGCCACTGATGTTAACCAAAATTCGCATTTAGAGAACTTAGCGTATAATTTCTGATGTCAAAGTACCCCTACTACCACCCGCAAGTGATCCGCGTGTTCCATCTCCGATCGTGAATAGACCAGAATATCATTATTAAATATGATCACGAACAAATCTAGAAATAGTTTGAACACTCGGTTCATTAAATCCATAAATACTGCTGGAGCGTTTGTCAGCCCAAAAGGCATCACCTTAAACTCATAATGCCCATACTGGGTCTTGAATGCGGTCTTTGGTATATCCGCTTCCCTTACCCGCACTTGATGATAGCCTGACTGCAGGTCTGTCTTCGAAAAACATTGGGCACCCTGCAACTGGTCAAACAAATCATTAATCCTGGGGAGGGGATATCTATTCTTAACTATTACCTTATTCAGCTGCCTATAGTCAATACACATTCGCAGCGGTCCATCTTTCTTTTTCACAAACAGTACTGGTGCTCCCCATGGTGATGTACTGGACCTAATAAACCCTTTCTCCAGTAGGTCCCTCAACTGCTCCTTTAGCTCCTTTAATTCCGCAGGTGCAATTTTATATGGGGGGATAGAAATAGGCTGAGTATCTAGTGGTACGTCTATAGTGAACTCTATTTCCCATTTTGGAGGGAGGCCTGGAAGTTCATCTAGAAACACATCTGGATATTCATTAACCATGGACATCGACTGAAGAGTTGGCACTTCAGCTTCTAGATCGTGTACGCGGACTAAATGATAAATGTATCCCTTGTTAATCATTTTCCTTGCCTTAAGATATGAAATAACACTACCCTTTGGTGACGCTGTGTTTCCTAACCACTCGACAATTGGTCCACCTGAGAACTGAAATTGAACCATTTTATTTTTATAGTCTACGTTGGCATGACAAGAAGCTAGCCAATCCATACCCATAATAACATCAAATTCCACCATATCTAACTCTATCAAATTGGCCAAGATACGATGACTATACACATTTACCGGGCAATGTCTATATACCTGCTTTACCATAATAGAGTCCCCTACTGGCGTAGCAACCTCAAATGATTCTATTGACTTTGGCTTAATTCCAATTCTACTAGCAACAAAAGGAGATATATATGATAAAGTAGAACCTGGATCCATCAACAAATATACGTCTTGAGAAAAGATTGATAATGTACCTATGACCATATTTGGCGATGCTTATTGGTCCTGCCTACTGGCTAAAGCATATATACGATTAGAAGGACCGCCAGAACTACAATCTCCACCATGACCTCTACCACGACCTGCTGGTATCTGCATTCCCTGTCCCATCGGGCGCATAGCCAAAGAAGAAGAAGAACCCGCAACTGACCTAGTTGGCTGAGCCATACCACCTAGAGTACTCTTAAGTGGGCATTCTCTCACAATATGTCCCTGACGGCCACAATAAAAACACGCACCGGTAGTCCAACGACATTCCCCAAAATAAGGCCTATTACAACGAGGACACTAGGTATCGGTGGTCTTGACTGTCGAGAACTCTGGTCCCCCTATATACTTGAAGCTCTAGAACCTTGTCCGGCCCCTGAATATCTAACGTTTTCAACTCCTCCACCTGGAAACTATGGAGGTACTCTCTGAGCTGGCTAGGAGGGGTATCTACCAAACTGCTGGAATCACCTACTGTGAAATTCCCCTAGATAATCAACTAACTTAGCCCTCTTAGGTTGACTTCTATCAAACCCTCTGTCAGGATGACGCCTTCTATGTCGCTCTTCTACCCCTTGGGCATATGCTTGTACCTGGGCAATATCCATGCCTGGCTGAGAAGCCATGGCCATATAGCTATCAACCAAGTAAAGATCCAAGCCCATAATGTATCGATGCACCCTGTCTGCCATATCAGCTACAACCGTGTGGGCATGTCTTGCCAATGAGTCAAACTCGAGGCTATAGTCTCGAACACTCTTGCCGTTCTGCTTCAAATGCAAGAATCGATCCACCCTAGATCGTCTCATTTCTGGAGGCAGTAAGTGTCTAAGAAAAGCTCCTACAAACTCATCCCATTCAGCTGGAGGAGCACCCTCGCCCCTTGATAGCTCCCAAGACTCATGCCAGTTAGCGGCTATATCACATAGCCGATAGGAGGCCAATTCAACCGACTCAGTCTCCGAAGCCCTAATGATTCGCAGTGTATGCTGCATTTGTCGACTAAGTTCCTGTGGGTCCTCGGTAGTCCTTGATCCATAAAATTCTGGAGGGTTACAAGCTAGGAAGTCACGAACCCTCAAGCTATCTTGTCTGTTGGCATCATCTAGGCCACGCCTCTGGGCCTGTCTTGCCATTAGCCTAGTCAACAGCTGCACGACATCTCTCATAGCTCTATCCTCCGCCCCTTGCTGTGGGATGGGAGGCTCCTGTAATGCAGGTTCAGGATCTGCAGCTGTTGCTGCCCCAAGCTCCTCTGGAGGTGGCAATGTAGTAGAGCTTGCCGACTGGAGTACAATCCTCAGCATAGACTGTACACGGGCCCTAGTAACCCTCGGGGTCTGACTAGTTACCCCCATTGCTGACTTGCCCTTCTGGGCCGTGGTCGCTTTTCTTGGAGGCATTACTATAAACATATAGATCGGTTAGTAAAGGGTCATCCTAAAAATATAGCTCTATCGCACAATCTAAAATAAGAAAGAAAGTAATATCCTAAATGTCTTGCAGCCTCCTGTCTATAGGTGTGGTGCACAACACACCGATAAACAAGCCTCTACTAGACATGGTCTATAGATACTCTAAGAAAGAACTGCTCTGATACAACTTCTGTCATGACCCAACCCCGTAGGCCATGACGGGTGCCTGAACTGGACACCCCTATCTACGCTAGACAACTATACATAGTCTGTCCCCTGGTTATACTCAAAATACATCAATAGATAAGAAAACTCATAAGCCGACAAGGCTATTATAACACATGGGGTCATCCCGTGACACATATATACTCGAGCCGACAAGGCCGCCACAACACAGGGAACGCCCTAAATCATAAGTCATATTAGCAAGCCGTACATACCCATATATACAGCCTATATACTACTCAAGCACAGCTCATACACAGCCCATACACAACTTATATACAACTCATATACAGCTTAGATACAGTCCATATACAACGTATATACAACTTATATACACATACACTCTACACACATAAACCCCACATCTGTATCTACAGACCTCTAAGAGTCAAAAGAACAGTAACACATAAGGCGGGACAGGGCCCCCACCGTACCCGCGAACAAAACTTATATACATGCATCAAGTTTTAGTACCCAAAATCAGGCTCCAACACAATGGAGCGTTCTTGGACCGCTGAGTGGGACTCCTATACTGGCGGATCCCCAACCTGTGTACCTGCACCTACGGGCATGAAATGCAGCCCCCTAAAGATAGGGGGTTAGTACGACATATGTACTGAGTATGTAAAGTGTAATATAACCAAACCAGAAGTACATCCGAAACAGAGAAGAAGGAGAACAATTTATTAAATTAGAAATATGTATCTGTACTCTGTGAATCATAAAAAAACATGCATGCTCAAATTTTCAATATAGCCGGCCCCGTCAGGGGTCCGGTGAATCATATAAGTAGTTTTAGTATCAGGCCCCGTGCCATCGTCGCCTTATTATAACACATCATCATAGTATCAGTATCAGGCCCCAAGCCATCGTTACCTTATTCAACACATCATCATAGTATTAGTATTAGGCCCTAGTTCATCATCACCTTATTACAACACATCATCACAGTATCAGTATCAGGCCCCAGGCCATCGTCACCTTATTACAATACATTATCATAGTATCAGTATCAGGCCCAAGGACATCATATATATATATATATACGGATGTCGGCCCTCTAGCGAGGGACAAGGTGAACAATGTAGTGAATTGCATGAATCTGACAACCAGCCCGGGACTCGGAGAAGAAGTGTTACAATATACACGAGTAGAGTAGTGAGAAATAAAACACAGTTTAAGTCATTATCTGAGACTCAGCTCTATAAGAGGACTAGGTTATTGTCTAAGAATTGGAGTAATAGTATAGTTATACTATCTGCCCTCTAAATGCCATTAGGGGCTACATTAATTACATCTCGAGGTTCCTAGACATATACCAAAGTAAGACTATTCACTTAAAAATTCCAGAGTATTTGTCTTTGAATAGTGTTATGACTAGGAGTCTGTATATTCATTAAGTCCTCAGTGTATAAAAGATTCAAGGAAATTAGCCTAACTATCAAACAAGCTTTAACATTCAGAACTGAATAAGGGGCATTCAAGAATGGAATTACTTTAGATGTTATGTAACTGTTTACTTAGCTTTACGACATGCCAAAAGAAAAGAAGGGATAGGCTTCACATACCTCTTATGGACTCCCCTTAATCGTGTTTATCTCCTTGTCCTCGCAACCTATTTAACATGGAAGTAAGGCGAGTATTAATAACCCTTAGACTTTTCAGCAACTTAGGCTACCCACCAATATTCATAGCATTCATCTCCTCGCTCGCCCTCTCGACTAGTTCCTTAACTAGTTAAGGTGTTAACGGAAATCGGACAGCACCTCCCCTATAATGTGCCCTATCAGAATTTTCCAACCATGTACTTAACACCTGAAGCCAAGCAACAATACAACCAGAATCTCATATATATATATAACATGGCAACATTACACAATATAAACTCCAAACAACTCGCCTGAAGTTACGATACCAAAAGAGGGTTTCTAGTTTTTATTTTGCGAAACCTTTAACCGTACGAAGTGGGGGGTTGTGTGTATGTAACCAGAAGCTCCCCCAACTCATTTAAAGAACTTTTAGACCCATAAACGCGCCACAACACAACCAGCAGCAGCCCCCACGCGCACAACACCTTATTTTGACAACAATTTAACTATAGCGATTCCAAATTTGTTTATTTTGAACGCCGAACTTTTCAAACCTTTTAGACAACTTACAGCAGCCCATAAGGTGTGTAATACACCCTAATGTAACATCATAAACTTCAAATTAGAGGGGAAGAACTTACCTTTCCCGAAATTGGCTAGAAATCGACGAAATCGCGCCTCGGAATTTGTTTAGCGTGCTGAATCGTCGTGGCAGCTTGCTGTCCATTTTTTTGGATGCACCGAACTCTAATTTTATTCTATTAATACATCCATATCATAGTGGTATATACTATATAATTAATTTACGGAACAAAATCGGGACTTACCTTATTTTTCTCCCAAGCCGTCGCAATTTTCTCTCTAGATTAGGGTTTGTTCATCTATTTTTGTTTGCTAGAAATTTGATGAAGGAAGCTGGAGTATATGATACATATCCATACATATATGTGGCCCTAGGGTGTGACATGTGTCATCCCCAAGAGGTGACACGTGTCCAGCCCCTATTGGGCCACCGCATCTACATGCTAAAGGAGGGGATGCCACGTGGCAGTGGGGCCCACCTCCCCCAAGTAGGTGGGTCACCTACTTGACCCCAAGCAGGTGGGTCACCTACTTGCTTAGGTGCTGCCACATGTCACCCTCCCATTGGCTGCCCCCGCATAATTTTTTTCCTCCTCGTGGGTTCGTAATCTCGTTCGTAATCTCGTCTCACTTTAAGAGCCTATGAAACCCTTGCTACGCAAGCTTGGTATGTAATCAAGTAAATCACGTATGTAAGACTTCTAAATTAGTAGTTTACGTGGATAAGTCGAGTTCTACGACTCGTTACTTGGCCTCCAACTCCTTCCTACTTCTCTTGACCCCATTTCCCACCTTCCCTACCATGGGGTGTCACATTCTCCCTTCTTAGAGTTGTTCAATAGGGTCGTAACTTAAGTGGCTCACATACTAGCTTCTAAGTAACTTAAGGAACCTTTCGAGTTCAAAGATATGGGGTGTAACAGTATAACATCTCTTAACCTTTTTCACAATTCCGATTATGGGTTAATTAGGCTCGGTGAGGTAAACGCACTTAACCTTTGTCTAAATCATCCTTTAGTCTCACCAGTCTTTTCCAAATTATTTTTTCATACCAATATTGACCTCCTCATTACTATTACCATCACTTCAATCATTAACTTATTTTTCAAGGTCAGCCATACTCGTAGTTTAGTCACATCTCATTCTTATTATGGGAACGACCTTTCAAAACATACTACAACCCTGTATCTCATTCTCTTTATTTCTAGGAAAATTTGGGCAGAGTTTCCTTTGTATTTCTCCTTATCTCAACACTACACGTAGAAAATATCAACAATGCCTCACCAGGCATGCATGTATATATTCAGATCATATCATATTGCAGCCACACAGGGCGCCTAATATCAATAGTATGAAAAGGGACTTACTTCATATGTCCATTCGAACTGCACCTATTGCACTTTCCTATCTATTTTTCTTTTCCATTTTAACTTTCTATGTCAATCGTACTTCAATACCTTACCTTCCATATATATTTTGTGCCTTTGGTTACCTGCGTGCTCTGTAACTTCCAATACCGTCAGTTACTTCTTCTATCGATGTTGTCCTTTTACTGAAAGCACAGGTTAGTATGAGGAATTTTATTCTATATGACTTGGTTCTATCGCACGATCTTAGATATGAATGAAAGGTAACATCCTAAATGTCATGTAGCCTCCTGTTTATAGATGTGGTGTACAACACACCAATAAACAAGACTCTACTTTTCACAGTTTGTAGACACTCTAAGGACGAACTGCTCTAATACCATTTTTGTCATGACCCAACTTTGTAGGCCATGACTGGTGCTTGAGTTGCGCGCCCATACGTAACCTTAGCCCCACTTAGCGTGTTAGCACCATAGAAAAAAGTAGGAGTCAAAAAGGGGTCGCTAGAGAGCGCATGAGAATAAATATAGCACAAGAGGGCCGTTAAGTTATTTGATAATGTTATGGATAATATGGGTCACAAGATAACTTTTCAGAAGCTTAAGAAGATGTTCCGAAGCACAAGGGTATGGGGTATAATAATAGGTACAGACACGCGACTTGAGGATCCACCAGCTTAGGATTCTACTTAGTGGATTTAAGAAGAGCTCCATCGTGTCGGAGCCTAGCTTTTGGTATCGACCATTGATGTATATATTTGTGTGTTCTAGGGTACGGCGGGGACCCTATCCCGCCTTATGTTTCTGATTCTCTTTACTATTAGAGGTATGTAGACATGTATGTGGGTTGTATATGTATGTGTGAAGAGTTGTGCCTATATGTTACGATAGCCTCATCGGCTTATATATATTGTCTTTCTGGTTGGCATGCTATGACTCAAATAGGAGACAAGTTTCCTTATAATTAGCAAGGGTATACGCGAGTGTCCAGTTTGGGCACCCTTCACTGCCTACAGGGTTGGGTCGTGACAAAAGTTGTATTAGAGTGGTTTGGTCCTCGGAATGTCTACAAACTATGTCTAGTAGAGTCTTGTTTATTGGTGTGTTGTGTACCACATCTATAAATAGGAGGCTACAGGATATTTAGGGTGTTACCTTTCTCTTTTATCTTACATCGTGCGATAGAGCTATGATATTAGGATGATCCCTAACTGACATACTATTGTATTTACAGCAATGCCTCCAAAGAAAGCAAAAGCTTCCCAGAAGTGCAAGTCAGTAGCGGATGGAACAAGTCAGACCTCGGGAGTTATTTGGGCTCGTGCCCAGTCTATACCGGGAATCGTGCTCCAATCAGCGAGCTGCACTACGCAGCCACCTTCGGATGAGCTTAAAGCAGCAGTAGCTGTGGGGCCCGAGACCCTAGTGCATAAGTCTCTAGTCCCACAGCTAGGGCCAAAAGATAGGGAAATGAGGGATGCAGTTCAACTATTGACTAGGTTAATGGCAGAACAAGTTCAAATACATAGGCTGGGGATTAGGAGGCGGTACAATAAGGGACAGCCCAATAAATATTATGGCAGAGGCCAGTATAAGAAGGCTAGAATGGCTGGTGATTCGGGGGAGTTTCAAGGCAGACAGCCTTACCAGTGTAGTATATACCCTTCCCAACCAGCCTAGAAGGTACCCCCTCAGTTCTGAGGTGGAATATTTGATAACACGGGATGTCCAAGAGTCGGTCTGAGCTCTAGGGTTTCAGGTGCACCAATAAGCAAATGGTCGCGTCATTCGAAGCCATCTTTATCTTAATGTCCTGGCTGTGGTAAGGCATATTTTGGGAAATGCCGTCTTTCTATAGGTGCTTGTTTCACCTGCGACCGTCAAGGCCATTTTATGAGAGAGTGTCCATTTAAGAGTAGATGGAAGGGTACAGCTCAACCTACTGGATCAGTTGTTGGAGTTTCTTCTTTTTTGGCTATGCGCCCTATGAAGCAGGGTATGCATACCTCAGCAGGCCATAGTGGAGACCGTAGCAGATTTCCTTCAGATCAGGAGGCGTCATCAAACATGGTTATAGGTATACTATTAATCTTCTCCCAGGATATGTATGCATTGATAGATCTAGGCCCCACTCTATTATGTATATATCTCCGTTTGTTGCCGATATTTGGCGCCCTTTGTGGCTGTGATAGACTATGATATGCATATATGTGTTGGCCCTATGAGGCATTGTTGGTATTTCCTGAGTGCAGGTTTGGGATAGTAAGGAATATAGAGGAAACTCTACCGATTCTTTTTGGAGATAGAAAGAGAATGAGATATACGGTTGTAACATATCTTGAGAGATCGTATCCATGGTAACGATAAGGATGAAAGCTCATGAAGTAGAGAAGGGTATTATGTATATATACCTCCACTTTGGAAAATAGTGGGTTCCCTCGAAGATAGGAAATAGAAATTGCAAAACAACTGAGGTATTGTGAAATTATCAAAGGAACAAGTGGTATCTATTGGAAAAAAAGTGATAAACAAAATGTGAGACACGTGTCATCAGAGTATAAGTGTCTTGAATGGAGAATTGGACATGATTATAAGAACTAGTGACATACTGATTGGGATGAATAAAATATGGCTTTGGCTAAACTACTACATTAGTTATATAACTCGAGTACCAGTACTTGGACTAGATTGGGTACTAGTTATTGAGAATTCTGAGCACCCCATGATTATATTAAGGTTTCTTACAGGGGAAACCTAAAGTATAGATGAGTTAACAGAAGGTGTAGACATGGGGCAATATGTCAAATGTGTTAGAATAGAATCATATATGTATGAATAGTTGAAAATAAACAGAGGATGACATGGGTACACCCTAAAGGGGGGAAGTGGACAAGAGAAACACAAGTGTGAGAGGAAATCAATTGACACCATCACAGGTTGACAGGACCGTTAAATTTCAAGCGAGATCCCATACTGGAATGAGTTTTCAAGAGCTCAAGGCCAACAATAAATAGATAGAAGACACAGTATGTGAGACCGTGCGAAGAATCATGGGTGCTTACAAAAAGGGGTGAATATAATAAGAGAGTAAGACTGAGCAAACTAAGGGCCGCGAAAAGGGTAGTAGGGTCGTGTTTGAGTAAAGATTAAGATATGGAAACAACATTATTTGTCGCTGATATCGGGACATACAACTAGCAAGGAGAATAGAAAATCTCCTACGGTAGGACATGAGGAGACCAAGGAGTATGTAAAGGAAGAAAACAAAGAAGTAGGACAAAATAGCGTTAGCATGAGCAAGTCCTAGTGTGAAGTTGATATGTAAATCAAGATGGGCTGGGAGACAAAAAGACTACATTTACCTTATACCAGTGGTATAAGAGTAGTTGTGCAACCTATGAATAGTTATATATAGCATAAGACCAAGCGAAGGAGTACATGATGAAAAGGGGGTTATGATATTTTGGATACATTACAGAGAAATGCAAAGAGAAGTTAAATCAAATGACCAAAAAAGACATGGTCATGGTTGAACTAAAGATCTACCATAATACCGATTGTAAGATAAAAGAGGAGAGGGAAAGGTGGAACCTGAAGACTAGCGAGACAATGCTAAGGTAAGTCTTGGGCTAAGTTGAGTGCCTTCGCACATTATTGCAAGAATTGCAATGTAACGTGTGACCAAAAAATCGAAGCCAAATCTGAGGAAAAGGACCATGGAAGAATCTAAACTAACGATGAAGCAACAACACGAGATTATATACCTAGAGTATTATAAGTAGGGTTAAGAGAGTTGTAAAGGGGCTTAAGCAAAACGAGCATGAGTAGCTGGTTACGAACAAATGGTGCACTGGTATGCCAAAATTCTATAACACTATACCAGTAACGATAGATAAAACACAGAATGGCTATGAAGGTTATTGTGTGAGGGAACTTCAGCAATACTTGATAGCCAACTCTGATGAGCAAAAAGCAAAACCCAAAAGGTAAAGGTACTAGTTGATGTCATCTAAAGAAGACAAGAAGTAATACACGAGGTCGAAGATTCTACAACATGACCTTGGCTCTAAGACTCATTTTCCACTCCATGGACGAATGATTTTATATGGAATATCATCCGCAGATTAACAATATCAGCCCGTGTTCCTTCAATCAAGGACTACCTGTTCAGCCGAGATTATGTGAAATTATAGATCAAGAGAGTGGTGAGACTTTATGGATTTCCTATAACTATTATCTCAGACGAAGGAGCCCGAGTTACAGTTAATTACTGAAGATCAGCCCACAAAGAGATTGGGAAGACAGATAGGTCTTCGTACACCATTGTACCCTTAAACCGAAAGACAGACTAAGCTTACTAGCTAAATGCTAGAAGAGGTATTGCGAGCCTATACGGTTGACTCCAAAGGTAGCTTGGATAATTGCCTACTACCTGTCAATAGTATTTACTATATCAACTATCATTCTAGTCTCCAGATGGCCCTAGAAGAGACTTGGTATGGCAAAAACATTAGGTCATCAATTGGTGGGTTGATGTTGGTAAAACGTGACTAATGGGCCCAGGCATGGTTCAATAAGCCATGAGAAGGTGAAGCTTATTCAGAAGAGAGTGTTAGAAGCTCAGAGTCGACAAAAGTCATATGTAAATGTCGACTTCTAGAGTTTCAAGTTAATGATTGGGCATTTCCGAAGGTACCCCCCATAACGAAAGTAATGAGATTTAGTAGGAAAGGGAACCTTAGTCCCAGATACATTGACCTTATCAGATCCTTCACCGAATAGGCAAGGTTGCCTACGAGCTGGACTTACCAGCAAATCTGGAAGCGGTACATCTAGTCTTCCATGTATCAATGCTTTGAAAGTATATTGGTAATCCAACCCGGGTATATCCCGTAGAGGGTATCCAGGTCACAAAGGAGTTATCCTACGAGAAGCAACTTATCGCAATCCTGGGTTGGCGAAGTAGAAGATTATGAACTAAGGACGTAGCTTCCGTCAAGGTATTGTGGCAAAATAAAAATTGTGAAGATATGACCTGAGAAGCGGAGGAGAAAATGAAACACAATTATCCTTACTTACTCCTTACGCTACAGGTAATCCCAACCTTTGATACTCTGATAGTGATAGCTTGATGAAAGTATGTGTTATTGCAATAGACATGAATTTCCATATAATTTGTATAAGATCTTAAGGAAGGTTTTGGTTCACATTCGAGGACGAATGTTCTAAAGGGGGAAGGATATTACACCCCGTACTTTTGTACTTTGGAATGCGTTCTTAAGTCTCTTGAAAGGATCTTAAGTTCTTGGAAGGATCGTAAGCCTCCTAAGTTTCTTAAGATTTTCTAAAGTTTCTTAAAGCTTCTTAAAGCTTCTTAAGCCTTCTTAAGAACTCTTAAGCTTCTTAAGAGTTACCATGTGAGCCGGGTAATCTATAACGATATCAAACAACTCTAAGTAAAGGAGAATGCGATACCCCATAGTAGAGAAGATTGGAAATAGAGTTATAAGAATTTGGAAGAAGTTGGAGACCGAATATTGAGTCGTAGGACTCAACTTATTTACGTAAGCTACCAACTTGGAAATCTTACATACTTAAGCTACTTGAGTGCATACCAAGATTACGTAGCAAGGATTATATAGGTTCATAAAGTAAGATGAGATTATGAACCCATGAGGGGAAAAAGAGAGTGCCACGTGGCAGCAGCTGGAGCAAGAGTGGTGGACCCCACCTCCCATGTGGATGCCCGTGGTTGGAAGGGAATATATTTTAATACCCCAAAAATCCTAACTCATATCAGATTAGAAAAGCCTATGTACTTCATCTATTTATTTCAAAAAGATCATGCCCAAAAAGAAAGAAAGATTAGCTTTACCTACTTGTGCCCAAAACATGCCAAAAGAAAGTATTAGCTTTATATACCTCTTACGGATTATTCTTAACACGTTCGCCTCATCGTCTATTGAAACTATTTAACATGAAAGTAATACTATGGTTAATGAAATTTCACTTTTCAATTCCAACTCTACAACTAAGTCTCCATAGAGGTCATTTCCTTATCCATTTCCCTAGACTAGTTCATTACTAGTTCCTAAGTTACCAAAAATTGGGCAGCATTTCCCCTATAACTTCAACATCCACGAGATTTGAAATTGGCCACCATGTCAACAACCATACCAACAACAACAACCAGAACCATATATACAACTAAATCACTTCAACCTTACACAATAAACAACTAACTCCAAACTACGACACAAAAATAGAGTTTTTAATCTTTATTTCATAAAATCTTTAATCATACCAAATGAAGGGTCGTGTGGCTGCAACCAGCAGAAACCACAACCTTGTTAAAACACTTTGAATCCCTGCAACACGCAACCGAACCAGCTTCACTTGCAGCACCACAATGACGATCCACTACTCGACTTCGATTTAACGCTAGTGACATCAATTTAGTTTGTTTCTAACGTCAAGCATCCTTATGGAATTATTCCACTTCTAGCCTCATTTAATAAATATAATATACCCCATAAAAACATAATAAACTTCAATTTGAAAGGGAAAGCCTTACCTTGTCCGAAACTCGCCAAAACTTGCCTCGGAAGTTCCTTTAGTGCGCCTAAAATTTCATGGCTGTTTGATAACCTTTTGAGCTGCTCCAAACCATAAATTTTCATTACTAACACCTTCATAAAATTGTGATGCACCCTAGGTAATTAATTCGCGGAACGAAATCGGAGACTTACCTTTTATTCTCCTAAAAAACCGAAGCTCTCTCTTCTCTCTAGCTTAAGTTTCTCTTCTCTTTTCTTCTAGTCTTTTCTTTAATTTTTTTGGATAAAAAGAAACTTAAAGGATAAGGATGACTTAAAAGTCTTCAAACACATCTATATATAGGCTACCTTAAGGGGTGACACGTGTCAACCCCTTATAGGGCCAACACATCATCCCCTCCACTTAGGGGCTGCCACATGGCATGTGGGGCCCACCCCCTTGCTGCAACTTCTTCCACATGGAACTCCCTCATGCTGCCATATGGCACTCTCTCATGGCCTGCCATGTGTTGCTTTCTTTTCCTCCTTGTGGGTTCGTAATCTTGTCTTGCTTTATGAACCTATGTATTCCTTACTACGTAACCTTGGTATGCACTCAAGTAGCTTCAGTATGTAAGATTTTCAAATTGAGAGCTTACTATGTAACACATCTAAAGTAATAGCTTACATAAGTAAGTCAGGTCCTACGACTCACTACTTGGCCTCCAATTCGTTTTAGATTCCTATAACTTGATTTCCAATCTTCTCTGCCATGGGGTATCGCATTCTCCTTTCCTTAGAGTTGTTTGATAGCATTATAGCCTATCCGACTCACATGGTAACTTCTAAGAAGCTTTCAAGAACTTAGGAATCTTTCAAGAAACTTAAGAAGCTTAAGAAGCTTGAGAACCTTCCAAGAAACTCAAAAACCTCTCAAGATACAATAGTCTTTAAGGTACAAATGTACGGGATGTAACATCCTTCCCCCCTTTAGAACATTCATCCTCGAATGTGAACCAAAATCTTCCTCCGGATCTTATACCGACTATATGGAGAATTTCTCTGTCCCATTACCATAACATATACTTTCATCAAGCAATCAATATCAGAGTTCCAAGGTTAGAATTACTTGTAGACATAGGGAATAGGTATGGATACTTATGTTTCCTTTCCTCTTTCACTTCCCAAGGGGTCACCCATCCTAGTACATCTCTCACCTAAGCACGATTAACTTTGGATTTTTGATTGAATCCGGTGCATTTGTGCTGGTATGATCACATCCATCCCTTAAGGTCTCCACCAATGGTTCCTCACATGGTCTCAAATACCACGGCTTCTAGCTATTTATTGATGGCCTCGAGATCCATCCATCCCTTATGGGATCTTGTTTGAAGTTTAAGCATTCCCATTTACATATGATAGCGTCAGTTGATTTTCTCTTACGCTTGTATTTTTATTGTCCACTTCCCCCTTTTAAGGTGTACCTATGTCATACTCTATTTATTTTCAACTATTCACGTGCAAATGATTTTGTTCCAACCCTTTAACATACTGCACCATGTCTACACCTTCTGTTAGATCATCTATACTTTAGGTTGCCCCTTTAAGAAACCTTAGTACAATCATGGGGTACTTAGAATTCTCGATAAATAGTACACACTCTAGTCCAAGTACTGGTTCTCGAGTCATATAACTAATGTAGTAGGTTAGCCGAGGCCACATTTCATTCATCCCAATCAGTACGTTACTAGTGCTTATAATCGTGTTCGATTCTCCATTCGGGGCACTTATATTCTGATGACATGTGTTTCACATTTTGTTATCACCTCTTTTTTTTCCAAAGGATACCACTTGTTCCTTTAATAATTTCATAATGCCTCAGTTGTTTTGCAATTTTCCATTCCTTATCCTCGAGGGATCCCACTATTTCCAAAGTGAAGGTACATATACACAATACCCATTTCTGCTTCATGAGCTTTCATCCTTATCGTGTACCCGATGCTAACTCCTAATCTTACTCACAATCACATTCTTTAGTTACTTCCTTACTAGGCTCTACATACTTCTATGATGATCCTTGTTATATTCACACTATATTCTGCTCATGGTCAATCCCAAAGGGGTAAATTTCTTAACCTTTACTCACAACTCTTACTTTGGGTTAATTCCACTTGGTGGAGTAAGCATACTTAATCCTTTATCCTTCCTCATCATTCTGATCCTTAATACCTTGCAAGCCATCTTAAGACATTCATATCCATCACCATTCTTCTTACTATATCAGTATTGACCTTTTAATTACCACTCATACCGCAATTAACTTATTTTCCAAAGTTAGTTGTACTCCTAGTTTAGTCAGATCTTATCGTTACCATAGATACGATATCTCAAGATATATTACAACCTTATATCTAATTATCTTTCTATTTCCCAAAATATTTTGGCGAGTTTCCTCTATATTCCTCACTATCTCCAAACCTGCATGTAGGAAATACCAACAATGCCATGCAAGACCAACGTATATATATTCATATCACAGCCATGCAGGGCGCCAAATATCAACTATAGTATAAAATGATGGACTTACCTCGTATGTACAACTCGAACTATACCCGTTACAGTTTCCTGTCTACTTTTCCCTTTAATTTTCAGCTTTACATTTCAATCATATTTCAATCTTCTTACCTTATCTAGCATGTATCTTTCACACCATTACTTACCTGTATACTGTGTAGCTTCCAATATCATCTATCACTTTTTTTTGTCAATGTCGTTCTTCAACTGAAACCAAAGGTTAGTTAAAAAAAGGAATTTCATTTCCTATGGTTGGTCTCTATCGCACGATCTAAGACAAGAAACAAAGGTAACATCCTAAATGTCCTGTAGCCTCCTATTTATAGATGTGGTGCACCTCACACCGATAAACTGGACTCTACTAGACACTGTTTGTAGACATTCCGAGGACCAAACCGCTCTGATAATACTTTTGTCATTACCCAACTCCATAGGCCATGACTGGTGCCCGATTTGGGCACCCATACGTACCCTTAGCCCTACTGAGTATGTTAGCAGAATAAACAAGCACAAAAATCAAAAGAGATCGCTAGAGATTGCACGAAAATAGATGTAGCACACGAAGGCCGTTAATGCCGTCATTGAACACAAGCCCAAAACATATATACAGAACCCACAACACAAGTCTACAGACCTTTACCGAATGATAACATAATCATATAAAGGGACAGGGCCCCATCGTACCCTTAACTAATATGTACAAATGTACAACAGAAAAGTTAATACCAAAATAGGGCTTCGAACAAAGGAGCACTGCCAACCAATAGGGTGGATTTCCTAAGCGAGCGGATTAACAAACCGATCAACTGCACCTGTGGGCATGTAACACAACCCCCAAAGAAAGGGGGGTCAGTACGGAAAATGTACCGAATATGTAAAGCAAGGACTGTAATAAATAAAGTCATCACCAGAACAAAACATACAAAAAAAGGCAAAATATCCAAAAATATCAAAATGCTTTTTACAACCCCAGATAATGCAAGCGAAAAAACATATGCCATATTCGGTCCCATTACGGGACTCGGTGAACAAAATGCGGTCGCCACCTCTATCACGACCCAACCCTGTAGGCCACGACTGGAGTTCGACCTGGACCCCCGTATATATATCTATCTGCTGTGGTCAAGTCGAACTATAGACATGCAGTGCATATAAATCAAGTATAGTCAAATAGGACTATAAATAACATAATGCCATGCATCAGAGCCCTATTAGGCGATAACATTTTTATAAACCTGTAGCCTCTTTCATTTGTATCACCTCATGAAAGGGCATGCAAGCCGACAAGGCTGCCATAACATAATAACACATATCATACATCATGTAGACCCAGCTGAATCAAACTGATATACATAACCCACATATATATGTCTGCAGATCTCTAACAATATTAATGACAACATATAGCGGGACAGGGCCCCCGCCGTACCCCTGAATAACAAAATAATACTACACATCAACGGCCAGTGCCAACAACTAGGCTCCGATATAATGGAACCTCTTCCAGCTAAGCTGAGTGGAATCCTAAGCTGACGGATTCCAAAACCTGTATTTGTACCTGCAGACATAAAATGCAACCCCTCGAAAAAAGGGGGTCAGTGCGACATATGTACTGAGTATGTAAAACTTATCATAATACAACTGGAGGTATATCCGAAATAAATAAGCAGGGGAACAAATTATCCAATTAGAACCCTGTATCTGTACTCTGTGACTTACAAAAGCATGCATGTTCGAATCATATCATATAGCCGGCCCCTTTCGGGGGTCCGGTGAATCACCACTATAAAACCATCATGGCACCAGTGCCATCACCACCTTATTACAATACATCATCATACATATACACACGTACCGGGCCCTCTAGTGAGGGGTTCGGTGGATAATACAGTGAGTTGTGCACGATAACGTACCCAGCCTAGGACTCAGTGAAAGAAGGGTTACATAATATACAAGTAGAGTAGTGAGTAACTATAGCAATTTAAATCATTATCAGAGACTCGACAAAATAAGAAAGTTAAGCTTTTGTTTGAGGACCCGAGTAACGGTGTAGTCATCTCGAGTGTCCTCTAAATGCCATTATGGGCTGTCCTAAAAGTAATCTCGGGGACCCTAGACATGTATTAACATAGTGCCAAATCATTTATGGAATCAAAACACTTAGTCTTGTATAGTCTTTAAGACTTGGAGCTTGTACATTTGGTACCTCTTTAACATATAGAAGTTTCCAGGAAATAGTTCAACTACTATCAGAGTTTGATATTCAAAAGTAAATAGGAGATGTTAAGAATGGAGTTACTCCAGAGCTCACATCATATTTAACTTACAACTAAGACATGCCTGAAAAGAAAGAGAGTAAACTCTATATAGTCTGTACTTTCCTTCAGGCGGTCATTATATACATATCTCATACCCGGACCATCCTGAGGCTCGATGAACAACTATGGCATCATAATCCCATTTTCATACCAAGTACATATCAAGAGAAAGGAAAGATAGTTTTACGTACTTATACCAAAACATGCCAAGAGAATGCTTTACATACCTCTTATGATTTACTCTTTATCCCGTTCGCCTCATCGTCCTTTGAACCTATTCAACATGAAAGTAATACGAATATCAACCACTCTTAACATTTTCTAGCATCTTAGGTTGCACCTTAGTATTCATGGAACCTATTTCCTTGTTCGTCTCCTCAACTAGTACTTTAATTAGTTAAGGCGTTAACAACAATTGGGCAGCACCTCCCCTATAACTTTCCCTATCCAAATTTCCAATTAGATCCCTAAACACTACAGAAAACCAACGACAACAATCTGCAGCATATGTTTAAGCAATTCACACCAACAATATACAACATAAGCTCCAAACGACTCACTCAAAATTATGATATCAAAATATGGTGTCTAGCCTTTATTTTGTAACACCTTTAATTATACGAAATGAGGGGTCATGTGTATGCAACCAGAACCACCCACACCCCTATTAGAAAACATTTAGGCCCTTTAACAAAACATCACACCCCTGCAGCAGCACCTCACAAGAACAACACTTTACTTCGACACAATTCAACTATAACGACTCCAACTTAGTTTATTTTGAATGTCAAGCATATCTATGATGTTTTCACATTTCCATCTACTTAAACAACATATAATAAACTTATTAAAAATACCATAAACTCCAAATTAAGAGGAGAAACCTTACCTTACCCGAAATTGGCCAAAACTGCCAAATTGCAACTCGGAACTTCTCCAAACGTGCTGAAATTAAGTGGGCTGTTTATGTCCCTTCTCCACTGCCCCAAATTGGAATTTTTGGTTATAAAACACTATTATTTAACCGTGGGATACCTAAAATAATTAATTCACGGAAAGAAACTCAGAGGCTTACCTTGGCAGCGCCCAAACCCATAGCCCTCCTTTCATTGTCTTCAACATTTTCCTTCAGCTTTCTCTTGTTTGTTCCAAGTGTAAAGTTGAAGTTATAGTTTTGTAGAAATCGTAAGATACATATATACATCTCCATATTGTTGAACAACACCGTAGATAATTAATTCACAGAGGAAAAATTGGAAACTTACCTTAATTTCTCCAAAACATGGCTGCTTTCTCTTCTTCTTCTCTCACATTTTTCCTTTCTCTTTGGCTGCTGTTTTGGACAGTAAATGTGAATAAGAGTCACTTAACATATAGATATATGTTGCCTTAGGGGGTGAAACATGTCATCCCCTAAGGGTGACACGTGTTCAGCCCCCATTGGGCCAACACATACATGCTACCAATAAGGGGCTACCATGTGGCGTGGGGTCCACTTCCCCCCAAGCAGATGGGTCACCTACTTGAACCCAATCAGGTGGGTCACCTGCTTGTTTGAGGTGCTGCCACATGTCACTCCTCCATTGGCTGCCACGTGTCGTCTTTTCCCCTTCCTCATGGGTTTGTAATCTCATCCTATTTTAAGAGCCTATGTAATCCATGCTACGTAAGCTTGGTATGTCCTCAAGTATCTCAAGTAAGTAATTCTTCTAAGTTAGTAGCTTACATAGGTAAGTCGAGTCCTACGACTCATCACTTGGACTCCAAGTCCTTCCGGATTCTTATGACTCTATTTCCGACCTTTTCTACTATGGGGTATCACATTCTCCCTTCCTTAGAGTCGTTTGATAGTGTCGTAGCCTATCGAACTCACATGATAATGTCTAAGGAACTTATAAGACATTTTGAGTTTAAAAGTGTGAGGTGTAACATCCTTCCCCCCTTTAGAACATTCGTCCCCGAATGTTAAACAAAACTTCCCTTAGCACCTTATACAAATTGTAGGGCGATTCTTTACTGTTTCCATCACCCATACTTCTATCCAAGTACTTAATATACAAGTTTCAAGAGGTGGGGTTACCTATAGATATCGGGAATAGGTCCGAATACTTGTGTCTCATATCCTCTTTAGCTTCTCTGGTCATCCTCTTTCTGGTTTTGGTTTTGACACAGTATCTTAACGGAAGGCACATTAACATTTAGTAGGGTACTGTACTTGCACCTCACAAAATAAAGTCTTGTATACCATTATCACGTATCATATCTGGCCCACTCGGGGACTCGGTGTTACAAATACATCATCTATCATGATAGGCATATATATGCTATTAGTGCTGTGGAACATACAGCCCTATCCATGTATATAGATAGCACATGCCGACGAACGACAACCTGATCCACATATTGTGTAATAATACCGAGAAACGATGGCCCAATCCATATATCGTATGATAATGCCGAGGTACGACGGCCCGATCCATATATTATATGATAATGCCGAGGTACGACGGCCCGATTCGTATCTCATATATTAGTGCTGAGGAACGACGACCCGATCTGTATATATGCATATCATATAATAATGCCAAAGAACGATGGCCCGATCCACATATCACACAACAATGCAAATACGTTCATGTAAGACTTGGTAACACATCAGACATCCCCCAACCATTATCATAAATATGCCTAAGAAACCCTAGATTTAGGAATTTACACACCCAATAACTATTCAGCCTATAGAAGGCTCGAGGGTCGTAGTTTAACTACTTTAAGACCCTTAGCATTTAGGAGTGAACTCGAGTCATAAGTTATACTCGGGACTTACAACTTGAACTGCCTTTACACTCATATCATACCTCCATTCACTTACATTTAAGACATTCAAAAGGGAAGAAGAGACGGGCTTTACACATACCACCTTTCATCATATAGAAGCCCTTAAAGACAATAACTCAATTACTACAGGAGTTCTAATATCACGAAGTCAATGAAACTCATGGCTCATGCTTGGAATTTATGAATGGAATTACCCCTAGCTCATATACATATCATTCATTAATTACGTCTAAGACATGCCAAAAAAGAGAAGAATAGCTTTACATACATATGCCAAAAACATGCCAAAATAAAGCTTCACATACCTCATATGGACTTCTCCTAATCACGTCCACGTCTTCATCCTCCGAACCTATTTAACATGGAAGATATGCGAGTATCAACAACCTTAACTTTTCAGTGCCCTCAGTTGCACCTTAGCATTCATGGAACCTATTTCCTTATTTGTCTCCTCGACTAGTTCTTCAATTAGTTAAAGCGTTAACGAAAATTGGGCAACACCTCCCCTATAATATGCCCTATCCAAATTTCCAATAACACCCCTAATAACTACAGCCAACCAACAACAACAACCTGCAACATATATACAAGCAATTCCCACCAACATTACACAATACAAACCCCAAACAACTCACTCAAAACTATCAAAACGTGAATTCTAGACAGCTTACTATCTTGCATTATCGCTTTGTTTCGAAGGGGTAATTGAGCGAAACAGGCTTTATGTCCCATGAAAGTTATAGACATGTGTCTTAGGGTTGCATACAATTTCAAATCACCCCTACATCAATTCTGTACAAAAAGATATGTCTAAAATACCAACAACAGTCCATGTAAGATGTCCAAAACCAAAATCTAGGCAGTACCTTCTCTATACTTCATCACCCTTTTTCGAGCAGATAAAAGCAAAAAAGATTTTAAAGGCAAATCAAAATTTATATACCTATGAAATATCTTTCCAAAATATATTGAATCACTCGAAATGAAGCTGTACCCAAGAAGTTATACTAATATACTAACAACAGTCCCATTCAATTCATACTTACATGTCCCCTTTTTAGTTCGCACTCACATTCAGTTCCTAACATCTCTTTGAGGTTCTTCTGTTCGAAGCACTTTCTCCAATTAGTCGGTGGAGAATTATAAACTGTTATCGTAACCCATTTTCCAACCATTGTTGGAAGAAACTAGAATCTCTTAAACATCACAGTACTTCTTTTAATACTTGACCTACCTGGTCTCATTCTGAGTTTATCCTCGAGTTATGAACAACTCATCGAATTTACAATTAGGAGTTAGGGCTTGGTACTTTCAAAATGAGTGAATCTCAATTACTGGACATCTTACCTTTCAACCTGAGCTTTTTTTTTTCTACAGCATAATTATGGCTGGAGATACTATGGTCTGAACTGTACTGCTCAGACAGACTTTTGTTTCTCCGTAATAAACTTCCCCGAGTAAAAAAGGTATCCCTTATTGATGACATGAAGAGTACCTCTTATAGTTTTAATTTGGCATAATATGGGTACTCGGTATAAATTTCCAAGACATGTTATAAAGCTATGTTTTATTCCCTTTTTCTTATTTTGGGAAAATTTCGGCAGAGTTTCCTCTATATTTACTTATCCCAAACCTGCATGCAGAAAATACCAACAATGCCTCACAGGGCCAACATATATATATTTGTATCATATCACAGCTGCACAGGGCTTTCAATATCATCTCATATTATAGCCATATAGGGCTTTCAATGTCAATAATAATATGAAAGTAATGGACTTACCTCGTCTTTCCAACTTCAAACTGCATCTGTTGCACTTTCTTTCTGCTTTCCTTTCAGGTTTAAACTTTACATTTCAATCACATGTCAATACCTTACCCAATAGATATCTTTCAGGCCTTTACTTTACTTACCTGTGTGCTTCGTAACTTCCCACGTCATCAATTACCTCCTTCTGTTGGTGTCGTCCTTCTGTTAAGATCTAAGGTTAATATAAGGAATTTTCCTATGACTCGGATCTATAGCAAGATCTCAGGTATAAAAGAAAGGTAACAACCTAAATGTCTTGTAGCCTACTATTTATAGATGTGGCACACAACACATCGATAATCAGGATTCTACTAGACACGGTCTGCAGACACTCCAAGGACGAACTGCTCTGATACCACTTATGTTACGATCCAACCCCGTAGGCCGCGACTAAGGACCGACCTGGACCCCCATATACATACCTATCAGTTGTAGTCAAATTGACTGTGAACAAAGTGATACTATACACAAACTCCAATGGGTCAAAAACTTTTTTTCATAACCCTGTAGCCTCATTCACCCGTATCATAATAGGAAAGGGCACGCGAGCCGACGAGGCTGCCATCCTATGAAAACATTTGCAGTAAATCGTATGAGCACAATTGAAATGAACTTACAAATAACCCACATACACATGTCTACAGACTTCTAAGAGTAATAACTGCATCATATGGCGGGACAGGGCCCCCGTCGTACCCCTGAATATATAAATATATACATATTACATGACCAGTATCAAACATTAGGCTCCACAATAGTGGAGCACTTCCAATATAGCTGAGAGGAAATCCTAAGCTGATGGATCTCCAAAGTGAACACAAGTACCTGCGGGTATGAAACGCAGCCCCCCAAGAAAAGGGGGGTCAGTACGATATATGTATTAAGTATATAAATCATAAAACACCATAACTGAGACAACAGCTGAAATAGGGGTGTAGGGGGCAAGTATAACATTTAGCCATATATCGTACATGTACTTTATAAAATAAAGGCATACATTCTATCATCGCATACTGTACCTAGCTCGTTCGGGGACTTATGTAATAACTACACCATTTTTTCATCATAAGAACATATATACCATTAGTACTGTGGAACGTACAGCCCGATCTATGTATATAGAAAGTACACGCTGAGGAATGATGGCCCGATCCATGTATCGTATAATAATGCCGAGGAACGACGACCTGATCCGAATATCATATAATAATGCCAAGGAACAACAACCTGATCCGTATATCGCATAATAATGCCAAGGTAAGATGGCCCGATCCAGATATCGTATGACATGCCGTGGAACATACATCCCGATCCTTACATAGCAAGATATGGTGAGGTACGTTCGGCTCGATCCATATATATCATAACGCATACACATGCACGTAAAACTCTGTAACATATCAAACATCCCTTAGGTATCACTATAAAGTATGTTCAAGAGCCCCTAGGCATAGGAGCTTACACATTCCATCACTAGTCAGCCTATAGAAGGCTCAAGGGTCGTAGTTCAACTACTTTAAGAACCTTATCATTCAAGAGTGAGTCCAAGTCATGAGTCACATCCAGAACCTGTAAATGGAATTGTCTCTAACTCATATCATATATCGTTTCACTTACATTAATCTATTTCAAGAAAAGGAAGAAATAGGCTTTACGTGTATTACTTTTTATCACGTAGAAGGCTTACAAGACCATAACTCAACCATCGCGGGAGTTCTAACATCAAGAAGTGACTAAGATTAATGAGTCATGCTCAGGGTTCTAAGAATGGAACTACCTCCACATCACACATTACAACCACCTATGGCTAAGACATGCCACAAAAAAAGAAGAGTTAAGCTTTACATACGCTACTCTTCAGCATATAGAAGACTTGAAGGATGGGAGCTTAACTACTTTAAGAGTCTTAACATTCAGAAGTGAGCACGAATTATGAATCATGAATCATGTTCAGAGCTCATGAATAGATTTACCCCAAGCTTCAAACATATATCATTTGTCACTTAAATCTAAGACATGCCTATGAGTATTCACAACATTTATTTCCTCGCTCGCCTTCTCGATTAGTTCCTTAACTAGTTAAGGTGTTAACGAAAATAGGGCAGCACCTCCCCTATAATATGCCCTATACGAATTTCCAATTACACTCCTAATAACTACAGCCAACCAACAACAACAACCTGCAGCATGTGTATAAGCAGTTCACACCAACATAATACAACACAAACTGCAAATGACTGGCTCGAAACCACGATACCAAAATAGGGTTTCTAATTTCAATTTTGTAAAATCTTTAACTGTACAAAGCGGGGGATCATGTGGCTTCAACCAGAAGCTTCACCACCTATTTTAGAACACTTTTAGTCCCTGCAACACATCACCATGAACCTGAAGCCACACACCATAAGCACAACATCTTGCTTCGACTATAATTTAACTATAGTGACTCCAATTTGGTTTGTTTCGAACGTCAAGCATATTTATGGAATTTACCTATTTCCAGTCACTTAGACAATGTATAATATACTTCATAACCACACCATAAACTCCAAATTTAAAGAAAAACCCTTACCTTAACCTAAACTCGTCAAACGCACCAAAATTATCAAAACGTGAATTCTGGACAGCCTACTGTCTTGCATTGTCTCTTAGTTTCAAAGGGGTAATTGAGGGAAACAGGATTTGTGTCCTCAATGAAAGTTATATACATGTGTCTTAGGGTCGTATACAATTTCGAATCACCCCTACAACAATTTTGTACAAAACAATATGCCCAAAATATCAACAGTAGTCCTTGTAGAATTTCTAAAACGAAATCTGGGCAGCAGCTCCCCCATGCTTCACCACCCTTTTTCGAGCAGATAAAAGCAAAAATGGATTTTAGAGGCTAAATAAAAGTTATATACCTATGAAATATCTTTCCAAAGCATGAATCACTTGAAACAAAGCCTTACACAAGGAGTTATACTTGTTTTACTAACAACAATATCATTCAAAAACGGGTTTGTTAACAAGAACAAAAACCTCCTCTTTCCCCTAACGATAAATTTTATGTTTTTAAACACCATCATATCACCGTAGGATACCTTAAATAACTAATTCACGGAAAGAAATTGGGGAACTTACCTCAAAGCCATGGCTCCCGTAGCTTCTTTCTCTCTTCCTCAATGTTTCTCATATTTTTTCTAAGTGTAAAAAGGATGGAAAATGAAGGCTTAGTCATAAGACTAAGTATATATAGCCTTCCCTAGGATGTGACATGTGGCATCCCCTAGGGGTGACATGTGGAAGCCCTCTAGGGTGCTACCTCACGCTATGCAACCAATCATATGCTGCTATGTGGCAGCGTGGGGTCCACCCCAAGTAGGTGTTTCACCTACTTGTCACTTTCTTGCTTCATTTTCATGAGTTCGTAATCTCATATCACTTCAAGAGCCTACGTATTCCTTGCTACTTAAGGTCGACGTGTGCTCCAGGAGCTTAATTATGTAAGACGTCCAAATCGGTAGCTTACGCAAGTAGGTCAAGTCCTACGACTCATTACTTGGCCTCTAACTTCTTTCAGATTCTTGTAACCCTATTTCCAACCCTCTATCTTATGGAGTATCTCCTTCTTCTTTCTTTAGGATTATTTGATAGCGTTATAGATTATTTGACTCACATGACGACTTCTAAGAAACTTAAGAGCCTTCCCTGAAACTTAAGAAGCTTACGAAGCATTCCAAGGTACTAAAGTACGGGGTGTAACATCCTTCCCCCCTTTGAATATTCGTCCTCAAATGTAAACCAAAACCTTCCTCCAGACCTTATACCGATTATATGGAGAGGTCCTCTATCCCGTTGCCATAACATATACTTTTATCAAGAAATCAATATCAGAGTTCCAAAGGTTAGGATTACCTGTAAACGTAGGAAATAGGTACGGATACTTGTGTTTCATTTCCTCTTTCCCTAGTACTCTTGTCTTACACATATTGTTACTTCTTTTAACTACAGGTCGTCATAGTTTATCCCTGTGTATCCATTCAGTCGGTGCCTTAATATCATTCTATTTAGATCTATCAGTCTTCTCTAAACCATCTTTTTTGGATTATAAGTCTTTTCCAACTTTGTTTTACCATACCAGTATCGACCTCCTAGTTTCTATTGCCATCAATTCAACAATTATCTACGGTATTCCTCAACAATGTGGAGATGTATATATGTATCTTATGATGTCTACAGAACTATAACTTCAGCTTTACACTTAGAACAAACAAGAGAAAGTTGAAGCAAAACATTGGAGACAAGGAAAGGAGGCTACGGGTTTGGGGGCTGCCAAGGTAAGACTTTGAGTTTCGTTCCGTGAATTAATTATACGAGGTGTACCATGGTTATATTATAGTGTTTTATAACCAAAAATTCCAATTTGGGGCAGAGGAGAAGGGACATAAACAGCCCGCTTAATTTCAGCACGTTTGGAGAAGTTTTGAGTTGCAATTTGGCAGTTTTGGTAAATTTCAGGTAAGGTAAGGTTTCTCCTCTTAATTTGGAGTTTATTTTATTGTTAAGAAGTGTATTATATGTTGTTTAAGTATCTGGAAATGTGAAAACAACATAGATATGCTTGACGTTCGAAATAAACTAAGTTGGAGTCGTTATAGTATAATTGTTGTCGAAGTAAAGTGTTGTTATTGTGAGGCGCTGCTGCAGGGGTGTGGTGTTTCATTGCAGGTCCTAAATTTTTTCTAATAGGGGTGTGGTTGGTGATGGTTGAATCCACACTACCCCTCGTTTTGTATAATTAAATGTGTTATAAAATAAAGGCTAGACACTCTATTTTGATATCGTAATTTTGAGCGAGTCGTTTGGAGCTTATGTTGTATATTGTTGGTGTGAATTGCTTAAAAATATTCTGCAGGTTGTTGTTGTTTATTGGATTTAGTGTTTAGGGATATAATTGGAAATTTGGAGAGGGCACGTTATAAGGGAGGTGCTGCCAAATTTTTATTAACGCCTTAACTAATTAAGGAACTAGTTGAGGAGACGAACAAGGAAATAGGTTCCATGAATACTAAGTGCAACCTAAGATCCTGAAAAGTTAAGAGTGGTTGATATTCGTATTACTTTCTTGTTGAATAGGTTCAAAGGACGATGAGGTGAACGGGACAAAGAGTGACTCGTACGAGGTATGTAAAGCTTTCTCTTGGCATGTTTTGGTATAAGTACGTAAAGCTATCTTTCTTTCCTTTTGGAAAGTCTTAGACTTAAGTGAATTGTATGTGGAATGTGGGGATAATTCCATTCCCAGGACTCCATGTACGCCTCATAATCCCTAACTATAGTTAGGTGTTGACACCCCTACAAGAATTGAGCATTGCCTGTTAAGGCTTCTACGTGCTAAAGAGTAGTGTATGGGAAACTATCTTTCCTTTCTCTTGATATGTACTTGGTATGAAAATGATATTATGAAGCTATAGTTGTTCACCGAGCCCCAGGATGGGCCGGGTACAGGATATGTATATAATGACCACTTGAAGGAAAGTGTAGACTATATAGAGTTTACTCTTTTTTTTTCTGGCATGTCTTAGTTATAAGTTAAATATGATGTGAGCTCCGGAGTAACTCCATTCTTAACATCTCCTATTTACTTGTGAATGTCGAACTCTGATAGTAGTTGAACTGTTTTGCTGGAAACTTCTATATGTTAAAGAGGTACCAAATATACAGGCCCCAAGTCTTAAATACTATATGAGACTAAGTGTTTTTGATTCCATAAATGATTTGGCCCTATGTTAATACATGTCTAGGGTCCCTGAGATTACTTTTGAGGCAACCCATAATGGCATTTAGAGGACACTCGAGATGACTACACCGTTACTCAGGTCCTCAAACAAAAGCTTAACTTTCTTATTTTGTCGAGTCTCTGATAATGATTTAAATTGCATAGAGTTACTCACTACTCTAATCGTGTATATTGTAACCCTTCTTTCACTGAGTCCTAGGCCAGGTACGTTATCATACACAATTTACTGCATTGTCCACTGAGCCCCTCACTAGAGGGCCGGGTACGTATGTATATGTATGATAATGTGTTGTAATAAGGAGGTGATGGCATGGGTGCCATGATGGTTTTACAGAGGTGATTCACCGGACCCCTGAAAGGGTCGGCTATATGATATGATTCGAAAATGCATGCTTTTGTAATTCAGAAAGTACAGGTATAGGTTTCTGACTTGATAACTTGTTCCCTTGCTTCTCTATTTCGGATATACCTCCAATTGTATTATGTTACGTTTTACATACTAAGTACATATGTCGTACTGACCCCCTTTATTTGGGGGCTATATTTTATGCCCGCAGGTATAGGTACAGGTTTTGGGAGTCCGCCAACTTAAGATTCTGCTCAACTCAGCTGGAGGAGGCTCCATTATATCGGAGCCTAGTTTTTGACACTGACCATTGATGTATAAAATTGTTTTGTCTATTTAGGGGTACAGTGGGGGCCCTGTCCCACCATATGTTGTTGTTAATATTTTTGGAGATCTGCAGACATGTATATGTGGGTTGTATATGTCAGTTTGGTTTAGTTGGGTCTGTGTGATGTATTATACATGTTGTTATGTTATGGCAGCCTTGTCGGCTTGCGTGCCCTTTCATGTCATGATACGAATGAATAAAGGGGGCTACATGAGTATGAAAAAGTTTTAACCCATTAGGGTTTTGGGGGTTTTATCACATTACCCATAGTTCAATTTGGTTATATTTGAAAGTTACGGGGGTCCAGGTCGGACCCTAGTCGCGGCCCATGGGGTTGGGTTGTGACAGAAGTGGTATCAAAGCAGTTTGTCCTTGGGTTGTCTGCAGACCATATCTAATAGAGTCTTGTTTATCGGTGTGTTGCGTGCCATATCTATAAACAGGAGGCTACAGGACATTTAGGATGTTACTCTTCTTTCATATCTAAAGATCGTGCAATAGAGCTGAGTCATAGGAAGTAAAATTCCTTATACTAACCTCTGATTTTAGTAGAAGGACAGCATTGATAGAAGAAAGTGACTGATGATATTGGAAGTTACCAAGCACACAGGTAAGCCAAGGCACAAAAGATATGTGCCAGGTAATGTATTGAAGTATGATTGAAATATAAATTTGAAAACTAAAAAGAAAGTAGACAGGGAAGTGTAACAGATGAAGTTCAAAGTTGGACATACGAGGTAAGTCCATTATTTTTATACTATTATTGATATTGAAAGCCCTGTGTGGCTGCGATATGAGGTGATATTGAAAGCCCTGTGTGGCTGTGATGTGAGATGAATATATATGTTGTCCCTGTGAGGCATTGTTGGTATTTCCTACATGCAGGTTTTGGGGATAGTTACGAAATATAGAGGAAACTCTGCCAAAATTCTCCTAGAACAGGAAAAGGAAATAATAAGATTTGACAAGAAAAGGAAACTTAGCCCAAACTATATTAGAACTTATCAAGTTGCTCGTAAGATAGACAAAGTTACTTGTAAATTGAACTTACCACCTGATTTGGAAACCATACGCCCAGTCTATCAGATATAGATGCTTCGCAAATATACTGGTGATCCACCCAGAGTATGTCCCATAAATGAAGTCCATGAAATGGAAGAGTTATCCTACAAGGAGAAACTTATCTCCATCTTGGATTGGTAAATTAAAAGGTTGCAAACTAAGGACGTGACTTCCATCAAAGAAGTGTGGCAAAACAAAAACAAAGGGAAGGGATGACCTGAGAAGTCAAAAAAGAGATCGAGGAAAGATACTCGTACTTGTTCCCTATATACAAGGGTAATTTGAACTCCTAAATGGAGAGGATAGCAACTGTTATAGAGAACACCCAAAATTTCCCTGAAACACTATAAGACAAGTTAACATTCGAGGACGAATGTTCTCAAAGGGGGAAGGATGTTATATCCCGTACTTCTGTACCTTGAGACGTGTTTGTAAGCTTCTTGGAAATCGCCATGTGATCCTTATTATCTATCATGTTACCAAATAACTCTAAGGAAGGGAGGATGTGATGCCCCGTGATAGTGAAGGTTGGAAATAGAGTTATAAGTATTTGAAAGGAGTTATAGGCCAACTAACAAATCGTGGAACTCGACTTGCTTGCGTAAGATACTAACTTAGAAGTCCTACACACTTAAGCTACTTGAGTATACATCGATCTTAAGTAGCAAGTAGTGCATAGACTCTTAAAATGAGATGAGATGACGAACTTACGAAAGGGAGCAAAAACTAGTTTCTGAACTTACGAAAGTAAAGCAAGTAGGTGACAAGAAAGTAGGTGACAAGCAAGCTAGTGACAAGAAAGCAGGTGACTCACCTACTTGGGATGGACCCCACGCTGCCACGTGGCATCTTTGGATTGGAAGCTTGGATGAGGTGGCACCCTAAGAGGCTGCCATTTGTTATCCCTTGGGGGATGCCATGTGTCACCTCCTAAGGAGGTGTATATATATATGTTTTCTGACTCTTAATTCATTTTCCATCCAAAAACATTAGCCAAAGAAGAGAAAAAACGTGAAGAACCCAAAAAGAACAAGGCAGCCACAGTTTTGAAGAATTAAAGGTGAGTTCTTTGATTCTTCTCCATGAATTAATTATCTACGGTATTCCTCAAGTACGTCACGGTGTATATATATATTTTATGATGCCTACGGAATCATACCTTCAGCTTACACTTGGAACAAACAAGAGAAAGTGTGAAAGAAGAAGAGGAAAACGTTGGAGGGCAAGAAGAGGAGCTACGGGTTTGGGGCTGTCAAGGTAAGAATCGGAGTTTCATTCCATGAATTAATTATTTAAGTTATCCCACAGTTATGTAATGGTGTTTTATAACATAAAATTCAAATTTGGGGCAGCGGAAAAGGGGCACAAACAGTCCGCCCCAGTTTAGCATACCAAGAAGTTTCCGAGATGCAGTTTTGGCAAGCTTGGCCAATTTTGGGTAAGGTGAGACCTTTCCCTTAAAATTGGGGTTTATGGTGTTTTTATAAAGTGTATTATATGTTTTTTAAGTGGCTGGAAACGTGAAAACATCATAGAAACGCTTGACGTTCGAAACAAACTAAATTGGAATCGCTATAGTTGAATTGTCGTCGAAGTAAAGTGTTGTGCTTGTGGTGTACTGGTGCAGGTATGTGGGGGTTTGTTGCAGGGCCTAAATGTGTTCTAAAATAGGTGTGTGTGCTGTTGGTAACAGCCAAACGACCCCTCGTTTTATATAAATAAAGGCTTTGTGAAATAAAGACTAGAAACCCTATTTTGGTATCGTAATTTTCAGCAAGTTGTTCGGAGCTTGTGTTGCGTTATGTCGCCATGTTTTATATTTATATGATGCAGATTGTTGGTTGGCTATAGTGATTATGGATATAATTGAAAATTCAGATAGGGCACTTTATAGGGGAGGTGCTCCCAATTTTCGTTAACGCCTTAACTAATTAAAGAACTAGTCGAGGAGACGAATAAGGAAATAGGTTCCATGAATGCTAAGGTGCAACTGAGGGCACTGAAAAGTTAAGGTTATTGATACTCGCATTTCTTCCATGTTAAATAGGTTCAGAGGACGATGACGTGAACATGATTAAGCGAAGTCCGTACGAGGTATGTGAAGCTTTCTTTTGGCATGTTTTTGGCATAAGTATGTAAGCTATTCTTTTTTTTGGCATGTCTTAAATGTAAGTAATGAATGATATGTATATGAGCTTGGGGTAATTCCATTCATATATTCCAAGCATGATCCATGAGTTTCATTGACTTCATGATATTAGAACTCCTGTAGTAGTTGAGTTGTTGCCTTTTAGGGCTTCTATATGATGAAATGTAGTATGTGTAAAACATGTCTCTTCTTTCCTTTGGAATATCTTAAATGTAAGTGAATTAAGGTATGATATGAGAGTAAAGGCAGTTCCAGTTGTAAGTCCCAAGTATAACTTGTGACTCGAGTTCACTCCTAAATGCTAAGGGTCTTGAAGTAGTTAAACTACGACCCTCGAGCCTTCTATAGGCTGAATAGTGATTGGGTGTGTAAATTCCTAAATCTGGGGTTTTTTAGGCATATTTATGATAATGGTTGGGGGATGTCTGATGTGTTACCAAGTATTACATGCACGTATATGCATTGTTATGTGATATGTAGATCGGGCCATCGTTCCTCGGCACTAATATATGAGATACGGATCGGGTCGTCGTACCTCAGTATTATCATACGATATATGGATCGGTCCATCGTTCCTTGGCATTATTGCACGATATGTGGATCGGGCCGTCGTTTCTCATCATGTGCTTTCTATATACATGGATAGGGCGGTACGTTCCACATCAATAATAGCATATATATGCCTATCATGATAGATGATGTGTTTGTAACACCGAGTCCCCGAGCGGGCCGGATACGGTACATGATAATGGTATACAGGACTTTATTTAGTGAGGTACAGGTACAGTACCCTATTAAATGCTATACTTGGTTTCCTGCATCCTTGTTTCAGTTGTTATCTCAATTATGTTATGCTTATATACTCAGTACATGTATCGTACTGACCCCTCTTTCTTTGGGGGGTTGCGTTCATGCCCGTAGGTACAGACGTTCATTTCAGAGATCCGCCAGCTCAGGATTTCTGCTCACCTATGATTGGAGGTGCTCCACTATTCCGGAGCCTAGTGTTTTTGTACTGGTCCTTCAATGTATATATGTATTTGTTTATTCAGGGGTACAGCGGGGGCTCTGTCCTGCCATATGTTACTATACTATTCTTAGAGGTCTGTAGACATATATGTATGGGTTATTTATGAGTTTATTTTGGCTGTGCCTATATGGCACATTGTAAATATTTTTATGTTATCGCAGCCTTGTCGGCTTGCATTCTCTTTCATGATACGATATGAATGAAGAGGGCTACATGAACATGAAAAAGTTTTAACCCATTGGGTTTTTTGGGGGGTTTTATCACATTACTAATAGTTCAATTTGGTTATATTTGAAAGTTACATATACGGGGGTCCAAGTCGAACCCCAGTGTGGCCCACGGGGTTGGTTTATGAATAGAATTTCCAAAGGCTTCATAATTCGTGTTCACTTTTGAATGTTAAGACTCTTAAAGTAGTGAAGCTCCTATTCCTCAAGTCTTTTATATGCTGGAAAATAATGTATGTAAAGTTATTCTTCCTTTGTTTTGGCATGTCTTCAAGTTAAGTAATGAATGCTATAAGCTGAGGGTAAATCTACTCATAAATACCAAGCACAATTTACAGTTCTTATGTACTCCTTGATGAAAACACTCTTACAGTAATCGAACTAGGGCTTCTCAAGCTTTCCATACGTTATAAAGGGATGGGTATGTGAAGCTTTCTTTTGGCATGTTTTTGGCATACGTATGTAAAGCTATTGTTCTCTTTTTTGGCATGTCTTTGACGTAAGTAATGAATTATATGTATATGATCTTGGGGTAATTCCATTCATAAATTCCAAGCATGAGCCATAAGTTTCATTGACTTCGTGATATTAGAACTCTTATAGTAATTGAGTTATTGCCTTTTAGGGCTTCTATATGACGAAAGGTAGTATGTGTAAAGCCTGTCTCTTCTTCCCTTTGGAATGTCTTAAATGTAAGTGAATTGAGGTATGATATGAGTGTAAAGGCAGTTCCAGTTGTAAGTCCCGAATATAACTTGTGACTCGAGTTCACTCTTAAATGCTAAGGGTCTTGAAGTAGTTAAACTACGACCCTTGAGCCTTCTATAGGCTGAATAGTGATTGGGTGTGTAAGTTCCTAAATCTGGGGTTTCTTAGGCATATTTATGATAATGGTTGGGGTATGTCTGATGTGTTACCAAGTCTTACATGTACGTATATGTATTGTTGTGTGATATGTGGATTGGGTCATCGTTCCTCGGCATTATTATATGATATGCATGTATATGGATTGGGCCGTTGTTCCTCGGCACTAATATATGAGATATGGATCGGGCCGTCGTACCTTGGTATTATCATACGATATATGGATCGGGTCGTCATTTCTTGGCATTATTGAACGTATATGGATCGGGCCATTGTTCCTCGATATTATTGCATGATATGTGGATCGGGCCATCGTTCCTCGGTATGTGCTTGCTATATACATGGATAGGGCGATACGTTCCACATTGGTAATAGCATATATATGCCTATCATGATAGATGATGTGTTTGTAACACCAAGTCCCCGAGTGGGCCAGATACGGTATGTGATAATGGTATACAAGACTTTATTTTGTGAGATACAGGTACAGTACCCTATTAAATGTTATACTTGGTTTCCTGCATCCCTGTTTCATTTGTTATCTCAGTTATGTTATGCTTATATACTCAGTACATGTATCGTACTGACCCCCTTTCTTCGGAGGGCTGTATTTCATGCCCGTAGTTACATACGTTCATTTTAGAGATCCACCAGCTCAGGATTTCTGCTCACCTATGATTGGAGGTGCTCCACTATTCCGGAGCCTAGTTTTTTTGTACTGGTCCTCTAGTGTATATATGTATTCATTTATTCAGAGGTACGGTGGGGGCTCTGTCCTACCATATATTACCGTACTATTCTTAGAGGTCTATAGATATGTATGTGTGGGTTGTTTATGAGTTTATTTCGGGTGTGCCTATATGGCATATTGTAAATGTTTTTATGTTATGGTAGCCTTGTCGGCTTGCATTCTCTTTCATGATATAATATGAATGAAGGGGGCTATATGAACATGAAAAAGTTTTAACCCATTGGGGTTTTTGGGGGGTTTTATCACATTACCCATAGTTCAATTTGGTTATATTTTAAAGTTACGTATACGGGGGTCTAGGTCGGACCCCAGTCGCGGCCCACGGGGTTGGGTCGTGACAGAAGAGGATAGCTCTACATACCTCGTATGGACTTCTCTTAATCACGTCCACATCGTCGTCCTTTGAACCTATTTAACATGGAATAAATGTGAGTATTAACAACCTTAAGTTTTCAGTGCCCTCAGTAGCACCTTAGCATTCATGGAACCTCTTTCCTTATTCGTCTTCTTGACTAGTTATTTAATTATTTAACACATTAATGAAAATTGGGCAGCACCTACCCTATAAAGTGCCCTATCTGAATTTCCAATTATATCCCTAATCACTACAGCCAACCAAAAACAACACCCTACAGCATATAAATATAAAACATGGAGACATCACGCAATACAAGCTCCAAACAACTTGCTGAAAATTACGACACCAAAATAGGGTTTCTAGTCTTTATTTCACAAAGCCTTTAGTTATACAAAATAAAGGGTCATGTGTCTGTTACCAGCAGCACCCACACCCCTTTTAGAACACATTTAGGCCCTGCAACAAATCCCCAAAACTGCAGCAGTACACCACAAGCACAACACTTTACTTCGACGACAATTCAACTATAGCGATTCCAATTTAGTTTGTTTCGAACGTCAAGCATTTCTATGATGTTTTCATGTTTCCAGCCACTTAAAAACATATAATACACTTTATAACAACACCATAAACTCCAATTTGATGGTAAAGGTCTCACCTTACCCAAAATTGGCCAAAGCTTGCCAAAACTACATCTCGGAAACTTTTTGGTATGTTGAATTGGGGCGGTCTGTTTGTTCCCCTTTTACACTGCCCCAAATTAATTAATTCATGGAACGAAACTCCAATTCTTACCTTGGAAGCCCCAAACCCGTAGCTCCTCTTCTTGCCCTCCAACGTTTTTCTCTTCTTCTTTCACATTTTCTCTTGTTTGTTCCAAGTGTAAAGCTGAAGGTATGGTTCCGTAGGCATCATAAAATATATATATACACCTTGATTTACTTTACGAATACCATAAATAATTAATTCACGGTGAAGAATCGAAGAACTCACCTTTAAGTCTTCAAAACCTTTGCTGCCTTGTTCTTTTTGGGTTATTCACATTTTTCCTCTTCTTTGGCTAATGTTTTTGGATGGAAAATGAATTAAGAGTCAGCCAACATGTATATATACACCTCCCTAGTAGGTGACATGTGGCAGCCCCCTAGGGGTGTGACATGTAGCAGCCCCCTAGGGGTGACACGTGGCAGCTTTCTAGGGTGCCACCTCATCCAAGCTTCCAATCCAAAGATGCCATGTGGCAGCATGGGTTCCATCCAAAGTAGATGAGTCACCTGCTTGCTTGTCACCAGATTTTTTGTCACCTGCTTGCTTGTCACCTGCTTGCTTGTCACCTGCTTGCTTTACTTTCGTAAGTTTGGAAACTAGTTTTTGCTCCCTCTCATAGGTTCGTCATCTCATCTCATTTTAAGAGTCTATGCGCTCCTTTCTACTTAAGCTCGACATATACTCAAGTAGCTTAAGTGTGTAGGACTTCTAAGTTAGTAGCTTACGCAAGAAAGTCGAGTTCCACGATTTATTAGTTGGCCTCCAACTCCTTTCAAATACTTATAACTCTATTTCCAACCTTCACTATCATGGGGCATCACATCCTCCCTTCCTTAGAGTTATTTGGTAATGCGATAGATAATAGGGATCATATGGCGATTTTCAAGAAGCTTACGAACAAGTCTCAAGGTACAAAAGTACGGGATATAACATCCCGCTATATGTTGTCATTAATATTGTTAGAGGTCTGCAGACATGTATATGTGGATTGTGTATATCAATTTGATTCAGTTGTGTCTACATGATGTATGATATATGTTATTATGTTATGGCAGCCTTGTTGGCTTGCGTACCCTTTCATGAGGTGATACAAATGAAAGAGGCTATAGGTTTATAAAAATATTATCGCCTAATAGGGCTCTGATATATGGCGTTGTGTTGTTTGTAGCCCGGTTTGACAACACTTGATTTATATGCACTGCATGTCTATAGTTCGACTTGACCATAGCTGATAGATATGTATACGGGGGTCCAGGTCGGACCCCAGTCGTGGCCTATAGGGTTGGGTCGTGACAGAAGATGAACAACTTATCTAATTTACAATTAGATCCCTAAACACTACAGCCAACTAACAACAACAACCTACAACATATGTTTAAGCTATTCACCCCAACAATATACAACATAAGCTCCAAATGACTCGCTCAAAATTACGATATCAAAATAGGGTGTCTAGCCTTTATTTTGTAACACCTTTAATTATACGAAACGAGGGGCCGTGTGGCTGAAACCAGCACCACCCACACCCCTATTAGAATACATTTAGGCCCTGCAACAAAACACCACACCCTTGCAGTAGCACCTCACAAGAACAACACTTTACTTTGACGATAATTCAACTATAATGACTCCACAAACCCATGTACAAGGCATACTTGCCCCTTCACGTCAGGGCACGACAAACAATGCACAGAGTTATGAAAGATAACAAACCTGGCTCGGGCTCAGTGAAAGAAGCATTGAGGCATCCATGAGTGCAGTAGTGAGAAACTAAATGCAATTTAAATCATATTTGAGACTCAATGGGGTACTTAAAATGAGCTATTATTCAAAAATCAAGACAAGAGTCATATTAAGTACCTTTTAAAAGTTACTATGGGTTATATCGAAATAGAACTTTTGGAATCATATACACATATTAAGTCATAACAAAATATCTTTTGGAAGTCAAGAAATTGGCCATCCTAGCGGCTCTACGAATAGGAACTTCCTTGGAATCATATAAAAGTCATATACTTGTTTCATACAAACCATGCCAAAAAGGAAGATTAGCTTTATATACCTACGTCAAAACATGTCAAGAGAAAGTATAAGCTTATGTACTTCATCTATTTATTTCATAAAGATCATGCCCAAAAACAAAGAAAGATTAGCTTTACCAACTTGTGCCCAAAACATGCAAAAAGAAAGTATTAGCTTTACATACCTCTTACGGATTACTCTTAACACGTTCGCCTCATCGTCTCTTGAACCTATTTAACATGAAAGTAATACTATGGTTAATTAACTTTCACTTTCCAATTCCAACTCTTTAACCAAGTCTCTATAGAGGTCATTTTCTTATCCATTTCCCTCGACTAGTTCATTACTAGTTCCTAAGTTACCGAAAATCGGGCAGCATTTCCCCTATAACTTCAATATCCCCGAGATTTCAAATAGGCCACCATGTAAAAACCCATACCAAAAACAAAAACCATAAGCATATATACAAGTAAATCACTTCAACCTTACACAATACAAGCTCAAAACAACTAGCTCCAAACTACGACATAAAAATAGAGTTTTTAATCTTTGTTTCATAAAATCATTAACCATACCAAATGGAGGGTTTTTTAGCTTCAACCAAAAGCACACACACCCTTGTTAAAACACTTTGAATCCTTGAAATATGCAACCCAACCAGATGCACCCACAACACCACAACGACGACCCACTACTCGACTTCAATTTAACGCTAGCGACATCAGCTTAGTTTGCTTCTAACGTCAAGCATCCTTATGGAATTATTCCATTTAAAGCATAATTTAAGACATGTAATATACCCCATAATAACATCATAAACTTCAATTTGAAAGGGAAAACCTTACCTTGTCTGAAACTCGCCAAAACTTGCCTCGAAAGTTCCTTTAGCGCGCCTAAAACTTCGTGGCTGTTTGATAACGTTTTGGACTGCTACAAACCATAAATTTTAATTACTAACAACTTCATAACATCTTGTTTCACCTTAGGTAATTAATTCGCAGAACAAAATCGGAGACTTACCTTTTTTTCTCCTCCAAAACCGAAGCTCTCTCTTCTCTCTAGCTCAAGTTTCTCTTCTCTTTTCTTTTAGACTTTTCTTGAATTTTTTTGGATAAAAAGAAACTTAAAGGATAAGGATGACTTAAAAATCTTCAAACACGTCTATATAAAGGCCACCTTAAGGGGTGATACATGTCAACCCCTAAGTGGTGACACGTGTCAACCCATTATAGGGCCAATGCAACACCCCCTCCACTTAGGGGCGGCCACATGGCATGTGGGGCCCACCCCCTTGCTGCAACTCTTGCCACGTGGAATTCCCTCATGCTTCCATATGGAACTCTTTCATGGGCTGCTATGTGTTTCTTTCTTTTCTTCCTCATGGGTTCGTAATCTCGTCTTGCTTTATGAACCTATGTAATTCTTACTACGTAACCTTGGTATGTACTCAAGTAGCTTAAGTATGTAAGAGTTTCAAATTGGTATCTTACGTATGTAACACATCCAAAGTAATAGCTTACACAAGTAAGTCAGGTCCTACGACTCACTACATGGCCTCCAATTCCTTTCGGATTCTTATAACTTTATTTCCAAATTTCCCTGCCATGGGGTATCGCATTCTCCTTTTCTTAGAGTTGTTTGATAGCGTTATATCCTATCTGGCTCACATGGTAACTTCTAAGAAGCTTTCAAGAACTTAGGAATCGTTTAAGAAACTTAAGAAGCTTAAGAAGCTTGAGAACCTTCCAAGAAACTCAAAAACCTCTCAAGATACAAAAGTCTTTCAAGGTACAAAAGTACGGGGTGTAACACATAGGTTCTACGATCCCTTTAGACGGATCATCCAAGGACCTAGGACCCATAGTTATAGGTCACCTCCACTAATTTTAAGTGAAAGGTATTTTGGGCCTTTCCCATTCTTCTTGTGCCTAAACTACGTCGTTCTGGACCTATAACTAACCATATAACTGTTTTTACCCTTAAAGGACTAACTTATTCCCTCTCATTCACTAAAACTCGCAAATTATCTCAACTCATCATCTCAAATTCTCTCTCAAGATCAAGAAAGGAAAGCTAGGGTTTCAAGGTAAAGTTCAAAGTCTCCATTGTTAGAGCTTACTTTAGGGCTTTGATTATCGAGGTAAGTGGAATTCATTAATGGATTCCTTTCATCCGTTGGGTCCCAAAAAAACCTCAACTTTCAAATTATATTTCATCCAATTCAATAAGAGTTTATGTCAATTCTTCATGGGTCCTCTTTATTTTGATTCAATTGATGTAGACTTTATTATGCATGAATTTACTGAGATACATAATTTTCAATTGATTTCATATGGACCAATGCATTATGTCTATGATTTTCACTTATGACCTATGAATTATGATCATTAAAATTGATGAAGGTTCTACGTATATTTTATGAAAATAATGAATTGTGTTTCAAGGATGTTTTCTAGAAAGTATTAATGACATGTGAAGGGTTTTCTCACAATGTAAAAGAAATCATGATTTAGATGCTTAAAGGCAATACAAGTATGAAGACAATCCGTATCGAGAATAAAATCAAAAGTTATTCATATTAGGTTCTACAAGAATGGTTGAGGTAATTTTATGAAAATATGAGATGGGGAAATTTTTATAGTTCTATTTAGCCAAAAATGAATTTCCGACAAGAGTATAGATTGAGAAATGCTCTAACAAGATTTTGAGGCTAACATCAAACTTCATAGGAACATAAGGAGTCACAAAAGAAAGTTTTTCTCCCATATCTAACAAAGCATAAATATCAAACTTAAAAACTAGTAACATACCAGTCACCACATTCGAAGAATCCTCCAAATCCCATCGAGTCTGAAGAGCAAAAAGCTTGTTTTGGCACTGACCACACTAGAACCTGATGAAGTACCTTGCTGAGCTGAATGACTTGGAGCAGTAATCTAAGTCTAAGGTCGACCAACTCCACCTCTACCAACTACCAAAGGACAATATCTCACCTGGTGACCTATCTTGCTGTATCGATAACATGCACCATAACTCGCTAAGCAGTCTTCTCGATGATTACTCCCATACATCCTACATATGGGGACAGTCTGACCATTGAGAGCACTCCCTTGAGGCTTAGGGTTATATACCCTATCCTTGTTGCATCTTGGAGCCGGAGTACTAGAAAAATTCTGACTAGAGAACTTTTTGGCGAAACTGTGGACAACGACCATTATCAGACCTTGAATGTGGAAAGTTATCACTATCGGTCCTTGCCCTCTTTGACTCTCTAGCCTTCTCCTTAAGATTTTCCTCCTCATTTTGTTCGGAATGAGTTATCAACTTGAGATTTCCATCACTTTGATTAACATGATGGTTCTACATTATTTGACAACAAAATTAGAAATATCTGAAACAAACTTCTTCATACGAGCTCTAGAGTCGGCTACCACAAACAGAACATATTTGGGCAATTATATGAACTTCAAGGCATATTCCCTCACACTTATGTTACCTTGATTCAAATTGATGAACTCTTGGATTTTAGCCTCTTTCAATTCAAGGGGAAGGAAATGGTTAAGAAAGGCATCCTTGAACTCTTCTCAATCTAGGGGACACACATCCCATCTCTCTCATCTTTCTATTGATTGAACCAAATTTGAGCCATTCCCTTCAATTAATACGTGGCCAAATCCGCATTCTCTACTAGAGTCACATACATGATGTTAATGATCTTTTGGATCCCTTCGATAAACTTTTGTGGATCCTCATCCAACTTGGACCCATAAAATTTCGGAGGCTTTATCCTTGTGAAGTCACGGACTTTAGTTGTTGTTGTACCCATATTTGGGTTCACGATAGCTATCACCTCTCGGTTGGCTTATTCCTTTATAGCTTGGGCAAGCACTTGTAAAGCCGCCTTATATTTGACATGAGTCACTTTCTCGACCAAGGGATCAACTAGGACTTAAGGTGTTTGATTCTCCTTATCTTGGTCCACATTCCTTCTCAATGGATCTCTTCATAGAGGCATGATTTTGTAACTTAAATAAAAGAGTTATAAGGAAATTCTTATAGAGTTCAACTCTATCGCAAGACTTACGGGTGATGAAAGAAGTGAAGTTTTCTAAATTCCTCATAGCCTTCTTATTCATAGATGTGGCACGCTTCAAACTCATGAACAAGACTCTAATAAGAGCAGCTTTATCATACATCCTAGGACACTTGAACCTTATGCTCTAATATCAAGTTTGTCACGACCCAAGCTAGACCCTAGGTATGACATGGCTATTAGAATCCCAAGGGACCTTAATCATGCTTCTTAGCATATCATAACATGAAAATCAATAGTAAAAATTAAATGCGGAAAGTAAGTCTTTAAAGTAAAAATATCAATAAATGAGAATCCAAACATAACATCTGAAATAGGGGAAAACATACTAGTCTAGTCCGGCAACCCTCTACTAACATAGACAGTGGTATAGGACAACTCTTAACTCACCCAAAGCATATGAAAGTGAAATAAGTTTGAAATTAAGAGGCAACATAGTGGTTGCTCTCTCAAATCATAAGGACTTACCAAAAACAAGTAACACTAACTGGAACATGTACTAGCCATGAGAATAAGTAGAAGCATCGTGATCCATATTATGAAACAATATTGGTAAAAGAGTATGCGTCAGTACTATAGAATGTACTGAGTATGGATATTATGCAATGCATGACGTAAATCATAATAATGCAATGGCAAAGATAAACATAGTTAAAACCTTTGAAAATATCATATAAATCATAAGACATAGTCAGTGCAAACTCGTAAGAAAATTGATCAAGTAAACATAGCATAGAGGGGTCATAAAAATTTATGAGGGAGAACGTTAATCGACATAAACAATGAGAACTATATCATAAATTCCAATGTCTTTCCCACACCTAAAAGAGGTTAGATATCACGATCAAAGCAGATCCTAGATGTGGCACGGATATTAGAATCTCGATGGACTCTAACCAAGCCTCTTAGCTTACATAGCATGACATAAACAATTTGAAATCAGAAGTAGACATAATGCGGAAAGTAGTCTCAATATGAAAATCTCAAAATTAATATAATTCAACCATCATAGTTAAAATAAAGGAAATATACCATCATAGTTAAAATAAAGAAAACATACTTCTATAGTTTGATAATGCCTCTGCTAAACTTAGACGGGGCATAGGACAAGCCCTAGCTCACAAAAACATAATAAAGTACATAAGTCTTGGCAATAAAAGAAATGACATGATGAGTTTTCCCTCAAATCATAAGGACTCACCATGGGAGGAGCAAAAAATGTCGTGAGCTATATTATGAGATAACATAGGCAAAAACATGTGTTAGCACATAAAATATATTATGTATGTGAGAAATATACATGATATAGATAAACGGACATAATAAGCATGAACATGAGATGCATGACCAATATATCTTGAAAAGCGTGAAGTAAATCATAAAATCATAGTATAAGGTCAATACGTCATAAAATATCATTTAAGGACTTATAAGAAAACATAGTCAATTTATGGAATATGGATCAAAATCGATAATAAAACCATGTGAGCTATAACATGAAGTCAATTGTAACTCCTACACCAAAAAAAGAGAGGCTACTTGTCAAGGTAGACTCCGTATTATTAATATCATGAGCTATATGTGGATCCACTAGCTAAGTCATTTAAGACAACCTACGAGGGAAACGTATTTTGGGATTAGAGGTTGCTACTAGAAGCTCCCTTAAAAAGCCTCCATCTCAAGCTCTATCGGTTCTAAGTTAAATTCCAATAGAATAGGTAAAATATATCATAAGTAAAGACAATAATTATATACCAATCTACATTCATAAAATATCATAAAAGTAGCTCCTTAAATCATGATTGCATAACATTAGTCATATAGATACTGATATTTCTAATTATCTAAATCATGATTTAATTTATTAGAAAACATTTCACAATTAATTGATAAATGCTTGCAAATATAATTGAAACATCATTCATAGTTTCTGTAAAATATTCATAAATCCTTTATAAAGTTTATGATCATAATTCATTGTTCATCATTGAAAATCTTCAATATAATGCATGGGTCCATATGAATCAATTTAAAATCATGTATCAAAGCAAATTCATGCATAATGAAGTGAAATAACATCTATTGAATTTATATAGAAAAGACCCATGAAGAATTGACATGAAACCCTCATACTATTGGGTTAAATCAAATTGGAGACTTGAGATTCTTTTGGGACCCAATGGATGAATAAAATTCATTGGTGAATTCCCATATACCTGGATATCAAGACTCTAAAAGAAAAGATGTTTGAAGAACTTGAACTTGGAAACTCCAGCCTTGAATTGGAGAAGAACCCTTGAGAGAAAACTTGATGCCTTTGATGGATTTTAGGAGAATGAGAGTAATGGAGTTAGTTTGAAGGGTTAGGATAGTTATATGACGTCCAAAATAGTCTAAACTGATGTAGTTTAGGGGTTAAATGAGTGGGAAATGTCCAAAATACCCCTATCTTAAAATTACCAAAGTGACCTACGGATGGGACCTATGGTCCTTAGGTCCTTCTAAGACTCATCAAAACTCATCGTATAATATGTGTATAAAAGAGGACCCAAATCCTACAACCCATGCCCTATAGGTCGTATGTATTCTTACAAATCTGTAAGACATCAAAAGTTAAAAAGTCAAAATGTAAATTTAAAAAGGGAAACTTAAGAAACTAGTAGTTGTGGATCACAAAAAGAAGTCGCCGACTCACTGAATGGGCTCAGCGTGTCACCAAAAGATCGAAAGAGGTTGCACAAATTCCTTGAAAAATTCACTCAAGAAAACTGTCATGACCCAATCTAAGCCCTAGGTGTGACATGAAGATTGGAATCTCGAAGGACCCCAAACAAGTCTCTTATCATATCATACATGAGCATACATAAGGTAAATGGAAAATAACATAGCAAAAGATATCATAAATGAGGAATAAAGTCTCAACTCAAACGAAAAGACAACATAGAATTCATGAACATCTAACATGCCTTTACTAATCTAGATGGGGGCATAAGACAGCTCCTAGATCACCCAAGATAAAAGATAAAGTCATAAAGGAACAATAAAAGGTAAAAGTCTCGTCCTTGAATCATGAGAACTCACCAACAACGGGAGAATAAAGTCAACTTTAGCCATGAGTGGGAGGCATATGATAATCATCGGACCCTACATTATGATACAATATAGGCAAATGTATGTGTTAGTATATGAAATGAACTAAGTATGCGAGAAGCATGCATGAACAATAATAATAGGACATAAATAATATGAATATGGGATACATGAACAATATCTTGAAAACGTGAGTAAAACTTGAAAATATTTGAATATCATAATCATGTGGCCAATGCATGATAAAAATCAAGAGAAATTAAACTATATCATAAACTTTTGTATGGGATAAGACTTTTAACCGACATATAAGACCATGTGAGCTATAATATGGAATCTGATGTAACTCCCACATTGAGAAGAGAGAGGCTACTTGCAAAGGTAGATTCCATGAGAACATCTTAAACTTGAACTATTTGTGGATCAATGAGCTAGGCCAATTAAGGCAAACCTACACGGGTAAGGTTGATACTAGGATTCCCTTGGGTCACTACTTGAGATTTCGTACTAAACTCCACCTTAAATTCCTCTCGATTCTTAGTCAATATCCCAATAGAAATTATAAATCATAGTCATAACATCATTAGAAAAGGTAATAATCGACACCAATCTAACATCATAAAAATAGTCATAAGAGTAGCTCATAACATGATTGATTCATAGGAGAATGAGCAAACCTTTCAATCCTTATGAATCTGTGATTAGGTGAGAAAACCTTTCACCATCTTTAACGTCAATATATAAGGAAAATCCATCATAGCCTTAATACCTTGCTTGAAATATTATTGAAATCATAATTCATCATCATTCATTGCTTTCATGACTCATTCATAAGTCCTTGATAGTCATGTATAAATCATTCATATAAACCCTTTATAAATCATGATCATAATTCCTTAAAATCATACTTGATAATAGCATATAGCATGGGTCCATGAAAATTAATTTAAAATCATGCAATTTAACTTAATTCATGCATAATTAAATCAATGATAATGAAGTAAATCATAATTGAATTGACCCAATGCAATCTCATAAGAATTAGCGCTAAGGAGTAGAATTCATAAAAAGGGACTCCATAGATGGAAGGATCCATGGATGAATTCCCACATACCTTAGATAATTAGATCTCTAAATGCACTTGAATTGGAGATTTGAACTTAAATTTCCTTGGAACCTTGCTTGAGAAAGAAGAAGACCTTGAGAGAAAAGTTTAGAGAGAAGATTTGTGTTTTTAGATGTTAGGAGTGAATAAGGGATTTATTAGAGTTTAGGGTAATTGATAGAATACGATTTATCCCCAAAAACCAACCAAATACATTAATGAATTAATAGAGAAAAGACCAAAACACCCTCACTAAGACACTGATCTGACCATTGGACGGAAGTCCTTCACGGCCTGTCAAACGCACCACGGCCCATGAAGAGGGTCATGGTTTGGAGAGTTAAAACTGACCTGAGGGGTCACTTCTATGAGCTCCATTATGACCTGTGAAGAGCTCCACAGCTCGTGGAGAGCTCCGTGAAGGATGGCCCTTGCATGTTTTGAAGGTGGGATTTCCATAGAGCTTTCGAGGGTCCGTGTTAAAGTTTACAGGTTGTGAACAACGATTGTGGGATTAATTTGACTGGGTCCTTTAGCAGTTGGATTCACGGGACACTTCCAAGGCCCTTGATGAGACAATGTAGGCAACAAATATGTGTTAGTATGTTTGAATGTACTAAGTATATGGGCATGACATGCAATATAGATCATAAGATGCAATGATCAAGAATGTACATAGTAAAGAAGATCGGTAAAGTCATAAGGAAATATGATGATCAAAGCATTTTAAAGGACTTAGTTGAAAATCATAAAATAACATGATGAGCATATATATATGTGGGATAGGAACCATAACATACAATAAGACCATGCGAGCTATAACATGAAATCCCATTATCTCCCCATACAATAAAGAAAAGGGGAATCTACTTGCCAAGGTAGACTCTACCCCCTAGGTGGATCATGTACATACGCTATATGTGGATCCACTATATAGGCCATGAAGGAAACCTATGGTGGCACGTAGTTTAAGAGACAAGAGGCTTCTACTAAGGCTTTTGGTAGGGCCCTCAACTCATATCCACTCGGTGCTAAGTCAAATACCCCAAAATACATATATAACATAAAAATCATAATGAACATATATGATAGACATGATCATAGGTTTGAAATTCATAGACTAGCTCATTGAATAACATAATTGCAATGTGAGAATTGACCTCTCATCATTACAAATCATACTTACATAATTCTTATCGTGAGGTTCCTAGGTCACCACATAGGGATTAAGTCACCATTCTTTCATAACTTTCATGAATATCATAATTGAAATCCGTAGTCATGATTCATATTTCAATTTAGAAAAAAACTTGAATACATGATCAATTTGATTGAAAACTATATAATTCTTTGAAATCATTGAATTTCTACTCATACTTTATGTCATTCATCATAGAAAATAGCTTCATGCATGGACATTCATAATTCAACTTGAAATCATTTAATTTACATAAAAACATACTCATAATAATCATTAGTAATGATTTAAAAAGTAAATGAAACAGCCTAACATAATTCATCAAAATTGGAGTTCAAAAGTAATGAGATTTTTGAAATAAACCTTGGACTTCATGAGTGGAAGGGACTCGTGAATCAATTGACACATACCTTGATTGAAATTGGACTTGAATTTGATAAAGGAGACTTGATCTTGAAGAAACCCTAACCAAAGCTTGATGAAGATGATAAACCCTTCAAAAACTTTAGAGAGAAGTCTAGAATTTGCTTGGGAAAAAATAAGAGAATAAAAGGGTTTAGGAGTATTTAGGACATAATACTTAATGAATCTAGTTCTTAAAAACTTCCACATATATTATTAGAAGGTAGGAAAAATGACCAAGCTACCCTTCATTAAAGGACAAAATTTGAAACGAAGGATGGACCTATATGAATTGTAAGTATTGTGATGAGTCATCATTATGATCCATCCTACAGGTGTTATAAAAAACCTAAAGATCAAGCCTCTGAACTTCCTATACGAGTTGCGTCTATGACTCATTCTTAGGTCTATGAGTCATAGACTTCATTCATCCATGCAGGTACTCAAAAACCCTAAAAAATAAGTCTCTAAAGTTTGCATACGTCTCACCTTTATGAGTCATATACCTCTCTATGACTCATCTTGTCGAGTCATAGAAGAGGTCCTGAGGGTTGCATAGTTATAAGATTTCAAACCTGCACTACGACTCCCTTCTACTAGTCATAGATTATTTCACAATTTATCAAACAACTCATAGATTCTCACTTTGCCTTATCCAAATTTCTAATTCTTTGCTTCACCTCCAAGATTCAAGTTTATGACCCATAATAACTTAAATGAGTCATAGACTAACTTGTAAGCCTGGGTCATTTCTAATTCTTTCAAAAATTTTCTTTCATTCGACTTTTCATATTACGGGGTCTTGCAATATCTCCCTCTTGTAACATTTGTCCTCGAATGATATTTACTTATCATATAAAAGATGTGGAACGAGGACTAGAAACCCAACATGAATACAATGACTTCATAGAAAACCATAAACTATGAGATTTTAAATTATAATATGAATCATGGCTTTTAAATCAACTTTCATGAACATGTATGCATATGAATGACATATGATGGACTGAATATGTAGGATCTTAATTGATTTGATCATGAATAACTTATTAACTTAGGGTTGAATAGAAGAAAAGATATATGGATAACGCTTTATCATGTTCTGTAAGACCCCAGAGATTCGAAAAGTCTGAAACCAAGGATAAAAGGAGGAGATCTCAGAAAGTTGCAAAAATTGGCACCAGGGGCTGACCACAGAAGCCATCATGGATCGTGGTAAGCATCACTGGCCGTAAAGTCTTTTGTTATGACCCCTCCCTTAAGCCCTAGGAAAACATCCCAATGTAAGGTCCTCCTATGAAAAACATGGATTCTAAAACACTCTATGGACCATGGTTTGTTTCTTTGGCAGTCACTCTGCAAGTCTCGAGCACCTGCACCACATCCGCGTTTCATGGGCTATGATGCTCTAAAAGGACCATTAACATCTGTCGTGAAGAAAATTCAGAGACCTACCCTGCAGACTCCCAAAAACACTTTTCCAAGTCAAACACCACGGGACCCTACTATAGGGCCATTGTGAGCACCACAGATTATGAAGGATCCCCGTGAAGCCAGTTCTGGGCAAATTTTTAAAGGGAAATTTTGGTCTTTTCCAATATTTTAATTGAAAGTGGTATTTTTTTAGGGAAGAATTCACCCATCTAAAGACCGTAAAACCTATAAAACCCTCATTCTTCACACTTAGACTCAAGACACATAAATCATCTCTTCTCAAACTCTCGCAAGAGTTTCAAGCCAAGCTAGGGTTTCATCTCAAGACATCTTCAAGTCTCCTTTCCTTCTCGAGTTTTCTTTAGGGATTTTGTTTTCCCCAAGGCATGTGGGTTTAATCCATGGTGTCTTTCACCCATGAAGCCCAAATGTTTTCTCAACTTAGTATTTTAAATTATAAATGATGAAATCTTATGGGCTTTTACATAATGATTTTAAATACCTAGATTATGACTTATTTGAAGTTTATTTACCTATTTTGATATGTATTGACTTTCGATTTTATGAAATGAATGATTTATCAACGTACTTATATGAAGATTTGAAGGTAGCTTTAAAATGTAAATGGTGGGTTGTTTTGAGATGTTTTAATTGATGCATTTTCATCACTCTCATGCATGCAAGTATTGTTTCCAAATGAATTAAAAGTAGAATGAAATGAACCCACCTAGTTTCCTTATGTTGAATTGAAAGTTTTGACTCTAAATAAATGTTTATGAAGCAAATATTTATGTTTAAGGGAGTCTTATAAAATAATAAAATCATGATGAAAGGGCCTCTTAGCCAAATAAAGAATTCAATGTGAAAGGACAATTCTCACATTTTTGAATCAAATAAAATATTTTAATGAGCTACTACTAGATGATGATTTGATGTTTAAATTTATATAAATGCTCATGTTATTATGATATATAAATGTTCCATGGAATTAACCTAGCACCAAATGTAGCATATAGATGGGGACTCGACCTAAGGGGTCCATAAGTAAAGTCTCATGTTGCATTAACTATGCACCAACATAGAAGCCCTTGTAGGCTATTTAGGCTAGTGGATTTATGATTAGCCATTAAAGTTAAAGTTAAAGAAATGATTAAAGTTGATGGAGTTCTACCTGGCAATTAGTCTCCCTGCGCTAATGTATGAGGTTATATTGGATTCCATGTAATAGATCGCATGGTCTTAAATGTCAGTTATGGTTATCTTCCCACAAAATGAATGTTTTAAGGTTTTATATGATGATTTCTCATGCATGCATTCACTTATTCATATTGATTATAAATGTCCTAATGATTTTCATTGTATAGCATACTCACATACTTAGTACATTCAAAGTACTAACGCATACTTTTGCCTATATGATATCACTATGTAGGGACCGACGTTGCTCCATATTCTCATCCCTATGGCTAAGTTTGGTCATTGAAGGCTACTACTATTTTGTTGAGTTTCCATATTTTGGAAACAACACTCCTATCTTTCTATCTTGTGATATGTATAAACTATCGAGTTACTTTGGGTACTTTTGACTTATATCTTAAGGGTGAGCTAGGAACATGTCTTAGCCCCCACCAAATCTTTAAAGTATAAGGTATGGTTAGACAAAATGAATGATGCTCAAATGACATGACTCTTATTCTATGTGGAATCCCTTACTTTGATTAACCCTTACATTTTTGCTTGCTTTTAATTATCATTACCGATGAAAAGCTTAATGAATGACAAGAGGCTTAGATAAGGTACCTATGGGTGCTTCATTCGTCGTGTTTCGTTGTTACACCCTGCACTTTTGATCCTTGAAATGTGTTTCTAGTCTTATTGAAAGTGGCCATGAGACCCCCACTGTCAACACACATCAAACAACTCGAAGGAAAGAAGAATGTGATACCCTGTGAGAGGGAAGGTTGGAAATAGAGTCGTGAGAATCAGGAATGACTTGGAGGACAAGAAATAAATTATAGGAGACGATTTACCTATGTAATCTACTAATTTAGAAGTCTTATACACTTGAGTTAATTAAAGACATACCAAGCTTACATAGAACGGATTACATAGGCTCTTAAAATAAGATGAGATTACGAACCCACGAGGAAGAGAAGAGAAGGACATATGGCAACCTAGGAAAGTGACACATGGCAGAACCTTAAGCAAGAAGGTGATCCACCTGCTTGGGGTCAAGTAGGTGACCCACCTACTTAGGGGTGGGCCCCACCAACGACACGGTAGCCCTTCATTGGTTGCATGGTTGAGGTGGCCCAATAAGGGCTTGACATGTGTCACCCTTAGGGGATGATGTCACGCCCAACCCCGTAGGCCGCGACTGGGGTCCGACGCGGACCCCCCGTACATATATCTATTAGCTGAGGTCACATTGAATCATAAATAATACAATATCATGTAATAGAGCCCCACTGGGCGATAATATTTTCATAATTGTAGCCCTTTTCATTTGTATCACAACAGGGCACGCAAGCCGACAAGGCTGCCATAACATAATAACATATATCATATATCATGTAGACCCAGCTTAATCAAACTGACATACACAACCCATATATACATGTCTGCAGACCTCTAAACATATAAATGACAATATATGGCGGGACAGGACCCCCGCCGTACCCCTGAATGGATAAAACAATTTCTATACATCCATGGACAGTATCAAAAACTAGGCTCCGATACAATGAAGCCTCTTCCAGCTGAGCTGCATGGAATCCTAAGCTGACGGACTCCCAAAATCTATATCTGTACCTGCGGGCATGAACGCAGCCCCCCGAGAAAAGGGGTCAGTACGATATGTGTACTGGGTATGTAAAACATAATATAATACAACTGGAAACATATCTGAGATAGAGAATCAGGGGATAAGATATCAATTCAGAAACCTGTACCTGTACTTTATGAATTACAAAAACATGCATGTTCGAGTCATATCATATAGCCGGCCCTTTCGGAGGTCCGCTGAATCATCTCTGTAAAATCATCTCTGTAAAACCATCATGGCCCCAATGCCATCACCACCTTATTACAACACATCATCATATATTTATACACGTATCCTGGCCCTCTATTGAGGGACTCAGTGAATAATACAGTGAACTGTGCACGAGAATATATCCTGGCCCGGGACTCAAGGAAAGAAGTGTTATGATATACACGAGTAGAGTAGTGAGTAACTATATGCAATTTAAATCATTATCAGAGACTCAACAGAATAAGAAAGTTAAGCTTTTGTTTGAGGACCCGAGTAACGGTGTAGTTATCTCGAGTGTCCTCTAAATGCCATTATGGGCTGTCTTAATTATAATCTCGGGGCTCCTAGACATGTACTAAAGTAAAGCCAAATCTCTTATGGAACCAGAAACATTTGTTAACAAATAGTCTGTAAGACTTGGAGCCTGTACATTTGTTACCTTTTTAACATATAAAACTTTCCAGGGAAATAGTTCGACTACTGTAGGAGTTCCATATTCAGAAGTAAATAAGAGATGTTTGAGGATGGAGTTACCCCAGAGCTCAGATCATATTCAACTTACAACTAAGACAAAGACATGCCCAAAAGAAGAAGGAGAATAAGCTTTATGTAGTCTGTACTTTGTTTTAGATGACCTTCATACACATATTTCATACCCGGCCCATTATAGGGCTCGGTGAGCCACTATGGCATTCAAATCTCACTTTCGTACCAAATACATATCAAGAGAAGGGAAAGATAGTTTCCCATACACTATTCTTTAGCACGTAGAAGCCTTAACAGGTAATACTCAATCCTTGTAGGAGTATTAACACTTAACTGTAATTAGGGATTATGGGGCGTACCTGGAGTTCTGGGAATGGAATTATTCCCACATTCCACATACAATTCACTTAAGGCTAAAACTTGCCAAAAGGAAAGAAAGATAATTGTATGTGCTTATACCAAAACATGCCACAAGAAAGATTTACATACCTTTTGGGAGTTACCCTTTATCCTGCTCGTCTCGTCGTCTTCCAAACCTATTCAATATGAAATTAATACGAATATCAACTACTCTTAACTTTCCAGCATCTTGGATTACGCCTTAATGTTAATGGAATCTATTTCCTTAGTTGTTTCCTCGACTAGTCCTTTAGTTTGTTAAGGCGTTAACGAAAATTGGGCAGCACCTCCCCTGTAATGTGCCCTATCCAAATTTCCAATTAGGTACCTAAGACCTATAGCTAACCAACAACAACAACCTGCAGCAATTCATACAAACAATATACAACATACACTCCAAACGACTTATTCAAAAATACGATATCTCAATAGGGCGTCTAGCCTTTATTTTGTGACGCCTTTAATTATACGTAATGAGGGGTCATGTGGCTTCGACCAGAAGAACCCTAACCCACATTAGGACATATTCAGGCCCTGCAACAACAAGCCACACCCCTGCAGAGCAACTCACAAGAACGATACTTTATTTCGATGACAATTCACTTCTAGCGACTCCAATTTAGTTTATTTCGAACATCGAGCATTTCTACGACATTCTTAAACTTCCAGCAGCATACAAGGGGTGTAATACACCATATAACAATACCATAAACTCCAATTTAAAAGGAAAGTCCTTACCTTACGTTAAACTTGTCAAACTCGTCAAAACTATCCAAAATGTGAAATCTGGACAGCTTACTGTTTTACATTGTCGCTTCGTTTCGAGGTTGTAATGGAGGGAAAAAGGATTTACGTCCTTCATTAAAGTTATAGACAAGTGTCTTAGGGTCGTAAACAATTTCAAATCATCCCTACATCAATTTTGTACAAAAAGATATGACCAAAAGACTTACAGCTGTCCGTGTAGAATTTCCAAAACCAAATCTGAGCAGTACCTCCTCTACACTTCATCACCATTTTTCGAGCTGATACAAGTAAAACTGGATTTTGGAGTCTGAATGAAAGTTATATAAACACGAAATACCTTTCCAAAACATATTAAATCACTCGAAACAAATCTGTACACAAGAAGTTATACCAATATTACTAATCACTGTCCCTTCCAAAAACGGGTTGGTTAATTAATTCTTAACATTTTCTCCTTCGACTTTCTCTTATTTCTTTCCAAGTGTAAACTGAAAATATGGTTCCGTAGGCATCGTAATATATATATATACACCTCCACTTATTTAAGGTACACCGTATATAATTAATTCACGGAAGAAAGTTGAAAAACTCACCTTGAATCTTCAACAACGATGGCTGCCTCTCTATTTCCTTCTCTCACGTTTTGCTTTCTATGTTGGCTGCTGTTTTTGGATAATGAACATCTTAAGAATCATATACACATATATATGGGAGGTGACACATGTCATCCCCTAAGGGTGACACGTGTCAGGCCCTTATTGGGCCACCTCAAACATGCGGCCAATGGGGTGCTGACACGTGGCAGTGGGGTCCACCTCCCCCAAGTAGGTGGGTCACCTACTTGACCCCAAGAAGGTGGGTCACCTGCCTGTTTGAGGTGCTGCCACGTGTCGCCTTCTTAGGCTGCCATGTGTCATCTTCTCCTCTTCTCCGTGGGTTCGTAATCTCGTCTTATTTTAAGCACCCGTGTAATCCATGCTACGTAAGCTTGGTACGTACTCCAATAGTTTAAGTATGTAAGACTTCCAAGTTAGTAGATTACGTAGGTAACTCGAGTTCTACGACCCATTACTTGGCCTCCAATTCCTTCCGGACTCGTATGATTTCATATCTAACCTTCTCTACTATGGGGTATCACATTCTCCCTTCCTAAAAGCCGTTTGATAGTGTCGTAGCATATCTGGTTCATATGGTAATGTCCAAGGAACTTATGAAACATGCTGAGTTTAAAAGGGTGAGGTGTAACATCCTTTCCCCCTTTAGAACATTCGTCCCCGAATGTTAAACAAAACTTCCCTTAGAACTTATACAGACCATCGGGGGATTCGTTTCTGTTTCCTTACACATATTTCCATCGAAGTACTTAGTATACGAGTTTCAGGAGTTGGGGTTACCTGTTTACCTGGTGTTTTATGTCCTCTTTTTAATTTCTTAGGTCATCCCCTTTTCTAGTTTTGATTTTTGCCACAATACCTTGACGGAAGGCACGTCTTCAGTTCTCAACCTTCTAATTTGCCAATCGAAGATGGCAATAAGTTTCTCCTCATAGGATAACTCTTCCATCTCATGGACTTCATTTATGGAATATACCCTGGGTGACTCGTCAGTATCTAATGGACTAGGCGTATAGTTTCCAACTAAGGTGGTAAGCTTAACTTACCAGTCACGTTTCCCACCTTATGAGTAACTTGATACTGTCTAATGTATTCTGGGTCAAGTTCCTTTTATAGGTGACCCTATGTTGAACATTCAATCATCAACTTGAACTCTGTATGTCGACGTCGATTATCTGTATATCATTCCTGTCGACTCTGGGCTTTTAGTCAATAGCTTGCTTAATCATGTCGAGGCCATTGGCATACTAGAGTAGTAATTATTATTGTAGGCAACTTGATAAGTGATGGATAATCATTCCGGCTACCTTCGAAGTTAATCTCCCGGCTTGTGGCATATCTTCTAGCGTCTAATGATGTGCTCAGTCTGTTTAATAGCTCGAGGGGGAAATGCGGTACTAAGACCTGTCTGTGCTCTTGATCTCTTCTTGGACTGATCTCAAGGCGTTAATTATAATTGAAGTCCCTTTATCTGGGATATTAGATGAGGAAACCTCACGGAACCTTACCATTCTCAATGTTCTATAACTCTCTCTAATTTCAGCAGCATAGGTGCTCTTGATTGGAAGCAAATGGGCTGATTCATTAGCCTAATCACAATAACTCATATAGCACCCTACTCCTACCGAGTATAAAATGGGTGCGTAATGACGTGGATAATTTGGGAACCGTTAGCCTCGTATAGTCTTTCTATACTCCTTTCAGAACTTTAACTGGCACTTTATTCTTTTGGGTCTTTCTTCTCCCTTATCCTATATTCGATATCGGGGAAGATATTTGGTCCACTCGTGGCCATGTCTCACTACACCCATAGTATCAGATCCATCTCGATAGTTTGACTTAACCCATCTCTGCATCTCTCAATAGTTAATCACAACTTGGGCTCCCTTGCCTAGGACAATAGCTGTGGAGACTCCGTAAGGTCCTACCACTCTTTTACCTTACAACTTTATACCTCCTCGGCGGAGTAGGTAACCTATGATCGAAGGAGCAAGGGTCAACACCATTAATTCACAGGTAACATTTGTGGAATTTTTAACCTTGGGTATTACTTCCTGTCATCCGTAAGTTACATCAACTGTTTTGCTTTTTCTTGCCCTCAGAGTTGGTTGCTCAGTGGTGTCGAAATTCCCTCGCCTACTGGTCCATATAACCCTTCGGTGGTTTTCCTCTTATTAACAGGTACTATGTTGACGAACTGTGGCATTCGAATGTGTCATCAGTTAGAAAGTAGCTAATCCTTCTTATTTTGCTTAAGTCCTTGTTAGAATTACTTTAACGTATCTTATAATATTCCAGGTACGTAATCCCATATTGTTTCTCCGTCCCTAGTTCAGATTCATCCATCTCGCGTGATCATACCACCACTAACGCATTACGTTCCATCAGAATTTCGAAGTTAAGCGTGCTGGGGCGGGAGTAATATTGGGATGGGTGACCTCCCTTGGAAGTCTTCGTGTCGCGTTTCACTGTAATCCTTTCCATGACGTGCGGCCACTCAATTTATCCTAAGATTTACCTCAGCGTTGTCTTGCGAGTCTTTATGTTTTGCCTTGTCCCTTTCTCTGTTATCTTGCAACCAGTATCGGTGTAGACCTTTAGTTCTGCTATGACCATGTCCCTTTTTGGTCAGTTTGGTTTAACTTCCCCTATTGTATTCCCCCCTTTCTGTACGCACCCATTCATTAGGGTGGGCAACTGAGTAGCGCTAAAGTTCTTTTATATAGTAACCTTTGGAGCCATTTTAAGTTTTGGCTATTATTAGCTGGCATAGCTTTAAAGGAATTTGACATATGAGCTCCCCTATCCTTTATTCATTTTGTGTTCTTCTCATTTTTTACCACAGGAGGCTTTCTATTCCTTTGTCCTTGGTTATACATTTATCGCAACATCATTTGCGACCAACTCTATAGCCAACATTTTGGCTTTTTGGTCTAGCATGTTGTTATTATCCCTCGTAGTGTCTCTTGAGTTATCCGATATCCTTCCATGGTTACATTTTTTTGTGTTTTTATCCGCAACCACCTTCTAGTGTTATGTTGTTCAGGGTCTCGTCACAAACTTCTTAACGCTACCTTATGTAGCATTCCGGCTTCCATCCAATTATTGGTAACTTCTGGAGCTTTCCAACTTGGTTTAGCAAGATATCTTATCAAAGTTTAGACGTCTATCTCACATTTATTGCTATATTAATTGCCTCCTCCTACCTTTTCCATTTTCTAATTAACTTCCCCCTTTAGGGGGTACCCGCACTTTCCTCTGTTTGTACTTTGTTCTATGTCTCTATGTCCAGTCTAAATTTTTGTCCAATTCCTTTCACCAATCTATTTGGTACCGCATCATGTCTACGTTTATCGGCATGTTTATAATCTGACTATCCGCGTACGGAGCCTTGATTAAATTATGAAGCGACGAGAACCTTTCCATATCTAACGTAATGTCTTATCTATAATTCGGTACTTGAACAATGTTACCTAGGGAACAACTCGTCCAAGGCCACCTTCTACTTTTTCTTTTTCCAAGAATTACTTAGCACCTGTAGTTGTTCCAATCCCAATTAGGTAGTGCTAGTATTCTGACGATAACTATTCTAGGTTTTCTCGAAGTAGTGGTTTTGTCCCAACCTATATGTGAATAGAAGTTGTGTCATTTGTTCCTTAAGTTTTCCCTCCTCGTCCCTTAAGGATTCCACTATTTTTGGGGCGACGTTGTGTACACGCGTCATTTCTTTGTATCTTAAGCCCCATGCTCTTACTGCGTTCTCAACGCAGGCCTTTAACTTAGGCAACGCGTACTAAGTGCGTCTTACTAGTGGTTCCAATTTATCCCTGCATACTCGTATCACACTGTTCAGTTCATGCTTACATATCCCCCTTTTTACTCGTATATATATTTGGTTCCTGACATCTCTTTGAGGTGCTTCTGTTAGAAGTTCTTTCCCCAATTAGTCGCTGGAAAATTATAAACTATTATCGTACATCATTTTTCAACCATTATTGGAAGAAATCAGAACTTCTTAAACATCACAGTACTTCTTCTAATACTTGACCTACCTGGTCTCCTTCTGAGTTTATCCTCGAGTTATGAATAACTCATCTAATTTAAAATTAGGAGTTGAGGGCTTGGTATTTTTTTCAAAAAGAGTGAAACTCATTCGCGGGACATCTTATCCTTCACCCTGAGCCCTCTGTTTATATTTCTACAGTACAAATACGGCTCGAGATACTGTAGTCTGAACTTTACTACTTAATTAAGCTTTTGTTCCTCCGAAATAAAATTCTTCGAGTGAAAAGGGTGCCCTTATTGACGACATGAAGGGTACCTCTTACAACTTTACTTTAGCATAATACGGGTACTCGGTATCAATTTCCAAGACATGTTATAAAGGTATGTTTTATTCCCTTTTCCCTGTTCTGGGAAAATTTCGGCAGAGTTTCCTCTACACTTCTTACTATCTCAAAACCTGCACGCAGAAAATACAAACAATGCCTCACAGGGCCAATATATATATATACATATCATATCACAGCCGCCCAGGGCCTTCAATGTCATCTCATATCGCAACCACACAGGGCTTTCAATGTCAACAATAATATAAAAATACTGGACTTACCTCATATGTCCAACTTCAAACTGCATCAGTTGCACTTTTTGTCTGCTTTCCTTTCAGGTTTCAACTTTACATTTCAATAATACTTCTACTTCAATACCTTACCCGACGAATATCTTTCGTGGCTTAACTTTACTTACCTGCATGCTTTGTAACTTTCCATGTCGTCAATTACTTTCTTCTATTAGTGTCGTCCTTCTGTTAAGATCCAAGGTTAGTATAAGGAATTTTCCTATGACTCGGATCTAAAGCACGATCTCATATGTAGAAGAAAAGTAACATCCTAAATGTCCTATAGCTTCCTGTTTATAGATGTGGCGCACAACACATCGATAACCAAGACTCTATTAGACACGGTCTGCAGACACTCCAAGGACGAACTACTCTGATACCACTTCTGTCACGACCCAACCCCGTAGGCCGCGACTGGGGTCCAACCCAGACCCCCCGTACATATATATATTATCTGAGGTGACATTGAATCATAAATAAGACAATATCATGTAATAGAGCCCCACTGGGCGATAACATTTTCATAATTATAGCCCTTTTCGTTTGTATCACAACAGGGCACGCAAGCCGACAAGGCTGCCATAACATAATAACATATATCATATATCATATAGACCCAGCTTAATCAAACTGACATACACAACCCATATATACATGTCTGCAAACCTCTAAACATATAAATGACAACATATGGCGGGACAGGGCCCCCGCCGTACCCCTGAATGGATAAAACAATTTCTATTCATCCGTGGACAGTATCAAAAACTAGGCTCCGATACAATGAAGCCTCTTCCAGCTGAGCTGCATGGAATCTTAAGCTGACGGACTCCCAAAATCTATATCTGTACCTGCGGGCATGAACGCAGCCCCCCGAGAAAGGGGGTCAGTACGATATGTGTACTGAGTATGTAAAACATAATATAATACAATTGGAAACATATCTGAGATAGAGAATCAGGGGATAAGATATCAATTCAGAAACCTGTACCTGTACTTTATGAATTACAAAAACATGCATGTTCGAGTCATATCATATAGCCGGCCCTTTCGGGTGTCCGCTGAATCATCTCTGTAAAATCATCTCTGTAAAACCATCATGGCCCCAGTGCTATCACCACCTTATTACAACACATCATCATATATTTATACACGTATCCTCGCCCTCTATTGAGGGACTCAATGAATAATGCAGTGAACTGTGCACGAGAACATATCCTGGCCCGAGACTCAAGGAAAGAAGTGTTACGATATACACGAGTAGAGTAGTGAGTAACTATATGCAATTTAAATCATTATCAGAGACTCGACAGAATAAGAAAGTTAAGCTTTTGTTTGAGGACCCGAGTAACGGTGTAGTCATCTCGAGTGTCCTCTAAATGCCATTATGGGCTGTCTCAATTATAATCTCGGGGCTCCTAGACATGTACTAAAGTAAAGCCAAATCTCTTATGGAACCAGAAACATTTGTTAACAAATAGTCTGTAAGACTTGGAGCCTGTACATTTGTTACCTTTTTAACATATAAAACTTTCCAGGGAAATAGTTCGACTACTGTAGGAGTTCCATATTCAGAAGTAAATAAGAGATGTTTGAGGATGGAGTTACCCTAGAGCTCAGATCATATTCAACTTACAACTAAGACAAAGACATGCCCCAAAGAAGAAGGAGAATAAGCTTTATGTAGTCTGTACTTTGTTTTAGATGACCTTCATACACATATTTCATACCCGGCCCATTATAGGGCTCGGTGAGACACTATGGCATTCAAATCTCACTTTCGTACCAAATACATATCAAGAGAAGGGAAAGATAGTTTCCCATGCACTATTCTTTAGCACGTAGAAGCCTTAACAGGTAATAATCAATCCTTGTAGGGGTATTAACACTTAACTGTAATTAGGGATTATGGGGCGTACCTGGAGTTCTGGGAATGGAATTATTCCCACATTCCACATACAATTCACTTAAGGCTAAAACTTGCCAAAAGGAAAGAAAGATAATTGTACGTGCTTATACCAAAACATGCCACAAGAAAGATTTACATACCTTTTGGGAGTTACCCTTTATCCTGCTCGTCTCGTCGTCTTCCGAATCTATTCAATATGAAAGTAATACGAATATCAACTACTCTTAACTTTCCAGCATCTTGGATTACGCCTTAATGTTAATGGAATCTATTTCCTTAGTTGTTTCCTCGACTAGTCCTTTAGTTTGTTAAGGCGTTAACGAAAATTGGGCAGCACCTCCCCTGTAATGTGCCCTATCCAAATTTCCAATTAGGTCCCTAAGACCTACAGCTAACCAACAACAACAACCTGCAGCAATTCATACCAACAATATACAACATACACTCCAAACGACTTATTCAAAAATACGATATCTCAATAGGGCGTCTAGCCTTTATTTTGTGACGCCTTTAATTATACGTAATGAGGGGTCATGTGGCTTCGACAAGAAGCACCCTAACCCACATTAGGACATATTCAGGCCCTGCAACAACAAGCCACACCCCTGCAGAGCAACTCACAAGAACGATACTTTATTTCGATGACAATTCACTTCTAGCGACTCCAATTTAGTTTATTTCGAACGTCGAGCATTTCTACGACATTCTTAAACTTCCAGCAGCATAAAAGGGGTGTAATACACCATATAACAATACCATAAACTCCAATTTAAAAGGAAAGTCCTTACCTTACGTTAAACTTGTCAAACTCGTCAAAACTATCCAAAATGTGAAATCTGGACAGCTTACTGTTTTACATTGTCGCTTCGTTTCGAGGTTGTAATGGAGGGAAAAAGGATTTACGTCCTTCATGATAGTTATAGACAAGTGTCTTAGGGTCGTAAAAAATTTCGAATCATCCCTACATCAATTTTGTACAAAAAGATATGACCAAAAGACTCACAGCTGTCCGTGTAGGATTTCCAAAACCAAATTTCAGCAGTACCTCCTCTACACTTCATCACCATTTTTCGAGCTGATACAAGTAAAACTGGATTTTGGAGTCTGAATGAAAGTTATATAAACACGAAATACCTTTCCAAAACATATTAAATCACTCGAAACAAATCTGTACACAAGAAGTTATACCAATATTACTAATCACTGTCCCTTCCAAAAACGGGTTGGTTAATTAATTCTTAACATTTTCTCCTTCGACTTTCTCTTATTTATTTCCAAGTGTAAACTGAAAATATGGTTCCGTAGGCATCGTAATATATATATATACACCTCCACGTATTTAAGGTACACCATATATAATTAATTCACGGAAGAAAGTTGAAACACTCACCTTGAATCTTCAACAACGATGGCTGCCTCTCTATTTCCTTCTTTCACGTTTTGCTTTCTATGTTGGCTGCTGTTTTTGGATAATGAAAATCTTAAGAATCATATACACATATATATGGGAGGTGACACATGTCATCCCCTAAGGGTGACACGTGTCAGGCCCTTATTGGGCCACCTCAAACATGCGGCCAATGGGGTGCTGACACGTGGCAGTGGGGTCCACCTCCCCCAAGTAGGTGGGTCACCTACTTGACCCCAAGCAGGTGGGTCACCTGCCTATTTGAGGTGCTGCCACGTGTCGCCTTCTTAGGCTACCATGTGTCATCTTCTCCTCTTCTCCGTGGGTTCGTAATCTCGTCTTATTTTAAGCACCCGTGTAATCCATGCTACGTAAGCTTGGTACGTACTCCAATAGCTTAAGTATGTAAGACTTCCAAGTTAGTAGATTACGTAGGTAACTCGAGTTCTACGACCCATTACTTGGCCTCCAATTCCTTCCGGACTCGTATGATTTCATATCTAACCTTCTCTACTATGGGGTATCACATTCTCCCTTCCTAAAAGCCGTTTGATAGTGTCGTAGTATATCCGGTTCATATGGTAATGTCCAAGGAACTTATGAAACATTCTGAGTTTAAAAGGGTGAGGTGTAACAGATGACATGTGTCACCTCCTAAGGACACATATATATGCATATTATGTGACTACTAAGCTCATTCCTTATCTACAACTTCAGCCAAATAAAGATAAAAAAATGTTGGAGGGAAAGAAAGAGGTAGCCATGGCTTAGAAGAAGTTCAAGGTGAGTTCTCCAATTTTATTTACGAATTAATTATCTACGGTGTTCCTCAAGCACATAGAGATGTATATATATGTCTTAAGATGTCTACAAAATTATTTCTTCAGCTTTACACCTAGAAGAGTGTGAAAGAAGAAGAGGAAATGTTAGAAGGGGCAAAGGAGGGAGCTACGGGTTTGGGCCTTGAAAAGTGGGTTCTTCGATTTCATTCTGTGAATTAATTATTCAGGGTATCCCATGATTATATAATGGTGTTGAATAATATAAAATTTCAATTTGTGGCAGCGTAAAAGGGACACAAACAATCCTCCCCATTTTAGCATATTAAGAAGTTTTTGAGATGTAGTTTTGGCGAGTTTTGGCCAATTTTGGGTAAGGTAAGATTTCTCCTTTTAATTTGGAATTTATGTTGTTGTTATGGAGTTTTTTACATGCCCTATAGGTTGTGGAAATGTGAAAATTTCATATAAACGCTTGACATTCGACACAATCTAAATTGGAGTCGTTATAGTTATATTATCGACGAAATAAAGTGTTGTGCTTGTGGTGTGCTGCTGCAGGTGTGTGGGTTTTTTTTTGCAGGGACTAAATATGTTCTAAAGGGGGTGTGGGTACTTCTGGTTTCAGCTACATGACCCCTTATTTCGTATAATTAAAGGTTTTGCAAGATAAAGACTAGACACCCTATTTTGGTATCGTAATTTTGAGCGAGTAGTTGGAGTTTATATTGTAAATTGTTGGTATGAATTTATTAAACATATGCTGTAGGTTGTTGTTGTTGGTTGTATATAGTGTTTAGGGATCTAATTGGAATTTTGGATAGGGCACATTATAGGGGAGGTGCTGCTAGATTTTTGTTAACGCCTTAGCTAATTAAGGAACTTATTGAAAAGGCGAATGAGGGGTTGAGTTCTATGAATACTCATGTGTAGCCTAAGGTGATGGAAAGAAAATGGTTATTGATACTCGTATTGATTTTATGTTACTTAGGTGCATAGAACGATGAGATGAACGGGATAAGAAGTAACCCGTAACAGGAATGTGAAACTATCTTTTCTTTCTTTTGGCATGTCTTAGACATAGACTATGGATGATGTAATCTTTGGTGCAACTTCATTCTTAGGTTCTGAATATGACTTCAGGACTCTTGATCACTTCTGGATATTAAGACTCTTAAAGTAGATAAACTCCTATTCCTCGAGTCTTCCATGTGATTGTATAGTAATTGATTAGACAAAACTCTTCTTTAAAAAGAGAAAGACTTTGAGATAACCAATGCTCAGGATGCTATAAGATATTTCACACTGGTATATGTCTAAGAGTTCCAAAAGTCCTTTTTACTTATTCCTTAGTGACATTTAGAGGGTATACGTCAGATACTTCCTACCCTGACCTCCAAGTGATGGTTTGCTTGATGACTTCATTGAGTCTCAGATAATGATTTAAACTGTGTTTTGTTTCCCACTACTCTATTCTGTATACTATAACACTTCTTTTCTGAGTCCCGGGCCGATCATCGGATTCATGCACAATTCCATTGCACTATCCACTGAGTCCCTCACTAGAGGTCCAGGGCATGTATGTATAAATATGATGATGTGATGATGTGTTGTAATAAGAAGGTGATGGTTCTACAAATATAATTCACCAAACCCTTGATAGGGCCGGCTATATTGAGAATTTGAGCATGCATGATTTTACTTTCCCAGGTATAGGTTGCTGATTTGATAATTTACCCCCTGCTTCTCTATTTCAGAGATACTTCCAATTGTGTTATGTTATGTTCTCCATACTTAGTACATATATCGTACTGACCCCCCTTCTCTCAGGGGGGCTGCATTTCATGCCTGCAGGTACAGATCTAGGTTTTGGAAGTCCGTCAGTTAGGATTCCATTCAGCTCAGCTGGAAAAGGCTCTATTGTATTAGAGCCTAGTTTTTGATACTGGCCACTGATGTATATAATTGTTTTTAGTTATTATGGGGTACGACGGGGTCCCTATCCCACTATATGTTGTCATTATTATTTTACAGGTCTGCGGACATATATATGTGGGTTGTATATGTTAGTTTTGTTCAGCTGGGTCTATATGATGTGTTGTACGTATTGTCACGTTATGGCAGCCTTGTCGGCTTGCATGCCCTTTCATATTATGATTTAAATGAAAGAGGCTATAGATATATGAAATTTTATGACCCACAGGGTTCTCATGTATGTATCATGTTGTTTGTAGTCTGGTTTGACTACACTTGATGTATATGTATTACGTGTCTATAATTCAACTTGACTACAGCTAATAAATATAGATACGGGTGTCTAGGTTGGACCCAGTCGCAACCTATGGGGTTGGGTTATGACACCCATCTAGGCCCTTGTCTTGGGTCATGAAAAACTTGATATTAGAGCTCGAGGTTTTGAAATAGTCCTCGGAGTCCAACATACTGCATCAAATAGGGGCTTGTTCATGGTGTGAAACATGCCACAACTATGAATAGGAGACTATGGGACGTTTAGGAAAGTTTTCACTTATTTCAAATTCAAGTTGTTTCCTAGAGTGTAGTAAGCTTTCCTCTAACTAACGAACCATTTTATGTTGTCTAGATAACTCCTCAAGGAAGAGCACCTCCAAGAGCAAGGGTTGATGATGAGAATCTAGCTCCTCGATTCCCGATGCCCCACATCATGAGGAAATGGTAACCCATGCAGAATTTTATAATATCATCATGTTGTTGGCTTAAGATGTAGCCAACCAATGGAACCAAGGTGTTCCTCCTCCTCAAGTGCAAAATCCGACTTCTAGGATTTGGGATTTCCATTGGATGAATCCACCCGAGTTTGATGGTTCTAAAATAGATTAGGACGTCGTGGAGTTCATCGATGAGGTCTACCAAATTATGGCTACATAGGTGTGCCTCTAAATGAGAAGGTCGAGCTAGTGTCCTATCAATTCAAAGGTGTGGCACGAGTTTGGTACGAATAATGGGTTATTGAGAGGGATAAACAAATAGGGCTGAAAAGATGGGAAGAGTTCAAGGGTGCCTTCCTAGACCGCTTCTTTTTTATTAGATCTAACGGAGGTCAAACTCCATGAATTCATCAACTTTGTCAAAGAAGTATGAGTGTGAGGGAGTAAGCCCTCAAATTTACTAAATTGTCCAAGTATGCTCCCTTCATAGTCTCCGACCCAAGGGAAAGGATGAGCAAGTTCATTTCCGGTGTCTTAAGCTTGGTGTCCAAAGAATGCAAAATAGCCATATTGGAAAAATATATGGAAATCTCTCGAATAATGACATATGTGGAGCAAATTGAAGAATATAAGTTGAGGAAGAGGTCGAGAGGGGCTCAAGAAAGCTGAGTGGATGGTAGAGGGTTCAACCCTCAAAGGTCTGGTTACGGTAATAATGGCAAGGGCCAAGGTGGGCAATGGTTTATAGGACAAGGTTCCATCAATACTCCTCCTCCAAGGTTCAACAAAGATAAGGGTGCTAACCAAATAGTCCCAAGAGAGAATGTTGGTGCTCAAGCTTTCCCCGCTTGCAAGAAGTGTGAAAGGACTCACAAAGGGGAATGCTTAGCTTGCTCCAATGCATGCTTCAAATGTGGTAAACTGGGTCATCATGCTTGGTATTTTAAGGGTGGTGATGTGAGGCCTCAAGGACAAATTTCTCATAGCAACAAGCTCAAGGAGGTGACCAATGCACCAACCACTTTTATGCCTTGCATAGGAGGCAACAGGTTGAGGAAGCACCAAATGTTATTATCGATATGTTGAAGGTCTTTTCTTTTGATGTGTATGCATTATTACATCTGGGTGCAAATTTGTTATTTGTTACCCCATTCTTAGCTAATAGGTTTGATTTATTGATTGGAATATTAGTAGAGCCTTAGTTGGTGTCTACCCAGGATTGGTGAGTCAGTTGATGCTAGAAAAGTCTATAAGGAATTTCCCCATGTCTACCTTGCATAAAGTTGTTCCTTATGATCTCATAGAGCTTGACGTGGTGGATTTTGACGTTATACTTGAGATAAATTAGTTTCATGTATCATATTCTTCCATAGTTTGCAAGACTCATTGAGTTAAGTTCCAATTCCCAAGTGAGTCTATTCTTGAGTGGAAGGGTCATGATTCGGTGGTGATGGGTAGGTTCATCTCCTATCTTAAGGCCCGAAAGTTGATTGTTAAGGGTTGCATTTACCATATTGTGAGGGTTAGGGATTCAATTTTGAAAGTCCTCCTCTTGAGTCGATTCCCATAGTCAATGTGTTTCTCGATGTCTTCCCCAATGACCTTCCCGATACCCTCTCAAAAAGAAAGTTGGTTTTGGTATCGATCTTCTCCCTGATATACAACCTATCTTTATTCCTTCTTATCGAATGGCCTCGGCGAAATGGAGAGAATTGAAGGGAAAACTAAAGGACTTTTTAGAAAAAGGGTTCATAAGGCCAGGTATTTAACTATAGGCTGCTCCCGTGTTATTTGTGAGGAAGGATGGGTCGCTTCGGATGTGCATAGATGTCTGCCAATTGAACAAGGTGACCATTAAGAACAAGTACCCAATCCCTATAATAGATGATTTGCTTGATCAATTGCAAGAGGAAAGTCACTTCTCCAAGATCGATCATCGGTCTGACTATCACCAACTAAGGGTGGCATATTTAGACTATCATGAGTATGTATCTCTAATCTTTTGGACATATCGCTTGATTTTTCTCCTTATTCAAGATTTCTTTTGAGACTTATCTTCTGCAAAATGATTTGATTGACATTTTTACTTATCTTATGTATGCAATGTATGTAAAGAGGCTTGGTTGGAGTCCCTCGGGATTTCAATCATCATGCCATGCCTAGGGCCTAGCTTAGGTCATGACAAACTTAGAATCAGAGCACAAGGTTTAAGGTGTCCTAGGGAGTCTAACTTGTCGTGTCAAGTAGAGTCTTGTTCATGGGTGTGAAGCTCGCCATATATATGAATAAGAGGCTATGAGGTGTTTTAGGAAACTTCACTTCTTCCATCCTTTTTGTCGTGCGATAAAGTTAAACTCTAAGGCTTTTTCCACTAATTCTTTCTCTTTGTGATTACAGAACTATGCCTCCACAAAAAGCCCTCATGAGAAAAAATGTTGAAGAGGAGCAACAAGCTTCAAATGATCCTTTGGCCGAACAAGTGTCACATGTTGAGTTTAGGACAGTATTCTAAGTGCTTGCTCAAGTTGTGGCTGCAAAATCTAATAAGAACATTGTTGCACTTGTGAAACCAAATTTGGGTATAGTGGCAACAAGGGTTCATGATTCATGAGGATGATTCCACTGGAGTTTCATGGGTCCAAAGTGGATGAGGATCCACAAAAATATGTAGAGAGCATTCACAATATCATGGAAATTATGGGAGTTATCATGATGAAAAAGGCAGAGTTGGTTGCTTACCAATTGAAAAGGGTTCCTAGGATTTAGTTTGATCAATGGAAAGGTAAGTGAGTTACAGAAGCGGGTCTTATTGCTTGGGAAGAGTTCATAGAGGTGTTTCTTGACCGTTTCTTTCCCCTTGAACTAAGGGACACTAAACTTCAAGAGTTAATTAACTTGAAGCAAGGGAATATGAGTGTGAAGGAGTATACCCTCGGGTTTATATAATTGTCGAAGTGTGTTCCATTTATGGTAGGTGACTCTAGAGCTCGCATGATCAAGTTTGTATCGGGTGTTTTAGACTTGTTGTCCAAAGAGTGCAATACATCCATGCTAATCAAAGAAATGTATGTCTCAATGCTCATGACTCATGCCAAGCAAAATAAGAAGGAAAGGTTTAGGGACAAGGCAAGGGAGTCCAAAAGAGTAAGGACCGATAGTGGTGACTTTTCACACACTAGGTCCAGAAATAATGGTCATCTTCAATTTTGCCAAAAGTACTTCGATCAAAATTCTTTAAACACTCGGCTCTAAAGTTCAACAAGGATAGGGTGTCTAACCCTATGATTTAAGAAGTATCTCTAATTGGTCAAGTCATCCCACACACAAAAAGTGTGGAAAGAAACATAGATGAGAATGTTTGGCAGGATCGAGTGCATGTTATAAGTATGGAAATCCGGGTCACCATGCGATAGAGTGTAGAGGTGGTTGTCAACCCAAAACTCAATATCAGTTTTATATCCCATACCTTTTTACATTGGAATGTTTTTAAGCTCTTCTAAAGCTTTCATGTGATCCATATTATCCATGACGTTATGAAAATAATCCTAAGAAAGGGAGCATGTAACGCCTTATATTTTATATAGACTAGTTCTATGTGGGTGGTGATGGTTTGAAATAGGTTTGGAAGGATTTGGAAAAGGTTCGAGGCCAAATAATTTATCGTAGTAATCAACCTACTTTCTTAAGCAATTGGTTTGGATATCTTATATAATTAAGCTACTTTGATTACACATCTAGCTTGAGTAGTAAGGATCAAATGGGTTCTTAAGATAATACTAATTGCTAACCTACGAAAAGAACAAGTAGGTGATGCACCTACTTGGAATATGTGGGCTGCATTTTAAATGAAAAGGACAAGTAGGTGATGCAACTACTTACAAACTTGTGGAAGGAATTAAGTGGGGATTAGTGATTAATTATGATTAATTAACTTAATTAGACCACTAAGTAGGCCCCACCAAGACATGTGACAAAATTTTATTGGTGTGTGGATCATAATAGGATAGATGTCAACAATGGACACATGTCATAAGGGTGGACACATATCCAACCCCTAGGCATCCTACATATACCTAATTTGATGACTAAGAAGCTCATTTTTTTCATCTTCAACCATTGGAAATATAGAGGAAAAGAAGGAGAGTCCAAGCCATGGCAACTCACGGCCATGGCTGAGCAAATCAAGCTCCCTAATTCCAATCCCCACATAAATTTTCTAAGATAGTTTTCTATCAATTGGAGATGATTAACAACGTGAACTAATTATTAGAGCAGCAAGAAGGCCTAATGTGTAATCCACAAGTTTTAGCCAACTTAAGAAGCCAACTTGTTAAGGTAAGAGTTAATCATTTTCTGTATGTTTTAGGATGAATTTAGACGTGTTGTGAATGTGTAAAAGTGAATTGGATGTATGATATTATGTATGTAGGCATTGGAATGTTGTTGAAGCAGTAGGGGCTATTTTAAATGAAGTCGGTGAGTTGAATTGGATTAATATTTTATTTGTTATTATCATGGGTTAAATAATGCGAATGAAGGAATTAAATGGTTAAAATAAAAGTTGTAATTGTTGTGTGGGCCGTTATAGAAGCTTATATGATGTTAATGTAATTTTCTTGCACATAAAAAGGTGATGTTGTTAAACAGGTGGTTGTTGGTGTAGTTCATGAACTTAGACGAAAAGAATGTATTAAGTAATGTATAATGAATGTAGATGGTTTGTTTGGCATGTTCGTAGGTGTTCGTAAGAGTATCATGCATCTTTTTACGTTGTTAGTTAAGGGCTGTTTTGAGTGTGTTGTTGTTCTTGGTGAATTGAAGGACTAAATTCTTGTTGAATTAAAGGACTAAGAGTAGTTAAGGCTATAGTGTTGTTGTAATTGTTGTACTATTATTAGGTCATTCGATGAAGTGTTGTGGCTATAGATTATTAAGAGTAACTTGATTACGTCATATTCGTTATGTTAAAAATTATAAAACATCATATTGTGCGGACTATTTAGAACATTTTTGAATCTTGCATTGGCTAACTTTGATATAGCACTTGAACGTATGGTTGTTGATGTTGACTTAGTTGTTACGTAGGTCATTTGAATATAAAGGAAATGTTTCCTAATTTTATAGAAATAAGCGTCTAACGTTGGAGTACATTTTGAAACATTCCCGTAACTTAACCACAGTTCTTGACGTCTCAATATAGGTTGAGACACTACGGGCAGCGTATACGTATTGTGTTATGGATAAGAATTAAAGTTATGTAAAGCTATCCCTTCTTTCTTTTGGCATATCTTAGATATAAGTGATATATGATATGAGCTTTGGGGTAATTCCATTCATTGGTTCCGAGTATGATTCATGATTCTTATTCACTTTTTGATGTTAAAACTCTTAAAGTAGTTGAGCTACTTCTCTTGAGTCTTCTATACGTTGGACAGTAGTTGGTATATGAAAGTCCATAATCTTAAGGACCCTATAATGATTAATGTCCTTAACTTTCATAAGCTGTCTCGCATTATCTTGATACATGTCTATGATCCTTGAGGCTTTATCTAATATGGTTCATAATGATATTCAAAGAGAACTGAACATGACTATAGCCCTGATACTCAAGTATTGATTAGTCTACTTATCTATTGAGTCTCAAAGATGATCTAAATGCATATGGTTATTCACTACTCTGCTCATGTATATTGTTATTATATCTTTCACTGAGTCCCGGGCCGGGTATGTTATCATGCACATTTTACTACATTATCCACTGAGTCCCTCACTAGGGGGTCGGGTATGCTATATAATGATATAATGATGCAATGATTTAGTTATGGCACCGAGTCCTACGATGGGTCAGGTATGGTATACGTGCGCATGACTTTGTTCACCAAGTCCCTTACTAGAGGGCCGGGTACGATATATGTATATGATGATATGATAATATAATGATAAGATTATAGAACTGAGTCCCATAATGGGCCGAGTACGGTATGTGATAATGATATGCATGATTTGTTTCGTAAGGCACAGGTACAGTGAGTTCTTGATTATCATACTTGTCTCCAATACTCTTAACTTTAGTTATGATCTTTCTTATTGTATTTCATGCTTTATATAAACAGTATACATCTCGTACTGACCACTTTTTCTTCGAGGGGGAGGGGCTGCTTTTCATGCCTGCAGGTATAGATGCTAGCTTCGGTAATCCACCAGCTTAGGATTTCTATTCAGTTGTCTTAGAGTGCTCCTTTGTCTCGGAGCATAGACTTTTGATACAGACCCTTTTTGATGTATATCTATGTTTATTCTAGGGTACGGCGGGGCCCTGTCCCGCCATATGATAATGATGATACTCTTAGAGGCCTATAGACATATATGTGGGTTGTATGTATATGTGTTCGGTTTTGCCTATATGACTTGTATGTTGGGATATTCCCATTCGTAGTGGAAGCCTTGTCGTCTTGCATATGTACATATTTGGGATGTTGTATGTAGTGATAACCTTTTCAGCTCGTGTATTATAATGTTTTAATTTGATTGTGATTCCCTAAGAAATAGGTTACCCTGATACATATATGTAATGCTTGAGATGATGTCTTGTTTTCACAAAGCCTTCATATTGTGTTTGGTTTTAGTTTGACGATGTCTAATAGCTATGTATATGATTAACCAGCTCGGGCACTAGGCATGGCCTACAGGGTTGGGTCATGACAATCAGACCACGGGCTGACTAGTTAAGTAGGGTGCTATTACATATCCCGATGGTGGTTAGCGCCAAAATTAATTCTACGCTCTTCATACTAGGCAAGATCTGGAGGAGTATCCTAATGTGGTTACTAGTATGTTGCGAGTCTTTCACTATGATGTTTATGCCTTGCTTGATCCGGAAGCAAATTTGGTTTTTGTTACTCCTTATCTTGCTATGAAATTTAATGTTAGCCCTGAAATCTTTCAAGAACATTTTTCAGTCTAAACTTTCATTGGTGAGTCATTTTTGGCTTGGACCACTTCTTTCTATGAGAGATGAGGAAGGTAAAAGTTAAGTAGTTATGAACTTGAAGTATAAAGGGATGACGGCTAAGGAGTATGGCCTCAAATTCATCCAGTTATCCAGGTATGCTCCTGAAATAGTTCCTAATGTGAGAGCCAAAATAAGGAAATTTGTTTTAGATTTGGGTAGGAATGTAAAGAGTGAGTGTCAAGCAACCTTGTTAATCTTGGATATGGACACCTCTAAACTCATGGTGATAGAGAGGAGCAACAAATCAAGGAAGCCGAATCTGCAGGTAATAAGGGCAACCACCATAAGGGTGATAATGGCAACCTTTCTTTCTTCCAAAAGAGATCTTTTGGTTATGCTCCATCTACAGCAAGTGCACCTATAACCAACACTAGGAGAGAACAAAGGTCTCAAGGTAAATAAATTTTTAGAGTCTAAGACCTTCAGTCCTAGGAAAGTATGGCACAGAGTTCAGCACGCTAGCCATCTTGTGGTAAGTGTCGAAAACTCCATTTGGGGGAGTACTGAGATAGAACTAATGGTTCTTATAAGTGTGGCCAGATGGTTCACTTTGTGAAGACTATCTGTCATATAGGTAGGATAATGGTGGCAATAGAGCCCAATGTTCTTCGCCAACACAACTCAATTGAGGAAATTAGAGATGTGCTACTTTAGGGACAATCAAGGGTCCAAACCATTTGTATGCTATGGCCAACCGGCATGACCAAGAGAACTCTCCATATATTATCATCGGTATGCTTTACGTCTTTTCTTATGATGTCTATGCTTTACTTGATCAAGGTGCTACCTTGTATTTTGTAACTCCTTATGTATCCGTTAAGTTTGGAATTCTTCGTGAATGACTCTTAGAACCATTTATTATTTCTACTCCTGTTAGTGAGCTCATTCTAACTAAGAGAGTCTACCGTGATTCTATAGTCTCTATCAAGGCACTGATGCAGACTTAGTTGAGCTGGATACAATTGAGTTTGATGTCATTCTTATCATAGACTGGCTTTATGCTTCATATGACTCAATTGATTGCAGAACCCGAGTAGTCAAGTTTTAGTTTTTGAATGAGCTAGTTACAGAGTGTAAGGGTAGTCTAACTTTGCCTAAGAGTCGATTTATTTCATACCTTAAGGCTAGAAAGCTAGTTTCTGAAGGGTATATCTACCACATTGTCCGAGTTAGAGATGATAGTGTGGAGACACCATCTCTCAAATCATCTCTACTCATTAATGATTTTTAGAAGCATTTCCTAAGGATTTTCCTGGAGTCCCTCTAATAAAGAGATAGATTTCGAAATATATGTTCTTCTTGATATTCAGCCTATTTATATTCTGCCATATAGAATAGCTCCTACCGAGTTAAAAAAGTTGAAAGAGTAGTTGAAGGATCTTTTAGATAAGGGATTCATTAGGTCGAGTGTCTTACCTTGGGGCGCTCCTATCCTGTTCGTGTGAAAGAAAGATGGTTCTTTGAGGATGTGTATTGACTATCGTCAACTGAACTAGGTTACCATAAATCATAAGTATCTCCTTTCGAGGATCGGGGATCTTTTCGACCAACTTCAAGGTGCCACTTGTTTGTCAAAAATAGACCTCAAATCAGGCTATTGTCAGTTGAAATAAGAGAATGTAACATCCTAAAGATAGCTTTCAGAACCAGGTATGGTCACTATGAGTTTCTAGTCATATCCTTTGGTTTGACTAACACTCCTGCAATATTTATAGACGTCATGAATAGAGTGTTCAAGTAATATCTAGACATGTTTGTGCTCATGTTTATCGTCGACATCCTGATCTATTCAAGGAATAGGGAGGAGCATGTCAACCATCTCATGATTGTCCTCCAAACTCTCAAGGAAAAGAAGTTATATGCTAAGTTTTCAAAGTGTAAGTTTTGGCTGGCATCTGTTGCATTCTTAGGCCATATTATTTCTGGAGATGAGATTCGAGTTGATACACAGAAGATTGAATCTGTTAAGAACTGGCCAAGACCCACATCCCCGACTAACATAAGGAGTTTCTTATGTTTGGCTCGCCATTGACTAAGTTGACTCAAAAGAGTTTTGAAGAAAGGCAAGGTTATTGCATATGCTTTCTGTCATGACCCAACCCCGTAGGCCGCGACTTGGTGCCCGAGCTGGACACTCGTATATACCCCTGGTAATCGTAAATAAACCTGTCACCTTTTTGGGTCACAGCATCTCAATTGGCAACACAACTTATAAGTCGGCGAGGCTATCGTAGCTTGTGGGGTCGTCCCATTATAAATATACATGTGAGTCGACAAGGCTGCTCGACTAAGGGAACATCCCAAAATCTATTTCATACAGGCACAACTGAACACGCATATATACACAACCCACACACGTATCTATAGACCTCTAAGAGTATTAGTGATAACATAAGGTGGGATAGGGCCCCCGCCATACCCCTGAATAAACAAATATACATCAGAGGTTTAGTACCAAAAGCTAGGCTCCGACACAGTGGAGCTTTTCCCAAACTTGCCAAGTGGAACCCTAGGCTGGCAGATCCCCAAAGCGCGCGTCTGTACCTGCGGGCATCAAAATGCAGCCCCCCGAGGAAAGGGGGTCAATACAACATATGTACTGAGTATATAAGCATGTAACAATATATGAAGAATTATAGTTAAATAGGGATGCAGGGACAATTATAATATTTAACCATTCATCGTGCCTGTATTTTATGATATAAAGTCGTACATACTATTATTGCGTACCGTACTCGGCCATTTTAGGGACTCGGTGTTACAAACACATCATCTATCATGATAGGCATATGTATATTATTAGCACTGTGGGACGTACAGCCCGATCCATACATATAGCAAACACATGCCGAGGAACGACGGCCCGATCCATATGTCATATCATAATGCCGAGGTACGACTGCCCGATCCATATAATGCATAATAATGCCGAGGTACGATGGCCCGATCCGTATAATGCATAATCTATCGTGGAACGTACGACCCGATCCTTACATAGCAAAATGTACCGAGGTACGTTCGGCCTGATCCATATATATCATAATGCATATACGTGTACGTAAAACTCTATAAAATATCAAACATCCCTTAGATATCATCATAAAGCATGTTCAAGAGCACCTAGGTATAGGAGCTTACACATCCCAACACTATTCAACCTAAAGGAGGCTCAAGGGTCGTAGTTCAACTACTTCCAGGCCCTTATCATTCAAAATTGGTGCAAGTCATGAGTTACATTCAGAATCTATAAATGGGGCTATATCCAAATCCATGTCCTATAGAACCTTTAGTCTAGTCTTTCTCGAAGCAGGAAAAGATAAGCTTTACATGCACCACTTCCTATCATATGGAAGACTTGAAAAGTAATGACTCAACTTGTTACCAGAGTTTTACTCAGTAGGAAGTGAACAAGAGTCTTAACTAACCCTTAGAGTTTTAATAGTGGAATAACTTCAAACTTCATATACATAATACTTACATCTAAGTCGTGCCAAAGGAGAGGAGGAATAACTTTACATACTCTACTTCTCAGTATATACAATAGTTGAGGAATGGAAGCTTAACTACTTTAAGAGTCTTAACATTCAATTGTGAACATGAATTATGAATCATGAATCATGTTCAGAGCTCATGAATAGAGTTACACCAAGATTCATACACATATCACTTGTCATATTGATCTACGACATGCCCAAAAGAAAGAACAGATAGGCTGTACATACTTATACCAAAACATGCCAAAAGAAGGCTTCACATACCTTTTATGGATTAATATTTACCACATTCGCCTCGTCGTTCTCTGAACCTATTTAACACAAAAGCAATATGAATGTCAAAAACCTTAGACTTTTCAGCGTCTTAAGTTATACCTGAGTATTCATAGAACTCCTTTCCTCACTCGCTTCCTCGACTAGTTCTTTAGTTAGCTAGAAAGTTAACGGAAATCGGGCAGCACCTCCCCTGTAACATGCCCTATTCGAATTTCCAATTACACTCCTAATAACTACAGCCAACCAACAAAAAAAACCTTCAGCACATGTATAAGTAGTTCACACCAACATAATACAATACAAACTGCAAATCACTCGCTCGAAACCACGATACCAAAATAGGGTTTCTAGTTTCCATTTTGCAAAATATTTAACTATAAGAAACGGGGGGTAGGGTGGCTACAACCAGAAGGTACCACACCCATTTTAGTATAATTTTAGGCCATGCAACACAACACCACAACCTGCAGCAGCACCTCACACGAACATCACTATACTTTGACGGCAATTCAACTATAGCGACTCCAATTTAGTTTGTTTTTAACGTCCAGAACTTATATGAAGTTCTTACACTTCCAGCAGTATAAAAGATGTATAAAAAACCCTATTATAACACCATAAACTTCAAATTGAAAGAAAAGACCTTACCTTCCCCGAAATTGGCCAAAACTAGCCAAAACCTAGTCTCGGAAGTTTCTTAGAGAGCTGAAAAGTAGTGAACTGTTTGCATCATTTTGTTACTGATCCAAACCATAACTTCACGTTAATAACACCCTCACAGCATGTACAAACCCTTACCAAAAAGAGGTAGAAGATAATCAAGCCATACCTTAACAAACGGCTTTCCAAACTTGCTGAAAATTAACTTCGGAACTCCTCGACGCGATTGAAATTAAGGGGCTGTTTACGTTGCTTCTTGCTGCCCCAAATCCGAAATTTCCATTATTAAACACCGTTATATCACCGTAGAATACCTTAAATAATTAATTCACGGAACGAAATCGGGCCTTTCCTCTAGCTTTGTCTAGTTTTTTTTTTTGTTAAGTATAGATGCTGAAATGAACAATTAGTCAGCAATATATACTTATATACTCCTCTTTAGAAGGTTCCACGTGGCATCCCCTAAGGGTGACACGTGGCAGCCCCCTATGGTGCCACCTCAATCGTGCACCCAATCCAAATCTGCCACATGGCTGCATGGGCCCCACCTCAAGTAGGTGTGTCACCTACTTGGTCCAAGTAGGTGCATCACCTACTTAGTCAAAGTAGGTGCATCACCTGCTTGCTTCCGAGTAGGTGTTACGCCTCCTTCCGCCTCTCCCGTGGATTCGTAATCTCGTCTTACTTTAGGAGCCTATGTAATCCTTGCTATGTAAGCTCAACATGTACTCCGGTAGCTTAGTTATGTAAGTCGTCCAAGTTGGTAGCTTACGTAAGTAAGTCGAGTCCTATGACTTGTTATTTTGGAATCCAACTCGTTTCAAATCCTTATAGACCTATTTCCAACCTTCACTCTTACGGGGCATCACGTCCCCCCTTCCTTAGAGTGATTTAATCATGTTATAGATAATTTGGGTCACGGGAAAACTTTCAAGAAGCTTAAGAAGACGTTCCAAAGCATAAAGGTACGGGGTATAAAATACTTCCCCCCTTTAGAACATTCGTCCTCGAATGTAAACCAAAACCTTCCTCCGGACCTTATATCGATCATATGGAGAGGTCCTCTACCCCATTGCCATAACATATACTTTCATCGAGCAATCAATATCAGAGTTTCAAAGGTCAGGATTACCTGTAGACGTAGGAAATAGGTACGGATACTTGTGCTTCATTTTCTCTTTCCCTAATACTCTTGTCTTACCGATATTGTTACTTCTTTTAACCACAGGTCGTCATAGTTTATCTCTGTATATCCATTCAGTCGATGCCTTAATATCATTCTATTTAGATCTATCAGTCTTCTCTAAACCATCCCTTTTTTTGGATTATGAGTCTTTTCCAACTTTATTTTACCATACCAGTATCGACCTCCTAGTTTTTATTGCCATCAATTCAGCAATTACCTCATCCCTCATGGTCATCCACACTCGTAGTTTAATCATATCTCATCATTGTTGTGGGCACAACCTTTCAACACATACTACAACCCTATATCTCATTCTCTTCTTATTTCTAGGAAAATTTGGGCATAGTTTCCTTTGTATTTCTACCTATCTCAACACCTGCACGCAGGAAATGCCAACAGTGCCTCACAGGGCACACATGTATATATTCAGATCATATCATATTACAGCCACACAGGGCTCCCGATATTAATGTATATATATTTTGAAAGGAAATTGATAATATACCTGTAACCACATCTGGTGGCGTCTCCTGATCCTGTCTGCTAGCTAAGGCGTAGATGCGATTCGAAGGACCACTAGAACTAGAAGTTCCACCATGACCTCTACTACAGCCTACTATTGTCTGAGTACCCTGCCCCATAGGGCGCATAGCAACTGAAAATGAAGAACCAACAACTGACCCAGTAGGCTGGGCTGTACTACCTTGGTTACCCTTAAGTGGGAAATCTCTCATGAAATGGCCTTGACGGCCATAACTGAAACAAGCACCCGAAACAGAACGGCATTCCTCAAAGTGAGACCTACCACAATGAGAGCACCGAGGCAAAGATGGCCTCGACCGATGCAAATCCCTATTCATCTGTGAGCTCTGACCGGCCTCTGAATACCCTGTGTTATTGAATGCCCTACCCATAAACTGTAGGGGTGTACTCTGAGCTGGCTGGGAAAGATACCTCCGATACTATTGAGGTTGCTCGCCTCAAAACTCCCTTAAATAACGACCCAACCTAGCTTTCTTATGCTGGCCACTATCATAATCTCTATCGGGTTATTGCCCTCCGTTCCGATTCTCCACCCCTTGTGCATATGCCTATACTTGAGCAATATCCATGCCTGGATGAGAAGCCATGGACATACAACTATCAATCAAGTAAGGATCTAGCCCCATCACATAGCGATGCACCCTATCAGCCATATCAGCCACAATAGTGGGTGCATGCCTCGCCAACGAGTCAAACTCAAGGCTATAATCTCTAATGCTACTGCCATCCTGCCTCAATTGTAAAAATCTATCAACTCTAGCTCGTTTTATTTCCGGAGGTAGAAAATAGTTAAGGAAGGCTTCCACAAACTCATCCCAGACTGCTAAAGGGGTACCCTCGCCCCTTGATAATTTCCAAGACTCATACCAATTAATGGCTACGTCACGCAGCCGATATGAAGCCAATTCAACAGACTCGATATCAGAAGCCCTAATTACTGTTAATATATGCTGCATCTGTCGAATGAACTCCTGTGGGTCATATGCAGGTCTCGACCCGGAAAACTCTGGAGGGTTACAAATTAGAAAGTCACGAACCCTCAAGTTATCATATCTATCCATATCATCGGCTCCTAGCCCATGCCTTCGAGCCTGCCCTGCCACTATCCTAGTTAGCAACTAAACCGCATCTCTCATAGCCCTATCTTCCAACCCTGGCTGTGGGACTGGAGGTTCAGGCACTGGAGTCTCAGGCTCTGCAGCTTCTTCTTCCCTATGTTCCTCTGGAGGTGGTGGTGTAGTAGAGCTTGCCACTTCTCTATGCTCCTCTAAAAGTAGCGGTGTAGTAGAGCTTGTTGACTGGAGCACAACCCCCGGTACAGACTAGGCACGCGCCCTTATAACTCTTGGGGTCTGACTAGTTTCCCCCACTACTAATTTGCCCTTCTGGGTAGTTGTTGCTTTTCTTGGAGGCATCATTGTAAACAGAATAAATTGTTACGGAGGAATCATCTTAATATTATAGCTCTATCGCACGATATAAGATAAGAAAAAAAACATCATCCTAAATGTCCCATAGCCTCCTATTTATAGATGTGGTGCACAACACACCGATAAATAAGACTCTACTAGACACGGTCTGTAAACACTCCGAGGACGAACTGCTCTAATACCACTTCTGTCATGACCCAACCTCGAGGGCCGCGACTTGGTGTCTAATCTGGACACTCACATATAGCCCTGGTAATCATAAATAAGCCTGTCGCCTTTTTGGGTCACAGCATCTCAATAGGCAACACAACTTATAAGCTGGCGAGGCTATCGTAGCTTGTGGTGTCATCCCATTATAAATATACAAGTGAGTCGACAAGGCTGCTCGACTAAGGAAACATCCCAAAATCTAATTCATACAGGCACAATTGAACATGCATATATACACAACCCACACACGTATCTACAGACCTCTAAGAGTATTAGTGATAACCTAAGGCAGGACAAGGCCCCCACTATACCCCTGAATAAACAAATATACATCAGAGGTTTAGTACCAAAAGCTAGGCTCCGACACAGTGGAGATTTTCCCAAATTTGTCGAGTGGAACCCTAGGCTGGCGGATCCCCAAAGCATGCATCTGTACCTGCGGGCATGAAATGTAGCCCCCCGAGGAAAGGGGGTCAGTACGACATATTTATTGAGTATGTAAGCATGTAACAGTATATGAAGAATTACAGTTAAAGCAGGGATGTAGGGATAATTATAATATTTAACCATTCATCGTGCCTGTATTTTATGAAATAAAGTCGTACAAACTATTATCGCGTAGCGTACTTGGCTATTTCAGGGACTCGGTGTTACAAACACATCATCTATCATGATAGGCATATGCATATTATTAGCACTGTGGGACGTACAGCCCGATCCATATATATAGCAAACACATACTGAGGAATGACGGCCTAATCCATATGTCATATGATAATGCCGATGTATGACGGCGTGACCCATATAATGCATAATAATGCCGAGGTACAATGGCCCAATCCATATAATGCATAATCTGTCGTGGAACGTACGACCCGATCTTTACATAGCAAAATGTGCCGAGGTACGTTCAGCCCGATCCATATATATCATAATGCATATACGTGTACGTAAAACCCTGTAAAATATTAAACATCCCTTAGATATCATCATAAAGCATGTTCAAGAGCCCCTAGGTATAGGAGCGTACACATCCCAACACTATTCAACCTATAGGAGGCTCAAGGGTCGTAGTTCAACTACTTCCAGGCCTTTATCATTCAAAAGTGGGTGCAAGTCATGAGTTACATTCAGAATCTATAAATGGGGCTAGAACCTTTAGTCTAGTCTTTCTCGAAGCAGGAAAAGATAAGCTTTACATGCACCACTTCCTATCACATGGAAGACTTGAAAAGTAATGACTCAACTTGTTACTAGAGTTTTAATTAGTAGGAAGTGAACAAGAGTATTAACTCACCCTCAGAGTTTTAAGAGTGGAATAACTTCAAACTTCATATATATAATACTTACATCTAAGTCGTGCCAAAGGAGAGGAGGAATAACTTTACATACTCTACTTCTCAGTATATAGAATACTTGAGGAATGGAAGCTGAACTACTTTAAGAGTCTTAACATTCAATTGTGAACACGAATTATGAATCATGAATCATGTTCAGAGCTCATGAATAGAGTTACACCAAGATTCATACACATGTCACTTGTAATATTGATCTAGGACATGCCTAAAAGAAAGAACAGATAGGCTGTACATACTTATACAAAAACATGCCAAAAGAAGGCTTCACATACCTTTTATGGATTAATATTTACCACATTCGCCTCGTCGTCCTCTGAACCTATTTAACATGAAAGAAATATGAATGTCAACAACCTTAGACCTTTCAGCGTCTTAAGTTATACATGAGTATTCATAGAACTCCTTTCCTCGCTCGCTTCCTCGACTAGTTCTTTTGTTAGGTAGAAAGTTAACGGAAATCTAGCAGCACCTCTCCTGTAACATGCCCTATCCGAATTTCCAATTACACTCCTAATAACTACAGCCAACCAACAACAACAACCTGCAGCACATGTATAAGCAGTTCACACCAACATAATACAATACAAACTGCAAATCACTCGCTCGAAACCACGATACCAAAATAGGGTTTCTAGTTTCCATTTTGCAAAATCTTTAACTATAAGAAATGGGGGGTCGGGTGGATACAACCAGAAGGTCACATACCCCTTTTAGTATACTTTTAGGCCCTTCAACACAATACCACAACCTGCAGAAGCACCTCACACGAACATCACTATACTTTGACGGAAATTAAACTATAGCGACTCCAATTTAGTTTGTTTTTAACGTCCAGCACTTATATGAAGTTCTTACACTTCTAGCAGTATAAAATATGTATAAAAAACCTATGATAATACCATAAACTTCAAATTTAAAGAAAAGACCTTACCATCCCCGAAATTGGCCAAAACTAGCCAAAACCTAGTCTCGGAAGTTTCTTAGAGTGCTGAAAAGTAGTGAACTGTTTGCATCTTTTTGGTGCTGATCCAACCCATAACTTCACGTTATTAACACCCTCACAGCATGTAAAAACCCTTACCAAAACGAGGGAGAAGATAATCAAGCCATTCCTTAACAAACGGCTTTCCAAACTTGCTGAAAATTAACTTCGGAACTCCTCGACGCTACTGAAATTAAGGGGCTGTTTACGTGTCTTCTTGCTGCCCCAAATCCGAAATTTCGATTATTAAACACCGTTATATCACCGTAGAATACCTTAAATAATTAATTCACGGAACGAAATCGGGCCTTACCTCTCTCTTGGCTCAAACCCGTAGCTAGTCTCTCTTTTCCTCTAGCTTTGTCTAGCTTTTTTTATTGATAAGTATAGATGCTGAAATGAACAATTAGTCAGAAATATATACTTATATACACCTCCTTAAAAGGTGCCAAGTGGCATCCCCCTACAGTGCCACCTCAATCGTGCACCCAATCCAAAACTGCCACATGGCAACATGGCCCCCACCTCAACTAGGTGTGTCACCTACTTGGTCCAAGTAGGTGTATCACCTACTTAGTCAAAGTAGGTGCAACACCTGTTTGCTTTCGAGTAGGTGTTATATCTCCTTCCGCCTCTCCCGTGGGTTCGTAATCTCGTCTTACTTTAGGAGCCTATGTAATCCTTGCTATGTAAGCTCAACATGTACTCCGGTAGCTTAGTTATGTAAGTCATCCAAGTTGGTAGCTTATGTAAGTAAGTCGAGTTCTACGACTTGTTATTTTGGAATCTAACTCGGTTCAAATCCTTATAGACCTATTTCCAACCTTCACTCTTATGGGGCATCACGTCCCCCCTTCCTTAGAGTGATTTAATCATGTTATAGATAATCTGGGTCACGGGAAAACTTTCAAGAAGCTTAAGAAGACGTTCTGAAGCATAAAGGTATGGGGTATAACATCCTTCCCCCTTTTAGAACATTCGTCTTCGAATGTAAACCAAAACCTTCCTCCAGACCTTATATCGATTATATGGAGAGGTCCTGTGTCCCGTTGCCATAACATATACTTTCATCGAGTAATCAATATCAGAGTTTCAAAGGTCAGGATTACCTGTAGACGTAGGAAATAGGTACGGATACTTGTGTTTCATTTCCTCTTTCCCTAATACTCTTGTCTTACCGATATTGTTACTTCTTTCAACTACAGGTCATCATAGCTTATCTCTGTATATACATTTAGTCGATGCCTTAATATCATTCTATTTAGATCTATCAGTCCTTTCTAAACCATCCTTTTTTTGGATTATGAGTCTTTTCCAACTTCATTTTACCATACCAGTATCGACCTCCTAGTTTTTATTGCCATCAATTCAGCAATTACCTCATCCCTCAAGGTCATCCACACTCGTAGTTTAATCAAATCTCATCATTGTTGTGGGCACAACCTTTCAAGACATACTACAACACTATATCTCATTCTCTTCTTATTTTTAGGAAAATTTGGGCAGAGTTTCCTTTGTATTTCTACCTATCTCAACACCTGCATGCAGGAAATGCCAACAGTGCCTCACAGGGCATGCATGTATATATTCAGATCATATCATATTACAGCCACACAGGGCTCCTGATATTAATGCATATATATTACGAAAGGAAATTGATAATATACCTGTAACCACATCTGGTGGCGTCTCCTGATCCTGTCTGCTAGCTAAGGCATAGATGCGATTCGAAGGACCACTAGAACTAGAAGTTCCACCATGACCTCTACCACGACCTACTGTTGTCTGAGCACCCTGCCCCATAGGGCGCATAGCAATTGAAAATGAAGAACCAGCAACTGACCCAGTAGGCTAGGCTGCACTACCTTGGTTACCCTTAAGTGGGAAATCTCTCATGAAATGGCCTTGACGGCCATAACTGAAACAAGCACCCAAAACAGAACGCCATTCCCCAAAGTGAGACCTACCACAATGAGAGCACCGAGGCAAAGGTGGCCTCGACCGACGCAAATCCCTATTCATCTGTGAGCTCTGACCGGCTTTGAATACCCTGTGCTATTGAACGCCCTACCCATAAACTGTGGGGGTGTACTCTGAGCTGGCTGGGAAAGATACCTCCTATACTGTTGAGGTTGCTCGCCTCGAAACTCCCTTAAATAACGACCCAACCTAGCTTTCTTATACTGGCCACTATCATAATCTCTATCGGGTTGTTGCCCTCCGTGTCGATCCTCTACCCCTTGTGCATATGCCTGTACTTGAGCAATATCCATGCCTGGCTGAGAAGCCATGGCCATACAATTATCAATCAAGTAAGGATCTAGCCCCATCACATAGCGATGCACCCTATCAGCCATATCAGCCACAATAGTGGGCGCATGCCTCGCCAACGAGTCAAACTCAATACTATAATCTCTAATGCTACTGCCATCCTGCCTCAATTGTAAAAATCTATCAACTCTAGCTCGTTTTATTTTCGGAGGTAGAAAATGGTTAAGGAAGGCTTCCACAAACTCATCCCAGACTGCTAAAGGGGTACCCTCGCCCCTTGATAATTTCCAAGACTCATAACAATTAATGGCTACATCATGCAACCGATATGAAGCCAATTCAACAGACTCGATATCAGAAGCCCTAATTACTGTTAACATATGCTGCATCTGTCGAATGAACTCCTGTGGGTCATTCGCAGGTCTCGACCCGGAAAACTCTGGAGGGTTACAAATTAGAAAGTCACAAACCCTCAAGTTATCATGTCTATCCATATCATCGGCTCCTAGCCCATGCCTTCGAGCCTGCCCTGCCACTATCCTAGTTAGCAACTGAACCGCATCTCTCATAGCCCTATCTTCCGGCCCTGGCTGTGGGACTGTAGGTTCAGGCACTGGAGTCTCAAGCTCTGTAGCTGCTTCTTCCCTATGTTCCTCTAGATGTGGTGGTGTAGTAGAGCTTGCTGCTTCTCTATGCTCCTCTAAAAGTAGCGGTGTAGTAGAGATTGCTGACTGGAGCGCAACCCTCGGCATAGACTGGCATGCGCCCTTGTAACTTTTGGGGTCTGACTAGTTTCCCCCGCTACTAATTTGCCCTTCTGGGCAGTTGTTGCTTTTCTTGGAGGCATTATTTGTTACACCCCGTACTTTGGTACCTTAGAAGGCTTCTTAAGCGTCTCAAGTTTCTGGGAAGGCTCTTAAGTTTCTTAAAAGTCGTTATGTGAGTCGGATAGTTAATAATGCTATCAAATAACTCCAAGGAAAGGAGAATGAAATGCTTTATAATAAGGAAGATTGGAAATAAGGTTATAAAAATTTGAAAGGAGTTGGAGGCTGAGAAATGAGTCGTAGCACTCGATTGACTCGCGTAAGCTACCAACTTGGAGGTCTTACATACTTAAGCTATTCGAGTGCATGTTGAGACTAAGTCGTAAGGAATACATAGGCTCTTAAAGTGCGATGAAATTACGAACCCACGGAAGACAAATAAGGAAACGATGCAGCGAAAGCGAAGCAAGTAGGTGACAAGCAAGCAGGTGACAAGCAAGCAGGTGACTCACCTACTTGAGGTGGACTCCTACATGCCATGTGGAAGCACGTGAGTGGCCTCATGGTGTGAGGTGGCGCCCTAGGGGCTGCCACGTGTCACCCCTAGGGTCTGCCACATTTCACCCTCTTAAAAAGGGTATATATACATGTAAAGATGACTAATCTCTCATCTTTGATTCATTTGAGACTTGGAAAAGTTAGGAGCAAGCCTGAAAGAAATAGAGAGAGCTACGGCAGCAACCAAATAAGGTACGCCCTCCGTTTTTGATTTGGGAATTAATTATTCAAGGTATACCGCGATTAAATAATGGTGTTTGACCATATAAAAATTTATCATTGGGGCAACGAGGAGGTTTTTGTTCTTGTTAAGAAACCCATTTTTGAATAGGACTGCTATTAGTAATACGAGTATAACTCCTTGTGTAAGGCTTAGTTTCGGGTGATTCAAGATGTTTTGGAAATATAATTCATAGGGATACAACTTTCATGGAGATGCTACAACCCAGGTTTTCTTTTCTCTACTCCAAAAATGGTAGTGAAGCTTGGGGGAGCTGCTGCCCAGATTGTGCTTTGGAAATCCTACACGGACAGCTGTGAGTATTTTGGGCATATAATTTCGTATAAAATTGTTGTAGGGGTAATTCAAAATTTTTTGAGACCTTGATACACATGTCTATAACTTTCATTGAGGCCAAAAATCCTGTTTCCCTCAATTACCTCTCCGAAACTAAGCGACAATATAAGACAATGGGCTGTCCAGATTTCACGTTTTGATAGTTTTGGCGAGTTTGACAAGTTTAACGTAAGGTAAGGCCTTTCCTTTTAAATTGGAGTTTATGGTGTTGTTATATAGGGTATTGTACGTTGTGTAAGTGGCTGGAAATGTGAAAATATGATAAATATGCTTGACGTCCGAAATAAACTAAATTGGAGTCGCTACAAGTGAATTGTCATCGAAATAAAGTATCGTTCTTGTGAGTTGTTGCTGCAGGGGTGTAATATGTTGTTTCAGGGCCTAAATATGTTCTAATGTGGGTTAGGGTGCTTCTGGTTGAATCCACACGACCCCTTATTGCATATAATGAAAGGCGTTACAAAATAAAGGCTAGACGCCCTATTGTCCTACCGTATTTTTGAATAAGTCATTTGGAGTTTATGTTGTATATTGTTGGTGTGAATTGCTGCAGGTTGTTGTGGTTGGTTGGCTGTAGGTCTTAGGGACCTAATTGGAAATTTGGATAGGACACATTATAGGGGAGGTGCTGCCCAATTTTCGTCGACGCCTTAGCGAATAACAGAACTAGTCGGGGAAACGACTAAGGAAAGAGATTCCATTAATACTAAGATGTAACCTAGGGTGCTGGAAAGTAAAATGGGTTTATATTCATACTACTTTCATGTTGAATAGGTTCAAAGGACGGCGAGACAAGCAGGATAAGCAATAATTCAGATAAGGTATGTAAAGCTTTCCCTTGGCATGTTTTGATATAAGTTCGTACAACTATCTTTCTTTCCTTTTGGTAATGTTTAGCCTTAAGTGAATTGTATATGAAGTGCGGGGATAATTCCATTCCCAGAATTCCGAGTACGCCTCATAACCCCTCTCCACTGTTCAGTATTAGAGTTTCTGTGAAGATTAACTATTGCCTAGTAGGGCTTCTATGTGTCAGAATATAATGTATGGGAAGCTATCTTTCATTCCCAGTGAGATGTATTTGATATGAAAATAAGATTACGATTCCATAGTGGTTCACCAAGCCCCATGAAGGGCCGGGTACGAAATATTATATGAAGATCACCTGAAGGAAAGTACAGACTATATAGAGCTTATTCTCTTTCTTCTTTTGGCATATTTTATCTATAAGTTAAACATGATACGATCTCTGAGGTAATGATCTAGCTTGCATATGGTTACTTACTACTCTACTTGTGCATATGGTTTACATATCTTTACCGAGTCCCATAGAGGGTCGGGTACGACCGAAGTCCCAAAAAGGGGCCGGGTATGATATAAGATGATATAAATATTCACCGAGTCCCAAAAAAGGCTGGGTATAACCGATCCCCACCAAGGGCCGGGTATGCTATGTGAATGCAATGATAAGACAACATAATTGCAGACCGAGTCTCATTAATGGGTCGGTTATGGTATATTTATGCTTATGATGACATAAAGATAAATTTGTAACACCGAGTCCCCGAGCAGGCCAGATACGGTATGTGATAGTGGTATACATGACTTTATTTTGTAAGGTACAGGTACAGTACCCTATTAAATGTTATACTTGGTTTCCTGCATCCTTGGTTCAATTGTTATCTTAGTTATATTATGCTTATATACTCAGTACATATATCGTACTGACCCCCCTTTCTTCGGAGGGGGGGGGCTGCGTTTCATGCCTGCAGGTACAATACAGATTTTGGGAGTCCACCAGCTCAGGATTCCACTCAACAAGTTTAGAAGAAGCTCCACTGATTTGGAGCCAAGTTTTGGTACCAAACCACCGATGTATATATTTGGTTACATAAGGGTACGATGGGGGCCCTATCCCGCCATATATTGTCGTTCCTATTCTTAGAGGTCTGTAGACATGTATGTGTGGGTTGTTCATGAGTTTATTTTGGCTGTGCCTATACGGCACGTTGTAAATGTTTTTACATTATGGAAGTCTTGTTGGCTTGCATTCTCTTTCATGATACGATATGAATGAAAGAGGCCACACGTACACGAAAAAGTTTTAACTCATTGGGGTTCTCATGAGTAGTATCGCTTGCTCATAGTTCAATTTGACTACAGTTGAAAAATATGTATATGGGGGTCTAGGTTGGACCCCAGTCACTGCCCATGGGGTTGGGTCGTGACATTATTGTAAACAAAATAAATTATTAGGGAGGAATTATCTTAATATTATAGCTCTATCACACGATGTAAGATAAGAAAAAAAAACATCATCCTAAATGTCCCATAGCCTCCTATTTATAGATGTGGTGCACAACACACCGATTAAAAAGACTCTACTAGACATGGTCTATAGACACTCCGAGGACGAACTGCTCTGATACCACTTCTGTCACGACCCAACCCCGTGGGCCAGGACTTGGTGTCCGAGTTGGACACTCGCATATACCCCTGGTAATCATAAATAAACCTGTCGCCGTTTTGGGTCATAGCATCTTATTAGGCAACACAACTTATAAGCTGGCGAGGCTATCGTAGCTTGTGGTGTCATCCCATTATAAATATACAAGTGAGTCGACAAGGCTGCTCGACTAAGGGAACATCCCAAAATCTAATTCATACAGGCACAATTGAACATGCATATATACACAACCCACACACGTATCTACAGACCTCTAAGAGTATTAGTGATAACATAAGGCAGGACAGGGCCCCCGCTATACCCCTGAATAAACAAATATACATCAGAGGTTTAGTACCAAAAGCTAGGCTCCGACACAGTGGAGATTTTCCCAAATTTGTCGAGTGGAACCCTAGGCTGGCGGATCCCCAAAGCATGCATCTGTACCTGCGGGCATGAAATGTAGCCCCCCGAGGAAAGGGGGTCAGTACGACATATGTATTGAGTATGTAAGCATGTAACAGTATATGAAGAATTATAGTTAAAACAGGAATGTAGGGACAATTATAATATTTAACCATTCATCATGCCTGTATTTTATGAAATAAAGTCATATATACTATTATTGCGTACCGTACTCGGCCATTTCAGGGACTCGGTGTTATAAACACATCATCTATCATGATAGGCATATGCATATTATTAGCACTGTGGGACGTACAACCCGATCCATATATATAGCAAACACATACTGAGGAATGACGGCCCGATCCATATGTCATATGATAATGCCGAGGTACGACGGCCCGATCTATATAATGCATAATAATGACGAGCTACGACGGCCCGATCCATATAATGCATAATCTGTCATGGAACGTACGACTCGATCCTTACATAGGAAAATGTACCGAGGTACGTTCGGCCCGATCCATATATATCATAATGCATATACGTGTACGTAAAACTCTGTAAAATATTAAACATCCCTTAGATATCATCATAAAGCATGTTGAAGAGCCCCTAGGTATAGGAGCTTACACATCCTAACACTATTCAACCTATAAAAGGCTCAAGGGTCGTAGTTTAACTACTTCCAGGCCCTTATCATTCAAAAGTGGGTGCAAGTCATGAGTTACATTCAGAATCTATAAATGGGGCTATATCCAAATCCATGTCCTATAGAACCTTTAGTCTAGTCTTTCTCGAAGCAGGAAAAGATAAGCTTTACATGCACCACTTCCTATCACATGGAAGACTTGAAAAGTAATGACTCAACTTGTTACTAGAGTTTTAATCAGTAGGAAGTGAACAAGTGTATTAACTCACCCTCAGAGTTTTAAGAGTGGAATAACTTAAAACTTCATATACATAATACTTACATCTAAGTCGTGCCAAAGTAGAGGAGGAATAACTTTACATACTCTACTTCTCAGTATATAGAATAGTTGAGGAATGGAAGCTTAACTACTTTAAGAGTCTTAACATTCAATTGTGAACACGAATTATGAATCATGAATCATGTTCAGAGCTCATGAATAGAGTTACACCAAGTTTCATACACATATCACTTGTCATATTGATCTACGACATGCCCAAAAGGAAGAACAGAGAGGCTGTACATACTTATACCAAAACATGCCAAAAGAAGGCTTCACATACCTTTTATGGATTAATATTTACCACGTTCGCCTCGTCGTTCTCTGAACCTATTTAACACGAAACCAATATGAATGTCAACAACCTTAGACTTTTCAGCGTCTTAAGTTATACATGAGTATTCATAGAACTCCTTTCCTCGCTCGCTTCCTCGACTAGTTCTTTAGTTAGCTAGAAAGTTAACGGAAATCAGGCAGCACCTCCCCTGTAACATGCACTATCTGAATTTCCAATTACACTCCTAATAAATACATCCAACCAACAACAAAAACCTGCAGCACATGTATAAGCAGTTCACACCAACATAATACAATACAAACTGCAAATCACTCGCTCGAAACCACGATACCAAAATAGGGTTTCTAGTTTCCATTTTGCAAAATATTTAACTATACGAAACGGGGGGTAGGGTGGATAAAACCAGAAGGTACCACACCCATTTTAGTATAGTTTTAGGCCCTGCAACACAACACCACAACCTGCAGCAGCACCTCACACGAATATCACTATACTTTGACAGCAATTCAACTATAGCGACTCCAATTTAGTTTGTTTTTAATGTCCAGCACTTATATGAATTTCTTACACTTATAGAAGTATAAAAGATGTATAAAACACCCTATGATAACACCATAAACTTCAAATTGAAATAAAAGACCTTACCATCCCCAAAATTGGCCAAAACTAGCCAAAACCTAGTCTCGGAAGTTTCTTAGAGTGTTGAAAAGTAGTGAATTGTTTGCATCTTTTTGGTGCTTCTCCAAACCATAAATTCACATTATTAACACCCTCACATCATGTACAAACCATTACCAAAACGAGGGAGAAGATAATCAAGCCATACCTTAAAAAAATGGCTTTCCAAACTTGCTGAAAATTAACTTCGGAACTCCTCGACGCGACTGAAATTAAGGGGCTGTTTACGTTGCTTCTTGCTGCCCCAAATCCGAAATTTCCATTATTAAACACCATTATATCACAGTAGAATACCTTAAATAATTAATTCACAGAACGAAATCGATCCTTACCTCTCTCTTGGCTCAAACCCGTAGCTAGTCTCTCTTTTCCTCTAGCTTTGTCTAGCTTTTTTTTTTGATAAGTATAGATGCTGAAATGAACAATTAGTCAGCAATATATACTTATATAAACCTACTTAGAAGGTTCCACATGGAAGACCCTAAGGGTGACACGTGGCAGCCCCCTAGGGTTCCCCCTCAATCGTGCACCCAATCCAAAACTGCCATCTGGAAGCATGGGCCCCACCTCAAGTAGGTGTGTCACCTACTTGGTCCAAGTAGGTGCATCACCTACTTAGTCAAAGTAGGTGCATCAACTTCTTGCTTCCGAGTAGGTTTTACGCCTCCTTCCGCCTCTCCTTTGGGTTCGTAATCTCGTCTTACTTTAAGAGCCTATGTAATCCTTGCTACGTAAGCTCAACATGTACTCTGGTAGCTTAGTTATGTAAGTCATCCAAGTTGGTAGCTTACGTAATCAAATCGAGTCCTACGACTTGTTATTTTGGCCTCCAACTCGTTTCAAATCCTTATAGACCTATTTCCAACCTTCACTCTTACGGGGCATCACGTCCCCCCTTCCTTAGAGTGATTTAATCATGTTATAGATAATCTGGGTCACGAGAAAACTTTCAAGAAGCTTAAGAAGATGTTCCGAAGCATAAAGGTACGGGGTATAACACTTTCATACAACTTAAGGTTCATGAGAGAAATTATCTGACTCATAATCTGGAGTTGGCAATGGTAGTATTTGCACTTAAGATTTGGTGTCACTATCTTTATGGAGTGCATGTAGATGTGTTCATAGATCACAAAAGCCTGCAATATGTATTCAGTCAGAAAAAAGCTCAACCTGAGGTAGAGAAGATAGCTTGAGTTTCTCAAAGGACTATGACATAGAGCTTCCTTCAGATTTAGATGTCGTTCACCAGTGTTCCATATCTCCATGTTAAGAAATGTTTGTGGGATCCTTTATTCATTATTCCTACAAAAAAGATTGGAGTGAAAGATAGCTTGTCTTATGAGGATGTTCCTGTTCAAATTCTTGATTGTCAAGTTTGTAAATTTAGGACCAAAGAGGTCGCTTCAGTCAAAGTTTTATAGAGAAATCAATTCATTGAGGAGGCTTCATGGGAAGCCAAAAAGGATATGAAAGCAAAGTACCCATATCTATTCATTTCTCCTATTGTCGATGTTGAAGGTAATATTGCTATTCCCATCTATGAGTTAGTACCTTCTTGAGTTTGATGAAATTGGATGAGTTATTCTTGAGTTAATGTTTTAAAGTTCTTGCATTTTATTAGTGGCTTGATTAAATTCTAAGCGAGCTCATCATTCGAGTATGATTAATCCTAAGGATGAGATATTATAACTCTCTGTACTATTCAAACTTAGATTATTTTGAGAACAAAGAGAAAAATCTAAAATGAATGAATCGGTGGACCAGGTCCCCATCCAAAGTGAACAATTTGCGAAAAAACAAATTGGGGACCAGGACCTGGGAGGGTAATTTTGATTTGAGAAAATTTTTAGCCAGTAGAGTTCACGATGTCTCCGCATCGCAGAGAAGAAAAATTCAGAAAATTTGATTTGGGGACCAGGTTAGCATCGCAGACTTGGAAGTTTATTTTTGCCCGACTTTTACTTCAATAAAGGGCATTTTGGTATTTTCCCCATATTTTCCAAAGTTAACCCACTATGTTTTAGGACCAAAATTCGTCCCTTATCAGTACCCAAAGGGTTTTTTCCTCATTAAACACCTAAAACTTTTGAGAGCAACAACTAAAGAGAAGAGGAGAAGCTAGGGTTTCAAGGATTTCAAGCCTACTCTTCAATTTTCGCTTAGAAAATCTTTATTCCAGGTATGTAAGGCTATAATAACGATGGACTAAGTTCTTCCTCGTGCCCTACATATCTATATAGTCAAGTTGAGTTTCAAGATTGAGTTTTTAATTCTTATAATGCTAATGCTTGAGTTTTCTATCTAAATTCCATTGTGTTCTTAAGAATATTCAAATATATGTTGATGAGGTTCTTCAGTTGAGTTTTTAGATTTGGATTCATGGTTGCATTCATATGAATCCTAGTTGAATTTTTTATTTATTATTCTATGCATTGTTTGAGTCAAACAATGAGTCATCATTTTCATCATTTGACTGAAAAATAACTTGAAAGAGGGTCTACAGAAATTGTCCAGTGTCAATTTTTCACAAAGATACTTCATGTGATTTGGTAGAGCTCGATATGACTGATTTTAATGTTATCCTTTGTCACGCCCCGAGTCTACACCCTGGACGTAGTTGGCACTTAGAAATCATTGCTGGTCCCAAGCAAACCACTTGGCCTGGCTAACTTACTTAGTGGAAGACTTTGCAAATAAATAAACTCAGATGGGCATAATAAAGCATGAAACTTAATACTCTTTAACATAAATCATGAAACTCAAATATAAAAAAAATGTATGAGATTTAACTCAATGTTTCAAAATATACTCAAGGAAATAAACTGAACACTGTCTACTAATCTATGAAACCTCTAGAAAACTGAATTTAAAATAGGTACAGGGACAGGCCCACGGCTACCTTAAATAAATAATCGATAACTGAAAAGCAAAGATTCAAGAGTACCTCTGACTACGAAGAGGTCTCACCAGAAGATTGGTAGGACCTGATCTTAAACGTGCGCTGGTTGAGAATCTCTATCACATGTATCTACATCATAAAATGATGCATGTCAAATAACGTCAGTATATGGAATATATGAGTATGTAAAATGGCAAAAGGAAACTTACTTAGGATACTCAACTCAAGAACTAAACTCTGAAAATAGCTCAACTCAAATAAGCATGACATATAATAAGAGACAATGCTTTTAAAGATAGTAATGCAACTCAGTGTATAAAATATAATAATTTTACTACTTGGGGAGTTTCTCTAAATAACAACCATCACTTATGAGCTACGTGATGATACAATGAACTATTATCGTTGCCATATCTATCCAATACCTTGCCAGGGTAAGGGATACAAACTCATCTCTGGATCTAATAAAAGTCCTCTTTCGGGACAATGAGGATTCGACCAAATGAACGGTTGATCCTATCCTACGCTGGCTACGTAGTTAATGGGGTTTGATTCATTCTATACTCTTATCCAAATCGGTGTTCAATACTACTCACAAAATATAATTTATTATGCTTATAACTCAAATGAGTATATTTACTCAATTAGCTCAATTAGTCTCTTTTAAACTTAGCTCAAAACTCAACTCTTATCAACTCATCTCTTCTCTTTAAAATAAACATAAACTCAACTCAATGAATGCGTTTAAAAGAAATATTTGTCTTCTCAACTATTTTTCAAAATAGGTGTTTAAAATGTTCACATCATTTATACTCAATAATTCTCATGCTCAAAATAGTGATAAGAGACTTCTCAACTCATGCTCAAAATGATAGATAAAAGACTTCTCAAACTCAAGTCAATCTCAAAATGATAAAGGAAAGGATTCTCAAATTCAACCCACGGCACTCTCGAACTCATCCTATACTGCAGGATCAACTTCCTTACCTCTTCTTTCCTCCTATTAATTATACCAAATATTGGGAAAATCTTTTAGCTGGTATGAGACAAGTTTAACTCCCTCTATTTCTGTGGAGTGCATGGCTTTTAGAATCTTCCACATATCATCAATAAAGTTTTGAGGATCTTTATCAACCTTGGATCCATTGAAGACTAGTGGGTTCATCCTCAGGAAATCATGAATCCTATTTATAGCAGGCGGCTCCTGAGAACTAGAGCTTGGGATTGGGCATTTGGATGACCTACCTATGCAGCTATCAACTGGGTGAGCATAGAGATAGCTCCTCTAAATTAAGCCTCAAAAGTCATCATGGGTTGCGCGGTCTATGGAACTTCCTGAGTCCTATTCTCAACTTCATCCTCAACTGCTCTGGCTCGGTTTTGAATTTGCATTTCGAATGGTTACGAAACCTTCTTCTCAGAAATGTTCCCTTAACTCAATTTTCTCTTTGAAAGCATGATCTGAAAATCATGAAACGCATGAATTAGAAAGAGATTTAATAGAGTTAAACTCTATAGCACGAGATGGAGTAAGAAAGAAGTGAAACAATTCCTAAAGTCCTATTGCCTCCCTATTATAGATATGGCACACTTCACACTAATAAGGACTCTACTAGACTTGACTTCATAGACATTCTAGAACTCTTGAGCTTTATGCTCTGATACCAAGTTTGTCACACCCCGAGCATACACCCTGGACGTAGTTGGCACTCAGAAACCATTGCTGGTCCCAAGCAAACCACTTGGTCTGGCTAACTCACTCTGTGGAAGACTTTGCAAATAAATAAACTCAAATGGGCACAATGAAGCATGCAACTTAATACTCTTTAACATAAATCATGAAACTCAAATATAAAAAATATATATGAGATTTAACTCAATATTTCAAAACATACTTAGGGAAATAAACTAAACATTGTCTACTAGTCTATCAAGCCTCAAGAAAACTGACTTTGAAATAGGTATCGATACAATCCCACAGCTACCTTAAACTAATAATCAATAACTGAAAAGTAAAGACTCAAGGGAGCCTCTGAATGCAAAGAGGTCTCACCAAAAGCTGGGTCAAAATTGATCTTCAATGGTATGCTGGTTGAGGATCTCGATCACCTATATTTGCATCATAAAATAATACAGGTCGAATGATGTTAGTACATGGAATGTACGAGTATATAAAATGGCAAAAGGAAACTTACTCGGGATACTCAACCCAAGAAGTCAACTCTAAAAAAAGCTCAACTCAAATAAGCATGACATATAATAAGAGATAATGCTTTAAAAGATAGTAATGCAAATCAGTGTATAAAACATAATAATTTTATTTTTGGAGAGTTTCTCTAACCGACAACCATCACTTATGAGCTACGTGATGATACAATGAACTTTTCGCATTTTCACATCCATCCAATACCTTGGTAGGGTAAGGGACATAAACTCGTCTTTAGATCCAATAAAAGTCCTCTTTTGGGACAATGAGAAGTCGCCCGAATGAATGGTATAATCCTATCTTACGCTGATTACGTAATTTATGGAATTCGAGTTGTTCTATATTCTTACCCAAATCATGCTCAATATACTCCCAAAATATAATTTATTATGCTCATAACTAAAATTGGTGTATTTACTCAATTAGCTCAATTAGTCTCTTTTGGACTTAGCTCAAAACTCAACTCACCTCTTCTCTTTAAAATAAACATAAACTCAACTCAAAGAATCCATTTAAAAGAAACATTTGACTTCTCAACTTAATCTTCAAAATAGGTAATTAAAATATTCACATCATTTATACTCAATAATTTTCATTCTCAAAATAGTGATTAAGATACTTCTCAATTCACGCTCAAAATGATACATAAAAGACTTCTCAAACTCAATTTAATCTCAAACTGAAAATGAAAGGCTTTTCAAATTCGACTCATGCTCAAGCTATTTTTCAATCAAATGATGAAAATAATTACTCAGACTTCAACTCAAACAATGTATAGAATAATAAATATAAAATTCAACTAGGGTTCATGTGAATGAAACCATGATTCCCAAATATAAAAACTCAACTCAAGAAACTCATCAAGATATATTTGAATATACCCAAGAACATAATGGAATATAGATAGATAACTTAAGAATTTGCATTATCAGAATTAAAAACTCAATCTTGAAACTCAACTTGACTATATAGAGATGTAGGGCAAGAGGACGAACTTAGTTCATCGTTATGATAGCCTTACATACCTGAAATGAAGATTTCCTAAGCAAAAATTGAAGAGTAGGCTTGAAATCCTTGAACCTTAGCTTCTCCTCTTCTATTTAGTTCTTGCTCTCAAAAGTTTTGGGTGTTTAATGAGGGAAATTCCTTTTGGGTACTGATAAGGGACAGATTTTCATCCTAAAATGTAGTGGGTTAAATTTGAAAAACGTGGAAAAAATACCAAAATGCCCTTCATTAAAACAAAAGTCAGGCAAAAATAAACTTCCAGGTTTGCATCATAGACCAAGTCCCCAGATCATGGACTCTACTGTCTAAAACTTTTCCCATGTCAAAATTACCCTCCAGGTCATGGTCCCCAATTCGGTGTTTTCATAATTTTTTTACTTTGGACGGGGACCTAGTCCCAGATTCATTTTTTCTAGATATTTCTCTTGGTTCTCGGAATAATCTAAGTTAGAATAGTATGGGGTGTTACATCCTTGGTATGAATTAGCTTCATGCATGTTATGCTTTCATATGTTGTATAACTCGTGTGATCAAGTTTCAATTTCTTAATGAGTCGGTATTAGAATGGAAGGGTAGTAATTCAATGTTTAAAGGTCAATTAATCTCGTGCCTTAAAGCTTGGAAAATAATTTCAAAAGGTTGTATGTATCATCTAATATGAGCTATGGATAAAAATTCTGAAGCTCCTACTTTTGAGTCAGATTCGGTTATTAATGAGTTTCTGGAAGTATTTCTCAATAATCTCCCAGGTATCCCTCCCGAAAGAAAGATTGACTTATGTATTGACCTTCTTTCCGATACCTAACCTATCTTCAATTCTCCTTATTGAATGTCTCTAGTAGAACTCAAGGAGTTAAATGATCAGTTAAAAGACTTATTGGATAAAGGTTTTATTAGACTGAGTATCTCTCCATGTGTTGCACTGGTTCTCTTTGTAAGGAAGAAGGATGGTTCTCTCTGTATGTGTATCGACTATTGATAATTGAACAAAGTCACGATTAAGGATAAGTATCCCATTTCAAGGATTGATGAGTTGTTTGGTCAACTTTAAGGGGAAAACTACTTTTCAAAGATGATCTTCGATCGGGTTATCATCAACTCCGAGTGAGAAAATGTGTTATTCTGAAAATATCCTTTTGAACTCAGTATGATCACTCTGAATTTGGTTATGTCTTTTGGACTAATGAATGCTCCTGGAGCTTTTATAAATTTGATCAATAGGGTGTTAAAGCAATATTTGGATATGTTCTTTATTGTGTTTATTGATGATATTTTGATCTATTCTCAGATTGAGAATGAGCAAGCCGATCATTTGAGGATAGTCTTGTAAATTATCAAGGATCGACAATTGTTTGCTATGTTTAGAAAGTGTGAGTTTTGGTTGAGGTTGGTTGCTTTCCTTGGCCATATTGTGTCTAGTGAAGGGATTATGGTTGATCCAAAGAAAATCAAAGTGGTAAAGAATTGGCCTAAACCTTTGTCTCCTTTCCATATTCGAAGGTTCTTGGGCATAGATGGTTATTATAGATAGTGTTTAAAAGGATTCTCTTCTATTACACCTCCCTTGACTTCTTTGACTAAGAAGAACATGAAATTTCAATGGTCCGAGGCATATGAGAAAAGCTTCCAAGAGTTGAAAGATAAACTTACTTCCGCTTTTGTCACGACCCAACTCCATAGGCCATGACTGGGGACCGACCTGGACCCCCGTATACATAAATCTCAACTATAAGAACTATAAACAAGAATCTAGAGGGTGATAGCAAATTCATCTGCATATAGCCTCTTTCATTTGCACTATATCATGCAAGGGCCGACAAGGCTGCCTTAACATAATAGCATTTATAATATGTCATATAGGCATAACTGAATCAAACTCGTAAACAACCCACCTACATATGTCTATAAAGCTCTAACATTATTAAAAGTGACATATGGCGGGACAGAGCCCTCGCCGTACCCCTGAATAAACAACTATATACATTATATGATCAGCACCAAAAGCTAGGCTCCAAAATAGTGGAGCACTTCCGACATAGCTGAGTGGGAGTCCTAAGCTGGAGGATCTCCAAAGTAAGTACCTGTACCTGCGGGTATGAAATGTAGCCTCTCCCCTTAAAGAAAGGGAGGTTAGTACGATATATGTACTGAGTATGTAAAATATAACACATCATAGCTGAGACCATAATTGAAACAAAGATGCAGGGGACAAGTGTAACAATTAACAAATTAATGTACCTGCACCTTGGGACACGTAGTCATATATATCATCATACGTTGTGCCTGGCTCACTAAGGGACTCGGTATCATAACTATTTCATCATATTACCATATCACCATATCATCATCCCCTCTCATTATGTATATTATTTTATCAGGTCATCGTATATAGCATTACATCATCATATACGACATAATCTTATCGTATATGTCATCATAGTACATCTGGTCCACTATAGGACTTGGGGTTACAAGTGTATCCCTATATTTTTATATGCATGCCTACGTAAGTATCCGGCCCTTTAGTGAGGGACACGGTGAAAGAGTAGTGTACATAACATACCACACCCGGACCCTTTATGGGACTCGGTGCCATTATCACATAGTAAAATATACCAAGGAATGTTTGGCCCGATCTATAATTTAAAACAATGCCGAGGAACGTATGGCTCGATCCACAGTTTCATCATATCATTATATATATATCCGGCCCGGGACTCGGTGAATAACTTCATCACATACGGTGTCATTGTATGCTTCAACTTCATCGTATACGGCATTTCATCATCATATACTTTATACATACATATACATAACCGGCCCGGGACTCGGTAAAAGAGTAATAAAGTTGTGCACGATAACGTTTCCGACCCATTGTGGGACTCGTGAAAGAAGGGTTACAGTATGCACGATTAGAGTAGTGAGAAACCATATGCAACTAGTTCATCTCCTGAGACTCAATGAAACAGTCAAGTGAACCGTCACTTGAAGACCAGGGAAGTAATTCTCCGAGGTACCCTTTAGATGTTATTAGGGATTTCATCAATTAGAGCCTCAGGAACAACAAGCGTGTACCAAGATAATGCCACACAGTTTATGCAATCAGACACATAGCTTATGCAATCAAAGATACAGCTTATGAAATTAGAGACATTTATCCTCTCAGAGCCTTTCAGAATAAGAGCTTATATTTCTACTTACCATTCAACATATAGGTTGCTCGGGAGTAGTAATATAACTATTTTAAGACCCTTAGTATTCAGAAGTGACTACAAGTCACGAATTACGTCCGGAACCTCTAAATGGAATTATCTCTAAACTCATATCAGACATCATTTCCATTACCTTAAGCCCCTTTCAAAGAGAGAAATAGGCAAGCCATATATGTACTACTTATCATCCTACAGAAGACTTGAAAGGCGAGGACTCCACTTATTGCAGGAGTTCTAACATCTAGAAGTGAACAAGGGTCTTGACTCCTACTCAGTGCTTTATGAATGGAATGACTCCCAAATTTCGTATATATATATATATAACTTAAGGCTAAGACATGCCAAAAGAAAAAAAAAAGGTAAGCTTCACAATCCTTTTGTGGATTAACTGTAATCCAGCTCACCTCATTACCTCCTTGACCTAATAACATGAGAGTAATACTGAGGTTAATGACCTTTCACTTTCTGATTTCTAACTCTACAACCAAGTACCTATAGGAATCATTTCCTTATCCAATACCCTCGACTAGTTTGTTACTAGTTCCAAAGTAACTAAAAATCGGGCAGCATTTCCCCTATAACTTTAACATCCCCGAGAGTTAACTCAGACAAAATGTCAACAACCATACCAACAAAAAAAACATAAGCATATATATAAATAAATCTGTTACACCCTGTACTTTGGTACCTTGGAATGCTTCTTAAGCTTCTTAAGTTTCTGGGAATGTTTTTAAGTTACTTGGAAGTCGTCATATGAGTCGAATAATCTATAACGTTATCAAGTAACTCTAAGGAAAGGAGAATGAGATACCCCATAAGAGGGAAGATTGGAAATAGATTTATAAGAATCCGGAAGGAGTTGGAGGTCGAGTAATGAGTCGTAGGACTCGATTTACTTGCGTAAGCTAGAAACTTGGATGTCTTACATAACTAAGCTACTTGAGTACACGTCAAACTTAAATAGCAAGGATTACATAGGCTCTTAAAATAAGATGAGATGACGAACCTACGCAACAGAGCAAAAAAACTAGTTTTCGAACTTACAAAAGCGAAGCAAGCAGGTGACAAGCAAGCAGGTGACACACCTAGGTAGGTCCCATGCTGCCATGTGGCGGATTTGGGTTGGATGCATGGATGAGGTGTCACCCTAGGGGTCTACCACATGTCACCCCTAGTTGATGTCACGTGTCACCTCCAAAAGTTGGATATATATGCTGAAATTATGACTAAGGAATTCATTTTTCAGCATCTACACTTAAGGAAAATTTGAGAAAACTTGAGGGAGAGAAGAGAGAGTCACGGAAGACACAAGAATAAGCTAAGACCTCCGTTTTTTATCCTTGAATTAATTATTTAAGGTATCCTACGTTGATATAGCTGGGTTTAACAACATAAAATTCATAGTTGGGGTTTCGAGGAACTTCTCATTTTTATCAATAAACCCGTTTTTGAATAGGACTGATGTTAGTAATACTAGTATAACTCCTTGTGTAAAACTTTGTTTCGAGTGATTCAAGATGTTTTGTAAATCAATTTCATAGGGATATAACTTTTATTTAGCCTAAAAAATCCAGTTTTGCTTTTAGCTTTGCGAAAAAGGGTGATGAAGTGTAGAGGAGATACTTCCCAGATTTTGTTTTGAAAATCCTACACGGACAACTGTGAGTATTTTGGGCATATAATTTCGTACAAAATTGCTGTAGGGGTAATTCAAAATTGTTTACGACCTTGATACACATTTCTATAACTTTTATTGAGGTCACAAATCTTATTTCCATCAATTACCCCTCCGAAACTAAGCGACAATATAAGACAGTGGGCTGCCCAGATTTTGCATTTTGATAAGTTTTGGCGAGTTTGACCAGTTTAACGTAAGGTAAGGCCTTTACTTTTAAATTGAAGTTTATGGTGTTGTTATATGGTGTATTACACCCCTTGTATTCTGCTGGAGGTTTAAGAATATCGTAGAAATGCTCGACGATCGAAATAAACTAAATTGGAATTGCTATAGTTAAATTGTCGTCGAAGGATAGTGTTGTTCGTGTGAGGTGCTGCTGCAGGGGTGTGATGTGTTGTTTCAGGGCCTAAATATGTTCTAATGTGGTTTAGGGTGCTGTTGGTTGAATCCACACGACCCCTCGTTGCTAGACGCCCTATTGTGCTACCATAATTTTGAATAAGTCGTTTGGAGTTTATGTTGAATATTGTTGGTGTGAATTGCTTCAGGTTGTTGCTGTTGGTTGGATGTAGGTCTTAGGGACCTAATTGGAAATTCTTATAGGGCACATTATAGGAGAAATGCTGCCCGATTTTCGTTAACTCTTTAACTAGTTAGGGAACTAGTCAAGAAGACGAGCGTTGGGGGGTGAGTTCTACAAATACTCGTGTGTAGCCTAAGGTGATGGAAAGCCAAGGATTGTTAATACTCGTATTGCTTTTATGTTACTTAGGTTTAAAGGACGACGAGACGAACGGGATAAAAAGTAACCCGTAACAGGTATGTAAAGCTAACGTTTCTTTCTTTTGGCATGTTTTGGCATACGTATGTAAGGCTTATACTTTTTGTTAGCATTTCTTTGGCATAAGTATGTAAATCGTATTTCTTATTTTAGCATGTCTTTGACATAAGTATATAAAGTTAATATTCCTTGTCGGCATGGATTTTAAGAAACAAGTATATAACTTTCATATGATTTTAAAGAAGTTCCTATTCGTAAGGTCGCTAGAATGGCCAGCTTCTTGACTCCCAAAAGATATTTTGTTATGCCTTGATATGTGTATATGATTCCCAAAAGTTCTAATTTGATGTAACCCATAGTAACTTTCAAAAGGTACTTGATATGACCCTTGTCTGGATTTTGAATGATAGCTTATTTTGATTATTCCATCGAGTCTCAAATATGATTTAAATTGCATTTGGTTTCTCACTACTCCACTCGTAGATGCCTCAATGCTTCTTTCACCGAGCCCGGGCCAGGTTTTATTCTCGTGCATACTTTTCTGTATTGTTCGCCGTGGCCCGATGTGAGAGAGCATGTACGACCTGTACATGGGTTTGATTTATGGAGTTATGATGTGCCATGTACACCTATGATATGATATGATCTGATATGACCATCTGATATGATATGATCTGTTACGGAGATATTCCCTACTCTAGAGTTATGATGTGCTGTGGCGCCAGTGATAGGGCAGCGACCACATTTTGTATTTGTTCACCGAGTCCCATAATAGGGCCGGATATGGCATATGTTTTTCCGCATACATTATCTGTGGTTATGAAAAACATTTTGATATTCTAGATATTTTGCTCATTTTTGCACCTTCTGTTCTGGTAATGGCTTTATTTATTACATTCCATGCTTTATATACTCAGTACATATATCGTACTGACCCTCTTTCTTCGGGGGGGAGGGGGGGCTGCATTTTAATGCCCGCAGGTACAGATGTTCATTCTGGAAACCCGTCAGCTTAGGAGTTCCTCTCAGCTGTGTCGGAAGTGCTTCTTTGTTCTAGAGCCTAATTTTTGATGTTGGTCGCTTAATGTATATATTTGTACATTCAGGGATACATCGGGGGGGCCTGTCCCGTCATATGATTATGCTACCATTCTGTAGAGGTCTGTAGACTTGTGTTGTGGGTTTTGTATATGTGTTTTGGGCCTGTGTTCAGTGATGGCCTTAATGGCCTTCGTGTGCTACATCTATTTTCGTGCGCTCTCTAGCGATCTCTTTTGATTTCCTAATTTGTTTGTTCTGCTAACATACTCAGTGGGGCTAAGGGTACGTATGGGTGCCCAAATAAGGCACCAGTCACGGTCTACGGAGTTGGGTCGTGACAGAAGTGGTATCAGAGCAGTTTGTCCTTGGAGTGTCTACAGACCGTGTCTAGTAGAGTCTTGTTTATTGGTGCATTATGCACCACATCTATAGATAAGAGGCTACAGGACATTTAGAATGTTACCTTACTTTCATATCTACAATCGTGCGATAGAGCCGAGTCATAGGGAATGAAATTCCTCATACTAACCTGTGATTTCAGTAGAAGGACAGCATCGACAGAAGAAAGTAAATGACAATATTGGAAGTTACAAAGCATGCAGGTAAGCAAAAACATGAAAGATATATATCAGGTAAGATATTAGAGTATGATTGACATATAAAGTTGAAAAGTGAAAGAAAAGGTAGCCAGGAAAGTTTAACAAGAGCAGTTCGAGGGGACATACGAGGTAAGTCCATTTCCATACTGTTAAGTGTGGGCGCCCTGTGTGGCTGCGATATGATATGATGTGAATATCTATGTTAGCCCTGTGAGGCATTGTTGGCATTTTCTGTGTGCTGGTGTTGAGATAGTAAGAAAAACAGGAAAAACTCTATCCAAATTTTCCTAGAAATAAGAAGAGAATGAGATACAAGGATGTAGTATATCTTGAAAGGTTGTGCCCATAACAATGATGAGATTTAATTAAACTACGAGTATGGATGACCTCGAGAAATAAGTTAATTGCTGGAGTGATGGAAATAAAAACTAGGAGGTCGATACTGGTATGGTAAAACCAAGTGGAAAAGACTTGTGATCCTAAGAGATAATTTAGAGAAGACTGGTAGATCTGGATAAAACGATATTAAGGCACCGACTGAGTTGATACACCGGGATAAATGTTGATGAGCTAATTACTGATTGGGATGAATGGAATGTGGCTTTAAATGCACTGCTACACTAAGGATATTACTCGAGTACCAGTGTTCAGATTGGAGTTAGTACCGTATATTGGGGATTCTAAGCACTTCATGATTGTATTAAGGTTTCATACATGGGTATCCTGAAGTATATGTGATGTAAAGAGAGATATGGAAATAGCGCAGTGTACTAAAAAGGGTTGAAAAGGACTCATATGCATTTGGAAAGTTTGAAATAAACAGAGAATGATATGGATACACCCTAAAAGGGGGAAGTGGACAAGAGAAGTTCAAGCGTAAGAGAAAATCAACTGACGCTATCATATATAAATGGGAACGCTTAAACTTCAAACGAGATCCCATAAGGTATGGATGTGATCATAATAGCACTAAAGCACCGGATCCCATCAGAACTCCGAAGTTAAGCGAGCTTAGGAGAGAGCAGTACTAGGATGGGTGACCCCCTGGGAAGTGAAAGAGGAAATGAAACATAAGTGTATGTACCTATTTCCTACGTCTACAAGTAATCCTAACCTTTATAACTCTGATATTGATTGCTCGACGAAAGTATATGTTATGGCAATGGGATAGCGGACCCCTCCATATAGTCGGTATAAGGTTTGGAGGAAGTTTTTGGTTAACATTCGAGGATGAATGTTCTAAAGGGGGAAGGATGTTAGACCCCGTACTTTGGTACCTTGGAATGCTTCTTAAGTTTCTGGGAAGGTTCTTAAGTTACTTGGAAGTCGTCATATGAGTCGAATAATCTATAACGTTATCAAGTAACTCTAAGGAAAGGAGAATGAGATACCCCATAAGAGGAAAGATTGGAAATAGATTTATAAGAATCCGGAAGGAGTTGGAGGTCGAGTAATGAGTCATAGGACTCGATTTACTTGCGTAAGCTAGCGACTTAGAGGTCTTACATAACTAAGCTACTTGAGTAAACGTCGAACTTAAATAGCAAGGATTACATAGGCTTTTAAAATAAGACGAGATGACGAACCTACGAAAGGGAGCAAAAAAACTAGTTTTCGAACATACGAAAGCGAAGCAAGCAGGTGACACACCTAGGTGGGTCCCATGCTGCCACATGGCGGATTTGGGTTGGATGCATGGATGAGGTGTGACCCTAGGGGGATGCCATGTGTCACCCCTAGGGGCTTCCACATGTCACCTCCAAAAGTTGGATATATATGCTGAAATTATGACTAAGGAATTCATTTATCAGCATCTACACTTAAGGAAAATTTGAGAAAACTTGAGGGAGAGAAGAGAGAGTCACGGCAGCCACAAGAGTAAGGTAAGGCCTTCGTTTGCGATCCATCAATTAAATATTTAAGGTATCCTACATTGATATAGCGGGGTTTAACAATATAAAATTCATAGTTGGGGTTTCGTGGAACTTCTCGTTTTTATCAATAAACCCGTTTTTGAATAGGACTGATGTTAGTAATACTAGTATAACTCCTTGTGTAAAGCTTTTTTTTGAGTGATTCAAGATTTTTTGGAAATCTATTTCATAGGTCTATAACTTTTATTTAGCCTCAACATTCCAGTTTTGCTTTTAGCTTCGCGAAAAAGGGTGATGAAGTGTAGAGGAGGTACTGCCCAGATTTTGTTTTGAAAATCCTACACGGACAGCTGTGAGTATTTTGGGCATATATTTTCGTACAAAATTATTGTAGGGGTAATTCAAAATTTTTTACTACCTTGATACACATGTCTATAACTTTCATTGAGTCCACAAATCTTGTTTCCCTCAATTACCCCTCCCAAACTAAGCGACAATATAAGACAGTGGGCTGCCCAGATTTCGCATTTTAACAAGTTTTGGTGAGTTTGACCAGTTTAACATAAGGTAAGGCCTTTCCTTTTAAATTGAAGTTTATGGTGTTTTTATATGGTGTATTACACCCCTTGTATGCTGCTGGAAGTTTAAGAATGTCATAGAAATGCTCGACGATCGAAATAAACTAAATTGGAATTGCTATAGTTACATTGTCATCAAAGGATAGTGTTGTTTGTGTGAGGTGCTGCTGCAAGGGTGTGATGTGTTGTTGCAGGGTCTAAATATGGTCTAATGTGGGTTAGGGTGATTTTGGTTGAATCCACACGACCCCTCATTGCGTATAATGAAAGGCGTTGCAAAATAAAGGCTAGACGCCCTATTGTGCTACCGTAATTTTGAATAAGTCGTTTGGAGTTTATGTTGAATATTGTTGGTGTGAATTGCTTCAGGTTGTTGTTGTTGGTTGGATGTAGGTCTTAGGGACCTAATTGGAAATTCGTATAGGGCACATTATAGGAGAAATGCTGCCCGATTTTCGTTAACTCTTTAACTAGTTAGGGAACTAGTCAAGAAGACGAGCGTTGGGGTGGTGAGTTCTACAAATACTCGTGCGTAGCCTAAGGTGATGGAAAGCCAAGGATTTTTAATACTCGTATTGCTTTTATGTTACTTAGGTTTATAGGACGACGAGACGAACGGGATAAAAAGTAACCCGTAACAGGTATGTAAAGCTAACGTTTCTTTCTTTTGGCATGTTTTGGCATACGTATGTAAGGCTTATACTTTTTGTTAGCATTTCTTTGGCATAAGTATGTAAATCGTATTTCTTATTTTAGCATGTCTTTGACATAAGTATATAAACTTAATATTCCTTGTCGGCATGGATTTTAAGAAACAAGTATATAACTTTCATATGATTTTAAAGAAGTTCCTATTCGTAAAGCCACTAGAATGGCCAGCTTCTCGACTCCCAAAAGATATTTTGTTATGCCTTGATATGTGTATATGATTCCCAAAAGTTCTAATTTGATGTAACCCATAGTAACTTTCAAAAGGTACTTGATATGACCCTTGTCTGGATTTTGAATGATAGCTTATTTTGATTATTCCATCGAGTCTCAAATATGATTTAAATTGCATTTGGTTTCTCACTACTCCACTCGTAGATGCCTCAATGCTTCTTTCACCAAGCCCGGGCCAGGTTTTGTTCTCGTGCATACTTTTTTGCATTGTTCGCCGTGCCCCGACGTAAGGGGGCAGGTATGACCTGTACATGGGTTTGATTTGTGGAGTTATGATGTGCCATGTACACTTATGATATGATATGATCTGATATGACCATCTGATATGATATGATCTGTTACAGAGATATTTCCTACTCTGGAGTTATGATGTGCTATGATGCCAGTGATAGGGCGGCTACCACATTTTGTATTTGTTCACCGAGTCCCATAATAGGGCCGGATATGGCATATGTTTTTCCGCATACATTATCTGTGGTTATTAAAATTGTTTTGATATTCTGGATATTTTGCTCATTTTTGCACCTTCTGTTCTGGTAATGGCTTTATTTATTACATTCCATGCTTTATATACTCAGTACATATATCGTACTGACCCTCTTTCTTTGGGGGGGCTGCATTTGATGCCCGTAGGTACAGATGTTCATTCTGGAGACCCGTCAGCTTAGGAGTTCCTCTCAGCTGTGTCGGAAGTGTTTCATTGTTCTGGAGCCTAATTTTTGATGTTGGTCGCTTAAAGTATATATTTGTACATTCAGGGGTACGTCGGGGGGGCCTGTCCCTTCATATGATTATGCTACCATTCTGTAGAGGTCTGTAGACTTGTGTTGTGGGTTTTGTATATGTGTTTTGGGCCTGTGTTCAGTGATGGCCTTAACGACCTTCGTGTGCTACATCTATTTTCGTGCGCTCTCTAGCGATCTCTTTTGATTTCCTAATTTGTTTGTTCTGCTAACATACTCAGTGGGCTAAGGGTACGTATGGGTGCCCAAATAGGGCACCAGTCACGGCCTATGGAGTTGGGTCGTGACAGAATCACTTCAATATTACCCAATACAACTCCAAACAACTAGCTCAAAACTATGATACCAAAATAGAATTTTTAACCTTTATTTCGTAAAACCTTTAACCATACTAAATGGGGGGTAGTGTGGCTGCAAACAGAAGCACCCACAACCTTTTTATAACCCTTTACAGTACTACAACACACAGCCACACCAGATACAACCGCGGCCCACAATCACAACACCCTACACGAATTTGATTTAGCTATGACGACTTCAATTTAGTTTATTTCTAATGTCAAGCATCCTTATGAAATTTTTCCACTTACAACCTTATTTAAGACATTTAATATACCTTATAACATCATCATAAACTCCAATTTGAAAGGGAAAATCTTACCTTGCCCAAAACTCGCCAAAACTTACCTCGAAAGTTCCTTTAGCGCGACTAAAACTTTGTGGCTGCTTGCTAACGTTTTGGTGCTGATCCAAACCATAAATTTACAATACTAAAATCTATAACATCTTGGTATACCCTAGATAATTAATTCACGGAATGAAATCGGAGGCTTACCTTTCTTTCTCCTTGATCGAACCTACTCTCTCTCTAGTTCTAGATTTTTCTTCTCTTGTTTCTTTCTCTAGAAGTCTCTTAAACTAGGAAGATTAATGAATTTCTTGTAGATAAAAATGAGTCATAACATATATATATATAGGCTACTTTAGGGAGGTGACACGTGTCAACCCCTAAGTAGTGACATATGTCAAGCCCTAAGTGGTGACACGTGTCAAGCCCTCATTGAGCCAACTTGTAGCGACCCTCCAGGGAGGATGCTACTACTTAAATAAAATGTATATTAAACTCGTGACACAAAATCAAATAACTTTCCGTAAGGCCCATTTATATAATCTAAAAAAAATAGTGAAAGGTGTAAGTTGTTAGCCAACTAAATTTTTTCTCATCTCAATTAAATCGAATAAAAATTCCAATTTAGGACAGGCGACTTCTCAAAATAGTTTAAAAAAAAATAACTTCCGAGACATTCATGTATTACGATAATTTATGCTTCATTCAAATATTCCAACTCCAAAGGAAAAATTTAGTGCTTCATAAAACTTAGAAATGTACATGCCCCAAAATTTACAAAACAAGCAACCATCCTTAAGTTACAACCCTCAGAAATACATACATAAATACAAATATACAAGCAACCCATAAATCATATACACATCCAAAAATACTGCAAAATATAGATGCCTATATGCAAATGTGATCTTCATTTAAGCTCCCAAAACTTCATCTCCAATAGCCAACCTCAAGCCTCTTCTCGGACATTTCCTATGATAGAAATAACTATCGCTAAGCATAAAGCTTAGTGGTGTAAAACTACAAGTTTGAAGCCTTTGGGTTCTTCAACTTATTTTCTCAAGTCGTGGGCAACACAAATGTACACATCGTAAATAAATTAAGACAACAAATATATCATGACTATCAAATTTGATGTTTAAAAGGGTAAGTGTCAATAATTCATGAAAGCATATTTACAAGATTTAACATCAAGTTTCGCCCAATATGTACGTCATGCCGTCACACCAAACACGATTCAAGTATCAAGAAGGACCGAAGCCCTGTATCAAGAATGGTAAAGACCCAATAATCAAGAGAACCAAGAACCATATTAAAAATGGCTTCCTAATTCTTACTTAAAATGGACAACTTCCATACTTAAGACGAACTAAAAATCCATAATCAAGATGGAAAAGGGTCTGAAACAAGAGGCATGCCAATAGTGACAAAGTCACAGCCACAAGAAGGACAAGGTCCACAAGAATGTCAAGTGATCGAGCAATCCGTACAAGTAGGCGAGTTAAGCAAGTGTCTTTTAAATTTCTAAAGATACCAACATGACAAGATAAATTTCAAGACAATAGCAACCATACCAAGATAGGCTTTCAATATACTAGTAGGAAACAAGAGTTTATACACAAACCTCAGCCTTTTAGCATACAACAATCCAACACGACTTCAAAAGTTCAAACCATAGGCCATCAAATGTCTCAAGTTCCTCAACTTCCACACAATATAAACAACCTTGAAAATACCATTAAATGACTTATTTAACTTTCCATAATATCCATAATATTGACATAAAACAAGATTTATTATTGAAAATAATCCTAGAATGTTTCGACCCGAATTATGTTACTAAAACAGTAAATTCGGAAAGTCTAGTACCACAGCTTGAATCTAAATTTCGAAACTCAAAACAGCAAAATTGGACTTTATCCCCTTCATGAAACTTTTATATATACTTCTTAAGTTTGCAACCCAAAAGAAATCAACTCATAATTCATTTTGTACAAAAATATATCATCCAAATACTAACAGCTACTTAAAAATGAGAATCTGGACAGCCACACTTATCCTATTGTATCTAAGTTTGCAACCTGAAAATGGCAAAAAAGAACTTTATTCCCTTCACAAAACATTTAGATCTATGTCTTAAGTTTCCAATCCAAAATAAATCAACACAAAACTCAATTTGTACAAAAAGATATCATCAACTCACTAACAGCAGTACCATCTCAAAAATGGGTTTGCAAACAAAGTTTAGTCCCCTAATTTCGACAACAACAACTTATCAACAACATCAACAACATTATCAACAATCATTCTACATCATAACTTAACTAACTCCACCCATTTAATCCAACCAAAACATCCCTAAATCCATAAGTCTCAACAAAGCAAACAACAAGTTTACAACGCTTACTTCCTCCGTTTTAAACCGTTAAATCTCTAAACAAGCTTGTTAACAAGAAAAAGAACATCAACCTTACCTTAGGTGTGCAGAAAATATGACAAAACACTCCTTACTAGCTAATTTTTAGCTCAAAGTGAAAACAACATAACGTGCAACGCCTTTTTCTTCACGAGTTTCAGAATTCGGGACTCGGATTTGGGTCAAAAATGGCTTCTTAGCCTAGAAGATCTCTCTTTCTCTCTTTATCTATGATCTAGAAACTTATGGTCTAAAAATTGAATAGATAAGCTGAACTTATCCTTTAAAAGTCAAAGAAAATGGGCCTGACCCGACTTGGATTCGGGTTGGGCCCAAAATCATCACCCTACTTGACCCTTCTACGTTAAAACATCCATAACTGTTTATCCCCGTGTCTCCTATAAGCCCACGACCTATGGTTGGAAAGGTATTTCAATTATCTACAACTTTCATTTTATGAGTGTTCCCAAATTTCCAAATTCTAATGGGTTGATGACCTCCTTAAGTCTGATCACCCAAAAATGTAGCTAAACAAAAATATTTTTTTTCCCCGTAACAAAATTCGAGTTAGTAGCAGTTGATCATATCATCAAGAAATAACCACTTTAATGCGAAAATTATCTTAAATAATTAGGGGTGTTACAACTCTCTCCCCCTTAAGAAATTTTGTCTCGAAATTTACCTTATGCTAGTCCCGAAACAAATGGGGATATTGAATTCACATGTCCTCCTCTTGCTCCCAAGTTTCTTCATTGCTAGAATGATTTCTCCAAAGGACTTTTACTAAAGGAACTTTCTTGTTTCTAAGCTCTTTTTTCTCATGGGCCAAGATTTATATAGGTTCCTTATTATATGTCACATCAGGACTTATCTCAATCGATTCGACAGGAAGAACATGAGATGGATCTGAGCGATATCTTCTAAGCATAGAAACATGGAAGACATTGTGGATTCTATCTAACTCTAATGGAAGAGCTAGTTTATAAGCAACTGGACCAACTCTCTCAAGTACTTCATATGGTCCAATAAATTGAGGACTAAGTTTTCCTTTTTTGCCAAATCTCATAATCTTCTTCCATGGAGAAACCTTTAAAAATACCTTATCTCCCACTTGGTACTCAATTTCACGCCTCTTAAGATTAGCATAAGATTTTTGTCTATCTGAAGCAATTTTTAGACGGTCCTTGATGACTTTTACCTTATTTTCAGTTTGTTGCACAATATCAGGACCAATCAGTTTTCGTTCACCAACTTTACTCCAGCAAAGAGGAGTTCTACACTTTCTCCCATATAAGGCTTCATAGGGAGGCATGCCAATACTTGATTGGTAGCTATTATTATAAGCAAATTCTACCAAGGCTAGGTGTCTGTCCTAACAACTTTCAAATTCCATAATGCAAGCTCGAAGCATATCTTCCAAGATTTGAATCACCCTGTCGGATTGGCCGTCTGTCTGAGGGTGGAAAGACGTACTAAAGTTCAACCTAGTGCCCAAAGCTTCTTGCAAGCTAGTCCAGAATCTAGATGTAAACCTTGGGTCTCAGTCAGATACAATAGAAATAGGAACTCCATGTAGCCTCACAATCTCATTAACATACAATTCTGCAAAATATTCAAGTGAGTAGTCCATTTTGATGGCCAAGAAATGAGCACTTTTGGTTAGCCTATCCACTATAACCCAAATTGCATCATGATTTCTTTGAGTGCGTGGAAGCCCAGAAACAAAGTCCATGGTTATCCTTTCTTATTTCCACTCAGGTATCGATAAGGGTTGTAGTAAGCCTGTTGGGACTTGATGCTCGGCCTTTATCTGTTGACAAGCTAAGCATTTAGAAATATATTTTGCAATGTCCTTCTTCATACCATTCCACCAGTAATGTTCTTTGATGGTTTGATACATTTTGGTACCTCTGGGATGCATTGCATATGGTAAAGTATATGCTTCATTTAAGATTTCTCTCCTCAATTTGCCATCATTAGGAATGCATAACCTATTTTGGTATAACAAGACACCATCCTCCTTTAATGTAAAATCTTTCTTTTCCCCATTTTGAACTTTTTTGGTCAATTTTATGAGTTTCTCATCTAATTTTTGCGCTTCTTTCACCTGTTCACGCAATGTTGGCTTGACTTGCAAATTAGCAACCACTGAACCATATGAATCAAGTGTAAAATAGACATTCATGGCTCTTAACTCCAGAAGCAACGGCAAAGGATTCAAATGCAAGCTTGCAAAGGATTTACGACTCAAGGCGTCTGCAACCACATTAGCTTTACCTAGGTGATAGTCAATCGTGCAGTCATAATCTTTGATGAGTTCAAGCCATCTGCGTTGTCTTAAGTTCAACTCTTTCTGCGTACCCAAGTATTTTAAGCTCTTGTGATCAGTGAATATATGACACTTTTCTCCATACAAATAATGCCGCCATACCTTAAGGCGAACACTATAGCAGCAAGTTCTAGATCATGAGTAGGATAATTCAACTCATGTGGTTTTAATTTCTGAGAGGCATATGAAATAACTTTCCTTTCTTGCATCAACACACATCCCAAACCATGATGAGAAGTGTCACCATATATCACGTACTCTTTCCCCTCCATTGGTAGAGTAAGTATAGGCGCTTGTGTCAACAAGGATTTGAATGTTTCAAAGCTCTCTTGGCACTTGTCATCCCAAGTAAACTTCACTTTCTTCTTCAAAAGTCTAGTCAAAGGAGAGGCTATAATGGAGAAGCCTTTCACAAACCTTCTATAGTATCCTACTAAACCCAAGAAACTTCTTACCTCAGTAGGACTTTTAGGAGTTTTCCATTCAACAACTGCTTCAATTTTACTAGGATCCACCTTCACACCTTCGGCTGACACAATATGTCCCAGAAAAGCCACTTCATTAAGCCAAAATTCACACTTTGAAAGCTTAGCACAAAGTTCCTTCTCCTTCAAAGCTTGCAAAACAATCCAAAGATGTTTATCATGATCTTCTTTACTCTTGGAATATATTAAAATATCATCTATAAAGACTACCACAAATTGATCAAGGTAAGGCCTAAATATTCGATTTATTAAATCCATGAATATTGCAGGAGCATTAGTCAATCCGAATGGCATCACTAAGAATTCATAATGACCGTATCGAGTTCTAAAAGCAGTTTTAGGAACATCTTCCTTTCTAACACGCAGTTGGTGATACCCTGACCTTAAATCAATCTTTGAGAACAAATTGGCACCCTTCAGCTGGTCAAACAAATCATCAATCCTTGGTAGTGGATATCTATTCTTGATTGTCATTTTGTTCAATTGTCTATAGTCAATACACAGTCTAAGAGTACCATCTTTCTTCTTCACAAATAGCACAGGGGCTCCCCAAGGAGAAACACTTGGACAAATAAAACCTTTTTCAAGAAGTTCTTGCAATTGAGTTTTCAATTCCCTTAATTCTGCTGGTCCCATTCTATAAGGAGTGATAGAAATAGGAGTAGATCCAGGAATAAGCTCGATCGGAAATTCAACTTCTCTTTCTGGTGGTAACCCAGGAAGATTTTTTGGAAACACTTCCGGAAAGTCACACACAGTAGGTATATCTTTAAGACTAGGACTCTCCACATGTATAGCAATTATGTGAGCAAGATATGCACTGCAACCTTGATGAATCATCTTTCTTGCTAAAGCCGCAGAAATAATATTAGATGACAATGATCTTTCACCTTGTACAATAATGTGTGAAAATGCAGGGTCCTTAAAAGTCACATGCTTGGACCTACAATCCACTACTAAATGATATTTATAAAGCCAATCCATATCGATAATAATATCAAAATCGTGGAAAGGCATTTCAATCAAATCAGCAGGAAAGACCAGGTTTTGAATCATGAAGGGACAAGCTTGGTAAAATCGATTACAAACAACTTGGTAACCCAAAGGACTTTCAACTAGAACGTCAAAGTTAAGTCTCACAGATTTCACATTTTCAGGAAGAACAAGTGATGAACAAATATAGGAATGTGTAGAGCCAGGATCAAATAGTGTAAACACAGATAAGTCATATAAGTGAAATTTACCAACAACCACGTCCTGTCCCTCTTAATCATCTCTCTTCCTCATAGCATAAGCTCGTGCAGTAGCTCTGGACCCGCTAGTTTGAGTTGCTCCACTTATCCCCGCTGCTTGGTTGTTTTTAGGCCTTGCACCTCTATTGGTTTGAGGAGGATTATTAGAAGACTTCTGAACCGAGCCCTCACTATGCAAGGAAGGGACATTTTTAGGCTTAGGATAGTCCCTCACTTTATAATCAAAGTTGTCACAATTAAAACATGCACCAGAAGCTCTTCTGCAAGCACCATAATGATTCTTTCCACATTTTGCACAAGTGGGAACGCGAGTCTTGCCTTGTCTATAACTCGGGGTACTAGCTGTAGAAAAATTTAGTCTGCTTTGCTTTAATTGATCTGACCTGTTGACACTACCAGCCTTAGAATCATCAAACCTTCCCTTCTTGGATGGACCTCCAAAATTTTACCTAGGCTTCCGGAATCTATTCTCATATCTACTAGCTTCTTCCTTATGAAGTCTTTCCCAAGTGAAAGCAGCAAAAACTAATTTTCAAAAGTTCTCATGTTGCAGAATTGCCACATTCTTTCTGATGGAATCGTTTAGGCCATCTTCAAACCTCCTGCATTTATCTTTTTCATCGGTAATAATGCCTCTAGCATAACGAGAGAGTCTAAGAAATTTTTGTTGATACTCAGCGATAGACATGCCTCGTTGCCTTAGATTCAAAAACTCCTTTTTCTTAGCATCACAATAAGCAGGTGGGACATACTTCATATGAAATTCTTTAACAAAATCATCCCAGGTAAGAACTGGAGGTTTTGCTTTTGTATTTGGCACACTTACCCACCATTCATAAGCATCTTTCTGCAATAACGAGATGACATACCTGAATTTGGCAACATCAGAACACTCTAACTGCTCAAACACCCTCTCTATACATTCAACCCATTGTTCAACATTGGTGGGATTAACCGTGCCTTGAAACTCAACTCCATCCATTTTTCTCATTTTTTCGAAGTTCAACCCACTGGGATCATGAATTGTTTTAGCCATACGGTGAAAGAATTCAGCCATCTGTTGAAAAGGAGGATTCATAACTTGAATACCAGGACTCATGTGAGAATGCGAACCAGCTCTTACTCTATGTTGACTTCCCATACCAGACCCACTAGTATGAGGAATATATTGATCCGAGGACTGTTCGCCAACCCCTTCTACTGTATGAGGTTGGGAATAAGAGTCACCTGTATCTTCACGAGCTGCTTCCATAGGTCTATGAGAAGAAGAGGCCATAACGTAACTCCTTTAAAAGTGAAGATCACATTGTATTAGGGACATAAATATGATGCATTTGCAACTTGTATGCATTAAATATGTTATTTATCCTATAGTGATCACATAATATAGCCCAAACCTTTAAAAAGCAAGTGTGTAAGTAAATCACAGCAAAATTCCTAGAATCACAAATCTAGGCTCTGATACCAACACTTGTAGCGATCCTCCAAGGATGATGCTACTACTTAAAAAAATGTATATTAAACTCGTGACACAAAAACAAATAACTTTCCGTAAGGCCTATTTATATAATCTAAAAAAATAGTGAAAGGTGTAAGTTGTTAGCCAACTAAATTTTTTCTCATCTCAATTAAATCGAATAAAAATTCCAATTTAGGACAGGCGACTTCTCAAAATAGTTTTTAAAAAATAACTTCTGAGACATTCATGTATTATGATAATTTATGCTTCATTCAAATATTCCAACTCCAAAGGAAAAATTTAGTGCTTCATAAAACTTAGAAATGTACATGCACCAAAATTTACAAAACAAGCAACCATCCTTAAGTTACAACCCTCAGAAATACGTACATAAATACAAATATACAAGCAACCCATAAATCATTACACGTCCCAAAATACTACAAAATATAGATGCCTATATGCAAATGTGATCTTCATTTAAGCTCCCAAAACTTTATCTCCAATAGCCAACCTCAAGCCTCTTCTCGGACATTTCCTACGATAGAAATAACTATCGCGAAGCATAAAGCTTAGTGGTGTAAAACTATAATTTTAAAGCCTTTGGGTTCTTCAACTTATTTTCTCAAGTCGTGTGCAACACAAATGTACACATCGTAAATAAATTAAGACAACAAATATATCATGACTATCAAGTTTGATGAGTAAAAGGGTAAGTGTCAATAATTCATGAAAGCATATTTACAAGATTTAACATCAAGTTTTGCCCAATATGTACGTCATGCCGTCACACCAAACACAATTCAAGTATCAATAAGGACCGAAGCCCTGTATCAAGAAGGGTAAAGACTTAATAATCAAGAGAACCAAGAAACATATTAAAAATGGCTTCCTAATTCGTACTTAAAATGGACAACTTCCATACTTAAGACGAACTAAAAATCCATAATCAAGATGGAAAAGGGTCCGAAACAAGAGGCATGCCAATAGTGACAAAGTCACTGCCAAAAGAAGGACAAGTTCCACAAGAATGTCAAGTGATCGAGCAATCCGTACAAGTGGGCGAGTTAAGCAAGTATCTTGCAAATTTCAAAAGATACGAACATGACAAGATAAATTTCAAGACAATAGCAACCATACCAAGATAGGCTTTCAATATACTAGTAGGAAACAAGAGTTTATACACAAACCTCAGTCTTTTAGCATACAACAATCCAACACGACTTCAAAAGTTCAAACCGTAGGCCATCAAATGTCTCAAGTTCCTCAACTTGCACACGAAATAAACAACCTTGAAAATACCATTAAATGACTTATTTAACTTTCCATAATATCCATAATATTGACATAAAACAAGATTTATTATTGTAAATAAGCCTAGAGTGTTTCGACCCGAATTATGTTACTAAAACAGTAAATTCGGAAAGTCAAGTACCACAACTTGAATCTAAATTTCGAAACTCAAAACAGCAAAACTGGACTTTATCCCCTTCATGAAACTTTTAGATATACTTCTTAAGTTTGCAACCCAAAAGAAATGAACTCAAAATTCATTTTGTACAAAAAGATATCATCCAAATACTAACAGCTACTTAAAAATGAGAATCTGGACAGCCACACTTATCCTATTGTATCTAAGTTTGCAACCTGAAAATGGCAAAACAGAACTTTATTCCCTTCACAAAACATTTAGATCTATGTCTTAAGTTTCCAATACAAAATAAATCAACACAAAACCCATTTTGTACAGAAAGATATCATCAACGCACTAACAGCAGTACCATCTCAAAAATGGGTTTGCAAACAAAGTTTAGAACCCCAATTTCGACAACAACAACTTATCAACAACATCAACAACATTATCAACAATTATTCTACATCATAACTTAACTAATTCCACCCATTTAATACAACCAAAACAGCCCCAAATCCATAAGTCTCAACAAAGCAAATAACAAGTTTACAACGCTTACTTCCTCCATTTTAAATCGTTAAATCTCTAAACAAGCTTGTTAACAAGAAAAAGAACATCAATCTTACCTTAGGTGTGCAGAAAATACGACAAAACACTCCTTACTAGCTAATTGTTAGCTCAAAGTGAAAACAACATAACGTGCAACGCCTTTTTCTTCATGAGTTTCGGAATTCGGGACTCGGATTTGGGTTAAAAATGGCTTCTTAGCCTAGAAGATCTCTCTTTCTCTCTTTCTCTATGATATTCTAGAAACTTATGGTCTAAAAATGGAAGAGATAAGCTGAACGTATCCTTTAAAAGTCAAAGAAAATGGGCCTGACCCGACTTGGATTCGGGTTGGGCCTAAAATCATCACCCTGCTTGACCCTTATGCGTTAAACGTCCATAACTTTTTATCTTGATGTTTAGTATAATCTCACAACCTATGGTTGGAAAGGTATTTCAATTATCTACAACTTTCATTTTATGAGTTTTACCAAATTTCCAAATTCTAATGGGTTTATGACCTCCCTAAATCTGATCACCCGAAAATGTAGCTAAACAAAAATATTTTTTTCCCCATAACAAAATTCGAGTCAGTAGCTGTTGATCATATCATCAAGAAATAACCACTTTAATGCGAAAATTAGCTTAAATAATTAGGGGTGTTACACAACACATCCCTTCTTCCTACCATAGGCTACCACGTGGAAGGTGGGGTCCACCCCTAGCTCCAGCTTCTTCCACATGGCACTCTCCCTTGCTGCCACGTGGAACTTTCTCATGCTTCCATGTGTCACTCTTTTTTTCCTCCTCATGGGTTTGTAATATCATCTTACTTTACGAACCTATGTAATCCTTGCAACGTAAACTTGGTATGTACTCAAGTAGCTTAAGTATGTAAGATTTCCAAGTTGGTAGCTTACATAAGTAAGTCGAATCCTACGACTCATTATTTGGTCTCCAACTTCTTCCGTATTCTTACAACGCTATTTCCAATCTTTCTTATCATGAGGTGTCACATTCTCCCTTCCTTAAGGTTTTTTAATAGCGTTATGGACTATCCAGCTCCCATGGTAACTTCTAAGAAGCTTTAGAAGCTTTAACAAGCTTTAAGAAACTTAAGAATCCTTCCAAAAACTTAAGAACCTTTCAAGATACTTAAGAAGCTTAAGAAGCTTAAGAACCTTCCAAGGTACAAAAGTATGGGGTGTAACATCCTTCCCCCCTTTAGAACATTCGTCCTCGAATGTGAACCAAAACCTTCCTCAAGATCTTATACCGACTATATAGAGAGTTTCTCTGTTCTATCATAATAACACATACTTTCATCGAGCAATCATTATCAGAGTTCCAAAGGTTGGGATTACCTGTAGACGTAGAGAATAGGTATGGATACTTGTGCTTTAATTCCCTTTCAGCTCCCCAAGTCATTTCTTCATGACTCTCATTTTGCCATAACACCTTGATGGAAGCTACGTCCTTAATTCACCACCCCCTACTCCATCGATCCAGGATGGCGACCAGTTGCTTCTCGTAGGATAACTCCTCTATGACCTAGATATCCTCTGCAGAATATACTCGAGATGGATCACCAACACACTTACGAAGCATCGATACTTGGATGACTGGATATACTACTTCTGGATCCACTGGTAAGTCGAACTCACAGGCAACCTTGCCTATTCGGCGGAGGGTTTGATAAGAGCCAATGCATCTCGGACTAAGGTTCTCTTTCTTACTGGCTCTCATCACTTTCTCTGTGGATGACACTTTTGAGAGTGCTTAATTATAACTTGAAACTCAAGAGATCGACATCAATTATCTGCGTATGACTTTTGTCAACTGGAGCTGCTAATAATCTCTCCTGAATAAGCTTCACCTTCTATACCTCTTATTGAACCACATCTTGGCGTATTAGTCATGTTTTACTACCATCAAACCAATTAATTAGAGACATACACTATCTGCCATACCAAGTCTCATATGGGGCCATCTGTATACTAGAATGATAGTTAATATCGTAAGTACTTTTGACAGGTGGTGGGCAATTGTCTGAGCTACCTTTGGAGTCAATTGGGGCCGCAATATATCATCTAACGTTTAGCTAGTAAGCTTAGTCTGTCTATTAGTCTGAGGGTAAAATGGTGTATGAAGACCTATCTATCTTCCCAATCTCTTCATAAACTAATCTCCGGTAGTTAACTGTAACTTGGGCTCCTTCGTCTAGGAAAATAGCTATGGGAACTCCGTAAGGTCCTACCAACCTCTTGACCTATAATTTCACACTATCTCGGTTGAGCAGGTAGTATTTGATTGGAGAAACATGGGCTGATCTTGTTAATCTACGGATAATATTTCATATAGAATTATCTGTCCAGGGAATACAAAGTGAGTCTTGTAGCCAAGGTCGTGTTGTGGAATCTTCGACCCCGTATATTACTTCTTGCCTTCTTTAGATGACATCAACTGGTACCCTCGTCTTTTTGGGTTTTGCTTTTTGCCCATCAGAGTCGGCTACCAAGTTGTGCTGAAGTACCCTAACACAATGACCTGTATAGCCGTTCCATGGTTTGCCTATCATTAACTGGTATTATGTTAAAGAACTATGGCATACAAGTACGCCATCTGTTAGTAATCAGTTAATCCTGCTTGCTTTGCTTAAGCCTTTTTATAATTCCCTTAACGTAACTTATAACACTCTAGGTACATAATCTCGTATCGTTGCTTCGCCGCTAGTTTGGATTTTTCTATCTCATGCGATCATAGCAGCACTAACACACCGGATACCACTAGAATTTTGAAGTTAAACGTGCTTGGGCAAGAGTAGTACTAGGATGGGTGACCCCACAAAAAGTCCTCGTGTCACATTCCATTGCAATCCTTGCAATAATGTGCAAAGGCACTCAACCTAGCCCAAGATTTACCTTAGCATCTTCTTGCTAGTCTTCATGCTTTGCCTTGCCTTTTACGCCCATGTCTTACACTCGACGTTGGGATAGATCGTTGGTTCAACCATGGCTAGGTCATATTTTTCCTTTAGTACTCATCCCATCTTGGTAGTTTGTTCTAACCCATCTTGACATCTCTCTGCAACGTATCCAAAACATCCTAGTTCCTTTTCTTGTGTACTTCTCACTTGACCCTATACTCAACATATACCTATCCATAGGTTCTATAACTATTCTGTTACAATCTGTATAAGATAGACATAATCTTTTCATTTCCTGGCCCATCTTACTTTACATATCGACTTCACACTAGAACTTGCTCGCGCCAATGCTATTTTGTCCTACTCCTTTCTTTTCTTCCTTTACATCTTCTTAGTCTCCTCATTTCCTATCGTAAGAAATTTTCTATTCTTTCTCCTTACTACTTGTATGTCACCATATCAGCGGCTAATGATGTTGTTGTAATATCTTAATTTTTACCCAAACACGGGCCTACTACCCTTTACACAGTCCTTAGTTATCTCATTCCTACTCTCTTATCGTATTCACCCCTTGTGGTAGGCACTCATCCCTTAGGGTTCTACTAATGATTCTTCGCATGATCTCAGATACCACAGCTCCTATATGTTTATTGTTGTACTCGAGCTCTTGCTAACTTGTGCTAGTATGGGATCTCGCTTGAAATTTAAGCATTCATGTCAACATGTGATAGTGTCAGTTGATTTCATCTCACACGTGTATTTCTCTTGTCTACTTTCCCCCTTTAGGGCGTACCCATGTCATCCCCTATTTATTTTCAATTGTCCATACACATATGATTCTGTTCCAATATATTTGACATACTGCACCATGTCTACACATTCTGTTAACTCATCTATACATTAGGTTTCCCTTGTAAGAAACCTTAATTCAACCATGGGGTGCTTAGAATTCTTGATAAATAGTACACAATCTAGTCCAAGTACCGGTACTCGAGTCATATAACTAATATAGTAGCTTAGTCGAAGCCGCATTTCCTTCAACCCAATCAATACGTCACTAGTGCTTATAATCATGTACGATTTTCTATTTGGGGGCACTTATACTCTGATGACACATGTTTTTAGCTTTGCTATAACACTATCTTCATCCCAGTGAATACCATTTGTTCCTCTTAATGGACTCGCAACGCATCAATGGTCTTGCAGATCTACCTCCCTCAACCTTGAGAGGTCTTACTATTTTCCATGGTGGAGGTACATATACACAATACCCCTTTCTGCTTCATGCGCTTTCATATTTATCGTGTACTTCCAGGATGATCCTCATTATATTCACACTATATTCTTCTCATGGTCAATCCCGGAGGGTAATATTTCTTAACCTTTATTCACGATCCTTACTCTGGACTAATTCCACCTGGTGGAGAAAGCGTACATAACTCCCTTATCCTTCCTCATTATTCTCATCCTTAATACCTCACACACAGTCTTAAGATGTTCATATCCATCACCATTCTTCTTGCCATATAAGAATCGACCTTCTAATTACCACTCATACCATAATTTAGTTATTTCCTAAAGTCAATTGTACTCCTAGTTTAGTCGGATCTTATCGTTACCGTGGATACAATCTCTCAAGATATACTACAACCTTATATCTCATTCTCTTTTTATTTCAAAAAAAATCGGTAGAGTTTCTTCTATGTTCCTTACTATCCCAAACCTACACTCAGGAAATACCAATAATGCCTCACAGGGCCAACATATATATATATTTATATCACCGCCACACAGGGTGCCTAATATTAACAATAGTATAAAATAATGGACTTACCTCATATGTCCAACTCGAACTGCACCCATTACACTTTCCTATCTACTTTTCCCTTCAATTTTTGACTTTACATTTCAAACATATTTCAATCTTCTTACCTTATCCAGCATGCCTCCTTCACACCATTACTTACATGTATACTGGGTAACTTCCAATGTCATCCATCATTTTCTTTTGTCGATGTCGTTCATCATCTAAAACCAAAGGTAAGAAAAAGGAATTTCATGTCCTATGGCTAGGCTCTATCGCACAATCTTAGATATGAAGTAAGGTGACATCCTAAATTCCTTGTGGCCTCCTCATCGACCACCTGAAGGGTACCTTTTATAGATTTAGTTCAACCTAATAGGGGTACTCGGTATCAACTTCCAAGACATATTAAGAATCTATGTTTCATTTGCCCTCTTTTTTTTATTCTGGGAAAATTTCGGCAGAGTTTCCTCTATACTCCTTACTATCCCCAAAACTTGCGTACAGGAAATACCAACAATGCCTCATAGGGACAATATATATATATTCATATTTTATCACAACCATACAGGGCTTTTAATATTATCTCATATAGCAGCCACATAGGGCTTTCAATATCAATAATAATATGAAAATGATAGATTTACCTTGTATGTCCAACTCAACCTACATCTTTTACACTTTCCGATCTACCTTCATTTCAGTTTTCGACTTTACATTTCAATCATGTGTCAATACCTTACCCAAAAGATACCTTTTGTTCCTTTGCTTACCTGCATGCTTTGTAACTTCCAATGTCGTCGATTACTTCCTTCAGTTGATGTCGTCTTTCTGCTAAAGTCCAAGGTTAATATAAAGAGTTTTCCTATGACCCGGATCTATAGCACGATCTAAGACAAGAATGAAAGGTAACATTCTAAATGTCCTGTAGCCTCCTGTTTATAGATGTGGTGCACCACACATGATAAACCTGGCTCTACTAGACACGGTCTATAGATATTCTGAGGACCAAACCGCTCTAATACCACTTTTGTCACGACCCAACTCCATAGGCCGTGACGGGTACCCGAATAGGACACTCGCGTATACCCTTGCTTTATAAGTAAACATGTCTCCTATTTGAGTCATAGTGTGCCAACAGGCAAGATAATATATAAGCCAATGAGGCTATCGTAGCATATCGGCCCAACTATACATACATACATATACACAACCCACATACATGTCCACAGAATAGTAACATAAGGTGGGACAGGGCCCCGCCGTACCCGTGAACAAATAAATATATACATCGAAGGTTAATACAAAAACTAGGCTACGGCACTATGGAGCACTTCTGAACTGCTGAGTGGAACTTCTACGCTGACAAATCCCCAAAGTGTGAATCTGTACTTGCAGGCATAAACGTAGCCCCCTTCTCCTGAGAAAAGGGGGGTCAGTACGATATATGTACTGAGTATTTAAAGCATAGATATCATAAGGAAATTACAGTTGGCGTAGGGATACAAGGGCAAGTGTGACATCTACTCATTTACTGTACTTGCAGCTTATAACATAAGGTCGTACATACTATCATCACGTACTGTACTTATCTCGTTTGGGGACTTGGTGTAATGACTACATCACTCTATTATCATAAGCATCTATATACTATTAGTGCTATCTCATATAATAATGCTGAGGAACGTACGGCCCGATCCATATACCATATAGTAATGCCGAGGAATGTTTGGTCCGATCCACCTATCATATAGTAATACTGAGAAATGTTCGGCCCGATTCGTATATTATATAGTGATACCGAGGAATGTTTGGTCTGATTCATATATCATATAGTAATATCGAGGAATGTTCAGCCCAATCCATATATTATATAGTAATACTGAGGAACATTCGGCCCGATCCGTATATTATATAGTAATGTCGAGGAATGTTCGGCCCGATCCATATATTATATAGTAATATCAAGTAACATTCGGCCCGATCTGTATATTATATACTGTACTCGACCCTTTATAGGACTCGGTGTCATCATATCATCATTTACGTACCCGGCCCTTTATGGGACTCGATGTCATAATCATTTATACTGTACCCAGCCCTTTATGGGACTCGGTGAAAGATGTATTACAGTATACACGATTAAGGTAGTGAGTAATCATATACAATCTAAATCATTATCAGAGACTCGACAATGTAAGAAGATTAAGCTTCGTCTGAGGATCAGAATAGTAGTTTAGCCATCTCTATGCCTTTTAAATGCCATTAAGGCCTATACCACTTAGGATCTCGGGGACCCTAGACATGTACTAAAGTAATACTAACAGTTCATAGAATCAGGGATACCCGCCGTCACATCATCCTTAGGACTAGGAGCTTATGTATCCAGTATTTCTCAACCTATGGAGTTCAAGGAAAGTAGTTCAACCTACTACAAGAGTTTGACATTCAGAAGTGAATAAGAGATACGAATTACATTTAGGACTTAAGAGTGGAGTTAGCCCAGATCTCGTATCACATTTTACTTATAATTAGGACATACTAAAGGAAGAGAAAGAATAAGCTTTACCTAGTCTCTACTTTTCCTCAAGGAGTCATCATTTACATATATCATACCCGGACCATCATAGGCTCGGTATCATAACCTTCTTATTGCATTACCTTACCATCCTAGCACCACACTTATGTCAAAGACATATCAAGAGGAAATAAGGGTAGCTTTACGTACTTATGCCAAAACATGCCAAGAGAAAGGAGATAACTTCACATACTTACTACTCTCCATCATATAAAAGCCTTGAGAGGCAATAACTCATCTAGTATAGGAATTCTACCGTCAAAAAGTGAATAATACTTATTAGTCATACTTGGAGTTCTATGAATGGAATTATCCCCACATTTCGTATATCAATCACTTAAGGCTAAGACATGCCTAAAGAAAAGAAGGATAGCTTCATACCTCTTACGGATTACTCTTAAATGTTCGTCTCGTCGTCTCTTGAACCTATTTAACATGAAAGTAATACTAAGGTTAATGACCTTTCACTTTCCAATTTTCAACACTACACCCAAGTACTCATAGGAGTTATTTCCTTATCCATTACCCACGACTAGTTTGTTACTAGTTCTGAACTTATCGAAAATTGGGCAGCATCTCCCCTAAACTTCAACATCCCCAAGATTTCAACTCGGACACAATATCAACAACCATACCAACAACAACAACCATAAGCATATTTATAAGTAAATCACTTCAACCTACACAATACAAGCTCCAAACAACTACCTCCAAACTACAATACAAAAATAGAGTTTTTAATTTTTGTTTCACAAAATCTTTAACCATACAAAATGGAGGGTCGTGTGGCTAAAACCAGAAGGACCCACACCCTAGTTAAAACACTTTAAAGACCTGTATCATGCAACCCAACCAACTGCACCCGCAGCACCACAACAATAACCCACTACTCAATTTTGATTTAACGCTAGTGATATCAATTTAGTTTGTTTCTAACGTCAAGCATTATTATACAATTCTTCCACTTCCAGTCTCATTTAAGACATGTAATATACTCCATAACAACATCATAAACTTCAATTTGAAAGGTAAAGCCTTACCTTGTCCGAAACTCGCCAAAACTTGCCTCAAAAGTTCCTTTAGCGCGCCTAAAACTTCATAGCTGTTTGATAATGTTTTGGGCTTCTCCAAATCATAAATTTTCATTACTAACACCTTCATAACATTGTGGTGCAATCTAGGTAATTAATTCGCAGAATAAAATTAGAGACTTACCTTTTTTCTCCTCCAAAACTGAAGCTCTCTCTTCTCTCTAGCTCAAGTTTCTCTTCTCTTTTCTTCTAGACTTTTCTTGAATTTTTTTGGATAAAAAGAAACTTAAAATTCTTCAAACACATCTATATATAGGCCACCTTAAGGGGTGACATGTGTCAACCACTAAGTGGTGACATGTATCAAGCCCTATAGGGCCAATGCATCACCCCCTCCACTTAGGGGCTGCCAGATGGCATATGGGGCCCACCCCCTTGCTGCAGCATCTGCGATGTGGCACTCTCTTATGGGCTGCCATGTGTCACTTTCTTTTCCTCTTCATGGGTTTGTAATCTCATTATGCTTTACGAACCTATATAATTGTTACTATGTAACCTTGGTATGTACTCAAATAGCTTAAGTATGCAAGATTTTCAAATTGGTAGCTTACGTAAGTAAGTCGAGTTCTATGACTCATTACTTGGCCTTCAATTCCTTCTAGATTCTCATAACCACATTTTCAATCTTCCCTTCTATGGGGTGCCATATTCTCCCTTCCTTAGAGTTGTTTGACAACATCATAGATTATCCGGCTCACATGACAACTTATAAGAAGCTTACAATCCTTTCAAGAAACTTAAGAAGCTTAAATAAAAATTTAAGAAGCTTAAGAGGTTCAAGAAACTTAATAAGCTTGAGAACCTTCCAAGAAACTCAAAAACCTCTCAAGATACAAAAGTCTTTCAAGGTACAAAAGTACGGGGTGTAACACCTTAAGCCCCTTTCAAAGAGAGAAATAGGCAAGCCTTATATGTACTACTTATCATCCTACATAAGACTTGAAAGGCGAGGACTCCACTTATTGCAGGAGTTCTAACATCCAGAAGTGAACCAGGGTCTTGACTCCTACTCAACGTTTTATGAATGGAATGACTCCCAAATTTCGTATATATATAACTTAAGGCTAAGACATGCCAAAAGAAAAGAAAGGGTAAGCTTCACATACCTTTTGTAGATTAACTGAGGTTAATGACATTTCGCTTTCCGATTTCCAACTCTACAACCAAGTACCCAAAGGAATCATTTTCTTATCCAATACCCTTGACTAATTTGTTACTAGTTCCAAAGTTATCGAAAATCAAGCAGCATCTCCCCTATAACTTCAACATCCCCGAGATTTCACTCGGCCAAAATGTCAACAACCATACCAACAACAAAAACCAGAGCATATATATAAATAAATCACTTCAACAATACCCAATAAAACTCCAAACAACTAGCTCAAAACTACGATACCAAAATAGAGTTTTAAACCTTTATTTTATAAAACCATTAACCATACTAAACAGGGGGTCGTGTGGCTAAAAACAGAAGCATCCATACCCTTTTTATAACCCTTTACATCCCTAAAACACAAATCCCACCAGCTACAACCGCGGCCCAAAATCACAACACCCTACGCGACTTCGATTTAGCTATGACGACTTCAATTTAGTTTGCTTCTAACGTCAAGCATCCTTATGTAATTTTTCCACTTACAACCTTATTTAAGACATGTAATATACCTTATAAAATCATCATAAACTCCAATTTGAAAGGGAAAACCTTACTTTGCCCGAAACTCGCCAAACTCGCCAAAACTTGCCTCGAAAGTTCCTTTAGCGCGACTAAAACTTTGTGGCTGCTTGCTAACATTTTGGTGATGCTCCAAACCATAAATTTACATTAATAACATCTTCATAACATCTTGTTATACCCTAGATAATTAATTCACAGAATGAAATCGGAGGCTTACCTTTCTTTCTCCTTGGGCGAACCTACTCTCTCTCTCTAGTTCTAGATTTTTCTTCTCTTCTTTCTTTCTCTAGAAATCTCTTAAAATAGGAAGATAAATGACTTTCTTGTAGATAAGAATGAGTCATAACATATATATATAGTCTACTTTAGGGAGGTGACACATGTCAAGCCCTAAGTGGTGACACATGTCAAGCCCTAAGTGGTGACACATGTCAAGCCCTCATTGGGCCAACATATCCATTCCTCTTACCATAGTCTGCCACATAGAAGGTGGGTTCCACCATCTTGCTCTAGCTACTACCATATGGCACTCTCTTATGCTTCCATATATCATTCTTTTTTCCTCCTCGTGGGTTCATAATCTCGTCTTACTTTACAAACCTATGTAATCCTCGCTATGTAAGCTTGGAATGTACTCAAGTAGCTTAAATATGTAAGATTGTCAAGTTTGTAGCTTACGTAAGTAATTCAAGTCCTACGACTCATTATTTAGTCTCCAACTTCTTCCGGATTCTTACAACGCTATTTCCAATCTTCCCTATCATGAGGTGTTACATTCTCCCTTCCTTAGAATTGTTTGATAGCATTATGGACTATCCGGCTCCCATGGTAACTTCTAAGAAGCTTGAGAAGCTTTAAGAAGCTTTAAAAAACTTTAAAATCCTTCCAAAAACTTAAGAACCTTTCAAGATACTTATGAAGCCTCAGAACCTTCCAAGGTACAAATGTACGGGGTGTAACAGCTTTGGTGTTGACTTTACCAGAAGGGTCCAATGGTTTTGTGGTGTATTGTTATGCTTCAAGGGTTGGTCTTGGTTGTGTTTTGATGCAAAATGTTAAAGTAATAGCCTATTCTTCTAGGCAACTTAAGGTACATGAAAAGAACTATCTGACTTATGACTTGGAATTAGCAGAGGTTGTGTTTTCTTTGAAGATTTGGAGACACTAGCTATATGGTGTCCATGTTGATGTGTTCACCGATAATAAGAGTTTACAATATGTATTCAACCAAAAGGACTTGAACCTTCGAAAAAAAGAGATGGCTTAAGTTGTTGAATGATTAATGATATGAGTGTGTTGTACCATTCGGGTAAAGCAAATGTAGTGGCTGATGCTCTTAGTAGATTTTTCACAAATGGTGTTGCCCATGTTGAAGATGAAAAGAAGAAGTTAGTTTGTGATGTTCATAGACTAGTTCGTTTGGGTGTTTGCTTGGTTGATTCGAAGGATGGTGGTGGTGTTGTCAGAATTGGTTCTGAATCATCTCTAGTGGTGGATGTTAAGGCAAAAAATGACAATGATCCTACTTTGGTTTAGTCAAGGAAAGCAGTTGCCGAAAAAGCCACTGAGGCTTTCTTCTAAGGGAAAGATGGTGTTCTTAGATATCAAGGTTGATTGTGTATTCTCGATATTCATGTCATGTCTTAAGGGAAATGATTTTGTCTGAAGCTCATAGTTCGCTGTATTCTATTTATCTGTGTTCCACAAATATGTATCGAGATTGAGAGATTTGTATTAGTGTAATGGCATGAAAAAGGATATTGCGTAATTTGTGGCTAAAAGTCCTAATTGTCAACAAGTGAAGGTTGAGCATCAAAAATTGGGAGGTTTAGCTCAAGACATTGATATTTCTACTTGGAAGTGGGAAGACTTGAATATGGACTTTATTACCGGTTTTGTCTCGCACTTGAACGCAACATGATTCGATTTGGAGGTTGTTGACCGAATGAATAAGCCAGTGCATTTCCATACTATTAAGACTTCCTATTCGGCCAAGAATTATGCCAGACTTTACATTCATGAAATGGTTAAGCTTCATGGTGTTCTGTTATCTATCATTTTGGATCGAGGTATTCAATTTACATCTCAATTTTGGAGGTCATTCCAAAAGGGATTTGGTACTCAAGTTAAGATAAGCATAGTTTTTTCCCCTCAAATCGATGGCTAAGCCGAGTTTACTATTTAGACCTTGGAAGACATGTTGAGAGCTTGAGTAATTAACTTTAAAGGCAATTGGGATGATCAGTTTCCACTGATCAAGTTTGCCTATAACACTAGCTAATATTCAAGTATTCAAATAACTTTGTTTGAGGCTTTATATGGTAGGATATGTAGGTATCCTATTGGTTGGTTTGAAGTTGGTGAAGTTTCCATAATAGGACCCGAGCTGGTGCATGAGTCCATGGAAAATTTTAGACTTATTAGAGAGAGATTGAAGAACATCCAAAGCCGACAAAAGTCATTTTTGAGGTTAATGATTTAGTTTAGTTGAAAATCTCACCCATGAAGGGTGTAATGCATTTTGGCAAGAAGGGAAATCTTAGTCCCCGGTATGTATGCCTATACCAAATTTTGATATGGTTTGGCAAGATTATGAGGTGGATTTGCCTTCAGAGTTGGTATCATTACACCTAGTGTTCCATGTTTCATTATTAAAGAACTGTGTTGGTGATTCTATCTCAATTGTGCCTTTAGAGAGCATTGGAGTAAATGAGATCTTATCCTATGAGGAAGTTTCAATTGAGATTCTAGACCGGAAAGTTCGAAAGTTGAGAACTAAGGAAGTTACATCCGTTAAAGTGTTGTGGAGGAACCATGAGGTTAAAGGTGCTACATGGGAGGTCGGGACCAATATGATGTCATTATATATCCATATTTTTTATTCCATTCCAATTTGAGGTATTAGGTTCATTCATGATTCAATCTCATAAATTCCTAAGTTCCATCTTTTCCATGTCTTTCATATGCATACATGTTCATAAATGAGTTTTAAGAACCATGTTTTATCTTGGGATTGAATATTCCATTTTTGTGTATTTTACTATATTATTGCGTTCATATTGGGTTGCTATGTCTTTCTTCCTACTCCTTTCATGCTAGTTAAGTCTCATTCGAGGACGAATGTTCTCAAAGGGGAGATATTGTAAGTCCCCAAATGTTGGAAAGCTAAAATGTGAAGTTAAAAAGGAAAAGTTAAGAAAATAGTAGTTGTCGATTGCAAAAAGGAGTCAGCGACTAGAAAAGAGCACAAGAGTTCTCCCAAATTCCCTGAAAAATTCACTCAAGAAAATAAGGACTTTTGGCGAGGAGAGAAGAACTTTGGCGACACGCTAACTGAGTTCGATGAGAAAAGAAACCACGCCAAAAGGTCCTGAAAATATTGTTAAGGAAGGAAAATTGACAAGAAGGAATAAGGCTCGGCGACTTGCCAATTGGGTTTGGCGAGATATACACCTCGCCAAAATAATCAGCAAAGTTATCAGAAAAGGAAGAGACTGCGCAAGGAAAAAATAAGTTTAGCAACTCACCGAACTAGTCGGGAAGTTATGTCAAGCTCACTAAATTTCTCAGAGAATTTTCCCTCAAAGTTTGAGGGGAGTTGGCGAGGAGAAAGGGATATTATGTAACGAACCGACCTAGGGCCTAGTCGTAACACGATGATCGAAATCCCAAAGGGCTCCAACCAAGCCTCTTGTATATATCATAAGCATACATAAGGTAAAATATAAAAGCGAAAACATCATAAGAGAGTCTAAACCATGAATAGAAATATGAAAATGATTCATGACAACATAGACTCAAACGTATGTCCAATTAGATGCCTCTAAACATGAATATGGGTGGGGGCTAAGACATGTCCCTAGCTCACCCTCAAATTTTACGATGTAAACAAAAGTCTTTAAAAAGGAAAACAGTAATCAACTTAAAACTTGTCTCCGGTCAATGAGGACTCACCACAACACCTTGGGATAGGAACATCTACTAGTTACGTGGATGATAAGGATCTTCAACCTCAACTCCTACATTATGAGACAATGTAGGCAAAAAGTATGCATTAGTACGTTGGAATGTACTAAGTATGAGGGCGTGACATGCAACGTAAATCATGGAATGCAAAGGTCAAGTAAATCACATGATAAGATGGAATACGTAAAGTCATGAGAAAATCATATTGACCAAAGTATTTAAAAGCATAAGTTCAAAATCATAACATACTTAAGAAATCATACATAGATGGGATAGGAACCATAACCGACAATAAGACTATGCAAGCTATAATATGGAATCCGATGATCCCCACATCGAAAAGGGGGAGGCTACTTTGCCAAGGTAGACTCCTAATCATTAACATGTGCTATTTATGGATCCACTAGCTAGGCCAAAAAGGCAATCCTACGGTGGCACGTAGTTATGAGATAAGAGACTTTATATAAGGACCCCTTGCTTTGAGCCCCCACCTCAAATCCATATTTGGTGCTAAGCCAAATCCCACAGAATACATACATAACATAAGATCATAATTTCATATATCATATTTAGGTTGAATAGTGTTAGGATATGTAAGCTCCTATACCTAGGGGCTCCTGAACATGATTTATGATGATATCTAAGGGATGTTTGATATGGTATAGAGTTTTGCGTGCACATATATGCATTATGATATATATATATATATGGATCGAGTCGGACGTACATCGGCACATTTTGCTATGTAAGGATTGGGTTGTATGTTCCACGATAGGTTATGTATCATACGGATTAGGCCATCATACTTCGGTATTATTATGCATTATATGGATTGGGCCATCGTACCTCGGCATTATCATGTAATATATGGATCGGGCCATCGTACCTCGGCATTATCATGTGACATATGGATCGAGCCATCGTTCCTCGGCAGGTGCTTGCTGTATACATGAATTGGGTTGTACGTCCCACAGTGCTAATAATATGCATATGCCTATCATGATAGATGATGTGTTTGTAACACCGAGTCCCCGAGCGGGCTGGATACGGTACGTAATAAGGGTATACATGACTTTATTTTATGAGATACAGGTACAATACCCTATTAAATGCTATACTTGGTTTCCTGCATCCCTGTTTCAGTTGTTATCTCAGTTATGTATGCTTGTATACTCAGTACATGTATCGTACTGACCGTTCTTTCTCTAGGGGGCTATGTTTCATGACCGCAGGTACAGATGTTCATTTAGGAGATCCGCCATCTTAGGATTTCCGCTCAACTATGTTAGAAGTGCTCCACTATTTTGGAGCCTGGCTTTTGGATACTGGTCCTGCGATGTATATATTTGTTTATGCAGGTGTACGGCGGGGGCCCTGTCCCACCATATGTTATCGTTCCTATTCTTAAAGGTCTGTAGACATATGTGTGTGGGTTATTTAGGAGTTTATTTCGGTTATCCCTATGCGATATGTTGTAAAATCTATTATGTGGTGGCAGCCTTGTCGGCTTGCTTTCCCTTTCATGACATGATGCAAATGAAAGAGGCTACACGTGTATGTATATTCTATCACCCACTAGGTTCATGTGTTTTGTTCCTATATCCAGGAGGCTATGTGAACATGAAAATTTTTAACCCATTGAGGTTTTTGTGAGCAATATCACGTTATACATAGTCCAATTTGACTATAGTCGATAGATAGGTACACGGGGGTCTAGGTCGGACCCCAATTACGGCCCACGGGGTTGGGTCGTGACTAATCTCAATTGGGATCTCCTCATAAGTCAAACTCTCTTTAATACTCACATTTTCTATTGGCACAATAGAATTTGAATCACCCACAAACTTCCTCACTATTGACACACGAAATACTGGATGAACCGAAGCTAACTCAAATGGCAAGTCGAACTCATATTTCATTTTGTCAATATACCTTAGGATCTTAGACCTCTACAAGAAAATTTATCCCAAGAGTACTACCCCTTACTACCCGTATTCAATAAACCTCGAAACTTAATAAAGAAACACACAATGCATCGTACATTCACCCATTTGCCATCAACACTACATTCAAGCCTAGTTCTATAACAACTTCTAATACACTCACTTGAAACCCTTAACACGAAGTCATCAATAGACTACTACAATCATTCACATATCTACAACCACACATTCAAGCCTACCATTCTAACCACTTTATGGCTCCCTTAAAGTCAACATCACTTAATAATTTTTGTGTCTACCCTAACATTTCTTCATCTACATTAACTCGTACTAACAAACACACCACTATACTCTTACATATCTATTGTCCATAACAAGGTCTCATCTAGCTCATTCTCCATATCTATAACCTCAAATGGACCAAGCATACCACAATTATCACTATACGAAACACCCACTCTTCCCCCAATCTTCCTTAAATCATCCATCGAGAGCTATGAACTTTACTCAATGTCATTTCTCTTAGGCTATCAATATTGGGACACACAACTAACCTTGGTAATGAAATACTCCATCTCCTCCTTGTGACAGAACCTCTATCTTCTCATCAACCATCAATTTCACATGCACTACCCATCATAATTCCTAACCATCTCAAACAATAACACTACCTTCATTAGCATCACTCAAACTTACCCCTAAATACCGAGTGACATAAGGTTATTAACCAAAAAAAGCTCTAGAAAGATTTCAGGACATACATCAAACATTATAGAAATGTAAGGAGTAATAAAAGATAATATGGCACCCATATCAACTAAAACATAAACATCAAGGTCGCACACCCATACTTACCCATAATCATATCGGGAGACTCCTCAACCTCTTGCATAGCTTGAAGTGCATAGAACCTATTATGGCGTGGGCTGCCACATTGTTGAGCTTTTCCACCTTGAGTAGCTTGCCTTTGAGGACATATTTTTCTCCCCTTGTTAGGGAATTTGGATACCTTGTGCCCCCTTCTACCACATCCAAAATAAGCACCCATTCTGATCAAACACTTACCCTAAACTAGAGCCTTAAAACAAGAATTGAAGCTACCCTTCACTACTAAATCATCACCCTTCCATTATAGAATAGACTCATTTGGGAATTGAAACTTGAATCAATGAGTTCTACCATCTATAAAAGTAAAATATGTATGCAACCAATCCATACTAATCATTACCATTTCCAAAAAAGGAATTCACACTTACCGGATGAAGCACCACGTAAATTTTGGAGACCCATAGAAGGGTAGGGTTGAGATTGCCGACGACTATACTTATCATTATTAGCAACCCATGGACAATGCCTCAACTTATGATCCTTCGCACCACAACCAAAACATACACCCGAACCCACTAAACAATCTCCCGGATGGTACCTTCCACACCTTTGGCAGGCGAGAAGAGCTTGACCACTATAATTATCACCTTGATATCTAGGGTTATAGACCATATCCTTGTGATACTCAAGCAATAAAGAGTAATCAAAAGATGATCCATACATACATAGCATAGAACTTATAATTTCATATATAATAGTCATTATCATATGTTTGAAATCATAGAGTAGCTCATTTTCATAACATACTTGTAATATGAGAATTTTCCTTTCATCATTACAATCATACATACATAGACATAATTCATACTAAGAAATTCATTATCATAGCTTATACTTGAAATTAGGGTAGGACATGAATGCATGATCAATTAATTTGAAAATTATGTAATTGACTTGAAAATATGCATGATCATAAACTTTATATCAGACCATACATAATTCATATAGATAATATCATTAGGAAGTATATGTCACGACCCAACCCCATAGGCCATGATTGGTATCCAAACTAGACACTCACGTACACCCCTGTTAGCTATAATTACCATGCATATTTAGAACTTAAGAAAATAGAATGTTATCTCAAAACTGTCACATATTCATATATTAAAACAACCTGTGTCCTGAGGAGTCACAACTTATCGATAGGTAACACAGTACATAGGCCAATGAGGCTGTCATAGCGTGTAGGGTTTTCCTGTTATATAACACGAGCCGGCAAGGCTGCTACTACGAAAGGGAACGTCCTAAAACATAAGTCATACTAGCACTGCTGAACATCATCTATATAGAACCCACACATATGTCTACAAACTTCTAAGAGTACCGATAGTATCATATGGCGGGACAGAGCCCCACCGTACCCCTGAATAAATATAGGTATATATCAAAAAGGGGTTTATACCACAAGTCTAGGCTCCAACACAAAGGAGCACTCTAAATTAGCTGAGTAGAAATCCTAGGCTGGCGGATCATCGAAGCTAATACCTGTACCCACGCACATGAAATGCAGACCCCGAGGAAGGGGATTAATACAAGATATGTACCGAGTATGTAAAACATGAAATACAATAGGAAAAATCATAACTATAGTAGAGAGTTCAGGAGACAAGTATGATAATCAAGAACTCACTTTACTTGTGCCTTACGAAACAACTCGTGCGAATCATTATCATATACCATACCTGACCCATTATGGGACTCGGTGCCATAATTGATTATTATATTATTATATCATCATATACATATACCGTATCTAGCCCTCTAGTAAGAGACTCGGTGAATACCATACCCGGCCATCATGAGACTCGGTGCCATAACCATATCATTGCATCATCACGTTATTATATAGCATACCCGTCTCTCTAGTGAGGAACTCAGTAGATAATGTAGTAAATTACGCGTGATAGCATACCCTACCCAGGACTCGATGAAAGATGTATTAATGGTATGCACGAGTAAAATATCATGAACAACCATATATAATTAGATCATCATCTGAGACTCAATAGAACAATCATAATGAATTATCATTTGAAGATCAGAATAGTAATCGTCTCAGGTAACCTCTGAAGGTCATTAGGGACCATATCAAATAGAGCCTCAGAAATCATAGACATGTATCAAGATAATGCTAAACAACTTATGGAATTAGAGACATTTTCCATGGTACAGACCTTAGGAATAGGAGCTTATACATCAATTTACTATTCAACATATAGAAGGCTCGAGGGTAATAGCTTAACTACTTTAAGAATTTTACTGTCAAGAAGTAAATAAGAGTCATGAATCATACTCAGAGCTTATGAATGGAATTACCTCCAAAGCTTATATCATATATGTCACAACCCAACCCTGTAGGCCATGACGGGTTCCCGAACTGGGCACTCGCGTATATCCCTGCTATCTGTAAGTAAATCTATCCCCTATTTAAGTTATAGCACATCTACAAGTAGGATAACATATAAGGAGGCAAGGCTTATCATAGGCACCAATGTACATACATGCATATACAACCCATATACAACCCACATACATGTCCACAGACCTCTAAGAGTAGGAATAGTAACATAAGGTGGGATAGGGCTATTATACCCCACACTCTTGAGCTTGGAATAGTTCTTAAGCTTCTTAGAAGTGAGCATATGAGCCGGATAATCTACAACACCATCAAATTACTCCAAGGAAAGAAGAGTGTGCTACCCCGTCAGAGAGAAGATTAGAAATAGAGTCATAAGAAATTCAAAAGGAATTAAAGGCCAAGAAATGAGTCGTAGACTCGATTTACCTGCGTAAGCCACTAAGTTAAGAGTATTATACACTTTAGTTGCTTAAGGATATATCAAGCTTACGTAGTGCAGATTACATCGGCTCTTAAGACAAGATGAGATTACGAACCCACGAGGAAGAGAAAAAGGCAACACATGGCAATCTAAGAAGGCGACTCGTAGCATCACCTCAAGCAAGCAGGTGACCCACCTGCTTGGGGTCAAGTAGGTGACCCACCTGCTTGGGGGAGGTGGACCCCACTACCGCATGGCAGCACCCTATTGGTAGCATGCATACGTGGCCCAATAAGGGCTAGACACGTGTCACCCTATGGGGCTAACACGTGTCACCTTCAAATCCACCCTATATATGTGTAATATGTGACTAATTACTTCATTATTCATCCAAAACTTAGCCATGAATAAGAGAGAAAATGTGAGAGAAAGAGGCAGCCATGGTTTGAAAAGTTCAAGCTGAGTTTTCCAATTTTTCTCTGTGAATTAATTATCTACGGTGTTCCTCAACTACATGGAGATGTATATATGTATCTTATGATGTATAAAGAATTAATTCTTCAGCTTAGAACTTGAGAGGAAGTTGAAAGAACAAAGAGAGAAAATGTTAAGAACTAGTTAACAAACCCATTTTTGGAAGGGACTGTTGTTAGTAATATTGGTATAACTTCTTGTGTACAGCTTAGTTTCGAATGATTCAATATGTTTTGGAAAGGTATTTAATATTTCTACAACTTTCATTTATGTTTTAAAATCCAATTTTTCTTTTACCTTCTAGAAAAAGGGTGATGAAGTATAGAGGAGGTACTACCCAGATTTTGGTTTTGGAAATCTTACACAGACTTCTGCTGGTATTTTGGGCATATTGTTTTGCAAAAAATTAATGTAGGGGTGATTCGAAATTGTATGATACCCTAAGACACATGTATATAACTTTCATGAAGGACATAAATCTTGTTTCCCTTAATTACCCTTCGAAACGAAGCAACAAAGTAAGATAGTAAGCTGTCCAGAATTCACGTTTTGATAGTTTTGAGTGAGTTGTTTGGGGTTTGTATTGTGTAATGTTGGTGTGAATTACTTGTATATATGTTGCAGGTTGTTGTTTTTGGTTGTCTGTAGTTATTGGGGGTATGATTAAAAATTTGGATAGGGCACGTTATAGGGGAGGTGCTGCCCAATTTTCGTTAACTCCTTAACTAATTAAAGGATGAGTCGAGAAAACGAACAAGGAAATAGATTCCATGAATAATAAGGTGCAACTGAAGGTGATGGAAAGTCCATAGTGGTGGATATTCGTATTACTTCTATGTTGAATAGGTTCAAAGGACGATGAGGCGAACATGATAAAGAACTCATACGAGGTATGTAAAGCTTTCTCTTGGCATGTTTTGGTATAAGTACATACAACTATCTTTCTTTCCTTTTGGAAAGTCTTAGCCTTAAGTGAATTATATGTGGAATATGGGGATAATTCCATTCCCAGAACTCCAGGTGCACTTCATAATCCCTAACTACAGTTAGGTGTTGACACCCCTACAAGAATTAATCATTTCCTATTAAGGCTTCTAGGTGCTAAAGAGTAGTATATGGGAAACTATCTTTCCTTTCTCTTGATATGTACTTGGTATGAAAATGAGATTATGATGTCATAGTTGTTCATCGATCCCCTGGATGGGCCGGGTATGAGATATGTATATAATGACCACCTGAAGGAAAGTACAGACTATATAGAGTTTACTCTCTTTCTTTTCTGGCATGTCTTAGTTGTAAGTTAAATATGATGTGAGCTCTGGAGTACCTCCATTCTTAACATCTCCTATTTACTTTTGAATGTTGAACTCTGATAGTAGTTGAACTATTTCCCTGGAAACTTCTATATGTTAAAGAGGTAACAAATCTATAGGCTCCAAGTCTTAAAGACTACACGAGACTAAGTGTTTTTGATTCCATAAATGATTTGGCCCTATGTTAATACATGTCTAGGTTACTCGAGATTACTTTTGAGGCAGCCCACAATGGCATTTAGAGGACACTCGAGATGACTAAACCATTACTCGGGTCCTCAACCAAAAGCTTAACTTTCTTATTTTATTGAGTCTCTGATAAAGATTTAAATTGCATATAGTTACTCACTACTCTACTCGTGTATAGTGTAACCCTTCTTTCACCGAGTCCCGGCTCGGGTACATTATCGTGCATAATTCATTGCATTGTCCACCGAGCCCCTCACTAGAGGGTCGGGTACGTATGTATATATCTGATAATGTGTTGTAATAAGGAGGTGATGGCACTGGGGCCATGATGTTTTTACAGATATGATTCACCGGACCCCTGAAAGGGCTGGCTATATGGTATGATATGAGCATGCATGCTTTTGTAATTCACAGATGTTACACCCCACGCTCTAGAGCTCAGAATGTATTTTTAAGTTCCTTAGACACTATCATGTGAGCCGGATAAGCTACGACACTATCAAACAACTCTAAGGAAAGAAAATTGTGATACCTCGTGAGAAGGAAGGTTAGAAATGGAGTCATAAGAATCGAAAGGAATTGGAGGCCAAGTAATGAGTCGTAGGACTCGATTTACCTACGTAAGCCACTAAGTTAAGAGTATTATACACTTAAGTTGCTTAAGGATATATCAAGTTTACGTAGTGCAGATTACATTGGCTCTTAAGACAAGACGAGATTATGAACCCATGGGGGAGAGGAGAAGGCGACACGTTGTAGCAAAAAGAGGTGCCACGTGGAAGCCTAGGGAAGTTCTACATGGAAGAAGGTGACCCACCTTCTTGGGGTCAAGTAGGTGACCCACCTACTTGGGGGGTAGGTCCCACCAAGGACACGTGGCAGCCTTGGAGGATAAGGGTGGATCTGTGGCCCAATAAAAGCTTGACACGTGTCACCCTTAGGGACTGACACGTGTCACTTCTTAAGGAACCATATATATATATATGTGTTAATGACTCTTAAGTCATTTGGAGTCCAAAAACATCAGCCAAACATAGAGAGAAAACGTGAGAGGAAGAGAGTACTACAGCAGCTATGGTTTAAGAAGAATTAATGTAAGTTCTTTAGTTTTTTTCCATAAATTAATTATCTACGGTGTTCCCTAAGCACGTGGAGGTGTATATATGTATTTTACGATGTCTATGGATTTAATTCTGCAGCTTGGAACTTGAGAGGAAGTTGAAAGAACAAAGAGGGAAAACGTTAAAAACTAGTTAACAAACCCATTTTTGGAGGGGACAGTTGTTAGTAATATTGGTATAACCTCTTGTGTATAGTTTCGTTTCGGGTGATTCATATGTTTTGGAAATTTATTTCATAGGTCTATAACTTTCATTTAGACTTTCAAATCTAGTTTTGCTTTTAGCTTCTCGAAAAATGGTAATGAAGTGTAGAGGATGTACTGCTCAGATTTTAGTTTTGGAAATCTTACACGAATTACTGTTGGTGTTTTGGGCAAATATTTTTGTAAAAAGTTGATGTAGGGGTGATTCAAAATTTTATGCGACCCTAAGACTTATGTCTATAAATTTAATGAAGGACGTAAATTTTATGTGATCCTAAGACACATGTCTATAATTTTATGTGAAGCTTTCTTTTGGCACATTTTTTGAATAAGTATGTAGAGCTATTCTTCTTTTCTTTTGGCATGTGTTAGATGTAAGCTATAAATGATATGTATATGACATTTGGGATTCAATCCATTCATAAAGCCCTAAGTATGAGTCGAGACTCTCGTTTACTTCTTGATATTATAACTCCTGCAATAACTGAGTCATTGCCTTTAAGTCTTCTATGTGATGAAAACTAGTACATGTAAAGCCTATCTCTTCTTTTCTTTGGAATGGCTTAATTTTAAGTGAAATGATATGGATTTGGTAAAAATTACAATTATGAGCTCTGAGTATAATTTGTGACTTGTAGTCACTTCTGACCATTAAAAGCCTAAAAGTAGTCAAACTATTATTCTCGAGCCTGCTATATAGTGAATAGTAAGTGCAGATACAAGCTCCTTTTATTTAAGGCTCTGAAACGATCAATGTATCTGATTGCATAACTGTGTCTCTGATTGCACAACCGTGTCTCTGATTGCATAAACCGTGTTTCTGATTGCATAAGCTATGTAGCATTGTCTTGATGCATGTATGTGATTCCTGATGCCCCAATTGATGTAACCCCTAATGAAATATAAAGGGCACTTCGGATGAGTACCTTCCTAGTCTTCAGGTGACGGTTCACTTGAGTGTTTCATTGAGTCTCAGAGGGTGACTTAGTTGCATATAGTTTCTTATTATTCTACTCGTGCATGCTGTAACCCTTCTTTCTTCGCATCCCACGATGGGCCGAATATTATGTCGGGCACAGCTCTACTACTTCTTTCACCGCATTTCAGGCCGGATGTGTATAGTTCCACGCACGAGGAGACACTGTCGTACGTGAGGTGTGATATATGTTATGTATTATGATGATATGATTATTCACCGAGTCCCGAGCCGGCTGTAATATGATAGTATATGTGGCGAAATAAGGAAGGAACACCGAGTCATTCCTAAGAGGGTCGGGTATGGTATGTGTATTATGATGGTACGCTATAGACGTACACCACTCCATTCACCGAGTCCCTTACTAAAGGGGGCGGATACTTTATGTAGGCATGCATATGATATTAGAGTAATACATTTGCGACCCTGAGTCCCGTAGTGAACCGGAGGTAATACGATGACATACATGATAAGATTCTACCGTATATGATGATATAATACCATATACGATGATATGATACCGTATACGATGATATGATACCGTACACAATGATATGATGAAATAAAATACATGATGATACGATGACATATGAATATGAGAAAATGCTTATGACACCGAGTTCACTAGAGGGTCGGGCACAACATATGATGATGTGTATGATTTACGTGTCCTAAGGTGCAGGTACAGTAATTTGTTAAGTTGTTATACTTGTCCCCTGTATCCCTATTTCAGTTATGGCCTCTGTTATAATGTGTTATGCTTTACATACTAAGTACATATATCGTACTGACCCTTCTTTTCTCGGGGGGATGCATTTCATGCCTGCAGGTACAGATGTTCACTCTGGAGATCCATCAGCTTAGGTGTTCCTCTTAGCTATGTTGGAAGTGCTTCACTGTTCTGGTGCCAAATTTTTGATACTGGTCACTTAATATATATATTTGTACATTCAGGGGTACGACGGGGGCTCTGTCCCGCCATATGTTGTTGTTACTATTCCTAGAGGATTGTAGACATATGGATGTGGGTTGCTTGTGAGTTTGTTTCGATTGTGCCTATACGACATATTGTGAATGTTTTTTTTGTTATAGCAGCCTTGTCGGCTTGCATGCCCTTATGTGTTATGAGACGAGTGAAGGAGACCATACGTACGCAAAAAAGTTTTAACTCATTGGGGTTTTGTGTGAGTAGTATCACCTTGTTCATGGTTCACTTTGACTACAACTGATAGATGGGTATACGGGGGTCTAGGTCAGACCCTAGTCGCGGCTTACGGGGTTGGGTCGTGACAGAAGTGGTATCAGAGCAGTTCGTCCTTGGAGTGTCTACAGACCGTGTCTAGTAGAGTCTTGTTTATCGGTATGTTGTGCACCACATCTATAAAAAAAAAGAGGCTATAGGACATTTAGGATATTACCTTTCTTTCATATCTAAGATTATGCGATAGAGCCGAGCCATAGGAAATGAAATTTCTCATACTAACCTGCGATTTTAGTAGGAGGACATTGCCAATAGAAGAAAGTAATTGACAATATTAGATGTTACGAAGCACGCAGGTAAGTAAAGGCACGAAGGACCTATGTCAGGTAAGGTGTTGCAACAAAATTGATATATAAAGTTGGAAAATGAAAGGAAAATTATATAGGAAAGTGCAACAGGTGCAGTTCGAGGGGACATACGAGGTAAGTCCATGTTCATACTGCTACTGTGGATGCCCTATGTGGCTGCGATATGAGATGATATGAATATATATGTGTGCAGGGGTGGCTGCATATAATACGATACGAATATATATCTGTGTTCCCTGTGAGGCATTGTTGGTATTTTTTGTGTGCAGCTATTGAGATAGTAAGAAATACAGAGGAAACTCTGCCCCAATTTGACTAAACGAGTATGGCTAACCCCGAGAAATAAGTTAATTGCTGAGTTAATGGCAATAGAAACTAGGAGGTCGATACTGGAATAGTAGAACGAAGTTAGAAAGGACCTATAAGCCAAAGAAGATGACTCAGACAGGACTGATAGATCTGGATAAAACGATATAGTAAGGCATCGCGTGAATTGATACATAGGGATAAACTATGACAAGTTATAGTTAAGGGAAGTAACAGTATGATTAAGACAAGAGTATGAGGGATAAAGAATTGTGACGGATATGAAATGTTAATAAGACAGCTTGTGAAACATTAAGGATAATACTAACTAAGAAGGGTAAGTAGCCCATAGTAAGAATCGTAAAAAAAGTCAAGCGGTGTTATACTATGGGACTGAATGTGAACAGGGTACCAGGTGAATATAACAAAAATCGTTATGAGAATAAGTAAAGGGTAATATGGAATTCCTTATGCCCAACCAAAAATGGAAATGAGCTGAAGGAATAATACAGAAGTTCTAATAGAGGCACTCAAGATAGATGTGATTAATTAAGTATGAGTATCGAACAAAAAGAGAAATGGACAGTTATGAACTAGAGGTATAGTATGATGAAAAAGTATTAAGACAAGGCCACTACTACTCCGAAGTTGATATGGTTTTAAGCAGGATTAGAAATGAGCCTTAAGCACAAGACAAAGATGCAAGCTCAGGAGGCGTAAAAAAGTATGGTGTACACGTGACTCCACTCTAATGATTAGTGGTATCCACTAGAATAAGGTTAGTATAATGACGAAGCTTGAAACATGAGTCATTAAAGTATAAGTACACTCGAGTGGGGAATTTGCACCAATTATGAGCCCTCGCTAATCACTGATTGGGATGAATGGAATGTGGCTTTGAATGCATTGCTACATTACGGATATTACTCGAGTATCAATCGTTAGATGAGATTTTATACGATACATTGCGAATACTAAAGCACCCTACAGTTATGCTTGGTTTCCTAGAAAGGCAACCTAATGTGGGGAAGATTTAACAGAAGATGTAGATATGGTGCAGCACGTTATATATTTTGGAGTAAGAATCATTTGCATGTGAATAGCTAAAAATAAATGGAGGATGACATGGGTACACCCTAAAAGGGGGGAAGTGGACAAGAGAAGTACAAACATAAGAGAAAATCAATTGACGCTATCGTATGTAAATGGGAACGCTTAAACTTCAAATGAGACCCCATAAGGGATGGATGCGATCATACCCGCACTAATGCAATGAATTCCGTCAAAACTCTGAAGTTAAGCACTTATAAAGGCGTGTTAGTACAAAAAGAGATTATAAAAGTGTATTAGTACAATAACACATATAGAATAGAGTAATCCAAGAGCAAGAAAGATTATGACCGAAATACAATGCACCTCATGAAAATGGCATAAGAATAGTTGTGCATCTTACGAACATTGGCATACTAGGAGCGAGGTCAAATGATTACTCTATAAAAGAAAGTTAGTAATAGCAATCTGATTGCCATATTTAGAATCTATTAAAGAAAAGTGTAAGGTGGTTCGAGGCAGAACTATTAAGATATAATCGGTATTAAGGACAAAAGTCATAGCCGAGCCCTAACCTCCCCTGACCTTGCCAAAAGAGGTAAGCCGCTAGTATAGCGACACTAAAGTATTTTCTGAATGGGTCTACGTACCTACACACAATTGTGTCAGCATTACAGTATATGTGTGGTAATAAAACTAGAAAGAAGATTTGAGTAAAAGAGCAAGATAACATACCTAAGGTGTTACAAGTTGAATTAAGAGGAGTTTTATAATGGCTTAAACGAAGAGGAGCATCAGAGGCTTGATAGCCTATTATGGGGGATGGGAATCCCGACTCAGAGATGGAAGGCGACTAACGTAGGTTATAGTGCAGCCTGACCTTGCACTCTACGGAAGTATAAGTTCATATGGGTTATGGTAGATAAGCTAACAAAATTAACCCATTTTCTTCCAATTAGGAAGGTATAATCAGCTAAGTGTTATACGAGATGACATAGTAAGGAAACAATAAGATTTCACGGGGTTCCCATATCTATTACCTCGGACGGGGAAGTTCAATATACGGCTAATCGCTGGAGATCATTCCGGTAAGGATTGGGAATAGAGGTGAATCTTAGTATGAAATTTTTCCCTTCGATTAATGGATAGGCCCAGAGGGGATCCTGTAAATTATTGATAAAGTAAAGCTTAATCTGGGACAAGCCATCAATTAGAAGCCTAGAGTCGGCAAAAAGGGGATACATTGATCCTTCTCAGGTCATTTATAGAATAAATAAAGTTGCATATAAGTGAGACCTACCGTTTGATTTGAAACAATACATTCAGTTTTCACAGATTAATGCTCCGCAAGAATGTAAATGATGCTCCCAGAATATTTCCTATGGAGGAGGTCCACGTGACAGGGAGTTATCCTATGAGGGGCAACCCATTTCCATCTGGGATCAGCAGATTAAATGGGTTATGAATTAAGGACATAGCTTCCATCAAGGTACTGTGGCAGAATAAGAACTGTGAAGACATAACCTGGGAAGTTGAAGAGGACATGAAACACAGGTGTCCGCACCTATTCTCGATGTCTACAGATAACCCTATTCTTGGAACTCATATATTAATTACTTGGATGAGAATGTATGTCATTCTAGTAGAAAAGAATCTCCCTACAATTTGTATAAAGTCTTAAGGGAAGTTTTATTCAACATTCGGGGACGAATGTTCTAAAGGGGGAAAGGATGTTACACACTATGCTCTCGAGTTCGGAATGTCTTTTTAAGTTCCTTAGACACTATCATGTGAGACGGATAAGCTACGACACTATCAAACAACTCTAAGGAAAGAAGATTGTGATACCTCGTGAGAAGAAAGGTTGGAAAAGGAGCCATAAGAATCCAAAAGGAATTGGAGGCCAAGTAATGAGTCGTAGGACTCGATTTACCTACGTAAGCCACTAAGTTAAGACTCATACACTTAAGTTGCTTAAGGATATATCAAGCTTACGTAGTGCGGATTACATTGGCTCTTAAGACAAGACGAGATTACGAACCCACGGGGGAGAGGAGAAGGCGACACGTGGCAGCAAAAGAAGGTGCCACTTGGCAGCCTAAGGAAGTGACACATGGAAGCAGGTGACTCACCTTCTTGGGGTCAAGTAGGTGACCCACCTACTTAGGGGTGGGCCCCACCAAGGAAACATGGCAGCCTTGGAGGCTAAGGGTGTATCCGTGGCCCAATAAGGGCTTGATATGTGTCACCCTTAGGGGATGACATGTGTCACTTCTTAAGGATCCATATATATATATATGTGTTAATGACTCTTAATTCATTTTGAGTCCAAAAACATCAGCCAAACATAGAGAGAAAACATGAGAGGAAGAGAGTACTATGGCAGCCATGGTTCAAGAAGAATTAAGGTGAGTTCTTCACTTTTCTTCCGTGAATTAATTATCTACGGTGTTCCCTAAGCACGTGGAGGTGTATATATGTATTTTACGATGTCTATGGATTTAATTCTTCAGCTTGGAACTTGAGAGGAAGTTGAAAGAACAAAGAGGGAAAACGTTAAAAATTAGTTAACAAACCCATTTTTGGAGGGGACAATTGTTAGTAATATTGGTATAACCTCTTGTGTATAGTTTCGTTTCAGGTGATTCATATGTTTTGGAAATTTATTTCATAGGTCTATAACTTTCATTTAGACTTTCAAATCCAGTTTTGCTTTTAGCTTCTCGAAAAATGGTGATGAAGTGTAGAGGAGGTACTGCCCAAATTTTGGTTTTGGAAATCTTACACAGATTGTTGTTGGTATTTTGGGCATATATTTTTGTACAAAGTTGATGTAGGGGTGATTCAAAATTTTATGCGACCCTAAGACTCATGTCTATAACTTTAATGAAGGACGTAAATCCTGTTTCCCTCCATTTTCCCCTTTGAAACGAATCGACAAAGTAAAATAGTAACCTATCCAGAATTCACGTTTTGATAGTTTTGACTGAGTTGTTGCTGCAGGGGTCTAGTGTATTGTTGCAGGGCCTAAATGTATTTTAAAAGGGATGTGGATGCTTCTGGTCGCAGACACACGACCCCTTGTTTCGTATAGTTAAAGGCGTTACAAAATAAAGGCTAGACGCCCTATTGTGATTTCATATTTTTGAATAAGTCGTTTGGAGTTTATGTTGTATATTGTTGGTGTGAATTGCTGCAGGTTGTTGTTGTTGGTTGGCTGTAGGTCTTAGGGACCTAATTGGAAATTTGGATAGGGCACATTATAGGGGAGGTGCTGCCTAATTTTCATTAACACCTTAACAAACTAAAGAACTAGTCGAGGAAACGACTAAGGAAATAGATTCTATTGATGCTAAGGTGTAACCTAAGATGATGGAAAGTTAAGAAGGGTTGATATTCATATTACTTTTATGTTGGATAGGTTCAAAGGACGACGAAGCGAATAGGATAAGGAATAACTCAGACAAGGTATGTGAAGCTTTTTTTTGGCGCATTTTTGGAATAAGTATGTAGAGCTATTCTTCTTTTCTTTTGGCATGTGTTGATGTAAGCTATAAATGATATGTATATGACATTTGGGATTCAATCCATTTGTAAAGCCCTGAGTATGAGTCGAGACTCTCGTTTACTTCTTGATATTAGAACTCCTGCAATAACTGAGTCATTGCCTTTAAGTCTTCTATGTGATGAAAACTAGTACATGTAAAGCCTATCTCTTCTTTTCTTTGGAATGGCTTAATTTTAAGTGAAATGATATGGATTTGGTAAAAATTACAATTATGAGCTCTGAGTATAATTTGTGACTTGTAGTCACTTCTGACCATTAAAAGCCTAAAAGTAGTCAAACTATTATTCTCGAGCCTGCTATATAGTGAATAGTAAGTGCAGATACAAGCTCCTTTTATTTAAGGCTCTGAAACGATCAATGTCTCTGATTGCATAATTGTGTCTCTGATTGCACAACCGTGTCTCTGATTGCATAAACCGTGTTTCTGATTGCATAAGCTATGTAGCATTGTCTTGATGCATGTATGTGATTCCTGATGCCCCAATTGATGTAACCCCTAATGAAATATAAAGGGCACTTCGGATGAGTACCTTCCTAGTCTTCAGGTGACGGTTCACTTGAGTGTTTCATTGAGTCTCAAAGGGTGACTTAGTTGCATATAGTTTCTTATTATTCTACTCGTGCATGCTGTAACCCTTCTTTCTTCGCATCCCACGATGGGCCGAATATTATGTCGGGCGCAGCTCTACTACTTCTTTCACCGCATTTCAGGCCGGATGTGTATAGTTCCACGCACGAGGAGACACTGTCGTACGTGAGGTGTGATATATGTTATGTATTATGATGATATGATTATTCACCGAGTCCCGAGCCGGCTGTAATATGATAGTATATGTGGCGAAATAAGGAAGGAACACCGAGTCATTCCTAAGAGGGTCGGGTATGGTATGTGTATTATGATGGTACGCTATAGACGTACACCACTCCATTCACCGAGTCCCTTACTATAGGGGACGGATACTTTATGTAGGCATGCATATGATATTAGAGTAATACATTTGCGACCCTGAGCCCCGTAGTGAACCGGAGGTAATACGATAACATACATGATAAGATTCTACCGTATATGATGATATAATACCATATACGATGATATGATACCGTATACGATGATATGATACCGTACACAATGATATGATGAAATAAAATACATGATGATACGATGACATATGAATATGAGAAAATGCTTATGACACCGAGTTCACTAGAGGGTCGGGCACAACATATGATGATGTGTATGATTTACATGTCCTAAGGTGCAGGTACAGTAATTTGTTAAGTTGTTATACTTGTCCCCTGTATCCCTATTTCAGTTATGGCCTCTGTTATAATGTGTTATGCTTTACATACTAAGTACATATATCGTATTGACCCTCCTTTTCTCAGGGGGATGCATTTCATGCCTGCAGGTACAGATGTTCACTCTGGAGATCCATCAGCTTAGGTGTTCCTCTTAGCTATGTCGGAAGTGCTTCACTGTTCTGGTGCCAAATATTTTATACTGGTCACTTAATGTATATATTTGTACATTCAGGGGTACGGCGAGGGCCCTGTCCCGCCATATGTTATTGTTACTATTCCTAGAGGTCTGTAGACATATGTATGTGGATTGCTTGTGAATTCGTTTTGATTGTGCCTATACGGCATGTTGTGAATGTTTTTTTGTTATAACAGCCTTGTCGGCTTGCATGCCCTTATGTGTTATGAGATGAGTGAAGGAGGCCATACGTACGCAAAAATGTTTTAACTCATTGGGGTTTTGTGTGAGTAGTATCACCTTGTTCATGGTTCACTTTGACTACAACTGATAGGTGGGTATATGGGGTCCTGGTCGGACCCCAATCGCGGCCTACGGGGTTGAGTCGTGACAATAGAGTACAGGTACAGGCTTCTAATTTGATAATTTATTCCCTTGCTTCTTTATTTCGGATATACTTCCAGTTGTGTTATGTTACGTTTTACATAGTCAGTACATATATCGTACTGACCCCCTTTTCTCGGGGAGGGGAGGGGCTGTATTTCATGTCCGTAGGTACAGATACAGGTTTTGGGAGTCCGTCAGCTTAGGATTCCACACAGCTCTGCTGGAAGAGGCTCCATTGAATCGGAGCCTAGTTTTTGATACTGTCCACTGATGTATAAAATTGTTTTATCTATTCAGAGGTACGGCGGGGGCCCCGCCCCACCATATGTTGTCGTTAATATTTTTAGAGGTCTGCAGACATGTATATGTAGGTTGTGTATGTCAGTTTGATTCAGCTGGGTCTACATGATGTATGATATATGTTATTATATTGTGGCAGCCTTGTCGGCTAGCATGCCTTTCATATTATGATACGAATGAAAGAGGCTATAGATACACGAAATATTATGACCCATGGGGGTTCTCATGTACGTATCATGTCATTGTAGTCCAGTTTGACTACACTTGATTTATATGTATTGCATATTTACGATTCGATATGACCACAGCTGATACATATGTATACGGGGGGTCCAAGTCGGACCCCAGTTGTGGCCTACGGGGTTGGGTTGTGACAGAGGTGGTATCAGAGCAGTTCATCCTTGGATTATCTATAGACCGTGTCTAGTAGAATCTTGTGTATCGATGTGTTGCGCACCACATCTATAAACATGAGGCTACAAGACACTTAAGATATAAAGGAATGACGCGGATACACAACGTCGCCTTGAAAATAGTGGAACCCTTAAGGGACGAGGATGGCAAACTTAAGGAATAATTGGTGTAACCTACATCACCCTAAGGAATAAAAGGTGCAGCTTCCATTCATCTTAAGAAACAAAGGATATAGGTTGGGAAAGCCACTACTCCAAGAGAACATGGGATAATGAATGCCGGAATACAAATGTTGCCTAGTTAAAAGAAAATTTAGAATGGCTACAAGTGTATATTAAATTTTTATAAAGACGAGTAGAATGTGACCTTGGACTAGTTGTTCCATGGGTCCCATTACTCAAGTACAGATTATTAGATAAGGTGTCGCACTATGTATGAAAAAGGTTCTTGACGCTTCATAATTTAGCCAAGGTTCCATACATGGATAATCAGGTTGGCAAAAAAAAATGCAGACAGACGCGGACATGATACAGTACCAAGTAGACTGAAGAAGGCGACTGGACGAATTTTAAATTGGGCATAGAGACATAGAGCAAGGTATAAGCGGATAAAGGTATAAGTACCCTCTAAAGAGGTGGAAGCAAGTGAGAGAACTACAAGGGTAAGATGGAGACAATTGATGTGACAACATGCTTGAGATTGATGGTTAAACTTCAATAAGATCCCTTGCTGAACAAAGCTAGAAAGATGTGGAAGCCACCAATAATTGGATAAAAGTCAGAATGGTATGTAAGACAGGGTTAAGAAGTTTTGATGAGACCCTGAACGGTATAACACTAGAAGGTGGGTGCGTATAAAAGCAAAAGAATATAGCAATGAAAGGATATCGAATAACTCAAGGGACACTGCGAAGGATAATGACAGCATGCTAGATCAAAAGGCAAATATTGCCTGTAGAGTTGGTCGCAAGTGATATTGCGATAGATAAATAACTAAGGAAAAGAAATAGCAAGACTCCTATGGTAGGAGATAAGATGAGCAAGGAGTAAATAAGGAAATAGAAAGAAGTGAGACAAGGCATTTCTCGCACTCTGTCATATTCTAGTAAGGATAAAGAATGACACGAGAATGTGTCAAGAAGGTTACAAGTGGGGGTAAGGAAAAATTGTGAAATGGTTTAAATAAGAAGGACAGGACTAGCTGGTTACTTTAGGATTGGCAAGCTTATATGTCAAATTCCTTTAAAACTATGCCAGCTAATGATAGACAAAACTCAAAATGGCTCAAAGGGCACTATATGAACAAACTTTAGCGCTACTCAGTAGCCAACCCTAATGAATGGGTGCGTACAAAAAGGGGTGAATACAATAGAAGGATTTAAACCAAAATGACCAAAAAGGGACATGGTCGTAGTGGAACTAAAGATCTACCTTTATACAGGTTGGAAGATAACAGAGGAAAGGGCAAGGCAATACATAAAGACTAGTGAGACGACGCTAAGATGAAACGCAACATGAGGACTTCCCAAGGAGGTCACCCATCCCACTATTTCTTTCATCCAAGCACGCTTAACTTCTAAATTCTGGTGGAATTTAGTGCGACAATGCAGATGTGGTCGCGCGAGATAGAAGAATCTTAACTAGCGGCGGAGAAACGACATAAGATTATGTTCCTGGAGTACTATACATTACGTTGAGGGTATTGTAAAAAGGACTTAAGCAAGAAAAAAAGGATTAGCTAATTGTTATCTGACGATGCACTTGAATGCCACAGTTCTTCAACATAGTACCAGTTAATGAGAGGCAAACCACAGAATGACTATACGGGCTAGTGGGCGAGGGAATTTCGACACCACTTAGTAGCTAACTCTTAGGGCGGAAAAAAAAAGCAAAACCCAAAAGGTAAGGGTACCGGTGATGTAACTTACAGAAGACAGGAAGTAATACGCGAGGTCAAAAATCCTACAATATGACCAGGGCTACAAGACTCACTTCACACTCCAGCGCCAGATGACTCTGGAGGGAATGTTACTTGTGGATTAACGATATTAGCCCATTCTCCTTCAATCAAAGGCTACCTACTCAGCCGAAAAAGTGTAAAATTATGGGGAAAAGAGTGGTAGGACATTACGGAGTCTCCATAGCTATTATCCCATATGAAGGAGCCCAAGTTACAGTTAACCACTGAGAATCAGTCCACGAAAAATTTGGGAAGACCATAAGTGTTCATACACTACTTTACCCTCAAACCTGATGAACAGGCTAAAGCATACCATTTAAATGTTAGAAGATATGTCATGAGCTGGTGTTGTTAACTTCAAAGGTAGCTAGGATAATTATCCATCACTTATCAAGTTACCTATAATAATAATTACTACTTTAGTATCCCAATGGCCCCGTACAAGACTGGTAGAGCAGGACGTGTAAGTCCCTTATTGGATGGGTCGATGTTAGAAAGACTAAGCTAAAAAGGCCTCGACATGATTAAGCAAGCTATTAACTAGAAGCCCATAGTCGGCAGAAATGATATACAGATAATCGACATCGACATACATAGTTCAAATTGATGATTAGATGTTCATAACAAGGTCACCCAGAAAAAGAGACTTAACCCAAAATATATTAGACTATATCAAGTTGCTCGTAAGGTGGGCAAAGTGGCCGGTGAGTTGAGCTTACCACCTTATTTGGAAACTATACGCCCAATCCATCAGATAGGGATTCTTCACAAGGGTACTGATGAGCCACCTAGGGTATGTTTCATAGATGATGTCCAGGAAATGGAATCCTGTGAGGAACAACCTATCGCCATCTTAGATCGGCAAATTGGAAGATTGTAGACTAAAGACGTACCTCCCATCAAGATACTGTGGCAAAACCAAAACAAGAAAAGGGGATGACCTGAGAAATTGAAGAGGACATAAAACATAAGTATTCATACCCATTCCCGATGTTTACAGGTAACCCCAACTCCTGAAACTCGTATATTAAGTACTTGGATAGAAGTATGTTTTATGGAAATAGTAAAGAATCTCCCTACGATTTTTATAAGGTGCTAAGGGAAGTTTTTGTTAACATTCGGGGACAAATGTTCTAAAGGGGGAAGGATGTTACACCCCACACTGTTGAGCTCGAAATAGTTCTTAAGCTTCTTAGAAGTGAGCATGTGAGTCGGATAATCTATGACACCATCAAATGACTCCAAGGAAAGAAGAGTGTGATACCCCGTCAGAGAGAAGGTTGGAAATAGAGTCATAAGAAATCCGAAAGGAATTAAAGGCCAAGAAATGAGTTGTAGGACTCGATTTACCTGCGTAACCTACTATTTAAGAAGTCTTATACACTTGAGCTACTTAAGGACATACCAAGCCTACGTAGCAAGGGTTACATGGGTTCTTAAAATAAGACGAGATTACGAACCCACGAGGAAGAGAAAAAGGCGAAATGTGGCAGCACCTCAAGCAAGCTGGTGACCCACCTGCTTGGGGTCAAGTAGGTGACCCACCTGCTTGGGGTCAAGTAGGTGACCCACCTACTTGGGGGAGTTGGACCCTACTGCCATGTGGAAGCACCCTATTGGCAGCATGCATATGTGGCCCAATAAGGGCTAGACACGTGTCACCTTATGAGGCTGACACATGTCACCTCCAAAGCCACCCTATATATGTGTAATATGTGACTAAGTACTTCATTATTCATCCAAAACTCAGCCAAGAATAAGAGAGAAAACGTGAGAGAAAGAGGCAGCCATGGTTTGAAAAGTTCAAGGTGAGTTTTCCAATTTTCCTCCATGAATTAATTATCTACGGTGTTCCTCAACCACATGGATATGTATATATGTATTTTACGATGTATACGGAATTAATTCTTCAACTTAGAACTTGAAAGGAAGTTGAAAGAACAAAGAGAGAAAATGTTAAGAACTAGTTAACAAACCCATTTTTGGAAGGGACTGTTGTTAGTAATATTGGTATAACTTCTTGTGTACAGCTTAGTTTAGAATGATTCAATATTTTTTGGAAAGGTATTTAATAGGTTTATAACTTTCATTTAGCCTATAAAATCTAGTTTTGCTTTTCTCTTCTCGAAAAAGGGTGATGAAGTATAGAGGAGGTACTGCCCAGCTTTTGGTTTTTGGAATCTTACACGGACTTCTGTTTGTAATTTGGGCATATCCTTTTGTACAGAATTGATGTAGGGGTGATTCAAAATTGTATACGACCCTAAGACACATATATATAACTTTAATGGAGGACATAAATCCTGTTTCCCTCAAGTACCCCTTCGAAATGAAGCGACAATGGAAGATAGTAAGCTGTCCAGAATTCACGTTTTGATAGTTTTGAGTGAGTTGTTTGGGGTTTGTATTGTGTAATATTAGTGTGAATTACTTTTATATATGTTGCAGGTTGTTGTTTTTGGTTGGCTGTTGCTATTAGGGGTGTGATTGGAAATTTAAATAGGGCACGTTATAGGGGAGGTGCTGCCCAATTTCCGTTAACGCCTTAACTAATTAAAGGACTAGTTGAGGAAACGAACAAGGGAATAGATTCCATGAATACTAAGGTGCAACTGAAGGTGATGGAAAGTCCAGAGTGGTTGATATTCATATTACTTCCATGTTGAATAGGTTCAAAGGATGATGAGGCGAACATGACAAAGAGTAACTCGTACGAGGTATGTAAAGCTTTCTCTTGGCAATTTTGGTATAAGTACGTACAACTATCTTTCTTTTATTTTGGAAAGTCTTAGCCTTAAGTGAATTATATGTGGAATGTGGGGATAATTCCATTCTCTGAACTCCAGGTGCGCCTCATAATCCCTAACTACAGTTAGGTGTGGACACCTCTACAAGAATTGAGCTTTGCCTGTTAAGGCTTCTAGGTGCTAAAGAGTAGTGTATGAGAAACTATCTTTCCTTTCTCTTGATTTGTACTTGGTATGAAAATGAGATTATGATGTCATAGTTGTTCATCGAGCCCCAGGATAGGCCGGGTACAAGATATGTATATAAAGACCACCTGAAGGAAAGTACAGACTATATAGAGTTTACTCTCTTTCTTTTCTGGCATATCTTAGTTGTAAATTAAATATGATGTGAGATATGGAGTACCTCCATTCTTAACATCTCCTATTTACTTTTGAATGTCGAAATCTGATAGTAGTTGAACTATTTCCCTAGAAACTTCTATATGTTAAAGAGGTACCAATCTACAAGCTCTAAGTCTTAAAGACTATACGAGACTAAGTGTTTTTGATTCCATAAATGATTTGGCCCTATGTTAATACATTTCTAGGGTCCCCGAGATTACTTTTGAGGCAGCCCATAATGGCATTCAGAGGACACTCGAGATGACTACACCGCTACTCGGGTCCTCAACCAAAAGCTTAACTTTCTTATTTTGTCGAGTCTCTCATAATGATTTAAATTATATATAGTTACGCACTACTCTACTCGTGTATACTGTAACCCTTCTTTTATCGAGTCCTGGCCCAGGTACGTTATCGTGCATAATTCACTGCATTGTCCACCGAGCTCCTTACTAGAGGGCCGGGTACATATGTATATATATGATGATGTGTTGTAATAAGGAGGTGATGGCAGTAGGGCCATGATGGTTTTACAGATATGATTCAATAGACCCCTAAAAGGGCTGGCTATATGGTATGATATGAGCATGCATGCTTTTGTAATTCACAGAGTACAGATACAGGCTTCTAATTTGATAATTTCTTCCCCTGCTTCTTTATTTCAGATATACTTCTAGTTGTGTTATGTTACGTTTTACATACTCAGTACATATGTCGTACTGACCCCCTTTTCTCAGGGGGGAGAGGGGGTAGGGGGCTGCGTTTCATGCTCGCAGGTACAGATACAGGTTTTGGGAGTCCGTCAGCTTAGGATTCCATACAGCTCAGTTGGAAGAGGCTCTATTGAATCGGAGACTAGTTTTTGATACTATTCATTGATGTATAAATTTTTTTTGTCTATTCAGGGGTACGGCGGGGGCCCTGCCCCACCATATGTTGTCGTTAATATTTTTAGAGGTCTGCAGACATGTATATGTAGGTTGTGTATGTCAGTTTGATTCAGCTGGGTCTACATGATGTATGATATATGTTATTATATTGTGGCAGCCTTGTCGGCTAGCATGCCTTTCATATTATGATACGAATGAAAGAGGCTATAGATACACGAAATATTATGACCCATGAGGGTTCTCATGTACGTATCATGTCATTGTAGTCCGGTTTGACTACACTTAATTTATATATATTGTATATTTATAATTCGATATGACCACAGCTGATAGATATATATACGAGGGGTCCACGTCGGACCCCAGTTGCGGCCTATGGGGTTGGGTCATGATAAGGGACCCCGCCGTACCCATGAACAAATAAATATATACATTGAGGGTTAATATTAAAACTAGGCTCCGACATAATGGAGCGCTTCTGAATTGCTGAGTGGAATTCCTACGCTGACGGATCTCCAAAGTGTGTATTTGTACCTGCGGGCATGAATGCAGCCCCCAGAGAAAGGGGGGTCAATACGACATATGTACTAAGTATGTAAAGCATAGACATCATAAGGAAATTACAATTAGCGTAGGAATGCATGGAGCAAGTATAACATTTAACCATTGACCGTACTCGCATCATATAAAAGAAAGTCATACATATTACCATCACGTATTATGCTCGGCCTGTTATGAGGACTTGGTGTACCATCCATATCATTCTATCATTATATGTATATATATATTATTAGCACTATGGAACGTATAGCTCGATCCATGTATATAGTAAGTACATACCGATGAATATACGACCCGATCTGCACATCGTATAATAATACTGAGGAACGATGGCCCAATCCACATATCATATAGTAATACCAAGGAACGTTTGGTCCGATCTACATATCACATAGTAAAGCCGAGGAACGTTCGGTCCGATCCAAATATCATACAGTAATGCTGAGGAATGTTCGGTTCGATCCACATATCATATAATAATTATTATATTATAGCCAGCCCGGGACTCGGTGAAAGATGTATTGCAGTATACACGAATCAAGTAGTGAGTAACCATATACAATCTAAATCATTATTACAGACTCGAAAATATAAAAAGATTAAGCTACCGTCCGAGGACTAAAATAGTAGTGTAGCCATCTCAAGTTCCTTCTAAATGCCATTGAGGCCTATATCACTTAGGATCTCGGGGACCCTAGACATGTACTAAAGTAATACTAACAATTCATAGAATCAGGGATACCCATCATCACATAGTCCTTGGGACTAGGAGCTTATACATCCAGTACTTCTCAACCTATGGAGTTCAAGGAAAGTAGTTCAACTTACTATAAGAGTTTGAAATTCAGAAGTGAATAGGAGATACAGATTATATTTAGCACTTAAAATTTGATTTACCCTAGAGCTCGTATCACATTTTACTTACAATTAGGACATCCCAAAGGAAGAGAAAGAATAAGTTTTATCATACCCAGCCTATCGTGGGCTTGGTATCGTAACCTTATTATTGCATTACTTACCATCATAGCACCACACTTTTGTCAAAGGAATATCAAGAAGAAAAAAGGGTAGAAATACGTACTTATGCCAAAACATGCCAAGATAAAGGAGATAACTTCACATACTTACTACTCTCCATCATATAGAAGCCTTGAGAGGCAATAACTCAACTAGTATAGGTATTCTACCATCGAGAAGTGAATAAGACTTATGAGTCATACTTGGGGTTATATGAATGGAATTATCCCCACACTTCGTATATCAATCACTTAAAGCTAAGACATGCCAAAAGAAAGCTTCACATACTTTTTTCGGGATTAATTGAAATTCGGGTTGCCTTGATACCTTCTTAACCTATTTGACATGAAAGTAATACTAAGATTAATAACCTTTCACTTTCCAATATCCCACTCTACAACCAAGTACTAATAGGAGTCATTTCCTTATCCATTACCCTCGACTAGTTTGTTACTAGTTTCGATGCTACCAAAATCGAACAGCATTTCTCCTGTAACTTCAACATCCCCGAGGTTTCAAGTCGTCCACAGTTTCAACAAGCATACTAAAAAAAACAACCAGAAGCATATATACAAGTAAACCACCCCAACATTACACAATACAACTCCAAACAACTAGCTCAAAATTATGATACGAAAATAGAGTTTTTAATCTTTATTTCAGAAAATCTTTAACCATACCAAACAGAGGGTCGTGTGGCTGAAACCAAAAGCACCCACACCCTTTTTAAAACACTTTAAAGCCATGAAACATGCAACCCAACCATCTTCACCTGCAGCACCACAACATCAACCCAGTACTCGACTTTTATTTAGCTATAACCACTTTAATTTAGTTTGTTTCCAATGTCAAGCATCCTTATACGAATTTTCCACTTTCAACCTTATTTAAGACATGTAATATACCTCATAAAAACATAATAAACTACAATTTAAAAGGAAAAACCTTACCTTACCCAAAACTCGCCAAACTCGCCAAAACTTACCTCGGAAGTTCCTTTAGCGGGACTAAAGCTTTGTCGCTGCTTGTTGTCCTTTTGGTGCTGCCCCAAATCATAAATTTATATTAATAACACCTTCATACCTTCATGGTATACCGTATATATCTAATTCATCGAAAGAAATCGAAGAACTTACCTCTTTTTTCCTCCCAAAACCGTGGCTCTCTTTCTCTTCTAGCTAGAGTTTCTTCTTTTGTTTTTTCTCTAGAGTTTTCTAGAATTTTGAATATAAGAATGAATTGTTGGATAAGGATGATCATAAAACTGATATATATAGGCTACTTTAGGGGGTGACATATGTCAACCCCTAAGTGGTGACACATGTCAAGCCCTAAGTGGTGACACGTGTCAACCCCTAAGTGGGCCAACACATCCCTTCCTCCTACCATAGGCTGCCATGTGGAAGGTGGAGTCTACCCCTTGCTCCAACTACTGCCATGTGGCACTCTCTCTTGCTTCCATGTGTCACTCTCTCATGCTTCCACGTGTCACTCTCTTTTTCTCCTCGTGGATTCGTAATCTTATCTTACTTTACGAACCTATGTAATCCTTGCTACGTAAGCTTGGTATGTACTTAAGTAGCTTGAGTATGTAATATTCTCAAGTAGGTAGCTTACGTATGTAAGTAGAGTCCTATGACTCATTACTTGGCCTCCAACTTCTTCCGGATTCTTACAACCATATTTCCAATCTTCCCTACTATAGGGAATCACATTCTCCCTTCCTTAGAGTTCTTTGGTAGTGTTATAGATTTTCCGTCTCACATGGTGACTTCTAAGAAACTTAAGAACCTTTCAAGAAACTTAAGAGCCTATTAAGAAGCTAAAGAAGCTTAAGAACCTTCCAATGTACAAAAGTATGGGGTATAACAATATTCCCCCTTTTAGAATATTCGTCCTCGAATGTGAACCAAAACCCTCCTCAAGATCTTATACCGACTATATAAAGAGTTTCTTCGTGGCATCGCAATAACACATACTTTCACCGAGCAATCAATATCAGAGTTCCAAAGGTTGGGATTACATGTAGACGTAGAGAATAGGTACGGATAATTGTGCTTTATTTCCCTTTCAGCTCCCAAGGTCATTTCTTCGCGACTCTCATTTCACCATAACACCTTGACAGAAGCTACGTCCTTAATTCACCACCCCCTACTCCATCGATCCAGGATGGCAATAGGTTGCTTATCATCGGATAAATCCTCTATGACTTGGATAACCTCGATGGGATATACCTAAGTTGGATTACCAACATACTCGCAAACCATTGATACATGGAAGACTAGGACTAAGGTCCCCTTTCCTGCTGGATCTCATTACTTTCTCTGTGGGGGGTACCTTCAGAAATGCCCAATCATTAACTTGAAACTCTAAAAGTCGACATCGATTACCTACATATGACTTCTGTCGACTCTGAGCTGTTAACACTCTCTCCTAAATAATCTTCACCTTCTCGATGGCTTATTGAACCACGCCTGGGCCCATTAGTCGCATTTTACCAACATCAACCCACTAATTGATGACCTACTCTTTTTGCAATATCAAGTCTCTTCTAGGGCCATCTAAAGACTAGACTGATAGTTGATGTAGTAAATACTCTTGATAGGTAGTAGGCAATTATCCAAGTTACCTTTGGAGTCAACCGTATAGGATCGCAACACCTCTTCTAGCATTTAGCTAGTGAGCTTAGTTTTTCCTTCGGTCTAAGGGTACAATGGTGTATGAAGACCTATCTATCTTCCCAATCTCATTTTGGACTGATCTTTTGTAGTTAACTATAATTTGGGCTCCTTCATTTAAGATAATAGCTATGGGAACTCCGTAAAGTCTCACCACCCTCTTGATCTATAATTTTACAAAATCTTGACTGGACAGGTAGTCCTTGATTGAAGGAACATGGGCTGATATTATTAATCTGCGGATAATATTCCATATAGAATTATATGTTCAGGGAGTGCAAAGTGATTCTTGTAGCCAAGGTCATATTGTGGAATCTTCGACCTAATATATTACTTCTTGCCTTCTTTAGATGACATTAATTGGTACCCTCGCCTTTTGGGTTTTGCTTTTTGCCCATCAGAGTTGTCTACCAAGTTGTGATGAAGTCCCCTTACACAATGACCTGTATAGACATTTTGTGGTTTGTCTTATCATTAACTAGTATTATATTTAAGAACTGTGGCATACAAGTGCGCCATTTATTAGTAATCAGCTAATCCTTCTTGTTTTACTTAAGCTTTTTTACAATTCCCTTATCATAACTTTTAACACTCTAGGTACATAATCTCATGTCGTTGCTTCATCGCTAGTTCAGATTCTCCCATCTCGTGCGATCATAACAGCACTAATGAATGCACTGGATCCTAATAAAATTCTGAAGTTAAACGTGATTGGGCATGAGTAGTACTAGGATGGATGACCCCCCGGGAAGTCCTCATGTCACATTCCATTGCCATCCTTGCAATAATGTGTAAAGGCACTTATCTTAGCCCAAGATTTACCTTAGATTCTTCTCGCTAGTCTTTATGTTTCACCTTGACCTCTCTTCTTCTCTCTTACAATCGGTGTTGGGGTGGATCTTTAATTTAACCCTGACTGTGTCCTTTTTGGCCATTTGATTTAACTTCTCTTCGTATTCTTCTGTAACATCTCCAAAATGTCATAACTCCTTTTTATCATGTACTCCTCTGCTTAGTCTTTTGCTATATATAACTATTCGTAGGTTGTACAACTACTCTTACAGCACTAGTATGAGGTAAATGCAGTCTTTTTGTCTCCCAACCCATCTTGCTTTACATATCGACTTCACACTAGGACTTGCTCGTGCTAAAGCTATTTTTCCCTACTTCTTTCTTTTCTTTCTTTATGTACTCCTTGGTATCCTCATTTCCTACCATAGGATATTTTCTATTTTCCTTTCTACTTGTACGTCCCGATATCAACGACCAATGACGCTGTTGCCATATCTTAATCTTTAATCAAACATGGCCCTACTACCCTTTTTGCAACCCTTAGTTTGCTCAGTCCTACTCTCTTATCGTATTCATCCCTTATTTTAGGCACCCATGATTCTTCACATGGTCTCATATACCGCGGCTTCTACCTATTTATTATTAGCCTTGAGATCTTGCTAACTCGTGCTAGTATGGGATCTTGCTTGAAATTTAAGCGGTCCTGTCAACATGTGATAGTGTCAGTCGATTTCATCTCATGCATGTATTTCTCTCGTCAACTTCCCCCCCTTCAGGGTGTACCTATGTCATCCTCTATTTATTTTCAACTGTTCATACACATATGATTCTGTTCCAACATATTTGACATACTGCACCATGTCTACACCTTCTGTTAACTCATTTATACTTTAGGTTGCCCCGGTAAGAAACCTTACTATAACCATGGGGTACTCAAAATTCTCAATAACTAGTCCCAATCTAGTCCAAGTATTGGTACTCGAGTCATATAACTAATGTAGTAGTTTAATCAAAGCCACATTTCCTTCATCCCAATTAATACGTAACTAGTGCTTATAATCGTGTCCAATTCTCCATTCGGGGGCACTTATACTCTGATGACACGCATTTCTAGCTTTGCTATAACACTATCTTCATCCCAGTGAATACCACTTGTTCCTCTTAATGGACTCGCAATGCATCAATGGTCTTGCAGAGCTACCTCCTTCATCATTGAGGAGTCTTACTATTTTCCACAGTGGAGGTATATATACACAATACCCCTTTCTGCTTCATGCGCTTTCATCCTTATCATGTACTCGATGTTGACTCCTAATCTTACCACAATCACATTCTTTAGTTACTTTGTTAGTAGGCCCTACGTACTTCCATGATGATCCTCATTATATTAACACTATATTCTGTTCAGGGTCAATCATAGAGGGTAATATTTCTTAACCTTTATTCACGATCCTTACTCTGGAATAATTCCACCTGGTGGAGCAAGTGTACTTAGCCCCCTTATTCTTCCTCGTCATTCTCTCATCCTTAATACCTCGCAGGCAGTCTTAAGACATTCATATCCATCACTATTCTTCTACCATATCAGGATCGACCTTCTAATTACCATCCATACCGCAATTTTCTTATTTCCCAAAGTTAGTTGTACTCCTAGTTTAGTCGGATCTTATCATTATCATGGATACAATCTCTCAAGATATACTACAACTTTATATCTCATTCTCTTTTTATTTCAAAAAAATTTCGGTAGAGTTTCCTCTATATTTCTACTATCCCAAACTTGCACTCAGAAAATACCAACAATGCCTGACAGGGCCAACATATATATATTCATATAACTTCTACACAGGGCTCCCTATATGAAAAACAGTATAAAATAATGGACTTACCTCGTATGTCCAACTCCAACTGCACCCGTTACACTTTCTAGTCTACTTTTCCCTTAAATCTTCGACTTTACATTTCAATCATATTTCAATCTTCTTACCTTATCTAGCATGCCTTCTTCACACCATTACTTACTTGTATACTGGGTAGCTTCCAATATCATCTTTCATTTTCTTCTATCAATGTCATGTTTCGGCTGAAACCAAAGCTTAGAAAAAGGAAATGAATATCCTATAGCTAGGCTCTATCGCACGATCTTAGATATAAAAGAAAGGTGACATCCTAAATGCCCTATAGCCTCCTATTTATAGATGTGGCACGCAACATACCAATAAACAAGATTCTACTAGACACGGTCTGTAGACATTCCGAGGAAGTACTGCTCTGATATCACTTTTGTTACGATCCAACCCCATAGGCCATGACGGGTGCCCGAACTAGGCACTCACGTATATTCTTGCTTATCTGCAAGTGAATATGTCCCATGTTTAAGTTATAGCACATCAACAGGAAGGATAACATATAAGCTGGAGAGGCTTATCATAGGCATCACTAAGGAAAGTGGTGAAAGAATTTAAATGAAACAGGCAGAACTAGCTGGTTACTACAGGATGACGAGCTTATATGCCAAAATTCCTTTGGAATTACACCAGATCATGTTAGACAATGCACAGAATGACTATGAGAGACATTATATGTGGGGAACGCATCATTATTCGGTAGCCAAATCTAAGGATTGGGAAAAAAGGGGAAGAAGAACCCAAAAGATCGAATGCCAGTTAAAGTTCTGGAAAGAGCCGAAAAGGACTATACGAGGCTAATGATTCCTAATTTATCAACATCATTACACACCCATGTTATACTCTGTATGAGTAGGGTGCTATATGGGTTATTGTGAGTAGGCTAACGAATCAGCTCATTTGCTTCCAAGTAAGACCACCTATGCCGCTAGAACTAGGTGAAGTTATATGACAAGGAAATAGTAAGGTTTCGTGAGGTTTCCTCATCAAATATCCCAGATAAAGGGACTTCAATTATAATTAACGCCTTGAGATCAGTCCAAGAAGAGATCAAGAGCACAAACAACTCTTAGTACCGTATTTCTCCTTCGAGCTACTAAACAGACTGAGCGCACTATTAGACACTAGAAGATATGTCACAAGCCGGGAGATTAACTTTGAAGGTAGCTGGAATAATTATCCATCACTTATCAAGTTGCCTACAATAATAATTACTACTCCAGTATTCCAATGGCCCTAACATGATTAAGCAAGCTATTGATTAAAATTCCAAAGTCGGCACGAATGATATACAGATAATCAACATCGATATGCAGAGTTCAAGTTGATGATTGGATGTTCATCATAGGGTCACCTAGAAAAGGAACTTGACCCAGAATATGTTAGATGGTATCAAATTACTCATAAGGTGGGCAACGTGACTGGTAAGTTAAGCTTACCACCTCATTTGGAAATTATACGCCCAGTCCATCAAATACTGACGAGTCACCCAGGGTATATTCCATAAATAAGGTCCAGGAGATGGAGTCCTGTGAGGAAAAAAACCTATCGCCATCTTAGATTGGCGAACTGGAAGATTGTAGACTAAAGACGTGCTTTCCATCAAGATACAATAGAAAAATCAAAACCAGAAAGAAGATAATCGGGGAACTGAACAGAACATGAAATACAAGTATTTGCACCTGTAACCGATATTTACAGGTAACCCCGATTCCGAAAACACGTATATGAAGTATTGGTATGGAAGTATGTGTTAAGAAAATAGCAAAGAATCTCCCTACGATTTGTATAAGGTGCTAAGAGAAGTTTTGTCTAATATTTGGGGACGAATGTTCTAAATGGGGGAAGGATGTTACACCCCACCCTTTTTAAACTCAGAATGTTTCATAAGTTCCTTAGACATTATCATGTGAGCCGTATATGCTACAACACTATCAAACGACTCTAAGGAAGGGAGAATGTGATACCCCATAGTAGAGAAGGTTGGAGATGAAATCATAAGAGTCTGGAAGGAATTGGAGGCCAAGTAATGGGTCGCAGGACTCGAGTTACCTACGTAAGCTACTAACTTGGAAGTCTTACATACTTAAGCTATTGGAGTACGTATCAAGCTTGCGAAGCATGGATTACATAGGCTCTTAAAATGAGACGAGATTACGAACCCACGGGGAAGGGAACAAGATGAAACAAGGAAGCCAATAAGAGAGTGACACGTGGCAGCACCTCAAGCAAGGAGGTGACCCACCTTCCTACTTGGGGGTGGGGGTGGACCCCACTGCCATGTGGCAGCCTCTAAGTGGTTGCATAGTTCGGTGATCCAATAAGGGTTGGACACGTGC